>NC_133121.1:108303920-109600544 GCF_033568475.1 Henckelia pumila
GCACCCTCACCATAAAAGTACCAGCTATCACCCTCAACGGGATGAAACTGTACCAGAGATAACAATCCACAGTAGCGTGATACAAAGTCAGCATATCTATTCCCAAAATACAATCAAAATCCGTCATCGCTAATATCATCAAATTAGTCGATAACACATTACCCTCAAATTCCAGAAGGCAACCCATCACTAGACGCTTAGTTACTACCTCCTGCTCCAACGGAGTAGATACAACTAAATCCATATCTAATGATACGTAAGGTAATCTATGTCTCTTAACAAAGCGACTAGAAATAAAGGAATGCGATGCTCCAGTATCAATTAATACAAGTGCAGGAATACCACATAACAAGAAGTTACCTGCCAACATGCGATCGCTTCCCTCCGTAGCCTGCTCCTGAGACAGAGCAAACACCTGCCCTTGATTCTGGGGACGATAACCAGAAGAACTCTGTGGTGCTGGCTGCTGACGTGGAAAAGTAGAAGCCTGAGATCCAACCTGGGATCCCGATCCACTAGTAGAACCCATGCGCTGAGGACAATCTCTCCGCAGATGTCCCTGCTGACCACAAATATAACACGCCCCAGTAACTCTCCGACATGAAGCTGCGGGATGCTTTCCACCACAGTGGCTACAAAACTCCTCCTTCTTCTTCTTCTTCCCAAAGCGGAATGTACCTCGTGAACCACGAGAACCAGACGAAGTAGTAGGAGTAGAAGAAGACGTAGGTACAGATGACACAACATATTGAGCTCGAGGCTCAATAAATCCACTAGGCTGTGCTGGCATCATCAACTGTCCACGCCTGTTGCTGGTCTCCACAAGATGGCAACGGTTCACCAAAGTCTCATAAGACACCGGGTCATCACAGACGACAACCTGTGCGTAGATATCTTGGTTCAGGCCTTGCAGAAAGATATCATACTTCGACGCATCACTCGCATTGATATGAGGACTGAAAGGTAGCAGATCAAGAAATCGTTGCTGATACTGATCAATAGTCATTGATCCTTGCCTCAAAGTAAGCAACTCCATAGATCTTTCTTGGCGAACAGCCGGAGAAAAATACAATTTTTGAAACTCCCGACAGAAATCCCCCCAAGTCACCTGTCCTCTCTCAGTACGTGCCTGAGCAACCTTGGCATCCCACCAAAAACGTGCTCTATCCTCTAGAACGAATTCTAGAACTTCCAGTTTCTGCTCCTCAGTACACTCGAAAGCTCGGAACGTGCTCTCAAGTTTAGACATCCAGCTTCTAGCTTGTTCAGGATTCTCACCTCCCACTAAGGGTTTCGGTCCTACCTGCATGAACTTATTAATAGTATAGCGACGTCGATCCTCATGAGGACGATGTTGATCATCCTGATGATGATGGCGACGATGATGATGACCACCTCCCTGGCCAACACTACCGTGACTTTCGTCAGCCATATCCTGAAAAGAATTGCACATTAAAATCCCAAATGCGCAAAAATTACTCAAGACTAAACTAAATCCCAAGTACTAATCTCAAAATCTATGCATGCTCTGATACCAAAAATGTAGTGACCCTGCATGGAATCACCTACTAACTGGCAACTAATAGCATGCATTAAACTTAATACAGCAAAATACTTAACAGAGTAAAAACGTGCGGAAACTTAACCATAATTTACATATCAGCTTAGTAATATAATCCAAGCTTAAATCTGTAGTGATACAACCATATCGAAATTCTTAAAAGTAAACATTATACAGCTAATAAATCATGCTGTATAAAAACTTTCAAAGCTCCTGCTCCCTAGTCCTGCCTTGAACTACCAGTTCCGTCCATCCTGCGATCTGCCCCATGGAATAGGGTGTCCAAGATAACAACTAGGACGTGAGCGCTACGCCCAGTACATAGACATGAGTAAACATATGTATATAATGCATGCAACATGATGACTGGTAAAAGATCATCTGAAAAGTCATGCTCAGAACCGGCGCCATATGAGTGCTGCCACCGCACGGATCAACCTCTGGGTGCAACCACACTCGTCTAGTACACCAGAGTAGACAGACATAAATGCCCCCGCCGTCGTGGTACTCTCAGTGACAGACTATCGAGTATAGAGCTGAGCGGCTCTATAATCAGGTATAACAGGGAATAGGCTCAACGTGTATATGCACATGACATATGAGTATAGAAAACGGTAAATCATACATCATGCCATATAATAATGCCAAATAAATGCAACATATAAACATGTATACTCGCTGGCAATCTCAGTCAATGTGTACGTACCTCTAGGCTAGTTCAAGTATAATAGGATCCTAGATTCCAAGCCTATATTCAAAAGTTCACCGTATCACTACATAAATTCTATAAGCCTTAACTAAGCTAATAAGTACTCCCAAAACTTAAATAGATTCTCGAACCATACCTTCGTCCGTAGTTAGCCCTTTGAAGTCGCTAGTCCCGGATGACTATAACCACACCTTGGTTATTCCAGAACCTCTATTATAACCGATAGGGCCCTCAAGTGTATATCTCACACTATATAACTGAAGAAGGAAACTCGGGAATTCGTAATTGAAAATGAACTCTGAACGGCCCTATTTATAGCCAAATTTCTCGGCCAGGATCGGAACTTCCGATTTTGGGATCGGAGCTTCCGATCCAGCTCATTGCGTGCATGTCTGCCACGCTAGGATCGGAACTTCTGATCTGCTCTATGATCGACACTTGTCAAAACTCGTGACTGAGTCATCGATCATTTCTGGCAGCTGGGGATCGGAACTTCCATTCCAGGATCGGAGCTTCCGTTCCGATCGGAGCTTACTATCTAAGATCGGAGCTTACTATCCGGGATCGAAGCTTACTATCCGGGATCGGAACTTACTATCCGGCCCAAAATTAAAAAGCTCAAATTTTACTTCTGAAGTCCAATAACACTCCGAAATTGGTTAAATACCAACCCTTAATCATGTTTAACATATTATTATCTTAAAATGGTATCTGGATTACTACACCCTAAGCTGTTAGCAGCCCACATTATAAATAAGTTATTGCAGTACAGAAATTAGACAACAGAGGTCACAATTTTCGAAAACCCTAGCTATGGTTTTTTAAAGTGGCCGCCCTTCCTTTCTCCTCTCTCTGCTCTGAAAATTCCAGCCTGTGAATTTTGAATTTGCAGTCTGGTTTAACGGATCAAATTCGTTAATTCTCTTCGTAGAAACTTCTGATAGATTTTCTAGTGCAATCTATCAGAGGGATTAAACTTCTGTTCGTGGACCTGATTGAAGAATTGTTCGTCCATCAGTTCCTGGGATATACATGAAGTTCTGCAGAGTAATCTGTTGGTGTCCATAATCTCGTTTCGAGATTCAAGGTAAAAATTTAATTGTTATTTAATTTTTACACGCACAATTTAATCGTAAAGTTTTGATACCCATGATATGGAATTGTTCCATATAAAATTTTTAAAACTTCCGCTGCACCGGGTATCAATTCTGATTGATCTGATCACCGTTCTCCAACAATAATAAGCTTGAATGAAGTTTGATATGAGTATGTTGATTGTTATATTTCAGATTGAAGAATTCAGAACCGAGATATACGAAGGTATAATGACGACATCGCAAATTAGGGACTTTGAAACTCAAGAACGACTATTCTTGAGTTGGCCCGCAAAAATCACATACTTGATATGTTTTGATTTATGTTTGATGTTGTCGATCCATCTCAGGTAGTGGATCTTTGAGTTTGAGTCGATATGATAGTATATTGAATTGATTCTATGCCAAGGTTGCGGTTAACCTTATTTTCTAGCCGGGATGGCTACGATAGATGGATATTCATGTCAAGATCGGTTACGAATCTTGATGGCAATGACGTTTTATGAATCAATTCTTAATCGATATATGCATTATTTACTCTATTGTTGAGTCGAATATGAATAGAGTTGATATGATTTCGTTAACATTTTATATATATGTCGATTATACTGAGAATGATTTCTCACCGGAGTTTATCCGGCTGTTTTCTTGTTTTGTATGTGTGCATGACAACAGATGGGGCAGAAGCTGGTCATCGACGTCATTAACAGCTGGGAGAGAGAGTCTAGCAAGTGAGGACTCGGGTTGTAGATGAAGTCTTGAGATCTAGAAGTATCAAACCTTAGAACTTGTTGGTTTTGGAATGCATGTATGAAACTTTAGATAGTTTATGTCGTTTATCGTTATTTAGTGATTTTTTTGATGTAACAAATGCATGTATAGATGCTTGAGAAGTTGTTTATGTTTATGTGCTTGATTTGGAACTAATAAATCATGTTTTGAGTTGATCTTGCATGAATTATGGGATTGGAATTCAGCTTTGATAGCAAAACAGTCATGCAGATTTTCTGGGCAGAGAGGCCGCTCGATCGGCAAGATTTGACCGATCGAGCGAGGCCTTAAAATGCAAAACAGAGAAATGTAGTTTTTGAGCCCGCTCGATCGGTAGGATTTGACCGATCGAGCGAGACCAATATATGCTCAGACCCGAGAAGAAAGATTTTCTTCTTGCTCGATCGGTAGGATTTAACCGATCGAGCGAAGTGCAAGTTTTAAATTTTTTTTTTATTTGGTTTGAGTATTTATTTTAATACTTGATTAATTGTGTTATTAATCATTAATTGCCTTAAGATGAAATTAGCAACCCGAGGTCCCTACAAGGGAAGTCACGAGTGTATTATTTATTTTTAAAAAAAGGTTGACCTCGAAGAAGACCTCAATATTCCACATGAGTCAGAGGCTCATTGGCTCATGCATAGGTTAAATCGATGGATGTGCACGAGCGGCAGAGACCTGAAGGAGGGAGCAACATGGTCAACCCCCAGAGCATACCCCACAATATTTCAACAAAGAATATGCTCCACACGTGAATCGAACCCGCAACGCTGGGGAATCTCTTTCCACGTTACCTCAGGCCTTAATTCGTACTAAATTTCAATAAGCAGTCTTTATGATAAAATGTAATTAGCATAAGCTTTGGAACGGACTGCACCCGATTAATAAAATGTAAAGAATGTCTTAATTAGGAATGTTCGAGTTGATTGATCTAGAGGATATGACAGTAAAATACAATAATATTTTTGCAAAATTTACCGAGAATACAAACCTAAAAAATTAAAGGTCGAAGTTGATCTTAAACAAAAACAACTTGAAGTAGAGAGATTAAGTCAAAAGCTGTCTTATCCAAATCTGAAGCTAAGAATGGTCGGTTGAAGTTGAAGGAGTACGAAATCTTGAACAAAGACACCTCGCAAATAACATAGGAGCAGCTTATCGTACATAAATCTCTATGCCAAGAGATTAGAGAGAGATAAAATATATAAAATGTGTACTCAATGTTCAATTTCTAGTATTATTTCATTTTTAGTTAATGTAATTCTCCTTTCAATTATTTTTATTTTCAATTAATTCCATTTATTAACGTAATTTTCAAATAATGTAATATAACCATTTGGAAAGTAGCCGTTAAAAAATGGCATTACAAAGTAAGAGTTGGAAACTTAGCCGTTGAGAAGAACAATATATAATAAATATATTTAAAAATAATAATAATATTTATTTTAAATAATAATCATTTAAATAGTGTAAATAAAATTAAAATTGTATTTATGTAACGCAAAATAAGAATAAAGATGAATAAGTGGACATCGAAACCTACAAATAATTAGTGTTAATATTAAAATAAATGTGAGAGAAGGAAGATGTTAATATAATGTGTATGTGGTAAGTAAACCCCTCGCTTTTTGATTAGGTGATCGGTGTTATAACTTATAACACCCCACCAATGCAGATGGCCTAACTAGCTATTATAGACTATTTATTACGTTAGTTGTATGTAGAATATAACATATATATATATGGGTGTGTGTGTGTGTGTAATCTACGTAGAACTGTCGAAGTGGGTTGGGCCGGCTGGGTTGACCCGTCCCGTCCTACTATATAGACGGGTTGAGTTGACAAATATTCAACTTGTCTAAATGGCCGTGGGCCGTCCCGCACCTCCAAATGGTGGGTTGTGGTGGGATGCGGGTCAACCCGTCAAATATAACTAAAACTTTGCCGATCAGCCCGCCTTACACTGCCAAATAGACGGGTTGGGTTGATGATTTCACAAACCGCCTGGTGGATTTTGGTAGGTTGGGGTTAGCCCGCCTTCCCGAACTATTTTGACAGCTCTAAACCTACAGCTCTAAACCTACGGATAAGGAAACAAAATTTTTGAGGAAAGGAAAGACAATTTGTAATTCAAAAGTCAAAACCTACTATTGAGCTATCGATATATATTTATGGTCTTTTTATTCCATGCAAAAGTCAAAAATTAAATGGACACGTGTATGAAGTTAATCAAAAAGTTTTTTTTAATCTCAATTTATTAGTCACACTTGCCCCCTTGATGGATGAAATTATATTCCATAACTTAATTATTATACACTAATCTAATATGTTGTATACATTAAAAAAATAGATATATTATCTTGAAATAATAATAATAATAATGAGAGGGATGGTTGTTTTGCAATTGTTGCAATTATTCGAAATGGACATGGGAAGATAGTTGCGGCAAAAGCGTGTCCGATTCGCAACCCGAGCTCGGTTTTCAGAGGTGAATTATGGGTTATTATGCTTGGAATGGTGAAAGGGCTGGCATACCGGATCAAAATACCGAATTTTTGGCATACCGTACCGAAATATTTTCGATATACAAATATTTTTTCGGTATAACGAATTTTTTTCGATATTTATACGGTATCAATATGGATTTTTTTCCATACCAAAATTTCAAAATTTCTCTATCGGTATCGGTATGAATTTTTTTCATACCAATATTTTTAGTACGGTATACCGAAAACCCACCCAATGGATCTCAGCAAGTTGTGTGATTTGTCAAATGTTTGGGTTTACTCTGATTCATTGGAGGCAATTCATGCAGATTGCAGTGTTAGATGGTGATGGATGCTTAGGCCCATATGATAATCTTATCAAAGTAATACAAATGCTACTTTTGGATGGTTTCTTTCAAAAAATCCAGCATGTCAAGAGGATCGCAAATGCTGCTGCTCTCTAGATTGCAGATTTTGCTTTGTCATGTTCTCGTTCTTACACGTGGACTTTTTCATGCTTTTCGGAATGGATTTGTAATGTTGTTTTGAAAGATATATGAATTTGATATTTTAGTTCAAAAATAAATAAATAATAATACACTCGGTATTTAGATAATGTTTGATAGAGTTTTTAGGAAGCACTTTTCAGTTTTTCCTCCACAAAATTTCATAAAATTTCAAATTTTTAAAAAAGAAAATCAAAAAATACTTATTAAAAGTTTTTCCAAATAGTACCTTGATATTTTAGTTGCTTGAGCTGGTTTGAGACTCTTTCCATTTCACAATACTTTGTGGCCCAGGAGCTTACTTTTTGGCCCAATCTAATTTAGGCAAGCGTTGATTAACTTTCCCAAAATCCTTGAGCCAATGGAAATAGGACCTACACTCGAGCAATGGATAACTTTGAACAAAAAAATAAAAAGAAAAAGAGAGACCAAATTTAGAGTAGAAAGATTATAGCTTTAGCTAGGGAGAGCCCTATCCTATATCATGTTTTGCAAGTGCATGTATTTTGATTTATGTTCTAAGACACTATTTTGTTCCTCGTTGGTGTTGTGTGATATAGCACCGGATCCATTTCAATTTTCACATTTTGTTTGGTTGATAGACCGATGAATGATTTATTCAATGGAAACTCTTATCATATTTGATCATTTTATAGAACCAAAAATAAAATATAATAATTAGTCAGTGAATTCAACATAGGATAAACACATATAAATATGTCATTACTTAACAACCGGTACTAGAGATTCAAAAAAAATTAAAAGGCGCGCACCAAATAAATGTTTTTAGGCAAAAACTCCTATGAGACGGTCTTAAGGGTCATTTTTATGAGACGGGTCTCTTGTATGGGTTATCCATTAAAAAGTATTATAATTTATGCCAAAAGTATTACTTATTATTATAAATATGGGTATGGTTGACCCGTCTCACGGATGAGACCGTCTCACAGGAGTGTTACTAATGTTTTTAATATATTTAATGTATAAATCCAAAAAACTATCTTTAATATATAAACTGTAGTACTGCACGCAACATTCGTTTTTCTTAACAAAAAGAAAAAGAAGAAAAAAAAGGTAAAATTTAAAATATGTAGGTTTCGTTTGGACGCATATTGATAAAAGTTATTATAAAAAAGTTTTTTAAATTTTTTTTATAAAATGTTTTAAAATTTGTTTTAAGAATAAATATATGTGTTTGGACAACTATTCTATAAAAATATTTTAACATCTCAAAAGTAATGTTATTCATCTTTGTCTTTCATAGTCCAATTCTAAAAACATCTAAAAACACCTCTTAAGTGTTAATTTTTTAAAAAGTATACTTGGAGAACATTTATTTAAAAAACTAATTCAAAACCATTTTTCAAAAATTTTATTCAAACACATACTTTTAGTTTTTTAACTTATAAAACAATAAAAATATTTTTAAAGTACATGTCCAAACGAAACCGTAGAATATTGATAAACAAATAGTCACCTAAGCACAATAAGTACAACAGTTTTATAAAGGTGAGTTACATTTTTCTTAAATAAAAAACATAAAATAACACAAAATAATAAATAAAAAAAACATCAAAGAGCAAAAATAAAAAGAAAATAAAATAAAATAAAAATATAGGTCATATAAAATTACTAATTTATCTAATAATTAGGTTTTCAGGAATTAAGTTATGATATGACCGCTTCATATCAAGGCTAGTTAATTAAAAATAGTTATTAATTAATGAGATCTACTGTAATAAAATAGTAAGATTGTAAGATGATTGTATGATTTTATTTATTTATTTATATATATACTGTTGATTCTTGTATTTGTGCCATTCATCCATATAAATGAAGTTTTGGATTTGGGTAATATAAAACACCAAATGGAATTAGATATTAGGCTTGGGACTTGGGAACACCGCACCTCAACAACAACAAAAAAAAAACAAAATTTTTTTAAAATATTATTGTGAGATGATTTCACGAGTTAATTGAGGGAGACGAATATCATATTTGAGTTACCAATGAAAAAATATTAATTTTTATACCAAAAATATTATTTTTTATTGTAAATACGGATAGAATTGACTCGTCCGACAAAATATCACTCTTATTATTATTATTATTATTATTATTATTATTATTATTATTGCAAATCATACTTTTAACAACTCTTTCTAAGATGTCTTAATCCACAACTCTTTGTAGGCCGGTGTCTCAATCCATAAATGGTAGTATTCCATTAACAAGTAACTCTATTTTTGATTTTTTTTAATTATTATTACCATTGAATTAAAATCAGCCCATACAAGTCATTAGAAACGAGAAAAGAAATATCCCATTTCATGGAGCGAGCTATGTAAACTAGGCTAGGCATCAAAAGTTGATTTACCCCCATTGCATTTTGTATGTATATATATATATATATATATAAATATTAAACAAATAAAAGTTGTTGTTCTTTGTGTAAACGGCCCATGTGAGCGGATGGACCCATGAAAACTATAAAACGGAGTCCACGAAGACACGCTTTAATTTCTTAATCAAATTTACACCTAATTGTATCTTTCAATAACAATCATGCATTATTGCTTGCTCCGATCCTCTCTTTCCACAACATGAAGAGCCTAGCTTTTTGTTACGTACATTATTGGTCTCATCCCTTCACAATCCCATAAACACACAATTAAATATTTCTCTCCTTTTGGCTCCCTTCTAGATTCTCGATTCCAAATTCTGATTTCTTTTTATTATTATATTTTATTACTTTTGGGCATTTCATGTGTGTGTGTGTGTATTGATGGGTGTTGGGTGTATATGTATTTGCTTTTATATCTTATCAAAAATTCAAAATTGTGATAACTATTAATTTGATTTGACTTTGATCATGACTATTGGACTATTGGTAATCTTCCGTAGGATATTTAATTTTGTCCCACCAATATAAATCATCTATCTAGAATTGCATTAGAGGGCAGTAAAGATTATTAAATAATCAAATCAGTTCTTTCATTTCTTGGCTCTCATATATTTAGAAAACGTTTCCATCCCCACAAAAAAGTCATCATAGAGTTTACCAACTTCCCAACAACGGATAAATTAAATGGCATGAATAACACCAAATGTACATCCAATATCGTGTACGTACATCCAATAGAACACCAACTAATTTACGATATATATATATATATATATATATATATATAAAGGTAACCGATCGACGAAAGGGAATTTCATAACGCGATATCCAACCCATTGGTTCGTAAATGATTCTATAATATGTACTCAAAAAAAAAAAAAAAAAAACCCCACAACTTTAACAGAAGGAAGCCTAAAATGTGTTGTTTTCGGGGGGGGGGGGGGGACAATGACCCCGGATTATGAGTTGTATATTATACAAAGAAAGAATTGATGAATAGTGGATGGATGGTAATTATTAAGAACTAAAAGGTGCCCTTTGCGGGATTCCTTTTCTTCTTCTTGATCTTGAAGGAGGTGGGGGAGGTGTGGGCGGCGGGTATATGTCTTGTTGCGAGGCGGCATCACGCGATTCTTCCTCTTCCTCCTCCTCTTTTGATGATGAAACCAATCTTCTTTCTGTTACTACTTCCACATTCTTCCCTTCTAGGGTAAAGCTCCCTTCCTCAATATTCCTCATTCCTACAAACTGAATCAAATTTTTTCTTCAAACATATAATAAATACAAATAAAATAAAACTCGAGACAAATATCGAATGGTATAGAGAAATGTAACTCACACGAATCAATCAATTTCTTAGAGAGTGACAACCATATGGAAATTTTCAAATGGTGGGATTACAAATTGGTCACGAGTATTAATTATACCGACTGTGATGGAGTTTATGAACGTGGGTCATAATGTGTGAAAGAGAACATGTACATACATACATTATATGATTGATTAATTGTTCATCACAAACCAGTACTACTCATTCATTCATTCCAATAGTCGAAAAAGACGAGATATATAGGTGTGCTGATATTTATTTACCTTGCATCCCAATGAGCAGAAACGAAAAGGATCCAAAAGACTCCTCCCACATGTTTCACAGACGTGGGAACTCGTCTTCCCAACTTTGGGCTGAGGCCTCTGGTTCAGAAACAAAACCCTCGCGCTGTTTATTACATAAGTCTGCACTCCATTTATGTCCAAAACCTTCTGAATCTCCGAAACTCTCACCACATCGTGGTACGATGATCTCCTTATCTGCACCATTGATTTATGAATACCGTACGTAACGCCAACGAAAATAATATAATATTAGCGTTTTCTTGCTACCAAGAAAATGGGATGCGCCTGAATTACCTGAATGACTCGATGGTCTGTGTGTTTGGATGAGCGGCAATAGGGACAGAAAGAATCGTCGACGCTGCAGTCTAAGCAGAACATATTGCATTCACTTCTGGCGGCGGCGCCGTGGCCGTGGCAGGCGGTGAAGAATGCGGTGGCCAGGAGTTTCTCTAGCCACGGAGGAACGTCCGGCGGCGGCATTGTTGCGTCCTGTACGTCGACACAGACCAAGAAAACACCATCACTGGATCAATCAAAAACAATGCGAGGGAATAAATAAATATCAAAGAAATCAATAATGCCGATGATTCTGCGTACGAATATTACCATTGTCGAATTCGGGTTGAAAATTGAAAGAAAAATTGACGAAAGTTTTAGAGAGAGAGAGAGGCCTAACCTAAACAGCCAGCAACTTAACATTCAACAAGAAACAAAAGAAGACGTAACTTAAGCTTGGGGGAGGGGGTGAAAAGGTATTATTTTATTATTTATTTAATAAATATTTGGCTAAGCAACGGTGGGGATCGAAAGGGTTCGCTCGAGATTTTCACCGGCCGTTGGATGAGTTGGCGCTTAACCTACATGCTTATTTGGGTCGGGCCGCCGGCCCATATTGGATTATTATTAAGCGAAAATAGAGATATGAATCTAATCTATCTAAATCTAAAAATTTAAAGTACACTAATTTGAATTTCTCTGGACACTTTAGTTAGGTTTGATGGACCCACATTTTGGGTGCTTCCTGACGTGGAATGACATCAATGGCTACGGATGATGGGATGGGTTTTTTTAAATTAGCTTTTCATGACGTATGTGGCAAATGGGGAGTAACTTTTTGTGGTCCAAAATAGCCTCGTATTTATTGATTTATTGATTTTTATAATTTTTATTTTTTGGAAAGAATCTCCAATATTTATATTAATTTTAAGTTTGGTGGGGGCATTGGCGGTTCTCTGATTGTCATGTCGGAAGGAAGATCCTATACAACTATTTGTTCATTAAAATAAGTTGTCTCTTGCCACTTTATTCTTCCTTTCTATATTATAGTCTTTAATTTAATTGCACAAAATGTCTCATTAAGGATAATGTATAGTTGCTAAGGAGATGTCTAAGTTGGTGTAGTAGATGAACTCTTGGCTAGAAGTCAGGAGTTCGATTCCCCCTACCAACATCTTCTTGGGGTTTATCCAATGCACACCAAAGATAGCGGCGGCGGGTTTCCACTTCACAAAAAAAAAAGGATAATGTATAATTGCCCAACCATTATTTTTGTAATCTCGATCCCTTGTGTTTCTGAACAACGTTTACAAAATATATCTCCTACTCTATGCAATGCGAGTGACATGTGTGGTGGTATTTTCAAGCGTGTGCAATTGTTTTTTTCTTCCGTGCTCTCTCGATAGGAAAAAAAACATAACACAAATCTATCATGTTGAGTCTCTTGATTGTGTTTGAATTGAAAGATTTTGAATATAATTCATATATTTCAATTAACAAGGTTACATATTTGCTTTGAAACTGAGCAAAATATATATATGGCAAAAAGATTTCAAACCTTCGTTTTATTTGCTTAATGCTTAATAGATAAATGGATTTTATATCTAGAATTAATCAACTCAAATCATTCAATCCAAATGTGATCTTAAAATTTATTCGTTTATGTAACAAACTAATCTCACATGTAATGTATTCCGAGTTACCTATTTCTTCTGTCAATTTCATATTGTCCATAAGGTATTTTAGATTAATTATATTCCCTTATTATCTCATTCATTCATTTATTTTAAAATTAAAATAAATATATATTATTTAAAAATGTTTTTAAAATATAGTAATCGTACATAATACATGCATCTGTCGGTTAATTATCTTATACATATATAATTCATGCATTAAGAAAGCAAAACGAAATAGAAATGAATTAATATATAAATTTCCGTGATCGAAATAGATCGATTGATGCATAAGGAAATTAAGATTAAATGACGTGTCAAAGTTAAAACAAATGATCTGCAGTTGAATTACTAAATTTTTTTTTTTTGGGGGGGAAATAGTTGAATTACTAAGTAAAGAGGAAGAAACGGGGGAATATAATTCAATAAATCAAGAAATATTTGTAAGGGGGCAAAGAATACTTCAATGTAATTACCACCGTCGCTAAGTTTGGTACAAAGTAGCGTAATATACATGTCTACAAATGTATAATACATACGATGACTCATAACTCATAAGGCATGTGAATTAAATATCAAATGTATGACGAAATCTCGGGTTTAAAAGTTAATTGAAACAAAATTTACAGCTAAAAAATAATAACGATAATAATAAAAAGAAGAATAATAAATAAAATGCCGACATAACAAAACCGGAAAAATTAGCATTTTGGTCCTGTATGTTGGCTTCTTTTTGGTTTTGGTCCTGTATGTTGGCTTGTTTTGAAAAAGATCATGTAACTCGATTTTTTTTTTGGATTTAGTCCTATATGTTGGCTTATTTTGGTTTTGGTCCTGTAAGTTGGTTTGTTTGTTGGTTTTTGTCCTGTATGTTATCATGTTTTGGAATTTAGAAGTTGACCTCTAATTATTTTTATAATAAATATTTTTTATTCTTTCATGTTTTATCTGCTTATTGGTTTAAGATAATTACAACTAACTAATAAAAAAATATTTTTTTACGCTTAAACTTTTTTTAATCTAAATAATTTAATAAAATCTAAAATATGTTAATTTTGAAACGATTCTAACTCTATAATTAATAAATAAATATGCGGAAATTTTTTTTTTTTTTATATATATACTTACTAAATAAAATATGCACATATATGCCCATACATATATGCACAGAATAAAAAGATAAATAAATAAATAACTTAAATAAAAAATTGCATTCTTTAAATAAAATAAATATCTGAGTCAAACATTTAATTAAAAATACTGCATAAATAAAATGATTAAAGTTTGCATGCACTGACAATATTCAATAAAATATTCAAAACTCACAACCACTGAAAAATAATATAAAATGTGTAACGTGCTGACATAATCAAAACATGCAACGTGACTCAGACATCTATCACGGTCACGGGGTCACTGCATGTCCACTCATAGGTCCTCGCCGCCGGTAGGAACTACATCCTCCTCTACGAACTCACCTGCACCATACCAGTGTAGTGAGCCTAGAGGCCCAACATGCTAACATAACAAGAGTTTGAAAATAATTTAAAACAATTAAATACTAATACATAACATATACATGAATGAGCATGCTTAAAAATATCATAACATATCATAACTTAAATTAAATTAAATATCATAGACATACATAATACATAACATTGTTGAGCAAAGTAATTTTCTAACATCGCATGATTGTATCCGTAGTGTAACCTTAAATCATACATTAAATACTGATCAGCGTGGAAACCAACGTACGTGGCGGTGACGAATCACCTCTTAAATTGGCAGTAAACTGCCCTTCAATAGCACATATGGGGACGAATCCCCCTCAAATCTCAAATTGTCACACTACTTCAACTTCCAACATAAAATATTTTATTTTGCTCAACTTTAAACATTAAATCGTACATAAAATTATTTCATGAATGCATGCAATTAAATAAAATGTGTGTCCTTCATATATATTTAATTTAATTTCATACTAACATATAAATATTAAAATAACTTAAATGCATAAAAATAATTAAATATATATTCAGGACACATGCAAATTTTTCATGGATTGTACTGGACTGCTGGCCCTAACACTGAAGCCCAATTACTTAAATTTGGCTCATAACACTGAGACTGACACATTAACATACTTAAGCCCAATAAAATTATTCTAAGCCCAATTAAATAATCAAAGCACATTAACAACCTATTCTGGCCCAATGGGCCCAAAAGCCCAAAGACTGGCCTAATAACTTTCATGGGCCCTAAAGCCCATAAAAATTAGTGGGCTTTCTTAATTAAAATAATTAAGCCCAAATAATTAAATTCAACCCAAAATAATTAAATGGAGCCCAATTAAATTTTGAGATTTAATAAGGCCCATTAAACCTTTAATTAAACTAAAAACTTAAAAATAAAAATACCCGAGCCCAACTAACTTAACCCGGACCCGGACCCAACTAACTTAACCCACTAACTTCCAGACCCGACCCAGACCAACCCTGAAACCCTAAACCTGATCAGCCCTTCCCTCAACTCCTCTCGGCCGCGAGCAGCAGCCCTTCTAGGGCTGCTGCCGCCTTGCTCCGGCCGCCCCTGGCCGGAGCCCCGCCGCCCAGACATAGCCCACGTCTGGGTGGTTCGAACCTGGCCCCTGAACCTAACCCATGCAGCCCAGCCCCTAGCCGAACCAAGCCCCTCCCGAGAACCCTAATCTGCGCACCATGGAGGGCAGTCCGACCTTTGTGGCTTTCCTGGGCTCGTTTGGCTCGAACCACTCGAGCCATTCGAGTCCAGGCCACACCCACACACTCTCTGGACGCTCGACCAGCAGCCAAATGCAACCACGGAAGACAAACGTGAGTATGATAATTCAAAACACAAGGGCCATGCATCTTCAACAATAAAATTCGAACTCTTTCTGAAAAAAAACAACAAAATTCGATGCATACACAATCCACACAACATAATATATGATAGGTACGAAAAAATGGAAGAAGATCATGCCTTGCACCGAAGAAATCGATTGAGCAACGTACGTAGAACGTTTCCGGGACGACGGGACGACGAACACTCGAAGTTTCGAAGAAACTCGGCTATGAAACCTCCTTGGAGATGTCTGGCCGAAGAAGATGATGAAGATGGTGGGGTGAGGTGGCTGAGTGAAGGGAATCGGTTGTGGGGTTTGGGTAGATTAGGTTTGGTTTTTGTTTTAAATTAAAATATAGGTTAATTAAATATAGAAAAAAAAAGTTTTAAATATAAAAATATACAACTTAATCTTTCAAATAAAAGTTAAAATCTGATAACTCAATTTAAAAATATAAAAATCCCGAAATTACAAATTAAGGGAATTTTAAAAATAATTAAAAGTCATTAAAATGGCTAAATTTGGATAAAAATGGACTTCTAAAATTATATAAAATTAAATACTAAAAATTTTGAGGTAATAAATCTCAAAATAATATTTTTTGGGCTCTAAAAAAGCTC
Organism: Henckelia pumila; assembly: GCF_033568475.1. Lineage (NCBI taxonomy): Eukaryota > Viridiplantae > Streptophyta > Magnoliopsida > Lamiales > Gesneriaceae > Henckelia > Henckelia pumila. The sequence continues at coordinate 108,320,507 of NC_133121.1, forward strand.
ATGAAATAAATTGGCTAGAAAGTTGTCATCTCGTCCGTCCACGGTCCCGTCTACGCGATCAAAACAATTAAAATACTAAAAATCTTAAAATCACTAATTATGGGTTAAATGCTTAAAAAATAAATTAAATCATGCACAAATAATTCACATAATTATTTAACTCATAAATCACAAATTTAAATAATTAAATATCCTAATTATGCATGCGGATTTACGTATTTAAATACCGGGTGTTACAAATTTAATGTATTAAATGTAACATAATTTTGTTCTTTTAAAAAGTAACAAACAAACATTCATTTATATCGTTCTCAACTGTAACTTTGATTTTTTTATTTATTTGGCACTAAGTGTCGCCCACTTAGCACCTATTAATGATCATATGGCATAAATAAGGTTCAACCTAAATTAACAAAATTAGCTAAAAAACTAAATTCTAAATTTAAAAGCATAAACGGTGAAGTTGGAAATTCAACATCTAAATTCTAAATTTAATTTATTATTTTAAAATAAAAAATATAGACGCTTATTCTAACTTAATCGAGCTTAATTTGGTCAAAACCGTATCTTTTCCATGACCAAAATAAAAAAAACAAGTCAACTAATAGGATTAAATCCAAAAATAATCCAAATTACTGTACTTTTTTCCAAAACATGACTTTGTATAGGACCAAAACCAAAAAGTAAGCCAACTTATAGGACGAAAACCAAAACAATCAACATGTAGGACTAAATAAAAAAAAAACAGAGTTCTAGGATCTTTTCCAAAACAAGCCAATATACAGGACTAAAACCAAAAATAAGCCAACATACAGGACCAAAATGCTAATTTTCCCTAACAAAACCACACGGTCCAATGAAATCAGAAGTTTTACGTTGCGTTTGAATTGGGGGCCTGATTTAGTATTTAATTATTAAACATTCAGGATTAATTAATGTAAACAGCAAAAACAAGTTAAAAATTTACGTTTTTAGCCTATAAAAAATTCGGCATTACTTATTCGTAAATAGGACAAACCAAAAACATATACAACATAACTACATAATATACTCGAAAATAGAGTCACATCACCAATTTACAAACCTATAGCCGCACTGGCCAGCACTAAATGCATGCTGAGCCGGAAAGGCTCGGTCACACAAACAACAATCCAAAACAACGTAAAAATTATTCAAACAGATACACAGGCATGTCCCCGGAAAATATAAAACTCGCTAATGTGATATATACATATATCTGGGAACTCGACTACACACTCGACTCATTGGGTACCACTAGATGACGCTCCACCAGATGCATCAAATCCTCCTGGATAACCTGCTATGGAATCACAAACAACCACAACATAAAAGAAAACAGGGGTCGGACCCCAATACGATAAACTAGTAAAATTACGACAAATATAACTGACATGAATAAAATAAAGTACAATGCAATGAAATGCAGTGCAATGCGTGACATGTATCAATGAAATAAGGAATACCAAATGGAGTCTAAATAATCGTATCACAATAATTTCAGTGGCCACCCGTGCCAGGAACGCAGCAGACCTCGAATCATCACTGTTAATCCACACACGTAGTTTTAGGTTGCGTTTGAATTGAAAGATTTCAAATCGATGGATTTCGATTGTAGTTCATGGTTAAAAATGAAACAATATATCAAATCATAAATCCGCACGCTACTTATTTATACATTAGTTAATTATAAAGTAAAATTCATTTCAAATGATACATAGGTGAATTTGAAATTCATCATAATTAACATGAAATAATAAATAAATATGAAATCAGAAGTTTTAGGTTTGTATTTACAATTTCTTTGATTTTATATCTACGTTTTATGAATTATTTGAATTAAACATATTTCTTTTCCAAACATTTCTTTGCGATCTTTCTCATTGGATGATTTTATTAGTCATTATTAATTATCAGATAATAAAATTGAGAAAGGATTCGAGATATTGAATTAATCTCCACGACCATTAATCTATAGATATTTCGTCGATGGCAAAAAATTCTATGAGACGGTCTCAAGGGTCATATTTATGAGACGGATCTTTTATATGGGTTATCCATTAAAAAATATTACAATTTATGTCAAAAGTATTACTTATTATTATAAATATGGATAGAATTAACCCGTCTTACGAATGAGACCGTCACACAAGAGTGTTACTCACACCTTAATTAATGTCCATTCATATTCTATATTTTGAGGATTGCGAGGCCAATTTTATATGAAAACTTTTTCGATATTAAAGACAAAAAAATAAAAAACAAAAAAAGTTGAAGCGGTGAATATCCCAACAAATCGACTGTATGTCGGTCATACATATATACATTAACTTTACCTCCAATTATATTTTAATTGTAACAAAAGAACATTATTACCTATCGACGAAGAATAACACTCTTGTGAGACGGTCTCATCTGTGAGACGGGTCAATCCTACATATTTATAATAATAAGTAATATTTTTGGCATAAATTGTAATACTTTTTAATGGATTACCCATACAAGAGACTCGTCTCATAAAAAGGACCCTTGAGACCGTCACATAGGAGTTTTTGCCTATGTTTATATGAACATGAGTAACTCTTACATAAAGTATATACCAATAGTATATTTATTTAATTTAGATGGAATATGTATTTTGTGAGATGATTTCTCAAAATTTTATTTATGAGACGGATCAACTCGATCGATCTATACATTGTAAAATAATATTTTGAAATAAATAATAATATTTTTCACAAGTCAAGTCGAATCAGATATTTATCTCATAAAATCGATCCGCGAGACTGTACGCTACGATAAATATCATAGTACAACTTTAGTTTGGTGTTTGGATTCGGGTATAGGATACCCGAACTGACCCGATCGTTGACTACTCACCGAGTTTCTTTTATTAAACATGAAAAATAATTTCTATCAATTTCCAAATTAAAAAAATATTCTTGATATATATAACAATTGAATTCAATTTAAATATAAATAAATTATGTGCATATGTATTTTCTAATTAAATAATTAAGCAATAGCCCACTCATAAGGTAAAGAATCCAATCTAATAAAAAAATGGAGAAATGTCGAGTATGCTACCATATTTTAAAAGTTTCCATATTTTGCATGAAAACCTCAACATTACTCAAATCCAATCAACTCCTCCCCATCATTCTTTCCTCTTCACATACTCTATTCCAAACTTCAAATTCTTACTTTCATTTCGCATAAGCAGAGAAAATCAAACGTTCAAAAGCCCACGAAAAGTAGATGAAAAATTAATCCCCAATACATCTTATGATCTTATCCAAAAAGTATAGTTATAAGGAATTAATCGACGAAGCAAAGAATTCAAGAAGACACTCATGAACGGAATTCCAAAAGATTTCTTCTAGGGTTGGAGTCATAGGAGATGCTTTCTTTAGCTTCACCGTCTTCTTTAAAGCTTTTATGGGCTCTGATACCGCTTCTTACGGCGGCCGCGGTGGTGGTCGTATTCGTCGGTCCTAAAGCGTCGGATTTCACTTTAAATTCTCATTTCTTGGGTAATTATTCGAGTTCAAGATTTGAAAATCGTGATGTTGTCGTCGAAAGTTTGGAAGAATCACGCCCCGATCATAGTTTCAACCGAACTCAAGTAAGATTTCTAGCCACTTGATTGGTTTTCTGTAATTGTTGTATTAATATTCAATTATGTTTCGAAAGATTATGCATGGTTGAGAGGGGATTAATCAAAGTGATATTATTTCAAACCATGCTCTCGATCGATATATGCCCCAAGAATCGGGTTATACAAATCATATCTGTCAATTATACAGCCTCGTGATCTTCTGAATTTGAGTATAATCTCCTAACAAGAATATATACAGCTCAGGTCCATATGTTTCCACAAATTTTTGGTCTTAAAATATAGGGAATATTTAACCAATTAGACTTATGGAGTAAGCAAGACAAGTCATATTAATTCTCCTTGTGGAAAATATTTCAAAGCAGCTAGAATTGGAAAATTAATCTCTTGAGTTGGACTATAGTTTAAGATCATTTCATTTTTATATTCAATTAGAAATTTTAAATCGAATTCATTAGGATTAATTTTTTATTTTTGTACGTTTTTTTTAATTCTAAATTGCCCGGTTTTTCTCATGGGAATATTCAATAAAACGACTTTTGTTTGACCATGAATTTTTAATTTAACCTCTCAGTTTGTATCATTGTTTGGTATTTGTTTTTTGGAAAATCATTAGCTTGTTTATTTTTTTTAGTTTTGGTCCATTAACTTTTCAAATTTTGATTTTGACACATTGACTTTTAGTTTTCTGCAATTTTGGTTAAATTGGTGACGTGAACCGAGAAAAATGCTGACGTGACATTGAAAAATGATGATGTTGTATCGAAAAATGCTGACATGTAAAACCGTCACGTCAGCGATTGAACCAATATAACCAAAAATTAAAAGCTAGGCTACAAAAACAAAACTTTAAAAAGTTAATCCATGGACCAAAACAAAATAAAAAGACAAATTAATGGGAAAAAAAATCATTTTCCCTTGGTTTTCAAACATATTTGAAGTTCATTTTGCCAAAAAATAAAATAAATGGGAGGTAACTTTTTTCTTTAATTATCCTCTGAACGTGACCTCATGATATGCCATTTTGATGTGTATTCTATATCCGAGGGTATATATGGTTTAATCAAATATAGAAGTTGTATAAATTCTTAGTCTAATTGTTCTCCAACCAAAACTTTCTGCCCATTCAAGATTAATAAGTTTTAATATTAATATTGCAAAGGATAATATGCTAATTAGTTAATTGAAAATGAAGGAAGTTAAAAAACACATAAACTTGGCAATGGTGTCTCATCTTTTGATAGTTTGACAGGTGAAAAATGGAGAAGGGCATCAAATTAATGTTACAAAGGCTCCAATCTCTCAAAGGAAGTATAGTGATTTGAAGCTATTAGAAGCCGATTTAATTCAAGCTCGAGCTGCGATCAAGAAAGCCAAGGACCGGAACCAAACCGAAGACGATCCGGATTATGTTCCCAATGGACCCATGTATTGGAATCCCCAAGTGTTTCATAGGTATATATATATATATATATTTGTACATGGACTAATTAAAATTTATGAAATTTTTATTCATATTGTTTAGATTTAGAAAATGGAATTATAAAAACTTGCATGCAGGAGTTACATGGAAATGGAGAAGAGATTCAAGATTTTTGTATACGAAGAAGGGGAGCCCCCGGTGTTTCACTTTGGCCCCTGCAAGCATACATACGCGATCGAGGGGATTTTCATACAGAACATGGAAGTGAGCCATTTTCGGACATTCGACCCAAGCAAAGCTCACATGTTCTTCCTTCCATTCAGCGTGACCATGATAACTCAGCTGATTTACGTGCCCGAATCCCATGAATGGACTCTGATGAAGAACACCGCGTCCGATTACGTAAATGTTATAGCTCAGAAGCATCCTTATTGGAATCGAAGCCTTGGTGCTGATCATTTCATGCTTGCTTGCCATGATTGGGTACGTGAGAAAATTAAACTAGCAAAAAACATTTTTTTTTTTTGGGTGAAATGAAATGCTTGAGTTGCATGTTTATCTTGTAAAACGAATATATATATGATGATATTGATTTAGGGACCAGAGATTTCTTCTGCAATCCCAAACCTGTACAAGAACGCCATCCGAGCGTTGTGCAATGCCAACACTTCAGAAGATTTCAACCCATCTCGAGACGTATCTATCCCGGAAATCCTCCTCCCCGGAGGGACCACGCGCGGCCTCATCGGCGGCCCTCCGCCCTCGCAACGACCGATACTAGTCTTCTACGCTGGCGGCGTCCACGGTCCGATCCGCCCTATCCTCCTCCAACACTGGGAAAACAGGACGGACCCGGATGTTCAAATCTACAAATACCTGCCCAAAAACGTCTCCTACTATGGCATGATGAGAAAAAGCCGATACTGCATCTGCCCCAGCGGCTACGAAGTCGCGAGCCCGAGAATGGTGGAGGGGCTCTATCTGGGGTGTGTTCCTGTGCTGATAAAAGACAGTTATGTCATCCCTTTCAGCGATGTTTTGAATTGGGAGACGTTCGCGGTGATTGTTCCGGTGAAGGATATTCCGAATTTGAAGGAGATTTTGATGAGTATTTCGTCGAGGAAGTATGTGGAGATGCAAAGAAGGGGGATACAGATGAGGAGGCATTTTGAGGTTAATTCACCTCCCAAACGTTACGATGTTTTTCATATGATATTGCATTCGATTTGGCTTCGTAGACTCAATGTTAGGTTTCATGATGATATTGAACAAGGTACGTAGTTGATGTGTAGTTCTAGTCCTTTAGAGGGTTTTGGTTTGTTTTAGTTTACCAATTGAATGCTTAGATTTGTACTTGAATATTGAAGATATATGTATGTTCTATAGAATCATATATATTATGCGACAAAATTAACACAAATTATTGTAACAAATGCAATTATTTGATTATAGTAAACCTCTAAATGCCACGATCCATATACTAGCTAATTAGTGAATCATACCAACCAAAACTATGATCGCTTGTTTTTTTCATTTTCATGCATGAAAATATAAGTTATAACATGCAGTATGTATATATATATACTTTAAAAATACTCCCAAAAAAATTTAGAGATCATGAAACTTGAACTTGAACTTGAACGAGAAGATTTGAATCCGCAAACAATTCATCCCTCTTGAAAGTACGTACCTTGTATAGTTAGGGCCTAGCTAGGATTAGGATTATCATCACTACATCTTTAGTTTAAGGGAAAAATATAAACAAACGTAACAAACAAAAGGAAATAGCAAGCCATGGATCGATTAGGTTATTTGGTTTTAAGGCATACTAGCCCAATACGGAGGCATCATCACAGCTTGATTGTAGTCCTCCATGTTCAACAACGAGTTGCAATCCGCAATTTGATTAACTCCACCGGGGTTAACGGAGCCCGGGATCGACGTGCTCTCGACTGTTTCTTCACCTGAAACCTCTGTATAGCCTGTTGAGACTTGCTTCTTGGCCACTTGCTGCTTCAGTACTATAGCCCTTAATGCCAAAACCTAGAGTTGATTTGTGAATAGAAAAAAAGGAAGGAATAAAAAAAAAAATTATTTGTGAGCCCAAAGCTTTGTGTTTTGTATCAAAAATTATAAACCATGCAAGCTCTAATTCAGGTCTTTGTTTGTCGAAACTGAGATTTATAACCAAGATTACTTTTTTAATTACGTTTTCATTTATTTTAAAAGAATTGGCATAGCACAGCATAAAATGTCGAAGTTTTTTCAAATAGAACATATACAAGTAGGGGTCCAATAACACGTGTAAAGCTCTGAAATCTGAAAATATTATATTTTTTTTAAAAAAAAAAAAACAAGTCATAAATACATGAGAGACATATATAAATTCATGGTTGATGGCAGAGGACACACTTCTAACAACTTTTTTTTTTTTTTTTTTTTTGTATGTGTTACGAGCTGGACTTGAATTAAAAACAAGCATAAATGATGCATGTCCTAGCTCTCATAAAAGTATGGAGAAGCATATGAACCCAGTAGGTACTCCATTAAATAACTTATATTATGTGACATTACGATTTAGTAAATTATATGTGGAGAGAGGAATCCGGGGGTTAAGCAATCTATTTAACAAATTAAGTTATATATGATCGATATTCTTAAGTAGAGAGAAATGGAAATGGAAATGGAAATTAGTATATACACAAATTATTTGGAAAAATTAATGATGTATTTGAGTAAGTATAGTATATACCTCTTGTTGAAGTTTGAGTTTTTCCCTGGAAACATTATCAAACTCCTGCTTAAGGGCATCGTACAAGCGCTCGAGCTGCTTGGCCTTCCATCGAGCCCGGCGATTCTGGAACCACACAGCAATCTGTCGGGGCTGCATCCCCAGTTCTCTAGCCAGCTTCATTTTCCTGTCGGGGTCCAGCTTTATCTCGTCCTGGAAACTGTTCTCCAGTGATTCCAGTTGCTCGTTGCTCAATCGTTTCTTCTTCGGATCCTGCTGCACCCCCCCGTAACTCATGCTCATGTTTTTCTCCTGCAGCAAACTCGCCGCTACCTGCTGCTTCATTTCCAAACCTCCTGGAATATATATATATATAATAATTATGTACAAAATTCATATATAGCAACAAAAAATTCCAAGAAAACAGTTTTCAAATTTTTAATACTTTTAAGATCTGAGGCTGCTGCTTAATTGAACAGTACTCCATGCAATTACAACACAAGAAAAATAACTTGGAAATTATATATATATATATACCTGAAAATTGGTCATAATTGTAGTTGTGGAGAAAACCGAAAGAATTCTCAGGTTGAATATGAGAAACAAAGGGAACCCTCATATTACCATTCCAATCCATACTTGATATTATTATTCAAAACACAATCACACCTCGTATACCCCTTTCGAACAGACAAATATATATTATATATTGTATAGTATATATAAGAGAGAGATAGAGAGATATATTTGTGTATCTGTGAGTTGTTAGAACCAAGAGTTACAAGAATATTGCCCGCAAGAGAAAGAGAAAAAAAGGGGGTTGGCTTTTTTGTAAGCCGAGATCTATGCATGCCTCTTACTTTTCAAGCAACTAATAAATACTATACCACCACCACCACAACAGTACTACCTACTGCTTCATAATCATTCTTTTTTCTTATATATATATATATATTTTTTTTATTATTATTATTTATGCACACTTCCTATTAAATATTTTTCACATACATGACATATATACATGTTACGATACTGTCACATATATGATTTCTGGGATGTTTATGTTAGCAAAATAATAAAACATATTTAATGTATATATTCTAATTAACAATAACATCATAAATATCTTCTTCTTTTTTTCAAAAAAAAAAAACATGATATAATAATGTATGGGACAACTTGGACATGATCAAGATCAGTGACAGAGAAAGAGGAGGATACAGATTGGTCATTGGATGGTCCACACTCTTTTTTTATAATTCTTTTTTTTAGTCTGTAGATATACTTTTATACATATTATAGTATTATACATGTAAATTAACAATCTCACACGTTATGATTTTGTTTCAAAAAAAATTCAATTTTTATCATCTGTATATTATAACTTTTACCCCTAGCTTATATATGATATTAAGGGTTGCAAATATATATATATATATATATATATATATATAATTAAAAGATGTGAAATACAGTGTGTGTGAGAGAAAAAAAAAAAAGAAAAAAGGGGGAATTAAGTTCAAAATAAGAAAAGAAAAATTGAGGAAATGTTGTCGGTTGGATGTAAGTAGTAATCAAAGGTCGTAATCTGGTCCCCCTTAAAACCCTGTCCTTTGCAGCTGACAATATGCCTACTCTTTCTCACGCCTCCTCCTCCTCCTCACTAGCTACTTTCTTACAAATTCTTCTCTTTTTTTTTCCCTAAAAAAAAAAAAAAAGAAAGAAAAAATCCCTTTTACTTTACGTTTTATGCATAGCATATATAATTGAAAAAACAAAATTAAATCAATTTTAGTTCCAATTGATCGATGTTCCACTGATACGTACAAAATTTAACTACTTGTGTTTTTCAGTACTCTTTAATTAATTATGTTCTTCATCAAATACAAAAATTACAACCTACAAACGTGGAATTCATTAAAATATATTAATTAAAAACATGGAGATCTAATATTATATATATAAATGAAAAATTTGCAGAGCAGTACAATTTTAACGGCATGCATGCATCCAAAGATTTGGTTTGTGGATAGCTGCAAAGCACCCTTTGGTCCATGCATATATATATCAAGAATCTGTGAATCATTAAATTTCTCGAGGATGAAGCTTTGGGTTTCTTAAGATGGAAACAGTACACACAGACTGCCACGTTTTCTCTGTAAATCACAGGTTTAATTTAAAGAGATCATCATCACATCACATATAACTTACATACATACGTACACATATATATTCAACCTTTCTTAATTTTTCCTCTGCCGAATTCTGAATTCTTTTATTTTTTCTGCTGTTGCATTCAATTATTATTATTTTTAATTGCATGGTATATATGGGATCAAGCCGGGCCGGGCTGGGACAAAACCAACACTAGCTAGCGATAGTAGTGTTTGATTCATGTCCATCAAATTATAAAGGTTTTGAAAGAAAAATGTTTTATATATCTAGCTGAAATAAGAAAATGATTATATCAATTTTTTAAAGTTTTCGTTTAATATTTGTAACATGGTGATCTTACATATTCGTAGATTGATGTTTTATTTGCTCTTATTCATATATACCCTTTTTTTGGGATTGAAAAGCTAAATATATTAAGAAATGAAACTGTCCATTGATACAAGATATATATGTGAACCAAGAAGGAAATCCCGTACACAGCCACTCAATATTAGAACTAGATTAATGAATCACATTCCTAGCAAGTTGATGCGCCACTCGTAAATAAAATAAGGAAAAAAAATGCAATTTCGGTCCTTTATGTTTGTCACTTTGTGGTTTTGGTCCTCTATGTTTTCATATTTCAGTTTTAGTCTTATATGTTTAAATTTTTGGCAATTTCAGTCTTTTTTATTCAAAAATGCTTACGTGAAACTATACACGTCAGCTCCACATCAGCACTGCATTGATGTCACATCAGCGGCACATTAGAAAAAGGACTGAAAGTGCTAAAAAAATAAAGATAGCGGGCTAAAACTAAAATTTAAAAATATAAAATGCCAAAATCGCAAAGTGACAAACATACATGACTAAAAAAATAATGTTTCCATAAAATAATGACTCAAGTTCAATTATTATTAGCGACAATCACGGTTTTGATCTTGTGTGTTCGCTTTTTTGCGGTTTTGTTTCCTACGTTATCAAATTTCAGTACGTGTCAAAGACTGTTTGTAATAACTAAAAACAAGATAGTCCGGGGGTTTAGGTGACTAGCGTGGTTTGCAGGTTATTGCGGTAATTTAGGGCTTACTCAGTACGCACTAAAAGTTAGCGGATGCGGGTTCCTACATCATAAAAAAAGACATTCTTGGTTCTTTGCTTAAAAAAATTGTTTTGTGTGTTTCTTAATTAACACAAATTTTGTATTAGCTTCTGCTTAATTTAATTCAAATCCAAAAGTTGGTCCTATTGCGATTTTGATTCTCTAGAAGTTATTATAGTAAAAAAAAATTAATAATAGAATAACGTATTTATCAAACACTATCAATATCTGATTTCAACTTTTTATTTTTGTTTTTAAACACTATGTATCCAATTCTGATATTTTTCTGCTCGTTCATAATTTATAATTTAATCACTTTTACAAAAATATAATTGTTTATCTTTTGATTTATGACATTTATTTTTTCTTTTCTATTTGGAGTATTGACGCAACACTACCTTAATAATACCAAGAAGAAATGAAATAAAATAGGTAGCCGAAGGCATGAAGGCGCCGATCCCTAAGCCTTTTGTCCGTTCAAATTGGGGGCACGCCGTTTCCGTAGGGGGGGGGGGGGGGGGCTCGTCTTATTGTACAACTACTAAAACGGATGGTGCAATTGCCTACCTAGTTGTACCCTAACACCAATTAATTAAATTGATTAAGTAAATTAAAACCGAACACGTGTTTTTTTATTTAATTAATCTCCATAAATAAATTAAATTCAATCTCAATTATATGATTTTTTAATATACCGAGCAGATAACATGAAATGGTCCATGAAATTGGCGCCTATATATGCTCTTAAATTGCTATTAACTCAATTATTTTAAAATATTTGTTACATATTGTGATTCATGTAAATAAAGAGGACGAGTTATTGGATCTTCAATTGCAATTTAATTCATAAAAAATTTATAGTTTTATTGAAAACCCATCGACCTCATTTAAATCTAATAAATTCAAGAATTTTAATATACCATATTTAATAATTTATCTTTTTTTATTATTCATTTCTTATATTTTAAAATATATATATCCTTGTTGAGTATCCTTTTAAATTTTAGGAGATGCTCAACGATATATAATATTTTTAAATTTGTGCTCTTACTAAAGCTCCGCAGAATGAACGAAAATATCTAGAGTGACTCGTCGTGGACGTTAACGATCGACTATGTTGCATGAATATTAGCTTATTAACGCGTGAGTTTATACCACTCATATGGAAAACTTTTTTTGGAGTGATACAATTTTTGACCGGGTTTAATTTATACACTAACATTATTACATTAATTAAATTGGTTTGTATAACATCCTCAACCTTTCTACTTTAGTCATTTTTTTTTTCAATTCCCGTAAATTGTTTTTCAATGATGACGTTCGTAATTATGCTAACTATCATTAATCTTCATGAATGAAAGATATTGCTTTGGAGATAGATTTCCTATTGTCCTAAAAATAGATAATACCAATAAAATAACTTGCGCATTGATAGATAATAAAGAGAAATAAATACACTTTAAAAGTGGATATATATATCTTTTCTTTTAAACCTAGATCTTACAAGTTACAAGTCCACACTTAAAACATATTAAAAAAATGTTTTTACACAAAAATTAATTATGGACCTAAAATAACCTTTTGAGCTTATACACATATTGTTGGTCAGTTTTTATTCGCCTCATAAAAGCTCAAAATAGAAATGATATAGCAAAATTAAATGTGGAACGCGCATATACGTCATCATATATGAACACAACGGGATGCAAAATTTGAAAAAATTTACTGGTTTGGTGATGAAATAAAGTTTATAATTAAGAACAATTCATTAATACTACCCTCAACCCCCAACGAACAAGTTTAATACATACATGCATCCCTCCTAACATTCATGAGTTGTATTTAGTTGACTCCACTAGTAGACAAAGATTATTAATCCTTTGTTCTAATTAACATACTATTTATCTTAATTAATATCAAGTACTATTTAAACGCTTCTAGGGCTACTAATCTTCAAAATGAATCTCAAATTTGAAAACGATTGTGGACATGCATGTACTATGTTTAATGGATACAAAATGGATCCTATTTATTTATACCTTGTTAAATACTTTTACATAAGTATATTAATCCATGGTGACACTTTTATATGTTCAACGTATATATAGACACATGAATGGCCATTGGCATAACATCATTTTCAACTATATACATAATTGGCCAAAATTTGTAGTTGATTCATCATACGCGCGTCGTTTCGGTATATTTCTTGCATGACTCCCATCCGAAACATGCATGTGGCTCGAGAAACCGGTGCCTCCATAAGTATAGGCCGATGATGAAGACTTGCAAACACTAGGCAGCACCGACTAGGACGGATCGATTACGGACATGCATGTGGCTAGCTAGCTGCTACGAGTGATTATTTTATGCAACGTATATATATGCATACACACCAACTGTTAAATTCATAAATGACGCAGACATTACTTAATGTTAATTGAAAGTACATACATAGAGTGAGTACTTCAATCACCCAACCACCAGAAAGATATACACTTGTCCATGTCTCATATAAAAATCACCAATTCTCATTATATATCACTCACAGACCTAGCTAATTCTAGCTAGCAGCTTTCAAACATATATATACTGTATGAGTAGCTAGGGTGTGATGGTGGGTTCAGTTCCAAACCCGACTGGAGTTTGGTTCGGATTGAGCCGGGTCAGATTCATGAGCTACTCGATGAGTACCGAGTACGTACTATGCTATCGAGTATGCATGCATGTATGTACGTAGGTATGTATGTATGTCTAGTCGATAAATAAATGTACGGATTCAGATACGAGAACATGGATGTGATAGTGATACAATATGAATATAGAACAATATTTGATATTAATGCTCACATATTAGTTTTTCTCGTTTCTAACATTTTTCATTATTTATTTCTTTTATAAAAAAATTTGCACCTGTGATAATTAAATGCTAGCTCACATATTTTGAAAGCTAATATTTTCTACTTATTTAAAAATAATAACAATAAAATTAGTCATGAGACAAGCAAGTCTAGTTATAAGGCAAGAACTAGGTCTTACATATCCAGTTGTTCACTGAATTAGGTACAAAAGAATCAAGTTAAATGGTCACTTTTTTCCTTAGTTATATAACAAGATTCTAACCATTTAGACGGTGCATTCATAAATTCTCACACATAGATTTTAGACTACAAGAAGATATATGGAAAAAGAAAAAAATAGAATCCCCTTAAAAAGAAAGATGTAATTGTAATCGTACGACTCCGCAAAAAGTCAAAATTTGAAACGAGGAGACAACCTCGTGGATAACTAGTAGGTCGAAAAAAATCTCCCATGGGCTTAGACATTGGGCCTTTCAACTCTTAAATGGACTTCATGATGACTGTGTTTTCGTGAGATCGTATTGAGTCGACTTATGACATGATATCCGTATCATAAAATTAAACGGAGTCTCGGGCAGGGAAAAAAGGAAAAGAGAAAGAAAAGCGCAATAAAGGAAGCTTGGATTTGTGTTTGTTTGTGAGGCTAAATTTGCAGTGGACGGTGAAAGAAAGACAATATAATATAATAATAATAACAATGAAAGGACACGAAACAAAAGCTTGGAATTTCCGACATATGTGGTCGGGACATTGGACATGGATGCGTGTCGCGAGCAAAGTGTCGTAATGTATAATTAAATAGACAGACATATATATTAATTCCTCAGGTGAAAATTCGGATCTTTATACATTCTCTCCTACATTGTAAAACAAAAAGGCAAACTGATATTGGATTCCTTTTGGATGGGATTGCAGTTTTGTTTCGTGGGCTGAAAAAGACTGTGGTTGGGGTCAAAAGATATTTGGGCTGACACAAGCCCAGTTGTACTCGAACCCACAACGCCCTGACACAAACTCATCCTTTTAGATGTTTGTGTATGTGTATAATTATCAAGGTTCTAAAAAGCGTGAAGCGTGTCGAAGTGTGAGAGCCAAGTTTCAAGATTTTTAAGTTTAAGTGCGATTACTGCGAGCTTAAGCGTATTCTTAAGCGTAAAAAAACTTTTTTAATTTAAACTATAATTTTAGTCATCTCAAACAAATCAAGTGTAATGCATTAATTCATTGTCAGATTCTAATTCAATTTATTTCATCATTCATTTCATATTCAGTATCATCGAACATAAACTAAATTAATTGGTCAAATTTAAAACATTAGCTGTAAAATTCCTCAATATGTTATGCATTCACATCATCGCTACACTTAGTCATACAATATTATACATTTTTAACATTGCTAACAATCACTCACTAGTAAAAACGCTAATTTATGATCTATTTTCGTCTTATTAATCAATTTTGTTTTTATAAAAATCACATTTATGCATATTTAATGACACTTGACATAGTCAATCTATGTCTGACCCTTTTTTACCGCTTTTGGCCGAAGAAAAGTGTTTTAGAGAAATTTCAAGGTTAAGCGAGGGTTAATCAAGCTTTTTAGAACATTGTGTATAATTCTTAATTATTTCTGACTCTTTCTTTAAGATTTATCTGTAATTAATTAGCTTTAAAATGAAAAATCGTGGATTTTAAAAATATTAATGATTTTAAAAATTATTAATTAGCATAATTTTGAAATGTGAAAGTTTGCAGTCTCGTACTTTCTGTTTTCCGTAATATATTATTGGATTTCAGAACTACTTATTTTCACATTTAATTTAGACTAATTTTATAATGATTAATTTATATTAGAAAAAAAAATTTGTTAAAAAAAATTAAACATTTTTCTTACGATACATTCAAAAAAAAAATTAAAAATTATAAACAATATGTTTTTGTATATACTCTAATATAATACTTCAAATGCTAAAAAGAAATTGTTCTTTATGATAAGAAGGATTATTTTGTTGTTAATAATTTACTTGGATTTTATTCCTGAATAATATAACATGGTTCTATTCATCATTCATGCCATAACATTGTCTTGTGTGAGAAAATAAAATATCGGGAAATTATTAACGTGAATACTTAGTTATTTTGAAATTATATGACATGAAACCTCTTGAAATTAAGGATGATAATTTTTCTCACGATTCAAGGACCCGCAAGAAAAACCCGAAACGAAGTGGGTATGTGGGAGCTTTTTCAGATATGGATTTGAGTTCGAAGATTTTTAAAAATCTCCGAAGCATATTGAGGCGAGTATCACTACAAAAAAAAAACGGAGTTTTTGCTACGATTTTTAAAAACCGTAGCAAATTATGCGACGATTATATCAAAACCGTCGCAAAATGGGACGGTTTTCGAAAAACCGTCGCCAATGCAATCGTGTGCAAAACTGTTGCAAATTCACAGCCTCCCTTCTTCTCTGCCGCATATTCAAAAAATTAAACGCAGAGGTACGTAATTTCCATCAAAAAAATACAGTGTATATTTTTTAGGGTGTTGGACCATATTCTCGAGGGTCGGGCACTAGCAAGAGACCTCAGGGATTGTAGTGAAGCTATTCTCAAGTTGTGGTCTCTTGACATCAGCGGATCGACGACAGACACAAATATAAGTCTAGTCTTTTAGTATCTATTGAAAGTAACTATTAGTCTAGTTAAAACTTTTATATCATTACTAGTGACTAGTGATATGATTTTCACTTGGCTTGTAGTGTTGGACTATAGAAACTTATAACGCAGAGTAGTTTTTTTTTTTTTTTTTACGCAGACTAGTAGTTGAGGTATGTAAGTACTTACTCATATTGTCAGCTAGTATGCATGCTTATGTGTTGCATTTATGTGTCATGATAAATGTTTTACTGCTTTATTATATTATGTTGCATGTGCATAGATTATGTTGAGCATGTATCTCCTTCGAGATAAGTCGTTCTAGTAAGGTCGCTCAGTCCTATACTTTCGTTATATACGAACACCGGGGGATACCATGATGATGGAGACCGAGGTTACGGTGATCTAAATGAGTGTGTGACTACCCCGCGATCGGATTCACAGATGGTATTACACACTCATTGACACCTAGTCTGAGCATGATTGTTCTTGTTACCTTGTACATCAAGTCATTTCATTTGTATGCATCATGTTAGTTTGAATACTCGTATTTACGTACTAAGCAAGTGTCGCTCACGTCAGTGTTTTACCATGGACACACAGTTCAACGGGGCAATTGAAGGTTGTTCTGGAGTTGGACCATAGTTTAGCCGGTGACTAAGGCCTGGGTGCAGAGGTTGTCGGTGGCTTAGTTAGGTTGAATTTGTGGTTTTTGAATTATTCGATTGGGTCGTATTATTCAATTAATCTTGTGTTTTTCATTTGATTCCAGTTGTATTTTACGGATTGTTATTTTATTAATCAGTTCCACAATTAACTCTGATTATGTTTTCTGTTTAAAATAATTAAATGCCTAAGTTTTTGTTTAGTAGGTGATCCGAGTCGAGTAACTATAAATTTGTAGAGTAAATTGATTACCACTCAAATTGTATTTCCATCTAACTCAACATTATCATAAACATCGATAAATTCTATAAATCTTAAAAATTTTATTCTCTCAATATTCGATAACAAACAAAAATTAATATAGATGATTCTTGGAGATTTTAAAGAAAAAAAAGTAAGAACACGAATTGGGCTTTCCTGGAAACCCAAAATTATGCTTTTAAAATTTTAGCCCATTCCCATTAGACGACGTGGATAGCTGAAGGTTTTTTTTTTTTTTTTTCAGCTCTACGATTATTTACACTCACGCAAAATACTGTATTTCACAGGTTCTTTTATTTAATTTTCACCGTTTGTATTCTCCAATCCAGTATCTTTGAATTGAAGCATGTACTAGGGTTCTTAACTTGTTTAATGTAATGGTTGTGTAGGATTTTGAGCAAAATCGAGGGCTCTTTTTGTTTCCAAGGGGAGAAAAGAAAGATGTATATCATATATGAGTTAGAAAGAAAAATAAATTAACCATCTATGATTATTGTAGACAATCCTACCATTTTAACGAACATGTATGAGAGATGCATACAAACTCGTCATTTTACTTGATAAATTATGATGTTTTATGCCGTAGTCGTGTAATTATTTTTTACTAAGCAATATGTAGGATGACAATAAGATTTTAGTCATATATTCGAATTGATTTTGTAACTATGGGTGTTTGATATGTTGCTTGTTCTGAATCTTTTATAAAATTGTGAGTCGATGCTACTAGCAGGGTAGTGCCCTGCGGGTGACGTGGCGGTTCATGATTGGTTAAAATCAGTGGGCCTTACGTGAGACCCACTAATTTTTACCAATCATGGAATTACACGTCACCCGCAGGGTAGCGGACGGCATGTACTAAACCCAATGCTTCAATCAGAGATCTTAAAAAAATTATAGTATAGTGAAGTTTGACTTTTTGTTGATTTCGTTGTGTTAGCAGTTGATCGTTCATTAACATTTCTAATGAGTTTTAAGTTTTAACAGGTGGATACCTGATTTTGTTTTTGGATTCAATGGAAAGAAACATATCGAAATAAGGAGTGACATTTTTGCAATAAAACAAGGATAAATTGTATAAGGTTGTAGCCCTTGATTAAAGATTTGATTTAAAAGGATGAATTTGAATTACAACTACATATTTATTAACAAATGTGCGGATTCGAAATCCAGAGAACATAATTCTTCCAAACAATGATTTTGATTTGAAATCCAAGTACACCCTATATAAAAAGCAAGCAAACCATTCAATTGATGCACTGAAGTTTCATAGACCAAGTTCACAAATTACACAAATATCAAACACCTGAGAGGCTCCAAATTGATTCTCCAAAACTACAGTTTCCCATCTTATGATTAAATCGCCGAATAAGGTACATAATTAATTGTCAAAACTACGGGATATTCATCAAAATCCCTGTTTATTATGTATGGGTACTGCAGATTATGATCATTCATGGCACTAAAAAAAGAAAAGAAGAGGGAGATTCTCACGTCGCTCAAAAATATATTACAGAACAATAATTTAATCTTCAAGCTCTATAATCTTGACTACAGATGCATCCCCAACTTTCTGGCAGACCACGACTCGATCATGTGACTTGATCACCCCCGAGGCTTTTCCATGATCAAGTGCAACTTTCAGAACTGATTCATTAGTTGCGTTCGTTGACTCAGCCTGCAAATATAGGCCAAATTTAGTTAAGCATCATCAAGCTGATTAATCAAAATTCTATATGCCAAATCGGGTGTTTGTATCATGAAGAAACCAGGAGTGCACACCAAAGGATAAACTGAACTACCCAATGATGCCATAGAAAATAACACGGTGTCAACAGCGACATAAGTCTCTGGTACATGATATAATTGTCTGCGCTGATATTTCAAACTAAAAATACGGCACCACCTAAAGGTGTAAGAAACTCACAGGATGTCGAGGATCAGCAAGCAGAGGGAAAAGACCACGAACTAGGAGTGACTGTCTTGCCTGAAAATTCAAAATTACATCCATCAGCATCAGCTGAAACGTACCCATATGACTAAAAATATCTGGTGATAAATAGTGAAGAAAAATAATGGTGCAAATGGAGAGAATACGTGGAACACCACACTGATCACCTCGCAGATGGGGGATGAGAACAAACTATGTTGTTTATGGTGCAAGACATTAGTATTTCAGACACATTAAATGAACCGGAAACAAATATATTTCTTGGAGTACCAATGTTCTTGTATCAGATCTATAAAATATAATGCCCGAAAGACTGTGTAGAGTTTTTAAATCCTTTCGCACTGACGCGGTGACCATAACAAAAATCTAAATCCGACGGTCAAACCAGAAAATAAAAGCACGTTTCTCCTGTTGGGAATAGAGCCATCAACATGAAGTCGACACAGTTGAGTTGTAGAGTTAAAGGACATACCTCAAATGCACCACTAAAACTCCACTTCAGTTGATTTGTCTTGAGCCGAGGAATGACAACTGATAAAACAGGCATGGTCGGTCGATACTTTGCTATCAACCTGCATAAACAAGACAGAGTGAAGTCAAATTTAGAACAGTAGTTTCACAACATTTCAGGATATTAATTGTGGATTCATTCACAAAATATACTGAACCTTGCTGCCCTTCCAGAAGAGGTAAAGCATATGATAACAGATGCCTTCACTTTCAGCGCCGCTCGAACCTAAAGATGAAATGCAGAAATTTATTCATTAAATCCTAGGCATATGCTTAAAGTAGCAATTCAACAACAAAATTTATCTAATCAGTTTTCCTTTTCTATATTTTTTTCTTCTCATCCTTCTATAACATTTACTCTTACCGCGGAGGAAGCAATGGATTCCAAGTGAGTCATGGGTTCACCAACATATTTTACAGTTCTCTTGAAGTATTGGTCTTGATTGAATACCTTCTCTGCCTGGGAATAATGTGGAAAACGGATAATATATTTAGCTAATGCTTAACGGTTTGGTACGACACTAAAAGTTACCAAAAGAACCATTTTTTTTTGTTGTTGAGAATACAGAACAACATTATTGTTAACAAGTAGTGTGCACGAAAAAGTATTTTGTAAACTCTTGGAATTGAGAACTTGAAGCACAAACATTCCCAACCCAGAAATTAATAAATAAGAGGGAGAGGGGACTTAATTAAATATCAACTTATATAAAACCACAAACTGGACGTAACTTAAATGACAGTGGCAACACGCATATAAGGTTTTACCTCAGCACAAATTTTGCCAACAGTAGAAATTGTTTCGACAGGGTATAGTCCACGTAAGGTTTCGGCGCCAAGAAGAATTGCATCACATCCTGAAATATGATCATTTCGTGTTGACCTTGTTCAGTTGACAAATAGACAGGCTCAAACATCGACAAATAAAGTATAATGGTTAGAACAAACATGCATAATAATGAGCTACAAAATACGAACCCGGTCAACATATCCCTTGAATCCAACATCAAAACCTCAAACACATAAATGCTAATGAAAGAAAGTGGTATTAATTGAGGCAAGAACACAAACTTCTCATCAAGCATTTTAGCCAGAGACTAACCATCCAAAACAGCATTAGCAACATCAGTTGCCTCAGCACGAGTAGGCCTGAGATTGTCAGTCATACTATCAACGACCCGAGTAACAACTGCAGGCTTTCCAGCCATGTTACATTTATAAACAGCAGACTTCTGAAATAAGAACACCTGCAAAGAAAGAAAATGAGCTGCTGCTAAATATTTTAAGAAGGTGAGTCAGTTTCAAATACTGAAAACAGCGGAAACAAAACCAAATAACTATAAACAGAAGTAACCACGTATTCACATGGCATTAACTGATTTGTGGTGCAAAAAGGACTTTCATCAAATACATTATCTCAAAAGAGATTCTCCTTGCAGGGTAGTGTAGTAAATGAAGGACCAAGATTCGAACAATATAAGAAAAGTTTGAGAGCATAATTGAATATTATCAAACAATGAATCGTCCTCTGAATAACTGGCACAGATGACAGAACTATTAAGAAAAACAAAATACAGCATTGGCGACCCACAAAGCTGTTTTCGTAAAATCATAACCTCTTACTTTCTCAGGTGGGAGATCTATACCAAGGTTCCCACGAGAAAGAATGATGCCATCTGCCTCCTGTAGAATCTCATCGAAATGGGTTAAACCCTGCAAATGGGGATGCCAAAAAAGCACGCTGTTGAGTTTTCCAGAGTGTCTCATTTACAAAAGGAAACGCAAAACCTCCACTATTTCAGATAGAGAATTAAACATAGCCTTCAATATTCACCTCTACATTTTCAATCTTAGCAAAGATTTGAGTCTGGCTAAGATCACCAAGCTTGGATAGATAGTTGCGAGCCTGCATTTTTTAGACAAGTATTAGCAACCAGGAAACCAATGACTGGAAGAACACAAAAGAGACACACTCACAAAATAAACAAATCAAAAAGCTCTCTTGACCTTTTAAATTTTACCTCGCGAACATCCTCTGCATGACGTGTATATGACAAAGATAGAAAATCTATTTTATTCTGAACACCCCACGAGCTGATAACCTGATTTAAAAAA
This sequence comes from Henckelia pumila, assembly GCF_033568475.1. NCBI lineage: Eukaryota > Viridiplantae > Streptophyta > Magnoliopsida > Lamiales > Gesneriaceae > Henckelia > Henckelia pumila. Next base: position 108,342,569 of record NC_133121.1, read on the forward strand.
AAAAGATTACTAGAAATATAAAATTAAATAACAAATGGAATGGGTAAAATCAAGCATGACGAGAAATACAAGACAATGAAGTTCTGCCGTGTAAGCTTTCATGCAACTGTTTTAATTGTTTTGGTTGATATCAAATGTTAATCACAGTGATGAATCTAAATGCCACAGTAATTTATTTTGGTTTAAATAGTTTGATTCATATGTAGAATCAAAGGCAAAAAGTTAGTGTTAGTCGTTACACACTCTTCGTCATTCTTACAATTTCTTTTGGAGTAAGTGTGACACACAAAAACTAGACCAAAAGAATGGTAACAATATACTGTGAAGTCCAATGACTAACCACTCAAAATTCTCCCTCGTGGATACAATAGACAAATCCCTATATTTATATAGCACAAATTAGGGGGAAGGTCACCTGCTTGTCCTCGTCAGATAGAGTAGGAAGGTCTATACGAATTTGAGAAGCATGCAATGTAAACAATGATCCCCCCAAGGTTGCAGAATTCTTGATCACACAAACCACGTCATCTCCATGTACTTCATCTACCTGCGCAGCCAAATCCTCCAATTTCAATTTCAAGCAATGAAAAGAAAATATCCGAAAATTTATCCATAACATAAGGCAATCTCAGAATTTACATTTATGTCAACTGTTGTATTAGTGATTAAGGAGATGTTCGAGCATGACAAACGAAGACAAGAGGAATCAAAGAAAGCACATGCTTGAAGTAATTAAACACAAATAAACAACCGGTATTTTTTTATTTTTTCTCGATCCAGGTTAGATATTTTGCATGCATATGAGGTTTTTTCATGTTTGGCAAAATGTTTCAAGGAGAAAATACAATGTAAAAATAAAGAAAAAGAAATCAAAAAAATGAGGAGCATTAAAAGGTTAAGAGTTGCGAAAAATTATCCAACACTGTCAACAAACCAAGTTTAAGGCTTCATACCTCCAGCCAAACAGAAGTCGTTTCACTTCCTGTAAATAGGTATTGCCCCATAAAAATGGTGTCTCCCTTCTTCACGGCCTACCAATCAATAAATTTATCATAAGAGATCAAACTAATCTAAAAAACCCAACCAGAAAAACTCGATCTCTGAAACTGTTAGGTCAGGTTCAACGCAATGACTCTGATACAGCCACACGAATTTAAATTTCTTTATGATGAGCCAATACGTAACAAAAATAAGGTAAGAGGTAATGTGAGAGTCAATTGCTCAATAAGATTTGCAATCATCGATAAAGCCATATGCAAACAACATGATTTAGGAAAATTAAGAAATAATCGGTAGTAATGACATAGCAGTAATCAGTATATTAATAATTAACCTTAGCCAGTCCAGTAAAGTTGATAGGCAACAATTCAGATGATGCTTCTTGACCTTGATCGGGAGTCAGAGTAACCTTCTCATCAACCTTAAGTGTTATAGCTTTCTCACTTTTATTAGAAACTTGTAACTCAGGGCCCACAGTATCCAGCATGACCTAAAATGTTAAAAACTAATGTATTATGTTTTGCATTTTCAATGAACAATTTAAACCAAAACATTTCTGCGAAATCACAAACATGGCTAAAAAATTTGCATACGGATACTTTGTAGCATCAGAAAGAATTTAAGAAGCTTTAGCTGGGCTTTTATTAACCAACCCACTGTGCTCCTATATTTGGTTCGATCCATGATTTATATTATGGACACACAAAAAAAAAATATGTACATACAGCGCAGAGTTTTTTAGTGCTCTTAATAGCAATCTTCAAGTTCTCCAGCGTCTCCTTGTGATACTCAGCATCCCCCCATGAAAAGTCAAATCTAGCCACTGTTCATCAAATCGTAATAATAACGATGAGAAGCATTCGAAGAAGGTCAGTATACAAAAACAGAAAACAAAAACAAAAACAAAAACAAAAACAAAAACAAAAACAAAAAAAAGGTATGTTAATTCAATTACCTGACATTCCAGCTTTTAGACAATCAGAAATTACTTCGACGGATCGAGAGCGTGGTCCCAGCGTCCCCACGATCTTCGCCATGGCCGGAAAAAAACTCTGTACGCGCGCGCAGAAAATTTTTAGCGAAACACAAACACGTACACAAACACAGATCTGGAAGAAGAAAAACTCACATATTTTGATGGCTCGAGAATGGTTGCCATCCGAATTGGCTCCTCGAGTAGCAAGTGGCTCGAATGCATGTTTTCCTGCTGAATTCTCTTAGCAAAATCTGGAATATGTTGGTTTTGTTCTAGCTTCTGTCCAGAAATGAACAGAGAAAGGAGAGCTAATAGAGAGAACCTAAAGATCAGAAACTCTTTAATAAAGTATTATTATTGATGGAAGACAAGGGCTGATTACATATATTTTTTGTTTACCCTAAAAGAATATCTCAATTTGGTCTAAAAAGAATATCTCAATTTGCTACCACCTCCTTGAACTAATTAATTATTAATTATAAATAAATAAATACACACAATTCACATCACAGTATTCTTATATTAATTATATCATTTTATATATATACCCTAAATTGCAATATCTATTCGATCTTTGTCCAAATCAATATATTCTAATAATAATATTGCCGATGACAGATAGCTCATCTGCATAATTTATGAAAAGATCTCAATTATAGCGTGAGGTCTCAAATTCAAGCTCAATTATAATATTTTTTTTCACTCAACTCTAAAAATAATAATTTCATAAAAATAAGTAATCAGTTTCAATTAAAATATCTGTTTTATTATTCGCTTAAATTCGTTTGAATGTCTACTGGAAAATTATTGTACATCATGATACTTAAAAACTGAATGAGCAAAATATATATTATGAGTATAATTTAGGTATAATGTCAATTTTAATTTCGTATGTATTGGGTGACATTTTTAGTTATCTATTTTTTGTTGAATCAATTATGATCGTATAACTATGTTATGGCTATTAATTTTATTATTTTTTTATATCAAAATTATGTTAAATGACTAATTTCATTGTGAAATTTTATATGATTACATTAGAAAAGTTATTGAATGAATTATAATTGAAATGGGTTTGAAAGACTTATTTAAATTGTGTTGAAACAAATTTAATTGAAATGGGCTTGAAAGGCTTATTTGAATTGTGTTGAAACAAATTTGAAATTTGGTGAATAAATTGAAGAGAAAACTTATTTTGTTTTGTCCCACATTGGAACATGTTCAATGTATTGTTCACCTTATATAATCCAACTTTGGATTATGGGATTGGGCCCTTAGGGCACCGGATGTTTTGTAAAGGGGCAAAACGCTAATCGATGCAACAAACGCACGCGGCCGGCTAGGCGAGGCAAGGCCTTATGATCAATTATTATTTTTGAATAAAATTTGGTTTAAAATAAATAAATAAAATTTATTTTTTTTAGTGCGCTCGATCGGTAAGAAACTACCGACCGAGCGCCTACAATCCGAAAAGTTGAATCTGTTTTTTGGCTTTTTCTGTCATGGATTGCATCCTTAGGCCATAAGACGTATTGGTTGAAGTCTTAGGCTATATATATGATCAGTTATAACGTATAACTACATAGAAAAACATCTGAAACGTAGAAAAACCATCTGAGAAAGTAAAACATCAGAGTTTTTGCTTTCGCTGCGATTTCCTCCCTCTCTCTCAAAAGAAAGTTGTTTGCATATTTTAGTTCGCTGAAGTTCGAGATATTTTCTGTGTTAATATATCTCGTTCGCAAAGTCGTTATATCTTAGAGACGATTGCCGCCAATGTTGAGCACTTTTAACGGGCAATTTCGTTTTGCGGATAGAGAGACTCTCTCGCCTCGACTTATTCTTCTTCCTTTTTTAATGAAAATGACTTCATTAAAAGAGGGCAAAAATACAAGATACACTGGGCATCCCCAAGAGATACACAATCTCAAATAGACACCATCCTCATGGATGCCTAAACACAATCAATCACAGTCTATTTGAGGAACATAAGGAATACATCTAAAAACTAAAATCTAGACTCTAGCGAACATTTCTTCCACAACTGGGCTAATGTCCTCGAACGCAGCTCTGTTACGTGTCGTCCACACCTGGTACACAGAAGCTGCTAATGCTACCAGTCTCATCTTTGCTATTTTCGAAGATCCCCTATACTGCCTCCTATAAGCTTGCAAGATAGAATGTTGTGAACTCATGATCTTCTTCATGCCAAGCCACTCTCGAACTCGGTTTCATAATCCACTAGACACCCTACAACGAAAGAATAAATGTGCATTTGATTCATCCAAACTCTTGCATAATGGACAAATACATGTGCTTCCGTGCATGTAACGCAATTATGCAAATTTTAACAATGATATCAATCATTAAATTAATTTAATTTATACCATATGATTTTGATGAAAAAAAAGTAAAATTAATCGTCGAGACATAATTACGACTCACGAGATTATAGTTGAGTCAATAAAAAGTACATGACTACCGATATCCGAAGTGAAATTGGCATTTTGCCTGTGATTTAATAATATAGTTCATTCGTGAATAGTTTGTGGGTGACGCATGTTCCACAAGTATTTTTTAAATAATAATTTCGTATTCTAAACAATTAAATTAAAATATGACAATTCTTGTCTTTTTTTTTATAACTGGTGGTATTTGTCCATGTCTGCCCAATTGCATTAATTGGTGAAAATGTTGTTGTCTTGGCCGTGAAAGGTACAAGTAGCACAAGGACACTCTCGTTTTGAAGAAAACACCCACGTGGAAGAAATAAATAAATAAAATAGAAAATCAATAATGCTAGCACTTGCACTTATTTTTTTAAATTGGTTTGAGTGAGTTTTGAGGGACATTATGGTTTATCTATGCCGGGAGGATCTCAGTTTATGATCATTCTTTTTTTTTTAAAAAAAAATCAACTAAAGTCTAAGGCCCGAAATTTATCATGCATATGCAATGGTTATGCCAAAAACTGTAAAGTGTAAACGAATTAAACAAGACTCAAATGATCGCCAGGGCTTGCCAAGCAATATACCGTTCAATTTACTTGAATCTCCTCTTTCACAAAAGGTTACGAAACTTGGGGCTGGGGAATTTGGGGTTTTTTGTTCGTCTTGTACGCGTACATACATAGCTTTAATACACAGAAAGTCAGCTTCACCGCAGCACCCTGCGAAAATTCGAACGCCGTCAAGTTCTCTCTGTTTAGAGATTCACATAAAAAAGGAGGAACACTTTCAAGTCACTGTTTTCCGGGCATAGTTAATATACATTACTTTTCACAATAACTCATTGCCAATATAAACGTATAAATTATAATCAAACTGTTTTCCAGATGCACAATTAGAATTCGTAGAATCATTTCTCTAGAAGAAATAGGCCAAAGGATTGTGCTATCATTAAACACATCCATGACAGACAAGCAAACTGAAATTCACGTCCAGCAAATAAATAAAAAAACTTAACTCCAAATAAAACATATAAAAGCACCTGCAATATCCTCATCCGCTGTTCTGACGTGTCTCTGAAATTACATATGAAAAAATTTCATTCCATTACAGAAAATGTTGAGTTGGTTTGGGAAGAAAATCTCAGTCAGCAGTGGTCAAAAGTGTGCAAAGTTCCAATTTTATTTGAATATATATTTCAGGGCGCCAAAGATGCATGAATGGCGGAAACAATGGAAGAAAGCAAGTATACACGCACTTGCAGCAAGGTTTATTTCTATTTTGGAATACAACCTCCTTTGTGAACAAGGGAAAGTGGGTGAAAATTCTCTGTGCACCAGAAAATTTGATTTTCTTACTCTACAAGTGGAGAGAACTTTAGTTCAGCGCCTTTTCATTCGCATTTAGCTTCTCTACACCGCATTATTCATCTCTTCTCCACAGTTGCTCATATATGTTCATTTGCAGCATCCTCCACACGTTTTCAACAATTCCACGGGACAAATCATGATATGCTCGCATTGAAGCTTCACGGCGTGCTTCCAGAAGTTTTGCATCACCAAAGAGGTTGCTAATAGCTTCTACGAGCTTTTCACCAGAAACCTGCAAATAATAAAGCATACATATCACATCACATCAATGCGCCAATATATAAGGGCAAGTAAAGCAAATTTTCACCTGGGTCACAATAAATTAATTAGTCCAAACGAGGATGATGAAATAATTAAACAATTACAGAAAACACCATTATTTTCACTTGGCACTCTGAAGTTTTCAACAAAGGTATGCAATCACATAAACAAGCATATGATACAGATTCACAGATTGCATCAATCAGAAGTTCCACCAAGTAGGGAATACAGATGAATGGTCCTGTTCGATTCAGTACTACCTCTGCTTCTTTTACTATTATAACTATATAGCTGGTCAATATATCCAAGGATATATATATATATATCAACTCTTTGGCGTTGCTATGATAAAGTGTGACCTCACTACTACCCACATCAAAACCCATACAGAGGGTTCATAAAAATCAAACCAGCTCCTGATAATTAGTGATTAAACTAGAGTTTCCCTAGCCATAAAGAGTGACGATTTGTGCAATCTAGTCCTTCATGTGCCACGACCATCTGTGATAACAGCTCAACTCTTTGGCATTGCTTCATCAACATTTAACAAGATATATTATAAATATAAAATTTTGTCTCACAAAGGTCATTTGGTCTACCTGGATAGAGTACACAAAAGTCAATTGATACACACTTTCCAATCATAAGGTTCAAATAATAAGCATGTGCCACCCTTCAAAAAAATAAATAAATAAGCATATGCCTCTTAGCTACTTATATTAAATGAAATGATGAGCAATAGTTCATCACTTTATTTTTTATATAAATCACTGAAAGCGTTTGGAACTAGAAATTTACTTGAGCAGATAATAAAATAAAACATTGATGATGAAAGCTGATTTAGATTTAGGGGTGGAATCGGATCGGGACCCGTCCCGTAACCCCCTTACCCGATTCCCGTCTCGATAGGAATTGAGATTTTTTTTTCTCCCGATCCCGCACCCGAAAAGTGTCTGAACCCGAATGTTCAGGATCCCGAACATTCGGGATCCCGTCGGGTCGGGAGAGGGTAATCCCGAATTATTTTTTTTTAAAAAAATTATATGAAAATATTTTTTTAAAAAAATTATGAAAAAAATCAAACAATTTTTTAATACATTACAAATAAATTAAATTTTTTTATATAAAACCATTAAAAAACTAAAACATTTTTTTAGTACATTATAAATAAACTAAAACAACTACTTAATTAATAACATATAATTATTCATAATAATAAAAAAACAAAATAAAAATTTATAACTCGATGTTAATATTAAAAAATATAAATATAATAAAAAATTATATGGTATATAATTATAAAAATATTAATATTAAAACATAAAATTTTAAAAAAATTATTTTTTTAATTAAAAATTATTATTAAAAAATATTATTTTTATATTCGGGTCGGGTCGGGAATCCCGTCGGGAAGAGTAGCCTATCCCGATCCCGAAATTAATCGGGTCGGGAAAATTTCGGGTCGGGCTCGGGTTGGGAATCGGGACGGGTCGGGATTTATATAAAATTTGATACCCCTATTTAGATTCCAAAGGCAAAACATGATACAAGAAGTAGATGCAAAAGAATATAGTCATACACATTAGAAGTTTACTACCAATTCTCTACACCTGTATTACTGAGAGAGGATTTGATCGCTGCATTTCCAAAACCATGTGTCTGAAATGACCAATGTGATAACCTGACTAACAGAAGAACCCAAACAATAAAATGTCGAAAAATTATTTATTTGAACTAGTCTATGAAGCATATAAAAAAGAATTCACCTGTCAAAACAGCACAGCCAGCTGCCGCAGCTTCGGCTATATTGTGGCCTGTTAACCCTGGTGAAAACGAACCTCCTATTACAGCTATTGGTGTTAACCTGTAAAATTCTCGCAACTCGCCTAGGAAAAAAGTAGAAAACTCTGTTATAAAGCTCCGTGATGGCAAGTGATGAATATTATTTTAAAAGTGAAAATACTGCTAAATTCCAGAATCTATGCTTGGTCCATCATTGAAATGGCAAGTGTCTCCTTTGTTGAGCGAATTGTTTTCAGGAGACACTACTTATATATATATATATATATATGAAAAGTTTTCAGCTGCCCAACCATTTCTGCCCAACTCGTCCCCAACCACTAAAACCCAGTACCGGGTTTTAGTTTTTTATTTTATTTTTCGCATCACTAAAACACGGTACCGAGTTTTAGTGGTCGGGGACGAGTTGAGCATCATTGGTTGGGCAGCTGAAAATTTCTATATATATATATGCATGTATATGTTTATATATATGAATTTAAAGAATGAACAAGGCATCTAGAAAAAATATTTCCCCTGGGTCTCTTTCTATGTTTTCTCAGAGTTTCAAAGCCTTCCAGGTTTCTAGAAAAAAGAGCATGAAATCCAAGTCGCCAAGGTGCCAACATCATTGAAACACCATGGTGGCAGCCTAATTTAGCTACCGATGCTGAATTTACACTTTTATTCTACTAGTAACTGAAAGTATAGTCCAAATGTGTTTATTCTCTTTAATTTATCAATTCTGAAAAAAAATAACGAGTCAGACTTGTAGATGGAGCATTGGTCAGACTTGAAAAAGCCTATCGCTAAAATTGTTGGATGTTGAACTTTTTCGGGAAAAATGGGATAACTAAAGATTTATCCCTCGTTTTTACCCTCACAATAGATTTGATCCTCATGCTAACAATTGTGAAATTTGGTTACTCAACTTATCCAATCTGAACATATATGATCCCAATGGTCAAATTCTTTCAAAATTTAAACAGCCTTCCCATAAATATGGCAACATAATTTCCATTTTAAATCCTAATATTTACCCTCAAAACAGATTCAATTGTCAATATGCTCAGTTTAACAGAATTGGTCTTTCGAATTTGAACAGTTATAGCTCTATGTATCAAATTTTTGTCACAATCCTTATAGCAAACCCATATATTATATGGTACATATAAATTTTCTTTTTATGAATTTGGTTCTGTTTATCATCTAACTTTCGGAAGAAGAAGGTTTGGAGGAGGGCTTGTTTATCATTTTTTTTTCTAAAATTGAGTCTCGTATCTAGGCTGTGCCTAGGCGGGAGGCGGCCATCTACCGCACCGACTTTGCCCTAGGCGGTTATGTAGGCAGCCAAAGATGAGATGCGGCGGGCGAGGCGAGCTGGTTTAGAGTTTTTAGACGGTCAAAAAGTCAACAAATTTTTTTTAAAAAAACCCTAGTTATTAATACACCCTCTCTCCAAAATATAATAGTCAACCCAATCACTCACAAGTGCCACAAGCCCTACCTCCATCCGCCTCAAACCCGCCGCCTCAGCCAGCCCACTAGGTTACAACTTTTAATTTCTAATAAATTCTTGTTCTAATTTCAGAACTTTTATAGTTTTATTTAGTTCTTTTTTGTGCCTTTATTTTATACATATATTTCATGATAACATATAATTAGGTATAAAGAATTCAACCACCGAGGCAGTAGGCGGTCGGGCCACCGCCTACCGCCATTTACAACACTGGCTATAAATTAAAATAATGTCTTTTGTCTTACCATGAAGAAATAAGAAAATATTATCTTACCCTAATATTCTCTAAAAGCAAAACCCCAAGTTTCTTTCTATATATTACCCTCATACATACACCATGAGAAGAAAATAGATAAATCATGAGTGCTTTGGAGACAAATTCATGTCATATCTAACATTGATAGATAATCCTATATGCGTGCGTATTTGTCCAGCAGAACTTCAAAGATCAGTATCACAAGACAAACTAAACAAATAGAGAGGTCACAAAAAGCCAAAAACTAGTAAAGCTCATTTTATGGTCGTTTGGCTTTTCAGTCAAGAAGGAAAAGAAAGAAATGCATCATGTTATGCTTCACGTCAATTAGATAAGTAATGATAATCAAATGAGATAATGATTATTAAAAAATAAAAAGAAAAAGAAATGAAGTTTGATAACCTGATCACAGATTAAAATAAAAAAATAAAAAAAGGCAAAAAATAATAAAAGGGGATGCCATTAGCACTAAGAAGTACACCTAATGAGTCGATCACATATAAATTTGTTCCAGCAGTGAGTTTATCATTACGTGACCTCAGACCCACACAAACTTTTTCCTTCTGAAATTTCTGCATTATTAGAGCAAAAGCACGTAAGTTGAAATTAACTAAAATTTGGTACAAGAAGAGCATAGGAATTTCGAGCGTATGAGATGCCAAGGCACCTCAGGACCAAGCAGAATGCTCAAAATGTGTAGTCACGTCTAAAAAGGCACATAATATTACTGTAAGTTCAAGATGAATGGTTATGAAAAAAAAAAAAAAGAGAAAAAAAAAAAATCAGATGAATGGTTATGGCCATAAAACCGTACCAGAGCAATAGCTTGTCCATGCCGTGGTTGCCGTGGCACAATAATAGTGACCAAGTCTGGATGCTTTTTCTTTAGGCTGTTATGAGCTCCAATAAAGACTGTAGATAGTTTCACAGGCATTAAATTTACAAGACATGCAATTTTTTTGATGGCAAGCAAATCATGTCTCAATACAAGTAACTAAAAGCAATCTTGTCCGGTTAAGAATGCTTGCGTGTGAGAAGTACACAGATTGGTGACCCATGACCCCGCTGCCATATGATCAGATTGGTTGGGTGAGCCGTAAAAGGTAGACATCAGATCATAACCGGTAAAACCGATCTCTGATGAAGACAGCGCCAACAGCAAGGATAAGACTGATCTTTGTGAGGATTTTTGAAATTTTGTGTTAGCTTGATTAATATATACATGGGTATTAAACCCAAATTTGAATTCCACATTGATGATTATTATTAATTGAAAAATTATGACATTTTTATAATTGTCATTACTTCATTATTTTCTATCATAAACCTTTTGTATTCTTGTAATGGCTTAAGAATTTGAGAGGTCTCCCATTCCTCTTTAGAGAAGTTATGTCCTGAAACTTGAGTCGTCTTAATTGTCTGAAAGTAAGCATAAAGCTTGCTTCAAGAAAATATATTTTTTTTGTTGAAATAGTAATACAAATAAAGTTCAAAAGGCAAAAATAATTAAGACAAACGTCAAGATTTGGTGAATTTGAGAAGGCGTCAAAATCTTTTCCTTCAAATGTTTACCTTCTTCTTCATCCTTGTGAATTGAAGAAGCCATCCACACCTTTTTATTGATAAGTTGTGCTTGAAACTCGTCCAGATCTCTCTTATTTCTTTTCGAAATGTCAAAATCCTGAAATGCTGAAAACAAAGAAACGAGAAATGGATTCGAGATTAAACTGAATTATTTTAATACAGAATCAATTGCGACATGACATCCTAATTATGCGATTCAAGAATATACAGCCACCAAAATGCATCACACATCTTATCAATGTAGACTCTACATCATACAAGAGCTGGGACGATATGTCAACATTAATAGAAGGGTCTATTCAAAATAGTTTTTGTCGTCAATAATTTAAAATTTTAAAAGAAATTAAATTAAATTAAATAAAAACACCATCATACCGAATTTGAGATCTCCACAAAAGTTAATGATAAATGGCGTAGCTTGCAACAGCTGAAAGTGAATTCCTTGGGTTGTACTCTTTGACACAACATGAGAATAAGAAATCAGTTAGAATATAACAAAAAAATATAAAACTCATCGAGATAAATATGATTTATTGACTACATACCAATGGTAGAATCAATGAAAATTTTGACAGCATCAATGTGATCAATGGAAGAACCAAGGGTCGAGACCAATTCCGAAAAGATTTTTGAGACATCCGTCCGTTTATCAAAGATAGAGCGATCTAAACAGAAATTAATGGGCAACAATATTAGTAAAAACAATCACAAAGATTACATCATGACACTGGAGCAAATTTAAAAGATAACGTATTCCTCTTGCTATCCAAAGAAGTGACAGAACTTGAGAAAAGGTGCACAATAGAAGATTTTTAAATGATCTATGATCATCTAGAATTAATCTGGATTACATTGTACAGAAAAAATACCTGTTGTGTCTTAATTGAACAACAACAATGAATATATTGATATGGGATGGAATAGCTTACATTATTTCTTGCAGCACCCATAATGAGATTTGGCCATAACTCACTTTCTATAAGCATGATTGCATTTGGTTTCCAGTAGTGAAGAAAAGTGTCCACAGCAGTAGGGAGATCCAGTGGAGCATACTACTTCATATACACAAGGATAAGGTCAGAGGGTATTGTTGTTCCTATAATATACACTGTCGAGTATTCACCCTCTCTTAACTTCACTAAATGTAAATGTTTAAAAAACCATAACGAAAGAGTAAATTTGATTATTAGACAAAGAATAGTTGTCCAGAATAAAGTTTTAGTCAAATATAAAGAATAAGAATCAGATCGAGATTCTTGAAAAGCCTCCAGAAAATGCTTTAAACTGGGAAAATATAGAAAAATATAAAATTTCAGTACCTGATAAATGACATTGCTAGGAAGTATGTTCTTTATAACTTCACTGCAATTGATGAGGCAAGAAGTGCATTAAATAAACAATGAGCATGGACATTCAGATGCTGAATTTCAACAAAATCATCGAAGAAGAGGATAATAGAGAAACATAAGTGAATAATGTCATTTGATACAGGAAATCAGTCATTCACATTTCATCAAAAGATCAGCTTTGGCCAATTTTTCTGAAGTCAAGACTATATACAAGGTACTGATTAAAATAGTATTTTTTAAAACCATTAACCTTCGGAAATGAGCCAGTTCTCTGATGGAGCCCGCAAGCCAAATTCTAGCTTACATTCGTTAAGCTGTACTGATACATGTCGAAATTCTATTAACTTAATACTGACCAAAGTGCAGCCTAAAAGACAGAAGGGAATGCAGATTACAAAGGTTGTATTGCATGAAGGTACATGTGTTAAGTAAAACTAAACTAACCGACATGTGCATGTATACAAACGAGAAAAAGAATAGATTTGTTGGTAATTCTTGGCTGAATAATATTATTAGGAAGAACAAAATGAAATTGGATTGGCAGTGATTAAATGTGTGAATTTGTGATCATCATCAATAAAATAGGTGTCACCTACCCACAGCTTCTAAGTCAAGATAAGACAAACGCCCAGTTGATGTTTCCATTAAAATTCAAGTCTTTGTGTCCAATTGTCCGTGTAGTCTCTAGAATTCAACAATTACATGCATCATTTCTCAACTCTCAAGTAGCAAAATAATGTCAGAGTAACAGTCACATCAGTTCTTCCAAACACAAAAGAACCACAGCTTCATAGTAAGAAAAATTGTATCATACTTAATAGAAAAACACTGAAAAAAAAAATTTCATCACCAAATCGAAATCAAATTCTACCACCAGATAACTCTTGCAAAATTTTAATACACAAAACCAATTACCAATCGAAGAAATTTTACCAATAGGATACAACAATTACATCCCAATAATTTGATACGGTTTCCAAGAAAGAAACATATTCTATATTAGGCACCGACTAACCGTAAATCTTCAAGACTTAGATTCAAATAGCAATAATATTTCAAGAAAAAGGCCGTAAAAGTTTTTTTGGTAATAACAACAAAAAATTTCCGATATTCAAATAAAAATCAAGAAAATTTAAAATATTCAACCGCAGCAAATCCTTACAAAGCTGAGGCTGTCGTAGTCGTCATCAAGACAGTAACATCCGGCCTCCTTTCCAAACAGCACTTGATCACAGGAATCGCGGCTAATCCTTCACCTGTTCACCAATCATTATAAGATGGGAACATAAAATTTAAAAAAAAAAAACAAGAACACTTGAGAATCAGATTATAGAGAAAAACAACAGCGACATGATTACCTAATGAAACGGCATGGAACCAAACAAGACGACCGTTGGGGCGGCAAACAGAGGGCATGCCGAGGCGTTCGCGCCATCGGGAGGGATGTTCTCGGCCTCGGAATTTGCGCCACCAAAGATGGAGGTGAACCAAGGGCGATATGCCGTAGCTTAGAGCTCTGTAGATTTTGTAAACTATTACGCCCCTGTTACTCGACATTTATTGAATGTTTGCCAGGTTCTTCCTCGTAAACTTTTTTCTCCACTAAATCTTTCCAGTTATTTTGGAATTGAAAATAGAAATGTTCCACTTCGATTCCTTACTTCGTACTCGTATTGTATCTTAACACTCGAGATTTTGATATACTTCATCATGTATATGCATCCACATATACACAAATCATCAAATTGCCCGTCTAAACAACAATCGGCATTCGCCACGAAATTAAATTCTTAGATTCATCGCCGGACAATTGCTTAGCGATGATGCCATCACACGAACCCTAATTTCGCGACAAAGATTAGAATTAAGCTTAGCTAAATTTTTGTCCATGCCTGCCTTGATTGTTGAAATTGAATATTGATTCAGAAGGAGAGACTTCAAATGATGGTGTACAGGGGTAGAAAAGAATGGTATTTTATGGGCCTCCTTAATCCAGACATAACACAATCGTTTTATCCTTGGCCCGTAAATCATATGAAGGCCCACGTAATTTATCTAGCACAGCCCTTTTTATCTGGCCCAACTTGGGGTTTCCCATTCCCTGTCCAAAAAACATTACTGGATTATCTCTGGTTTGCCCGTTAAATAAATTCTGGGTAAGGCTATCGTTAGTCTCAACAAAGAAATGGGCTTTGGCCCATTATCCCTAAAATGTTGCGTAGGCATGTAAATTTTGATGAAGTTGCTGGCCACCATAGCACGTACGGGAACGTGAATAATGAGGAATTAACTTCTTGACGAATTTAACAATCAATTATATTTATTCCATCCAACGTCTAAACTATCGAGGTTGGAACCGACGACTAACTTATGTTCATGTTATTGACATATTTGACGATGAATCTTTATTTTGGCATCGAACAACCCCTGCCGGTTGTCATGTCCGCAAAAATCCGTGTCAAACGTTGTATATGGTGCCGCCTATCAGGAGACTCTCTCCATCTTACACCGTATATACAACAACCAGAGAGGTCGTCTAATGATTTGAGATCATGATCGAGCCAAGTTTGGTTCAAATTTGTCAAGTTCAATCATAACAATGGGACCACCTCCCATGTATATTTTCATTAATCATTAACCACTTCAACGTAATAGTGGTTTTCCCATAGATAAATAAAGATGGTAGCTTTTTGAAGTGAGTAATGTTAAGAAATTAGTACTACTGATGTTTTAATTACAAGAAGTTGTTATCTAATCCGTACATTGCTAAAAGCTACCCTGTCTAATGGGAATTTCACGTGTCATCGATGTGGAGGAATAGGAAATAATGCACGATCTAAACCGATGTGTAATCAGTAATGTATCGAGTGTTAGACTTTAGATTTTATAACAGGATCTTTAGCATTCACATCAAATTATCAGAATTGTTGTAAAATATACCCGAATCCATATTGACGAATTCGTTTGGATGAAGCCTTCCACAACCAAATCTTCTTTAATTCTTTACTGATCAATCTCACGTTAATCTAGTATAGAATATCCTGAACTCTCTCTTGAATGGGAAGAAAGAATAACGATCAAAACATATTTATAGATTTGGTTTGGGGACTACAACCTTTCAATGTGTCCCTTTATTGTACTCTTTCAAAAGAGCTCATTGGTGACACCCTTTCATTAGAATCCCATCAATCCTAATATACGTTTTCTACACATTAAATTTCATACATATAAATAAATATTGGATCAGCTTTATAAATCACTTATTGGCCCAATTAAATTAGATAGTATATAATATAATTGATATCAAAATATGCAAGCCCAACATTATATAGAATAAAAATTCTAACAATCTCCCACTTGGGCTTCATATGTTTCTTGACCAATTATATTATACAGACTTTAATGCGCAAAAATAACTATCTAATTTCCTTAGCAACAATCTGGTCCATTTCCTATATCAGTATGGAATCAAAGCGATCTTTGTTACATTTAATTCGTAACTAGATCCATCAATAGTCACCTTACTAATATATTCAATGACATAGATCATATATGGATGTGTAGCATGAAAATTATATGCAATGTGATCAACATGTCTATTTTCAACTAGTCCAACTTTATTCTTTAAAGAGATAAAATAAATCATAAGTAATATTCAGAGTTTAAGAATCGAATCATATAATTTATTCTGCAAAATACATACAAACATAAAAAAAATTATGTGTACCAAGAACATCAAAATACAAACTCCCACTAAACATGTACATCATCAAATAGTACAACACCCATATGAGCAGTATGCTCATGAAAGACCTTAGGTGGTAATCCTTTAGTAAGCGGATCCGCAATCATAAAGTTTGTCCCAATATGTTCTATAGTAACTTGTTGACTCTGAACTCTTTCTTTAACAACAAGAAACTTGATGTCTATGTGCTTCGACTTCGAAGAGCTTCTGTTGTTATTGGAATAAAGTACAGCCGAATTATTGTCACAATATATCTTCAATGGTCTTTCAATATTTTCACAACACGCAGCCCAGTGACAAAATTTCGCAACCATATTCCATGATTAGATGCCTCGTAACAAGCTACAAATTCTGTAAGAGTGGGTGCCCAGTGAGCCAACTGTGTGGCTATGGGCTTTGTTGACTCTTTGTATAAACAATCTTTTGTTTAATATTATTTACACTTTTATGGCAATGACTTTATATTACTTCATATTGTTATATTGTGATATACTATTGTTGTTTTGATAAAGACCTTGAATATACTATAGTGTATGTAAGATGTGGTAGAACATGGAGATGTCTATCATGAAATACATCTTATAGTCACTGTATGTTCTAAAACCGTTCCTAGTCGATTGAGCCGTCCGATAATAAGGATAAGGATCGCTCGAGTTTGAGACTAGCATTTGCGATGCGGAGTACCACGTTTCATTGGTAGGGAACATGGAGATGTTCGAAGCATGCAAATGGATATTCATAGGATGAATAGTCGAACTACCCTATCCGGACTTTCCAAGTGGTTATCACTTATCGAGTGGATAAAGTCCGCGGTTTTGGTTGTACACCATTAGTCCTTACGACTTGAAACATCATGGAGACTCTATATGCTAGTACTGTGCTTTGACTCGTTTACCGACTCTGAGGGGGTCATCAGGTGTCGAGATTGGGTACAGTTACGACACATATAGGAGTCAATGCATTGTTGTCAAGGATTCACCACATACTTGCGAGTGTGGATATCCCATGCGATGTCACTAATTTGATCTTCAAGATGCATTGCATAGTTATCGAATCTTGAGCGACTCTCGATATACCAATGGTTGTTGATTCGATCGGGATATATGGATGAAGGGACCGTACTGTACGCTAACCAAAATCTACTGGTTCTTGTAGGCACTATCAGTGATACCTAGGGAATCATGGGGCGATGTTGCTAGGCGCTTTACCATGATTCGTTGGGCAAGTCGGAAAGTGTTGTTCCGAGTCACAAGGAGTTGTGAGCCCACGGCTAGCTGTATCCCTGAACCATTGAGGGTCACACAGTGTAATGGAGTTTTAATCCCCGTTGAGATAGTTAAATTTAAAGAGTTAAATTTAATGAACTAAGGAGTTGGACTTCTTAAATAAGAGTAAGGGAGTAGGATTTCCTAAAATGACATAGGGATGGACATTTTTGGAAACCACTGAATTCGGATTCAGGAAAATTTATTTTGACTTTAAAACGTGCAGAAATGGTTTCTGTGCACATTGGTGAAATCGTTTCATCAATCGGAGTCACGATGAATTTTATATTAATTTCTGAACGAGCGGGCTTTGCTTGTCGGGCCCCAGCTTATGACTAATGGGCCCTAAGGTGTTAGTGGCCTGCATTATAAATAAGTTATTTCAGTACAGAAATTACACACAACAGGTCATAATTTTTGAGACAGGATTTTCAAAACCCTACCCCTCTCAAAACGTTTTCGGCCGACCCCTCCCCTCTGCCCGAGAAAATTCCGGTCTGTGATTTTGAATCGCAGTAAGGAATAACGAATCAAATTCGTGTATTCTCTTCGCAGAAAACTTCTGATAGATTTTCTAGTGCAATCTATCAGAGGGATTAAACCTCTGTTCGTGGACCTGATTGAAGGCGTTCATCGGTTCCAGGGAGAGACAACAAGAGCAGAATTGTTCTGTTGGTGTCCATTAATCTCGTTGCGAGATTTGAGGTAAAATTTATTTAATTGTTATTTAAATTTTACACACACAAATAATTCAATCGTTGTATGGTTGATACCCACACCATGGAATCGTTCCATGAGAAAATTTTAAACTTCCGCTGCACCGGGTATCAATCGTAATTGGTCTGGGAACTCGCCAGTTTTCCAACAGTGGTATCAAAGCCAGGTTGCTCAGATCAATCGATTGAATTAATCAATTGTACAAAATTTTTGAGTCTCGGTTTTTGAAACAAAATAAATATTTTTAAATAAAAAAAAAAATTTTTCGGGGCAAAACCCGGGCAGCGATTGGATCGCTGCCCGGTGGGGCAGCAATTGTTGCTGCCCCGGGCGGCGCACGGCGCCGCCCAAAGGGGGCGCACGGCGCCGCCCAGGGCGGCGCACGGCGCCGCCCAGGGCAGCGCTGGGCGCTGCGCAGGGCGGCGCTCGGCGGCGCCCAGGGGCGGCGCCAGGCGCTGCCCTAAGGGGGCAGCCGGGCTGCCCCCGGCCCGCGCCCCGGGTGCGGGCCGGCCCGGGAGTGTCCCGGGCGGCCCGCGGGAAAAATTATATTTTTATTAATTTTAATATTTAAAATTTTATTTTTGGTCCGGTCAAAAATTGTTTTTGATTGGTTCACGAGATTTCGGATCGAATTGTTCGAGTCCGTAAATTTTAAAATTGATTTTGGATAAATTTGAATTTTTGGAAAATTTTAATATTTTATCCGTAAATTGAATTTTGAAATCAATTATTTTGGTACAATTGATGATAAGATATGATCTTATGATATATTGAGTAAAATATGATTTTATTTGTAAAATTGGATTTTATAGATAAAATATGATTTTATTTGATATGGAGATAAAATATGATTTTATATGTGAAATGTGATTTTATATATAAAATATGATTTTATCTTGTTTAAATTTGAATTGCCACAGCATGTTATCCAATAAATTAATTTTGAATTAAATGTTATTGGATAAGGATGATCGATTGCCATGACCAATTTTGTAGGTGTATGTTAGGAATTTACATTTTGTCTTTATTGTTGTTGGTTTTATTAATGGGCCTGGTTTATGGCCCGATATGAATGTCATATGTAATAAAAGTGGGCTTGGTTTATAGCCCGTTCCCACCCCCTAAAAATGTATCCCCTACTTGTCATTGTTATTTATTGTAAATACATTAGATTTAGTGGGAGATCAAGATTTGAAGATGGTGGGCCCAGCAGACAATGAAGACTGAAGAAATGTAAATTGGAAGCATATGTAATAGGATTGCATTTGCATACTGCATATTACCTAGGATTGGACTAAGACTCGTGATTGGCAACCACGGGTCAATTAGAAATGGAATCGATCATCCTATATAATATGTGATATTATGATTGTATGCATGTTTAGACATAAATTGCGTGAATCCGGCAAGCATGCAATAAAATGAATATGATGAGACAAATATTTTTATAAATAAAATCCCTCATTTTAAATATGATTTAAAATTTATATCAAGATAAATAAAGGAAATTTAAATATTGTTTAAATGTTCCTACCTTCCATCAACGGTCAATGTATGTGATGCTACCCGCGGATACGGTCCGGCTCATATTATTGGGGGGGCCCGTCCGTCGGAAAGCTGTACATTGGATCGACAAATGTTGTAAGTTGGGTGGAACTCCCATGGGATCGGCTCATATTATTGGGGGATCCACATGGCGACCGTCCATCACAACTTAATATTGATGGGTCATCTTGACATGTCACTTTAAACGGCGTCATATTATTGGGCCCTTATTGGACATGAGGTAAACACATGGGGGTTGCTTTGGAAGCAATTGGGCTCTACCTTTTGAGAATTATGGTTGGCTGATATTATTCGGGACCATAAGTTTGTCAATTGGACTCCATGTTCTCACTAAGGAAAAGTTTCCCGTTTTCACTAGAGGGTGGTGAAATCGTTAAAATAGTGGGAGTGAGATTCATAAAATAAAATTCGCCAATTTTATGTCTTAGTAAATTATTTAAACAATCATCGATAATTGTCTGTTTTATCTCAGTAATCCACATGTTTCTGTTCTCCAACAAAACAAACTTATTGACGCAAACAATACAGAATGATTCCATAAGTTAAGATTGTCCTAAGTTCGGAAAAAGATTTTCTAAGTGTTAGAAAAGGCTTCTCCGAAAACAGCCCCGGCTGATGTAACTGCCGAAAGGTTGGCCGAATTAGAGAAATGGTTGGACCATGATCTCAAGGCCAAATGTTACATGCAAAATTGGACAAGTCTAAACAAGTTTGCCATCACTGCAAGAAACCCGGTAATTGGAAGCGCAACTGCAAGGAGTATCTTGAGCAGTTGGGAACTGCAAAGGGTATGTTCTATATCGAAATAAACATGTCACTTAATACAACTTCTTGGGTATTGGATACCGGATGTGGATCTCACATTTGCAATGATTTGCAGGTGATGACAAGAAGTCGCAGGCTTAGAATGGGTGAGACCCAGCTGAGGCTCGGGAATGGTTCCAGAGTTGAAGCTACGGCCATTGGAGATGTTTGTTTGATTTTGCAGAATGGTTTTAAATTATTGTTGAGAGATGTTTTATTTGTGCCAGATTTAATTAAAAACATTATTTCTATTTCTATGCTTGATAGAGATGGTTATTCTTGTAATTTTGTGAATGGGATTTGCAATATTTACAAGAATGAATGTTTAATTGGAAATGGACAACTAGAAAACGATCTATACAATTTAAAACTAAAAGACGTTCCAGTAAATTGTATTGACAAACCGGCGACAACAAACAAAAGGAAAATCGATAGTCAAAACCCGGCAAACCTTTGGCACGCTAGACTAGGTCATATTTCCTCAAGGAGGATGAACAAGCTAGTGGGAGAGGGCATGTTTGATATGTCTGATATTAACTCTCTACCTACTTGTGAATCCTGCCTAAAAGGGAAAATGACTAAATCTCCTTTTAAGGGGAAGCCTGAACGTAGTCAGAATCTGTTGGATTTGATCCATACAGATGTTTGTGGTCCATTTAGAGTAGGGACTCAACATGGCCACACCTACTTCATTACCTTTACTGATGATTATTCAAGGTATGGGTATTTATATTTAATGAAATATAAGTCTGAAGCATTTGAAAAGTTCAAAGAATTCAAGGCTGAAGTAGAAAACAAGCTAGGTAAAAGTATTAAAGCACTTCGATCGGATCGAGGTGGAGAATACTTGAGTACCGAGTTTTTGGACTATCTAAAAGAGAATGGGATTCTCTCTCAGTGGACTCCTCCTATGACACCACAGCTTAATGGTGTATCGGAGCGTCGTAATCGAACTTTGTTGGACATGGTTCGATCCATGATGAGCTTCACTGAGCTTCCACCTTCGTTTTGGGGCTATGCGCTTGAAACGGCGGTATTGTTGTTGAATAACGTCCACACTAAAGCAGTGGACAAAACACCATACGAGTTATGGAATGGCAAAGCTCCTAAGTATTCATACTTGAGGATTTGGGGATGTCCTGCTTACGTGAAGCGGACAGTGGGAGAAAAGTTGGATAGTCGATCCAGCTTGTGTTATTTTGTGGGGTATCCGAAGAATTCAATCGGATATTATTTCTATTATCCTGCTGAAACAAAGGTGTTTGTTTCACGGAATGCCACCTTCTTGGAGAAGGAGTTCTTATTGGATAAGAAAGGCGAGATGATGGAACTCGAAGAAGTTCGAGAAGAACCCGAAATACAAAATAACGATCCCACACCTCAGGAACCATTGCTGGACACGCCTGCACCTAGAAGATCCGAGAGGACTTCTAGACCTCCAGTTCGATATGGTCTTCTTCTTGAAGAGGGTCAAGATGAACCCGACATTGGATGTGATCCAAAAAGCTTCAAGGAAGCAATTTCTGATGCGGATTCGAATTTATGGCTTGAAGCTATGCAATCAGAATTGGATTCGATGCATACTAACCAAGTCTGGTCTTTAGTGGATCCTCCCGATGGAATTGTTCCAATAGGGTGTAAATGGATCTACAAAAGAAAGCTTGGGCCTGATGGTAAGATATTGACTTACAAGGCGCGATTGGTGACGAAAGGTTATACTCAAAGGCAAGGAGTTGACTATGATGAAACCTTTTCACCAGTCGCAATGTTCAAGTCCATAAGAATCCTAATTGCCATAGCTGCATGGTATGACTATGAGATATGGCAGATGGATGTGAAGACTGCTTTTCTTAATGGAGACATTAAGGAAGAAATCTATATGAAGCAGCCTGAGGGGTTCACATCCATGGGAAGCGAGCATAAGGTATGCAAGCTTCAGAGATCAATTTATGGTCTAAAACAAGCATCAAGAAGTTGGAACCAGAAATTTGATGAAACAATAAAAGATTTTGGTTTCATCAAGAACCCGGAGGAACCTTGCGTGTACAAGAAAGTAGTTAAGGATGCGGTGACATTCTTAGTACTTTATGTTGATGACATCCTACTCATTGGGAATGATGTAGGGATGTTGCAGTCAACAAAGATATGGTTATCAGGTAGATTTTCGATGAAGGATTTGGGTGAGGCATCCTACATTCTTGGGATACAGATCTATAGGGATAGATCTAAGAGAATGATAGGACTCACTCAATCAACCTACATCGATACCATATTGAAACGGTTTTCAATGGATGGGTCCAAGATAGGACATCTACCCATGTGTCATGGAGTTTCTCTATCCAAGTCTATGTGTCCCAAGACTGATGCAGAGATAGAGAATATGACACATGTACCATATGCGTCAGCTATAGGTAGTATCATGTATGGGATGATATCTACCAGACCGGATGTAGCATTTGCTCTGAGTGTCACGAGCAGATATCAGTCTAATCCTGATCAGATGCATTGGAAAGCCGTGAAGGACATTCTTAAGTACTTGCGAAGGACTAAGAATATGTTCATGGTTTATGGAGGACGAGAACTCAAACTGGAAGGCTATACCGACTCTAGCTTCCAAAGTGATGTGGATGACTCGAAGTCAACCTCTGGATTTGTGTTCATGCTCAATGGTGGTGCTGTCTCTTGGAAGAGTTCCAAGCAGGACACCACAGCGGATTTCACCACTGAGGCTGAATACATTGCAGCATCAGCTGCTGCTAAAGAGGCCGTTTGGATGAGGAATTTCGTCCAAGAGTTGGGCGTCATTCCTGAATTTGTTGGTCCAGTCCCGGTGTACTGCGACAACACGGGTGCCGTTGCTCAAGCAAAGGAACCAAGGTCTCATCAAAGATCCAAACACGTACTGAGGAAATACCACATAATCCGGGAGATTGTGGAAAGAGGAGACATCAGTGTCGAACGAGTGGCCTCTGCAGACAATATCGCTGATCCACTTACTAAGCCTTTGCCAGGACCATTGTTTGACAAACATCGCGAAGCAATGGGTCTACGTAGTATGACTAGTTGGCTATAGGGCAAGTGGGAGATTGTAAGAGTGGGTGCCCAGTGAGCCAACTGTGTGGCTATGGGCTTTGTTGACTCTTTGTATAAACAATCTTTTGTTTAATATTATTTACACTTTTATGGCAATGACTTTATATTACTTCATATTGTTATATTGTGATATACTATTGTTGTTTTGATAAAGACCTTGAATATACTATAGTGTATGTAAGATGTGGTAGAACATGGAGATGTCTATCATGAAATACATCTTATAGTCACTGTATGTTCTAAAACCGTTCCTAGTCGATTGAGCCGTCCGATAATAAGGATAAGGATCGCTCGAGTTTGAGACTAGCATTTGCGATGCGGAGTACCACGTTTCATTGGTAGGGAACATGGAGATGTTCGAAGCATGCAAATGGATATTCATAGGATGAATGGTCGAACTACCCTATCCGGACTTTCCAAGTGGTTATCACTTATCGAGTGGATAAAGTCCGCGGTTTTGGTTGTACACCATTAGTCCTTACGACTTGAAACATCATGGAGACTCTATATGCTAGTACTGTGCTTTGACTCGTTTACCGACTCTGAGGGGGTCATCAGGTGTCGAGATTGGGTACAGTTACGACACATATAGGAGTCAATGCATTGTTGTCAAGGATTCACCACATACTTGCGAGTGTGGATATCCCATGCGATGTCACTAATTTGATCTTCAAGATGCATTGCATAGTTATCGAATCTTGAGCGACTCTCGATATACCAATGGTTGTTGATTCGATCGGGATATATGGATGAAGGGACCGTACTGTACGCTAACCAAAATCTACTGGTTCTTGTAGGCACTATCAGTGATACCTAGGGAATCATGGGGCGATGTTGCTAGGCGCTTTACCATGATTCGTTGGGCAAGTCGGAAAGTGTTGTTCCGAGTCACAAGGAGTTGTGAGCCCACGGCTAGCTGTATCCCTGAACCATTGAGGGTCACACAGTGTAATGGAGTTTTAATCCCCGTTGAGATAGTTAAATTTAAAGAGTTAAATTTAATGAACTAAGGAGTTGGACTTCTTAAATAAGAGTAAGGGAGTAGGATTTCCTAAAATGACATAGGGATGGACATTTTTGGAAACCACTGAATTCGGATTCAGGAAAATTTATTTTGACTTTAAAACGTGCAGAAATGGTTTCTGTGCACATTGGTGAAATCGTTTCATCAATCGGAGTCACGATGAATTTTATATTAATTTCTGAACGAGCGGGCTTTGCTTGTCGGGCCCCAGCTTATGACTAATGGGCCCTAAGGTGTTAGTGGCCTGCATTATAAATAAGTTATTTCAGTACAGAAATTACACACAACAGGTCATAATTTTTGAGACAGGATTTTCAAAACCCTACCCCTCTCAAAACGTTTTCGGCCGACCCCTCCCCTCTGCCCGAGAAAATTCCGGTCTGTGATTTTGAATCGCAGTAAGGAATAACGAATCAAATTCGTGTATTCTCTTCGCAGAAAACTTCTGATAGATTTTCTAGTGCAATCTATCAGAGGGATTAAACCTCTGTTCGTGGACCTGATTGAAGGCGTTCATCGGTTCCAGGGAGAGACAACAAGAGCAGAATTGTTCTGTTGGTGTCCATTAATCTCGTTGCGAGATTTGAGGTAAAATTTATTTAATTGTTATTTAAATTTTACACACACAAATAATTCAATCGTTGTATGGTTGATACCCACACCATGGAATCGTTCCATGAGAAAATTTTAAACTTCCGCTGCACCGGGTATCAATCGTAATTGGTCTGGGAACTCGCCAGTTTTCCAACAAATTCTGCTGTCATAGTGGATGAAGCTATTAGTGTCTGCTTAGCACTCTTCCATGAAATAGTCCCTCCGGCTAACAAGTAAATATAGCCTGATGTGGATCTTTTACTATCTTGGCATCCAGCAAAATCAGAATCAGAATACCCAATGATCTCCAAATGTTCTGATTTCCGATAAGTGAGCATGTGATCTTTTGTTCTTTGTAAATAACACATAACTCGTTTGGCTGTTTTCCAGTGATCCAACCCTGGATTACATAAGTATCTGCCTAGCATTCCCACAATAAACGCAATATCCGGACGCGTACATACTTGGGCATACATTAGACTTCCTACTGCTAATGCATAAGGAATTTTCTGTATTTCATTTTGTTCCAACTCATTTTTGGGGCACTGACTCAAACTGAATTTATCACCCTTAGCAACAGGGGTGTCTCCTGGAGAACATCCTTTCATGCCGAATCTATCAAGAATTCTTTCGATATAGCTTTTTTGTGATAATCCAAGAACACCTCGATGGCGATCTCGGTGTATTTGTATGCCTAATACAAAATAGGCATCCCCAAGATCTTTCATCTCAAAATTCTTGGTCAGAAATCTATTGGTTTCGTGCAATAAGCCTATATCACTACTAGCAAGTATGATATCATCGACATATAATACCAGAAAAATATATTTGCTCCCACTGAACTTATGATATACACAATCATCAACTTTATTTACCTCAAAACCAAACGAGATAATCACTTGATGAAATTTGTGATACCATTGACGAGAAGCCTGTTTGAGACCGTAGATGGATTTCTTTAGTTTGCAAACCATTTTCTTTGGATCACCAGATACAAAGTTTTCTGGTTGCATCATATATATTGTATCATCAATGTTACCATTAAGAAACGCAGTCTTAACATCCATCTGGTGTAACTCTAAGTCAAAGTGAGCTACAAGTGTCATTATGATTCTGAAAGAATCTTTCGTTGAAACAGGAGAGAAAGTTTCTTTGTAATCAATGCCTTCTTTCTGAGTGAAACCTTTTGCAACTAGACGCGCTTTATATTCTCGATATTGCCTTTTGAATTCCTTTTGGTTTTAAATATCCATTTGCAACCAATAGGTTTAACACCTTCAGGCAATTCAACGAGATCCCAAACGTCATTTTTCATCATGGATTTCATCTCATCATTCATTGCATCAATCCACTTTTGAGAATTGGGACTTTGTTTGGCTTGATGAAAGTTGACTGGATCTTCCACCATGCCTACATCATTTTCATTTTCTTGGAGGAAAACAAAATAGTCATCCGAAATTGCATTTCTCCTTTCTCTAGTAGATCTTCGTAATGGCACATTTTCTTGAGATTGTTGAGTTTGCACCACAGGCATAGTTTCTATATTTTGTGGTTCTTCTATATTGCCTTCATTATCCGAATTTGCATTTTGAATAACGTTTTGGTCATTCATGATGGTGTCATGACCATTATTAATTGCAATAATGTCTTGACTATTTTGAATGACATCTTGAGTGTTATCAATTGCAACAAGAGGAAAATCAACAAACTCCTCTTCAAAGGCAATATTTTTATCCTTATCCCCTTCCACAAACTCAACTTCCTCAAGAAATCTTGCATTTCCCGTCTCGAAAAAATTCTTAGTTGTAGGAACATAAAACTTGAAACCCCTTGAGCGCTCAGAATAACCAAAAAAGTAGCAACTTATGGTTCGAGAGTCCAATTTATTTTCATGAGGCTTGTAAGGTCTTGCCTCCGCTGAACAACCCCAAATATGAAGACGCTTAATGCTCGGCTTTTTGCCTGTCCATAATTCATAAGGGGTTTTTGCTACTGCTTTGCTAGGAACCCGATTGAGGATATAAACTGCAGTTTTCAAAGCTTCTCTCCATAGAGAATCTGGTAAAGAAGAATGACTAATCATACTTCTTACCATATCTTTAAGCGTTCTATTTCGTCTTTCAGCAACACCATTCATGCTGGGTTTGCCCGGCATTGTGTATTGCGGGACGATGCCGCATTCCTCTAGGTATTTTGCGAAAGGTCATCGATGTTGTTCATCGGATCCATCATATCTACCATTGTAGTGACCCTTACCCGGATCACCTTGTAAGGCCCGGGATTATTTAATTTTAATCCGAGAATATTTAATTTGGGAATATTTAGAGTTTAGAATTAAATTCTAATAATTCTTAAATTGGAAGGATTGAAATTGAATTAAATCGCTTTTCCGGGGACTGAATTGCAAATAGTCAAAAGTTTAGGGACTAAATTGCAAATATGCTATATATATATCTCATTCTCCACTTGAATTATTCTGAACACACGTGATATATCATATTTTGGAGAAGGAAAAACAGAGAACTCGGCTGAACCCTTTTCCAAGCCATTTTTGTCCGTTCAAGCTTCGATAACTCGCGCTCCGGTTGTCAGAAATTCCAGATAAATATATATCTGCGATCACAGCTCCGAGACCTTCGATTTGGTACATGTTTTATTCACATATCTCAGATTTTATTTTTATGTGAAAGATGGAAAATTATGATTTTATCATATATGCGTATATCAGCTGTACCGATCGTGTATTCGCAGACGGTTCGACAAAAGACTGTCGTTCGGATTTTATATGAATTTGGGAAGAATAATTCGAACACTATCATGTTTGATTGATACTGATTTTTATAGTAATGAGATGATATGTTAGAGATTATAAGTTATCTGGATTGTTGGATTGATTTGGATATTGTTTGGATTGCCGGTTTTAGCCGTTATGCCGCCGATTTGCAAATTGTCAAGATTTTGCTCTTATTGATTGAACAAAGCATGATTAGAGTTGGAATTTGATATTGTTAGATTGTATCTACTATTTTTCAGATTTGATCAAAGTGTTCCGAACTCGAGATTGTCGATTCGAATCGAGAACGATTTAGAAGGTTTGAAGTTCTTTAGTTGAAATTTTGTTATGCTTTGGAACAGATTTTGATAGATGGTTTTACTATGATGTTTTCAGACTTGAAGTACTTTCAGACACGACATCGAAAGGTATAAATGACAGCAAATCCAGATGGGATAGAACGCTTGAAATAGCTTTCATTTCAAGTATTCCCATGTCAATCACATACTTGTTTCTTTATATTTCTTATGTGATTATTTGTTTGTATTGCTTTGTTTGCTTATATGCTTAGTTGTTCAAGATGTGTTTTATAGCTTTTAATGCATACAACTTATGTTGCATTCATCTTGAACTCCAGCCTTAATAGCACAGAGGGCAGCCATCGCCTAGAGTGCAGATGACGTTTGGAGAGCTGTAGTGAGTGGCATGGAATGTAGATTTATTTCTAGAGTCAGCTTGACTCATGGCATAGAATATGGATTTATGTTCAGAGCCAGAAGACTCACTATAGTTGTACCAAAGTCAGAGGACTAAAATACTTGATGCCGCCTCGAATGGGAGTGTCGGTGGTTATTTTATTCCTCGGGATCCCAAAGAACTAAGTTTTATTGATATCAGCTTGATAGCCTTCCTTTGCCATTTGCATTGCATTCACGTTTATTATCTCGCGTTTAAAGTTGTTTATACTGGGATTTTATTCTCACCGGAGTTATCCGGCTATTGCTTTGTTTTGTATGTGTGCATGGCAATAGGTGGGGCAGGAGCTAGTCAGAAAAGACAAGGATAGCTCGAGATAGAGGCATAGCAAGTGAGGACACGGGCTTAAGTAGCACGACTTGTACTTTATGTTGTTGAACCATGCTAGAAGTGATACAAGAACTTTGTATATTATGGCTTGAATACATGCTAGTTTATGTTTATTATGTTTAGAAGCTTGTAAGACGTTATAAGATAGCATGTATTTGATTTTGTAGCATGTATAAAAGATTATGACTTGTTTATCCATTCTTTGGCAGCAGAGTTTTGTTAGCATATTCCCCGATCGAGCGAGACTCTGCCTTTTAAAAAAAAAAAAAAAATTTTAACTCTTGTTTCTTTAATTCTTTTAAGTACTTGTTTAATTGTTAATTACAATAAATTGCTCTAAGATAAGATTAGCAACCCGGGTCCCCACAATAGGTGGTATCAGAGCATAAGTTTCTGGATTTAGATAGAAGTTGATGAGCGGGGTAGTTTGAGTCTGTCTGATTGTTTCATATTGCATGAGAGTACATGTTATATCTGATTATGTGCATTATCTGCTAGCATGCTTTATATATAGCAATAATTATGTGATTGCATGATTATGTGCTTTTATTGCTACTGCATGCTATATATATGCAATTGTATTTCAGAATATCCTTAGTCAGAACCTGAATTCTCATGAGAATGCATGAGAATGCTTATCAGAGAAGGATGGAATAAATTTCTGCATATTATATTGTTTATGCACTAATCTGTTTGACAATCAGATATGTCTCCCCGTAAAGCACCGGTCATTAGACAGCCATTAGTGGTTCCTCCAGCTGAACCAGTACAAGTACCACCGCCAATTGTTGAAACTCAGAATGCACAGGGTAGTACATCTACTGACCCGTTGGATCCTACTGCTACTCCAATGGAGACTTTGTTAAAGCGATTTCAGTCATTCAAACCGCCAAAACTGAAAGGAACAGAAAACTCAGTTGATTGTGAAAATTGGCTTGAAGATATAGAACAACTATTTGAATCACTTGACTATACAGATGATCGTCGTATCCGACTGGTAATACATCAACTTCATGAAGTTGCCAAAAGTTGGTGGATTACTACCAAACGGGCATTGGAACAACGAGGTACGATTATCACCTAGACTGTATTTAAAACTGAGTTCTATCAACGTTTCTTTCCAGTCTCCTACAGGAATGATAAGGTTGCTGAATTTGCCAATCTAAGGCAAGGTAATTTGAATATCGAGGAATATGTGGCCAAATTTTCAAGTCCTTTGAAGTTTGCACCACATATAGCAGCTACTGATGAAGCAATGGCAGATCAGTTTATCAATGGCCTTAATCCAGATGTGTTTACCTTGGTGAACAGTGGACGACCAAATACTTTTGCTGATGCCTTGAACAAAGCTAAGGGAGCCGAAGCAGGTATTTTGCGACAAAGAGGAACACCATTCATTCCACAGCCATTTCCCCAGCCTGTATCAGCTTTCATTCCACATAATCCGCCACAGTTTCAGCAAACATCTCCCAGATTTGAGGGAGGAAGCAGTGGCAGAAAGGATTCTAGATTCAGGCCAAAGGGAAAGCAATTTAAGAAGCCAGGTAGTAGTTCTTCAAGTTCTAGTGGACAGAGACAGTTTGGGGCAGGTCAGAGAATTGGTGAATCAGGATCATTCTGTTTTAAGTGTGGTGGAAAACATTCAAGTGATCAGTGCAAGGGTGTGACAGGTAATTGCAATATTTGTCGTCAACCTGGTCACTATGCCAAGGTATGTCCTCAAAGAGCTATAGGTGAAAGTTCTTCTCGACCAATACCTCAGGCCGAAAGGCAATCAGTGCATTCATTTCAGCCTCAGCAACCTCAGCAACAGACCAGAGGAGGAGGAAGCCAGACTGTGACTCAACCTCCTAGACAACAGGCTCGAGTTTTTGCACTTACTGAGGAACAGGCACAGGCGGCACCTGACGATGTCATAGCAAGTAACTGCTTTATTTATGGTTATCCTGCCTATGTTTTGATAGATACAGGTGCATCTCATACATTCATCTCTGAAAAATTTGTTATGATGCATTCTTTATCTTCTGAGTCATTGCCTACTGTTGTTTCTATTTCATCACCGTTGGGTGAAGGTATTATATCTGTTCGAATGATTCGAAATTGTGCGTTGCAATATGACGGGAATGTGACTCATATAGATTGTATAGTACTTGGATTATCAGATTTCGATTGTATTGTTGGTATCGACATGTTAACCAAGTACAGAGCAACTGTAGATTGTTTCCAGAAAGTGGTTCGATTTAGACCAGAAATGGCATCTGAATGGAAATTCTACGGTAAGGGTTCTCGAGCCAAGATTCCTTTGATATCTGTGTTATCTATGACCCGTTTATTGCAGAGAGGGGCGAAAGGATTTTTGATTTATGCAGTCGATGTATTGAAATCCAGTCCAGCAGTAACAGATATTCCAGTTGTGCATGAATTTGCTGATGTATTTCCTGATGAAATTCCTGGTTTACCTCCAGTACGAGATATAGATTTCAGTATTGATCTAATGCCAGGTACGCAACCAATATCCAAGGCTCCTTACAGAATGGCATCTATTGAATTGAAGGAGTTGAAGGAACAATTGGAAGATTTGTTAGCCAAGGGGTACATTAGACCGAGTGTAGTAGCCCGAACCCTAATTGAGTAATTAAAGGATTAATTCTAATTAAATAAATTGGGGATTGGACGGATCGGAAGCTCCGAAGGGACGATCGGAAGCTCCGATCGGGATCGGAAGCTCCGATGAGGATCGGAGGCACCGATGATATTACGTCATCCATGACGTGTGGCTGGATCGGAAGCTCCGATCATGACCGGAGGCTCCGATCACCCCTATCCGGAATCAACAAGTGATATTTTGACACGTGGCAGATCAGGATCTTCGGAAGCTCCGATGGCAGGATCGGACGTTCCGATCCAGGTTCGGACGTTCCGATCAAGGATCGGAGGCTCCGATCGTTGTCTATAAATAGAAGGCCGAGACTTCATTTCTCCTTGCCAATTCCGGATTTCCTCTCTATTTCTAGTCATATTCGAGCTGTTGTAGTCTTCTTAGGCTTGGTCCGGAGGTCGGAGAGGCGTTCGATAGTCGTAGCGGAGTTGTGCCCAAGTTCTGGAGGCATCGACATCAAAGGGCTAACGACGGACGAAGGTATAGCTTTTGCTTCCTATAAATATTTAGGAGTATGCAATAGCTTAGTTAAGGCTTTTAGAGCACTGTAATGATAGTAGTATCATTTCGCTGTGTAGGCGGACTTTAGGCTTGGACTTAGAGCTGGTAGTGCCTACCTGGTATTTGAGGTACGAAAGTACTGTTCGAGATATCCTGACTGAGTATGCATGTATTATGTGACCGCATGATTTATATGCCATGATATTATGCTGCATTCATTTGCATCTTGCTGTATCTCCTTCGAGATGTCTGTTAGTAGGGTTGTACCCTATCCTGTTAGTGGATGGACTTCCATCGATTTGGGTCCGGTGTTTCCACGGTTATCTCGGTATGGGAGCCACCTCCTGAAGCGACGGCACAGCGTGCTACATACCAGGGCCCGGTCTGTCTCTGTTATCTGATCCTTGACCTCGAGTCTATAGGGAGTTCACTTTGCATGCATGTATACTCATACTCTCGCACTGAGCGTTTTATGCTCACGTCTCGTACTCTGTATTTTCTGGACACCCTATTCCATGGGGCAGGTCTGCGATTGGACGAGGAGGGTGGATCCAGGAGGGGCTAGTCAGTGGTTGGCCAGCTGGAGCTTCGTCTAGGCTTTATTACTGTTGTTTGAGTTTATACAGCTATTCGATTTGGTTGTATATTATTGGATAATTACAGATTCCTTTTCTTGGGATTGTATAATGTTATTGGTTTCCGCAGTTTTATTCTGATATCTATTTTATTAAGTTAATTGCATGCATAAGTTCTGTTTAGTAGGTGATCCGGGTAAGGGTCACTACACCGAGTGTTTCACCTTGGGGTGCTCCGGTACTGTTTGTACGAAAGAAAGATGATTCCATGCGCTTATGCATTGATTATCGTCAATTGAACAAGGTAACCATCAAGAATAAATATCCACTGCCTAGAATAGATGATTTGTTTGATCAGCTACAGGGTTCAGCTATCTATTCGAAGATTGATTTGCGATCTGGATATCATCAACTGAGAGTACGAGATGAAGATATTCCTAAAACTGCTTTTAGAACAAGGTATGGACATTATGAATTTATCGTCATGCCTTTTGGTTTAACCAATGCTCCTGCAGTATTTATGGGATTGATGAATCGGGTATTTCAAAAATATTTGGATGACTTTGTCATTATTTTTATCGATGATATCTTGATCTATTCCAAGAATGTACATGAGCATGCTGAACATCTCCGACTCATTTTACAGACTTTGAGAAATGAGAAATTATATGCTAAGTTATCGAAATGTGAATTTTGGTTGCAGAAAGTTGTGTTTCTTGGGCATATTATTTCAGGTGATGGGATTTCAGTGGATTCAAGCAAGGTCGAGGCTGTATTGAATTGGCCTAGACCTACATCAGTACCAGAAATACGGAGTTTTATGGGCTTGGCAGGTTATTATAGACGTTTTATCAGAGATTTTTCCAGCATTGCGAAGCCTATTACGCAACTGACTCAGAAGAATAAGCCGTATGTCTGGACTGAAGCCTGTGAAACTAGTTTCTTGGAGTTGAAGAAAAGGCTTACAAGTGCACCTGTCTTGACGATTCCATCAGGTACAGGTGATTTTGTTGTATATTGTGATGCTTCTCACAAGGGTCTGGGTTGTGTGCTTATGCAAAGAGGTCATGTTATCGCTTATGCTTCGAGACAGTTAAAGCCACACGAGACTCGATATCCTATCCATGATCTGGAGCTTGCCGCTATTGTCTTTGCATTGAAGATATGTCGACATTATCTTTATGGTGAGAAGTTTGAAATCTTTTCAGATCACAAAAGTTTGAAATATCTGTTTTCGCAATCAAAATTGAATATGAGACAGCGTAGATGGCTTGATTTATTGAAAGATTTCGATTGCGAGATTAAATATTATCCAGGAAAATCTAATGCAGCTGCGGACGCCTTAAGTAGAAAGGTATGTTCTTTATCCTTGTCTACGATAGGTGTATCTCAAATGGTGGAAGGTTGTTGTCTTTCTGGATTAATATTTGCAACAGATATGCACCCTATCTGTGTTTGTGCTATACGAGCTGAGCCAGAACTTTTGATACGAATCAAAGAAGCACAGAAAGAGGATCAGAATATTCAGAATTCGATTGCTATGGTCAGATCTGGACATCAATCTGAATATCAGGTCAGTGCTGATAATGTGTTATATGTGAATAACAGACTTGTTGTTCCAGATGTTTCAGCTTTGAAACAACAAATCTTGAAAGAGGCTCACAGTAGTCGATTCAGTATTCATCCTGGTGGCAGAAAAATGTATAATGATTTGAAAATGCAGTATTGGTGGAAACAAATGAAGTCAGATGTGACTGAATTTGTAGCCAGATGTTTGAATTGCCAACAGGTAAAAGCAGAAAGAAAGAAACCAGGTGGCCTATTGCAGAGTCTATCAGTTCCAAAATGGAAATGGGATCACATTTCCATGGATTTCGTTACACAGCTACCACGTTCATCCAGAGGGTGCGATGCCATTTGGATGATTATTGATCGTTTGACGAAATCAGCATGTTTTATTCCGTACAGAATGACGTACAGACATGATCAGATGGCAGAAATCTACGTCAGAGAAGTGGTAAGATTACATGGTGTGCCTAAATCTATTGTTTCAGATCGAGACTCTAGATTTACATCATACTTTTGGCATAGTTTGCAACAAGCTCTTGGTACTCAATTGCATTTGAGTACAGCTTATCATCCTCAAACAGACGGACAGTCAGAGCGGACTATCCAGACACTTGAGGATATGTTGAGAGCTGTAGTACTAGATTTTGGTACTAGTTGGCAAGATTCATTACCACTTGCAGAATTCTCTTATAATAACAGCTATCAGACGAGCATTGAGATGGCTCCTTTTGAAGCATTGTACGGAAAGAAATGCAGATCACCGTTGTACTGGGATGATATCTCAGATGTTCCTGATGTTGGGCCTGATATGATCCGAGAAATGACAGAGAAAGTAAAGCTTATTCAGAAAAGAATGAAAACAGCTCAGGATAGACAAGCAAAGTATGCAAATATCAGACAACGACCTCTATCTTTTGATCAGGGAGACAGAGTTTTCTTGAAGATTTCTCCGTTTAGAGGTACGGTCAGATTTGGAAAGAGAGGAAAGTTATCTCCACGTTTTATTGGTCCATATGAGATTATCGGGAAGATAGGCGATCTTGCTTATCGACTCGCTCTTCCTCCATCTTTGTCTGGTATTCATGACGTATTCCATGTCTCTATGCTGCGGAAGTATCAGCCTGATCCTTCCCATATTCTTCAGCCTAATGAAGCTGAACTTGACGAGACTCTTAGTTATTTTGAGCAGCCTATTCAGATTCTTGATCGCAAAGACAAACAGCTCAGAAACAAAATAATTCAGCTAGTCAAAGTTCAGTGGAGTCGACATGGCATCGAAGAAGCGACTTGGGAGACTGAGTCAGACATGAGACATAGATTTCCAGAGTTGTTTCATTGATGTGAGTTCTTATTCTGTTTTCCGTTATTTCATTATCTTATGTGTATACAGATTGTCTATACAGCTTGCTTGTGATTTCGAGGACGAACTCATGTCTTAGTGGGGGAGAAATGTAAGGCCCGGGATTATTTAATTTTAATCCGAGAATATTTAATTTGGGAATATTTAGAGTTTAGAATTAAATTCTAATAATTCTTAAATTGGAAGGATTGAAATTGAATTAAATCGCTTTTCCGGGGACTGAATTGCAAATAGTCAAAAGTTCAGGGACTAAATTGCAAATATGCTATATATATCTCATTCTCCACTTGAATTATTCTGAACACACGTGATATATCATATTTTGGAGAAGGAAAAACAGAGAACTCGGCTGAACCCTTTTCCAAGCCATTTTTGTCCGTTCAAGCTTCGATAACTCGCGCTCCGGTTGTCAGAAATTCCAGATAAATATATATCTGCGATCACAGCTCCGAGACCTTCGATTTGGTACATGTTTTATTCACATATCTCATATTTTATTTTTATGTGAAAGATGAAAAATTATGATTTTATCATATATGCGTATATCAGCTGTACCGATCGTGTATTCGCAGACGGTTCGACAAAAGACTGTCGTTCGGATTTTATATGAATTTGGGAAGAATAATTCGAACACTATCATGTTTGATTGATACTGATTTTTATAGTAATGAGATGATATGTTAGAGATTATAAGTTATCTGGATTGTTGGATTGATTTGGATATTGTTTGGATTGCCGGTTTTAGCCGTTATGCCGCCAATTTGCAAATTGTCAAGATTTTGCTCTTATTGATTGAACAAAACATGATTAGAGTTGGAATTTGATATGGTTAGATTGTATCTACTATTTTTCAGATTTGATCAAAGTGTTCCGAACTCGAGATTGTCGATTCGAATCGAGAACGATTTAGAAGGTTTGAAGTTCTTTAGTTGAAATTTTGTTATGCTTTGGAACAGATTTTGATAGATGGTTTTACTATGATGTTTTCAGACTTGAAGTACTTTCAGACACGACATCGAAATGTATAAATGACAGCAAATCCAGATGGGATAGAACGCTTGAAATAGCTTTCATTTCAAGTATTCCCATGTCAATCACATACTTGTTTCTTTATATTTCTTATGTGATTATTTGTTTGTATTGCTTTGTTTGCTTATATGCTTATTTGTTCAAGATGTGTTTTATAGCTTTTAATGCATACAGCTTATGTTGCATTCATCTTGAACTACAGCCTTAATAGCACAGAGGGCAGCCATCGCCTAGAGTGCAGATGACGTTTGGAGAGCTGTAGTGAGTGGCATGGAATGTAGATTTATTTCTAGAGTCAGCTTGACTCATGGCACAGAATATGGATTTATGTTCAGAGCCAGAAGACTTACTATAGTTGTACCAAAGTCAGAGGACTAAAATACTTGATGTCGCCTCGAATGGGAGTGTCGGTGGTTATTTTATTCCTCGGGATCCCAAAGAACTAAGTTTTATTGATATCAGCTTGATAGCCTTCCTTTGCCATTTGCATTGCATTCACGTTTATTATCTCGCGTTTAAAGTTGTTTATACTGGGATTTTATTCTCACCGGAGTTATCCGGCTATTGCTTTGTTTTGTATGTGTGCATGGCAATAGGTGGGGCAGGAGCTAGTCAGAAAAGACAAGGATAGCTCGAGATAGAGGCATAGCAAGTGAGGACACGGGCTTAAGTAGCACGACTTGTACTTTATGTTGTTGAACCATGCTAGAAGTGATACAAGAACTTTGTATATTATGGCTTGAATACATGCTAGTTTATGTTTATTATGTTTAGAAGCTTGTAAGACGTTATAAGATAGCATGTATTTGATTTTGTAGCATGTATAAAAGATTATGACTTGTTTATCCATTCTTTGGCAGCAGAGTTTTGTTAGCATATTCCCCGATCGAGCGAGACTCTGCCTTTTAAAAAAAAAAAAAAATTTAGCTCTTGTTTCTTTAATTCTTTTAAGTACTTGTTTAATTGTTAATTACAATAAATTGCCCTAAGATAAGATTAGCAACCCGGGTCCCCACACACCTACTAACAGAACTTAGGAATGCAATTAACTTAATTAATCAGATATCAGAATAAAACTGCGGAAACCATAAACGTTTATACAATCCCAAGTAAAGGAATCTGTAATTTATCCAAATAATATACAACCAAATCGAATAGCTGTATCAACTTCAAAACAACAGAAATAAAACCTAGACGAAGCTCCAGCTGGTCAACCACTGACTAGCCCCTCTTGGATCCACCCCCCTCGTCCAATCGCAAACCTGCCCCATGGAATAGGGTGTCCAGAAAAACAGAGTACGAGACGTGAGCATAAAACGCTCAGTACGAGAGTATGAGTATACATGCATGCAAAGTGAACTCCCTATAAACTTGATGTCAAGGATCAGATAACAGAGACAGACCGGGCCCTGGTATGTAGCACGCTGTGCCGTCGCTTCAGGAGGTGGCTCCCATACCATAATACAAGTGGATATGCCGGACCCAAATCGATGGAAGTCCAACCACTAACAGGATAGGAAAAAACCCTACTAACAGACATCTCGAAGGAGATAGCTCAGTATGCAAATGAATGCAGCATAAATCAATGACATATAAACCATGCAGTCACATAATACATGCATACTCAGTCAGGATATCTCGAACAGTACTTTCGTACCTCAAAACAGTGCAAGCTCTACCAACTCTAGGTCCACGCCTATAGTCTGCTCTACACTGCCAAATGATACTACTATCATTAAAGTGCTCTAAAAGCCTTAACTAAGCTATTGCATACTCCTAAATATTTATAGGAAGCAAAAGCTATACCTTCGTCCGTCGTTAGCCCTTTGATGTCGATGCCTCCAGAACTTGGGCACAACTCTGCTACGACTATCGAACGCCTCGACGACTCCCGGGTCAAGCCTAGGAAGGCTTGAACAACTCGAATACGAATAGAGTAGAGAGGAAATCCGGAATTGGCAATTGAAACTGAATTATCAGCCTTCTATTTATAGACAACGATCGGAGCTTCCGATCCTCGATCGGAACGTCTGAACCTCGATCGGAACGTCCGAACCTCGATCGGAACGTCCGATCATGCCATCGGAGCTTCCGAAGATCCTGATCTGCCACGTGTCAAAATATCACTTGTTGCCTCCGGATAGGGGTGATCGGAGCTTCCGATCCTGATCGGAGCTTCCGATCTAGCCACACGTCATGCCTGACGTAATATGATCGGAGCTTCTGATCCTGCATCGGAGCTTCCGATCCTGCATCGGAGCTTCCGATCCAGTTCGGAAGTTCCGAACTTACCTTCGGAGCTTCCGAACTCTATCCAAGTAATTATGATTAATCCCTTAATTACTGATTTTGGTTACGGGCTACTATAACCATAGTATTCTCCACCACGATCAGATTTGATGGCTTTAATTTTCTTGCCTAGTTGGTTTTCAACTTCAGCTTTAAATATCTTAAATACGTCCAAGGATTGAGACTTCTCATGAATTAAATATAGGTAGCCATATCTTGAATAATCATCTATGAACGTAATAAAATACTGCTGGTCATTCCATGAAGCTGTAGGGAATGGTCCACAAATATCAGTATGAATTAGTTCTAAGACATCCAAGCATCTATTTGCACCTAATTTTATTGTGTTTGTCTGTTTCCCCTTTATACACTCAATACAAGTTTGAAAATTTGTGAAATCAAGGGGATCAAGGATTCCATCCGACACAAGTCTCTGAATTCTTTCTTTAGAAATATGACCTAAACGCTTATGCCATAAGGTGACGGAATCTTTGTCATTTAATTTTCGTTTTGTACCACGTGAACTTGTGTGCAAGGTTTTATTAAATGAGGCAATAGTGTCCAATAAATATAGGTTGTCATTTAAGGATAAAAAATCAGTACCGATGAGATTTGAATCTTTAAAAAGACTAAATTTATTATTTCCAAATGAACAAGAATAACCAAATTTGTCCAAAACAGAAATTGAAATTAAATTCCGTCTATAAGACGGTACAACATAAGTCTCTTCCAAGTTCAAATAATGACTTGTCTTTAATAACAACCTAAAAGTCCCTATAGCCTCAACTGCTACTGTTTCGCCATTGCCCACATATATGAATCTTTTAGCATCATTTGGTCGTCGGCTCCACAGGCAACCCTGCATAGACACACTTATGTGAGTAGTAGCACCAGAATCTATCCACCAAGTGTGTTTAGGTACAGAACTCAAATTAGCTTCAGAACAAACTAAATTGAGAAGCGAACCTTTCTTGACACGCCAATTGGCGTACTTGGGACAATCTTTCTTTATGTGATCATTCTTACGACAAAATAAACATCTAATTTCTGAATGTTGTTTCTTTTCTTTCTTGTTTCTTGATGTCCCAATTGCAATTTCTTTTTCTCGCTTTCTTTTCTTGTCCTTAAAGGCAGTTGCTAAGTTCGCACTTTCAACTCTTTCTCGCTTTATCCTGTCCTCCTCTTGCACATAGTGAGATATGAGCTCGTTAAGAGTCCATTTATCCTTTTGAGTATTGTAACTCACCTTAAAATGACTGTATTGCACAGGGAGAGAAATCAAAACTAAATGCACCAGCAAATTATCAGATAGCTGTAACTTTAGTGCTTTTAGTTTGGAAGCGATATGAGACATCTCCATTATGTACTCTCTTATATTTCTTTTTCCTTTGTATTTCATGGATACAAGGTTAGCCAATAGAGTACTTGTCTCAGCTTTTTCGTTTTTCGCAAAACGTTGTTCTATTTCCTCAAGGAACTTAGTAGCAACCTTCTCTTCATACATAGAGCCCCTAAAGGTTTCAGGAATAGAGCGTTTCATGATCATAAGACTCATGCGATTAGAACGATCCCATTTTTCCATGTTCGCCTTTTCAAGGGCGGAATCCCCTTCAATAAGGGATACAGGTCGT
This sequence comes from Henckelia pumila, assembly GCF_033568475.1. Lineage (NCBI taxonomy): Eukaryota > Viridiplantae > Streptophyta > Magnoliopsida > Lamiales > Gesneriaceae > Henckelia > Henckelia pumila. The sequence goes on from NC_133121.1 coordinate 108,383,389, forward strand.
TCTTCCCGAAGCGCAAGGTCCAAATCCTTGCAACCCAAAACAATCATGACATTCTCTTTCCAATTCTTGAAGTTTGTGCCATTAAGCACAGAAATAGAGTTGATACTAGCAGATATAGTAGAAGCAAAAGTATTGACTGAACAAATAACAATATAATATATCATGCTCACATTTAATAATCATATCATATTCATACAATAAATAAATAAACATGCATATGATAGATCAAATAATTCACATAATGGTGGGCCCTATTCAAGATACCTAACACAACATTGATATTTAATCTTTGGACAAAATATCAATTGCAAATGGTACTCTTGATACGGTAACAAAGTGCTTATGTAATTAATTTACTCAAACAATAAGACTTTCTTTGGATCGACTTATTATTCATCATGTAAACATAAAAAATTACTGCACTAATATTAAGAGAAATATGTATATTATTTGGTCAACTAATTATCTTCCTTTGGGCTGATAATTATTATACATAAATAATAAACATACATTATCGTATTTCAAAATAAATAAATCTACATTATAGATGTCACTTTGGCAACATATAATTTCAATTAATTTATAATGAAATATTATAACAAAATAATCCAAGATCGGACATTTTATATGAATTAAATTAAAATTTAACATACAAATTCTATCTTAATTCATAATTATTGAATTTGGATTAAAAATATTCCAATCCATATAATCAATAAATAAAAGAGAAATGATTCCCAAAATTAATTATTAATTAATTAAAATATGCAAAGTTAATTAAATAACAAAAATCTATAAAGTTAACCACTTGTTAGACTTTAGATTTTACAACAGGATCTTTAACATTCACATTAAATTATTAGAATTGTTGTAAAACATACCCGAATCCATATTGATGAATTCGTTTGGATGAAGCCTTCCCCAACCAAATCTTCTTTAATTCTTTACCGATCAATCTCACGTTAATCTAGTATAAAATATCCTGAACACTCTCTTGAATGGGGAGAAAGAATAACGATCAAAACATATTTATAGATTTGGTTTGAGGACTACAACCTTTCAATGTGTCCCTTTATTGTACTCTTTCAAAAGAGCTCATTGGTGACACTCTTTCATTAGAATCCCATCAATCCTAATATATGGTTTCTACACATTAAATTCCATACATATAAATAAATATTGGATCAGCTTTATAAATCACTTATTGGCCCAATTAAATTAGATAGTATATAATATAATTGATATCAAAATATGCAAGCCCAACATTTATATAAAATAAAAATTCTAACATCGAGTCTATCTATAAAACAATTCATATCTAACATCAATAATCAGTTTTCGAGTACTACTCTTATGAATTATGATAGCATTTAAAAACCAAAAAAAAAAAAAAAAGTAATTCGTTCTTGCTAATCTTATGGGCCTACAAGAAGCACAATATAGCAGAAGTTGGGCTCAATGACCATATTAGGGCTTAGCAGTGCATGCCTTCTATTTCACTGAATACCATTGATGGCCCACCTTTAAAGTCTGAATAGTGTTTCCCCCTAAATCTGCAATGGTAATAGCTTTTTGGCGATTATTATTGTTTAAAATAATAACAAATAATGTGTATTTTGATCTATTTATATGATGCTCACATGTCACTAATGTGCATGAACAGGAAATACACGTTAGCTAAACATTGGTGGTACATGCATGAACACAAGATAGACACAGCTTTTTAATAATTAAATAATAATTTGTACTAGGTAAACTCATGTGTACTGGACCAATCATTCTACCAAGAAGTTTGAGTTTGAACAAGATATGTGCATACACGATTGTCTTATCAATTAATTCTAAATTTTTGTCTAATTATTTTTTCACAAATTCAAATTTTGGCTAATCGTTTCGTATTCTAAATCGGTGTTAAATCTGCACGAACGTAGATTAGATAATCTTTTGACGATATGGCCCGCAATTGTTATGCTCGGTAAGTTTTCGTGCTGACATAGTAACATGCAAATCACGTTAGTCAAGTAAATCGCAAACCGCACTAGGAAAACCATGCATATATGACAAGTTCGGCTGATAAATTCTTTGCAGGGGAATCGGACTATTGTCATTGGTCAAACAATCATCTATTCCATAAACTCGGACACCTCTCAAAGACGCATATAATATAATTTGTTTGAATTTCAACGGAAGTTTGCGTAATGAAACTACAAATTTTTGATGTTTAGGTTGTGATTGGATTAAAAGATTCGAAGGCCTTGATTTCAAATTCATTTGGTTGCTTTGATGAATTTTTGTTGAATTCACTCTCTCACTAATCAAAATAAATGCAATATAAATTATGATGAATTTTAAATACATCTAAGACACATATCATTCCAAATTCATCTTTTAAATTACTCCACAAATCAAATATTTTCCTTCCAATCAAATTCTTCAATGCAATTCCAATTTCCAACCTTATAGAATACAAGTATTTATTTTTGTATGTAATTTAAGTTACTAGAAGTCAATGAACATCTCTTTCACTTTAAATAGGTATAATTGTAATACCACTTTTTTTTTATATAGAGAATCTAGAAAAAAAAAAAGACGCATTAAGGTTTGACAATAAATCATATGCCCAACAACGGAACCCACCCATTGTTTTTATATTGAGAAATTTTGCTGTCGGCCTTACATTAACATTGCCTACAAATGGTGGTATACTACATATTTTTGGTTGTATTTGTATTTTTTTTTTGAACCCATAAAATAAAAAGAACACTTATGCTAATATATATATATATATATATATAGAGTTTTATTATGCTGCCCAACAACTATGCCCAACTTCATGCCCACCATGTACAAGTCAACTCACCTATTGTATTGGTCAACTCATTTATTGTACATATTAGGCATGGAGTTGGGCATAATTATTGGGCAGCATAACAAAACTCATATATATATATATATATATATATATATATATGATATTTATGAATCTCTTTTCAATCCATACCGGAATAAAAATTAATCATCGTCTCAAATCTGTTATTTTTTTTCACTTATATACAACACGTGTTTTCGAATTTCGACTACTAGTATACATAAATCATGAGAAAAAGGAGTATAATTATACAAGTAGAAATAAATAAAAATGGGAAAGGATTAATTATATTAAGCCCTGGAATGTATTTGTGTTAATAAGCGTGTTAATGCAGGAGGTGGTACAAATCATTAATCGCATTTTAATAATTCCCAACTTGGTACGGGATAATGACTGATTTGCCAAGTTCATGGGTTTTGACGCACACCCAGGGAACACGATTTTTTAAAAGAAATTCATGGGCCCCTAACTAACAAACACCGTTTTGATCCGATATTGTTGCATCAATTAATTGGACTTTATACAACAAAGTATTACAATCAATTTAGGAAACTCATCTTTTTTTATTTAGTAAAAAAAAACATAAAACCTTAGTCTTGCTTTTTTTGCTTCTTCTCCTTCACAATTTGTTTGGTTGAATGGAGAATTTCCATCGTAGTTGTTTGAGCTTGTAATGAACGTTATTAATTAATAATATTACAAATTTTCCTTTCAAAAAAAAAGAGCATAAAACTTTATTTTATTAAATTTAGAACTTACCTATAATTATAATACCTTATCCAATTCATTTCAAAGAGTATGTTTCACGTGAGACAGCTCGAATCTGACTCATATTTATAATATACATAAAAATTAATGTTTTTTTATGTTTCGGGTCGAATAAGATAAATGTCTTATATAATTGACTATATATGCGAGACGAATCCATCCGTCTCATATTTAAATTGAAAAATAATAATTTTTAATGAATCGAATAAGCGATATATTTCGCAAAATTGGTCTGTAGGACAATTGCGTATGATCGAGTTTATGTATATAATTTATAACTCAAATGACACAATTTATTGACACTCGAATTTTATGTTACTTGCACTTTAATCGGTTTGTAAAATCTATTCATAATTATATATTACACAAAAATAAGTGTACTCGATTTTTTTTATAAAAAAAAACAAACAAAAAAAGGATACGTACCCACTTTTTGTTTAAAAATAAAAGCATGCGAGTGAGCATGTGACACCTGTTGAGTTGGCCGGGACTTTTGGTGATTCCAAATTCGATGATTTTCCAACCAAAAAGGGAGACAACTTAAACCAAAGTTGGTAGCTTTTATTTTATTACTATTGATTATGATCGAGGTTTTTTAAAGGGTGATAAAACAACTCACTCCCCGTACGATGATAAGACAACATTATAGTTTAATTGTTTATTTTTATCTTTCAAATTATAATAATCACAAAATATATTTAGTGCGAAACTCAACTTGGTTGGATAGCTCAGCCCACGGTTTGCAACCTTTTTTAAAAATAAAAAAAGAAATTGTGTCAATTACCAGGTACCGACACATAAGAATTAATGGAAGCTATATACATTACATTAACACACACACACACACATACATACATATATATATATATATGAATAAAAAATTAAATTAGATCGTCTGGATAAATTTTGTTAGACAGAATTCTAAACGACTCAACCCATAAAAAATTATTACTTTTCACTTCGGATTTAGATTGAATTGAATCCTCTCACATGAGATATACTATATTTGTGTGTGTTTTTTTAAGACAAAAACTCCTATAAGACGGTTTCAATGGTCATTTTTTTGAGACGAGTCTCTTAAATGGGTTATCCATTAAAAAATATTACATTTTATGACAAAAATATTAATTATTATTATAAATATGGGTAGAGTTGACCCGTCTCACGGATGAGATTCGTCTCACATGAGTGTTACTCTTTTTTAAAATATATATGTTTACATATTAAAAATATGGGAAATTTATTTTTTTTTGTTACATTAGCGTTGTTTTAATAACTTTTCAAATTTTGATTTTAGTACTGTGACTTTTACTTTTAAGCTATTTTAATTTGGTCCAATTGTTGTAGATTGAATATCGGCATTTTTAAAAAACACAACATCAAATTTTGATGTCAGATCAATAATAGACCAAAATAAATTAAAATTAAAATTTATCATAATAAAATCAAATTTTTGAAAATTTAATAAACCAAAACACAAATTTGAACAAATTTCCTCAAAGATTATAATTTAAATATATAAATTTTCAAGGAATGTGGAAATTGAGAGCTAGTAATTATGATTTGGGGTCCAGCCCAAGCACAAATGAATGAATAATGAATCAATAATTATGATAGAGCGAAAGGGTCCATTTGCAGTAAAATTTAAATACTTGTACGTGGGCAAACGTCAGTAGTTTACCCGCAGAGTCAGAACTGAGAGTGCAGAAAACAGACGGGGTCCGATATATTTTTTGTTCCCATCCAATTCAATGCTCGTTCTATTTAAGCTGCTTCTTTCTAATCAATATTCATATTTTAATTTCAAAATCTTCTCAGATGTAATTTTTCTTTTTCTTTTTTTATGTTTGTGCCATAGGTTGATCATGATAAGTTGTATATAATTTATGCAAGGATGTTATCTCGATTTGATCCCACCAACGGATTTCAGGAGAAATTTAGGGTTTAACTAGTTAATATTGTTAAAGTTTATGAACTTGAATCTAATAGGTACAAGTCCAAAAATTGTCTAAAAATAGGGTTGTACAAGTCCACGTGGTTTGGATTGGTTTTCAGTCAATTACCAATTTGAATCAGCCAAACTAGGAAAACAAATTGTTTGTTTCAAGTTTTGATAAAATAAACCAAATCAAACCAATCCGAACCGATCAGATATTTAAAAAAAAAATTAAGAATTTTTGTTACTATAATGTAAGTGTTCTTGTACATAAAAATAGTTTGTCTGATTTTTAGTTCGTGTTTATTATTAGTGAGCTATGTAATAATCCAATTACACCGATAATTTATTTGTAGTAAATTTAAGCCCAAATAAACATAACCACAACCATAAAAAAATATGTTTTTTTTTTTCATAAGTTGTAAAATTAATTATCCAAACGAAAACGAATTATTGTATGTGCATACATATTACATTCCACACATTAAATTTAAACTTATGACTAGAGATGCCTTCCTCTTTGGGATGCTATGATTGCGTTTTGTGAGAAGCATATCTCTCCAATTTGGAAGCAATTATTAGACTAGGATTTTAAACTAATTATTTGTAGCATGAGAACAATAATTCTAGCTAGATACATCATACATGTGACCATTATTTATGCTTTTTTATATCCTTCTTTCTTTTTTCCATGGCTATAATTAGATTGTACGGACATAATTGATGTGGAATTTATTATTTAGTGGTCAGGGATGGAACCAATTACAACTTCGAACTCAGAGTTAAATTAATCAATAAATTATACGCACATTATGAAAACATGTTAAATAAGCTACTTATTTGAGTTAAAATTTTAAACGGTCGAGAATAATGCACTAAAATCAATATAAATTAACAACATTAATGAGATCATGTCATTATATTATTTTAGAAATTTTTTAATTAAATAAATTAATATTTTTTATTTTAAAGAGTATTTTTCGATTCAACGAACATAAATTTAATTATGCTTCATTAGTATATACGTAGAAAATAAATTGATTGTAGATATATAATTTTAATATATAAGTGATATTCTAATTTCATTGTACTGATTGTTAAAAAAAAAATTCACCGTATAATTTGAGTACATGTATATTTAGACACAATTAAGCAAAAGAAAGCACTCATATCAACTACAATGTTTCACGCTTTTTTGTTGCAGTTTGAGAATGTGTTGCTGAATGTTGACGTTTAATAATTTTTTTTGTTGGATAGACTGATCGAACCATAACGCTTGAGCTGACGTGCATTTTAAAAGATTTGAGTTGTATCGCTACTTTCTGCTATAATTTTTGGTAAAGTTGCAAGCGCTCGATCCTACGCTAAATAGTTTGGATGCACTGAGAACAATTAGAGTTTTTTTTTTTTTTTTTTTAAAGAAATGAGAATACAAAATATATATAATCATTATTTACTAAATTCTAAGTTATGCTCGTAATTTTATAGAATCAATAATTCATTATATTTATGGGATTATAGATTTAAAATTTTTACACGAGATTTCTACAACTAATTATTAAATTATAAAAATTATTAATTTAACACATTAGTCCAAATTGAGGTTTAGGGAAAAAAAATTATTTTTAAAAAATTTATTAAATATTAGTTTAGAGATATTTTACTGAAAATATATTTTTTCGGTTGATTAGCATAATTTTACATATAAATTGATGTTTTCTTTTACACAATATAGCTTTTTGTAAAAATAAATTGTGTGAGTAATTCCAAATATTAATTTAAGTCATGAGATATATACCATTACTTAATTAATTAAAGAAATTTCCTTGATATATTTTGAAAATTTGAACACTCACAACGTACATCAATAAAATTGATTGAAGAACATAAAATAAATGAGTTCGTAAAGAATAATAACTAGATACGATATTCGTACCCTCGAGCCCCGATTGGAACTCCTTTAATTTGTTTGGAGCTATAAGGAATGAAGGATCAGTTTGTGGATAAATTTCAAAATACTGGTTTTAATATACATTATTAATTTAAGGAAGATTTGAGTATGCGTGCTTTTATTTTTTATTTTTAAAAAAAAGTGTGACATGATATCTATGGACGAATTTATTTATATATTTTCTTAGTTTCGATTATATATATATATCTTTTCACACAAATTGAGAAAAATATTGAAAAAAATAATATAAATACAAACTTCTGATCATTTTATCTTTACTTATTCATTTAAAAAAATAATGACGGTGAGTTTTAAAAATTTTGTATGTGATATGTAATTTATGAACAAGCAAATTAACCGGTAGTGTCAGTTGCCCAGTTAAAGATTTGACAGGAAAAAAAGAAGGAATATTAAAGAAGAGGATATTCACCCTTTAATATTTGAACTGAATGAAACATTAGCAGTTAGGTCTTATTGATTTAATTCACATATTAAATATTTTTAGTTATTATAATAAATATAGCTTAAAAATATATTATGATTTAGAAGGAATATACTATTACTACTGTTTGTTAAGCGCTCGTGTACATGTATCAATTCTCATTTATTGAGTTTCTCTGAAACTGGCACTGCTCCTGCCAGTAATATTACGTAGGTATAGCACAAAGGCACACAAATTAACGCATACCATTAATTAATTAATATTATTATGTAGTTGTTTGTATTTTTACATGTGTTGATTCAAATAAATATATATATATATTTATATAGGTATATAGTGTATTATTTTTTCTGGTTTTCGATTTATTACCTTTTTCACCCACGCTTTTAAAATTTAAAAATATAAAAATATATATTTCAGTTATTTTTTAAAATTATATTTTATAAAACGATTTTTTTTAAAAAAAATCGTAAACTTTTTAAAAAATCTTATTTAAATACATACTTTAACATATATTTTTAAAAATACTTGTAAGAGGCTAAAGATGTTTTCAAAAATCATTGTGATCTTGGACTTTGTTCTAAGCTCACTGGCTACTCGTGTTGGAAAGCAGCTTGTTTTTGTTGGAACAATTTTAATTGGCTCTATTTTTTATCTTCGAAGCCAAAAATTGCTTTTCTTGGAAAAATGATTTACGATATATACATAAATATTTGTACTTTAAATTTTTACTTCACAAAAAAAATTTAATACAAAAATCACATTTGTCAAAATCTAATAATATAATACATTATACAAAATAACATGATATAATAACAACATCTCACGATATAATCGATGTAAATATAATTGTACACGATATTGGATGTATCTTTAATATTATTCAAATTATTATATATATATATATCAAAGAATATTAATTATCACAAATGAAAAAAAAATTCACATGTACATCGCGTTTGATTAGCATGATAGGATTAATAATTTAATTCAATTAAATATTTTTTTATAATTTAGTGTGTTGGTTATTGATCTAATTTCAATCAAATAATTATTTATGTATCTTCCATCAATCAAATTAGAGAGGTAAAATTTTGATTATTAATTATCCATTTATTTCTTTTATTTTATTCATTAATTATAATCATTGAAAAAATACACAATGTCAATTTATCATTTATCCCAATTTTAATTAATCAAATCAAACATATTGCTATTTCACATCATACTCAAATAATGCAATAACCATAATACTATTTACAATTTATCAACCCAACTAAACGACTACATAATTTCCCAACTTAACAATTAATATTAGTATTGTCTACATGAGACCCCCACACTTTTCACTATCAAGTCTAGCAATTTATCATTGTGATGATTATTTCAATGTTTTCCCCAAGAACTTGATAAGCAAAAACTCTTATATTATCTCACGGATCGATTTTATTTGATAAACCTCTAATCCGATCAAACTCGTGAAAATATATTATTTGATAAACCTCTAATCCAATCAACTTGATATCTACATCTAATTTTTTTTATCACACATATATTATAAAAACCAGCGACAGAAGCACACGCAGTTGCGTGTGTGATATAATATATGAATATTTTATGCATTTTTTATGAAATAATATATTATTTAGTAGTTGAAAATTAATTATTGGTAAGATAATATAAATTTAATATGCTAATATAATCAAATTGATATTTGAGATATATACATGTGAAATTAATCATAGAAACAAACATGATACATATTGGTTGAAAAAAAAAAAGTGGAAAAGGGTAGTGGAAAAAATAAATTGAGAAAAAGGTGAACACAAAAAAGTAGAATTGAAAGATGATTTTTGGTGTCATGGTATAGATAGTTTAAAAAAATGCAGACGTTCTGTTCGGATGTCATAACTAAAATGGAAGTACTTTACCTAGTTATAATAATAATAAATAATAAATAAAAAATATAAAAAAGCAAGTCTTTTGTCTATTAAACATGAAAAATAATACAAGGGCAAATTATTTTAAAATCCCCAAATCCAAACATTTCTTTCTCTTAACTCCCTACACTCCAATTTCTTTGTTTCAACTCCCTAGTGGTCCCCAAATTTGTCTTAATAAAGTGTTTAGCATTAAATCCTTTGTACGTGGCATTGTTTTACCTATCGAACCAGTTCAGGCTAAGCCGAACTATCGGTTACGCAAGGTTTCCAGCCGATATACTCTGGATTAGGATCCAACATGCTTCCGTAAGATGAATTAAATTCAAAAACCTCTTTGACCATAGTGTCGTCGGGTCATACCTGCCGAGTTTTACGAAGTGCTCCTCACACTCCAACCACGCAGTCGCAACAGATGGTTTCTGCACAAGCTCCTTCAACGACACCCAGCACAGTCTTAATTCGTTTTCTACCTTAAGGCGTATGGTATATGAATTTAATTATAAAATATGAGCATGAAAGAACAAGAGACTTTAGAAAAATTATTCAGACATAATATTGTTACATAAATCAACTCCTTAGAAGAGGAGAAAACAACTTGTTTAGCTACTCATAGTAGCCTTGTTCTTGAAATACATAAACGAAAACTTATATCAATAGAAAGAGGAATATTACAACAATTTATTTGTAAGAAAACTGAAGGGAATGATCGATATCTTCAGCTTTCTTGAACGCTTGTATTTATAGCTGAGGTTCCACTCGTTTCACCGAAAAACTTCAGGGAATCTTACAGCTGTTTGTCTTGTCCTTTTATGCCATTATTAATGGCATCTTTAGCTAGTGAATGAGTCACCTGTTATTCACCTTGTCCTGTTGTGCCATTATTGATGGCATCGTTTGTTGGTGGAGGAGTCACATGTCGTCCTTTTTCTTTTGGATTTATGCTCCTCACATGTCTTCTTTATTGTTGTCGGGACATCTTCTGCTTTTGCAGTGGTCCCCTGAAAAAACGCATCTTTGGTGGTCCCTGTCCACCTTTTCTTGTCTCGGAAAAATCTTTTCGATCCGTTCGGGGTTTGAATGTTTTTCCGAACTCTGGCTCCTTCTGATCAGGACATTCTGGGCAGATAACCTCAGACCATCTTCCTATGTGAGCCATGTTACAAAATTTTCGGCAGTTTCTTTACTCCCCGGCAGCTTGTTGTTCCACAAAAAGTTTCTCTTCTTTTCGAAGAGTTCTTCCGGGAAAGCTGTAGTTTTTTCTGTCATTGTATTTAACAAGAACGATCCATTCACAGAATTCTGGTAGAATTTGAACGGAAATTTGACTTTGTCCATCTCGGTGAGACAGACCCAAATACCCCATGCTCTTCTGGTTGAGATTTCATTTTCTCCAAAAGTGGACACCAAAGGTATTTCTTCAGCTTTAGGATCCTTGATAAATTTATGGACCGTCATATCAGGTCTCCTTAGGTTGATGAAATGAAAGGGTTCATGTGATCCTTTTCCTGTTGGCTCTGGAGCTGCACTGAAGAAATATAGTTCTAGCACATCTCCTCTAGACAATTGATCATTATTTGTTCATGTTTCTTGGACTGCTTCCTGGATCCATTTTGGTAACTGTGATATCTCCGGGAAGCTTGGTGACGTTGTATAAACTGAGGCCAAAGCCCCAAATTCATACCAGAGTTTTACATCCTTAGGATTGACATTGTTTTTTAGCCAAACCCTTGGATATATTTCTGCAACATCAACCCTGCAAGTGTTTGGGTTGATTTCACTCCTTGTCTTTAATTTATCCCACTTCTGTTGATAAACCTGGAATGAAAAAATAATAGCTGGATTAGTATCAATCTTAGATTTACCCTTGTCAGTGTTGGGCCTAAGATTGATCTCTTCCTCTTTTACCCCAGAGGCGGAGGGTTGACTTGATGAATTATTCTCATCAATTGTTGCTTCATCCAATTCATCAAAAGCTGATGATAGATTAGCACTTGTTTCTTGGGTTTTGGAATCTTCAACCCTTTGTTCTACAACCAGTGGCTGTGTTTTTTATTTTTGTAAAACCAATGGTTTTAATTTTTCCTATTTATGAGAAACCAATGGTTTCTCTATAGCCTTAACAATTGACTCTTGAATAGCAGCCCATAGTTGAGTTTGAGCTTGCATACATCCAGTAATTCGATTAGATACTTTGATCCGATCAGCTTGTTGTAACCTGCCAGCCATTTCAGCATTAATGACTAACTGGTTGAACTCGGTTTGAAGCAATCCAAGGTGTTCCCTGAGATGCCTCTGCATTTTCATGATGGAATCCACGTCACTGCCTTTCATCTCTTGTTAAGAAATCTGCAATAATATTTTCATGAGATTTAATAATAACAATATCAAAAATATAATTATGACATAATGCTTGCCATCTTAATAACCTAGCTTTCTCAGGTTTAGATTCAATCTTATTTCTTAAGAAAGCTTATACCTGGGTGTTATCAACCTTCAGCGTGAATTTTTTAGCAAGTAAAAATAATGGCCATTTTTCAAAAGCCCTTTTAACTGCATAAAATTCCTTCTCGTTGATATGCCATCTGATGGCCTCTGATTCTGAAAAAAGACCGCTACAGTATCTGCATGGTATTTCTCCATCTGGAGTGATCTTGGTAAGGACAACTGCCCACCAATCATCACTGGCATCTGTGAATAATATCAGATCATCTTCATCTACGGGTATAGCCATTTTTGGGAGATTCTTACTTATCTTCTTTAATTGGTTTACCCCTTTAGTATGGTCATCGGTCCATATAAACCTGGCATCTTTTTTTAACAAAGGACTGAACACCTTTCTGTACATTGCTAGGTTGTTTATGAACATCCCTGCAAAATTAACTACTCCTAGAAAACTCTGGAGTTGTTTTACATCTTTGAGTTTATCTGAAAAATTCTTTACCTTTTTCACAATATGGGATTGTAGAATTATTCTAGTTTCATCAATCTCAATATCAAGGAATTCAATTTTCCTTGTTGCTATGACTGCTTTCTTTTCAGATAAAACCAGTTCTTCTTTTTTACAAATCTTAGAGAAAATCTCTAAATGTTTAACATGTTCGTCTATGTTTTTTGATGCTATAAGAATATCATCAATATAAACAAACATAAAGTTGAAATAATCTTTAAAAAGATTATCCATCTTTCTTTGAAATATTTGGGGTGCATTGGCCAATCCCATAGGCATAACTTCCCAAATATAGTGTCCTTGTGGAGTAGAGAAGGCTGTGAATTTCTTACTGCCTTCTTCCATTCTTATTTGGTAGAATCCAGACTTACAATCAAATTTTGAGAATACTCTAGCATTTCGTACACAGCTAATTAGATGTTCTCTACTGGATATGAAGTACCCATCAAACTTCAGGAATTTATTAATACCTTGGTAATTAATAACTAACCTGGGTTTTTCTCTTTTTATTTCACCATGATTTCTGACCAGAAATCCTGGGCTGCTATATGGTGAAACTCCTTCTTTGATTAGACCAAGGTCCAAATGTTCCTTGATAATCATTCTCATATCCCTTTGATCTGTTATGTTCATCGGGATAGGCTTATATCTGACGAATTCATACTCTTTGCCTTCCTTTAGAGTAAGACTGACTTTGAGTTGATTTCTATCCCACCATGCCAAAGGGTGCTCGTTGTAACTTTCTTTGAGCCTCTTTTTTACATCTTCAAGGGATACCTTATTTTTTAACTCTATATCTCTGTGATGTAGAGTTACCTTGAGAAACTCCATATCCTCTGTTTGGAGTTCTTGTTCTGTTGTTATTTTCAACATGGTTTCTCCAAACCTCCTTGGATCTTTCATTTTTGGGTGAAAAAATTGTCCTTTATCACCACGCTGGCTGCGAAATATTATCGGCAATTGTCGATAAAAAGCAACTTTGAGTCTTTGAACGATAATTTTATGATCACAAATTGTAGTGAACATAAGTCTTCTTGACTCATTGTTTTGTGTGTACTTCTTAAACATTTGTAAGAAGTTATTTTCTAACAGGATATCAGCTTCTGTATCATGGAAATAGATTGGTGGTGTCTTTACCTTGTACCAAGGTGTCTGCCCTGCTCCTCCCATAAGGATCTCTGCTTGTTTTATTCCTTTGCAAAGAATTAAAATTCTTCGAGAGAAATCTCGTCCAGCAATTTTTGGCAAATCTTCTTCACATTCTTCAGGGAAGACTCCTCCTTTTGCTGTACAAATTTCTGCTCCCGAATCGATATAAGCTGCAAAGTATTCAGCCTTATATTGTTCATACAACATCCCTATCGGAATGTATATGGAGAAAGGACTTGTTGTCATTTTTTAAAGAGATTACTAAATGGCCCTGCCATTTTTAACAGACTGTATTGTAACTCAGTAATCCGATTAAAACTATTCATCTTTAGTCTTCCTAAGGCTTCAGAAGGTAGAGTATGGTTACTCCTTTCTACCTCTTCAATGCGTTCTAGTAAATCATGTTCATGACTTACTAATTTCAACAAATGCTTTTTCCTCTGTTTGTAAACAGAGTTTTCGAATCTGATTAAGGGATTGTCCCTTATCCAAATCTCTTGGTTTTTCATTTCGTAGAATTCTTATTTAATCCTCCAAGTCTTTTCTTTTGCCATGAACTCTATTCCCTTTTCAAGGCGTTTCCATGGTTTATGATCCTCCAGAAACTCTAGGCCAAGAATAAGCTGATCCACTTCTTTTTCTGGAATTCCACATATTTGAACTTCCAATTCTCCAATATTTATCAATCCTTGGTAAGTTCCTTTTTCATGTTGTTCCAAATAGTAAATCGAGTTACAAGGTAACTGGTTCCGATGACTTGTAATATCGAATACTATTTTCACTTCTTTCCATCCTTCTGGAGATCTAAGTTTTTCTATTATAGAAAACTCTTTTTCTTCTGGTGGAATTTCTTGAATAGGAGATTTGTCCCATCTCCTACTTGTCATTCGATTTCCTTGAAAAGATAACCTTCGAGGTTCTATTTTAAGGTCTCTGTATAGAACCGGTCTATCTTGAATTTGAATGTCTGTTTCCTGAATTAAAGGAAACTCGATTCTTTCTGGGTATATTGCATGAGCAACTTTTTCAAAGATCTCTGGAATTTCAATGAACTCATTTCTAATAAATAATTCAGAATGATGAGTATTAGAAAGAGCATATGAAATTTGATATGTAATAGAATATGATCTATTACCTTCCTTCATCAGTATCTTTTCCTTGAATTTTTGATGCAACGTCAAGGCTCGACTAAAGTCTCTGTCAGCTAAATTGTAGGCTATTCTTGGATAGATAACTCCTACAATTTTTCCTGCACAAAGATTTCCTGAGATAGTACCCAGGACAACATTTTGAATATTCCCCATTTTTTTATCGCATACTACGATATCTATGGGTGAATCTATTCCTTCTTTAAAAGTTGCCTTGGTCATTATTTGGATTGCTCCAATATTAATTTAAGACATCGTCCTTGCTACCTCACCTTTCAACTTTTGCAATTCCTCTCTTATTTCTTCAAAAGAAATTAACTGCATCTCTATTTGATTACTTGTTAACTCCATGGGGATTGTCATTTCCCTTCTGGATAATTTGTAAATCAAATTATGTCTTCTTTGTCTAAGCCCTAGGTTGCCTAAGACTCTTTCTACTTGTCCTGCCGAAAATCCCTGGTACTTTTGTAACGTTGGATTTTCTCTCATAATCCTTTGGACCATATTATGAGATATCGTGGTTTGGCTAAAGAATCCAGCCAAACTTTCATGTGTTTCATGCCGAAACACTTCTTCTTTATTCTGATTCTGATTCTGATCCATCCTCAGAATCTTCTTGACTAAACAATATCTCTTCTTCGTATATGCTTTCATCTGAGGAGATATCCTCAAATTGATATACTTGGACTAGATCTTGAAAGAAGACCGCATCATCCATATCTGGTGTTGCTTCAAAGAGTTTAACTCCTTTTTTCTCGTTTTTTGGACAATTTGTAGATATATTTCCTCTTGCTCCACATGTCCAGCAGTTGCAATCCTTGAAACTTTCACTTGCTTTTGTATGAGTTCTTCTGAAAGTTCTTCTTGATGGTGTTCTTCCCCTGCTTTGTGATGAGCTTGTTACTGGGGATGTTCTTGTAGGTCCACTTCTTTTTCCTGACCTATAAGATCTGGCCTTTTGTTTGGACCTAACTGTTCTTGGTTTCCAAGAACTTCTCATTCTTTTATTGTAGGGATTACTTCTGAATTTCTTCCTTTTAAATCCCTGTGATCTGTTTCCAATGATCGTTGGAAGATAATTATCTTTACAACATAAAGGTGTACGTTTATTTATACCAAGATGACCTGGAACGTATTCTTTAATCAACATTTCTCTCCAGGGACTTGGCATTTTTGCGAAAAATAGCTGAATAGCTACATTTTCCTTGACTCCTGAATTCCATCTGTATTTAGTGAATAACATAATGTATTCATCAACTAAACAGATATCATGTAACTCGAGGCTATACAGAGCTTGAGTATATCTTTTCTTTTTCTCTGTATCTTGATTGTTGAAATAGTCTACCCCTATGAATTGTGCTTTAAATAGGGTGGCCATTCTTTCTCCAATTTCGCTGAGGGATTCTCCTGCTAAGATTGATTCCTTCGTATCTAGCATAGTCATCTCCCAAGCAATTTTGACAGATCCCATTAGACTCATTTCTAGAAGTTTAATGAATCCTTCTTTATTGAGATCTAATGTCCCTGCTGCAATTCTCATAGCTGACGTCCAATCATCTATAAGATCTTCTCTGTTTTTGAAGTCCAAAACATCAAGGTTTAACATAACCCCGTAAGGATGTATTGGATCTAAAACAGTTTTTTCGTTAGGAGTTTGATGGAGTGGGATTTTACTCCTTCTTGATCTGGTTCCTGCTGGATGTGAATTTTCTCCAATCTGAAACTCACTATGTGGTTCTTCTGTTTTAACCCCTTATATTGGGGGATTCTCTATGGGTTGTTCACCCTCAGAGGAGTTCATTTTTAGATCTACTAATTTGAGATTCGCAAAAGAATTCGCGAGATCTTGTAGATCCTCGAGATTTAATCTCTCTAAAGTAGTCATCAGATAGTGTTTTTCTCTGATACTGCTTTTATAAGATTAATCATCCTTTCATCATCAGTTAAAGGTTTTTGAACCATTTTGGTTTTACCTTTCTGATGTAACAACGGTTCGATACCAAACGAGAGTGGTAACCTTCCTCCTGTATTTCCTTTTCTAGAACCTGAAGTTTGTTCTAGATTTGTGATTTTAGTTTGAAGATCCTTTAGGGTTACAAGAATTTCTTCTTGTTTCTTAAGGATTACTTCAATCTGCCGAGGTATTTCATACAGCTTATTGCTGTAATATTGTACCGTCTTTTGAATTTCTCTAAGATCTCCGGAGAGTTTAGAGGAATCTGGGGTAATTTCTAAAAATTGAGAGTTAGAAATCATCTTTCTGTCGTAAGTAATCTATTGTGAACAAATTAACTTGTTTATAGGATTTCATATAAATAAAATCCTCTTGATTCAAACCTTCGTTTGAAGTCATCTTTTGTAAAAAATCTTCTGATCTTCAACAAAAAAAAGTATGAGTTAACAAATAATATTAAGTCTGAATATTTAACCTAAAGCTCTGATACCATTTTTGCGGATGATTCAAGTACCATAATTGAGCACAAACATTGCATAAATGGAGTACATAAATGCATAAATTGGGTACAAGAATTAAACATTGGATTTGACCAAATTTGGTGGTCCTAGGGAGTTTTAAGAAAGAATTTTTATTGTAGGGACTTATAAAAAAGTTAGGTTTGAGTTTAGGGATTTATTCACAATTGACTCATAATACAACCGACACAAGAAATAATATTTTTTCAAGAGTCTTGTTTAGTAGAAGATCCTTATCTGAAACCTTCTAGTAAGTAAAAAAAAAAAAGTGTTAATGATAATGACCCCATTTAAAAAACCTTATTACCATTTGACATTCGTGTTCCTGATTCATTCCCCACACCCCCCTTAAATTAGTGTATTACCAACAATGTGTGCACCCTAACCCTACACAATACATACATACATATACAGTCTATATATATATATAACATAGATAGATAAGATTAGATACAAGCAAGAGAGTAGAGATTTACAGTGAGAAGAAAACAAATAAAAGGGGTCCATTGTACTCTCCATGAATTTAAAGCTTCTCTTTCTCTGCAAGAACATGATCCGGGTTTGCCGCTCCTTTCGCCATCGCTTCACTTAACACACACCCCTTTTATTTTTTTTTGCCCCCTTTGCTCTCTTCAATCGTGCACATGGAGGATCATTACGATTTGCGCCACTTCATCAGCGACAGGCCTTTCTTTCCTCCTCCACCTCCGCCGCCGCCGCCGCCTCCGGAGTTTCTTCCCGCCCACAGGACTTCTTTGACCCCTTCACAACATTATGACACCCTCGTGGTTCAGAGAGGGATGCATCACCACTTCCCTTCTGATTCCACCAACACTACTACTACTGATGCTTGCTTCGGCAGGTTCGAGATCGAGCTCACTGGCGTGCAGATTGGCGGCGGGGCGGCGGCGGCTGAATCAGCTGCGGCGGTGGCGGTGACAGGAGGAGGAGATGGTTGTTCGGCGAGGTGGCCGAGACAAGAGACCCTCACTCTTCTTGAGATCAGATCGCGGCTTGATCCTAAGTTCAAGGAGGCGAATCAAAAGGGTCCGTTGTGGGACGAGGTTTCCAGGTATTATTATTATTATTATTATTATTATGCACATGTAGCACTTGACCTAATTTCTTTAGTTCATAATAAATTCACAAAGAATCATATTTATTAATCTTGTGTGATAATCATGATATTGATTAAAATGTCACCTAAGCAAAGTTTCTTTTTTTTTTTGTTTTTTGCGTTCAAGAAATTGAATGGCATGTGATGTAACTATTATTATTGAAGTTGAGATTGAGAATCCGAGCGTTTGCTTTTATCACTTACCATGGGGTTTTCTCGTTCTAATTTCTATGATGATGTAACCTCACAATCACTTCTGCAAATATCTTTTTTTGGACAAGAACTAATGCTACTTTCTTTGCTGCAAAAAATGCCAATCTTTTGTGTGTTTATATTGAACAACAAATTTTTATTTTTATTTTTGTTTTCTGGTTTTTGTGTTTATTAAAAGACGTGAATTATCATGAGTGGCAACATCACTTCTTCTCACTGACAGCTTCTGCAAAGTTTTGAATAGTCATTTTCCCAGATGAGTTTTGTCTTCACCACTTATAATCTTCGAATTCACATGAGTTTGCCCATTCTTAGCAAATGTCATTATCTTGTTAAATTTCAGACCAGTTATATTACATGAAACTAGGGTTACTTTATACTGCCAGATCCTCGTCTTGTATATATATATATATGACAGTGCTTATAGTAAAATATTTTTTGTTTCTTTTTCTTTTTCTTAGGATAATGTTTGAAGAACATGGATATCAGAGGAGTGGCAAGAAATGCAGAGAGAAGTTCGAGAATTTGTACAAGTATTACAAAAAGACAAAAGATGGCAAAACTGGAAGGCAAGATGGGAAGCATTACAGGTTCTTTAGGCAACTTGAAGCTCTCTATGGAGAGAATAACAACAACTCAGCTGCTTCAGTATCAGAAACCCATTTCAATGGTGCAAGTTTTCAATACAATTTTCCAAATAAGAACACTCTTTCAGCTTATAATCAAGAATCTTGTCCGGGTTTGAAGCTATCAGAAACCACAAGCCTCAGTCTCTCGAATTCTTCTGATTCTGATACAGATTTATCAGATGATACTGGTGTAAATGTAGGGGCGGTCACTAGAAACATTAATGATAATGATTATGATGATGATCATACACCAACGAAGAAGAAGAAGAAGAAGAAGAGAAAGGGAAAGAACAGTTGGAGGGCCAAGATCAAAGATTTCATCGACTCGAAAATGAAGAAACTGATGGATAAACAAGAAGCCTGGATGGAGAAAATGCTTAGGACGATCGAGCACAAGGAGCAAGAGAGAATGACTCGAGAAGAGGAATGGAGGGAACAAGATGCAGCAAGAATCGAGAGAGAGCACAAGTTTTGGGCCAGCGAAAGAGCATGGATGGAAGCCCGTGACGCCACTTTAATGAATGCTTTACAAAAACTGGCGGGAAAAGAACTCCGGGCTTCTCCGCATGATCATCATCAAGATTTCGCCGGCCGGAGCGAAAATCAAAACGACAACAGCAGCGAAACGAGGACCAATTCGGCCAAACGCAACGACGTTTGGCCCGAACCCGAGATCACCAGACTGATTCATTTGAGAAGTGGCATGGAAGTGAAGTTCAGGCAAAGTGGGATCGGAGAGGAGGTTCTTTGGGATGAGATATCCCACAAAATGGCTTGTTTTGGGCATGATAGGAGTGGTTTGATGTGCAGGAACAAGTGGGACGGCGTCAATAATTATGTAATGAACAAGAAAAGGAAGGAGAATTCAAGAATCTGCGGTTATAATATTAATTATCAGAACAATGAATCAATCTGCAACCAAACAGGAGGAGCTTACAGTGATACAAGCGAACAAGGGATTGATAATCCTGCAGTCATCCTACATGGTAATGGGAACTCTCCATACAATAACAATAATAATAATGGAGGAAATATAGCAGCAAGTGATAGCTGCTTTAGGTACTTCATGGGAGATGGCTATGGGAGAATCATGGATTAAAATTCTACATGGGATCATATTAATTGATGATATATATAACTTAAGCAGCAAACATTTGTTTGATCTGATTACTTTATCAGATGGAAATGTATTTACTTGTGGAATTTGGAGATTTAATTTACTGTTTTGGAGAAGGCTGTATTGCTTGGGACGTACGATGTGTTGTACAAGTTTGTATCTTATGGGGGTAATATTTGGTATCTTAGTTCTATTTCATTTGTGTATCAAAATTCTGATTATAAATATTGACATTTTTATGTTTGATTTTATATTTATGATGTGACGAATAAAAAAAACACTTGAAAATTTGGAGCATCTTTTGAAATCCGATTGTTTAACGAAGCATATGAAATACTTCTAACGAAGACGTATATATATATATATTAGAAAAAAGTTGAAAAGGAGACAAGAAAGGGATAAAGATAATTCAAATCTTGATGATTTTCTCTACCAGCACATTCTGTGAAACAGATTGCTTACCTACCAACTATAGCAACAAAAACAATACTACTAATAATAATAGAACTGAGTTAGTTTTGAATTACTGTTGATTTGGAATTAGAAGTAATATCCGATGGAGAAAATAATGAAAAAAATCTAAACATACGAGAGAAGATTATATATGTACATAAATGTACTCGTGGAAACATAAATTTTTTTTTTGAAAAAAAAGGAAGACATTCTCAAAATTAAATTCACAATACACTTCCCAGATAAAATAACTTGCAATATATATATATATATAATATACTCTTGCAAACATGATCTTGGTACCAGAAAGTTGCGAAACTTCCACTTCATTAAAAGAAGCAAGTAAATTGATCACCCTAAAAAAAACAGAAGTAAATTTAATATGTTACTTGTTTACAAAGCGATAGATAAATAATCCATTTTGCATTAAGTTTCATAGTGCGGTGGCGGATACATCAAACACAGTTTAGTTGTGTGACTGTATTTATTCATGAAAAGGGATCCATTTAGTACTATCAAGTAGCTAGCTAGCCAATTTAATTTAAACATGATATGCATAAAAATAAAAACAAAAAATATATATATAAATGCCACACGTACAGTGAAAAACTTCTTTTGTTGCAGAGGTTGTCCACTGCACTACTCATAAATTACTTCCACATGTAGAGAATCTTTAAATTTGTAATAAAAACCATAAACCAAGGCAAAAGGGCTCAATCATATACACACGATAATCCCTTACCATTAGTTTTAGTTTATTACTCTGATCCGATAATAATGAGAAATTAACTCATAAGTAATGCTGCTTTTGGTCATTAATATTAGGCATTTTAAAGTTTTAAAATCATCAACACATGCATGATGTAAACTTTCATTAAAATGTTACGAGATGTACATGATTTATGGTAATAAGATGTGAATATATAATAATAAAATTAGAAGTGGAGCATGGAATAACCGATACATTAAATTATAATACCAATAAATTGAAATAATAATCAGATGTTATCAGTGAAAAAATGCATGGGATTAAATTCGTGGCAGCGGTAACTTGGAAAGTTTTCTGATTTAGACTAAATACTGACACATCTGAAAACTTGTCATGTCCAAATTTGGAATTTTTTGGCTTTATTTTTTTTTGCGTGTGTTGTTTCTCAACATGTTTCGACTTTTAATCGCTACGAGGTTTTGTACGTGGAGAATGGTGAAGCTCCTACTCTTTCTGTGTTTTGCATACTCACGTGTGAATAAAACTTTTAGGGTCAATGTTTTGGTTTTGTGTATATTATATGGGCCCCCATGCCATAATAGCATGCTAAAAGTTTGTTTGGGCCATCAAAAAATTTTCTTTTACTGTTGGGCCCAGTTTTACTAAAGTTTCTTCCTGGTTCGTCCAATCTAATAATTTTTGGCCCCATGGCGATGGGCCATCAAAAGATATTCTTGTACTGTTGGGCCCAGTTTCACTAAAGTTTCTTTTGGGTTCGTCGAAATCTAATAATATTCGAATGGGCCCCTAAAATGAAGTCGATTTCTATAATATTTCATTTACATGTAGCATATAACTCTGTTTCATCGGATCAACACATTACACACCAGAAAACAACTATTTGAATGTACAGATAAAAAAACCCAATAAAATACAAGAAAAAGAAGAAGTAAAACAATGCATATATCCTCAAAATCTAACACACTCAATCTGGATTCTTACACACAGAAATCAGCAAAGAAAAGCCACACTTTTCCTCTCCATTATGTTGAAAACTCTTCTCCTCCAACCACAATCTGCTGTCCAATCCACTCCTTGTCCTAAACATGAAAACCCCGCATCCCAAACAAGGCCTAAACATCCAGTCATGAACATCCCACATCATATCCACCAATAGTCCATCCAAGAAAATCGTGTGGTTCCCTCTGAAGTTCCACCTCAATCTTTTCACTTCCATCACCATCTTCTTGTCCATGTAAACGTACAGCGCAGCAGGATTCTTCCTCCCGTCGTCGTCCCCGAAACACTCGATCGAAACGTCGTGCCACGTCCCGGTTTCGCAGAATTTAGCCCTGGTGGAGTGCACCGCATTGCCTGAGAAGCTCTCGCTGCGTGAAACAAGCGTGGACTCGCCGATTTTCTTGGAAGAAACACGTTCTCTGATTCCTAGTATTTCTTGATCCATGTCTCCAAGAATCAGGCCTATCTCCGAGTCGAGCGTGATCACCAAGTAGAAACGGCTGATAGGCTCGGGCCCGGATTCGAACTTCGCCCGGGAAAAATCCCAGAAGATTTCTACCGCAGAATCGCAGGATTTGAAAGCTTCTGTCCCTCGGGATCTGCGTAGGATTCTTGAATTCTTATCATCACACAAGCCAAAAGCGAAGCCTTTGTTATTCAACCGATCCCACCATTTTAACCTCACAAAGAACTGTCTCTGATTCGAGGATTTGACTCTGTAAATGCATGTCACAGCCGTTTGAATCGAGTGGCGCAAGATCGATGAACTCGATACTTTGATGGCATGTTCGCTGTAACAAATCGATATATTTTTCATGGCTTGCAAAATAAATTCAAGCAATTACCAGCTGAAAAGAAGGGGAAATTGAACCAACTTAATTGCAGGGGAGAAATTAAAGTTGAAGAAGAAGAATCCAAGCAATCTTTGATGGGAATTGGTGATCCTTTGCCTCTGGAGGAAGGAAATGGAGAGTAGTTAAGATTAATGAATTAATTAGTATGTTCTTTTCTTGTAACTGAATGGAGGAGGAGGAGGAGAAGAAGAAGATGATGCAGTAATTAATTATCACATTAATTAGGGATCTCTTACTTTAATACTTATCATCATAATCATACTTAATTAACATTTGACGTTTCGGGGTTGAGTGTTTTTGTTTCATATATATTTCATCATACGTTACGCATATGATCATTGATAAGATTTGTGTGTTTGCATAAGAATTTTAAAAATAAAAAAAAAATGCAATAAGCTTTACGTGTATTGATTTGATGTACTCAGCAATCCTAAAAATAGAAGACACGCTATATTTTTTTTTTATAAACAACACACACGCTATATACATACTTATTATCATGGTTATCAAAGAAATTAATCAAATAATAATTGTAATGATACTAAACAAAAATACAGAATTGTCTTCATTAGTAACGGACTTATAGTTTTTTTTTCTTTGAATTTAAATTATTTTATATATATATATATATATATAAAAAAACTTATTTTGATCCGAAAGTTGCAAAAGATCCTTTCCATATGATCATATGTATCCTTTTTTATTTTGATCCGAAAGTTGCAAAAGATCCTTTCCATATGATCATATGTATCCTTTTAAAATTACAAAGTAACCCGTATCCTTATCTAAATAGCCCTAAATAGCACCGGGGAGTACATGGATATTTTTTAAGTATCTGTGTATTCCAAGTTAAGTAGAAATTAGGTTTTGTCAATAAAACAAAGCGAGTAGCATAATAAACTCCCTATGACGTAATATAATAGTTTTGATCCATTAATTTGTCTAATTTAGGTTTAAGTCTGTCAAAATTTTAAAGTTTAGTTTTGATATACTCATTTTAAATTTCGTCGATTTTGGTCCAATTTTGTACGTAATGTCAAGCATGTCAGCAATTTTCGATATAATGTATTAATGCCAGTGTTTTAAAGGTGTCCTATGTCTCAT
Source organism: Henckelia pumila (assembly GCF_033568475.1). Taxonomy (NCBI): domain Eukaryota; kingdom Viridiplantae; phylum Streptophyta; class Magnoliopsida; order Lamiales; family Gesneriaceae; genus Henckelia; species Henckelia pumila. The sequence goes on from NC_133121.1 coordinate 108,408,230, forward strand.
ATCATCACTCCCACGAGAATCATCGGAAGCAATAAAACAAAAAATTAAACAAATCAAAGTTAGTGCACAAATTAAATCAAACATTAAAAACTTATTATATCAAATTCCAAAACAGTACACATAACGGACTATTGGGTAAAATGGTTTAAAGCTCACCAAAGAGAGAAAAATGAAGGTTGCATGAAGTGTACGGATTAGAGCAGAAGGGGCAAGGAGATTTATCCTAGTCTTTAAATTTATAATTAGAAAAGAGATTTTTTGTGTGTAAATTTTAAAGGGAAACATAAGCTGATGAAAATCCATATATTTTTACGAAATAAAATCGCGTAGGCTTCTTAATTGAAATTATGAATTTTAAAATAATAACTATTATTATTACAAAACAATGTTTTTAGTTATAGCTCATACTTTATTGTGGGTGAGTGAGATTATTTGGTGAATCCAAATAAAATTGGACTGCGAAAGGGTTTGACTTGATCTGATTCTTGAAAATATTTATTAATAAAAAAAATAAGTGATTAGTTAGCTGAATTGATTAATCTCAATTAATCTACCCCAGATTATGCAAAAAATCAAGGAGCTAGCGAGCAAGCATTTGATTTTTACTTCCGTATGGTTTTTGCGCACTATATTTTTTAAATCATATTTAAGTATTTTTTTAAGGAAAGTGTTATCCACACTCCAAAATGTGTTAATAACACTCCACCTTACCTAATTAATATAATATTAGACAAATATACCCTTATAATATCATTCTTTATATAATAGATTTTGATTTACCTTAAAAAAACTCAAATATAATAGGTTTTGTAGTTAACTACTAAAATTTTAATGATTTTAAAAAATTTCACATATTTATTCGTACAAAAATAAAACATTAAATAATAAAACATTTTATTTTTATATTAAAATTAAATCTTATTTATACATTATCTCAAATTTTAGAATGATATAAAACTATTAATCAATTTTTTTTTAAAAAAAAATTGGATGTCCAAATTTTGATTTAATAAAAAAATTATTGAACTTTGGTTTAAAATATAAATTAATCTTAAATTTAAGACTAAATTAAGATTTATATGTTGTTTTATACTTTTTATTTTTAAAATATCTTTAATTGATTAACAACATAATTTTTATGATATAAATATATTATTCAACTCGATTTATATTATGTATATAAACACTAAATATTAAAATTAATTTGTGTCTATTTTGTTTTTATTTTGAAAAATGATAATACACAAATATATTAATTATAAATTTAATAAATACATTTTTAAATATATTTAATAAGATATTATAATTAATTAAAAAGTTTAAAATTTAAATTACAATAAAAATTTAAGGATATATGACGAATAAAAATTAAAATTTTAAGAATGAAATATGCTCATTTATAAAAATTGAAAAAAAGATCAAAATTGTTGAAAAATATTATTATTATTAATATTATGTTGAATATTGAATGTTGAATGTTGAATATTGAGTTGTAAAATGTGGAAAATTAGTGTGTGATGATGTAGATGATGATGTATTTATTTTTGGACTAATCTCAAATGTGGATCTATAAATAGGTCTTCATTTGTGATGAAAAATACAATTGAGTTGAGAGAAAAATATTATAAAGTGTAGAGTTTGATATATTTTAAGTTTTTGGAGTATTTACTTTTTACCGTAAATTTTTACTTTTTCACAACACGTTATCAGCACGATCGCTCGAAGATTTCCGACGCTCCAAAACACAAAGAGAAGATAAAAATATTCAACATGTAAGAATTTTTATTTTACTGTTTATATATTTTTATTGTGTATATATTTAATATATAATATCATGTTATGTTTTTTTAAAAAAAACTTGTTATAAATCCTGGGAGGATGTTAAGACGACATCCCACACTCCCGATAAGGGATACGACAAGTATAAAAGCCTCTAAAGTTTTTAAACATTATAATCATATTTGTATAATTTCACAATATTATATAAAAGGTTGTCTACGACACCGATCTTATAATAATGTGATATGATATATTATACCTGACTTTATACTAACTTTATTAGTATAATTTCACAATATTATATAAAAGGTTGTCTACGACACCGACCTTATAATAATGTGATATGATATACATAATTATTTAATTATGATTATCATTATATGCATTGCATCATTATCACAAAATTTTTATTCAACACATACTCGATTTTTCTTACCCCCAACGGTCACAAACGGTCATAAACGGCTAGTTTTTTTTTGCCTATATATATGATCACTCAAACTCATTTTCAATCACACCAAAATTCATTCTTTCTCTCAAAATATTTTATCCTCGGTTTTTTCGAAGATGGAGATGATGACATTTATAAGGATATTTTTCATAACGACTATGATCATCATGCTCACGAGTTTTGTATTCACCGGCGATTTTCCACCACAGATTTTTTATCTATTTATATACGCACTTGTAATCTACGTTCTTCCATTATTTTGTATTGTCATACTAATAGAAATTAACTAATAAAATGCATTGTTATTTTTCTAGTACCACCATGTCAAACTTGACAAAGATTGAATTCGTTGCGCTCGATATCACCGGAAAGAATTACATGCCATGGACTCTCGATGTAGAAATGCATCTTGAGTCATTGGGTCTAAGTGATACCATAAAAGAAAATAATATATCATCCTCACAAGAAAAGACAAAGTCTATGATTTTCTTACGTAGACATCTTGATGAAGGATTGAAATGTGGGTATCTCACAGAAAAAGACCCAATGATTTTATGGAAAGGGCTGAAAGAAAGATTTGAGCATATAAGGGAAGTTATACTCCCGACCGCCCGTGATGAATGGAATATGTTAAGATTCCAAGACTTTAAAAAAGTCAGTGATTATAATTCAGCGATGTATCGAATAGTCTCACAATTGAAATTCTGTGGACTTGAAGTCACAGAGATGGAAATGCTTGAGAAAACATTTTTCACTTTTCACGCATCGAATATAACTCTAAAACAACAGTATAGAGTGCGTGGATTTTCGAGATATTCCGAACTAATCGCATGTCTTCTTGTGGCGGAAAAGAACAACGAATTGTTAGTAAAAAATCATCAATCCCGACCCACTGGATCAACGGCATTTCCTGAAGCAAATGTCGTAATAAAAAATGAAAACCAAAATCAAAGGCATAGACCAGATTTTGGTCGTGGACGAGGTCGAGGAAATGAGCGTGGACGTGGACGTGGACGTGGACGTAAAAATTATCGCGGTCATGGTCGTGGCCGTGGATATGAAAATAATCGAGGTAGTTATTTCAATAACTCATCTCAAAAGAACGTCACGAATCACCCACCAAAAAGGTAGCATGAAAATACGAGTGAAAATGAAAATCACTCAAAAAGATCTGAGAGTATTTGTTATAGATGTGGCACTCCAGGACATTGGTCACATATTTGTCGAACCCCTGAGCACCTATGTAAGCTCTATAAAGAATCGACAAAGGGGAAAGGAAAAAAGACATATTTTGTTGAAGATAGTGACCGTTTAATTGGTTCAACTAGTTTCAATGCTGCAGATTTTTTGAATGATTTCGAAGACATTGATTAAAATATTGGTGGGACTACATTGTAACAAATTTGTATTTTTCATGCATTTTTGTATTATAAAGCATGTTATATTTTGCATTTGTATTGTAATTAATTTTTCTTTATTGCATTTTTTGTGAAGTTTGATATGAAAAATGCTAAGAGCAAACATGGAAATAATATCATGGAAATTTGTATACCAGATAGTGGTACAACACACACTATTCTGCGAGATAAAAGATATTTCTTGGAAATAAAACCAACAAAAACAATGGTGAATACCATATCAGGTCCTGTAGACTTGATTGAAGGTTGTGGAAAAGCACATTTTTTATCACCTAATGGTACAAAATTTCTGATAAATGATGCTTTATATTCACCACAATCGAAAAGAAATTTGTTGAGTTTTAATGACATATACTCTCATGGGTATGATACTGAGACGATAACTGATGAAAATCATAAATATATGTGTCTTACCACATATAAATCAGGAAAGAAATATGTGGTTGAAAAATTATCAATGCTCCCTACTGGATTGCATTATACACATATAAGACCAATCGAATCAAATATGGTGGTTAATAGTTCTTCAATATTAACAAATTGGCATGATCGATTGGGACATCCTGGTTCAATAATGATGCGAAGAATTATTGAAAATACGCATGGTCATCCATTGAAAGACCAAAAGATCTTTCAGAATAATAAGTTTCAATGTAAAGCATGTTTTCTTGGAAAACTTATTATAAGACCATCGCCAGCTAAAATCCAAACTGAATCACCCATATTTCTTGAACGTATTCAGGGTGATATTTGTGGGCCAATTCATCCACCATGTGGACCATTTCGATACTTTATGGTATTGATCGATGCCTCTAGCAGATGGTCACATGTATGCTTATTGTCAACTCGGAATGTGGCATTTGCAAGATTGATGGCTCAAATAATAAAATTACGAAATCAATTTCCCGATTATACAATCAAGAAAATAAGACTTGATAATGCTGGAGAATTTACATCCCAGACTTTAAATGATTATTGTATGTCAATGGAAATCACTGTTGAACATCCTGTAGCTCATGTTCATACGCAAAATGGATTAGCTGAATTATTGATTAAACGTCTACAACTGATTGCTAGACCAATGATTATGAAAACAAAACTCCCTATTTCTATATGGGGACATGCAATTTTACATGCTGCGACATTAATTCGCATCAGACCAAGTGCATATCATAAATTCTCCCCATTGCAACTTGCATTTGGTAAAGAACCAAATATCTCTCATCTGAGAATTTTTGGATGTATGATGTATGTGCCTATTGCACCACCTCAACGATAAAAAATGGGTCCACAAAGAAAAATCGTATTTATATCGGTTATGATAGTCCATCAATCATTCGATATCTTGAGCCTCAGACAGGCAATGTGTTTACAGCACGCTTTGCTGATTGTCATTTTAATGAAGAAATCTTCCCAGTGTTAGGGGGAGAAAAGAAACACATCGAAAAAGAAATCACATGGTATGTACCATCATTGTTACATTTGGATCCAAAGACCAAACAATGTGAGAAAGATGTACAGCAAATTGTGCACATGCAAAGAATTGCAAATCAAATGCCAGATGCATTTGCAGACACAAAAGGAGTAACAAAATCATATATACATGCTGTAAATGCCCCTGCTCGAATTGAAATTCAAAAAAAACAAATTGAAGACACTCATGATGTCATAAAACGCTTGAAGCATGGAAGACCAGTCGGTTCCAAGGATAAAAATCCTCGGAAAAGAAAAGGCATAGAGAAACACGATGATCATAAAATAGAAAATGGTGTTCTAGAAGAATCACCTGATGATGAAAATATTCTGTCAGAACCACAAACTGACGAGAATCGTGAAATCTCTATCAATTATATTAATACTGGAAAAATATGGAACCGAAAAGACATAGAAGATATTGATGAGATATTTTCTTATAATGTGACTTGTGACATCGTAAATGAAAATGAGGATCATGAACCAAAATCTTTTGATGAATGTAAAACTCGTCATGATTGGGTCAAATGGAAAGACGCCATCCAGGTTGAATTGGATTCGCTGAATAAACGCAATGTTTTTGGACCTATAGTCCTCACACCTGAAGGTGTAAAACCTGTTGGATACAAATGGGTTTTTATTCGAAAGCGAAATGAGAAAAATGAAATAGTCAGATATAAAGCTAGACTTGTTGCACAAGGTTTTTCTCAAAGGCCTGGAATTGATTATGAAAAAATGTATTCTCCTGTTATGGATGCAATTACGTTTCGATATTTGATTAGTTTGGCAGTGTCTGAAAATTTGGAAATGTGTCTTATGGATGTTGTTACAGCTTACTTATACGGATCACTTGATAGTGATATATACATGAAAATCCCTGAAGGATTTAAGATGCCTGAAGCACAAAGTTCAAAACCCAGAGAATTTTATTCTGTAAAATTGCAAAGATCATTATATGGGTTAAAGCAATCCAGCCGAATGTGGTATAATCGGCTAAGTGAGCACTTGAAGAAAAAGGGACATGTAAATGATCCAATATGCCCTTGTGTTTTCATCAAGAAAACAACATCCGGATGTGTAATTATTGCTGTATATGTTGATGATTTAAACATCATTGGAACGAATAAAGAAATTCAAGAAGTTATGATGTACTTGAAGGAAGAATTCGAAATGAAGGATCTTGGAAAAACCAAGTATTGTCTGGGTTTGCAAATCGAACAAAAAGAATGTGGAATTTTTGTTCACCAGGCAAATTATACAGAAAAGATCATTAAACGTTTTAATATGGATAAATCAAATCCATTAAGTACTCCAATGGTTGTAAGATCATTAAACATAGAAAAGGATCCATTCCGTCCATGTGGAGATGATGAAGTTATTCTTGGTCCAGAAGTACCATATCTAAGTGTCATTGGTGCCCTTATGTATCTTGCAAATTGCACTAGACCTGATATATCTTTTGCTGTAAATTTATTGGCAAGATTTAGTTCATATCCAACAAAGAGGCACTGGAACGGAATTAAACATATATTTCGTTATCTACGAGGAACAATAGATTTGGGACTTTTGTACTCAAAAGACACCAATCAAAGTATCATTGGTTATGCTGATGCTGGATATTTATATGATCCACATAAGACACGTTCTCAAACCGGATATGTATTTACTCGTGGAGGCACCGCAATTTCTTGGCGTTCACAGAAACAAACACTCGTAACAACTTTATCAAATCACGCTGAGATTATTGCGCTACATGAAGCAAGCCGTGAATGTGTTTGGCTAAAATCAATGACACAACATATCATCCAAACTTCTTGTGGATTATCAGTAGACAAGAAGCCTGTGACGTTGTATGAAGACAATGCTGCATGTATTGCTCAAATGAAAGAAGGATACATCAAAAGTGACAGAACAAAACATATACCCCCAAAGTTCTTTGCCTACACTCAAGAGCTTGAGAAGAATAAATATATTGATATCTGTTATATTCAATCAAGTGAGAACTCATCAGATCTCTTCACAAAGGCACTTCCCACGACGATATTCAGAAAGCATATATACAACATTGGGATGCGCAATCTGCGGAATATGTAAAGAATCACTCATGTTAACATGAGGAGGAGTTTACGTGGCTGCACTCTTTTTTCCTTACTATGGTTTTTATCCCACTGGATTTTTCCTAGTAAGGTTTTTAACGAGGCAGTATAAAACACGTAATGAAGACAGTCATCATATCACGATCATCATCACAAGGGGAAGTGTTGAAAAATATTATTATTATTAATATTATGTTGAATATTGAATGTTGAATGTTGAATATTGAGTTGTTAAATGTGGAAAATTAGTGTGTGATGATGTAGATGATGATGTATTTATTTTTGGACTAATCTCAAATGTGGATCTATAAATAGGTCTTCATTTGTGATGAAAAATACAATTGAGTTGAGAAAAAAATATTATAAAGTATAGAGTTTGATATATTTTAAGTTTTTGGAGTATTTACTTTTTACCGTAAATTTTTACTTTTTCACAACAAAAATAAAAATAATATTTAATTTTTAATACTACTTGTGTATTTTTTATATTTAATGTTATTAACAAATTAAACTATATTTTTTTGAGTAACTAAATAACTTATTTTAGAAATTGAAATTATGAATAAATTTACTATAAATAAAACCAATCAAAGGCTAAAATTGTCAATCTTTAGTATAAAATTATAAATGGAGTGTATTTAACAAAATGTGGAGTGTAGATAACACTCAACTTTTTTAATCACGTATAGGAAGACTTCTGGCCGTAGATATAGGAAGACTTCTGGCCGTAGATATGTGAGAGAAATTAAAGTTCGTCGCTTTTGGAAAATTTCAAAATACACTATAAATTGATTCTCCTAAAAAAAATTCTAAAAAAAAAAAATCAATTTCCAAATTTATGACATTCATTTTAGCCAATAAATGTTTACAAAATATTATGTTTTTATAAAATTAATTAAATTTATAGATTATGTGTGCATTTTGTTAGCTAAGCTAAGGAACTAAAAACTTTATTTTTTTAAAAAAGTGAATATTATTAAAATATATATTGTTTTTTTGCACAAGCAATAAAAATTATTTATTAGAAAATAATTTTTCCTGACATTTTGGCTCCCGATTTAATTTCTATTTAGAAAAGAAAAGGAAAAATATTTTTGTAACAATATTTATTCAAAAGTTAAAATCCTTTTTTAAATATTTTTTTAAAGTTACAACTTCTATATCTAAAGTCCAAACTCACATAGATTCAAAAAAAAAAAAAAAAATCCAAACTCACAGTTTGAAAAATAAATTATTTTGACACTAACTTTTAACAAATCATTTTTGTAGAGACAGAATCAACATCATAATAGTTAATCGATAAAATAAAATAAATTAATAATTAAAAATTACATAAAATTTCTTTTAAATTCAGAAGCCAAGAATAATATATATTTTTTATGATCCTAAACACTCTTTTAGATAAAAAAAAAATGTAAAAAATAAATAAAATTCCAAAAATATACGATTGTCAATCACTTGATAAAATTAATTAAAAGTCTCACTTCCAAATATGCCATCATTTTATGGATGCATTATAATACTAGCACCTTATTTTATTTTATTTTATTTTAGACGATTTCGGGTATTCGCGTCGAGTCCTGTCCGCTGCTAAACGTGGGTATTTCCTCTTACGTCGATAGCTATGGTTTTGGGCCACAGTGGATGGGCCAAATTTTGATTGATTTTAGTAATTGGGCTAATTAAAAAATGGCCGCAAGGGCCATGTGATTATTTACTCCACGTCGATTACGATGGTTTGGGCCACAATGGATGGGCCCAAATTTTGATTCTCTGTGTAGTTGGGCCAAAAAAGGGGCAAAAGGGAAAAAAGTAAATATTATGTTGAGAGTGGGATTTGAACCCACGCCCTTTCGGACCAGAACCTTAATCTGGCGCCTTAGACCAACTCGGCCATCTCAACATTTTTGAAAGATACTCATTCTAAATTTTATATATACATAAAACTAATAACGCCACGGTACTAACCAAAAAAAAAAGAAAGAAAACTCTGTTGAAAATATATATAAATATATATTATTATTTATTGTTGAATGTTGAAGGTTGAAAGTTGAAAATTGAGTTGTAAAATATTGAAAATTAGTGTGTGATGATGTAATTAATGATGTATTAATTTTTGACTAATCTCCAATTGAGATCTATAAATAGGTCTCTCCATTTGTGTAGAAAAACACAATTGTGAAGAGAGAAAAATTTTATAAAGTGTAGAATTTGATAAATTTTGAGTTTTTGAGTTTTTACTTTTTACCGTAAATTTTTACTTTTTCACAACACGTTATCAGCACGATCGCTCGAAGGTTCTCTATATTTTCCGACGCTCCAAAATACAAGAAGAAGTCAAAAATATTCAACAAGTAAGAATTTTTATTTTACTGTTTATATATTTTTTGTGTATATATTAATATATAATATCATGTTATGACAAAAAAAATAAGTTTTTTTTTCAAAACTTGTTATAAATCCTGGGAGGATGTTAAGACGACATCCCACACTCCCGGTAAGGGATACGACAAGTATAAAAGCCTCTAAGGTTTTTAAACAATAACGTGATATATATTTATTATGTATATATATTAACTATATTAATATATAATTTCATGTTATTATATAAAAGGTTGTCTATGACACTGACCTTATAATAACGTGATATGATATATATTATTGTGTATTTATATACTAACCATATTTGTATAATCTCATGTTATTATATAAAAGGTTGTCTACGACACCGATCTTATAATAATGTGATATGATATACTATACCTGACTTTATACTAACTATATTGGTATAATTTCACAACATTATATAAAAGGCTGTCTACGACACTGACCTTATAATAATGTGATATGATATACATAATTATTTAATTATGATTATCATTATATGCATTACATGATTATCACGAATTTTTATTCAACACATACTCAATTTTTTCTTTACCCCAACGGTCACAAACGGTAACAAAACGGCTAGTTTTTGCCCTATAAATATGTTCACTCAAACTCATTTTCAATCACACCAAATTCATTCTTTCTCTCAAAATATTTTATCCTCGGTTTTTTCGAAGATGGAGATGATGACATTTATAAGGATATTTTTCATAACGACTATGATCATCATGCTCACGAGTCTTTTACTCACCAGCGATTTTCCAACACATATTTTTTCTCTATTTGTATACGCACTTGTAATTTACGTTCTTCCATTATTTTGTATTGTCATATTTATGAAAATTAACTAATAAAATGCATTGTTATTTTCTAGTACCACCATGTCGAACTTGGCGAAACTCGAATTCATTGCACTTGATATAACCGGAAAGAATTATATGCCATGGACCCTCGATGTAGAAATGCATCTCGAGTCATTGGGTCTTAACGAAACTATCAAAGAAAATAACATATCATCCTCACAAGATAAAGCAAAAGCGATGATATTTTTACGCAGACATCTTGATGAGGGGTTGAAATGTGAATATTTGACCGAAAAAGACCCAATGATTTTGTGGAAAGGGTTAAAAGAACGTTTTGAGCATATACGGGAAGTTATACTTCCGACCGCACGAGATGAATGGAATACTTTAAGATTCCAAGATTTTAAAAAGGTGAGTGATTATAATTCTGCGATGTATCGAATTGTCTCACAGCTGAAATTTTGTGGGCATAATATTACTGAGATGGAAATGCTTGAAAAGACATTTTCCACATTCCACGCATCAAATATAACTCTACAACAGCAATATAGAGTGCGTGGATTTTCAAGATACTCAGAACTCATCGCATGTTTACTCGTGGCGGAAAAGAATAATGAATTGCTCATGAGAAATCATCAGTCCAGACCTACTGGTTCAACGACATTTCCTGAAGCAAATGTCGTAAGTAAAAATAAAAACCAAAATCAAAGATATAGACAAGATTTTGGTCGAGGTCGTGGACGAGGACGTGGGCGTGGACGTGGGCGTAGAAATGATCGCGGTCGTGGTCGAGGCCGTGGATTTGAAAATAAAAGAGATAGTTATTTCAATAACTCATCTCAAAGGAACGTCACGAACCACCCACAAAAGAGGCAGCATGATAATACGGGTGAAAATGAAAATCATCCAAAAAGAACTGAGAGTGTTTGTTATAGATGTGGCACTCCAGGACATTGGTCAAGAACTTGTCGAGCCCCTGAGCATCTGTGTAAGCTCTATAAAGATTCAATAAAGGGGAAAGAAAAAGAGACCAATTTTACTGAAAACATTGACCATGCAAGTGGTTCAATGAATTTAGATGCTGCCTACTTTTTGAATGATTTCGAAGATATTGATTAAATATACTGGTGGGAAAAGAATGTAACAATGTAATTTTTATTTTATAAAACATATTATATTTTGCATGTATTGTTTGCATGTATCTTTCTTAATTCATTTTATTGCATATTGTTTTTGAAGATCATTATGGAAAATGCTATGATCAAAGATGGAAATAATGCACTGGAAGTTTGCATACCAGATAGTGGTACAACGCACACTATCCTCAGAAATGAAAAATATTTCTTGGAATTAAAACCAACAAAAACAATGGTGAATACAATATCAGGTCCTGTAGACTTGATTGAAGGATGTGGCAAAGCACAATTTTTGTTACCTAATGGTACAAAATTTTTGATAAATAGTGCTTTATATTCACCACGATCACAAAGAAATTTGTTGAGTTTTAATGATATATATTCTCATGATTATGATACGGAAACAATAACCGAAGGAAATGAAAAATATATGTGTCTTACTACATATAAATCAGGAAAGAAATATGTAGTTGAGAAATTATCAATGCTCCCTACTGGATTGCATTATACACATATAAGTCCAATCGAATCAAATATGGTTATTGGAAATTCTTCAATACTAACAAATTGGCATGATCGATTGGGACATCCTGGTTCAATAATGATGCGAAGGATTATAGAAAATACAAGTGGTCATCCACTGAAAGACCAAAAGATCTTTCAGAATAATAAGTTTCAGTGTAAGGCATGTTCTCTGGGGAAACTTATTATAAGACCATCACCAGCTAAAATCCAAAAGGAATCACCCATATTTCTTGAACATATTCAAGGTGATATTTGTGGGCCAATTCATCCACCATGTGGACCATTTCGATACTTTATGGTATTGATCGATGCCTCTAGCAGATGGTCACATGTATGTTTATTGTCCACTCGGAATGTGGCATTTGAAAAATTGATGGCTCAAATAATAAAATTGCGGAATCAATTTCCCGAATATACGATCAAGAAAATAAGACTTGATAATGCTGGAGAATTTACTTCCCAGACTTTTAACGACTATTGTATGTCGATGGGAATTACTGTTGAACATCCTGTAGCTCATGTTCATACACAAAATGGATTAGCTGAATCATTGATTAAACGTCTGCAGTTGATTGCTAGATCAATGATTATGAGAACGAAACTCCCTATTTCTATATGGGGACATGCAATTTTACATGCTGCTGCATTGATTCGCATCAGGCCAAGTGCATATCATAAACACTCCCCATTGCAGCTTGTATTTGGCAAAGAACCAGATATTTCTCATTTGAAAATTTTTGGATGTATGGTGTATGTGCCTATTGCACCACCTCAAAGAACAAAAATGGGACCTCAAAGAAAGAATGGTATTTATATCGGCTATGATAGTCCATCAATCATTAGATATCTTGAGGCTCAGACAGGCGATGTGTTTACAGCACGGTTTGCTGATTGTCATTTTGATGAAAATAACTTCCCAATGTTAGGGGGAGAAAAGAAACACATCGAAAAAAAAATCACATGGTATGTACCATCATTATTACATTTGGATCCTAGAACTAAACAATGTGATAAAGATGTACAGCAAATTGTGCATTTGCAAAGAATAGCAAATCAAATGCCAGATGCATTTGTAGACACAAAAGGGGTAACAAAATCATATATACCTGCTGTAAATGCCCCTGCTCGAGTTGAAATTCCAAAGAAACAAAATGAAGACATTCATGATGTCATAAAACGCCTGAAGCGTGGAAGGCCAATCGGTTCAAAGGATAAAAATCCTCGGAAAAGAAAATACATAGAGAAAAATGATGATCAGAAAATAGAAAATGGTGTTCCAGAAGAAACACACGATGATGAAAATATTCTGTCAGAACCACAAACTGACGAGAATCATGAAATCTCTATCAATTATATTAATACTGGAAAAATATGGAACCGAAAGAATGTACAAGATATTGATGAGATATTTTCGTACAATGTGGCATGTGACATCGTAAATGAAGATAATGAACCAAAATCTTTTGGTGAATGCAAAACTCGAAAGGATTGGTCAAAATGGAAAGATGCCATCCAGGTTGAATTAAATTCGCTAAATAAACGTAGTGTTTTTGGACCTATAGTCCTTACACCTAAATGTGTTAAACCTGTTGGGTACAAATGGGTTTTTATTCGAAAGAGAAATGAGAAAAATGAAATAGTGAGATATAAAGCTCGACTTGTTGCATAAGGTTTTTCTCAAAGACCTGGAATTGATTATGAAGAAACATATTCTCCTGTTATGGATGCAATTACGTTTCGGTATTTGATCAGTTTAGCAGTGTCTGAAAACTTGGACATGCGTCTAATGGATGTTGTTACAGCTTATTTATACGGATCACTTGATAGTGATATATACATGAAAATCCCTGAAGGATTTAAGATGCTAGAAGCACAAAGTTCAGAACCCAGAGAATTTTATTCTGTGAAATTACAAAGATCATTGTATGGGTTAAAGCAATCCGGCCGAATGTGGTATAATCGGCTAAGTGAACACTTGATGAAAAAGGGATATGTAAATGATCCAATATGCCCTTGTGTTTTCATCAAGAAAACAACATCGGGATGCGTGATTATTGCTGTATATGTTGATGATTTAAACATCATTGGAACGAATAAAGAAATTCAAGAAGTGATGTTATACTTGAAGGAAGAATTTGAAATGAAAGACCTTGGAAAAACCAAGTATTGTCTTGGTTTACAAATTGAACAAAAAGAATGTGGAATTTTTGTGCACCAGTCTAATTATACAGAGAAGGTCCTTAAACGTTTCAATATGGATCAATCAAATCCTTTAAGTACTCCAATGGTTGTCAGATCCTTGAATATAGAAAAGGATCCATTTCGTCCATGTGAAGATGATGAAGTTGTTCTTGGTCCTGAAGTACCATATCTAAGTGCCATTGGTGCCCTTATGTATCTTGCAAATTGCACTAGACCAGACATATCTTTTGCAGTAAATTTATTGGCAAGATTCAGTTCATGTCCAACGAAGAGGCACTGGAATGGAATTAAACATATATTCCGTTATTTACGAGGAACGACGGATTTGGGACTTTTGTATCCAAAAGATACAAATCAGAGAATAATTGGTTATGCTGATGCTGGATACTTATCTGATCCACATAAGGCACGTTCCCAAACCGGATATGTATTTACTCGTGGAGGCACTGCAATCTCTTGGCGATCACAGAAACAAACACTTGTTACAACTTCATCAAATCATGCCGAGATTATTGCACTACATGAAGCAAGCCATGAATGTGTCTGGCTTAAATCAATGACTCGGCATATCCAAACTTCTTGCGGATTATCAGTGGACAAGAATCCAATCACACTGTATGAAGATAATGCCGCATGTGTTGCCCAAATGAAAGAAGGATACATCAAAAGTGACAGAACTAAACATATTCCTCCTAAATTCTTTGCATACACTCAAGAGCTGGAGAAGAATAAAGATATTGATATCTGTTACATTCAATCAAGTGAGAACTCATCCGATCTCTTCACAAAGGCACTTCCCACGGCGATATTCAGAAAACACATTTATAATATTGGGATGCGCAATCTACGAAATATGTGAAGAATCATTCATGTTGACATCAGGGGGAGTTTACGTGGCTGCACTCTTTTTTCCTTACTATGGTTTTTGTCCCAATGGGTTTTTCCTAGTAAGGTTTTTAACGAGGCAGTATACAACATGTAATGGAGATAGTCATTCTATCATGATCATCATCACAAGGGGGAGTGTTGAAAATATATATAAATATATATTATTATTTATTGTTGAATGTTGAAGGTTGAAAGTTGAAAATTGAGTTGTAAAATATTGAAAATTAGTGTGTGATGATGTAATTAATGATGTATTAATTTTTGACTAATCTCCAATTGAGATCTATAAATAGGTCTCTCCATTTGTGTAGAAAAACACAATTGTGAAGAGAGAAAAATTTTATAAAGTGTAGAATTTGATAAATTTTGAGTTTTTGAGTTTTTACTTTTTACCGTAAATTTTTACTTTTTCACAACAAACTCAAAATAGTTAAACCCAAATCTGTTTTTCAGATTTCCACAAATATAATGTAAACAAAATCGAAAGCGTTAATTAGTGTTTAGGATTGGTTCTAATGATAACCATGCAATTTAGGGTTGGTTCTAATGATAACCATGCAATTATTTTTAAACTTATGATTAGTTAGACGTCACGATTACATAGCTACATAAAACTATAATTATTCTTTTCCCACAACTTTTCTTTCGACAATTATATTATTTTACAATGGATATCAAGTTATCAACTCTAACATCAATTGTATATTCTTATTTTTGTATGATTTATGAAAAACAATTTAAATATTTTGAACACAATTATATATTTACTTAATTTAAATTTTAACTTTATCAATGATTACAATTGCGTCCGTTGAACTAGTGTTTTACAATACGCCTAGGGAGAAAAAGAATCCCGAATCTGGATTGTCTGCAAGCAAGAAAAATTTACTTCTTGAAAAAGAGATATAAACCCCTTGAACAATTGATACAGTGCTGTGTAGACACAAACCACACTACAAATGATGTGTGTGACCTATGAACAAAGTTTTTGCTTGCAGTACATACATTCTTTTTTTTCATCCTAATTATGTGGGCATGATTTAACAGCTAAACAATTTCAATGGTTCCTTCTAAATAATTACTGTTTCTTGAATTCTCAAAAGTTCATGCGTACTATGTACACGGGCACACCTGCAGAAACATCAAGACGTGGGTTAGATTTCCAAGTCAAACAAGCTGGTAAATAGTTAATGACGAGTAAACAACAAATCACTAAGGTAACGTATATGGTGGAAGATTTCAACAGCTACAAGTGGTCTAAGCAAAGAAATGGCATTGTGTAGGAGGTAAATTATTCTGGTCACAGGAAGATTGCCATTTTCAAGCCCACTCAAAAAATCATGGCAATGCTCATAGCATAATCATGCAGAAGGAGGAAACGAAGATAGCCTTTGAATTGTGGGAACACATGTATCAGTAAACGCAATAAATTTCAAATAATCAAATCTAACCAAGATAGTAGTTCTTTTTTAAATATATGTTTGAATCCTTTCTAAGATCAAATTCCACCAACCCGATCAAAATACATGCACCCAAATGCAATTGCAAGCTAGTAGAATAGTAAAATATAATCCACAGCATTGATCCACCAGCAAAGTAAAGGGCAACTGATTAGCACATTTACAGTTTTGTCCGAGCGTGGTCTGGATTTCTATAGCTTAGACAACGAAGAGGTAAAAATACTTTTTTAATCTGTTACATTTACCAACTTTTACCTTGCACTATCAAGTCAGACGAACAAGTAAGGCATAATTGTTCAGGACAGCAAAATTTAAGCTTTTAAACTGAAAAACTTACACGATGCAAGCGGTCTTCCAGCCTGAATTAGATCAGAATAGTGTTAAGCACATGAACCCAGCAAAAACTTTCACGAAAGTAACGACATTTCTGCACGTGCAGGTTGTGTGGTTGCGGGACACTTGATCAACAGTCTCAAAGATTCCATGATATTGGAAAAAGAGGGGCGCTTCCATGACTCACTGCAGTATTATAAATTAAAGTGAGTAAAAAATAGCACATCCAACTCTGAACTCAGAAGTACGCAAAATTTAACCCAAAATACCTTTGGTACTAAGATATGGTATAAATCAATAAATAACATAAACATCAAGCAACTGACAACTTCACAAGTAAAATTCTTAATTCTGAATTAGCAGAATAAGAGAATACTCAGTTGCCAGCATGTGGAAATATGTCCGCGTGTCTAAAAAGTGTGCGAAGATAGAGAACAACTAAAATCAGAAAGAACAAGTTAAATCAATTATAAAATATAACCACTTAACCCAATCTTAAGCTTTCCAAAACATATAAGTAAGCCACAGATTTCACTCACTTGGCCCAGCAGGCCTCAATTATAGCTGCAACTTGAGGATTTATATCACGTGGAATTTCAAGCCTTTTTGACTTGAAAGCAACAGCTGCAACAACCTTGCAGGTTCAAGAAATAGGGTTAAATCTCACTTATCAAAAACACAACTGGAAATCATTTAACAGAAGCTACCTATCAGTTGAATTTATATTCCCAGTATAATATTACAGTGTGATGCATTACACTCAAATACTGCTGATATACGACTTCCGTGACATTTTATTCGATAAAAAATAAACTGATCCAAATCAGATTGCTCTTTTTTTCCCAAATTTAACTGTCCATAGCCTCTCTAACGTCTAACGTCCAACTTTACCAAAAATATTTTGCCTGCACAACAAAAAATATGACAGTTTCCAATATTTAATCACAGACTTGCGAAGCTCGTTCACCCACCTGTGCTGGATTCAAATGACCCCAGGGTTGCTGCAATGTTGCCAGCTCCCATAGGATCACACCGAAACTGTATACATCTGATTTTTCATTTGATGGCTCATCACGGAGAACTTCAGGTGCCATCCACTCAGGCTACCAGAGAAGGAAAGATTTTCTTATGCACTGAATTCCAAATCAGCCAAAATTGAAGGATCATTGCATTGAAGTAGATGACTTACAGTTCCAGCGGCAGATTTTGATGAAAGAAATGTATTTGCTTTTAGACGCGAAAGACCAAAATCGCAGACCTAATAAAGACATTAGGAAGGTAAAGTTCTTGTGCAAACAAAGCATTTTTTATGTTACACCCAACGAAGCCTCGACCCTTGGATGGGGTTGAGCATAGCCTCCACCCATTTAGCATGAAAGAATTCATGTACAGTAAAAGCATGAAACAAATCCGACTACCTTTTAAGAAATAACCAATTGAGTAAGATGCTTGGATGTACAGAATAAAGGTAGCAACAGAAGGTTAAGAACCGTGTGTTGGAGAAAGACCATTCCACCAAATATGACAGAGGAAAGGAACATAGAGTTTCCAAATCTTTATATAAGAAATATAGAACGCGCTTATGGTGAAGGAAACATATTTAGTAGGTTAATAAAGAATAATAAATACTACTTTTTTTATTCTTTTATTGACATTCACAAAACACGGTGTAGCTAGGTCTCTTCTACCTAGCACAAGAAATATGGATTTTTTAATTCTATATGCCATTCCCATACACAGCTTAAACATCAACATATTAAATTAGGATATCCACACAAGAGACTATCCAACTCCTACATCATCATATTCTTATTTTACTGAAAGAACTAGCTTAACAAAACAGCAATATACCTTATCAATAAGCATACAAGATGCAGCAATACATAAGCAGCAGATGCCGTAAGTTTTACCTTCACTGTATACTTTCTGTCAACTAAAAGATTTGGAGATTTAAGGTCTCTGTGAACAATGGGTGGATTGCGTTTATGAAGATAGTTCATCCCTTTTGCCTGTATAAAGGAGCATAGTTGATCAAGGAAAAAGCACAGGATATGGGGCAAGGGAGAGAGAGAAAGATGTAATGGGATCAAAGGCTTCTTGTGTACAAGGAAATCAAAAAATTTATTAAAGGCATACCACATCAAATGCCATGCTCAATCGCCGTTTCTCATCCAACGCTTCTCTTGCACCAGGTTTATGTAAAAGTTTGTATAAACTACCTCTGAAATGAAAGGTATATAAACATTTAAAATAAATTAACCACGCAGTTCAACTATGATGACTCACACTTACCTTGATAAATATTCTGTCACTATGGACAGGTTTGGGGGCTCAGTTACAGCACCCATAAAAAGCACAATATTTGGATGACGCAATCTTTTCATTATTGCCACCTAGCTCAATAGACACACACACAGAGAAAGAGATAGGTTATAGGACAAACAACAATTGAACATTTAGAGTTTGGTTAGAGAGAACCGGTACCAACCTCTCGTAAAAATTCCTTGAATCTCTCTGCATGGAAGTCCTGTTCCATGAGAATTTTCACGGCAACTTCCTGAAAGATGTCTTCAATTGTAAGATTTAAATTATTTATGTTGACGTCCAGTATAAAATATGTGAAGATTGAAGAAAAACATTAACAAAATAATACATTAACAAATAAAAATGATGGCTTAGGATTGCAAACAAAAAGGAGAAAACAAGAAACAGAGGACCAAGTCAAGGACACATGAGAATCACTACTTTTTAACAATCTTGAACAATAAAAAATGGATGTCTTACTGAATCATTCCACTCGGCACGGTGAACTATACCAAACGAACCTGAGAATGCAAACCACTCACAACAATTAGGCATACAAAGCAAAAGAATTTTTGGACATTGAGATGTTCATGAGCAAGTGAAAAAAGACCTGCCCCAATGGTCTCCTTTATAATAAGATCACTCCAGGGAATGTTCAGATCTTCAGTGTCAAATGGAAAGTCGCTAATAGATTTTGTTGCAGCTACTTGTGCTTCAACAAACCCCGCCTCTTTACTTTTACTTATTCTTGGATTCTTCAAGCCAGTAAATAATTGATCATCTCTATTCCCCAATAGACCAGTGTTCTGGAAAGGGATCGCGTTTTTGGCGGTGTCCATGGAGCTCACCACATTATGAGCGTCAGATGGTTTGGAAAGCAATTGTTCTTTGTCACGGATCTTAATCCACGAATTTGCGGGAAATGGCGGCAAATCACGATTACTTGAGCTGGGAGAAGAGCTGTTTCTATCAGTATGAGATCTCTCTAAGTGCTTGGGATACTTGGAATCACCATTGTCTCCAACAACAGTTCCAGCTGTCCGAAAAATGGAAACTTTTTAAAGTCGTAATTCAGGCCAACAATTGTAATGTATCAGCCAAAGCACAAATACCTACAGCTTAGATAAGTGAAAACAAATGTACTATAGTAGAAACAAATAAAATGAAATCCCACAACGAACACACATTGATCAAACTATAGCCAAGAGAAAAAATAAAGACGTCAGGCAGTCAATCTCTTGATAAAGATGGTGCTGTGAGAAAGAAGTTTAGATCCTATCAACAATTGCAAACTGAAAGATAGCTAAGAAAGTCACGCGAGGAATTAGTGGAAGTTTGGACGTCGAAGACAAGTGTGTGATACTAGTAAATCATTTGTCTATTTTGACTAATTTGGTGCGAGTTAGAAATTTCTAATTATTCTTTGTGCTCCTTAAATTACAGGCATGTCATTTTCATTTTGTTTCACAGTTGATAGAGTCTCTATCTAGTTGGCAATGTTACGTCAATATAACTTGTGAGATGTCCTTTCTTTCCACACATTAGTTCCTTTAAGATATGCTAGTGTGATAACATCATGCAAAGCAGCTTTACTCTACAAGTTTATAATACGTAAACAAGAAAAATATTGAGAAGGTCAATGAATTTCAGAAACCAGAAGGAAGCCGATTAATAAGATACATTGAATGCAGGTTGGAAATATTCACCATAAAATATCAAGTAATAAGTTAGATCAGACATGAAAATTGTACTAAAAAGATAATCACCTGATAAAGAATCATCAAACACGAGATTAAGGGACTGGAAGTCAGAGAAATAATGTTTCGCCAGTGACCTGAAATCAATTGTTGGTTCCACCTGCCTGAATCGTGGAAAGCGCAATGGTGAAGAAATTGAAATAGAGGAAGGCCCATTTAGCAGGGAATCAGGCTCACATAAGCATCCTGGTTTCTCAACCAAATCAATAAGATATTCCCTGCGGTGGCAAAGCCAATGTGGTTATATTTTCATAGCAAGTGCAAACCTTGAATTTGTAAGTGTAACACATAAGACAAGATACAGGACGTCTTCTACCAACAAAGTAGCTTCCCTAACAAACCTCAAGAATAAAAATAACTGAAGATTAATGAGAATGGCTCGAGTTAAAAAGCATAATAATTGCGTTCAAAGTAATAAGTATACCTGTCAAGACCAAATCGAACAAGACACGAGGAAGCATCTTCTCTGGTACAATACTTGCATCCTTTTGCGATTCGGCATGGTAAGCCAACAATATCAGCTAAAACCTGTCCGCATGATAGAATGATAACGTATTGGTTGCAATTCCAATTCTCTACAGAACAATAAACGAACAAAGAAAACAGCGCACGGCAGAAAAATATGACAGAAGAATTGCATGAGTCAATACATTACTAGTGGAGGTTGGAAACTAATCCCAAAAGTAGACATAAATTTAGGGAATCCGAGAAATTTACTGAATAGAAAATGGTGAAAACCAAGAATGGAACAATGACAGATTATGTGTCACATGTAAACACCATGCCAGTATTTTGATGCCACCAAAAAGTTGCACTTCCAGACTATGCAACTACAATACACAAAATAATTAACAAATATATAATAAAAAACATACCTTGAATAGCAGTGCACGATGTCTGCATAGCCCAATAGACAGGCTACCAATGGGGAGCACAATTGACCCCAAGCAATCTTTTAAGTCATCGCTGCTCTCTTTCCATATGGAAATTAAGTCATCTTCGCCATTAGAAGTAGCACCCCTAATGAAAGACAACAAAATGTAATTGTAAATGCAGTACAAAACATAAAGATTTGTTGGAATCCTCGACCGGAATTATGCTCATGGCTCACCCCATATGATTGCAAACTAGCTTCGAAATATGGTCAACAACTTCCTTGGGGTTGATGCTACTAGATGACATGTTATGACTCCGATTCTGTAGCTCTCTTAAGCTGGGATCACCTCTTCGATCAACTGAAATCACTTCAACTGAAGAGACAGCGTCAGAATCAATAGATTTTAGTGATTCAAGAGATGGCATACGGCCACTTTCCTGAAGATCAGAGCACACTGCCCAAACATAGGGATCCATCCCACGAATAGAGTAAAATCCATCAGGAATTTTATCAAAGTATGATATATGGCCATTTACCTGAAAGTAAAGAAATTGTATGAAAATAAGGAAATGCTTTAATTGTAGAAAAAGATAGCAGAACTTAAAACCGAAACTTGCTATAGATATTTTATTTAATTACGCAATGCACCATAACAAAGCCAGCGTGATCAAGTTATCACTAAGACGAGCCCTTGAGATTCTTTAATATATGAATCTCGTCGCTAATTTTAGCCATGTCAGCAGTTCAAATTTATTACTCGTTTAACCTATTTTCACATGTAAAAACTAAGAAGAACCTCAACTTCTTAACAGCCAATTCTTTTGATCGAAGTGTTCATTCAATCTGGAAGCAGAGCTCCAAACCAAGGGCAAATTCTCGTGTCTGAATCTGACCACCACATTATATTTTATAGAGACAGGTTCAGAATGGTGTGCCTCGGTAATCAAGCAATCAATCTATTCATGGACAAATGGATATTCATGCGTCAATTTATTAATTACACTCCCGGTGTAGCATACACTAATCCCAATTTGAGATGCTATGAACAACTGTCGTGGGGCTCAGACAAGTGGTATACTTCGAGGAGCTGAAAAAACTTGCAATCCATGTTTCATTCTCTACCCGTTTCTCATGCAGCAAATTGAACTCGGCTGTCTTACAGAGATCCATATAAATTATAATATTCTTAAACTATAAAAATTTCATAGAATTCAATAAAAAGTCTAAATTTGAGCACAAAACCACTCTGTCACCCATCAAACAATTCTTCGTCGAGTACATTATCCTTGTACAGTTCATCCGCCCAGAAAAGAGATCACTTTCGTAAATAGTCGGGGAGAGGGGGAAAAAAACTCATTAAAGCATGCAAAGTTGCCTTATTTACCCAAAACCGATGGGAAATGGCCTCAGCGGAGGCGGAGAAAGAGGAAGCGCGTGATGCGGATTCGTCGGGAATAGGATCCAAGAAATTAGGGTCATCAGCACGGGTAGCTTCTGAGGAGAGACGAAGAGCAAGAACCAGTTGCAATTGGTAACTCTCCTCCGTCTGCTGCGCCCAGCTCTTCGAAGACGACGACTCTCCACCACCGCCATCGGATACCTCCGCTGACTTCACCCACAACTCGCCGCCACCATCATTCAAGCTACCCAACGTCACCTCGGGGTTTGACAGAGAAGGCACGTAATAGTCTCCAGAAATAGAGCTCTCACCAAAGCTACTCCCACTAGACTGCCTCTGCAACCCAAAAGACGAAGGAAACGCCGTCGTTCCGATCCGGTTTTGCGGTGGCTGCGCTTGAATCATTCTCTGATCAATCGGATCCCAATCAAATGAAGTCCTGTCCATCTTCAGTTTATTCTTATCTCCAGATTGAGGCTCGTAGAAAGCCGGCTGCTGCACCATTACTCCGCCACCTGCGGCTGATATAGGCGGCTGGTGCAGTGTTTCGTCGGGAATTTGACTCAACAAGGTGTAATTCGATCGCCTTCCAGGCATTCCCATGGATTTCTACGGATTGAAAAACGAAATCGAATCAGGGAATTCGAAAAACCGCCATCGCATGGTTTTAACGCTCTCTCTCTTACGCCATATATTGTGTTGGCTCCACTTTGTCTCTCTTCTTCGTTTCATATTGCGTTTCATGGAGAGGGGGGATGTTTTTGGCAATGGACCAATCCAAATATTCTTTTCTTTTGGATTTAAATTTATAATATAATATACAATATTTGTTTTAAAAAAATAAAATTGTGCGCATAAGTCTATACAAATAGGCACTAGCCGCTTTGTTCAAGAACTATTATTAAAATATCAAATTGATATATAAATTATTGAAAATTTTTTAATTGGTATATGATCAAAGTTAAAGTCAATTTTGCTCTTTACTTAAATTGCTTTTAAGTTGAATATTGTTATTAAATTGAACTACATGCATATTTTTTCTTTAAAATTATTTTATTAATTACAATTATAAAAATAAATTCATATTACTAATTACTAAAAAAGAAATTTGCATATCATTGCTGTGAAAAAATATTCAACTTTGAATTTGTATATCATAAACTGAAAGACACACACATATATTATTTTTTAATTTGATTAATATAAATAATAATATTATAACATAGATAAAGAGAAAAACATCATTTATTATATATTTTTAATATATATTATTTTTGAATATATAATTTATCAATTGTTATATACATGTGTGTATGTGCATGTTTATATTAATGAATATTTACAATGTTTTCGTACAATAAGTACGATATTATTTTTATAATATAATATTTAAATAAATATAAATTTATGTTTATAATTGTATTAATAAAATAAATTTTAAAAATAAAATGTGTATCTATTTAAATTTAACAAAAATATTAGATTTTAAAATAATTTATGTAAATGATAAATTGATTTATAATTTGATCATTTACCAATTAAACCATTTTCAATAATTTATATACAAATTTGATATTTTACCAATAGTTCATGCATCAAAATAAATATTACTCTTAAACTAAAGAATTTATCACGTTCATAGTTATTCTCAATTTCGCATTAATGCGAGGGTTAAGAGAGATTACCGTCTCAAACTCAACATTAATAAATGCTCGTTGATATATTTATCATCTATCAAGGAAAAATAATACCTAGAATTGCAAAATCAACATATTATGACTGAACCTTGTATAGAAAATTTTGGATATTTTTTCCCTCGATTTAGTAAATTTTTATCACTTTGAAAGCATTTGGATTAAGAAGCTAGAACATAAAAAATAATAATAATAATTAAGTGCTTTTATTGTTCCATATATGTTTGGATAGATCTGCACTTCTTTAAAGTTTAAAGCACTTATTTAAGTCAAAATAAGTGATTTTTAAAAGCTCATTTTTATAGTTTTTCAAATATTTTTTTATAACTCAATTAAAAAAATGTAATTTCAATCTATTTATCCAAACACAAAATTATTACATATTTTACTTAAAAAAATATTTAAAGCACTATTTAAAGAAAAATGTTTTTGTAATCAAACTGACTCATTATCGAAAATAATTTAGAAAATTCTCACAACCGTGGAGGAAGTTCTTTAAAAGCTGACATTCAGCTAAATCGAATGTTTTATATGTGATTTTACAATATATATATATATATATTTATTTATTTATTTACATACATAATATTTGGTGGTTTTATTTTTTGATAAAATGGTGTTTTTTTAATAATAATAATTTATAATTCGTCAGAACGATATTTGTTTTAGCAAGTATAAGACGGTTTAAAATACTTAATAATAAAATACTTTAAATTTCCTCTTCAACGCGATGAGTGGTAACGTCACTACGCTTTTTCTAGCCTCTACCGCTAGAATCGCTACTTTATATAATTTGATACATGTTGCTTTCGACCAATAAACCATGCATTGTATTATAAATTAAATGTTAACCGAGCGAATTTTTTTTTAATATTTTATTGACCTCCCTTGAGTGACACGAAAATGGGAAAATTAGCATTTTGGTCTTGTATGTTGGCTTCTTTTTGATTTTGGTCATGTATGTTGGCTTGTTTTGGAAAAGATCATGTAACTCGATTTTTTTTTATTTAATCCTATATGTTGGCTTATTTTGGTTTTGGTCCTGTAAGTTGGTTTGTTTTTTTATTTTCGTCCTGTATGTTATCATGTTTTAAAATTTAGAAGTTGATCTCTAATTATTTTTGTAATAAATATTTTTTATTCTTTCATGTTTTCTCTGCTTATTAATTTGAGATAATTACAACTAACTAATAAAAAAAATATTTTTTTACACTTAAACTTTTTTTAATCTAAATAATTTAATAAAATCTAAAATATGTTAATTTAATGTATTAAATGTAACATACTTTTGTTCTTTTAAAAAGTAACAAACAAACATTCATTCATATCGTTCTCAACTGTAACTTCGATTTTTTTATTTATTTGGCACTAAGTGTTCGCCCACTTAGCACCTATTAATGATCATATAAATAAGTTTCAACCTAAATTAACAAAATTAGCTAAAAAACTAAAAATATATTTAAAACATACTTTCGTTCTTTTAAAAAGTAACACTCTAATATTTTTTTTTATCGTTCTCAACTATGGTTGACTTTTTTGTTCCGCTTTTCTCGAAAACAGAGCTTTTTAGGTATGTTTCACTTTTATCACGCTTAATCGCCGCTTAAGCGTGTTTTTTAGAACACTGCAAATAAGCAAAATTTAGTTTTTCCCTCCAGTTTCGGCGACGGAGGAAAAATACAAAAAAAAAAAACAAAGTTATTGTACCTTTTAGAACATAATTATTATTTTAAAAAATAATTAGAAGGTCAACATTTGAATTTTAAACCTAATTTATTTAATTATAAAATCATAAAAAAATATTTATTATAAAAGCTTAAGCGGTGAAGTTGGAAAGTCAACATCTAAATTCTAAATTTAATTTATTATTTTAAAATAAAAAAAACATAGGCGCTTATTCTAACTTAACCGAGCTTAATCTGGTCAAACCCGTATCTTTTCCATGACCAAAATAAAAAAACAAGTCAATTAATAAGACCAAATCCAAAAAAAATCCAAATTCATGTTCTTTTTTTTCAAAACATAACTTTGTATAAGACCAAAGTAAAAAATAAGTCAACTTATAGGACCAAAACCAAAACAATCAACATGTAGGACTAAATCCAAAATAAAAACAAAGTTATAGGATCTTTTCCAAAACAAGCCAATATACAGGACCAAAATTAAAATGAAACCAATATACAAAACTAAAATACTAATTTTTTCAACGAAAATGTGACATAATCAGCACACCAATAGCCGCACACTTGAATAGCAATTTCACGCTGTTTTTTTTTTTTCCCCTTACTAAAAAATATAGCCTTTCCAGTGTTTAGTTTTTGGAGCCTGCGATTTACCTTCCAGAAACTTATTATACATTAAAAAAAATTTAAAAATATTACAAGATAGTGGACAACGGTGTCAGCGACCAAATTGTTGTTGGTAAACAGATTGGGAGTGATCATTGTCGAAGTTCGACTCAAACTCAACTGAATCGAACATCCTCTCAATGAGACATAATGTTTGATTTTAAGACATAATAGACTTTTCACTTAAAATTTTGCTCTCAATTGAGATTATTGTCTCGAGCACTAAATTTGACTGGACTCGAATGCATGACATATTGTTACACAATGTGGTTGGGTATTTATCTTGCCTCACAAAGTGGAATCATTGCATGAATGCGATAGCTTAGCTGTGTTAGCATAGTTGCATTAGAAAATTGGCAAATTCTCGAGCAATTCATCTATCTACCTTTCCCCTTTTATTTTCTTTTTTTTTTTTTCCTTCTCGCAAGTGGGTAAAACGCGATTATAATAATCCATTATTGGGGGATTCGTATATTCCCCAAACTAGTGGGTCTGGGAAGTTCAAATTTCGTGAAAGCCGATACGCACAAAGACAACATTATTGAGGTAACATACTTGGATTCGACGGCAGCGGTTTTTAGTATTTGCAATTGGACATATAATATAATATTAATAATATTACACAAATCAAGAAAGTGAGCCAAGAAATTAACAAGGGCCCAACTAGCTAGAGCATTAGATTCCGATGTCTTGATCGAACCCTCTTGAATATGACCAAATCTTTTACTTCTCATTGCATATATTAGGTGAGTGATGTGCTCAATTTTGTCAGTTCAAGTTTATTATACCAAGGAATTCATGTGTATGCACATGTTTTTCTAAACATATGATGAGATAAGAAAACAAACAATGAAAAAAAACGATCACAGACGTATTTTGTTAATTATATATGAAATAAAAAATTAAACGTAGGTTATCTACATTCTACATATAGACCTATGTGCATTGAGTTAATGACTGGAGCAAACATGTCAAAACAAAGAATTAGGTTTGTGGAATTTAACCAGATCATGTATAATGAAAAGACTCTATCTCAGCATGTTATTCGAGCTATAAAAAAACAAAAGTTTTAACGATTTATGGGAGTATTATTACCACTAATCATTAAGCAATGGGTTTGATGTGTGGCCCAAATGGTCAAACATTTATTTCCATAAAGATAAAGATTTATCATGATTTCCAAAATTTTAAAAGTAACTTCTGTTTATTTGTTTACTTAATTCAAGTACATCCAATGCCCAGATGAATGAGCCATTGAAACAGGACAAGAGTCTATACTAACATGGACCTTAGGGTAAAATAAGTTTCAATGGGCCTCAAAAGAGCCCTAAATTTAAACTGCCGGCCCATTTCGTTACCCGCCGAGCGGCGCGCATTTGAAACGGAATCCGAAAGAGGAAGAATAGGGAAGGCCACAAGCCGCAAGCAGCAAAAGTTTCCAAATCTCACTCCTAACACAAACACGATCCACCAGAAATTTCACGCCAAATCCTTCCCAAGGGCGAGTCGTGCGTAATTCAAATGGTATGTATCGCCTCTAGCATATATCCATCAGAAAGAACATGCATAAACCAACGTTGCACTAGAAGATGCAATCGTTGGAAACAACTTTAAGACAATGTTTTAGATTGCTTCCGAAAAATGTTTCATGTTGAATGCTAAGTACTTTTATTTTGCGCAATATCGATTTTTGCAACAAAGAATTAAAATTCTTTCAAGTAACTAACGCGTGTTACGAAAATATATATGTATATATCAATGTGATTCAATTCAATCACAACCTTATAGAAATAACATGAATTATACTCATAGTTATACACAATGTGTGTGGATCTTCAACAACATGGCTCATATTAATGACATGAAAGTGAAAAGATGTACAAATGATAATGGTAAATAGAGATACAAAAACAGCCTTTTAGCCTGAGGTGTCCAAGTTGTAGCATGTGCAATCTGCAATATACATACATCAGTATGTTGTTTTCTGCAATTGCATTGAATTCTATACAATTACTTACAGTTTATCATAATTGAAAATATGGGGTTGGTCAATCTGGATAAATAGGTATATATATGTGCAATTAATCCCTTCATTATTAATACAGTTGGTGAAATCATTAAAGAGACAATAATTGACAGATTGAAGAGGAAGAAGTCTACAACTTGAGACATATATATTTATTGCAAAACCATATGGTTCTTTCCTTTCTTTAACACTGTCTCCTCATGACCTTCATCAATTACAGCATAATCAAAGTAACATTTCATATATGTTTCTATGATAACTTTAGAAATATACATAACAAAACAATGCATGCATTCCAGCCATAGCTTGGCTCGAATCTTTTATGCTCAATCTGAAAGAATATCACCCTCTCTACATGTAAAGTAAATTGTAGACACAACATTACTGTCTAAGGGGAAAAAAATAAACTAGCAGTGGGGGGGAAAAAGAACTTCTTCAAATCCATGTTGCATACAAATCCCAATTCCATGTCGTGCTGAGGGAGAGGGACGATCGATGAGCACAAAAACAATTCATGAGTTTATGTCTTGTTTGTTTCATGCGAAATTGGGGACAAAGGTGCCGACGTAACCGAATCCCATGATGAAGAAGGCGATTGCTTGAACAAAGAGGTAGATGAAGTAGTGGTTTTCCCCGAATGCAACGTCGAAGCAACCACAAAAGAAGAGGTAGACTCCGGTCGTTAGCTCTAACAGATGGATTCTGGTGATCACAAAATCTTTATAACATCAGTTGAAGGATAACATTATACAGTTTCAGATAAGACAGATCAATTTCTGCTAGACAATTGAGAATTGGTATTTGGGGAGTCTATCTTTTATTTGTATAAACATGAAGTTTATTTAACTTAGTTTAGTGCTGAAAATATGTATACCTTTCACCAATTCTAAACCGAGGGCGTCTAAAAGCTTTCAATGCAGATTTGAACTTGATAGCATCCCCAAGTTTCTCTGTGACGACCCATTCGTTCACCCTCCCCGCCTCTAACAAACCAATGAAGGTAGCCTTCGTCCGGTGCAGTGACATTACATTCTCAAAGAGGATCCAAAACACTAACAAATGGAGAGACCTAAAACAATTGAATGAAGCTAAAGCGTAAATATTACAGGATCAGGAAGCATTCGAGTGAATGCAGAGTGACAGTAGCACATTTTTATTATTAGTTTTTGGTGCACAACTTGATCTCCAATATATACTCCAAACAGCATATATAAAACTCAATCCTAAAGTCTTCTTAAGTTGAAATGTGTTCATATTATAAAAGGACCATCTCATACTTAGTCACGAAATCGTCAGAAATTCCAACCTTGGAGTTCCAACAGCATTGAGTATGGTGATGATGGAAGGTATGTATATTGCACCCCACTTTGGAATCTGAACTTCAGGCACTAACACGGTTGCGGGTAGCACGACGCAGTAGAATATGAAGGTGACAAGATGGGCTACTATCTTTCTTATGAAGAAGAAACTGTATATTACATGAAGTTTCTTCCAAGTCGAAACTTTCTGCAAAATGGCCACAAGTTTGCAGCTTAATTTAGCTCTTCCAAATCATTAAGGCTAAACTCAAAAACAAAGTGTGTTCATAAAAAAAGAAAAAATGAACCTTGTTTCTTATAATCTCAAACACCATTTTTCTGAAAAGATTTGCAGGGCCACATGACCAACGGTGTTGTTGATAGCGATATGCTTTGAAAGTGCTTGGCAATTCATTCTTCACCTGTACATGCATGCATTTAACAAGTTATATACATAAAATATGTCGAGTATTTTGACGAACAAGGTCCCAAGTTTGTGACGAAGTATCAAATTTTAAAACTTTTTAGCATGTAGCATGTATAATGCTACATGTACATGGAGTCTTACACGTTGGGTTACACATGACACTAAAAATTACATGACGTGTAAGACTCTGTGTACATGTATCATTATTTTAATCGCGAACATCGTGATAGATATGAATAAAATACCTTCAAGGCACCAAGATACAAAAACTTCCACCCTTTAAGACTGGCTCTAACAGCCAAGTCCATATCTTCAACTGTCGTTCTGTCTTTCCATCCACCAGCCTCATCAATTGCTTTAAGTCTCCACACACCAGCAGTTCCTATGAATAAATTATTTTTTACACCCAAAAAAAAATGAAATTAATTATTGTACTACAGAAAAAGTAAATTATTTATTACATTGCTTTGAAGTATATAGTTTTTTTTTTTGGGTGAGCAATTAATGTTTGATTACCATTGAAGCCAAAGAAAGCGTAGGTGGATGAGCCCACTTCTTGCTCCACTGTAAAATGATAGTCCAGTGACATTTCTTGCATCCTTGTCATCATGCATTCATCAGCATTCACTGCCACACAGAAACAACAACATATGTTT
The DNA here is from genome assembly GCF_033568475.1 of Henckelia pumila. Lineage (NCBI taxonomy): Eukaryota > Viridiplantae > Streptophyta > Magnoliopsida > Lamiales > Gesneriaceae > Henckelia > Henckelia pumila. The sequence goes on from NC_133121.1 coordinate 108,439,971, forward strand.
TCAAATATTTAATTAATATAAATATTAATATATTCATTTTACGAAACATAATTAGTTATATTATATATGATCATAAAAATTATATATATATATATATTTATAAATCATGGAAATAAATGAGTAAATGGCCACTGTCGGTTGAGTAAAGGAGGGGAGGGGCTCAGGTCCACCCAATCTTGCAGCACATGGAATTGCTGCGGTACACTAAATTACATTACTGCCCCTGAAGTTATCATTATTATTATCACTATTATTATTAATTTTTTTAGAGTAAAATGTATCATTATTAACCTAACAAAAACATGGAAGAAGTACAATGGTATGGACCCGAAACAGAGCATTTCCCATGAACAACAATTCATAGAGACAATACAGCTTTTTCATGGGAAAAAAAGGTATAGTGGGGTTATTTACGTCCATTCACCAGTAATTAAGTGCCCATCAACAAAATTTCAGACTTTTATTCTCAATTTTCTAGACAAATAATATAAAACAATACATCGTTTCATGTTTCTAACTGAAAATGACCAATGTTATTTCTATAAAGAGGCCTAAAATTTATGGCATCATCCAATACAATATATATATATATATATAGTTTTGATTCTACGCACCTTAATGTGCAGGATTTTCGTGTTTTAGTGGTTTCTAAAACAGAAACAAAATTACTAAAACTTAGTGATCGCTCACAAAAATTCTGTTTAATAGGGTGTGTGAGATCAAAATTATATATATATATATATATCATGACCATTAGATACACGTGTCAATTTGGTTGGCCATCCAAAGGATAGAGGGTTGTAGCTGTAGGTGGACCAGAAGCAGATACGCATGCAGATCCCTTTGTTAATTGCATTTCACCGACAGTTTATAATCTTTATTACTAACCCAATTAGCAAGTAATAATCTTCAATAAAAGTAAAAACATGGAGGTAGATACTCTCAGTAATCAGAGAACATAAATGATTTCGTTTGTGCATTAAACTAACACTAAATGCAATGCAGACCCAACAACCAAACAATTTCATTAATTGACACATATATTTCAGATAACAATATACATTCCATCTCTTTTAACATACAATCAAAGTCATGTGCTGAATTCTTGAAACACCATTGATTTTATAGATGAAAGCAAAAGGTAAAAAAAATGTCCATGCAAATCTATAATGAAATGAAATACGTCACATAAATTTAAAAAGTTGTCAGATGAATTGAGGCGAAAAACTCAGCGTCACGTAAAAAAGTGATGAATGGATTCAATACCAAACTTCCAGCGGGCCTGAACCAGAGCAAGTTCGGGGTTGTGGACCAGATAAGGGATTGTTCTCCAGAGAAAATCTGGTTCCGGCTGGAAATCGGCGTCGAAGATTGCGGCGAAATCGCAATCTTTGACGTAGGAATGCTTCAGCCCCTGTTTCAATGCTCCGGCTTTGTACCCATTCCTGTTGTCTCGAACCTCGTATCTAATGTTGATCCCTTTGCTTGCCCATCTTTGGCACTCCATTTCCACCATGTTCTGTCCAATATTTCAAGATCAAATCTTTTTAGTGCTTGAATGAATGTTTTGAATAGCATACTAATGACTCGAGTTAGTTTACTTTGATAATGGGGTCAGTGGAATCATCAAGAACTTGAACTATGATACGATCCGAGGGCCAAGAAAGCCCACATGCAGCTCCGATGGAGAGCTGGTAAACCTGTGTATGAGTAAACATGCAAATCAGATCAAGTAAAAGGAATGCAGTATTGTTTTTGCATGTGAAGAAGGAAGGAAATCAAGAAAGTGACCTCTTTTTCATTGTACATTGGAATTTGAATAAGAACCATAGGGTAAGCTGAGTTTCCAAGCTCCAAATCGTCCCTCAATGGCTCCCATTTGTAGCGTTTGTCTGGTTTTCTACCGAAGAGTTTCACGAAAGATATGACGATTCCCATGTACACTCTCTCGATGAACAACATCCCAGACATGGCTAAGCACAAGAAAACAGCGATTTTGAGCAGAGGAACGATCAATGGCGCCTTGATCTGTCCCCATATTATCATCAATTGTTCCGTAATATCGTCTCTTGCGCCCGAGAATGTCTCCGGCAGAAGAGTTGTGGAAGAAATCTTGTCCATTTCCAACCTTTTTTTTTACTTGCTCTGTTTCAGAGAAAATAAGTAAATGTTTGGGGTATATATATAAATACGCTTTTCTTTTTCTCCTTTGCGAAAAGTGCAAGAATATATTTCTTCTGATTTTGCTTATGGGCGACGCAAAATCATAAGAAACAGAGCTGGAATGTCAGAGAGAAACACTTGCTCGCAAGAAACTTGACGCAAACAAAGAATTAAATACACTTCTTAATCAATCAATCCATGGTTTTCTTTCTAGCTTTTGAGTTTTTTTCACCAAGAAAAAAGAAAAGAAGAAGCTTTTTCTGCCCACTGGATCACAGTCGGGACAATGTAGCTTATAGTACTAATATTACAAAGAAAAAAAAACCGAGCAATAATGAGAGACAGGGTGCAGTGAGAAGAGAGAGATGATCTCCCTTTATAGAAGCTCAAATTTTGGGCTATTTTTTCCATTTTAACTTTTTCGAACTTTTCTCACTTAAGTTTCCAACTACAAAAATAAACCATGTTTGATTAAATTTACAGGTAGCATGACAATAACTTTTCAACATCCAAATCCCCCGACCCGCCGGTCGAACTGCTCTTCTCTCGTAAAATGTTCGTCTATTCCATTAATTAAGACACCCGTTTAGATGAAAATAAATTACCTTTTTCGAACTTTGTACAGTGTGTGTTGTTGTTTGGAAAGTATAACCCAAACTCGATATAGTTATCTTATTAGCCAATGATACGTCGATGTTTGGTTGTTAATTGTTGAATATATTTATTTATTTTGGAGCTCATGCACGTTTTGTGTAATATTATTTACTAATCATCTCTTATAGAAGTCAACGACTGTCACGGCTTACTCATTATGAGTTTTCAATTATGTGTAATATTCGTTTCTTAATTTTGTTTATAAATAGATTAATTAAAGCGAGCATATATATATATATATTATATTATATTATTGACACTGAGTTGACGATAGGCCGTTCAAATGCAGTTGTCCATTTCCAACAAAAAATAATAATAATATTATGCCCTCAAGTAGGAATACCATGAACAGATATTTAGTTTATTAAATTAAATCTATAAACTTTAGTCTAGATAGCAACTTATGTCACAATTTTATCTTTACAAATACAATGTTCTACTTATGTATTAGCAAGACATCGTAAAAAACGGTTATTTTTATTTGATTTAATTATTAGCAATTTTTTGTGGTGTATTTCAAAGTTCAAACGAATGTGGAAAGGTTGATTGACCATAATGACCTTTTGTGTTAGGTGTCAGCCTCTCAAATTTTTGTTGTAGCCGACAGACTACTTAGATTATAGCACATGATTTTTTATTTTTATTTTTATTTTTTGCATAAATATAAATACATATATATATATTGGCATTCTTATGTCGGAGAAAATTTGTGGGAGAAATTTTTTAAATAAAAATATACTTTTTGAAAGATGATTGAAATAAAATCATCGTATCATTTTAGTGTTGCACTTATTATTATTATTATTATTATTATTATTATTATTTGATACAAAGGGGTGGAGAAATTCTCTATCTATTACCTATATGTGGAATTTGAACTCAAGATCATTTGATCTCGGAGCCTCACTTTTACCACTAAGTCAAGAGATAATTGGAAGTGTAGTTATTATTTGTTACGTGGTGTTTTAAACATCTGCAAATAAAGCACCCGTTTTAATACACCTAATTGCAATATTATATTATTTTGAATGGAATGTTTCTTAAAACTCTGGGGGCCTAGAGTTTGACCACAAATCTTTAGGAAATATAAACTGGCTAGTGTATTTTAGGTTACTAAAGCTTCTGTTTTCAATTTGATTAGATTACATGACCCAATAAAATTACTATCTGTTCGAAATTAGGGTTGCAGCTCAATTGGCCTCACATGTTTGTTAATTGGTAGAGATATGGAGTTCGAATCTTACTCTTTCACTTTGTAATATACAAAAATTACTATCTCATTCCAAATATGTAATCTGGTTTCCAAATTTAGTAGCACTGTTTCTTTTACTATTATATTTATATTAACTAAATATTGAAAAATTGCAATATTTTTTGAATTAATTAAATAACGATAAAATAAAAAATGTGTTTGCCAACTTTTTTTTTCAATAATTTTACGAATTGAGTATATTATTGTTTTTATTCAAATATAAAACACTGTCCCTAGCTATTAGCTAGATACTAGTTGGAGCTGTACGCAGATATGCTTTCAATTAGAGACATGCTCATTAAAAATGTGTCATTTATGTCCGTAAGTCCGTTCACAATTTAAATGTATTGGAACTGAAAAATGAATATTAAATCTTGGTGATGTATAATACGACATTAAGTTCGATATTCTTGGAATTATTAAATTAAATTACACATTAAGGAGGAGTCATTATTATTATTATTATTATTATTATTATTATTATTATTATAAAATTCGAGTTTGTTGGCCAATTACTTAGGTTGGGAGGTTTTGGTCAGGCCGTGTTAGATTGTCATTTGAACTGAGGTGTAACATGCCCCTACTCTCCTAAACCAATAATTAATTTTTTAGAAATATAACGCATTTTCACGTGACAAGATCATAAAAACCTTTTCGGGAGGTAATACTAGTTCGATATCGCGAAAATTCATATAAGATTGTATTATGGATCAATTTTTGAGACAAATATCATATTTGATCCAACTCATGATAAATATTACCTTTTACTCCAAATATAAATCAGACTGGCCCGTTTTATTGAAATCGTCTCACAAAAACCTTACTTTAAAATTTATTTCATGTAATTAACCAGATAAGTTGATATTTTATGCTAGATTCAACGATGTCATTATATTGAGATCATGAGATCCATATGTTTATGCATGAATCATATGACCCCAAATATATTTGATACGTTTGGATCTAGCATATACCCTTGTGCAGGTTCAAATTTTATAGTGTTAGCATAATCATAGTGTTGTGGTAGTCGCCATTATTTGGCTAAAAATGGAGTGTTTTCCTATGACACTCTTGTTAAAATAGTGAACGATTGGAGAATAGAGATATCATAATTAATATCCTAAAATAGGGGTTAGTTAATTGCATTAATATCCCCTATTAAAAATTTAAAGATATAAAATTCCCTAACAAATATTAATAATAAGCTAAAATGCATCCCAGCTTCATTTTTTAAAATTCTAACACATTTCACCCTTATGTTACAAAAACTGCACATTTACATCTAAGGACTAAGAGGGTTTTATGTTCATTTTTTTAAAACATAGGGTCTAATATGCTATCAATTTAACATACGGTGTTTTTTGTGTTTTGTTTTGTTTTGTTTTTTGTTTTTATAAGGGATATTGATGCAATAAGCTCCTAAAATTATTCTACTTTAGATTCATTTTGATGTTTATTTTTTATATTTTCAAATAAATTCATTTGAATTATCTCAAATACGAATTTTTCATCCAAACACAGTATAAGACAAATCCCAAACATTAGCATAGAAAATTAAAATAATCGGAAGGTAATGGATTCATCAAATGGTCTGAAACAAGCAACTGATATTTTATTCTTGTACGTATATTATCATATGAGGCACTAGTTTGATAAACATTTATAAAACAAATTAATTTAGATCGTAAGTCAATCTGTTAATACGTCATTATATAATTTAATTGCATCATAACAGAAACGTGTGACAAAAGTTTAATTTATTGGTGGAGAGCATGACTATTCAACCTTAACCCATCCCTCGAAAATGATATTTGCTCCAACTTACCTTAAAATTTCCCCTAAACAATGATACTAATTGTTGTTGGCATGTTTTTAATAATACTTTTTAAGAAAAAAATTACTACGTATCGCGATCATAATCACTAAATCTTGATTCCGGAATTTAATTGGGATATATAGGGCTACAAAGACATTTTTTTAATTGTTGTTGTTCTATTTTAAATTATAAATCAAATCATTCTAAAATAATGAGTAAGGATTGCATTAGTATCGAAAAACCTGAATTTGAGGGGGGGGGGAGGGGGGGGGGAAGAGTGGAAATTTCAATGAATTTATTTTTGCAGAAATTTAATTTGAAATTCAGTACGTTCACTTGTAACTAATAAGTTATAAAAAATTTAAAAATAGAGGTAAAAGATTTCAAATTAATAGATTTAGAGAATGTATCACTTCTAGTATTTTCATTCTGGATTTTTTTTTCTAAATTAAGAAAAAGCTAACTCACTCCAAGGGAAGTTATTCTTTCATTTTTAATTCGTTTTATTGTTGTATAAGAGATCTCATCCAACGAATATTGGCTAAGGTCAAATTCCAAATGTCATGTATTTTAAACACAGCACGCGCAATCATGTAACTATCATTGCATGCAAATTCAAAACCTATAAATTTATGAATTCTTTGCGTAATTTTTTAAAAATATAATTACAACTAATGTGAGATTCAATATATATAGAATATAAAATAGCAACTCACATGCAAAAAAAAAAAAAAAAATCAGGCTTAAAAAATGATGATGGCTTATCAAATTGGGGCCCGGGTTGTCAGGGTAGTGAAGTGGGCCTGACGTGATGACCGGGCTAGTAGGTGTAAAATGTGGTTTGTCCCTCCTGGATCGGGATGATCTGCACACAAGGGAAAAGAATGAAAGCACGTTAGTGGGGAGCCGGAAGATTTTCCGGCAGGGCCACTCCGATGCTTAAGTCAGACATAGAAATAGAGTGGGCTTTTAGGAAAAATGAGTATAGTGCTTTGGGATTTTAGATGAACATACCTCTATAAATGCCTGTGGCCAGGTATTTATAGGCCTTGGAGTGAGAGAGTCACTCCGCATTTCCAGGATAGTGGCCACGATCTGGATCGTGAGTGCAGGAGTTACCCACGTTTACCTGTGACGCACGATGGAGCCGGAAGGCTCGGGATTATGGCAGTCGTGGGGATCATGCCCTTGAGACATGGGCTTTGTCTAAGTCATGCAGATCTGGTCTCCCGGGATTCTGAAGCTCCTAGCCTGCTTTAATACAGCCCTGACACCCCTGGCCTTTCCTGGCCCTGTCACCCCTGGCTTACCAGGGTATCACTACTCCTCCCAAAAATAATCGGGCTAGAACCCTGTTTGCTGTCCTGACTAGCATCCTTGATGCTTCTGCTTCTTCTTAGCCCTGATACCCCTGGCTTCCCGGGGTATCACCATTCCGTGGGGCTTTAAACAAATTGTGAAATTTTGTTAAATGCTATAGGGCTGACGTCAGCCCTAGAATTTGAAGTGACGGGCAGGTGTCAGTGGACGTTACTTGTCCTTTCAACTGCCCGCATGATCATTACGCTGCCCGGTTCAACTTCCCAAGCTCATCCTTACCCTCCGATCATCTTTAAATCTACGGCCTGGATGTAAGTTCTTCACCTATAAATACTAAACCCCTTCCTTCATTTTTTACTTTCTCTGTTCACGCATTCCTTCCCTGCTTCTAAGTTTCTCCGGGTCCGACGATTCTGCATTTGAAGCTTATTTCTTACAGCCCTTGTTCGTGCTCCGTCCTTCTTCTGTAAGTTTTTACTCTACCTTATACTCAGTGTCCCCTTCTTTTACCTTGTCATCTTCCCAAAAAATGTCGGAATCTACCTCTTCTACATCTGGTGCCAATGCTCATGGCTCTGCTAGTGTAGAGTCCGCGGCCCTACGCCATGATTCTCCACCCCCTGTCACTTCCGGTGTCCAACCGAGATTAGCCCCTTCCTCCTCTCGTCCAAAGAAGGCCCAAACTGGGACTTCTAAGGATAAAGGCAAAGCTAAAGCTTCTGCTTCTAACCCTATTCTTCCTTTACCCAAACCAAACCCTGAAGGTCCCTGGTTCTCCCAATTTACCAGTACCCTACGCCCAGAATCCATAGAGGAGCTTCGAGTTATGGGTAACATCCCTCCTGCGTATTCTATTCTCATTCCCGGGCCCCTGGTCCGGGCTGACCAGCCGCCCGAGGGGTTTTATACCTTCTTCAGGGAACAGCTCAAGAACGGGCTTCATTTCCCTGTTCATCCTTTCTACTATAAAATTGCTGCTTTTTACAAGGTTTCTCTGAACCAATTTCATCCAAATGCTTTTTGCATGATGGCTGCCACTTACGTCCTTTTCAAAGCAAATAATTTGGCCATCACCCCTCTCGTCTTTCACTATTATTATGCCTGCCGTTTCACTGAAATGGCCTTCTCTTTGAATGCCCGGCAAAATGCCCGCTTTCTAGATGACACCCCTTCCTCTTGGAAGGGATGGAAAGAAAGGTTCTTTTATGTTCAGCTTCCTGACGCCCGAACCAGACCTACCCAATTCTTGGCAGCCCTTCCTGTAGTGACCCTTACCTGGATCACCTACTAAACAGAACTTAGGCATGCAATTAACTTAATTAAACGAATATTAGAATAAAAACTGCGGAAACCATAAACATTAAACAATCCCAAGTAAAGGAATCTGTAAATACCCAAATATTATACAACCAGATCGAACAACTGTATTAATCCAAATAACAACAGAATAAAACCTAGGCGAAGCTCCAGCTGGCCAACAACTGCCTAGCCCCTCTTGGATCCACCCGCCTCATCCAATCGCAAACCTGCCCCATGGAATAGGGTGTCCAGAAACACAGAGTACGAGACGTGAGCATAAAACGCTCAGTACGAGAGTATGAGTATACATGCATGCAAAGTGAACTCCTTATAAACTCGAGGTCAAGGATCAAATAACAGAGACAGACCGGGCTCTGATATATAGCACGCTGTGCCGTCGCTTCAGGAGGTGGCTCCCATACCATAATACCAGTAGATATGCCGGACCCAAATCGATGGAAGTCCAACCACTAACAGGATAGGGAAAAACCCTACTAACAGACATCTCGAAGGAGATAGCTCAGTATGCAAATGAATGCAGCATAAATCAATGACATATAAACCATGCAGTCACATAATACATGCATACTCAGTCAGGATATCTCGAACAGTACTTTCGTACCTCAAATCAGTGCAAGCTCTACCAACTCTAGGTCCACGCCTATAGTCTGCTCTACACTGCCAAATGATACTACTATCATTAACGTGCTCTAAAAGCCTTAACTAAGCTATTACATATCCTAAATATTTATATGCATACTCCTAAATATTTATAGGAATCAAAAGCTATACCTTCATCCGTCGTTAGCCCTTTGCTGTCGAGTGCCTCAAAACTAGGCCACAGCTCCGCTACGACGCCTGGACTGCTATGCCACTTCCGGATTCCCAACGGGACGCCTAGAATTTCCTAGATCTGAGTTAGAAGGCTAAGGAATCAAGAGAGAAGAGAGGGATCGGTGCACTCAAAAATGAGCTCGGCACCCCCTATTTATAGACGGAGTTCGGATCGTCCGAACTGGACTTTGGGTCGTCCGAACACGTTCGGGTCGTTCGAACTGGGCTTCGGGTCGTCCGAACCCGATATTACATCATTGCTTACGCCAGCATGATGATGTCATCCATGACGACTGTCGGCAGCACATTCGGAGCATCCGAACCACTCTTCGGATCGTCCAAACCCTGACTTCGGACCGTCCGAACCTTGACTTCGGAGCCTCCGAACTCGATGACCCTCAAACCATTTCCAAGTGTTCTGAATCCAATTCCGAACTCCGTTAACCCATTAAGAGTTCCCTTAATCACGTTTACTCTTAACTAGTAGGATTAATGAATTGATTAACACTTAATCACTGATTTCGGGTACGGGCCACTACTTTCTCCCCCACTTAAGATGTTTCGTCCTCGAAAACAGATCTTAAGTACTGAATGTAAAACAGAAATCAGAAACATTCTTTATTCCAGTCAAACGCTTACAGAGTTTACAACTGAATACAACTCAAACCGAAATTAAAACAACTCAGGATGGTCTTCACGCATCCTGTCCTCAAGCTCCCAAGTAGCTTCTTCAGTGCCTCGGCGCTGCCACTGAACTAAAACCAAAGGAATGACTTTGTTCCGCAAAACCTTATCCTTATAATCCAGGATACGAATAGGTTTCTCAACATAAGTCAAATCCTTGTTTACCTGAACCTCAGACCGCTGCAGAATATGAGACTCATCCGCCACATACCTTCGCAACAGAGATACGTGGAACACGTTGTGAATACCGGAAAGATGCGGTGGCAAGGCTAGTCGATAAGCCAAATCGCCAATGCTCTCCAAGATCTCAAACGGACCGATAAACCTGGGAGGCAACTTGCCCTTAAGGCCAAATCTGAGAATCTTGCGAAAAGGTGATACTCTCAGAAACACTTTCTCTCCGACATCGAACTACAAAGGCCTACGCTTGGTATTAGCATAGCTGGCCTGACGATCCTGTGCAGTCTTAATCCGTTTCTTGATCTGATCAACAATGTCTATCACCTACTAGATAAACTCTGGTCCCTCAGCCTGTCTCTCCCCCACTTCTTCCCAGAAGAGTGGAGTACGACAACGTCGCCCGTACAACGCCTCAAAAGGTGCCATCCCAATACTAGTATGATAGCTGTTGTTGTACGCGAACTCGATCAATGACAAATGATCCTGCCAGGCTGAACCAAAATCCATGACGCACGCTCTAAGCATATCCTCCAAAGTACGGATAGTGCGCTCTGACTGTCCATCAGTCTCCGGATGATAGGCAGTACTCAAACTGAGAGTAGTACCCATCGCACGCTGAACACTCCCCCAGAATCTAGAAGTAAACCTGGGGTCTCGATCGCTGACAATGCTCACAGGCACTCCATGAAGTTGAATGATCTCCTGAATGTACAACCGAGCCATACGATCCATATTGTACTCCCGGCTATAGGCAATGAAATGCGCTGACTTGATGAGTCGGTCCACCACAACCCAAATAGCATCACAGTTCCTCGGGAATACCGGCAAATGGGTCACAAAGTCCATTGTGATAAACTCCCATTTCCATTCGGGAATAGGCAGACTGTGAAGCAATCCTCCAGGTCGTCGGTGCTCTGCCTTGACCTGTTGACACACCAAACATCTCGAAACAAACTGATAAACACTGTGTTTCATTCTTTTCCACCAGAAACGAGTACGTAGATCCTTGTACATCTTGTTGCTCCCAGGATGAATACTCAACTTAGTGCGATGCGCCTGAGAAAAATCTCCTCTCGCAACTCTTCATCCTGCGGAATCACAAGCCTACCAGACAAACACAGAAAGTCATCTGACTGATAATAAAATCCAGACGAGCTACCCTCGTTAGCTAGACGAGCTAAGCGCTGGGTCTTCGAATCAAACATCTGAGCATCTCGAATCCGCGAATACAAAGCTGGCTCAGATAATATCGCAAACATCTGGATACTCTGCATACCTTTCTTATGCTTGAAGGTATATCCTGAAGTACAACATTCACCGATCGCACTAGACATCGAACAAGTTTGAAGTGCGGATAGTCGCACCTTGCGATTCAAAGCATCAGCAGTGAGATTAGCAGCTCCTGGATGGCATTTAATCTCGTAATCATAATCCTTAAGCAAGTTCATCCAACGTCTCTGCCTCATGTTCAACTCCGCCTGAGTGAACAAATACTTGAGACCCTTATGGTCGGTGAAGATCTCAAATTTCTCGCCATATAGATAATGACGCCAGATCTTCAAAGCGAACACAATGGCTGCTAACTCCAAATCATGGACTGGGTAGTTGTCCTCGTGAAGCTTCAGCTGTCTAGAAGCGTATGCGATCACATGCCCATTCTGAGTCAGAACACAACCTAACCCCTGAAGAGAAGCATCAGTGTATACCACATACCCTCCAGATCCTGACGGTAATGCCAACACTGGCGCAGAAGTCAACCGCCGTCGAAGCTCGCAGAAATTCTCCTCACACTCGGAGGACCACTCGAAATACACACCCTTGCGGGTAAGCTGCGTCAAAGGTCGAGCTAGTTGAGAGAAGTTTAGAATGAAGCGACGATAATACCCTGCTAGACCCAGAAAACTACGGATCTCAGCAACCGTCGTCGGACGCGACCAATTAAGCACCGCCTCAATCTTGCTTGGATCAACAGAAATCCCCTCCCTGGATATGATATGGCCAATAAAGACCACTCGATCCATCCAAAACTCACACTTGCTCAGCTTGGCGTATAACTGCTCATCTCGAAGAGTCTGCAGTACCAACCACAAGTGAGAAACATGCTCTTCCGTATTACGCGAATACACCAAGATGTCGTCAATGAAGTCCACGACAAACTTGCCCAAATATTCCCTGAAGACACGATTCATCAGATCCATGAACATATACGGCGCATTAGTCAAACCAAATGGCATCACTAGGAACTCGTAATGCCCATAGCGAGTACGGAATGCAGTCTTGGCTACGTCCTGATCACGGACTCTTAACTGATGATACCCAGATCTCAAGTCAATCTTGGAGTAAACTGACGTGCCCTGCAGCTGATCAAACAAGTCATCAATACGAGGCAACGGATACTTGTTCTTCACAGTGATTCGATTCAGCTGCCGATAGTCAATGCACAGCCGCATCGACCCCTCCTTCTTCTTTACAAAAAGAACAGGAGCTCCCCAAGGAGATACACTAGGACGAATATACCCCTTGTCCAAAAGATCCTGTAGCTGATTCTTCAACTCACGCATCTCTGACGGAGCCAGAAGATACGGTGCTTGAGAAATAGAAGAAGTACCCGGCATCAACTCTATGCCAAACTCGACTTCCCTAGCAGGAGGAAAACCCGGAATCTCATCAGGAAAAACATCTGAGAATTCATCCACAACAGGAATACTCTCTATCCAATGCTCTCAGCAGACAAATCAACTGCATAGATAAGGTAGCCTTTCCCGCCAGACTCTAGAGCTCGACAGACTCTCAAAGCTGATACCAAGGGCATCGGGGGTCGCGCTCCCTCACCATAGAAAAACCAGCTCTCACTCTCTTCCGGATGAAAGCGTACTAATCTCTGATAGCAGTCCACTGAAGCTCGATAGGTAGTCAACATATCTATTCCCAGAATACAATCAAAGTCGTCCATCGCCAGGACCATGAGATTCGCTAACAGAATGTTTCCTTCGAATTCTAAAGGGCAACCCATCACTAGACGCTTAGCCAAAGCAAACTGGCCCGTCGGAGTAGAAACAGACATCACTACGTCTAGTGCAATGCATGGTAACTTATGCCTCTTAACAAAACGTGCAGAAATGAAGGAATGAGATGCACCAGTTGAAAGAGTGGGTGCCCGGTTAGCCAACTTGTGGCTAAAGGGCTTTTATGACTCTATGTATAAACAATTTTTGTTTAATATAATTTATATTCATTAATGGCATTTTCTTTATCTTTCTTCATATTGTTATATTGTGATATACTATTGCTGTTTTGATAAAGATCTTGAATATACTATAGTGTAAGTAAGATGAGATAGTGAATAAAGAGAGATCACTATTATGAAACACATCTTATAGTCACTGTATATTCTAAACATTTCCTAGTCAATTGAGCCGTCTGCAAATAAGGATAAGGATCGCTCGAGATTGAGACTAGCATTTGTGATGCCAAGTACCACGTTTCATTGGTAATGAACATGGAGATGTTCAAAGCATGCAAATGGATATTCATATGATGAATGATCGAACTACCCTATTCGGACTTTCCAAGTGGTTATCACTTATCGAGTGGATAAAGTCCGCGGTTTTGGTTGTACACCATTAGTCCTTATTACTTGAAACATCATTGAGACTTTATATGCTAGTACTGTACTTTGACTCGTTTACTGACTCTATTGGGGTCATCAGGTGTCGGGATTGGGTATAGTTACGACACATATAGGAGTCGATGCTTTGTTCTCAAGGATTCACCACATACTTGCGAGTGTGGATATCCTATGCGATCTGAGGAGATATTAGTGTGACAAATATCTGGCCAGAGTACTCGATGTGATTTAGGTTACTTGGTTTCCTAGTAGCACATGCGATGTCACTATTTGATCTTCAAGATGCATTGCATAGTTATCGAATCTCGAACAACTCTCGATATACCAATGGTTGTTGATTCGATCGGGATATTTGGATGAAGGGACTGTATTGTACGCTAACCAAAATCTACTGGTTCTTGCAGGCACTATCAGTGATACCTAGGGAATCATGGGGCGATGTTGCTAGACGCTCTTACCATGATTCGATGGGTAAGTCGGAAATTGTTGTTCCGAGTCACAAGGAGTTGTGAGCCCACGGCTAGCTGTATCCCTGAACCATTGAGGGTTACACAAATAATGGATTACTAAAACCCCGTAGAGATAGTGAAATTTAAAGAGTTAAATTTAATGAAAGAGAAGTTGGACTTCTTAACTAAAGGGAGTGGGATTTCCTAAAATGATATAGGGATGGACATTTTTGGAAATCACTGAATTCGGATTCAAAAAAATTATCTTGACTCTAAAAGATGCAGAAATGGTTTCTGTGCACATTGGTGAAATCAGTTTATCAATCGGAGTCACGATGAATTTTATATTAATTTCTAGAACAACGGGCTTGCCTTGTTTGGTTTAAGTTATGGATTGTGGGCTTTAAGGAGTTAGAGTCCTAATACAATTATAACTTAATCTAGTCTAGAAATTATCTATAAATAGGCAGCAGTGTTCAAAAATTCCATACAGTTCATTCTTGAATTTTCGAAAATACTGCATCAAATTATTCAAGAGGATTTTCGAAAATTCCTCCGTCCCTTTTGAGAAAATTCGGACTGTGATTTTTGTGAAAAATTGCAATCCGAATTAACAGATCAAATCTGTTTATTCTCCACGTAAAACTTCTGATTGATTTCTAGTGCAGTCAATCAGAGGGTTTCTGTTTTTCGTTCGTGTACCTAATTCCGGTGATTGATCGTGACGCCATCGGTTCCCGGGATTTACAAGAAGAGCAGATTAAGTTCTGTTGGTATCTTGCTTCGAGATTTTAAGGTAAAATATTTAATTGTGATTATTTGTTTTACTTACACATATTTAATCGTAAAAGTTTTGATACCCTTGATATGGAATCGTTCCATATAATAAAATAAAATTTTTAAACTTCCGCTGCACCGGGTATCAATTCTTGATTGATCTGAACACGTTTTCCAACAGTGGTATCAGAGACAGGTTGCTCAGATCAAACGATTAAATTGATCGATTGTACAAAATTTTTTAAGCCTCGGTTTTTGAAACAAAACGAATTTTTAAAATTAAAATTTAATGGGCAAATCGGGCAGCGATCCAGGGGCAGCGAGAGTCGCTGCCCAAGGGGCAACGACGGGCTGCCCTGCCCGGGCCCCTTTTTGGGGCGCGGGCTGCCCGGAAAAATTAATTTTTAATTTTTTAATTAAAATTTTAATATTTTGAAATTCTAGTTTTTGATCCGATCGAAAATTGTTTTTGATTGGTTCACGAGGCATCGGATCGAATTGTTCGAGTCCGAAATTTTTAAAATTGATTTTTAGATAAATTTAAATTTTTGGAAAATTTGTAAATTTTATCCGTTAAATTAAATTTTATAAAATTAATTATTTTGGTACAATTGATGATAAGATATGATCTTATGGATGGATAAGATAAAATATTATTTTATCTTTTAAATTATGATGCCTTTGCATGTTTATCCAATTATTTAATTATTAAATTAATTATTGGATAAAGGATTATCGATTTCCATGACCAATGTTTTAGGTGTATGTTAGGTAATTTACATTTGTCTTATTGTTGTTGGATTTTATTAATGGGCTTGGTTTATAGCCCAATATGATTGTCATTTGTAATAAAAAGTGGGCCTAGTTTATGGCCCATTCCCACCCCTAAAAATGTATCCCATATTTGTCATCGAAATTTATTGTAAATTTATGAGACTTAGTGGGAGACAAATATTTGAAGACAAGGTGGGCCCAGCAGACAATGAAGACCGAAGAAATGTAAATTGGAAGCTCAATGTAATAGGATTGCATTGCATACTTGCATATCACCTAGGATTGGACTTAGACTCGTGATTGGCAACCACGGGTCGATTAGTTAATGGGATCGATCATCCTTAAATAATATATGATATTATTGATGTATGCATGTTTAGACTAAATTGTATGAATCCCGCAAGCATACATAAATTGCATGATGAGACAAATTTTCAAAAATTAAAATCCCTCATTTTAAATATGATTTAAAATTGATATCAAGATTTATAAAAGGGAATTTAAATATTGTTTAAATGTTCCTACCTTCCATCAACGATCAATGTATGAGATGCTACCCGCGGATACGGTCCGGCTCATATTATTGGGGGGGCCCGTTCATCGGAAAACTGTACATTGGATCGACACATGTTGTAAGTAGGGTGGAACTCCCATGGGATTGGCTCATATTATTGGGGGATCCACATGGCGACCGTCCATCACAACTTAATATTGATGAGTTATCTTGACATGTTACAATAAACGGCGTCATATTATTGGGCCCTTATTGGACATGAGGTAAAAACATGGGGGTTACTTTGGAAGTAATTGGGCTCTACCTTTTGAAAATTATGGTTGGTTGATATTATTCGGGACTATGATTTGTCAATTGGACTCCATGTTCCCACTAAGGAAAGATGATTCCCGTTTTCACTAGAGGGTAGTGAAATCGTTAAAATAGTGGGAGTGAAATTCATAAAATTAAATTTTGCCATATTTTATGTCTTAGTAAATTAATTAAACAATCACTGATTATTGCCTGTTTCTTTTCAGTATTTCATTACAATGAATTCGCGAAATCCACTATACTCAATTCTCGAACAAAATAAATTGACTTGCGCAAACTATACGGAATGGTTTCGTAAATTAAAGATTGTTCTAAACTCGGAGAAAATTTTCTACGTGTTAGAAAAGAATCCTCCAAAGGAAGCACCGGCTAATATAAGTCCGGAAGAATTGGCAAAACTTGATCAATGGTGGGACCATGATATCAAGGCTAAATGCTATATGCAAGCTTCAATGTCTGATGAACTTCAGAGGCGATTTGAGGATGCCGTGAATGCTGCTGACATACACATGCACCTCAAGGAAATTTTTGGAGCTCAGTCAAGGTCGGAGAGGTATGCCACCGTCAAAGAGCTCATGACATGCCGCATGTGAGATGGGACTTCGGTCTGTGAGCATGGGGTACACATGATTGGGCTCATTGAAAAGTTGGTAACACTCGATTTGACATTGGAGCATGAGCTAAACGCGGACTTGTTACTTCTTTCATTTCCTTCGTCGTTTGACGGATTTGTGGTGAACTTCAATATGAACAAGATAGAGGCCACCCTTGAAGAGATGGTCAATATGCTTGTGTCTTATGAGGCCACATTAAAGAAAGATAAACCGGTACTCTTGGTTGGTTCCTCTTCTTACTCCAAGAAGGGGCCAAGTGGAAAGGGTAAGAAACATTCTGCCCCACCCAAGAAAATTGTACCACAAAAGAAGGCCAAGACAAAAGCTTCAAACGTGAACATATCCGGAGATGTTTGCCATCACTGCAAGAAACCCGGTCATTGGAAACGTAACTGCAAGGAATTCCTCGAGCAGTTGCGAACTGCAAAGGGTATGTTTTACATTGAAATAAATGTTTCACTTAATACTACTTCTTGGGTATTGGATACCGGATGTGGATCTCACATTTGCAATGATTTGCAGGTGATGACAAGAAGTCGTAAGCTTAGGATGGGTGAGACCCAGCTGAGGCTCGGAAATGGTTCCAGAGTTGAAGCCAAAGCAGTGGGAGACGTTTATTTAGTTTTGCAGAACAATTTTAAGTTATTTTTGAGAGATGTTTTATTTGTGCCAGATTTAGTTAAAAACATTATTTCTGTTTCTATGCTTGATAGAGATGTTTTTTCTTGTAATTTTGTGAATGAGATTTGCAATATTTACAAGAATGAATGTTTGATTGGAAATGGACAACTTAAAAACGATCTATATAACTTAAAATTAAAAGACGTTCCAATTAATTATGTTGATAAACCGGTAACAACAAATAAAAGGAAAAACGATAGTCAAAACCCGGCAAACCTTTGGCATGCTAGGCTAGGTCATATTTCCTCAAGGAGGATGAACAAGCTAGTGGGAGAGGGCATGTTTGATATGTCTGATATTAACTCTCTACCTACTTGTGAGTCCTGCCTAAAAGGAAAAATGACTAAATCTCCTTTCAAAGGGAAGCCTGAACGTAGTCAAAATATGTTGGATTTGATCCATACAGATGTTTGCGGACCATTTAGTATCGGTACTAAATTTGGTCACACCTACTTCATTACCTTTACTGATGATTATTCGAGGTATGGATATTTATATTTAATGAAATATAAGTCTGAATCATTTGAAAAGTTCAAAGAATTCAAGGCTGAAGTAGAAAACAAACAAGGTAGAAGTATTAAAGCACTTCGATCGGATCGAGGTGGAGAATACTTAAGTACCGAGTTTTTGAGCTATCTAAAAGAGAATGGGATTCTCTCTCAGTGGACTCCTCCTATGACACCTCAGCTGAATGGTGTCTCGGAGCGTCGTAATCGAACTTTGTTGGACATGGTTCGATCTATGATGAGCTTCACTGAGCTCCCACCTTTGTTTTGGGGCTATGCGCTTGAAACGGCGGTATTGTTGTTGAACAATGTCCACACTAAAGCAGTAGATAAAACTCCATACGAGTTATGGAATGGCAAAGCTCCTAAGTATTCGTACTTAAGGATTTGGGGATGTCCTGCTTACGTGAAGCAAACAGTGGGAGATAAGTTGGATAGTCGATCCACCTTATGTTATTTTGTAGGATATCCGAAGAATTCAATCGGATATTATTTCTATCATCCTACTGAAACAAAAGTGTTTGTTTCAAGGAATTCCACCTTCATGGAGAAGGAGTTCATATTAGATAAGAAAGGCAAGATGATTGAACTCGAAGAAATTCGAGAAGAACCCGAGATACAAAATAACGATCCTACACCTCAGGAACCATTGATTGACACGCCTATATCTAGGAGATCCGAGAGGACTTCTAGACCTCCTATTCGATATGGTCTTCTTCTTGAAGGGGATCAAAGTGAACCCGACATTGGATGTGATCCAAGAAACTTCAAGGAAGCAATTTCTGATGCGGATTCTAATTTATGGCTTGAAGCTATGCAGTCGGAAATAGATTCGATGCATTCGAACCAAGTTTGGTCTTTAGTAGATCCTTCCGATGGAATTGTTCCAATTGGGTGTAAATGGATCTACAAGAGAAAACTTGGGCCTGACGGTAAGGTATTGACCTACAAGGCACGATTGGTGGCAAAAGGTTATACTCAAAGACAAGGAGTTGACTATGATGAAACCTTTTCACCAGTCGTAATGTTCAAGTCCATAAGAATCCTTATTGCCATAGCAGCTTGGTATGACTATGAGATATGACAAATGGATGTAAAGACTGCATTTCTTAATGGAAACATTAAGGAAGAGATCTATATGATGCAGCCTGAGGGATACACATCCATAGGAAGCGAGCATAAGGTATGCAAGCTTCAGAGATCAATCTATGGTCTCAAACAAGCATCAAGAAGTTGGAACCAGAAATTTGATGAAACAATAAAGGATTTTGGTTTCATCAAGAACCCGTAGGAACCATGCGTGTACAAGAAAGTAGTTAAGGATGCGGTAACATTCTTAGTACTTTATGTTGATGACATCCTACTCATTGGGAATGACGTAGGGATGTTGCAGTCAACAAAGATATGGTTATCAGGTAGATTCTCGATGAAGGACTTAGGTGAGGCATCCTATATTCTAGGAATACAGATCTATAGAGATAGATCTAAAAGAATGATAGGACTCACTCAATCAACCTACATCGACACCATATTGAAAAGGTTTTCAATGGATGGGTCCAAGAGAGGACATCTACCTATGTGTCATGGAGTTTCTCTATCCAAGTCTATGTGTCCCACGACTGATGAAGAGATAGAGAAGATGACACACATACCATATGCGTCAGCCATAGGTAGTATCATGTATGAGATGATATCTACCAGACCGGATGTGGCCTATGCTCTGAGCGTCACGAGTAGATATCAAGCCAATCCTGGTCAAATGCATTGGAAAGCCGTGAAGGATATTCTTAAGTACTTGCGAAGGACTAAGAATTTATTCATAGTTTATGGAGGGAGAGAATTGAAGTTGGAAGGCTATACTGACTCTAGCTTCCAATGTGAAGTGGATGACTCGAAGTCAACATCTGGATTTATATTCGTGCTCAATGGCGGTGCTGTCTCTTGGAAAAGTTCCAAGCAGGACACCACAGCGGATTCCACCACTGAGGCAGAATACATTGCAGCATCAGCTGCGGCTAAAGAGGCGGTTTGGATAAGGAAATTCATCCAAGAGTTGGGTGTAATTCCTGAAGCTGGTTGTCCAGTCCCGGTGTACTGTGACAACACGGGTGCCGTTGCTCAGGCAAAGGAACCAAGGTCTCATCAGAAGTCCAAACACGTACTGAGGAAATACCACATCATCCGGGAGATCGTGGAAAGAGGAGACATCACTGTCGAAAGAGTGGCCTCTACAGACAATATCGCTGATCCACTTACTAAGCCCTTGCCAGGACCATTGTTTGACAAACATCGCGAAACAATGGGATTACGTAGTATGACTAGTTGGCTTTAGGGCAAGTGGGAGATTGAAAGAGTGGGTGCCCGGTTAGCCAACTTGTGGCTAAAGGGCTTTTATGACTCTATGTATAAACAATGTTTGTTTAATATAATTTATATTCATTAATGGCATTTTCTTTATCTTTCTTCATATTGTTATATTGTGATATACTATTGCTGTTTTGATAAAGACCTTGAATATACTATAGTGTAAGTAAGATGAGATAGTGAATAAAGAGAGATCACTATTATGAAACACATCTTATAGTCACTGTATATTCTAAACATTTCCTAGTCAATTGAGCCGTCCGCAAATAAGGATAAGGATCGCTCGAGATTGAGACTAGCATTTGTGATGCCAAGTACCACGTTTCATTGGTAATGAACATGGAGATGTTCAAAGCATGCAAATGGATATTCATATGATGAATGATCGAACTACCCTATTCGAACTTTTCAAGTGGTTATCACTTATCGAGTGGATAAAGTCCACGGTTTTGGTTGTACACCATTAGTCCTTATTACTTGAAACATCATTGAGACTTTATATGCTAGTACTGTACTTTGACTCGTTTACCGACTCTATTGAGGTCATCAGGTGTCGGGATTGGGTACAGTTACGACACATATAGGAGTCGATGCTTTGTTGTCAAGGATTCACCACAAACTTGCGAGTGTGGATATCCTATGCGATCTGAGGAGATATTAGTGTGACAAATCTCTGGCCAGAGTACTCGATGTGATTTAGGTTACTTAGTTTCCTAGTAGCACATGCGATGTCACTATTTGATCTTCAAGATGCATTGCATAGTTATCGAATCTCGAACAACTCTCGATGTACCAATGGTTGTTGATTCGATCGGGATATTTGGATGAAGGGACTGTACTGTACGCTAACCAAAATCTACTGGTTCTTGCAGGCACTATCAGTGATATCTAGGGAATCATGGGGCGATGTTGCTAGACGCTCTTACCATGATTCGATGGATAAGTCGGAAATTGTTGTTCCGAGTCACAAGGAGTTGTGAGCCCACGACTAGCTGTATCCCTGAACCATTGAGGGTTACACAAGTAATGGATTACTAAAACCCCGTAGAGATAGTTAAATTTAAAGAGTTAAATTTAATGAAAGAGAAGTTGGACTTCTTAACTAAAGAGAGTGGGATTTCCTAAAATGACATAGGGATGAGCATTTTTGGAAATCACTGAATTCGGATTCAGAAAAATTATCTTGACTCTAAAAGATGCAGAAATGGTTTCTATGCACATTGGTAAAATCAGTTTATCAATCGGAGTCACGATGAATTTTATATTAATTTCTAGAACAACGGGCTTGCCTTATTGGGCTTAAGTTATGGATTATGGGCTTTAAGAAGTTAGAGTCCTAATACAATTATAACTTAATCTAGTCTAAAAATTATCTATAAATAGGCAGCAGTGTTCAAAAATTCCATACAGTTCATTCTTGAATTTTCGAAAATACTGCATCAAATTATTCAAGAGGATTTTCGAAAATTCCTCTGTCCCTTTTGAGAAAATTCGGACTATGATTTTTGTGAAAATTTGCAATCCGAATTAACAGATCAAATCTGTTTATTCTCTACGTAAAACTTCTGATTGATTTCTAGTGCAGTCAATCAGAGGGTTTCTGTTTTTCGTACATGGACCTAATTCCGGTGATTGATCGTGACGCCATCGGTTCCCGAGATTTACAAGAAGAGCAGATTAAGTTCTGTTGGTGTCTATAATCTCGCTTCGAGATTTTAAGGTAAAATATTTAATTGTGATTATTTGTTTTACTTACACATATTTAATCATAAAAGTTTTGATACCCTTGATATGGAATCGTTCCATATAATAAAATAAAATTTTTAAACTTCCGCTGCACCGGGTATCAATTCTTGATTAATCTGAACACGTTTTCCAACACCAGTGTCAATAAGTACAAGAGCAGGTATACCATAAAGCAGAAATGTACCTGCGATGACTTTCTCATTCTCCTCCACCGCCTGATCATGTCTCAGGGCAAACACCTGGCCAGAAGCTCGTGGCCTCAAATGAGAACTACCAGCAGGCTGTCCCTGCGTCCTCTGCTGAACGGTAGCCTAAGAACAAGATCCTGAACCAGAACCAGAACCTCCTCCCCCAGATAGTGGACAATCCCTCTGGATATGATCAGTCTCTCCACAATGGAAACAAGCTCCAGAAGCTCTACGACACTTGTCGGATGGATGATTCTTCCCACAGTGATCACACTTGTACTTCTTTTCGAAACAGATAACACCAGCAGAGCCAGAGGAAGAAGAAGTAGATCCAAACTTCTTGAAAGATTGGGCACGGGGACCCAAAGAACTAGCAGGCCTCGATTGAGGGAAAGACCTGTTTCGCCGAATGCTGTCCTCCGCCTGGTGACAACGGCTCACCAAACCCTTGTAGGACATGTCGTCGCCAACCGCCACACGGTCATGGATCTCAGGGTTAAGGCCCTGAAGGAACAGATTATACTTCATCCCAGAGCCGTCAGCAATCTCGGGGCAATAGGATAGCAGATCAAAGAAATTCTGCTGATACTCATCAATAGACATGGCTCCCTGTCGCAGACTCAGTAGCTCACCTGCCTTCGACTGATGGAGTGCAGGAGGAAAATACAGCTTCTGAAAAGCTGTGCGGAACTCGGCCCAGGTGGCCACTCCTCTCGCCGCAACAAAAAGTGCAGAAGTAAACCTCCACCACCTGCGCGCACGTCCATCCAGAAGATAACCCAGGGTCTCCATCTTCTGCTCCTCGGTGCATTGGAAAGTCTGAAAAGTCGTCTCCATGCGGTCTATCCAGTTCTCCGCATCCTCCGGAGACTCACCTCCAACAAGGGGCTTAGGACCCATCTGCAGAAATCGTCGTACAGTGAAACGATCCTCATCACGACGACGATGATGACGGTCCCGACGACGCTCACGATCGTCATCTCCCCAGCGTCCACCTCCACTACCATGGCTACTCTGGTCATCGTAGTTCGCCATCTACAAAAGCACCTCACGTTTACCTTATGCAGAGTCTAAATCCCAAGAATACTATGCATGCTCTGATACCATAGGCATGCAATTAACTTAATTAAACGGATATCAGAATAAAAAATGCGGAAACCATAAACATTAAACAATCCCAAGTAAAGGAATCTGTAAATACCCAAATATTATACAACCAGATCGAACAACTGTATTAATCCAAATAACAACAGAATAAAACCTAGGCGAAGCTCCAGCTGGCCAACAACTATCTAGCCCCTCTTGGATCCACCCGCCTCATCCAATCGCAAACCTACCCCATGGAATAGGGTGTCCAGAAACACAGAGTACGAGACGTGAGCATAAAACGCTCAATACGAGAGTATGAGTATACATGCATGCAAAGTGAACTCCCTATAAACTCGAGGTTAAGGATCAGATAACAGAGACAGACCGGGCCCTGGTATGTAGCACGCTGTGCCGTCGCTTCAGGAGGTGGCTCCCATACCATAATACCAGTGGATATGCCGGACCCAAATCGATGGAAATCCAACCACTAACAGGATAGGGAAAAACCCTACTAACAGACATCTCGAAGGAGATAGCTCAGTATGCAAATGAATGCAGCATAAATCAATGACATATAAACCATGCAGTCACATAATACATGCATACTCAGTCAGGATATCTCGAACAGTACTTTCGTACCTCAAATCAGTGCAAGCTCTACCAACTCTAGGTCCACGTCTATAGTCTGCTCTACACTGCCAAATGATACTACTATCATTAACGTGCTCTAAAAGCCTTAACTAAGCTATTGCATACTCCTAAATATTTATAGGAATCAAAAGCTATACTTTCGTCCGTCGTTAGCCCTTTGCTGTCGAGTACCTCAAAACTAGGCCACAGCTCCGCTACGACGCCTGGACTGCTATGCCACTTCCGGATTCCCAACGAAACGCCTAGAATTTCCTAGATCTGAGTTAGAAGGCTAAGGAATCGAGAGAGAAGAGAGGGATCGGTGCACTCAAAAATGAGCTCGGCACCCCCTATTTATAGACGGAGTTCGGATTGTCCGAACTGGACTTCGGGTCGTCCGAACTGGGCTTCGGGTCGTCCAAACCCGATATTACGTCATTGCTTACGCCAGCATGATGACTTCATCATGACGACTGTCGGCAGCACATTTGGAGCATCCGAACCACTCTTCGGATCGTCCGAACCCTAACTTCGGACCGTCCGAACCTTGACTTCGGAGCCTCCGAACTCGATGACCCTCAAACCATTTCCAAGTGTTTTGAATCCAATTCCGGACTCCGTTAACCCATTAAGAGTTCCCTTAATCATGTTTACTCTTAACTAGTAGGATTAATAAATTGATTAACACTTAATCACTGATTTCGAGTATGGGCCACTACACTTCCTCTTCAACCCGAACTCCCTAAGAATTATAAACTGAAAGAACCCTATCTCCGATCTCAAGAACTAGTGGAAAACCAGAAGTTTCCTTCAGCCCCTCTCCTGGAGGAGAAAAGTTTGAATGATTACGGGTTGGGTCCCCGGGTAGGTGATCCGGTAGACCGGATTATTGATGAGTATGATGACTCGGCCCGGTCTCTGGTATGCTTTACCGTTATCATGTACTTGCTTCTCTAGTTCTCTTACATGTTGTTTCTAATATTCCAACTTTGTCCCTTAATGTTTTGTACAGCCGAACCAGCCCCGAAGAATAAAAAATCCCGACTAATGAATCAGGCTTTCGCAAAAAAATGGGCAGCCGAGAAGGCAGCTGCCCAAGAGAAAGAAGGGGCCCGGGCTGCGGATGCGGCTAGGAAAGCCAGAGTCCTTCAATTGGCAGAGGAATGCAGGGCCCAGCAAGCTCAGGGTCAGGAGATTGCTACTACTGCTACCATCCCCGTAGCCTCCGCTCCTTCACCCTCTGTTGATCCCTTTCTGGTCCCACCTGTGGAGACCAGGGTGGCGAATGATCAGGCCCTTTTTACTGCGGGTCCTTCCTCTCCGTTGACGCGGAAGAGGAAGGCTATAGAGGAGCCAGAAATGGTCATTCTCAGTGATCCGAAAGAGGTGGCTCCCCTTTCCCCCTCCTTCCAGCCCTTGGCCCCATTTTACCAGACCGCGCCGGGCTCAAGCCCTCCAGGTGCCAAGGAAAGTATATTCCAGGCCGGCGCCTCTGGTCGAGGAGTGAGGTTACTAAAAGACCTCCTGACTCCTGCGGAGCAAAACCATCTCTACCACCGGGGCCCCAATGCTAAATATTTTGAAGGCACCAACCGTATTCTATCCGTAAGTTTTCTATTTCTAAGTTTAATGGTATTCCGATTTTCCTTTCTGACACCTATGCTTTCAGGGACTGCATATGCTGGTGGACAGCTATGAAGATGCAACCCGATTTGGTCGGATCAAAACAGATCGGGCACATGTGGAGGCTGAGAGGTCCCGTGCTGCTGCGGAGGAAAATAAAAGACTGGAGCAAGAGCTGTTGATGATGAGGCAGACTCATGATCAAGTGGTGTCCAGCCTCCAGTCTACTCTAGGGACGGCTGAACAAGCTCTTCACTCTGCTCAAGTGAATCTTGAACGTGCTGAGACCGATCTGGGGCAAACCCGAGATGCTCTGATCGTGGCGGAGAGCCAAGCTACAGAAGCTCAAACTGAGGCGGCTCTTGCAAAGGACAAGGCTAAGAAGGCTGTGTCCGCGCTGGAAAGCCGCCTGAAATCAGAAGAAGAGCTGAAGGCCTCTTTCCTTTCATCTGCCGAATTCCAAGAAGCGGTAGTGGACAAGTCATACTCCTTTTTCCAGACAGACTTTTACAAGTGCCGAGATCAATTTGAAGAGTTCGGCCTGTGGCCTTCTGATAAAAGGGATTTCCCGGATTTGGACAAGGCCATTGACTCTCTTCCTAGTGCCAAAGGAGCTGAAGATGCAGAGAAGGCCCCGGCTAAAGGATCTCTGACAACGGAAGACGGGAGCCCTTCTGATAACCCCACAGTTTGAAATATTTTTTGTAATTGGGCCGTAAGAGCCCTACCTCTTGTAATCCTTTATTATTAATGCTATTCACAACTTCTTCATTGTGTGATGTATTGAATATTTGAATCCTTCCCCACCATAACAGAACAAATCTTGTCTGTCTTTAGGTTCCACTGGGTGCCAGGACCTGGAACCTCCCAGGCTTATATATGCCTTGGGCTGAAAATGGGTGCCGGGGCCTGGAACCTCCCGGGCTTATATAATGCCAAGGGCTTATATATGCCTTGGGCTTAAGATGGGTGCCGGGGCCTGGAACCTCCCGGGCTTATATAATGCCAAGGGCTTATATATGCCTTGGGCTTAAGATGGGTGCCGGGGTCTGGAATCTCCCGAGCTTATATAATGCCAAGGGCTTATATATGCCTTGGGCTTAAGATGGGTGTCGGGGCCTGGAACCTCCCGGGATTATATAATGCCAAGGACTTATATATGCCTTGGGCTTAAGATGGGTGCCGGGGCCTGGAACCTCCCGGGCTTATATATGCCTTGGGCTTAAGTTGGTGCCGGGGCCTGGAACCTCCCGGGCTTATATAATGCCAAGGGCTTATATATGTCTTGGGCTTAAGATGAGTGCCGGGGCCTGGAACCTCCCGGGCTTATATAATGCCAAGGGCTTATATATGCCTTGGGCTTAAGATGGGTGCCGGGGACTGGAACCTCCATGACTTATATAATGTCAAGGGCTTATATATGCCTTGGGTTTAAGATGGGTGCCGGGGCCTGGAACCTCCCGGGCTTATATAATGCCAATGACTTATATATTCCTTGGGCTTAAGATGGGTGTCGGGGCCTGGAACCTCCCGGGCTTATATAATAGAAAACCTTCTTTAATGAATAAACTCCTTCATTAATAAACATCAAATACAAAACACTACATAAAATATTTTTTCAAATGTAAAGCATTCCATGATCGTTTGAGAGGGCGTCCCTGACTATCCTATAGGTACCAAGTATTAGCACCGACCCTTCTGATAAGCTTGTATGGCCCCTCCCATCGGGCATCTAGCTTCCCCACTTCCCCTGGTGGATTAACTCTCTTCAATACCAACTCTCCTTCTTGTAATTCCCGAGGTTTAACTTTTCGATTATAAGCTCTCATCACCCGAGCTCTATAGGCCTCCATTCTGCGAGCTGCTTTCTCCCTTCGCTCTTCAATGAGATCCAATTCTTGTGCCCGGGCTCCTTCTTCCGTATCCTCATATGCCCTAATCCGAGCTGAAGGTTGTCCAATCTCTACTCCGAACCATATACCAGGCTAAAAGGTGATTCCTGTGTATCCGTATGAGGAGTGGTTCGATAGGCCCAAAACACACTTGGGATCTCCTCAACCCAGTCTTTCCCCATTCCATGCAACCGAGCCTGTAAAGATCGAACAATAGTACGGTTGGTCACTTCTGTTTGACCATTACTTTGAGGATAGGCGACCGAGGTGAAGGTCTGCTTAATGTTCATCTCGGCACACCAATCTGCCAATTTCTGCCCCTGAAACTGCCTACCATTATCTGAAACCAACTTCCTTGGGAGCCCAAATCGGCACACTATGTTCTTCCACAAAAACTTCATCACTTCGGCTTCTGTTATTTTTGTCAAAGGCTCTGCCTCCACCCACTTGGAAAAATAATCAACGGCTACCAGCAAGAACTTCTTCTGTGCCCGGGCTTGTGGAAAAGGTCCTACTATGTCCAGACCCCATTGGTCAAAGGGGCACGATGCCCATACGGGATTCAAGCTACTTGCCGGGCTATGTTGTATATTGCCGAACCTCTGACATCCTTCACAAGACCGGGAAATTTTAGATGCATCAGCCTGCAAAGTGGGCCACCAGTATCCGGACAACAATACCCTTCGGACCAGACTCATAGACCCTCCATGGTTTCCACAACATCCCTCGTGCACTTCCCGCAAGACATATTCTGTTTCCCCTTCCCCCAAGCATTTGAGCAAAGGGCCCTGATATGAACGCCTATAAAGCCTTCCTCCTAAAATAGCAAATCTGGCTACCTGTCTTCGTATGACCCGGGCTTGTCCTCTGTCTTCCGGGAGATCCCCATGGGTAAGGTACTTGACCATCGGGGCCATCCATGTATCTTCTCGGAGGACCGGCTCCCGGGCGTCTATGGCAGCCACCATTTCCCTCTGTACCAGGGATTCTTTACCACCATTTTCCCCAGTGACCGCTCTTTTAGCCAAGGCATCTGCTTCCCTATTTTCTTCCCGGGATATCTGCTCTATACTCCAAGTAGTGAAACTGGCCCCGAGTTCTTCAATTATCTTACAATATTTTATCAATTTCTCCTCTCGGGTATAGAAGGTCTTCTTTACTTGCTGAACAACCAACTGTGAGTCAGAATATATTATAATATGACTTACCCCGACTTCCCGAGCCCGTTGCATCCCAGCTATCACAGCCTCATATTCAGCTTCGTTGTTGGAGGCCTGGAAATCCATCTTTACGGCTATCTCGATTTTCTCCTGGGTAGGTGAGATCAGGATGACCCCTACACCACTGCCTCCAACACCACTGGCTCCATCTACAAAAACCCTCCATACTTCCTCTTGGCCAAAAGTGGCCACCTCTGTCAAAAAATCGGATAAAGCCTGGGCTTTGATGGCTTTACGCGACTGGTATTCAATTTCATATTCTCCCAACTCCACCGACCATTTTACGAGCCTCCCCGAGGCATCCGGATGAGTCATGATTCGCCCTAGGAGGCTATTAGTAAGAACAGTTACCGGGTGAGACAAGAAATAAGGTCTCAATTTCCGGGCTGTTATTACCAGAGCCAGGGCCATCCTCTCAATCTCTGTATATCTAACTTCTGCCTCCTTCAAATCATGACTGACGTAGTACACAGGCCTCTGATCTCCCTTTTTCTCTTTTACTAAAACAGTGCTGACTGCCTTCTCAGTAGTAGACAGATATATCCACAATCTTTCCCCTGGCTCTGGCTTAACCAAGATAGGCAAGCTAGCCAGATGCTCCTTCAACTCCTGAAAGGCCTGCTCGCACTGCTCAGTCCAGCCAAACCTCTGGGCTTTCCGCAATACTTGGAAAAAATGATAGTTGCGGTGAGCCGACCGAGCTATAAACCGAGCCAGGGCTGTAATCCGGCCGGTCAATCGCTGCACCTCCTTGATAGATGTTGGCGAAGGCATTTCCCACAACAGCTTCACTTTTTCTGGGTTGACTTCTATCTCATGTTCAGTTACCATAAACCCCAGAAACTTGCCACTTTTCACCCCAAACATACACTTGGCCGGATTCAAATTGATCCCATACCGCCGAACTGTGGCAAAAGTTTCCTCCAGGTCGGGTATAAAACAATCCCGGGTCCTGGACTTCACCAATATATCATCCACATATACCTCCACATTTCGACCCACCTGTTCCCGGAACACTCTGTCCATCATCCGCTGATACGTAACCCCTGTATTTTTTAGACCAAATGGCATAACCACGTAACAGAAAGTACCTCCCGAGGTGATAAAGCTGACTTTGTCTTGATCTTCCAGGGCTAAAGGAATTTGATTGTAGCCCTGGTATGCATCCATGAAGCTCAGCAATTCACACCCGGATGTGGAATCCACCAATTGATCAATCCGGGGTAAAGGATAACAATCCTTGGGACAGGCTTTATTTAAATCCCAGAAATCCACACACATCCGCCACTTCCCAGTAGCTTTTGGTACCAGCACTACGTTGGACAACCAAGTAGGAAATTGTACTTCTTTGATGTGTCCGTCCCGCAGTAGCTCTTGAACCTGCTCCGCTATCACTTTATCCTTCTCAGCCCCGAAATGCCTCTTCTTTTGCAATACAGGCCGGGCTCCAGAGATGATGTTGAGTTTGTGCTCTGCAACATGAGATGAAACTCCCATCAAATCACCCTGAGCCCAGGCGAACACATCCTTATTCTGAATGAGGCAACCTTTCAATGTTTCAGCCAACCTTGCTTCTAAGTCCCGGGCTATTTTAACAGACTTCCCTGTTTGCCCGAGCTCCAGCTCCACCTCTTCATACTCACCTTTAGACTCCTCCACGGAACAGACTTCTCTTCCCCCCTGGGCTCCTTCCTTCCCACTCTGTCTTGCCCTCTTGTAATCTACCTTCACTGTCTCGGCATAGCATTTTCGGGAAGAAGGTTGATCTCCTCGGACTTCTCCGACCTTATCTCCCACTGGGAATTTGATCTTTTGATGGTAAGTTGAGGCCACGACTTTGAAAGAATTCATAGCCGGCCTCCCCAAGATGACATTATAAGAAGAGGGTGCTTCTACTAATGTGAATCTTGTCATGACCGTCCTCTTCTCATCTCCTGACCCTAAGGTTATGGGCAGCAACATTTCCCCTTGGGGTTGAACGGTGTGCCCTGCAAAACCATATAAGGCAATTTTTACCGGGCTCAACTCATACCCATGCAGATCCATCTGCTCGAATGCTTCTTGAAAAAGGACGTTCACTGAGCTTCCCGAGTCGACAAACATCCTTCGAACATCATAATTGGCGATCCGAGCTTGTATAAGCAAGGCGTCATTATGTGGTAAGTTTACTCCTTCCAGGTCTTGGGATCCGAATGTGATGATTGGCCCTGAACCCTGTCGCCCTTCCTCCACCCCTAAACTCTCCCTCCGACTCCAGGCCTTCCTAGCCCGGTTCAAATCTCCGTCAGTAGATCCTCCTGATATCATGTTAATGATACCTTTGGCTGGCCCATCTCCTGATGTCTTGTCCTTTTTTGCGTGATCCATTTCTTGTTTCCCTTTTTCCCGAGAGATGATGAAATCCCGGGGAGAAACCAGTGTCTGTGACCCCCGAAGCCAAGGCACACTTCGGGGCTTTTTCGGAACCGGCTTACCATCTCTAACATAAGGTAGCTGATGTCTCTGCTGCAAAGTTTGGCATTCACTGGTGTCATGAGTGCACTCCTGATGAAGCGCACAGTACTTCCAGAACTTCTCCCTAGAAACAGGGGTCTGGGTCGCAACTCCCTCTTCGCACACGTGAACAACCCTATCTTGGGTCCCTCGGTGCGGAGCATATCGGGATAACCGCCCCATGGGATCATGGCTTTCTCTACTTCTTCCTTGTTCCCGGCCTCCCTCCCGCCGGGTTACCTCCTTCTTCTGCCTCTGAGCTTCCTCCATGTTAATGTATTTTTCAGCCCAAGCCAGCAAATCTTCGAAAGTCCGGGGTGCTTTCTTCACTAGTGATTTGAAAAATTCCCCTTCCCGAAGACCTTGAGTGAAGGCCGTGATCTTGGTCTCCTGGACACAGGTCGGGACCTCCAAAGCGATCTTGTTGAACCTTTTGATATAGGTTCGTAGAGACTCCTCTCCTGACTGTTTTGCTTCAAATAGGCTATAGGCAGTTTTCCTATACCTCTTGCTACTGCCGAAGTGCTGCAAAAACACTTGCTTGAATTCTGCAAAGGATCGAACACTTTGGGGCTCCAACTTCTCAAACCATCTTTGGGCAGAATCCACCAAAGTGGTTAAGAAGACTTTGCACTTGATCTTATCCCCATAGCAATGTAACATAGCTACATTCTCAAACCGAGCCAGGTGCTCCTCTGGGTCCGTGCTCCCATCATACTCCCGGATTTTTGCCGACTTGTAATTTAATGGCAAGGGTTCCTCTATCACCTCCTGCGAAAAAGGGCAACCCGGAATCTTGATAGGCCAAGCCATTTTGGAACCCCCTTCTTTCAACTTCTGTACTTTTCTCCTAAGTTCATGCAACTCATCCGCCATGGAAGGCTGTATTGAGTGCATCCAAGAGCTTTCTTCTTCTTCTCCTTCTCTAACTTGGGCATTAGGGTTTGGATTACCCCGGTTCCTTTCTTCCTCCACTGTTATGTCCTTTGATTGTGGTTGCTTTGCAGCTATCAACGACTTCCGTATCATATCCTGAACATATGATTCGAACTGCTCCATAGGAATGGTAATGTTCCGGCCTTGCTGGTGGTCTCCAGGTGATGTTTGCTCATGAGAAGCCATATCTACGTCTATAGAACAAGCTTCCCACAGACGGCACCAATGATGATGGTTTATCAAACCGGGGCCCGGGTTGTCAGGGTAGTAAAGTGGGCCTGACGTGATGACCGGGCTAGTAGGTGTAAAATGTGGTTTGTCCCTCCTGGATCGGGATGATCTGCACACAAGGAAAAAGAATGAAAGCACGTTAATGGGGCGCCAGAAGGTTTTCTGGCGGGGCCACTCCGATGCTTAAGTCAGACTTAGAAATAGAGTGGGCTTTTAGGAAAAATGAGTATAGTGCTTTGGGATTTTAGATGAACATACCTCTACAAATGCCTGTGGCCAGGTATTTATAGGCCTTGGAGTGAGAGAGTCACTCCGCATTTCCAGGATAGTGGCCACGATCTGGATCGTGGGTGCAGGAGTTACCCACGTTTATCTGTGACGCACGATGGAGCCAGAAGGCTCGGGATTATGGTAGTCGTAGGGATCATGCCCTTGAGACATGGGCTTTGTCTAAGTCATGAAGATCTGGTCTCCCGGGATCCTGAAGCTCCTAGCCTGCTTTAATACAGCTCTGACACCCCTGGCCTTTTCTGGCCCTGCCACCCTTGGCTTACCAGGGTATCAGGGGAATATCATTCTTTTGTATTTTTTAATCAAGCAGAAAACTGATAAATCAATGGATGCATGCACATGATTGCGTATTTTCTACTAATATTAATTTCATATAAAAAATAATAATATGTCATCATTTTATTGGAATTGAAAATATAATTTTGTGATTTTATAATTGAATATGGTTGGGTCGGAGTCGGTAGACAAAGAAGAAAGCGTTATTCATTTATTCGTGACGTATCTTGCGAATAGGGATGAATTAATCACATCAGTCGATCTAAAATATTTTTTCAAACTTTATTTTTTCTTTAAAAAAAATCCTCATATTTTGATCTAAGAATGCAATGGTTCTTAACTACTTCTTCTTCTTCACCAAACCCACGCACTTCAGGAGGGAACAGTACAAAAAACTATGTGCAATAATACATTTCAGATATGAATATATTTAAAAAAAAACCAAAAACATTTTTTGTGAGTAGATTTTTTATTCTATCACATTTTTTATTAAAAAAATATGAACTGGATTAAAAATTAGATTCGATAAAGAGATATGGTAATAAAAAAAAGGCATCACTTATTGTTAACGATTATTTGGATTACGAGCGATTTGTAGTACAATCGTGGCGCGACCATTGCGTATATATTACATGTGCCGATGACTGGAAATTATGATCTCTATTCATAAAATTTATTCATACAATTAATTCTTTGACCATTACAACTGGTAGGGATATCCTGTTTGTGTGGAATTTATTTGTAGATTTATAGAAATTGGAACTTTTCTTTCAAAAAAAAAAAGGAAATTGGAATGTTTGGCGAATACCCTTTGAGATATAACATGCAAAATGCCTATTAAAAGTTTAAAACCAAATAACAAAATGGGTCAGATTTTGTCGATGGCAAAAACAAATTAAATGGAGATGCGGGGTATCGATCCCCGTACCTCTCGCATGCTAAGCGAGCGCTCTACCATCTGAGCTACATCCCCTTTGATGTTTGATGTGGTAACTTATGAATATTTTTTGTAGTTTTATATATATATGTTGCAAGTTATTTTATAAGAACTCAACCACCCGTGGAAGTTAACCTCCCCCAGGTGATTTGCATTATACTACAGAAGGTCATTTTTTAAAAAAAATGTTTGACCGAGGTTAGAAAACAAAATACGTACCCCGGCTGGGGTACTATCTGATGGATGAAAAAAAAAATCATTATATAAATAATAAGTGCAGCTAAATTAACCAACATTTTTAACAGAGTTGCATTTTTCATGCTTCAATTATATAATATGATTTTTTTTCCTTCCAAAAGAATTTTAAGATTTGAAATTTATATGTTTAGAATAATTAAACTTTCCACGGATTCTATTCTTCTATCGATTATTTAATTCAAATGCCTGGAATCCTCTGGCATCAATTGGGCTTTCAATAAAGACGCATTAATTTGGCCCAAATATTGATGAAGGTCCATGTAAACCTTGTGCGGTTGTGCCGTAATAACAACACCACACACATACAACTTTATGGATCAAGTCATCAAACTTAACTCATAAAAAAATTATTTATTGTTGAAAATATATTATATTATATTAAAATTGTTGAAAATTGAGTTGTATTATTTTGAAAATTAGTGTGTGATGATGTAGATGATGATGATTTAATTTTTGGACTAATCTCTCATTGAGATCTATAAATAGGTCTCTCCATTTGTGTAGAAAAACACAATTTGAGAGAATAAATTTAAAGTGTGGAGTTTGAGAATATTTTGAGTTTTTGAGTTTTATAAATTTTACTTTTCACAACACGTTATCAGCACGATCGCTCGAAGGTTCTCTATAATTTCCGACGTTCCAAAATACAAGAAGAAGTCAAAAATATTCAACAAGTAAGAATTTTTATTTTACTGTTTATATATTTTTATTGTGTATATATTAATATATAATATCATGTTATGAATTTTTTTAAAAAACTTGTTATAAATCCTGGGAGGATGTTAATACGACATCCCACACTCCCGGTAAGGGATACGACAAGTATAAAAGCCTATAAGGTTTTTAAACATTATAATCATATTTGTATAATGTCATGTTATTATATAAAAGGTTGTCTATGACACCGATCTTATAATAATATGATATGATATACTATACCTGACTTTATACTAACTATATTGGTATAATTTCACAATATTATATAAAAGGCTGTCTACGACACCGATCTTATAATAATGTGATATGATATACATAATTATTTAATTATGATTATCATTATATGCATTGTATCATTATCACAAATTTTTATTCAACACATACTCGATTTTTCTTTACCCCAACGGTCACAAACGGCTAGTTTTTGGCCTATAAATATTTTCACTCAAACTTATTTTCAATCACACCAAAATTCATTCTTCATCTCAAAACATTTTCTCCTCGGTTTTTTTCGAAAAAGAAGAAGATGGAGTTTTTGGCTTTTCTAAGGATATTTTTCATAACGATTATGATCATCATGCTCACAATTTTTGTACTCATCAGCGATTTTTCACCACATGCTTTTTCTCTATTTGTACACTTACTTGTACTCATCGTTTATCCATTATTTTGTATTGTCATATTAATGGAAATTAACTAATAAAATGCATTGTTATTTTTCTAGTACCACCATGTCAAACTTGGCAAAGCTTGAATTCGTTGCACTCGATATCACTGAAAAAAATTATATGCCATGGACTCTTGATGTTGAGATGCATCTTGAGTTATTGGGTCTAAGTGAAAGCATTAAAGAAAATAATATATCAACCTCACAAGATAAAGCAAAAACTATGATTTTCTTGCGCCGACATCTTGATGAAGGGTTGAAATGTGAGCATCTCACCGAAAAAGACCCAATGACTTTATGGAAAGGGCTGAAAGAAAGATTTGAGCATATAAGAGAAGTGATACTCCCGACTGCCAGTGATGAATGGAATACGTTGAGATTCCAAGATTTTAAAAAAGTCAGTGATTATAATTCTGCAATGTATCGAATAGTCTCGCAATTAAAATTCTGTGGACTTGAAGTCACAGAGATGGAAATGCTTGAGAAAACATTTTCCACTTTTCACGCATCAAATATAACTCTACAACAACAATATAGAGTGCGTGGATTTTCGAGATATTTCGAACTAATCGCATGTCTTCTTGTGGCGGAAAAGAACAACGAATTGTTAGTAAGAAATCATCAATCCCGACCCATTGGATCAACGGCATTTCTTGAAGCAAATATCGTAATGAAAAATGAAAACCAAAATCAAAGGAATAGACCAGATTTTGGTCGTGGACGAGGTCGAGGACGTGGGCGTGGACGTGGACGTAGAAATGACCGTGGTCGTGGACGCGGTCGTGGATATGAAAATAATCGAGATAGTTATTTCAGTACTCAAAAAGAACCGAGACTGTGGCACTCCGGGACATTGGTCACGAACTTGTCGAGCCCCCGAGCACCTTTGTAAGCTCTATAAAGAATCAATAAAGGGGAAAGGAAAAGAGACCAATTTTTTTGAAAATAGTGACCATTTAATTGGTTCAACTAGTTTCAGTGCTGCAGATTTTTTGAATGATTTCGAAGACATTGATTAAAAGATTG
Source organism: Henckelia pumila (assembly GCF_033568475.1). NCBI lineage: Eukaryota > Viridiplantae > Streptophyta > Magnoliopsida > Lamiales > Gesneriaceae > Henckelia > Henckelia pumila. The sequence goes on from NC_133121.1 coordinate 108,477,012, forward strand.
GTGGGACTAGATTGTAACAAATTTGTATTTTTCATGCATTTTTGTATTATAAAGCATGTTATATTTTACATTTGTATTGTACTTAATTTTTTTTACATTTTTGTGAAGTTTGATATGGAAAATTCTATGAGCAAACATGGAAATAATATCATGAAAATTTGCATACCGGATAGTGGTACAACGCACACTATTCTGCGAGATGAAAGATATTTCTTGGAAATAAAACCAACAAAAACAATGGTGAATACAATATCAGGTCCTGTAGACTTGATTGAAGGTTTTGGTAAAGCGAAATTTTTGTTACCTAATGGTACAAAATTTTTGATAAATAATGCTTTATATTCACCACGATCGAAAAGAAATTTGTTGAGTTTTAATGACATATATTCTCATGGGTATGATACTGAGACAATGACTGATGAAAATCAGAAATATATGTGTCTTACCACATATAAGTCAGGAAAGAAATTTGTAGTTGAGAAACTACCAATGCTCCCTACTGGATTGCATTATACACATATAAGTCCAATTGAATCAAATATGGTGATGGATAATTCATCAATATTAACAAATTGGCATGATCGATTGGGACATCCTGGTTCAACAATGATGCGAAGAATTATTGAAAATACACATGGTCATCCACTGAAAGACCAGAAGATCTTTCAGAATAATAAGTTTCAATGTAAAGCATGTTCACTTGGAAAACTTATTATAAGACCATCACCAGCTAAAATCCAAACTGAATCACCCATATTTCTTGAACGTATTCAGGGTGATATTTGTGGGCCAATTCATCCACCATGTGGACCATTTCGATACTTTATGGTATTGATAGATGCCTCTAGCAGATGGTCACATGTATGCTTATTGTCAACTCGGAATGTGGCATTTGCAAGATTGATGGCTCAAATAATAAAATTGTGAAATCAATTTCCCGATTATACAATCAAAAAAATAAGACTTGATAATGCTGGAGAATTTACATCCCAGACTTTCAATGATTATTGTATGTCAATGGGAATCACTGTTGAACATCCTGTAGCTCATGTTCATACGCAAAATGGATTAGCTGAATCATTGATTAAACGTCTACAACTGATTGCTAGACCAATGATTATGAAAACAAAACTCTCTATTTCTATATGGGGACATGCAATTTTACATGTTGCGACATTAATTCTCATCAGAACAAGTGCATATCATAAATTCTCCCCATTGCAACTTGCATTTGGTAAAGAACCAAATATCTCTCATCTAAGAATTTTTGGATATATGGTGTATGTGCCTATTGCACCACCTCAACGATAAAAAATGGGTCCTCAAAGAAAAATCGGTATTTATATCAGTTATGATAGTCCATCAATCATTCGATATCTTGAGCCTCAGACAGGCGATGTGTTTACAGCACGTTTTGCTGATTGTCATTTTAATGAAGAAATCTTTCCAATGTTAGGGGAAGAAAAGAAACACATCGAAAAAGAAATCACATGGTATGTACCATCATTGTTACATTTGGATCCAAGGACCAAACAATGTGAGAAAGATGTACAGCAAATTGTGCACTTGCAAAGAATTTCAAATCAAATGCCAGATGCATTTGCAGATACAAAAGGGGTAACAAAATCATATATACATCATACATGCTGTAAATGCCCCTGCTCGAATTGAAATTTCAAAGAAACAAATTGAAGACACTTATGATGTCATAAAACGCTTGAAGCGTGAAAGGCCAGTCGGTTCCAAGGATAAAAATCCTCGGAAAAGAAAAGGCATAGAGAAACACGATGATCATAAAATAGAAAATGGTGTTCCAGAAGAAATACCTGATGATGAAAATGTTCTGTCAGAACCACAAACTGACGAGAATCGTGAAATCTCTATCAATTATATTAATACTGGAAAAATATGGAACCGAAAAGATATAGAAGATATTGATGAGATATTTTCTTATAATGTGGCATGTGACATCATAAATGAAAACGAGGATCATGAACCAAAAACCTTTGGTGAATGTAAAACTCGTCATGATTGGGCAAAATGAAAAGATGCCATCCAGGTTGAATTGGATTCGCTAAATAAACGTAATGTTTTTGGACCTATATTCCCCACACCTAAAGGTGTAAAACCTGTTGGATACAAATGGGTTTTTATTCGAAAGCGAAATGAGAAAAATGAAATAGTAAGATATAAAGCTAGACTTGTTGCACAAGGTTTTTCTCAAAGGTCTGGAATTGATTATGAAGAAACGTATTCTCCTGTTATGGATTCAATTACGTTTCGATATTTGATTAGTTTGGCAGTGTCTGAAAATTTGGAAATGTGTCTGATGGATGTTGTTACGGCTTACTTATATGGATCACTTGATAGTGATATATACATGAAGATCCCTGAAGGATTTAAGATGCCTGAGGCACAAAGTTCAAAACCCAGAGAATTTTATTCTGTAAAATTGCAAAGATCATTATATGGGTTGAAGCAATTCGGCCGAATGTGGTATAATCGACTAAGTGAGCACTTGATGAAAAAGGGATATGTAAATGATCCAATATGCCCTTGTGTTTTCATCAAGAAAACAACATCCGGATGTGTAATTATTGCTGTATATGTTGATGATTTAAACATCATTGGAACGAATAAAGAAATTCAAGAGGTTATGATGTACTTAAAGGAAGAATTCGAAATAAAGGATCTTGGAAAAACCAAGTACTGTCTGGGTTTGCAAATAGAACAAAAAGAATGTGGAATTTTTGTTCACCAGGCAAATTATACAGAAAAGATCCTTAAACGTTTTAATATGGATAAATCAAATTCATTAAGTACTCCAATGGTTGTAAGATCATTAAACATAGAAAATGATCCATTCCGTCCATGTGAAGATGATGAAGTTATTCTTGGTCCATAAGTACCATATCTAAGTGTCATTGGTGCCCTTATGTATCTTGCAAATTGCACTAGACCAGATATATCTTTTGTTGTAAATTTATTGACAAGATTCAGTTCATATCCAACAAAGAGACACTGGAACAGAATTAAACATATATTTCATTATCTACAAGGAACGACAGATTTGGGACTTTTGTACTCAAAAGACAACAATCAAAGTATCATTGGTTATGTCGATGCTGGATATTTATCTGATCCACATAAGACACGTTCCCAAACCGGATATGTATTTACTCGTGGAGGCACCGCAATTTCTTGGCGTTCACAGAAACAAACACTCGTAACAACTTCATCAAATCACGCTTAGATTATTGCGCTACATGAAGCAAGCCGTGAATGTGTTTGGCTAAAATCAATGACACAACATATCCAAACTTCTTGTGAATTATCAGTAGACAAGAAGCCTGTGACGTTGTATGAAGACAATGCTGCTTGTATTGCTCAAATGAAAGAAGGATACATCAAAAGTGACAGAACAAAACATATACCCCCAAAGTTCTTTGCCTACACTCAAGTGCTTGAGAAGAATAAAGATATTGATATCTGTTATATTCAATCAAGTGAGAACTCATCAGATCTCTTCACAAATGCACTTCCCACGACGATATTCAGAAAGCATATATACAACATTGGGATGCGCAATCTGCGGAATATGTGAAGAATCACTCATGTTAACATGAGGGGGAGTTTACGTGGCTGCACTCTTTTTTTCTTACTATGGTTTTTATCCCACTGGATTTTTCCTAGTAAGGTTTTTAACGAGGCAGCATAAAACACGTAATAAAGAGAATCATCATATGACGATCATCATCACAAGAGGGAGTGTTGAAAATATATTATATTATATTAGAATTGTTGAAAATTGAGTTGTATTATTTTGAAAATTAGTGTGTGATGATGTAGATGATGATGATTTAATTTTTGGACTAATCTCCCATTGAGATCTATAAATAGGTCTTTCCATTTGTGTAGAAAAACACAATTTGAGAGAATAAATTTAAAGTGTGGAGTCTGAGAATATTTTGAGTTTTTGAGTTTTATAAATTTTACTTTTCACAACACTTATTAAATTTAAAATTTATTAACGAGCGTTGTTATTATATAATTAATTCCCTATGACAAAAATGAGCTAGATACAATGGAAACACTATAAATCAAAGTGAATCCAATAATCTAACCATATAATTGACTATTAAAAAAACCCCATATAATTGATCGAAATTAATATTTTTTAATAGTAAGAATGATCTTGGGGAGATAATTGGTGACTAATGATTATGCAGTGAAGTCCCACATACTTTACTTCATCGTTAATATTGGCTTGCTTTCCCACCGAGTGTCTTTATTTAATAAATAGGTCGGTTTAATTTGGTTCATTTATAATGAAAAAATAAGTTATTTGATATAAAAATTAAAGTAATATTTTTGACATAAAGAATTTTTATTTTTTTAATGAATTTGATCGAATTAAAATCTCGTCCCATGTATCCATCTATGAGATCATATCATAAAAACTTGTATGTTATAAAATTTTATTGTCGTGACTTTAATATCGACGAATAAAGTAAAAATCTTGTTAACAATAATATTTTTTATTCTCGAAATTAATAAAAATCTTGTACCTCATTACATTATCTAGTATTCTCTTCTCAAGCACATTCACTTTGATGAATGATCATCAAATGTTGGATAGAAATATATCTGTCATTTCATTATAAGCTCGTTCTGTTCCACAATAATTTAATTATCATTTTATTTCATTTCATTTCAATGATAATGTTCAATGAATCCACCACATACTTTATAGTTAATTATGATATGAGTAGATCTCTTATGAAATTGTTCTACAGATCTTTATTGATGAGATGTATAAAATTTGTTCATATTTATAATAAAAAAGTAATATTTTTGACATAAAAAATAAATATTTTTTTTTATGATTGACTCAATTAAAAATTCGTTTCATAAAATTTATCCGTAACACCATATAATTTTGTGTAATAAAATTAATATTATCTTGACCACCAAGCTTTTCCCTTTAATAAAAAGAAATTTATATCGTGGCTTTATTGTAAGTTGACGAATAAAGTAAAGACCTTCACTTTATTCCCTTGAAATTAATAAAATGTGATGTAACTCCTATTAACTAATCTCCATGACATCCAAAATTATTTAACGCGAAGCTACACGAGATGAAAATGATGGTCTTATGCGTAAGAAATTTATAAAATTCTATCTCTTTTTTCGACGTAGAAAAATAGAATTTTGTGATTATTTCATTCCTTTAGAGGATGTTATAACATTATATCATATTATATTATATTATATTATTTAAGTAGACGAATGATAAATAATAAAATATTAAATATTCTAGTGATTGGTGTGCAGGGGGAAGACTGAGGAAGGGAAAATGTGTCACTATTAATCATTGCAGTCCAATTAACAATTTTGACTTGAAAAACAATATTAGAATCCGAAGGATCGAAACTTATTATAATTAATTAGGATTAGGATTAGTATTTTTTTTAATATTTTTTTTTAGGATAGAACATAAGAGTTTGTGAATATTTTGATTCTCATCCAACACAATCAAAAGAATGAATATATATTAATTAATATATGCATATCAGACTTAGATAAATGCAGATAATCTGAAAACAAATATTTAGAAGAAAAAATATGACCATAAAAAGAATTAAATAATATCAAATCCTAACAAAATCTTCACATATATCCAACAAACTTGAGGGCTTTTTCCACAAATATGAGCTTTATTCTGTCACTCTCTTCACCAAACCATTGTGATCTCATTGACCCGGCCATATAACCAAAACAACCACATGCAAAATGCATGCCATCAGTTGGCGAGTCTGCTTAATTCGAGCTCGACTCGATCAAGGTTCAAGCTAAGTTTTTCGATTGCGCTAGCTTTTTAACGAGTTTCCGAGCTCACTAATCAATATATATATATATATGAACTTGACTAATTTACATCACTAAATTAGAATATCATGTATGCACAAAATGATAATAGAAGAAGTGAAGAACATACTGATATACTTTTCTTTTCTTTAATTTAATTTAATATACAACCAAATTTTGTTGTTTTTTCTCTTCTTTTTTTTGGGCTAACCAATCACCGCACTCTTTGGGTACATGCGTCAGCTTTATGACGTCACGGAGAATATAGACCGACTTTTTGTGAAATGGAGCGTCTTTTCTTTAATTTGTCCCAGGTATCATAATCACGATTGTCTTGTGGGTTGTGGCTTATTTAACTCGACAAAAACTCTACCACTTCTTGCGGAACAAATTCTGAAAATGGCAGAGGAAAAATCCCAATCCTCGAAACTAATAAAGAAGTTGGTTAATTCCGATGAAAGTAGCGATGACGAAAAGGAATCTGCTTATTCCGTTGATATCGGCCTTCCCTTGGATAAACTGAGTCTCGGCCCGAAAAAAAAGCTTCTCGTGCTGTGTCTTGGCGGCCTTCTGGTGCACAGGGTTCACGTTAGGGATAGGGCCAGCGTTCGAGGGTTGCGGCCCGATGTGGTTTACGGCAAGTTTCTTGGTAAGCTGGCCCGAACTACGCAGGGTGGCAAATTTAAATTTTGTATTTAAACTTTGTTTTCTTTTATTTGGTGGTGAAACAGTTTTCAAGAGGCCTTTCTGCACCGACTTCTTGAAATTTTGCTTTGAACGTTTCCAAGTTGGGCTATGGTCCTCTGCAAGAGAGTAAGCTCAAAACAACTTATTCTAATTTCTACATATATACGTACCTTTTTTTTAAAAAAAAAAAAGGTTTGATAATTTGTTTTGCTTCGGAATCGAACAGTCACAACATCGATGGTGTTCTGAACGATATTACTGGTGGTGCGAGAAGCAAATTAATGTTCGTTTGGGTGAGTTTCTTTTCAAGAAATGATTACTAGTTTTTATATAGTCTGATCAAGAAATTATAGAACCTTGGTTAAAAATTTCCAAATGGTTAATTTGTTTTTGTAGAGTCAAGAAGAATGCACTGATTCTGGATTTTACTGCATAAACAAAAGAGAAAAGCCTCTGTTCCTGAAGAATCTCAAAAATCTGTGGGAGAAGAAATACATTACTAAAGGACAGTATTCATCCTCAAACACTTTGCTCATAGATGATGAGCCTCACACCTGTCTTCTGAATCCGGTATTTTGTTTACGTACCATCATTGTTTCAAATCAAAATTCGTAAGAAGCTTAATTCTCCATAAGTACTAGTCGTCGATCGATCATCGATGCCTGATTTTACTCTTGTTTGCAGCCGAACACGGCTATTTTCCCTGATCCTTACAAGAAACACGACACTAAAGATGCAGTTTTAGGTAAATATTGAGGATCTTGAACCTTATTCCATGCCAACTTGTTTACCAATCTTTCATGCACCAAAAAAAGGTTGGATTTATTTTTAAATTTATAATCATTCAGGTCTGAATGGCGAGTTGAGGAAGTTCTTAGATGGGCTTGCTGATGCAGATGATGTTCCTTCTTACGTGAAAGATCATCCGATCGGGCAGCTGGCAATATCGCCGGCACATCCCGATTGGAAATATTATGCGAGGATAGTCGATAACTTTGGTAAAAGAGGGTCAAGTGCTTCTACTGATGCTGAAAGTTCTGATGATGGGTAGAACTTCGAAGTTATATAATTAAAAATATGAATAATCAATAAAGTTTGGGTTTGTGAAGTTTGATGTTATGGACAACCAAAGAAACTGATGGGTAGAACTTTGATGTTATGTGTAAGAATATGAAAAAGTAGTTTGGGTTTGTGATTTGTGAAGTTTGGTGTTATGGCCAACAAAATTTTAAACTGCCTAGCATAGAATAATCCCTATTTTTATGTGTTTGGATCTATTGTTTTAACTTTTAAGAACTTTAAACTTACTTAAAAATGAAACTCTAATTTATATATATATATATGTATTTTAAAAAAAATAGTTCCCTTGTGGGCCTTATGAAGAAAACAATCGATAGAGAAGAAATATTAATCGAATCATAAGGCTATGTTTGGTTGATAAATAATTGGATTGATAAAAAAAACTCAAGGTTCTTATACATAATTTTTTGTGATAAAGCATAAGAAGATTAGAAAAGGGATTGAATAATATAATCATAAAAAGTAGATAGTAAATTACTCTTTTCTCCCCTTTTTATAAAGTTAATTAATAATTAATAGTTAATTAGTAGATATTCTTTCTTCACATCTGTTTTCGGTTATTGCTTGATATGAATAAAAAAATAATTATCGATTTTAATTAAAAAAACAAAAACCACAACAAATTAAGGGTATATTTGGAATATTTAAAAAAGTTTCACCAAAGATAGTTATTATTAAGCTCTCTCCTTTTATTAATAAGATAGATATTTTAAACTCATTATATATTGTTGGGATCGGTTCAGAGGGTAGAGGGGGGGTGAATACACTCTGAAACTTTTCTTTTTCTTCTTTAAAATGATCAAGTGAGGTTTAGTTCACTTAATCAGTTTTCTCAACTTCTAAAACGTTTTGAACAACTTAAATAGTGCGGAAATAGTTCAGAGGTTTTAGTGATGCAAAGTTTATAATGCAATGTATGAGCAGGATGTAAGATAAATGGCGGTAAATGCTAAAGCACGATTTTATGGAAGTTCGAAGGCTTAATCCTTCTACGTCTCCCCTTCTTCCACTTAGGAAGGAATTCACTAGAAGACTTTGGTTATTACAACGTCTTGTAATACACCCACTTCAGACTTAGGACTTATCCAATGCCTAATCCGAAACTCCTAGATTTACACAGATAAGATTCTCAGTTCTTATCAGACTGGTGGAAGCTTTCAGAGCAGCTTCAAGTCTCTTCAACACTGAGTATAGTTGAGTTGAGCTTCTCAGACTGCAGAGCGGTCGAGAGGCTTGAAAACCCTAGGATGATCCTTGACGATCAGATATGTGAACTGTAGGCGAGGGTTTATTTGAGCAGCAGATGAATGATCTTGTAAGTGTGCTCAAGTATATCAGATGAGGACTTCTGATATTAGTCAAGTGATTGAAATTTTTTTTTGAGTTGCTTGTCTCTCTTCGTTGTCTCGTATCACTTGTTGTTGTTCTTGTTGTTGTTCTCTTTTTGAGCACTCTTCCCTTTATATAGGTCAATCATCAACGTCTTTATTTTGAACGTTCTGATGCTGCATTGAATGCACATTTAATGCTCATAAATGCATTGATGATTCTGCATGAGGATCGTACACTGCAGACAACTTCCAGGGTCCAAAACTGGAATAAACGGTCGAATGCTTTATCTGCAGTCATTCTGTGTTTTTGCCATTTTGGTACAACCTGTTGTCTTGATTTGCAGGAGTCAACAAATCTTCTGAAACGCCGGTTCTGCTTTTAATAAAGGATCCTGCAAAGAACATCTTGTCACAGGTACTTGTCTCGAGATATCTAGATAGGCAGTTGGCATTCTACCGGTAGAGATATTTGTCCTCTGCTGGTTTGAATAACCAGTCGATAAGCTTGTGACTTCAACCGGTCGAGAGATAAAGGCGGTTGACAAGCTTCCGGTAGATAGATTTATCCTCTGCTGGTTTTGATAGCCAGTCGATAGGCTTGTGATAGGCTTGTGACTTCAGCCGGTCGAGAGCAAAGGCGGTTGACAAGCTTCCGGTAGAAGTTGTAGTAGATTCCTGAAATACAATGGTTGGCAGCACATTCCTATACAATGAGTTGTTGTTTGTTATCACCAAAATATCGGATTCAACAATTTCCCCCTTTTTGGTGATGACAAAACTTAAGTGCTCCAAGAACAATATGAAAGCATTAAAATGAACTTCATTGAGAGAATGAATTTCATTAAGTACAATAAACATTTTTATTACACCTACAGAAAAAAAATAAGATGCGGCTGCGATAAGTAAAGAAGAGATAAGTTGTTCATCTTTTGAACCAACTTGCTCCTCCTGACCTATCGCCTTCTCTTCTTCTTCTGTCGGCTTCTTCTTTTCTTCTGGACTCTTCTTCACGTCTTCTTGCCTCTGCTGCTCTACGTTGCTCTTCTTCCCCCTTTTTGGCATCACCTTGGTTGAGCCGAAGGATGACCTCAGTGAGTTGAGTGCCAAGGCAGGCTTGCATAGTGTCTATTTTTGCATCGATTTGAGCAAGTAGAGTGGCTTGCATAGTGTCCATCCGATCATTCAACTGCTTATGAAGGCGATTTTCGGATCGGATAACTTGTTCGGAGACGGTAGAGAGCGTGTTGATTTGAGTGCGATGATGATTAGTGATCTCTGTGGACAGACGAGCAAGGTCTCGAGACACGGTCTCGAAATGCCGAATCATCGTCTGGCGTGAATTATCGACCGATAAGGATGAGTTTGTTATGTCTTGAGAGAAGGACCTAACCGTTTGCATGAGCTCATGAAGCCGATTTATCAAGGTATGATCTAGAGCTGCGGCCATGGCTTCAATTAAAGAATCATCAGTCTGAATCATTTGCCCTTCTGAGTCATTTCTTGGTGAAACCGGGCTAGACTCACGATGATGTGGTGCGGGTGAACTTGCTGGAGAGCTACCCGATGGACCTTCCAATAATGGTACAGTTGGAGATGTAATAGTTTCGACTGCAGCCAATATGGTTGGTGGAGTACCAGGATCAGCACTTGGTTCATCCATAATGAGATCTTCCATAAACTTTTCAGTAGATGGAGACGGTTGAAGTGCTGGATCAGCATCAGTCACTTGCTGTTCTGGAGATGCAGGTGATACAATATTGCTTGGTATCTCCGTTGGGGGCACTGTTGCTTCACTACTGCAAGGAGCCTCTGTCACAGAGGTGACAGGTATCTCTTGTGCAACCACTTCTAAAACATCTTGTGAATGACCGGGAGAAGTGTGAGCGGTCGTCACGGGAGAGGAGTGAGCAATCACAACTGCTTCCGGTTGAGTAACTGCTTGGACTGCGGTTGAGGAGGGGTCGACCGATGAAGATGCTGCTACATTCGATCTTAGAGCATATGATTGAAAGAGGTCAGCAGTGATGAGATCGGTCAGAATCCCATCTGAAGAAGGGAGAGCATAGACGTCTTCTTCACCCTGATCTTGGGTGAGAAAGGTTTTCATCATCACTTGTGCTTCCAGCACATAAGCTTGCAAACAGGCTGCTGAAGCTGGTGTTTTGACATTGTTGAGAGCTTGGAAGTGCTGAAGTAGTTGAGTGATTTGACGTAGACTATCCTGTAGTCCAGTCAAAATCACAAAGTCATCGGCAGCGGTAGGACTCTTGGATTTGAAATTCTTGACACGCTCATTAATTAGCAGTGATAGCAGGCTTCCTCGAAGCTTCAAGTCTATGAGATGTCTTCTTTCCAGAGCCTCCACGATGTCTTCAGTATCAGCAAATAGAAGCATCTTCTGCTCAATGACGTTTAGAGATTTCCATTTAGGAAATATTTGAGCGAGTGTCAAGTGAGTGCGGGAGTGATGCCATCTGTCAAAACGTTGTAGATGACGCTTGACAGTACGGAGCACGTGAGAGATGATCATATTGAGTTCTATCGTAGCTGCTGGTTGAGCCTTGGGTGTGTAGATCATCACACCTTTCCCTTTGTCTTTGGGATCAGCTAGAGTGACCTCAGGAGCTGATGAGGCACCTTCCCGGATTATCACACCTTTTGTAGGACGAGGAGCAGTAGAAGCAACAACGGTAGTAGTCTCGACCGTTGGCAGGGTAGGAGCAAGTCCAGAAAGAGACTTTAGCTTCTTGTGCTGCCTCTTCTTCTCGCCTGCAGGCGTGGATGACACAGCTGCTTTGGAGACCGAAGGGGATGACCTGCTGAAAGCTTGAATCAGTGGAACATTCTCACGTGATTCATCTTCAGAGTCAGATTCGATGATCAGTTGACGCTTGGCAGACTTTTTGGTATGGACTGGTTTGGCCACGACCGAAACCGTTGAAAGCGGTTGAGGGATAGCAATAACCTTTGCGGTTGAGGGCAAGGTGTCGACCGCAGTCTCTTTCTTGTTCAGGAATTTGAGAATCGTAGACTTGTTGAGCCATTTGGTGGGATGCAGAGGCTCAGTCTTGGAAAAGTCCACTCCAAGGACGCCCAAGATGTGGCAGATTTGCAAAGCAAATCCCTCGGATTGCCCTTTGCCCCTGATCATTTCACATAGAATATTGAACAGAATGTCTGACCAGTTTATGTTGATCTTGGAGGCAATACAAGCCATGTATTGAAATTTCTCCAGCGTCACCTTGTCGTAAGATCCAGCCTTGGCCAGAAGATTCTTGGCCACGATATTAGTCAGTAGCCTGAATGGAGCTTTGAGAGATGTCTTCTGGGCCGGCAGTTTGATCGGAGCATCAGTAGTTGAGAACTCCTTCAACCAATAAGAGCAGTTACCATCTGGAAGATCCGTGCATTTTGTCAAACCCCTGGAGGGCAGATCAAATGTGCTGGCGAAGAACTTCTGATTGAAGGAGTAGACCTCTGTCTTGATCAAGCATTTGATAGTCCCATGCTCGATTTGAGCGGTTGCGAAGAACTCCTTCAAAACAGGCAAATCGCAGATGGCGCTGCATTCCAGAAATTTCTTCAGTCCAGAGGCTTCAAGCATGGTGAAGACCTCAGTTATTCCTGCGTTGTTTGCCTTAACAACGGAATCAAAGTTGATGGCGAGGCAAGTCTTCTGGATCGACATGATATCTGTAGATAAGAACTCGAGCAAGGAGTAAGCAAAAGCTTGAGAGTAATTCGATGGAGCGTTTAATACAATATGAAAGTTTTTAGCAAAGGTGAAAGATTGATATACGAGTGTAAAGAAGTATATATAGGAACCTATGGGCCATAGGGTGATGTCATGAAAAGTATTTTTGAAATTCAAAAAGTTTTGAAGAGCATAATCACGGCGCCCAATTAATGTCATTTGGTTCAAAGCACCAAGCTGCTAGTACGAAGCCTGTCAGAGACTAGTTAAAGGCGGATGATATGCCAATATTAATGGCAACGTAACAGCTAATCTATTAATGTCATATTGACAATCATTCCCCCTAAACACATGCATACTAACTTAAATCTACTAAGCCAAGAATATTTCAAAAATATGAAAACTTAGCGTCCGGTAGAGGCTTGGTGAATATGTCTGCTGCTTGCTGATCGGTAGAGATGTATTCCAGCCTGATTTCCTTCTTTAAGACATGATCTCGGATAAAGTGATGCCTGACATCAATGTGCTTTGTCCGAGAGTGCATCACTGGATTGTGAGTGATGGCTATGGCACTTGTATTGTCACAGTAGATTGGAGCTTCACTCGACCGAATCCCATAATCATTAAGCTGCTGTTGAATCCAGAGTATTTGAGCACAACAGCTGCCAGCAGCAAGGTATTCTGCTTCGGCGGTCGAGGTAGCAATTGATGTCTGCTTCTTACTTGACCACGAAATTAGTCTATCTCCAAGGAATTGACATGTGCCACTTGTACTTTTGCGATCAATTCTACAACCTGCATAATCTGCATCTGAATAGCCAATAAGATTAAGATTTGAATCTTTGGGATACCAAAGACCCACATTAGTAGTTCCTTTAATATATTTAAGTATTCGTTTGGTAGCAATGAAATGAGATTGCTTAGGTGCGGCTTGAAATCTAGCACATAAACAAACTGAATACATGATATCCGGTCGACTGGCAGTCAAATAGAGCAGTGAACCAATAAGGCCTCGATACATGGTTACCTCGACCGGAATTCCCCCTTCATCTTTATCAAGCTTAATTGATGTACTCATGGGGGTAGATACAGTTGAGCATTGTTCCATTCCAAACTTCTTTACCAATTCCTTGGCATACTTGGACTGATTGATGAATATTCCAGTTTCAAGTTGCTTTACTTGAAGTCCAAGAAAGAAGTTTAGCTCGCCCATCATGCTCATTTCAAACTTCTCCTTCATCAGTTTAGAGAACTTTGAGCACAACTTGGGGTTAGTTGACCCAAATATAATGTCATCAACATAAATTTGTACTAGTAACACATGATCACCTTTTACAAATTTAAACAGGGTCTTATCGACCGTTCCAATTTGGAAATCATGTTCCAGTAAAAATTTTAGCAAAGTGTCATACCAAGCACGTGGTGCTTGTTTTAATCCATAGAGAGCTTTGTCAAGTTTATAGATATATTGAGGATGAGTAGGATTGACAAAACCTGGTGGTTGTTCAACGTACACCTCTTCTTGAAGTAGACCATTGAGGAATGCAGACTTCACATCCATTTGATAAACTTTAAAATTCTTGAAGGCTGCATAAGCAAGAAAGATGCGGATTGCTTCTAGTCTTGCAACTGGCGCGAAAGATTCCTCAAAGTCTATGCCTTCTTCTTGTCTGAATCCTTGAGCAACAAGTCGAGCTTTGTTACGCACAACAGTGCCATGTTCATCGAGCTTGTTACGAAACACCCATCTAGTTCCAATCACATTTTGATTTTTCGGTCGAGGAACTAGATGCCAAACATTGTTGCGGGTGAATTGATTCAACTCTTCTTGCATAGCTTCAATCCAGCTGGCATCTGATAGAGCTTCATCTATTTTCTTGGGCTCTACCTGAGATATGAAAGCGGCATGCAAGAATTCATTAATCATTTGACCACGTGTTTTTCGAGGAGCAGAAGGGTCACCTATGACCAACCCAGGTGGATGATCTTTGTTCCACCTAAAATAATTCCCTAAAGGGTTGTCATCAATTGGTTGATGAACGTCCTCGTTTACTGGATCATCATTGGCTGGAGGATTGTTATCAACCGGTGGATCCACTTCTGGCCTTGTTTGATCACACCCGGTAGAGGGAACTGGATCATCCTTCTTTGGAGGATATAGATCACTGTCACTCTCTTTCTGTAGATTTGTGTTTTCCAGTCTGTGACTCAGATCATTTATGCTCCCTTGAGTTTGTTCTGTACATAGAGTAGATTCATCAAAAACAACATGAATGGTTTCCTCGACCGTTAGTGATCTTTGATTGAACACTCGATAAGCTCTGCTAACGGCTGAGTAACCAATAAAAGTTCCTTCGTCTGCTTTGGCATCGAAGGCTGTCAAGTGGTTTTTGCCATTGTTGTGGATAAAGCATTTGCACCCAAAAATTTTGAAATAAGAAATATCAGGTTTTGTGCCATTCCAGATCTCATATGGAGTTTTGTTAAATCGTTTATTAATCATAGATCTGTTTTGAGTATAGCAAGCTGTGTTAACTGCTTCTGCCCAAAATCTTTGAGAAACATTTGAATCAGCAATCATAGTTCTGGCTGCTTCTTTTAAAGTACGGTTCCTTCTTTCAGCCACCCCATTTTGCTGTGGGGATCTAGCAGCTGACAACTCATGTTTGATTCCCTGATCATCTAGATAAGTCATAAGAGTGGTGTTTAAAAATTCAGTCCCTCTATCACTCCTGATTCTATCTATCACAGTAGATTGTTCATTTTGCAAGCGTTTAAAAAGCTTAATCAGGTGAGGTGCAGTTTGATCTTTTGAAGAGAGAAAGATGACCCAAGTAAATCGAGAAAAGTCATCTATAACAACAAGAGCATATCTCATTCCCCCTATGCTTCTTACTGGTATAGGACCAAATAGGTCCATGTGAAGTAAGTCTAAACATTTGGAAGAAGACATACACCCTTTATTTTTAAAAGTTGCTCTCACCTGCTTTCCTAGTTGACAAGCAGGACAAACTTTGTCTTTTATAAAATCTCCTTCGGGCAGACCAGAAACCAAATCATGCTTCCTCAAGTTAAAAATGGACTTAAAATTTAGATGATTTAACCGCTTATGCCACAACCAATGTTTATCATGATGAGCAGTAAGACAAGTAGGTGAAGAAATATGTGAGCAAGACCAGTTTACCTTGTAGGTGTTTAGGTCTCGTACACCGGTCATAAGAGTCTCACCTTTGTCATTTTTTATGAGGCAAGTGTGTTTGTGAAACTCGACCGAATGATCATTGTCACATAGTTGACTAATACTTATCAAATTATAGCATAGTTTGTCAACAAGTAACACATCTTTAATAATGATGTTACCATGGATGATCTTACTCTTACCCACGGTTTTACCTTTGGAGTTGTCTCCAAAGCTGATCTTTGGTCCTTTGCACAACACCACTTCTGTTAGAAGTTCTGGATTCCCTGTCATGTGTCGTGAGCAACCGCTATCTAAATACCAGGTAGTGTCCTTGATAGAAGTGGTTTTCTCGCCCGTTTGGACTTTTAGTACCTGCAAAGAGTGAAGAACTTTTGGTACCCATATCTAGTAGGGTCCAGGTCGGATTAGCCCTTTCGGGACCCACACCTGGAACACCCTTACAGGTTTGCCCGTGTGTGTGTCCAGAAATCTGTGCGGTCGATAGGCAGTAAATGTGTGTGCTTGTGAGGTTGCTGTGTGCTGCTTGCCTTTTTTATTTTCATCAGTTAGCCTGTACCTCTTTTGAACTGGCCTGCAATTAAAGTACTGGTAAGGCTTCTCCTTTGACCATCTTTTCTTAGAGTAGTTAGACTCATTCCATGGCCTTTTGAAATTAGATTGGTTTCCCTTTCTTCTTTCATTAGGTTTTGGTTTGATCCAAGTTCCTCTTTGATTAGAGGTCTGGGGATCCACATATCCCAGCCCTCTATGCTTAGAGCTTCGTTCGTTCGATACTTTCTGATTTTTGTCAAAGCTGCACTTATCGTTTTCATATATCGTGCTGGACCTGACAAATCTTATTTTGTTAAGATTGCCTTTGTCCAGGCTTGACTGAATACAGGATTCCATAGACTGTTCATTTGTTCCAAACCCTAGACCGGTTTTATCATGTACCGGTCTCTGGATTTCTTGAATCTTGTCAATGGTTACCGAAGATTTATTCCAAGCCTTAATGGTTTCAAGTAGTTTTTTATTCTCAATCAAGGTAGCTTGGAATACTCTTTTCAAGGTGTCGTTCTCAGTAGCCAGCAGACTTAGCTTGACCTTAAGACCATCAAGCTCTTTTTGCTGCATGCAGCTTGATTTGCTTGACTTATCTTTTAGGTCAGCTCTTTCTGCCTTTACTTCCTCGAACTCCTTGGATAATGCTTTGTATTCATTAGCCATTTCGTGTAAAGCAGTAACTAAATCACTGTGAGTAAATTCAGGTGAGCCAAAGTCAAATACCTCCTCAGCTTCTTCTTCGATGTCGGCCATAAGGCATTCCACTTTTTCATCATCGCTGTCATCTGAAGAGCTTCCGGTATTGGAGTTGTCAGAGTCAGACTCAGCCCACTTGCTTTTGCTTTCGTCTGCTACTAGAACCCTTTGGTCTCTTCCTTTTCTAAACGTCCTTTTATCCTCCTTACCCCTTCTTCTTTCGGAGAATTGCTTCTGATCATTGTTCTTAGGCTTGGTGCAGTCTGCAATGAAGTGGCCTGGCTTTCCACAGTTAAAACAAGTAGGACCATCGTTTGTATGGTCCGATTTATGATAATTTTTAAATTTAGAATTGTTTTTACGCATAAATTTACCAAATTTCTTGACAAAGAGTGTCATGGCTTCATTGCTGATTTGCTCAGCTGATCTCTTTGGAGCTTCCTCGACCGGTGGACATATCACGGTTGAGGTTAAGGCCTTGGTTGGTTGAGAAGTAGATGGTTCATCTTCTGTTCTCATGTTGAGCTCGAACTCATAGGCTTTGAGATCTGCAAAGAGATCATGCAGTTCAACCTTGCTCAAGTCTTTTGACTCTCTCATGGCCACTGTCTTGATCTCCCATTCTTTGGGCAGAGCTCTCATAACCTTCACAGCAATTTCACGATTAGTATAAGTTTTACCTAAAGCAATAAGATCACAGATGATACTACTGAACCGTTCATCAAATTCAGCCATGGTTTCCCCTGGCTTCATTTTGGCGTTGTCATATTTTTGAATGGCCAGAGTGAGCTTGTTTTCCTTTGTCTGGTCATTCCCTTCACACAGCTGAGTGAGCTTCTCCCAAATCTCCTTTGCTGTGGAACATGACTTGATTTTGCTGAACATATTCTTGTCCAGTGTTTTGTATAGGATGTCCCGGGCCACATTGTCAAGATTGGCCTTCTTTTTGTCCTCAGTGGTCCACTCAGCTCTTGGTTTCTCAATCATTTGTCCTGCACCATCGGCTAGAGCTGGGTTGACCTTCATAATTTTGATAGGACCGTCTGTTATGACATATAGCATGTCATCATCCTGTGCTGCAAGATGTGCCTGCATGCGAATTTTCCAATCATCATACTCTTCTTTAGAAAACATAGGAATTCTGTTGAAAGAAGTCATGATTTGAAAACTTCAGATCAGCAGTTGAGAAAGGAACCTGGCTCTGATACCACTTGTTGGGATCGGTTCAGAGGATAGAGGGGGGGTGAATACACTCTGAAACTTTTCTTCTTCTTCTTTAAAATGATCAAGTGAGGTTTAGTTCACTTAATCAGTTTTCTCAACTTCTAAAACGTTTTGAACAACTTAAATAGTGCGGAAATAGTTCAGAGGTTTTAGTGATGCAAAGTTTATAATGCAATGTATGAGCAGGATGTAAGATAAATGGCGGTAAATGCTAAAGCACGATTTTATGGAAGTTCGAAGGCTTAATCCTTCTACGTCTCCCCTTCTTCCACTTAGGAAGAAATTCACTAGAAGACTTTGGTTATTACAACGTCTTGTAATACACCCACTTCAGACTTAGGACTTATCCAATGCCTAATCCGAAACTCCTAGATTTACACAGATAAGATTCTCAGTTCTTATCAGACTGGTGGAAGCTTTCAGAGCAGCTTCAAGTCTCTTCAACACTGAGTATAGTTGAGTTGAGCTTCTCAGACTGCAGAGCGGTCGAGAGGCTTGAAAACCCTAGGATGATCCTTGACGATCAGATATGTGAACTGTAGGCGAGGGTTTATTTGAGCAGCAGATGAATGATCTTGTAAGTGTGCTCAAGTATATCAGATGAGGACTTCTGATATTAGTCAAGTGATTGAAATTTTTTTTGAGTTGCTTGTCTCTCTTCGTTGTCTCGTATCACTTGTTGTTGTTCTTGTTGTTGTTCTCTTTTTGAGCACTCTTCCCTTTATATAGGTCAATCATCAACGTCTTTATTTTGAACGTTCTGATGCTGCATTGAATGCACATTTAATGCTCATAAATGCATTGATGATTCTGCATGAGGATCGTACACTGCAGACAACTTCCAGGGTCCAAAACTGGAATAAACGGTCGAATGCTTTATCTGCAGTCATTCTGTGTTTTTGCCATTTTGGTACAACCTGTTGTCTTGATTTGCAGGAGTCAACAAATCTTCTGAAACGCCGGTTCTGCTTTTAATAAAGGATCCTGCAAAGAACATCTTGTCACAGGTACTTGTCTCGAGATATCTAGATAGGCAGTTGGCATTCTACCGGTAGAGATATTTGTCCTCTGCTGGTTTGAATAACCAGTCGATAAGCTTGTGACTTCAACCGGTCGAGAGATAAAGGCGGTTGACAAGCTTCCGGTAGATAGATTTATCCTCTGCTGGTTTTGATAGCCAGTCGATAGGCTTGTGATAGGCTTGTGACTTCAGTCGGTCGAGAGCAAAGGCGGTTGACAAGCTTCCGGTAGAAGTTGTAGTAGATTCCTGAAATACAATGGTTGGCAGCACATTCCTATACAATGAGTTGTTGTTTGTTATCACCAAAATATCGGATTCAACATATATCCATATCATTTAATTATGGGAATTTATTTTTTCTCATGTAGTTTTGTTAGCGATTTTGGTATTTTTTGTTTGTTTCTTTAGTTTTTTTTTTGAAATTTTAGTTTTTTTTCGATGTGACGCTGGTATGACACTATGAAAATGCTGATGTGGAGTTGACGTATATAATGTCACGTAAATATTTTCGAAAAAAATGAAATTGTAAAAAAATTGAACTTGCGGGGGTAAAACTGAAATATGAAATCATAAAGAACCGAAAATGCAAAGTGTACGCGTTTAAAATTATTATTTATTATGGTATCTTTGCCAAAATATCTGGCAAAAATCACTTTCTTGTTATATATATTATATATATATATAATATATAGTTTTGATATGATGAACACTTATCATGTACATTTATGTGTGCACCTGCCGAACGCCGGCTGCCCGATCGGATGATCTTTCACGTAAGAAGGAACATCGTCCGCATCAGCAAGCCCATCTAAGAACTTCCTCAACTCGCCATTCGGACTTCCTCAAGTCACGAGCTATTATGACGTACAACAAAGATATCGTCGGTGCATCCCGATTGGAAATATTATGCGAGGATAGTCGATAACTTTAGTAAGAGAGGGTCAAGTGCTTCTGCTGATGCTGAAAGTTCTGATGATGGGTAGAACTTTGAAGTTATATAAGAATATGAATAAAGTTTGGGTTTGTGAAGTTTGATGTTATGGCCAACCAAAGAAACTGATGGGTAGAACTTTGATGTTTTTTTTGTTGAACAAACTTTGATGTTATGTGTGAGAATATGAATAAAGTAGTTTGGGTTTGTGATTTGTGAAGTTTGGTTTTATGGCCAACAAAATCAAAACAGTTCCCTTATGGGCCTTATGAAGAAAACAATCGATAGAGAATAAAAATTAATCGAATTATAAGAAGATTAGAAAAGGGATTCAATAATATAAGAGAAAATTGCTTTTTTGATCATGTATGTTTGTCACTTTGCGATTTCAGTCCTTTATATTTTTAGATTTCAGTTTTAGTCCGCTATCTTTATTTTTTTGGCAATTATAATCCTTTTTCCGACATATAACGCTGACGTGGCACAAATTAAATGCTGATATGGAGTTGACGTATATAGTGTCACTTAAGCATTTCTGAATAAAAAGGACCGAAATTGCAAAAAATCGAAACATGTAGGACTAAAAACTGAAATATGAAAATATAGAAGACCAAAATCGCAAAGTAACAAACATGCAAGACCAAATTTTCAATTTTTCCATAATATAATCATAAAAAATAGATAGTAAATTACTCTTTTCCCCCCTTTTGATAAAGTTAATTAATAATCAATTAGTAGATATTCTTTCTTCACATCTGTTTTCGATTATTGCTTGATATGAATAATAAAATAATTTTCGATTATATTACTCACGATTAATCTTTAAACCAAACTTTATAATTTATATAATTAATTATATTACATACATTCACTCATACGTAACATATTTTTTAACTCATTATATATTCATATCATTTAATTATGGGAAAATTGTTTTTTTTTTTGTCATGTAGGTTTGTTAGTTTCTTGTTTTTTTCTTTAGTTTATTTTTTAGAATTTTAGTCATTTTTTTGATGTGACGCTGATGTGACACTAAGACAACGCTGACGTGGAGCTGACGTGTATAATATCACGTAAATATTTTCGAAGAAAAAAGAATGAAATTGTAAAAAATAAAAATATGCATGAGTAAAACTGAAATATGAAATCATAGAGGAGCGAAAATAAAAAGTGATAAACATATGTTAGCAATTACAATTTTCTCTATAATTTTCTTATCCTAAGTACGCGCTTAAAATTATTATTTATTATGGTCGGCAAAAATCAAAATATACTCAATTTACAGTTGTTTAAAGTTATTTTTTTAAATCATCTAAAATCGTGTCAAATGTCTTATCGATGTTAAAACTGATATAGAAATGATATAACAAATGAATAATCAAGAGAATTTCACCAATTATTTTGGTAGGGTTTATCGGGGGTGATACATTAGCAGCATAATTTTCAATTAGCTAGCGTAGAAAAACGAACCCTTTTTCAAAAGTATTAATCTTTACTAATTGAAAGAGTGTATACACAGCTTGCTGGTGCTTATCTTCTTGGTGACCCTCTGCTCAGCTCCCGGGTGTGAGACTATGCTGCACTTCCAGAACTCTAGTGAAGCATGACCCTTGGATTAGGAGGATCGGAGCTCACATGAAAACATGTCGGGAGAGCATAGTCTTACCCGTTCCCGGATTATCTCTCTCGGGTGCGTATTTTGAGTCGTTTTTGGTGCTAAAATCATATAAAGTCTATAGATTTGATTTGTCATATATGACACCAATGATATTACCCGAGAAAAATGGATAGCTTAGGTTAGCAATTATGAGTAAACGTGGATCAAAGCACTGCCTTGCTGAGATCTGCACACTCTCGAACAAGAATTGTTAGTTGGACTTCAAAAGATTTTCCGGAGGGCCACTCCAATATTTAAGTCAGCGAGGTGCTAACAAGAAAAAGAATGCATGGAATAGTTTTGTATGTGATAAAAATTGAACTCCATGTTTTCACCTCCGTTTGGGGTATTTATAGGGCCTCGAGTAGTGATCAAGATATAAGAGTCGTAGATCACGTTTTGGTCATGCCCATGCTGGTGGACGTGATCAATTATCGATGGTCTTCCTAGCTACTTAATTCCCTGTTCAGTGTAGATTATTTCTCGAACTTCCGAGTTGTCGCACTGTTTCAAGCCCCGGATCCTAGGGCTCTTCCGCCCGGCCAGGCTCCCCCAATCTGAAGCCATGAACTTCCGGGGTTTTTCTCCATGATGTTCACCGTACCCGATTTATCTCACCCTTCTTCCAGGGTTACTCTATCCCAGCCCCCTAGTTCTAAGATGACCGTGAAATTTCTCGAGGTATCAATAAAGAAAGCAACTATGGAGCTACGGGAAATATATAGATACGTAACAGTACTCTTAATTAGGCACAGCTGGAGACCAGATATTGACTCGCAAAAGACAGCATGCAGAACCTAGAGCCTCAACAACTAGACATGGTTGCATTTACCTGAGATGGAGTTTAATTGACTATCCAAATAATTAGCACGGTACGTGTGAAACCTCACAAATTGGAAATGATCGTGGTTGATGATTAAATCAATTATGGTGAATTCTTACATGTTTGTAATTAACTCAATTATAATGTAAATAAATATAAAGATAATTTAATTTTTTTTGTATGTGTAAATTTTTTAAAAATAGAAATAAAGTTAAATTAATGGATTTTCAATCCTTCCATATTCAAATTCAAATTTAATTATTTATTCAAACACATGTACATTTTGTTTTGTTTTTTTGTTTTAGTACTGATAACATAAACAAAGACACATATAATTCTAGTAATTTATAAACACAACTAAGCAACCATTATTAATAGACTAATAGACATGTCAATTCGGATTTGACCCGCCATTAAAAAATGACGGGTTAGGTCATGCTTTTGACGGACTGTCAGGAGGCGAGCCGAAACAGACTGGCCCGTTTGGGCCACGGGCCAGGCAATGTGGGGCGGGCTTGCCCGCAGGTCGGCCCATCAATTTTTTTTACAATTTAAAAATTATATTATAATTAATATTTTATGTATGATTGATAAGTATGAAACAATTTATATTGTTTAAAATATTTTATAAATGATTATAAACTCTAAGGTAGTGTTTGCAACCTCTAAAAGTAAATGATTATGGAGATTTTTTTAACAAATTTGTTAAAAAAATCTCCATAATCACTTATTTTTAGAGGTTGCAAACACTACTTAAGCATTGTTTGGTTTGAAGTATTATTAATTTATGTATAATTTATTTCAATCAATCTCGTGTTATTCTCGTCAAATTATTTATCTATCTATTAATTATTAATTTTATATCAATCAAATCTTATAAACTATGATTTATCCATGTAATCAAATAATATATTAACTATTATTTTTTATTTATTTTTAATTATATTATATTACTTATACGGTGCCTAAATGATTTATGATAATTTATGTTTGGTTGATTATTTTTAAAATTTTATGTTATTTATAATGATTTAATTTTTTAATGATTTTTTCAATATATATATATATCATTTATAATTATTTATTTACGTAGGTTTTTTAAAAATATTTCATATACATTTTTTAATCTTTTTTTATTTATAGCGGGTTGACCCGCCCATTTCACAACTCATGACGAATAGGGTCGGGTATTTGGTTGGGAGAAATCCCAACCCGCCATCCATTCATCCCACCAACACGAGACGGCAAAGACGCAGAGTGGCATTTCTCCGATCGCAATCTTCAAGTTCTTAGTCCATCGATGATCTGCATCCCTCTTTGATTCTTTGATGATTTTCCAAGAGCAATTTACAGGAGGTAAAATTTTAATTTCTGTTCTGTTATAATTCCTTGTCCGGGAAGAGGGGATTTCAAACCTGATTGATTCTTGTTATTACTACTGTATTTATGTAGATCTGAACGACGATCTAGAGCATTTTGATGAGGTTAGATGTCCAAGGGCAATAAGGTAACTTGCGTTCGTAATCTATGTTACTGTAGGGAAGAGGATTCACAAACCCTTGCGCTCAGAAGAATTTAATTTCCCAGATGTGCAGTGCCATATCCCGGAGCTTCGGGATTTCGAGAAAATGTGTATCAACGAGACAGACATTAGTTTCAAGTCTTTATCAGACCAATATCCAGTACACCAATATGGACCTATCCCTGGATAAACTGAGTCTCGGGCCGAAAAAGAAGCTTCTCGTGCTGTGTCTTGGCGGGCTTCTGGTGCACAGGGTTCACGATAGGGATCCCGATTTGGTTTACGACAAGTTTTTTGGTAAGCTGGCCCGAACTGAGCAGGCTTGCAAATTTAAAAATTTGTATTTTAACTTAATTTGTTTTCTTTTATTTGGTGGCTTCATTCATGAAACAGTTTTCAAGAGTCCTTTCTGCACTGACTTCTTGAAATTTTGCTTTGAACGTTTCGAAGTTGGGCTATGGTCCTCTGCAAGAGAGTAAGCACTATACAGCTTATTCTAAATACTCGGATAAAATTTTAAGATTGATACTTTGTTTTGCTTCGGATTCGAACAGTCACAACATCAATCCTGTTCTGGACGATATAGAAAATGAAGGAAGAACCAATTAAAGTCCTGTTCTCGTGCTCTCGGCACTAGCATTAATCCTTGAAGCGAATTATATGTTTAAGGAAACCTAGTGTCTGCAAATTATGAGTAAGGTGAATGACTTAGAAATGTGGTGGAAAATATTATTGCTTTTTCAGTTTTAGTGGTAGAAAATAAAAGACAGCAGGTTCCTCCATAATATTTGTCATAGATCACTGTTTTCCCAAGCTTAGTTAAGCTGATTTGTTTGAAATAATTTTTGGGTTTGAATAATATATGCATGTATATGTTATTGACTATAAATGGGGGGATATATACAATGCGACAAAAAGGCATGAATCGATAAATTGAATGTGAAATTGTGGTGTTGAGGAAATGACTGAATCATGGATACCAGTTAAGCAGATTGGATCTATTATATGTGAAGTTATGAAAACCAATTAAGTATTGGAATTTGCAGAGAGCTAATTGGTGAGTGACGTTTTGTTTGCCATGTTGGTGATTCGATCAGAGAGTTATATCTCAAATGGAATATATCAGGTTGTAGCAAACTGATGATCGCGTGTTTGTGTGAGAGTGACTCATTTTTAACAGCAGTAGAACTTAAATTTTTGATCTTATATGAGAAGGAGTCCACCAAGAGATTGCAAACATTTCTTTCCAAGTGCAATTAAATTTAAAAAACTGTAGTAGAAATACAATCAAGAAATATTGCTTCATCATACCTTTTGAAGTAAAGATTCAAACAAACACATGCATTAAGTTTTATTCTTAGAGACATTGATGCACTGCTCTAGTGCTATTATTGAAGTTTTTGGTCTGGAAATTGTGCTACCTATTAGATTTTGCATACTTACGACGGGGTCATATATAACATGGTGCTATCTATTGAGCATGATCTTGTTTTTTCTTGAATTCATTGATGTTTATGGATATGTGAAACTTGATTAATATAAGGGCAATATTATATACAGTTCGTTGAAACCGATCAATAAACAAACTAGCGTTACGACTCTGCCAACGAAATGAACGCGGAGCCCGTTCCGACCGTTACGTCTTTTTTCTTTCTTTATGAAATTTTTCGAGGGCGGTACACTTTTCCCGACTTGGCTTCCATTCCAGCAGCTGCGGCTTCGACCACATCGAAAGAGAGAGACCGCGGTTTAGTTCTTTTTTATATAGATAGTCTTCTATCCGGGTCACCAATCTGGAAGAAACAAAGGGGGTGGTGGGGCAGTGGTCGAGTGTTCCATGAGATAGTAATATAATGTTTATGCATCAACGTTATTTTATTTTATTATCAACGTTTATATTGTATTTTAAATTTAGGATCAATGGACATTCTTGAAAAAGATGTACAAACAGGAAGAAAACGTTCACGAGATGAATTTGAAAAAAACGACGAAAAGACAAATATAATTATTTTATTGGTAAATGTTCTTATGGTAATTATTGGAACTTGACATCGTCAAAGATATATGATCAAAGATCTGTCAACGAGTGATTATCATATAAGGGATTATCAAAGGTCAATTTGGATGAAATGTTTAAGTCATGATCCTACTTGTATGAGCCAGTTGCGTATAAACATTAGAGGATTTAATAAGTTGTGTCATATATTACGTTGTGAAAGAGATTTAAATGTTACAAAAAATGTAACATTAGAAGAAATCGTGGCATCGTTTTTACATATTATAGGACATGATAAAAAATATAATACTATTAAAACCGTATTTGGACGCTCTGGAGAAACTGTTAGCAGAAAATTTCATATAGTTTTGCGGGCGGTTTTGAAAATAGGAAAGCTTTATATTAAACAACAATCAAGTGGAATACGTCCCGAAAGAGATCTTGACAAGTGAAAATGGTTCCCGGTAAATTTCAAATTAATTACAAATGTTTTATGTATTTTTTCATATTTTTTTGAAATGATTAATGATAACTTTAGAATGCAAAGGGAGTTTTAGATGGAACATTTATTAAACTCACAGTTCCCTCTCAAGATCGGAATCGATATAGGAGTAAAAAAGGTGATTTGTGTACTAATGTCTTAGGAGCATGCGATGCTAACTTGAAATTTCTATATGTACTACCTGGATGGGAGGGATCCGCTTCAGATGCTCGAGTACTACATGATGCAATGAGTAGACATAATGGATTAAAAGTTAATATCAGTAAGTTAAAAATGTTTTAATTGATCTAAGTTTTTTATTTTTATTTTTTATAATGTTTGGAATCTCTAATTTCATATTTTTGTAAATTTTGTTTAGATGAATACTATCTTGTTGATGCGGGATATACAAATGGTCCTGGTTTTCTTGCACCTTTCAGAGCAACTCGTTATCATCTCAACGAGTGGAGAGGTAACACCCCAAGAAATTATAAAGAATTGTTCAATTTTCGACATTATTCCGCCCTAAATGCCATTGAAAGAAGTTTTGGTTTGCTTAAAAAAAGATGGACAATTTTGCGCACTGCATGTTTTTATGATCTAAAAACACAAATTAGAATCATCAATGCTTGTTGCATTTTACATAACTTTATCCGTGATGAGATGCCAGAAGATCCATTATTAGATAAATTGGACCGAGAATTAGGACAAAGAGATGTGACTGAAAATGATTCGAGTGATCAAGAAGAACAAATAATGACAGTTCAAACAACAAGATAATGGACAACGTTTCGAGAAACTTTGGCGATGCAAATATATGAAGAATATCAAACTCGTCGAAGAATTTAGTTGTTGAATACATTAACTCTACTTTATTTTGAGTTGGATATTGGATATGAGTTATCATAATTTTGTTCGGTGTATGTTACTAAAACTTTGATTTGATTATAGAATGATTGTACGAAAAATATTTATTGTGTCACTAACATGATGAAAAAATAATTGTCAACGAATTTAATTGATTTATAATTTGATGGATCTAGTTATTTTACTTTATGAAGTTTAATTATAATAAAATATATATTGTTTTTAAGAAAAAAATATAAAATATTTTTTTAAAAGTTTATATATGTAAATTTAGTATTTAATACAATTTAAGTAAAGAAAATGTAAATTTATATCATTTTAAATTGGACAAGATTATTTTGAAATAATAATTGTTTTAATTTTAAAATATATAAAAAAATAAAGAATAATATAATATACTTTTTTAAGATTTGAAATTCTTATATTTTGTAGCCAAGCCACATATTTCCAATCAATGGATTTAAAATCCACTTTGAAATTCTATGTTCATCCAAGCAAGAGATTTCATAAAAAGAGGATTCAAATCAATGATTTTCAAATCCATTAATTTGAAATCTTTCCTCAAATCCAAATCTACTCATCCAAGCACAACCTAACAGTTTCTCAATTTTCTTAAACCTTTCATTTTAATTCTGCTTGCAAAATTTACATACATCTACATTAATGAAAATTTGAATACTTATCACCCCTTGTTTATTTTTACACAAAAATCAACATGAGATCGTCTAACGAGTTAAATTTATGAGAAATATTTTTGATTCCAATTGACTGTAAAAAGTATTATTTTTCATTAAAAATATCGAAAGGATTAACATGTCTAAAATATAAATTCGTGAAATCATTTCACAAAAAATATACTCTTATTTTTAAGAAATTGACTTAATTAACTATATTTAGTTATTTTTATTATAATCAATTAGTGCCTCTTTGCATGTATTACGTGCTTATATCGTTAGAATAATTTAGATAGTATATTATATATATAATATATATCAATGATATTTTTTTTATAATCATTTCGTGGGGAAAAGAAATATTGTATTAATGAATGCATCTGTATTCTTTATCTACATGTCTTCCGACTCCGTTTCATCAACAACAAATCAATGGACCCATTTTATTATCCAATTTGATTTCTTGTATATAAGTGGTTAGGTAAAGTCCAAACCTATTGAGAACATGTAGTCCATCATCAAGTCTTGCATGAGGCTCAATCATATAAATTAGAATACAGATGGATCGAAATTGGTAGACTTCAATGATTGGACTACCATTATATTGCTATCCTTCGCATTCCACTTCATTTTTTTGAGACTTTTAAAAAAACAAATGTATCAATTATTTGTTTGTTTAAAACCATATATAAACAACTTAAAAAACATCCCACTAAAGAAATTATTATTATTATTTTTTGAAATATATAGTTTTTGGTACATTAAGTTGAATCATGTCTTCGTGATCAAACTGTTAAAACGAATATATTGTCAATTTTCTAAATCTGCTCGTTGCTAAAATCTGAAAATAAAAAATGTCGGAAACAAATGTAATTTCCAATTACAAGTAGATAAAGTTTAGGTGAGCCCTTAAATTACTTGAGCAAGACAATAAAAAGAATCACGTATAAGTACTGTTGATCCACATGCATAATTCAGTAACATATATATGGGGTGGTTTGCGATCAATTTCTTGTTTAGTTGGTCACCAAGAATGTACATTTCAATAAAATAAAAATAATAAGAATATCCATCTCAGTGTCTAATTAGGTGTCCTCTCCGAATCAAAGCAATAATGAGACATTTAAAGTCAAGACAAAAGCCCTCCTCCCCTCCATAAATTTGATGAACTTAGTTAAAAATGAAGAATATGATTATCCATACTATTTCTTGTTTTTCTCAAGTCGAAAGAAAAAATACACAAATTAAAATATATAAGTAAGTAAAAGTCACAACCCCGAGTTTTTACTAGCATTGATAATGTCTTTGTTTTTTTGCCATATGGTTTGTTTGGTTCCCATTTAGATCCTCCACACCTCTCATTTTACAATGCCATATAGAGCCAACACAAAACAACTACAATGTCTTCTCATTTTTCTTAATTAATCTTATTGTTTAAACAAGGCATATTCCTTATCTTACCAAAGAGCACAATGATTTCTCACTTCGATTGTTCTTTCTATCGAAATATTTTCCATATAATAGCTACTTCAAACTTAGATATAAAAGTCATAATTAAAGAAATAAACAAATTTTACAACTTTTCTTAAGATTCAAATCCAAAAAAAAAAAGAAGAATTATTACTCACATTCCCATTTTTTTTTTTAAAAAAAAGACATTAATTTAACGCATGAATATCACAATATTTTTTCTAATAATAATTATTGGTCATATTCCGAAACGAATATAGGAAATTGACAAGCGACAGCCCACCAAAGAAGCCAATTATATGCGGAAGAACAAACGAATAACTTTACCTAGGCCACACCGAGATTTTTGGCGCACGATACTGCTTCTGCCGACTGCGGTCAAAGGGGTCGTTACTATTTGACACTGCCGGTGCGCACCTAACATAACGTACGCCCCCATTTTCCCCAAACAAATTTGATCCTCCGCTGTAGCTAACTTTTCAACTTTATCCCACTAACTCAGAAAACCAAGATTTTCCACCTTCTCTTCTTCTGTGCAATTATTCGGATCAGGGCTGTAAAAAAAAATTGTTGCTTTGGATCTCATACTGCGCGCCCTGTTCTTCGTGTATACTGTGAGCTTTAGTTTTTCTTTTGGTTGATTTTTTAAACTCTATTTAGCTGCTGCATTGGTATTGTTCTGCTTTGATTTTGGTTTCCGAGGATGCTGAAGTGAGGTACAGGATTCAAATTTTATTCCTTGCTGTGATTTGAGCGGATTATTTGTTTATTTTTCTTGGTTTCGATTTGGTGAAATCATGGTTTTTTTTCCCGTTGTTTTTGGGGCAGTTTTGGCAAAGTGGTGATTTCTTCTTCTACTTTAGTGTGGAATATGCTTCATGATGTTCTCTTAACGATCAAAACGAGAGGAAGAGTAACATGTATTTTGTTTTGGATTGACTTTATTTGTTGTCTCACGTGTTCTTATTCTTGTTCTTTCTTCTAGTATTTGTGTTTTGTGTGATATATTTTAGTTAAAGGAAGAAAACGATGTTATGGTTATTAAGATTTAGATTTCTGATGGGTTGTGTCGCTGGATGAGCTTAATTAAGTTATGATTCAACTTTGAAGTAAGTTGGCTTCTGTTGCTAGTTTGACGCTGGTAGTTTTTCTTTAAAATGTCCTATATGGTTGGATGTTGATACAGGAAATGTGAAACTGCTTGAGGTTCTTCTTGCTTTGGTGGGTAGTGTTCATTTATTTCAAGGGATGGTTGGAGAAACTGTGACGGAGACGTGGTTCAATAATATTTGGAAGAGTTCGCGCAAGAGTATATCATGGGAGCCGGAGAGACCAGTGATGGGAATTTTGTCATTTGAAATCTCGAGATTGATGTCAAAAGTTGCTAATTTATGGCGGTCTCTTTCTGATGGACAAATTGTCAAATTAAGAGAGAAGATTATAAATTCAGTTGGCATCCGGAAGCTTGTTTCCCAGGATGAGTACAGTCTTATGGATCTTGCTCTTGCTGAGATGATTGAGAATTTGAGAAGTGTGTCACAGTCAGTAGCTGTACTTGGTAAGAAATGCGCGGAACCAAAGTACCACAATCTTGAAAAAGTTTTTGATGACCTAGATGAGATTGATCCCAAATGGTATGGATGGCAATACAGGCCCAAGAAGATCGAGAGAAAAATCAAGAAAATGGACAGATTTATAGCGGCAACAGAGCAGTTATATCAAGAGCTCGATGTGTTAGCAGAGCTTGAGCAGACTTTGAGGCGAATGAGAGCTGGTGCTGATGTAGGCCATGTGAAATTGCTTGAGTTTCAGCAGAAGGTAGTGTGGCAACGTCAGGAAGTAAAGAATCTTCGAGAGATGTCTCCCTGGATTAGAACATATGACTATATAGTCCGGCTTCTTCTGAGATCTTTGTTTACAATTGCAGAGAGGATCAAGTATGTTCATCGTGTTAATCATCGTGGACATGTTGAGGGGCTAGATAATGATGGACACATACCAGCTGATTGCCTTCTCCACAGTAATTCCGTTCATGCTCTCCTGCAAACGTCAGTTTATCCTTCCGAGAACAACTCGTCCAGGTTTTTAGGGAGGACTCTCTCAAATTTGGACCTGAGTGATGACAAGAGTAAATATAAGAACAAGAAATTGCATTGTCGTTCACAGTCAACAAGTCATGGTGGGAAGCCAAATCAAGTAAAAGCCAGAGGATTTGCTCCTGCTGGCTTGGCTGGTTGCATGACTGTCACTGATTCACCGGTTGCACAGAGATATACATCATCATTTAGAGGGTCTTCCACGTGTGCCAATTCTTCTGAAAATGATGCTCAGAAAGTTCCCGTTTTATCCAGTATCATAACACCCACTAGAGTATCTATTTTTAATTTCAGACATCAAGGTTTAAGTCCTCCTCCATCTACCCTTGGGTATGCTGCTTTGGCTCTCCATTATGCAAATGTTATCATTTTAACCGAGAAGCTAGCTTCATCTCCTCACTTGATCAGCCTAGATGCTCGAGAGGACCTTTACAATATGTTACCTGCAACTATCAAAAGCAGTCTGAGGGCAAAGCTGAAGACTTTTTCTAGAACTTCGTCTTCGTCTTTCTACGATGACGCCTTTGCAGCAGAGTGGAGCTTAGCACTTACAAGGATATTGGAATGGTTGTCTCCTCTAGCTCACAACATGATCAAATGGCAATCTGAGAGGAACATTGAACGGAGAAGGTTAATTTATGGATCAAATGTTCTTCTTGTCCAGACCCTTTATTTTGCTAACCAAGTAGAGACCGAGGCAGCGATTGTGGAGCTTCTCATGGGATTAAATTATCTTTCCAGATTTGGCAGAGAAATCGAAGAAAGGCCTTTCCGAATGTCGACATGCAGCAGGGCATACGATGGTCACATGTTGCCCCGAGATAACATTTCTTATGACATGATTGATATTTGATCATATAGTGTGAGAAATTTCTCATTTGTCTCTGATCTGAGGTGGGTCTTGGTCCACCTTTCTCGCTGCTTGGTCAAAGGTATGTCCTTTCAAGTGTTCATAGACTTCTTGTTCCTTTAGAGGCATCTTTCAAGAAATCGAAGGTATTCTTTTGGTTAGTGCAGGTGTAAACACATGTTTTGTATGCTCGATTAAAATTTCAACGTCTTGGATATGATTTTGATCAATGTAGCCGTTATGATATGTAGTTTCTAATTGGGATTTTACTTGATTAAATTCAAGTTCTTGCACGTGTGATGAAATCCATTAGTTCTTGTATCATATCTCTATCAGCTAGTGGGTTGAGAATTATTCGACTCTTAATCTTTTTATCCAGGCTATTATTTTTTCCTCATTTAAGACGGTCGAGGCATGATTTTTCTTGCGTTTGAATGGATACTTACAATTTGGTACCAAGGCATGGCCCTTTTTATTTGAATTTAAAAGCTAATTTTTATTTAAACATTGTCACCAATAGGGACACAAAATAAATTCCTCATTCCAAAACACTAGCACAAAATTCTAACCTTGAAACACTAAAATTTCCCTTTTTATACGTGGTGCATAACTTTGAATGATGTCTCGGTGCACTTATGAACTTCCTCCAGCAATTGTTCCATTAACAGATCAAAGATTTCAATCTCCATTTCAGCCGCAGTCTCATTTACCTCTTTTATATATTCTTTCCATCCATCAATATCCCTGTTGAAATCTGATTCAATCATCCTATAGATCACTTCAAACTTCGTATCTTTCCAAGATTCCAACTTACTGCAAGTATTCTGTATCATTACATTCTTTTCTTCTATAGTTAGCTTCTTGGTGTCAGTAGAAAGCTTGGTAGATTGTTTACAGGTCAAGTTGGTAGAGCTGTGGTTCTCTCTGTACATTGACACTGGTGTTTCATCCAACCAATCTTCTGTTTCTCCTTGGCAGTTGCCACCATTTTTACTGTCAGATTCTTCTAGCAACTGTCTCTCAAGTTCGTTTGGATCCAATTCTGCAAGGTTTTCGAATTTTTGGAGTCGGTATAGAAGCTGTTGTCTAGCTCCTGCAAAAAACAACCCCATCAATACATTCAATATTTTGCAAGTGAAGCGAAGATGCTGCAAATGTAAATAAATATGAAAGGACTGATAATATCATTTAAATATAAGATTGACTTACTTTGTACATTTGCATAGCTACTTTCAAAATCATAGTTCTCTTCTGCGTCTTCACTTCCGTGGCCATCTTCGAAGTCTTCAAAGTCATGCTCTAGTACTGATAGGGGACTATATTGTTCCTTTTCTTCTTTTTCTCCTTTGTTCGAAACTTTTATGTCGTAATTCTCTCTCTCCTATTAAAGTATATAGAGATAATTTCACGATGACGTATGAATGGGTGATGCAAAATGGCCGGATATTCGAATACACACATAAGAACTAATGTTCATATTGTAGAGAGAAGGGAAAACCTTTTCTGGGTGGCGATTGGGAGAAGCCACCGGAGTACAAAAATCTGGCGTCTGGCCACCGGAGGACGGCGGGCTTTTGCCCATAGTAAATCTGAAAGAGCTCGAGCAAAAGCGCCCTTCAGGAGAAGTAAAATCTCCAATGGACTCTGATTCTTTGGACCTGTAACTACTCGTGGAAGCTTCCCACTCCGTTGATTTCTCGTCATTGCTATCCAGCCAATAAACACTGCTCAGCCTTCCGTTGACATGTTGCCAAGAACAGGGTTTTCTAACATTTTCTTGGCAAATGGCCTCATTTTTTGGTCCATTTCTAGTCAAATTGTTCCCCTCTGCAGTCACACGCATCTTGTTATCATCACTGTCGTGGAATCTCCTGAGAATGGATCCAAACAACCCCAACCGATCATTTTTAAGCTGGGATTTAGGCTTCGCCCGCCCCTCGACCAGAAGATGGGTGGGAACGTGAAGGGATGGAGCGGCATCGGTTGGATACTTACATGAATTATTCAACGATGAAAGAAACTGAAGAAAAGCTGGTTTCTTCAAAGCTGGTTTCTTCAAATACAGGGAGGAGTCCTGAGATGAAGAAAAGCAAACTTTTTTACAAAGATTTCTGTGCTTTCTTAGTCTTAAAGTGGTTTTGGGGGTGGGTTTTTGCAGCTGGCAGCATTTCTCTGCAAGATAGGTTTTCAAGTGAAATGGCTCCTGCTCTTGTTTCAGTAGCTCATGCAAATGTGCCATTTTGCTCAAATGAAAACTGTTTCTAAAGAAATGCACACAAATATATAGATGCAAAAGGTTGCAAGAGGTAGGTATACATTTGTAAAGATGGGTTTGCAGAAATCTGGCACAATTCCTTCCTATGGAGAGAAAAGGACCTGTGGTGGGAGATTATAAGTTAGGGTAAGTTGAATATACTCGGCTTTCTGAGGATGTCATTTGGTACCCTTTAACGAGGGGTTTCTTTTTTATGCAATCCTTGACTTTGGATAGGATATGATCCACATGCCCTGTGCATCCCACCCCATCCTAGGTTGGGGGCTGTATAGGAAGAAGATTTCTCCCATGTCTCGATGTATTTTGGAATATAATTTTGTCTTAGAGCTCAATCTTTAAGTTTAATTATGCGCGTTTGTGCACATAATCCAACGGGAACTTAGCGAAGATTGTGGGCTTTAAGCTAGTTCAAAGAAAGATGATTGTTCAAATCCATATACACAATTCTAAAAAACTTAATTCAACTGACGTGAGATATCTAACATGTAGCTTTGTGCACAGAATCCAGCGGGAACATAGCCCTGCCTATCTCCGGACACTGATAGTAAATAGTGGGTCTTGTCCCTTATAGAAATAATAATAACCTACCATTTCACCACTTCCAGTAATTTCCTGCTAGCTGATTAAATTAGGGGATGTGGTGTATATTTATTTACTTAATTGCATGAGGACTATTCTGGCAGCTAGCTTTACAGCGTGATGCATGGGGTTATCAATATTTTAATAAAAAAATTTGGTTAATTATGCGTAGTTAATGTGATGATACCTCAGACTTGATTAAAATAATCTCACACATTAATATATATATATATATATATATATATATATATATATATTTCTTAGAAAGATTGACTTTAGTATGCTAAACCTCGAGCTAGTTGAGCTCAATCAGAACTCAATTACCACATTTTTGTTTCATATAATGTTGGTTTTGGATTTTTATGATTTTGGAGTTAAAAATAGTTATATATTCATATCTTTCAATTTATCATCTTTATATTGTGTATGTCATTCATCATCACGGGAAAGTCTATGATACCTTAAGGGCACTGCCCTTGGGATGGGCGTGGCAATGAGACCCACTAATTTTTACCAATCACGAGCCTTTGGGGTGGGCGTGGCAATGAGACCCACTAATTTTAACCAATCACGAACATTTTTTATATATATATATTTTTCCATGGTGATGGTACCATGCTCCTGAGAATATGAAACAAACTCTAAATTATTGCCAGTTGTAGTTTTCAGCTTCATAGAACCAACGGTGCACACGTTGTAGACTGGGCCGAAATTTGGTTCGTTTTCAATTAATTGTTCCAATTGTATATATTTAATAGAGTGAAGCCTTGAAATATTAATGGTCTTTGTCTTTTCCTATTATTTTTAACCACCCATTAAAATTTATGTCGGATCGGAAGACAGGACAAAAAAATTATCATCCATGCACGTAAAATGCAGATTTAAGTATCTAAGTCGTCAATTGTAAAAAAAAAAAAAAAAAAAAAAAGAAAAAGAAAAGAAAAGAAAAGGAAAGAAAAGGAAAAAAAAAATCAATTTTGTAGCACTTCGAATAATTGGGAACTTTTTATTTTTCCCTGTTTGGTAACGATGATCATCAGTTCATCTCGTGTTTACTCAAAATTTATCATAATTAATAGAGTTAAAAATTAAATATCATTTAATTTCTTATCTCATTTTTTAATCATCGCATCATTATTTATCATCATATCCTACAAGTAAATCGAACGTATTTAATACCAAAATCAAAGGATTTGCGATATTCGAAACAAGACCTTAGACTGTCTATTAATAAATTATAAAACTTGTGATTATATGTTTTTTTCAGTGTTCTAAAAAACTCGCTTAAATTTTAATACATTTAAACTCAATTAATTAAACGATCGTTTTTAGAACGAAAAATTTCATTTGTTTTTTTAAAAATGAAAATATAGTTTTATAAATATGTATATATATAGGTTAGAACTTGAAATATCTATTAAACTTATATTTATGGTTAATCAGTTATTTTATTTAATATTTGTCTGAAAATAATTAAATTATAGTAAAAATTGAAAACATTTTTTTACGCTTAAACTTATTTTAACTAACTCACTTAAACTTGAAAAGTTTAAAGCTTTTTCGTCGTGGTTCGACGTCCTTCACGTTTTTTTAGAAATTTTGTTTTTTTATGAGCTCAAATATTTGAAATAAAATATCGATGTATCCAACTATCCATAGTTGATACTTTTAATCTTTATTAGCTAATACTAAATCAACATACGTGTATATGTTTATTTTGTTAAAAAAAAAAGTTGTAGTAGATGATTGATTGTATTGTGTGGAGGTCTATTAATTGCGGGAGGGCACACTCAGAGCTGGTCGGGTACTATTTACTAATTTTAGGTCAGAGACCACCTCCATCACATTGGATACCTTAATTTTATTTTGTTTTATTGTGTGTCATGTACTAAATCATATAAAAACTTTTTTAAAATTTTTTTTTATTTTGACACCCGATTTTTAATTCTTTTTTTGGAAAAAAAATATTTTCTAAAAAAGCAATGTCGAAAAACTATAACTAGTATTTTCTTCATATGTGCACTTTTCTTTAAAATATGAAATTCTACATAACTAATGATTTTAATCAAAACTCAGTAGGTTATTAATTTTTTATGACGATCTAAATAGTTATTTAGTAGTAGGAACTCTAAGACAATTATTCCTAATATTATCGTTATTATTTTTACTTTTAACGTATGAAGGTAAAAATATTTATTTGATTTCTGAGAAAAGCTAATGTTGGTGGGAGGAACCGACAAAAATAGAAGAAAACAAATCCAATATTTTTGTCAGAAAAGCGACAAAGCAATACATGTCTATGTAACAAAATTTAATGAATGAAAGCAGCAAAGGATGGAGAGTGCTAACCGCATGTGCTTTTCCTACTATATTTAAATGGTAAAAAAAAACCCCATTCTCTAAAATAAAAATTCTTGAAATTTATGAGTTTGACGCTGAATTTTGCGTCATTCAACGAAATATCGTAGCTCCGATCCATGCCTAATTTTTGCTAAAAACATTAAAATACCATAATTTTTATTTTTACTCACGATCTCACCGATCTCAATTCTTGAGATTAGTCTACCCAGTCCATACTTACAATAAAAAGTAATATTTCAACGTATATTGCATGAGATTTTTTCACAACATAACCAACAAATGATATTTTTATAATAAAATGACATTTTAACATAAAAACAATATTTTTCACTAATCGAAGTGCATCAAAAATCCATCTCGCAAAGTTGGGTCCCAGAAACTGCGTATGCATTAGAAAACTTGTGGATCCAGATCCAAAACTTGTCGGGTTTATCTATATATATATATATCATGGCCGAGAGTAAAACTTGGAAAGCCCATATTTTATGGCCCAAAATGAATTCAAAAGGGAAATACGAACGTATGGGTTTTATTTAGGATACGTTGGTTACCCACCCACTCTTCAGCTGACACATATTTTCAAAATTTTCCTGTCGTTTACTTAAAAATTAAAAATTTATTTATTTATACTATAAAGCCTGGAAATTTTTTTGTTGGACTTCCAAGATTTCTTAGAAAATAGAAAGTCGAAATATAGAGTCGAGATGTGTCGGTAAATCAAATGCAAACAACATATATTTTCATTGACGAAATAACTTAAAAAATGTACGGGGATAATAGTTAAATGCATGGTATTGTACATACATTAAATCTTCAACATTGCCATAATTGCCATCAATAATCAATGACATATAAATGTAAAAATTCATCCAAAAAATCTATAATATATACGACATGCCATTTTATTTTTCATATGGTGTACAAATACAATACATCACCAACGAGCGGTGGTTGACCTTTCATTTCAAGTTCAATGAGGTAGATAGACTGTCATGACAATTAATTAATTAACTAAACAAATAAATGGCCCATGGTCATTTTTCTTTCCATTGTTTGCACTCACTTGATTGCTTTTTCAATAAATGAAATCAAACTATTTAATAATTAAAGGCAAAAAGAAGAAGAAGAAGAAGAAGAAGAAGAAGAAACATAATCTGCAGCACAATAAAAGGTCAGAAAAGCAGAAAGCTTTAAATTTGACATGAAAGTGATATCAAAACAAAAGGTGCAGATACTTAACTTAGGATGCCAGTTCAAGAAAAAAGGGCACTCTTTCTTGGAATCCAATGCTAAGCTACCTTCCTTGCAAAGCAATTCAGACAGCATAACTAACAGAATATGGAATAAAGGGGTAAAATCTTACGAGATCCCATCCTTTTGATCAGCACAAATCTTACAACGGTGGTTCGACGTATGTTACATCGAGCAGATGCTTGCCACACATCATATCACAAACACTTGGAACAATAGAGAGTTATTATCTATTTAATTTAGATGAAGATTTGAAACGTAGAATAGACTTGTTCTAGATACAAACACGTCTTAAGGAAATTTCCTAAATCAGAAAGTTCCATTCATCCAACACTAATTCACAAACATGACAAACCACGTAACACAGACAAACCAACCCCAAACAACTTGATATGTAAATGAAAACGTCATTCTTAAATACATCAGAGGAGACTAATAAGACGCTGACATCAACCTAAGTGACCTAATCAGACATTGAAATTAAGCTATGTTCATTGTTTCTACGTTCTTGTTCAGCTCTTCCAATTTCTTCATCCTCAACTTCTCACTTTCGCCTACCAACTGTGTTATCATTGAAAAAAGTTTATATGAATAACACATTCTCAATTAAATGTTAAGTTAAAACCAAAATGATGAAAAATCTTCAGTTCTCAAATTCAGCTTGTTCTTACCTCCATCAATCTTGTAATGAGCTGTACTTTTTCTTTGTTCTTTTCATTGACAACTTCAAGAGCATCTTTGTACTCTTTCTCCTGTAAAAAAATGGTAACCCCTCTTTGTTTTTAGAATGCTAGATAAGTTCTCATATATCAATTTCGCCAAGTAGTATTCTTGAATTGGATAAAACATCGATATTGCTTTCACCTTCTTTTGGCAAGTCTGTCCAAGTGGTTTTAGCTCCTTGTTGATTGCATCGATTTTCTTGCGAACAAGTGAGATTTCCTTCCTCATTGGATCAGCCAGTCCATCTAACTCCTGACAATCCATGCACGTTGGTTCAGAATGAGATGGAACATTCATGCATATTCAACTTTCGATTCTACTATGCATGGCACAGGAATGTTCCTAACAATCAATTTTTTGATGTTGCCCTATATTTATGCAACTCTAGCTGATGTGAAACAAGAATAAACTGTACAAATTCCAGAACTAGAATTCAAAAGACACGGCCATGTGAATTAGCAATTGTGGTGAAGGCTCGAAGTATTGGGAATGGAAATTCCCATGATACACTTGAGTAATTAATCAAAAAATATAGAAAAATGCAGAATACTAGAAGGGAAAGAGAGAAAAGTATAGTATAATACAGATCAAAAGAAAGGGAGAAAAGACATGAATATGAGCAAATTCGTGAAGTCGGCGTTCGTGATCAGCTTCAGCGTGTTGGTGTCGCATGTTTATAAATGAGAAAAATTAAAAATTATCTGACTACTGAAGTACTTGTGCAATGTTGCATCTTCTGAACCCTCATAAAAGAACTTCTACAGCCAATTATCATGTAAGAATCAGCACTTGAGCTGCAATACATAGAAGGTGCACATTTGGATCTTCCATTCTACCAGGAATAAAATGAATTAAAAGCCTAGTTCACACACTTGAGCTCTTTATTGTCAACACTTAGTTGGATTTGTATATGAATAGGAAATATCTGGCAGCAATTAAATCTTTAGGTGAATATATAAAATCGCACCACATCAACATATCAACTGCCCCTCTCTGCACTTCCAGCCAATATCCCAAATTTCCTTCATCACCTAGTACCTACTACCAAATTCTTGAGGCCACCTTCAATATTCAGGGGTTGGGGGCAATGGTGATTTAGTATTATCAACATCTTTACAGGTTAGCTGACCAACTAATTTGGGATTAAAAATATGGCGATCAACCGTAATTCGACCGTAATTCGACCAAAGTCAGTGTCGCATAGACATCACAGAACACCTATCTGATACCAAACATAATGGTCTCTGGTATTAGAAATCAAAACTGTTACTTCTATTAATTGTTGGTTGGGGAAAAAGAAAACAGGAGCATGGAGGTAGGATGGAAGGGAAAGAAGAAGAATGCAAGAGGAGATAAAACAGGGAATGTTTACTAAAAAATAATAATGATTAACCTGATTCAATTCATAATTATAATCACATTACTTTACACAAATTTGCACAAAATCAAGAAAAATATAGCAGAATTCAAGCTTTCCCATGATTAATTTTTTATCCAAGCCCCGAACTCGATCAATTCCAGAGACAAG
Source organism: Henckelia pumila (assembly GCF_033568475.1). Taxonomy (NCBI): domain Eukaryota; kingdom Viridiplantae; phylum Streptophyta; class Magnoliopsida; order Lamiales; family Gesneriaceae; genus Henckelia; species Henckelia pumila. The sequence continues at coordinate 108,518,442 of NC_133121.1, forward strand.
ATTATAACGAAAAAAAAAAAATTAACTAGGTCACTGAATTCCACAAAACCCTAGTCCTAATATTGGATGACACCAAACAACGACCTTTTCACCCCAAGGAGACAGAAACCCGTGAAAATGGGATAAAACGTTATGAAAAATTGGCTTCCGCTTAGAAGATCGACAACCTTAAATTCCACAAATAGAAATGCTCCCACCCGTGAAAAGGGAAAAAAAATTACAGATACCCAGATCAAACCCCAATTTTCTTGCTGAAAAAAACTCGAACCCAATACTTAAAAGCCTACTACAGACCTCATAAAGGATCAAGAAACATACCTCCCGAATCGTAGCCAGACGCCTTGTTTCTTCTTCAATACGGCCAAGCTGCGCCTGGACTTTCTCCTTAACTTCCATCTTCCTCTTCTCAATCTCTTCCTCTTTGGCCCTGAAAGTAGAGAGAGCAGAAATCGACATTTCCTCGTCGTCTCTCGCGGAAGAGCCGCTGAAGCTCAGGTTCCCCGAGTTCGGCCCTGACTGGGTCACAGACAGCTGGTTTTCTAGCGTTCTTGGAGTCTGCATCTTTGTTCTATAACTTTCTTGCACTGAAAACCCTTCTTCTTTCTTGATTTCTCCTCTTTATTTCCTCTTTTTGCTTGATTTTCTAGGTGGCCTTCCCTTTTTCTCTCTCTTCTGCTTTCGCTTACGGGATTATGATTTCGGGGATCCCCCTTTGTTTCTATCTGCTCATGCAAAATAATTACACATAATCTTTTTTTTTTCATTTTTTAAAACTCTATTAGGTGAATGCAATTATGCAATGAAATTACAAGTTACAAGTTAGAATTTTTCTGTTATGACGTGAGAATCTGTAGATTAACTTCATTTTTTACTTTATGGAATATGAGTAAATCTTGACAAACATCAATGGTAATACAAAACATGAAAAATATAAATGTTATGTTCATTGTCCACATATGACTAAATCTTGAGAAACAAATTAGAAAAAAAAAAAAAAAAAAAGTAAAAACCGTAGCTGCTAACTTCATTCTCCGGTGTATGGGTAAACCGATATACATATATATATACAAGGATTTAATTAATGGTATAAATGTAGATTGTAGATATGTGTGTGAACAAGACTGCCGACACAATCGACTGATCGAGGCATAACCTTATGTGTGTGTGTGGACTAGGAATGAGAAATGTTTTTATTTATTTTAATTTGATAAATAATGATATTTTTACTGTATAGAGTTCATAAAAAAAACTAAATCCTAACTTAAAATTGCTTTAGTACATATTTATTATTTTCTTAATTTGTCCACATTTATTCCTCCTTATTAGGAGATGTTAGAGAAATCGATTTTCCTAATCCCTATCCTCCATAAAGTAATTGAAAGGTGGATATAAAGTTGCAAATAAAGAAATGTGAAAAGCCTTCAAAAACCCAAATTATAAGAAATGGGGATTCGAGAAATTGACCAAAATATATGCAGACTACGTTAATATAAATTCAAATTAATTAATTAATATGCTAAAAAGCTGAACTGTTTGACAAAAAAACAAATAAAAGAGGATTATTAATCTTCGATTTGGATTCGATGCTTTAATTATCTGTCTTTTAATTACCTGGTCCTAGCATGACCTTAGCCAGGTTGCCCAATCTGGATATTATAACATGCTAATTGCAACTAGGTCTTTGACTGATGATACAGCACATGGATCAAATTTTAATAATGAAATATCATTTTATATATATTTTCATATTTTTTTATTGAGTGAATTGCAATTATGGTAAAGTGAATTTTTATTCACGTTTAATTTTTATTTTTTTTTTCTGTGGGGTAAATTTTTTTCTCTGCTAAAAACAATTTTTTTTTATGGAGAATGGGAATTCGTGAAAATAAAATATATGATTTCATAGGAAGACCGAAAATAGTTAATATAGAATATTTTAATTTTTCTTAAAAAAAGAAAAATAATCTTTTACTTTTATAAGATAGTATAGATTTTATATAATAATAAATTAACCGGGCTCTACCTTCTACATTAAGGTGATCTCAATACTTCGTACCATGAACGTCTTTGGATTTAGAAATCATCCAAGAAAAAGCATCTTTAAACAAAGAAATTAGCATTAAAAAAAAACGAAACACTTCAAAATAATTCAAGATTGGCAACATTCTTTATAAAGTGCATTGATCAATTCTTTATATTTATAAGATCTAAAACAAGGGGATTTGTGCATTGATCAATTCTCTCAAACCAACCGACACAAAACGTGCATAAGTGAACTTTGGGTAACTATTTCTTTTTTTATGTTTTATTTTTTATTTTTACCCAAGAAACCTTTGCAACAAACAATCATTTACTATCCACAAACCAAATTATAAAACTCGGAAATTTCATTATTAAATGGAAAAAAAGAACAAAACTTACACAAGGAAAAGAAGTGCTTACTCATGGGATTTAAAGTCTCAAGTCCATTATGATTTTTGCATACAGCGCTGGCTATATTCATAATTGATTCGCATAGATTGAGTTCTGTACAGATACAGATTGCTACTCAATGTTTCAGCCAAAGCATCATTGAGAATGTAAATAGGAAAAAAAAAAAGAAAAAAAGAAAAAAGAAGAAGACACAAGAATCTACCCTTCTGCCGTCCTATGCAACCAAACATAAAGAAAATAAATTGATACCGACTCTACGGCATCTTACCACCTGTCCAGGTGTCCATTGCATCTTTACTTATTCATTGACATTCCCCTTTTTGGGTTAACTCACTCTGGGAAAAAAGGTGCTGAACCATGAAGAGGCCGCATCCGGACGACTCCGATATGACCAAAATCGTCAAACTTTCAGACCTTTTGTTCATGGAGATTTATTTAACTGATACTACATCCGACGTAACGCATGTTTCCATCTCACCATCAACTAGTGCATAAACCACTGCGGTTCTACAAGGTGCATACACCAAAAATGAATGTGGACGTCCGTCATACAATCCTTCCTGTTATATCAGCAAACAAGTAAATTATTCCTTTCATTGTGGAACGTGGGGTTTTATGCAAAGTTATTTAAGCTTGATTCAAGTGGGTATCCGGAGCACAGTGGACGATGAAAAACAATGTAGCCAACTCCGACGAGTGAGATGAAGCCACTGAAGAAGATACACTTAAAAATACTGATACGTGCCTAGAAGGTATATCTTAAATTTATGAACTTACGGAGGTAAAATGCTCGGCCTCATGACTAATTCTGCTGTAGCCTCCATAAAGTGGATCGTCGGTATCCAAAACTACCTGCAAAATGGTCGAATTGGTTTTTATAAACTAGATGTGGCTATTTCAAGCAAAAAGGTACAGAAAGATGCGTAAAGACAACATTCAAAGACCAGAACATCAACTAAAAATCAAATGTTTATACATATATTAAGAGGTCATAGCATAATACACAGAATACAACTCTTTCACGGGTCAATTCTTAAATATTTCTTTTGTAAATGAGGAAATGAACTATAGTCAAAATGATCGGTTCCAAGAAGACCCCAGTATTTTTGACAAAGACCAAATTGAGAAGCCAAATAGACCTTCCTAAATGTGAGTTCCGTAGAAAAAAAGACCATACCATTTTGTATAAGCTGAACATTACAGATTTATCACTCATTTAAAAGTCTGGTTTTACTTGTCTTGTTTTTGTGGGGGCATATGCAGCATGCTATAGATTAATTGCAAACAACATTACTACTTTATCAAGGCAATTTTCCCCCAGCATCAAAGGAAAAAAAAATTACGCTATCGTACCTTATATTTCCCTTCCTTTAAGCAGCCAACCCGATAGTCAGAATAGCTGCTATTCCAATGGAAGTTAAAAACAAAGACCAAGTCCCCCCTTTCAAACACAATTATTTTATCTCCTTCGTCCTTCCGTGAAATATACTGATGCTCTGAAGTCATGAACTGCAGAATGATATAACAATTTTAATTTCACTGCAATTATATAGAAATAAATTTTCTATTCGTGAAATATATCGATGCTCTCAAGTCATGAACTGCAGAATCATATAACAGTTTTAATTCACTTTATATAGAAATAAATTATTATCTACACAAACGCAGAGTGCTCAATGCTTAAGATGAGCCACAAGTTCTTTTCAATTGTCCAAATATGTCAATGACTCGATAGTTTCGTTCAATTAGATGATGTATGCATGTAAAATTCAGGCTTCAACTAGGAGAACAAAAGCAATGAAATAGTGGAGGACAAAGACAAACAGAACTTATGTATTTGAGGCTTGCTAACACATGTATAGGAAAACTATGACATATAGTTTAGTACTGCAATATCCCAAGACCTAAATCATAAATCCCCCCTCTCACCAACATTTTTCATGCAATATATTAAGCATTATTTTTACTCAGATCAAAATAAGACAGAAGATAGACGAATACAATACATACTCCATATTTTTCTTCAACATGCTGCATTGCCTGGTCAAATTCTTGTAGTCCATGATATCTCAAGTAATCAGCATCACCCTAGACATGCATTTTGGAGATGAGATATATCACACCATTTAAAAGATAACTTGATATGATTTTCGGAGTCATCATTCTAAATTATCTAGTATCCACTGCATGAAGAATGTGGCAAAAGTTAGAAATAATACAGTTTAGGCTTTAACAATTCTTCTTTATTTCATTGAATAGTAGTTCACATTGTTCTAATTTCCAACCTACACTCGGCAATTATCCTGAGTTCCAACCCTTTATTTAAAACAAAAAAATTAAAATTTAAGCAACAAAATGTCTCCAGCGTTATCTAGCCGACCGGAGGTAAGCAGTTAAGACGGTAAAGAATAATTTCCATCTTCCAAAATACTACCGCAGCATTATTCATCACCTCAAATGATAGATCAAATAACTTTACATTAGTTAGCATTCAGCAGAATGTCATTCCCTCAAACACCTGTTGTTAGGGACCCTACCTTGATGATAAATCCAGTCCCAATATTAAATTTGTATACACTAGAAGGCCTAGGCCCAATAGGAGATCACACGCAAGGGGGGCAAAAGGAATATTACAGGAAAGAGAGGAGAGGAGTTAATTATTCTGAAATATTTTCTTCGTAGTTGCACTAGCACTAGCTTGGGAAAGTTACCAGAGAATTTATCTCGGAAAATTCCATTGATACAGTATATTTCAGCCCTGATTCTATTTCTAAAGGTCTATAAATTCTGCTTTAATATTTTTCTCTGAAACCAGCTGGTGACATCTGCTAATCATAAAGGAACAAATGAAAGGAGGGCCGGTGCATCAGGATATCCATGCCCAAAGTAAAAAATCATAAGCCGAAGGAAAAACTTACCAGATCAAATCTACGACGACACTTGTCGTAACTATAATTATTTCCAGGAATTATTCGGCCATCAGGAAGGATTTGTTCTCCTCTTGGAAAATCTATCCACTCTGATAAAAGGAGAAAAGAAAAGCATGATGGCAATGCTTGAGTGTTATTTACAGGTGTGATTATGTTAAATAGCGAAATTTTGAAATGACATCACACTTCTCTAACTACAAAAAATCACATAAATATACCCGGATGTCCAAATTCATTCCCCATGAAATTCAGGTATCCTTCTCCACCCAATCCCATCGTGACTAATCTGATCATCTTGTGTAATGCTAGTCCACGATCGATCAAAGGAGTGGATGGTCTATCCAAAGCCATGAAGTCATACATATCCTGAGATGTGGATGCAAAAAATAATTATAAGCTTAAAGTAAATATTCCAATGACTTGCATAATATTGACTATATAGTCTGTATTCTCATTTTTATCATAAATTTGAGAAATGAAAAAGGTTTTCTTTCATTTTTCTTGGGTGTAAATACGAAGGAAAAGCATGATTACTCGTAGCCCTCGGGTGATATTTACTCTCTATAAAGTTTTTTTTGTATTATTTCCTAGTGATATTCTTCTACTCAAAATTGACAAGGAAGCAGCATAATCTCATCAGAGCTGCTCTCACACAAGTGGAAAAGATGGAATTTCCGCAAATACGAAAGGGATGACCAATCAATCACCTTTTTCTGTAGCATTTTTACTAATAAAGAATTATTGAGGGTGAAGGAGAGGCTGCCTTATAGGTTTTTGAGGTCATCCCTAGGCCAAAGATAAGTTTTACTTATATCATTATATCTATGCTATTAAATGTAAAGGCCACCACTTTCACTTTCCATAATTCTCCCTCTTCAACCTCTTCTTCCTCTCTAATTTTTTAATCAACAAACCAAATAACAACTTATTTAATACTCAACATAGTTATAGATAGTTCTATAATTATGTTATTTCCCTCTGATTCTATTTAAATTTAAATTAACTATATATGATAAAAAAAATTTACAATAAAAAATATTATTTATATATACAAATATTTTCACGCAACATTGGGTGCACTGATAGCTAGCATCTGATTGAAAGGAAAACCACGCTCCAATGAAACTTTGTACACCTGAATTGTTTTAATAAACATTTTTATTTCGTGCTCATAATAACCTAGAGAACCTGTATTTTAGTTTATGAAACTAAAGAATTGATTATATTATAAAGTACAAAGTTAACGGTTTTATGGGTGGCAAGCTGCAAACATAAAACACAAGAAATTTATGAAGCTAAACTAACATCAGATTCCAGTGGATTCTCCTATAGCTCAGCCTATAAACAAATTGCATAAAAAGTTGTCTAGATGTTCTAACTAGTTAAAATTGACTATTTTCCACATTTTACACATCGAGTCTGCCTCTTTGGTGGCAGGAGAACAAGTAATAGGAGCTTATTACCTTATCCATCAACCAGAAGGCTATAGTTTTATCACCGACCAGAGCTTGGTCATGACTTTCTGCATAGACAACACACTTTTCTTTCCATCTCCGATTAGTGAGACTGTACACTATATCACCCATTTGCCAATCCTCGTCCCTTTTCCTGCATCGCATCACGAGAGGTAATTTAATAAATTATGAACATGATGACCAACACATAAGAAGTTTCAAGATCAACTGTTATTTAATAAGGACATAAGATGCATTCGCCTAAGCATATAAAATTATACATCACACAAAGATGAAATTGAAATAAACTCGGGCCAAATTTAGAAGAAAACGGAAGCTAGCATGATTTAGCTTCTAGTTTCCTATGCTTCTACAGACATTTTCATAGGAACTTTTAATAATATTGAAATTTTTCTCAACTTAATGCTAAAACATTATCGTATCAGATCTAAAAAATTATCTTGACTTACTTGGTAAGCAAAGTTGAGAATCCCTCCACATCACCCACTAACTCAATTCTCTCTTGGTTGGATCAAATAAAAAGATACAAAAGCGCATGCTAGTGGACATCTAGTCTTTTCAAAGACAAACACTATTTCTCAAAAGCTTCAGCCAATTCTATACTTTAGATACTATATAGCTGTAGATCAATGGTCACATACTTGAGAATGTCAATCCATTTATCTGCAACTGCCATGTGAAGACGATAATCAAATCCAACACCGCCACCTTGAACAGGAATACAGAAAGTTGGCATGCCACTGACCTGAAACCCATAATATTTTCTTTAAAGATGGTTTGGAAAATTATACTTCCATTTTTCCTATATTCAAATTAAAATGGAAGATCTCTAAGCATAAAGCAATGGTTCATGCAAATCTCAAAATTGATGGGTGTCATCTCCTAACTGAGCTGAGAACCAGGGCAGGGAACATAGTCTTACTGTAGGCAAACTACAATGAATGTAGTGCCCTCCCTCCTCCTTTAGCACTTTACTTTTTCTATATATTTCAAGATCTAAGGTCCACCTGCAATTTTCATACCTAGTGATCAATTTTTAGTTGGTGCAAACATACTTACATCTTCACCAATGGTTATAGCTTCAGGGAATAGTGCATGAATGAGATCATTAACCAGCATCAAATAAACCATTGCATCAACATCAGTTGAAAAGCCAAAGTATTCATTGTAGTTTCCAGTGAATGCAACCTATTAGCAAAGAAATACATTTGTAAGTGGATGAGGATACCTGATATATCCTGTGAAAGGACAAAATTTAATTCAGAACGAATTGGACCGGATCCAAACGAACCAAGGGCAGGAATCAATCATTAAAAGAGTGGAATCACAGTTGCTGTGAACTTGGTTGTCTCATTCCCAATCAGTACCAAGAATTTTACTTTAGAAGGATTGAAATTGAATATTTTGGGAAGCAAAAAAACTGCCCCATGTACTTATCATCCATCATAATTCATATATTTACTAAAGGCTCGAGGTGCACCGTGCACGGGTATCTGGGAACTAATGTGGAAGGTGAGGCACCAATCTTTTTACGAATTCAAATAAATGCGTACGCATGTTCCAGTACATTTTGATGTGGACTATTCTTATTGATAAATGTATAAAACAACAGATTATTTAATTTATTCAAATAAAGTAAAAATATAAGTTGGATTTCCAGTAAATTAAACACTAAAAAGCCAACTCCCCCTGCCAAATAAAAATTTAATGCTAAAATTCAAACCAAAAACAGAGTTACAATGTATCACATAAGAATATGGAACTCGAAATTTATGGCAATATGCTGATAGTAAATTTTTAAAAATAACACATTCATCACAAGAAGATAAACCAGAGGTGAAAGATAATCCATGTAGCCTAGTGGTGAGTCTGGCTAACAAGGAAAAGCAACAATGGAGGGAAGAAGGGAATAAAACAGCAAAGACAAACAATGACACAGAAGGGAAAAGGACGAGATGGGAGAAAAAATGACAGACATTGCGGCATAGACCTCTAGAACCTGAAATGGATCACGAGAAGATGCATGACAGGAGTTTCTTCATCACAACCACATTTTTCCCTTTAAAAAAACTGTATATGCTACCATCATGGGAGGCACCCCTTCGTAGAGTCCCTCACCTTTAAAAAAGAAACCCAAGGTGCAGCCAGTTTCTCACAAATGTGAAGACAAGTATCACGCCTGATCCAAGGCACAAACGTAACACATCTTTTGCACATTTTAAAAGTGTATAGACTATCACCTACTACATGGATCAACCAATTAGCATAAACCTTCGGTTGACCCTAGCCAAGATAGTACCTGCAAGCCATGGTGAGTATACATCATCGAGGTTACACCATCAAATCTGAAACCATCGAACTTGTACTCATCCAACCACCATCTTGCATTGGAAAGAAGAAACCTCAGCACCTACCACCAAAAAATAGGAATAGTTGATACAACAAAAAGGACAAACTAAAAATCGAAAAGATAAAATCAATATTCGAGAAACTACTTACCTCCCAGTGTCCATAATTAAAAAGTCGAGAATCCCACATCCAATGATAACCTCTTGCTCCAGAGTGGAAATAACAGGTATCAGTACCATCAAACATGTTTAGGCCATCCAAAGTGTTATTTGATGCATGGCTGCAATAATAGGATATTTGAAGTTAACTGGTTATTTAATTGATATCAAAGTGTGATTTCTATCTACATTACAAATTTACACAATAGGTAGGCACATAGCAATGTCGATAGCTACACCCGCATAACAGAGCTTTTATTTCTTTCAGTAATCAAAAAGTGACAACAGCTGTAAAATTAGCATAAAACTATTAACCCAAACAAAACGTCCATCAACAATCAGAAAGCTTTATTCATAAACCCAGATGACCTGCAGACTGCTCGATCCAGATAAATCAACTCATTTCCAGATTAATTATAGTCACTCTCTCCTAAATGTTAAATGATTTGAGGACAGTACTCCTATTTTAGTTTGGACCAATAAAGATGAAATAAAACTAAGAGAGAGCATTTTTCAGCTACAATAGAGAATCGATAAACATTGTTGGCACTTGGGAGATGATTAGACAATGTTACAGATCTCAAGCAATTTTACAAAAAATATTAAAATGATGCTTAGGCTGCATATCAACTGCTATCTTGCTTACATGCTTTTTTACCAATAGATAAACTTAGGCAATAGCTTACACGCTCCCTGTCCAGATGTAGACCATAGTAAATTTGTTCTTACTTACAGTATTTGGCCATTATCTCAAATGAATAAGTACTTCATACCTCGGTATCTTCCCATAGTAGCATGCAGTGCAATGCCATTTTCATAAATAAGCTATTCAAGATCCAAAAACAACACTCAGAAGATTCCATATATCTGATATGAGAATGCAATCTCAGACAAAATTAACAGCGATCGTTCCCCAGTACCAACTGGACAACAAAAAAAGGCTTCACTTAATTGATTTATGAATCACAAGATAGCTGTATCCATAGTGGATATGCCCTTTAGCTACATAATTCTTCTCAATCACAATATATTTTTTTAAATAGAGGACTTCGGATCAAAAAAAGAAAGACAAAAGAAGCAAAGGATGAAAAGGAGAAGAAAAGATAGTAAGACATAATTATAATTTGACTAAGGTAGCCTAAAAAAGTAGCATGGTTCAGATACACATTAGCATGCACACAAAAGTAAGAGATATCTGGACTACTGAAATTTATAACCATATCCAACGAATTTTTCATGAAATAAGTTCCATGTTAAGCATAACTCTCAGACAAATAAAACGCTGCACAAGTTTTGAATGCATACCTAACAGAGGTCGTATAAGTAAACTTTGAAATAAAAATTGAACAATACCTGTGTACAATGTCCATGAGAACTAGGAGACCTAACTCATGAGCTTTATCTATTAATGATTTGAGATCCTCCGGAGTGCCAAAACGGCTGCTTGGTGCAAAGAAATTTGTGACGTGGTAACTGATGCAAATCAATGAAATACGTCATTTCTTCAAAAGCTTAAAGGAGAGAAATAAGGAATCATGAACTAGAAAGGAAGGTACAAAATTTTGCAAGTAAAAAACTGATTTGTTTTAATGCGTTAGCTTAACTTAATAACAAAGGTGAAATGGATTACCCAAAGCTGGCATAATATGAGTGCTCTTGAATTGCCATTATCTGAACAGCATTATAACCAAGTCTTTTGATTCGAGGAAGCACTTCATCTCTAAAGTTGGCATAGGTATTGGTAACAGGCTCCTGCATTAAAGGTCAAGAGTATAATGAGACTTACCTGAAGTCGATGATTGGTCAACTGCTAAAAATCTGACCAACAGCACAGAAATAAAGTAGCATTGCTGAGAAAAGGTCACCCATCATTGATCATTGAGAGCTTTGCATTGTTTTGGTGGTTACTTTTGTGGAAAATGTGAAATGAAGAGATTCATAAATTAAAGTTCCTCAATTTTTACAGGTCAAAGACCAGGATGTCCTGCCTAGAAATTAGATTGGTTTAGAAATAGAATGTGAACCTTTACACTACTTGTTGCTACTTCTTAGGTTGGGTTATGCAGATTTTCCCCCCTTGCTCATTTAGAATTAATGGTACCTTTTGCCGCACATATATCCACTTATCGATTCTCCATTCAATTAAGACGGAAGGCTAACAATTGGTCAACACCAAAACGATAAAATCTTAGAACCTTGACTATGGTTAACTAGATGGAGAGTCACTTCACCAACACAAGCACATTCTGTTTGAGCTAATAATGTTAGTTGATTTCCCGTGCTGAAAGGTAATGATCACACAATGGTAGGAACAGCATAGCCATAATAACTCTTTATTCTGTAATCCCGAAAAAAAAGAAGAAAAAAAGAGCAAATCTGAGAATGTTTTCCGTTATTATTGTACTATGATGGATGTATTTCGAAATGCTTGGTATGTTTTTTTAATGATGTGAAAAAGGGTAGACATGGATCGAAAATAAAAAACATTGAAAAGACGTTAGGCAGGGAGTTAGGCCCAACTGATGAGATGCCTGCTTCACCGTCCCATCCATCCGACCATGAATTATGAAGTCTAGCTATGAATTGAACATACAATGCTGAGGTGTTTCTTCAGCATTTTTAGAATTAAATTTACAGAAAGGAAATTTGAATATAAAGTCTTGTCGCAATATTGCGAGAACCTAAATGGTCCAAGATAGCTGTAGCTGTATTAATTGATTTCCAGGTAAGAAGTCAGAGGAGGAAGGTTCTACGCCGTAGAAGGCGAGATGTGGAGTCGAGTTTGAAGAGGCATTGAACTTTGGAAGCTACACCAGTTACAATAGAGCTATGATGACTATTAATATCGATGTGCGTGTTTTGATTTGGCCATCCCATAAACCTAAAATGGCCTGAACATAGCATTTTCTTGCTTTAGGCATAATGTGATCAATAACACTCACAAATTTTTGGAAATATGCATTACTGTATCAGGATATGTATATGTTGAATAAATATATGAGCACTCGTTGAGGTGTCCAATTAATGGAAAAATTATGACAAATTTTTTGTAAACATTAAATCATGATGTCATGCCAATGAGGAAACTGGAGCACATTACCGGATGAGTTCTACATTATATAATATCACCTTAAATTAGTTTATTCCTAGGTTCCACATCAAAGTCAGACAATGATAGGAAGTCATGAAACGATTTGTGGATGCATTCTACACCATTTCTGGTCTTATTTGATGCCCGTCTTACCTTTGTTTAGAGAAGATGCCTAACACTGCCCAGAGCTGGTATTTTTAATGTGTTATATTTAATCAGTAATGCTACATAAGCAAACAACTTTTAACATCAATTATATATTAATTCCATCCAAACAATTTCCATTAAAATATGTGCATTCACCATGCTCTAAGAGCCTTGTCCTTGGTACAATGAACTTAACTGAAATTAAAATAACAAAATTAAACTTATCTTTAGGAAGAGGAGAGATGCACACCTTACTACTCATCCCAATATGAGACTCATATATTCTGAGGGATTTGGGCTTCTTCGGTCGAGGATGAGTGAAAACAAACTTTTCCTGCAAAGTCGTGAAGATGAGTATCATTAGCCTAAGGAGAGCAGAAAATCATCAATAGTTAGGTAAACAACTACTGGGACTTGATAGGGCCAAGACGAGACTTTGCAAGAGGAATAGTTTTTCCCCCCTGAAACAAGAGGAATAGTTTCCTGTAACCCATAAAAATCGAAATTTCACAAGAAATGATCACCTAGTACTGCCATGGTACCATGAGCCCATTGCCGAAAGGAAGAATAGGAAGCTTCCAATGTATAACATGACATCTATTCCATATCTAGAACAGTATTTATCAAAGCTCTTGGACACAGATCCATCCCGCAATTTTCTACCCAATTGCATGATCATCCACTATTATTCACGATTCCTAACTTCAGTAACGTAGATGGAAAAAAACATTCGAGGAAACTTAAAATACCTCTTCGGGAGGATCATAATATATTCCATTATAAGGGATTTCTCTAGGAGCCTGAATTGAGAACTTGATCCAAGCTGGAATAGAGTCCTTAATGCCAGATGGAGTTTCCATACGAATCTGGATTTCAAACACATACATACAGAGAAACTTAAGTGACTTGTAAGCATACCAACAATTTTATAAGCCAACTCTTGCATGTAAAAAGTAACGCGGATGACTGAACACATCAGCAACCAGAAAAGTCTCCATAACACAGTCAGAATATGCGCTGCCTTTTTGTTAGAAGTGGGTTCCATATCTACCAACAATAGTCATTCAGGATGAGGAAAAAATTAGCTTCATTTATTGGTCTTGATATGTTTACCTAAGACATGACGCGGTGCATAGTCAATAAAGTACAGAGTCATCAAAAGGAATATGATGTAATTTTGAGATACATCTGAAACAGCATAGCCAATTAAGTACAGATTCACCAAAAGGAGTATGATGCAATTTTGAGATACATCTAAAACAACTACATGAAAAAGGAACAGAATTTGTGATTGGAGGAAACACTAACAGTGAAACAACATATGGAAAAATTAAACTGAAAATAAGAGAATCAAACGAATCACAGAAGCTTACAAGATTACATCCATAAAGCTACAATGAAGTGTGGAACAACACTATAATATTTTTGACTTTGCAGCTGATCGATTAACTGAAGAGGCTCATACGGTCATATATATTTAAGCAGTAATCAGAATAAGCAGTAAAAAAGGGCTCATTTCTGATAGAGACCATCTTTGGCAACGGTAACATACGAAGAAACACCACGAAGGCCTTTTGCAGGCCCAAAACACCCAGTCTAATTACTGCTATCATGAAGAACCAAGGCACAATAACAGTAAAATGACATCCTTTGGCCTTTCAGAGTTCCATTCAGAAAGCGATGTCATGATGAGCTAAAAATTTTCTAGTAGCAGTGGTTTATATATCATCTCACCATGGGATGGTTCATACACACAAACTAGAAAATAGGTCTACTTTATGTGATTATCACAGATCACTATTTTAGTATCAAGTGTCATTACCTTCACTCGAGAACCATGAGGTATAGCTGGAGAACCATCTGCACCATTGGGCAAAAAGATCTCCCAGATGCCGAATTCATTCTGGTAAAAGGATAGCATATATTAAGAAAATAGGTAAGCTGCTCTTGAACTACCACATAATTCAAGAGATACCAAAAACACAGAATGAATCAAGGAAGATATCTGTCACGAGCTTGGGCTTAGGGATTTCTAGTTGGTTGGCCAAGATGGAGAATACAAGACAGCCCAAGTAGTTCAAAACTCCCAATATTAAAGGTTTACACTAGAAGGGCTAGAAAAAAGGGAGAGAATATATATCGATAGCAGTGAGAGGGAATAACATTGTTGGGATAGAAACACAATTTTGTTGAGCGATGTAGCTAGCACCTAGGGAAGGAGCGAAAAAAATATTGTAGTAGGATATCTTTCCAGCTTCTGGGGCTATACTCTCTTGTGGGAATTTGGTCATTCATGTATCGATTATAGATTTGATAGACCAAAAATTTTCCATTTTGTTCTTGAGTCATTGATATTAACCTCTTTGCAGTTTTATATGGAAGTGAATCTTCGGGTCTGTGTCAGTATTTTATACAAAATTCAGGGCCTTGAACATTTTATTGCAGTTTTGGAATCACCTTCACCATTTACAGAAGCTGACGAAAATATGATAGCAAAGACAATAAAATGATTTTTGCTAAGGAAAACAATACTCACACAAGACATAACAGTAGCTTCTGGATTCCAGTTGTTGAAGTCTCCAATTAATGTAGTAGACTGCACGCAGTAAGAAGGGTACAAAGAAAACTAGGCTCACAAGATATAATCTCAATTTTCAAAGATGCAGTGATGATTCAAGTATTCCTAATCTCTGATGTGATTTCCATCTCATGGCAATGAAAATTAAATAGTGTGTGTTTTATTTCATATTGATTGATGTTCCATAGCATTCAGGTCACAAAAAGCTAATTATAGTTACAATACTTTCCGCACACTTGTATCATACATGTTCATGAAGCACAGAAATGTAATACATCACATTGGTGTAATTTAAAAAGCAATAGGAGAGGAGAGGTTTGATATAATAAAACTAAACCATGCTACTCATGAAAGGAATCATTTCCCAGTTATTCATAAAAATTATCTGATTTTGATGCTTATCAATGAAAATTTGGTTAACAAACAGAATTCTTTGGTCAAATGACAGTAATGTCACTTTAGATTCATTAATTTTGATTAACCACAAAAGAGGAGGAATGCACAGCTTAAAGAATCCATTTAAAAGTATTGGTGGGCTTTAGGTAAAACAAAGTTTTTATAATATATTTCATATTTGTTAGCAGGTGGTGACAGAAATAAGGTCAGATCAGACATAGATGTATAAAATAACTAACCTTAGCTCCAGGTGCCCACTCCCTGTAAGTGATACCAGTCTCACTGGCCATACAAAAATATACAGGGGAAATTAACATTGAAATAACTCAATCACGATGAGAAAATTTCTCATCTGGGGATTCTTTAAGCAGATAACATCTATGATGTTCAAGGGGTTGATATACCTGCGAGTAAAACCAAACTTCTCATAACCACGTGAAAACTGTTCCAACCCACCCTCATACTTGTCAATTTCTTCCCGTGTTCTTTTATACTGCTCATATCTGTAAAGATATATTATGCAATATAAATACATCAACTTTCAAAAGCAATTCCGAGATCTACTCTTTGGCGACACTCTGTTTTGGCAGATAAAAAAAAAAGAATCCTAATTCATGCCAGATCAATAAAACATCAACATTTAGGCATCAAATTATAAGATTTCACACATCAACATCTAACTTCGAGGACATAGAATACAATCTCACCGATAGTCAAGATGTCCACGGTAATTACTCAATGTCGAATCTATCTCGTAAATATTCTGACCAGTCCCAGGTGGAGGAACACCCTGATTTCTGACCCTTTCGGATTCATCACCTATCGTTTCATATAATACAGCTGAGAGTTTTTCAACTTCTACCTGAGGAGCGTCTCCATCAAGAAGCGCCACAGGCGTAGAATCATTCCCTATGATGGCTTCACCATGGTTTTGATCAAAAGCACGGTCTGAAGGATCAACATTCAATCCATCCAGTTCTGAACTTTCTAAATCTCCACCACTTACTGATTCATATGATGCACTTGAGGTCATTTCCACATCAGATGCAGAAACTTCCACAGCAATAGCTTCACTACCATTTTTCTCAAAAATAAAATTATCTCGAGCATCAAACTTGGTACCATGTCCCATTTCTGAACTTTCTACATCACCGGACATCTACGAAAAAGAGCACAAGGAAAGGGAAATCAAGGGTACTGAATAATACATCTGCTTGATGTATTAGGCTTCTCACACATAGTCAAGATCAAGGACTAAAGAGGTGAATCGACAGCATATGAGAAACTTTAAGAAAAAAGAATTCAAGCTTAGGTTTTGAATATGAAAGGACGAGATCTAAATATGATGGCAGGGATACACATAAAATAACCTAATATAATCCAAGCAGATAAAAAGATTACAAGTTCTTCTAGAAGATGCAGCAGCAACAATTTTAAGAGAATTTACATTGCAGAAAACAATAGTTACTCATTTATACTCAGAAGTATTTATTAATCAATCATTATAATCCCCCTATGACCAAGAATAAGCTTTTGTGACCTAAATGTTTATTTCCAGGGTACATCAGTAAAAATACGGTTTTGCCGCTAAAGTTGCCAAATATTAACCGCAAAAAAAGAGAACTTCCAGCAACTCTTTCTACTTTGCCACTATATTGTGTTTTATTGCTTTTTAATAAACTTTAAACTTTTTCACTATGTCTCTCTTTTGAAATTTGGCAGCTGGATGGAGGGGAAGGGTCTGTGGTTTGCAGAAGTAAGGACGAGTTGACATGCCTGAGAATCATCTGAAGCTATCTCAGCAATCTCTGATTCATCTGTTGGCAATAAGGTTTCTTCATTCTCAATGCCTGGAACGAGGACCTTATCTGATGCAGTAGCTGCAGAGGATTGGAATAAGGAATCAGAAGACTTTCCAGCAAAAATTTTCCCTGCGACCAATCATCAAGTTAGTCTCATCCTGTAGAATTTACTTGACTAGGTATTTGTATTATCTAAGACAATAATATTTAACGTGAGGAGGGAATTCTAAAACATGTGATCTAGTTTACTCGAATAAACCTGTGTGGAAATACATTGGATCTCTGCGGCGATAATGCAGTGGCACAAAATTGAGGGAAAAAAAACATATGTTGTTAACGATTTATATAACGGAGCTGCCATCTACTCAACCGACAATTTTCGCCATAACCCACAATTCGTGTATAAAAAAAGAAAATCTTCGTCACCCAAATCAAGAAAAAGACCAAGAATCGCGTCCAAAACAACACCACCTTCGTTTTTCTACAGATTTATCGCCATACAACCCATTCACCATCGATCGCCCATACTCAGACGTAAAACACGACGAGAAACTCAATCAGATAAGGCCAAAAAAAAAAAAGAACTAAAGACGTGAAGTTACATGAATGAGAGTGGCTTTTAAAGACAAAATTGACATGGGCATTTCTCCGAATGGCACACAGCATCGATCCATTACCGCCGACCTTCGGCACTGATAGCGCAGTAGGCAACCACACTCCATACAGCGTGAACACCATCTCCCCCAGAATTCACCTTAATTTCCCCTTTTCTTCAAAACAAAAAAAAAAAAATCAAGAAATACGGAAAAACCCACTGTCAAAAAAGTAATAAGCGCTGAGGTTTAGGTGCCAAGAAATCCGTGAAAAGGGTAATCAGTCAGTAGATAAGTCCAAGGAGAAGACGTTACGTGTTAATATGGGAGTCGTGTCAATGCATGGAGGCTCGGATTCAGTGGGGTCTACTGTAATTCCCCGCATCGTCAATTCGGGAAGGGGGAAAAAAATTGGAAAGAATCTTGAATTTCTCGAGACTTTGTGGGTCTCCCTCGGTTGAAAATGATAAAAGATTAGCTTTTTATATTTGTGGCTTCCGATTCTTCTTCCACCTTCCTTTTCTCTCTCGAGTTGTACCGTTGCGTATATTCCACTTATGGTAACAAAATATTCTAATCTTCTAATTATTTATGGTAATAAAATAGCCTATAGCATAGTGTAATTTATTTCACTTTCAGATTTAATTCACTTGAAGTTTCATTTCAAATAATAACAATAATTCACTTGATTAAAATCGTACAAAACTCCGTGCAAAAAAAAAAAAAAAATCGTACAAAACTAATTATGGTAACAAAATATTCTAATCTCTAGTCTCTAATTGTCTATGGTGACAAAATAAACTATATCATTTTCCATTTTTCCTTTCACAAAATAAAAAGAAAAGAAAATTTGTTTTTTTTTAACATGAAAGTACAATTCATTAAAGATCGGAAATTACAACTTTTTGTAACCAAGAAAGAAATATAAAGTTGATCCATTCAAAGGATTGAGATACACAAGAAGCAAATCTGGCCAACCTATGTGCAGGCAGAGTGTTCATCGGACGATTTGGTTCGTTTTTTGTTTTTATTTCGATTTTTTTCGTTTTAAATTTTAAAAATATATAATCCAATACCCAAACCAAATTTTTTCGGTTTGATTTTCTACTAGATCAGTTCGGTTAATATATTTTAAAATATAATATGTTATCTTTTAAATAATTTCTTTTTAAAAACCTTTAAAATTCAAAGTCTAAATGACTTAAATAAACAAAAATCAACTAAAAATTATTAAAAACAATTTTTTATTCACTAGATATCATCTCATAAAATATATAATATAAAAAATTATATAAATAAAATTATCAGTCGGTTCGGTTTTGAGATATATAATCCGAAACTGAACCAAATAAATTTCAAATTTTGATTTTCAATTCGGTTCATTTCGATGTTTGATTTTTTTGGTTTAAATTTATGTTTTTTTGTTTTATCCGAAGTTTGAAAGCCCTTGAGTACAGCCGAGTTAGCATTGGGTCGCATGTGTTGAAGTCAAGTCACCCAGTTGCAAGCCCTTTCCCATAAAATTCACCCAATTTTTCATTATATTACAAAACAGCCGCAGGCCCTTTTCCCAACATAGAAGTGCCGCAGTAACAAAGCCCATCATACGAGCTTCGTTTTCGATAACGGGCCAATTCTTGTTTTGAGTCCAGTTATTAAAGTTCCAGCACTGCCAATCGGCGAGCGATCTGCTATCTAGTCCGTAGTCCGTTGTCTCAGATTCATCGTCTTCGAAGCTAAGCAAAATCTAGGGCACAGTATTGTACAGAGGAATGTGGAATTAAGCTTTCCCGCAGTTCTCCTTCCGATCACGGAGCTCGGCTCGGTAATTTTCCGTGAAGAAGACAGCGAATTCTGGCAAGGTTTCACTTAGATTTATCTTATGAAGTGTCTAATATATGATCGTCATCTGTTCGATTTATTGTTAGTTTTAGCTTTTTTGTTGCACATCTAAATTGGAAATTGAGGTTCAAGCTTAAATTTTCGCGATTTTTCGTCAAGTCTTTACGAGTTACTGAATTTTGAGCCTGCTGCATCGTGGAAATGATGGATATGAGGGAAGAGAGGTGAAGAAACAAAATTGATCATGTGTGTGCGTGGGTTGTTCTGGTTGTTATTTTTCTAATCTTTTGTCTTGTTGCAGTTAAATAGAAAGATTAACTGGCGATCTCCTTCATCCCCCAACACTTATAATCCAGCTAAGAGAAGCCAGAAGTTTCTCATGGCTGCAAAGGAGGAGAACAGTGCACTATTTCCCATTTTTGTATTGACTATGATAGCTCTGCCTCTTGTTCCCTACACCGTATTTAACTTGTATCACACATTCACAAAGAAGGCCAAAGATATTACTTGCCGCTGTTCAGTTTGCTTCCGCTCCGGAAAGTATCGGAAATCCTTGCTTAGACGTGTGAGTTATTTCTTAACATTACGTGAGAATCATGACTTGATGTGGCTTTGCTCTTTTATTTTGTAACTTTTAGACAGTTGTAATGTATCTCTGTTTTTGGTTGCTTTTTCAGATTTCTAACTTCTCAACTTATAGTAACTTGACTATAGTGTTGCTATGGATCCTGATGGCAATCTTGGTATTCTACATCAATCAGATCAACACCGAGGTACTTTGCCGATTCTGAGTCTTTCATATTTGGCTGTTAGCTAGTGTGCTATATACTCTGAATGTTATATGTTTTTGGCTTCCTTATGTTCATATCTCTGTGCAATTATTGTGTGATCATATTAATTTCATTTATCCAATTAGCTTGTTGACATGATTCATGATCTCTGCTTCTGTTTGATACATCTATCACTTGGGAAATATTATATGTTATTGTTGCCATTTGGAGACAGAATATATACAGAAGTGCTATAATATATGACCTGATTAGAGTGTTAGCTATTGAAGCAAGCGAAACACTCAACAATTAACATTTTGGTTTATCCAATAATTTTAATTGTTTAAGTTATCTGAATGGTATGATTTTTTCTCAGGTTCAAATTTTTGAGCCATTCAGTATACTTGGATTGGAATCCGGAGCTTCAGATGCAGAAATAAAAAAAGCATATAGGAGGCTATCCATTTTATACCACCCTGATAAAAATCCAGACCCAGGTTGACAGTTACAAATTTTTCCTTTGAAATCAAGATTGAAATCCACAAGTGTTCGTGGAACTTATTGATCTGTAAATTTCTTTTATGTAGAGGCTCACAAATATTTCATAGACTTCATCTCAAAGGCTTATCAGGCTCTAACAGATCCAGTATCACGGGAAAACTTTGAGAAATATGGCCATCCTGATGGTCGGCAGGTAGACATGTCCTTAACAGGGATGCAGATAGTGTCTGTTTGCTTCCTTACTTTTCTGACAGGTAATAGTGCATTTGAGAAAGTGGATGTATAAGTATCGTTATTCTCTTCCATGTAGGGGCTTCAAATGGGGATTGCTCTTCCTCAGTTTCTCCTGAACATTGATGGAGCATCTGGTGGAATTTTATTGCTTGGAATTGTGGGAGTTTGCATTATTTTACCCTTGGCAGTTACTGTTATATACCTGTCCAGATCATCAAAGTACACTGGGAATTATGTTATGCATCACACAATGTATGCATATTTCCATCTCATGAAGCCTTCATTAGCTCCGAGGTACATATAACTTTGTATTAGACTTGGTATTGTACAGAATCTTGAAATCTTGTGCAAGTTAAGACCATAAACTATACAAAAGTTTGGAACAATGACATTTTGGATGTCTATTTGTATTTCAGCCCAAGCGTGTTTTTATTCTGGTACTTTATCATATTGTTTGGATGTGTAAGAATGTCACGTGCACACTCTTTAGGTATAGTTCTTACAATTTATTGTGGTCTTAAATTTCCGTTCTTTTCTTTTTTCCTTTTATAATTATAATCATAATAGTACCTTGTCACCTAGATTTTTGTACCGTACAATGTGTAAGCACTTTTCCTCGCTACTTTTTGTACTGGACAATGTATAAGCACTGTTTTTTTCCCATATAATATAATCTCTGTACCTTTCACTAATTGTTATTCTTTTATCTAACAGCAAGGTCATCGATGCTTTCATACATGCTGCTGAATACATGGAAATACCAGTTCGTCGAACCGATGATGAATCACTTCAGAAACTATTTTTGTTGGTCCGGAGTGAGTTGAATCTGGACCTTAGAAATATACGGCAGGAACAAGCTAAATTTTGGAAGCAACACCCTGCTTTAGTTAAGGTGGCTTGCTAACTGCTGACTAGTTTCAGCTCGTTGCCAGAGTTTTTATTCTTAAATTTATCAGTTTTTTGGTTGCAGTCTGAACTGTTGATGCAAGCTCATTTGACTCGCGAAACAGCAGCATTATCTCCATCTTTGCATCATGATCTTAAAAAAATGCTTTCCCTTGCACCTCGTCTTCTGGAAGAACTAATGAAGGTATTGTTAGTCAGTTAGACCTGAGATCTGTTTTACTCATTTCCCAATGAAGTCGCATCTTTATGTATTATTAGTAAGTTCTATTTTGTTTTTTACCCACATTGAATAATGTCAATAATCATTTTATTCAAGTAGAGTGACGTTTCTTTTAAAGGCTAATCTAGTTAATTTCCCTATTTTAACTACACTTGCAATTCTCTGCACTGTGGTCCTCAATGTTATTTCATTCTCACCTCTGATTTCATTTGGCCAAGGTTTGTCCAACTTGCACATTTTGTAGATGACTAAATCGTAAGATGTTTACAATTTTGTGCAGATGGCAATTATACCACGCACACAACAGGGGCATGGATGGCTTAGACCTGCAATTGGAGTGGTCGAACTGTCCCAGAGTATAATTCAGGTATTCTTCAAAGTCCCAACATTTCAGTTTCAAATTAAGCTACGAGTCATATGATCTAATAACTTGTCCACTCATATTCAGCCAGTATCTTGTGCTGAATATTTTTAGAAAGATGAATTGCACTGTTGTGCCCGATAAATTGAATTTGCCATTCTTGATTCAGGCTGTACCCCTCAGTGCCAGAAAATCCTCCGGGGCGTCAAGCGAAGGATATGGTCCGTTTCTCCAGCTACCTCACTTCAGTGAGGGTGTCGTCAAAAAGATTGCCAGAAAGGTCCCTCCTCCATCCATTCATCCATCCAATACACACACACACACACACACATATTAGTATCTGTGTGTGTGTACAGGAGAAATGTGTCTCCTGTGTCCAAGCTGCTGTTCAGCTCAATATAGAGATATTTGATAAATAGGACTGGGTCTCAAGTATTGTTTTCGGTAGATTGATCCGATTCTCTTTCTATTTAGTTGTATATAATTCAGTTTACTTTGCATGTCGACTGCTGTATACTCACACAATGCTACTGATTAGCTTCATTATTCTGAAGAAAATTTGGTAATTTTGCCACCTATCACTTTGGTCTAGTTGATGTCCCAGGCTTGGTTATTCTGTGTATTGATTTTCTGTTAAGCTTTACTTACCTTTGGACCATCTTTGAGTTTTTAACGATTTACAGTCGTTTGTTCTTAACAGAAAGTACGCACATTCCAAGATTTCCGTGACATGAAACAACAAGAACGTGCAGAGCTGTTGGCTCAGACTGCTGACTTTTCTGCTGAGGAATCTCAAGATGTAGAAATGGTTCTCGATATGATGCCTTCCATTTCAGTCGACTTAACATGCGAGACAGAAGGTGAAGAAGGGATACAAGAGGGTGATATTGTAACAATGCAAGCATGGATTACTCTCCATCGTGGAAATGGCTTGATTGGCGCCCTTCCACATGCTCCCCATTTCCCATACGAGAAAGAAGAGAGCTTCTGGTTACTTCTTGCAGATTCCATGAATGATGTGTGGATGTCACAGAAGGTTAATTTTATGGACGAGGCAACAGCAATAATAGCTGCATCAAAAGCAATACAGGAGTTAAAGGAGGGCTCTGGCGCTAACACACGAGAAATAAAAACAGCTGTGAAAGAAGCAATTGACAGAGTGAAATCTGGTTCAAGGCTCGTAATGGGCAAGTTCCAAGCCCCTCCCGAGGGAAATTACAATCTTACATCCTACTGTTTGTGTGACTCATGGATTGGTTGTGATGCCAAGTGTAATATCAGGTTGAAGATTTTGAAAAGAAGCCGGGCAGGGACAAGGGGCATTGCTGCTGGAGATGAGTTGCCATCTTTAGAGGATGGAGTTGAAGAGGAAGAAGATGAAGGGGACGATGAATACGATGACGATTATGAGAGTGAATACAGTGAAGATGACGAAGATATTAAAGGTAAAGATTTGAAAGGAGCCACGGCAAACGGTTCTGCCCATGCGGAGGGTGATGACTCAAGTTCAGAGGATTCAAAAAGTGATTAATTTTATACTCATTTAAACCCGCGCGCAATGTTTATTCTTTAGATTTTACAGTCATTTGATTTCATAAGATAAGGAACAAGAAAAATAAAGAGTTTTTAAGATTTTTATTTATTTCCGTCATAGTTCAAAGTATCTCGTACGTTGTAATTTTTGGGACAATCGAAAGGATGGTAGTTGAAGTAGAAGCAAGTAGACATAACGATCCTCCGACAATCGATGTTCCGAAATACGCCAAGGATTTATTACATATTTAACATGAATTCAACAAGAATTAGTTAGCGAGGCCATGGGCTTCCCCCAAAAAAATTGACTAGTAGATACACTGGCAAGCTGGAGGTAGTGTTGCATGGTTTGCATTGGTTTTCTGCTGCGTCTTTGACGATGATTTCTCCATATACAACAGCAAAACCGAGTGCCTGATAACTTTTCTTATCAATTACGAAAATGAAGATTAAAATGTATACCAGTCTCCCGGTTGTTACCTGATTAAACCGAAGCCACTTTTTTTTTTGAAAACAATGACATAATTTTTACTATACTGTTTTTGTTGATAGCGATTTTTCCAACAAGGAAGTTGGTGGAACTGCCGTGGCTCTCTCGAAGTGAATGCCGCGTTGATCAAAGTGCAATAGCAATGTAGGCAAGTCAATTTAGGTCTTGAAACTTAAAAGTTTTTAATTATCATGCTCGCATGACAGAGTACACAACATAAATACCAGAGTGAAACTGTCCCAACTCTCTTACATTTAGCTCACCAGCATTACACGTATGAATGCTTGATTTTACACATTGCGTCCACGTGCAAAGCTTTAATCTCCACTTGCACAACCCCTACAGCCGCAATGCACGCATTCTATAACCTTCTCCTCTCGTAAATGCTTTGGGACTCGGCAGACACACGTCGTTTGAAAGTTGTGATCACGGGGTTGGATACACTTCAAACAGCAAAGCCTTTCATAGCCAGGCTGCAATTCACACAACAATAATGAGTGATGCAGTATTTGCAAAGCAGATATAGTTCATTCAAGGGCTATTAACAAAAGCATAAGAGTTGCGCCTTTATGTCAAGAATTTAAACTGATTATTCAACTGTGTCAATCTAGATGAGAGCAGGTTCCATGCCTACAAATGTGGTGTTTGGGATCATTATACAATTCGGTGTGCAAAAATATATCTACAGAGTCGTTTGAGCACATGGCGAGGCCAAGACATGTATAAACTTGATGAAATGAAGACTACAAAAATTCAGACTTGATCAGCTAACCTTTTTCCATTTTGCAATCAGATTACGATCAGCATATCCCTGATCCAAGCAGAACTCGTACAATTCCTTGGAAATTTCTTTCCTCCTGATATAAAGATCAAATATGTATCGACTCTTCTGATGGGCAATTTTAAATATAGGCCACAAGCCTTCACATTTTCTTTTACCATCATGTGGATCATTCTCAGCTGAAGAAGAAAAGATGACACGGAAAGGAAATAAAAGCATTATGAGTATGCACAAAAGCATTGCTTCCAGGGAAAAAACGACCCGCGACATGCAAAACACACAAAATTTGGAAAGAAAGAATCTTGTAAGGGGAAGGGGAAAACTCGAGCAAGATTGGTATAAAAAGAGCCAAAACCTTCTCTCATTTTCGCCTGCAGTTCGCGTAGAGTAGGTTCGATCAACTCCCAACCCTCTGGGTACTTCACCCTGTTCGTCTTAACCTTCGGCATGATTTCCTATGCCAGAACCATTAACAAAAGAATCAAAAATTATGTTTAAGGAATGAATTTGAAGTACTACATGGTTAAATATCCATGTTCGCACACAGACGTACTTGAGAACCACTTTTCGTTCAGGGAAATTACACACGAAATACGAAACTTCTTTCATGAAATTCTAGGGTTGGACGACTGGCTGCTATTTGGGACTTTACAATTTACACATGTTTACATTTTCTAAAATCTGAATAAAACTTGTTCATACTCAATTCAACCCTAAAAACCTCTTTTTCCCCCAAATAAAAAATCCCCTAATTCCTTATTGAAATACAATGAAAAACAGCAATTTAAACGCTGCATCAACCTCCAACCTCATGATTCTACTAAAAAATTTAAACTTTACTGATTGAAGCCGACGAGGTATACCTAATATTGAGCTATTCCACCGTTAGCCTCCAGCGACCGCCGCGATTCAAGAGACCTGAACAAGAGGCCTGCAGTGCCGGTTAATATCTGCGGGTTCAATTTGGATCCTATTTGGCCCGTTTTTTGTGTGTTTGAAGTGATAGATTCCTAATCTACCAATAAATTATGTTATATATTTCATGTTTTTTTTTATATTATTTATCCATTTTTCAATTATTTATTTCACATTAATCAAATCATAAATTATTTATCTTACATCAATCACCAAATCATTGAATTTAAATTACTACATTGCTTTTTATAAATAATATTATTCATATTTTTATTAATTATTAAAAGGTTAAAGTAATAATTTACTATTTTCATATAACACTTAATCAATCAAATCAAACAAATTATAATCTATCAATCAAATTAAATCTTATATTAACTATCATTTCTTATTTATTTTTTTATTATAATATATTATTTATCTCTATATTATTTATCTTATCTACAACTTCAAACGGACCCTAATTGTTATGTTTTGTTTTTCTGTTTTTTTTAATGATATGGGAATTCGCGTCAAAGTTACGTCTTAGACATGTAACTTTGCGTTATTTTGATTTTTAATCCTATTTCACAAGAGTGTTAATGCAACATTGAATTTTTTTTGATGTAGCACTAGAAAATTCTAATGTGACATTTAAAAAAAAAAATTGATGGTGTGTTCGACGCCACGACAACACTTCGGTAAAATAGGACTAAAAACAAACAAAGCACAAAATTAAAGAATTAAACCTAATTTTGACAAGTTAGAGGACTAAAAAAAAACATGACAATTTAGATTACTAAATTCAATATTCTTTTTATATCTACTCTCTCTACTATTTTATAATAGTTGAGGGACTTATAAAAATTGTTTTTGAGGACACCAACTTTTTTTTCTTTTTTTGCCCTTTCTATATAATAATCTTTTGATTTATCACTTTTTGAATGACTCATTAAAACAGCTTCATGTTTAATCAGTTTTTAATTAATTTTTAATTAATCTTTTAATTAATTTTTTAACCTCTCACTTCTCATTCCACGTTGTCATAAACTGCTTCACGTTTTTATCCTCGCATACTTCTCCAAATGTACTTCATTCTCCATTCCAAAATTTTGACACAAGGTAAGGTCTCGAAAATCTTCCTCTCAATCTCTCTGGTTTTTGTTGGTTGTTAATATCTGATCTGGTTTAGACTTTCGAATTTTTATGTATTCTATTTCTGGAGGCAAGGAATAGTCTTATTTTGTTGAGCTTTCGATTCGGAAAAGATATAAAATTATGTAATATACTTATCCATGAATTATATTACACACGTAATGTGTGTGCGTCGATCGCTGGTATTAAATTATTATTTGGACAAATTTATGACGCAGATTTTACTAATATTTCATTAGGTTTATTAATTTTCTATGAAAATGCTTTCGCAATATCTTTATTTTGAAATTGATTGATGATTTTTAAAATAGTTAAAATATTTCAGTCGAAACTTGTTATCTTTTAGCAGATTGCTAGAGGGTAGTTAGGGGAATTTTTTTTATATTTTGATAGATAGAATTTTTTTTATACGAAAATTTGGCGAAATGGACTTTTGAATTTCAAACTTTCTCCATGTATACCCTATAAACATTTTCAATGGCAAGTTCTTTGTAACTTTAAGGGTAAATTAGAGTATATAAACTCGAAAGTAATATTTCTTTTATTTCTAAAAAAGAATGATTTTAGACAATTGGGGTATCACCTGTGTATTAGGTTTTCTTCGATCTTACATGTGTCGGCAATACATGAATCCATTAAAATGTTGACAGTTGTTTTTTTATGGTTTATATAAACGAAGACAATGCGAAACAAAATATAGTATTTTTTATCGGTAAAAAAAAATTTATAAGATAGCTGTCTAAACATATTTTTTATTAAAATAATTATGTAAACATTTTATAAAAAAATTGTAAAAACCACTTTTATACAAACATTTTATAACTATTGGTCCAAATGAAACTTAAGTTTTTTATCTCATAAATTTTTGGATATGAAAAATAAAAATTTTATTTAATATGGGATCCTTCAACTTTACTTTTAAATCTAAAACACGAAAGCCAATTCCTCCACGAGAAGTAGCAATAAGAAATGTATGCAATCATTAAAAACTGATTGTTAGACTTTTGACTTTAAAAAACATTATTATGTGTTTCTTAAACCTGAAATATGTGTCAACTTATGTTTAACTTAATTAAAATCTAAAAGATGATTATGATTTTACAAAAATGATTCTAATAAAAATAATAGATGTTAAAATAACTAATCATTTATTTATCAAATACTACACAACTTCAATTTTAACTTTTCATTTTTGTTTCCAAACACTACTAACTTTTGATTTATTTTCACTTTTTTTATAACTTATAAATTTAATCATTTCTACAAAAATATAATTTTTTTCACACACTCTCAAACGCACGCAAAAACGGTCTCAATCCTCACATTTTACGTATATAAATAAAAGTATGCAAGTAATCGCGAAACAGAATCAACAAGTGCGAGTTATGCTTTGATCATAATACAAAAAAGAGTAGCAATAAACCTCCAAACTTTTTTTCCCAAAGTAATAACACTAAATAGTCATTGTTGCAATAAAGTTACACCCGCTCATTGTAATGATGATTATGTGACTCGCAAGGATTCATGTCGTTGCGTCCATATTCACATCTGAGGGAAGATAGCTTACTGCTTACCTTCTTAAAGCGCCATAGTTTCTTGTCACCTACAAAAAATTATTATTATTATTATTACTATTGTACAAGTAGTAATAATATGAACTCCGGAGACTTAAATGATACACGATGAAAAAATTTCAAGTACACACCCAGCCACAATGGGGTTAAACTCCAAGAAAGTACTCGTGGGATTCCATTTCGGGGTGCAGTTGAAATGATAGATTTCAAATTTCCTATCTTGCTTGGATGAACAAAACTTAAATTCACTCAATATCAACCAAATCTTTCCCTAAATCAAATATCTCCATAATAAAATTCATCAATTCAAGCACGACATTCGGTCATTGACAATCAAAGTTGACTACACTACACTTTTTTGTTTGAGCTTGTTGAGGAGAGGTACGCTGCTCCTTGGGTGTCTGGTATTTGTCGACCAAAAATAAGTAAATTAAGACCCAGAGATTCATTGTGCTAGTGAGATCTATAAGAAATACATATAACAATATTGTGCATGACATACTTGGAACTATTTTTTCACCTTGTCAAACCAGAGGAAAGAAACATTTTCAACTTGTAAAATCATAGCAACGAAACATGAGTGAAGAAATCGAGGAAAAAGACTGTTCCATTCAGAGTAGTGTATCAATTACCCGAGGTTGAGGTGTGCTAAGTTTCTTCACTATGTCGTCGTCGTCGTCGTCGTCTTCTTCTTTACTGGTAAGCAATCTTTGAAGAGAAGGAGAAGAGTTATCTGATTTCCTTCCCCTCTTAGAGGCCGAGGTAGATCCTCTACCCCTTCCTCTTGAAGCAGCTCTTTTTCTTCCTTTGCCTTGGAGAGGTAGAGCATCATCCTTCATATATACAAATCATGACACCGAATAAAACAAAATAAAGCAAAAAAACTGAGAGTTAGAGAAATAACTCAAAGTTCGTCCATACCGAACTACCGTCAATATCTTTTACGTCGAATTTCTCAGTTTCGTCATTTGAATCTGAGTCCACGATTTCCTCATCATCAGCCAAACTCTGAACTGAAGCTGATGCAGCAACTGATGCAGATCTAGGGAAATAAAAATCATGTAGAAATTCCTCATAAAAATGAGAAGTTAAAAGCATTTGCATGATTAAAACAGAACAAATCAAAAGGCAGCCTCTAGAGCACAAAACTAACCTTCGTGAAGGACGTAAACTAAGGGCTGCATCTAATGTTGTTTGCTTTATTGTACTGGAAGCCCTGCCTCTACCTCTTCCCCTTCCTCTGGCAGTAGTTTTACCAGTTTCTGATGAGTCGCGAGAGGTCCTAAAAGTTTGTGAGGGATCTTTCTTTCCTTTCCTGGTAGACTTTGTGCCAGCAAATAGAGTGGCGTCCTCATCATCGCTGAAGGAAGCTTCAGTTCCTACATTACTCTTTGTGTTTGTAATGTTCTGATGGAATCAACCAAGTAACAAAATAAATAGATAGCAAGCCTATATTTTATAAGAATCTTCTATCGCACTAGGCCAGAGGATATAAGCATACCTGAGACGACTGGCCGCTAAGTGTGAACTGTTGTGGACCTGTTGTTTTTGTGGCTCTTTCTTTCACACGTTCCTGCAAATAATTATGTCCAAATGAGAAGGACCCAATTCAACTAGAGCATAATTGTTATAAAATTCGAAAGTGTCATAATATTTGTAATATCACAAAGGAAGGAGAGGAGTAGAGTGTAGATGAATAGAAGAACCTCTATAATACTCGAAACAAGAGTTTACCAGCCTAATGCTCTATCATGTGGGCTTTGATTATATTACACACGTGCTTGTACACATTTTCACAAAGGGAGACAAATCAAGGACATAGTGATAAGAATTGCTGGAAACAAGTGCTGACAACAAAAATGTAAGGGGATAAGTAAATCAAATTCTCGCCTCTAAACATTCTCCAACTTTGACAATTATGTCTTCCTCTTCAAACTTTTGAATATCCGAATCCTGGGCGATTCTATTCTGACAAAGGCAAAATTTTACATCATCAGTTAATTGTTGCGGTTAAAACTACTAACCAAACCAAAATCGATGAAATGATAATAATCGTACTACTACACAACGAGCAGGAATATCACAATCCAATCGAGAAAAAAGATACAGCGCTTACGCGAGTTTCTTCGAGGTTATATTGCAAACAGGAATAGAAGGCCATTTTGTCATCTTTGTTGACAAAATTGTGCAACGCAACGTCCAAGTCACTGACAGGGAGTATCTCCATTTTCTGAAAATTTATATGGTGAAAGTGGGTCCAAATAAAAGGCCACAAAAAAGCACATAACATAAACGACAAGAATACTATCTTTACTGTCATTGTATTAAATGGCAACAAATGAAAATCAACCACATAAGTGGTAGTGGAGCCGAGCCATATTCTTAATTTTAAAACACCCTTTTTCAAGTATAAAAACTTTTGACACTAACCATTGGATCAATTTTGGTTTCAATGCTCTGGATCCAAGTGAGGATTTGGTTCGAAAGTAAAAAAAAAAAAGGATAAGATTCAATCTGTTACCAGATTACTCTCGGCAACTAAGGCTTCAATGTTTTGTTGATTCAGCTCTTCTGGTCGAAGCCGTTCAGAAACATCAATTTTATCTAGGCAACAGCATTACGTAGTATCAAAATAGTTAACAAGAAAAAGGTGGGTATAAATCAAAAGAAAAATAAATAAATTTTTTCCAGTGTTCTTGTCAAAATATAATTTAAACTGGGAAACCAGGTTGAGTTGTATGTTTGGTTTATATTCCTGGTAGGATATTTTCCTACTCTTTTGAGATGACAAATGTCCATATAACTGATCATTGATGTGTTTAAATTTTTCAAACACAATTAAATGAAGTATCAGATTTTGAACACTCTACATGATATCAGAGCTCTTGTCTATTCACTGAAATTTTTTTCAGAATCTCTTTATTCGTTTAATTTCTCTTCTCTCCCTTCCTCACCAAAGCCCTTCCAACCAATCAATCATGTCATAAATCACCAAACCCAGTCTTGTCTTTGACGGAACATCAATCGAGAATTATGTGTTAGCTTCAACAGCCGATTTTTGGTATACACAAGCAGCATTGACTGAATCGAAGGAATAGTTGGAAGGGGTTATCATTGGTGGTTTTTTGTGTTGTGGGAGAGGATGAACAATCGGAATCTACTTTTCACCTTAATAATTGAATTTGATAGAAATATTTGAGTATAACATATTGATAAACATGCTTAATACGTGTAGTGACACTTCTCGCAGGGCAATAGTCAAAGCAATGAATGTTTGCAATCTTATCATGCTCAATTCAGGTTTGGTGGGGTGGAGCAAAGAGCTTTGAGAAAATTCGACTATGATTTTCATTCGGTTTCCAAGAGCAAACTCGAAAACAGCCTTGTAGTTGAATAAAAATGTCAACAGCCAAGAGTTTAATGAGACATATCATTACCTTCAGCTCGACCTCTTCTTGATGCTTTGGAAAATATAAGGATATCTTGAGGATTTGCAACCTATATGTCATAGAAAAGCCACACAATTCATCATCCATGGAACATTTTGGGGGTGGGGTGGGGTGGCTAAATGTTATGCAAACCTTCCCCACATATTTTTGCCCAAATCTTTGTGGGTTTATCGTCATGAACCCAGAGTAGTCTACCTACACAATCAGTAGAAATGTTTGTAAAAATAAAAATGTCCAGACCAATGATTAGGGAAGGATGGACCTGGTGGAGAAGGCAAAACAATCCAAAGAGAATATAATATTCACCTTTACTCTAACTAAGGGAAGCTTGAGCTCCGCTTTGTTGTTAGCCTTTTGACTAGATTTATCGATCAGATTTCTGACCTGCAGAAACAGAACAATCTCAAAAGAACAAAAAGAAAAAGGTAGTATGGTATCGACAAACAAACAATGCCATGAATGCAGAAGAGACGTAACTTATCTGACTTTGTTTATCTGATAGGACAAAAAGAACATGGACAAATGTGAAGTCCTTACCACGTTATCCAAATATTCTAGGATAGAATTCTGATCATTCGCATCAATATCAGGTTCATCCTTTAATACTACCTGTATGATAATAATTGAGTACTTCAATGGAAATTCATCCACTTGTGGAACAGAAGTACAGAACACATAGAAATGTCTCTACCTCTGTATATTCAAAAGGCCTCACTGAGTTGAGAGGTATCTTGGTTGGTCGATATTGATTCCCCTGGTAAAGAAATCAAATTTACAAAACATTGAAAACTGAAAAAATAAACAAAAACAAAGACAGAAAAAATAAACAAAAAATAAACAAAACAAACAAAACAGACAAACAAACGAAAAAACAAAAGTGGGGAATATAAAAGTAAGCACATGCAAAAATGTTTAATGAGAAGAAAAAATTCGGCTCAATAACTACCTTAACCTCTAGAAGCAGGACATGCTTTGGCTTTGATTCACCATCAATGAGCGAAGTTGCTACAGATGAACCAGGTTGAGTAATATGGAAACCCATGCCCGGGACTTCCTGTCATCGAAACAAACATTCAATCAAATTCTCAAACCAACAGGTAAAACCAATGAAAATGCCTTCGGAGTTCAGAACCTGAGGATCAACGAGGCATTCATGCTCATGTCCCCATACAATAAAGTCCAAAAATCGAGGCAGAAAGTGCTCGTTTATAGCATTTTTAGGATTTGCTTTCACTCTGAGAAGCAAAAACAAAAGTTATTACTTAAACAAACTATTGAAATATTAAACTAAAGTTGTTATAGCCCAATTACATATTTGAGTCAATTCAATTCTATTCCATGATAGTACAATTCCACTAAAACATAAATATCCACAAGTACCTATTTTGATGAAGTACTAGCATGTTGAACCAGTCCGAAACCTGACAACCTTCTTGAGCTTCAGGTCTCATCCATTGCACAGCATGAGGTGTCTAATGCAAATAAAAGAATCATAATTACAGAACCTAGTTTCCAGTTGAGACATTAACTGAAAGTACATAGAATCAAAGGAAAGATACCTGAAACATTCGATTAAGTCGTTCATCTCTGATATTCCCTAGGCCATAAAGAGCTACAGATGTTGAACCCTAAAATTCATGACATAGATGCCATGGGACAGAAATTTAATAGATGCAAATGCAACCGAACCATTTTTCACACAGGGTACTGTGGCACATACCTTTCTCATAAGAATAGGACAAAGAGTGATCTGCCCAACACCAGAACCTTCGAGAACCATTTTTCCAAAATAGTTCACAAGATTACATGCCGAAAGAATATCAACAGCAGAAAGATTGTCCTGGAGACAATAGCAGACAAGGATGCCCAGAAAAAATTGTCTGAGATATAGCATAATTTTTCCATATTGCCGCATAACAGGTGTACAAAAGAGAGAGAAGGAAAATAAACTCATGTGGATCAGAAAAATTTCACCAATATTGTCATCCGAGTTCAGATGCAAAAATTACAGCACATCAATAATCAATATGGTCACAATAAAGTAAAGAAAGAAATTCAGAGAATGATAGATGTGGATAGCATCTGATAGAACTGTCTTAAGGAAAAGAAACAATATCGGATAATATTTCCTTGTTGACGTGTGAAAAGGTCCAAGAATATCATTAATTCAACTGAAACTTTTCTGTCCCAGTTAGAATATTTGTTCTGACTGAGAGGTAAAGATTCAGGACCAAAAGAACTTAATCAAGAAATTTGCTATACTACACATCCATAAAACATGATTTTCAAGATAGAAACATGCACTGGATTTACCATAGAATCCATACCACTCCAGCAGGATCATCATGATTTCCATGAATGCTGAACACAGGCAATCCAACATTAAAATGAGGATCTTCATAGTTTACGTGGCCAAAGCTGCGTATAGAGAACAGAGCAAAATTACAAATTGAGTGATGACATCACCTAGAACAATGAAAGTAACATGTCTGATATATAATAGTATGAACAAAGTCTACAAGATTCTTAATTCACAGATACTTTCAAAACTGGTGTGACCCGTGTCTACAAGTATTTCTATCAATTTTGATTTTTGCAAGGTTGCTCAATATAGATTGAGCTTTATAGACAAAGAGATGCAAATAATGGTCCACTGAAGTCTTGAATCTTAAAATGAATGGCATCAATCTTGGTCAAAAAAAGTGGAAAAAAGAAAATTCAAAACTTTGGCTAGTGGAAAATTGAATAAAACATGTAGAAGATTACGAATTTGCGAAATTCACTGTCTGGTCACTGACGACTTGAAACTGAACTGGACGATCATTGAGACAGCGACGACGGAGGATTTCGATGGCTTTCACTAAGGTAGACCGTGAAGGCTTATTCTCATGAAAAAGATCGCCGCCAAGAAGTATGAAATCTACCTTAAAAAAATAAATAAGAAATCTCAATTCATGCATATGTAAATATAAAAGTTTGTAGAGAACGAGAAGAAGAAAAAGGATGGAAAACAAAACCAAAAAAGGAAAAGCTAATAATGGCTTTCAGGATTGAAAACTCTTGCATGATAGATTTCGAAAAAGAACATTTGAAGAACTGACAAATAATATCAACATAAGTATCAAGCATAGTTGCAGAACCATCTGGGCACAAGGGAATGCCTCCTATAAAGTTTGATTAATATGCTTCAGTACTAGCTGTATAGGAAAAGGTGATAAACCTCTTTTTGCTCGGCAATTGAGCAAATTTCCTCAAATGCCTGAAAGGAATCATGCCTCCGGATTTCATCCTTCTCCATATAACCAAGATGGCAATCAGTGGCTACTAGTATCCGAAGCATGTCACTCTTGTCTTCCCTGAAATTCACTTTAAAAAATTATTATTTATCTTGCTTTTTAGATTAGAACACTTGATTAATTTCTAAATTATGAAACACACTACTTCAGAAACGGTAAAAAAAAACAAACAAACATATGTAATTATGCACGGTGCTTCTTTTCATGTTTCACCTCGAAGATTCAGTCATTCCGCGTTACCAGAGTTTCCCTGGCTGAAGCCTACTATTGCCAAGATAAATTACCTAAAAGTAACAGTGAACGAGATTAAAAACAAAAAACAAAAACTTCGCCGACTTTCAAACAGCTGATAAAACACGATCATTCATCCAAAGCAACTAAAAATACAGTGATTGTACAAAACCCTAGCAATGACATGGCCTAAAAGGAAAATTGAGTGACCGTGTAAAATTAGACGCATAAAATTGCAGGAAATGATTAGTTAAATAAAGAACGTACAGTTCACTCTAAAATATCGAGTCGGTGGAGATGAAGTTGAGATGTGATAGCGGAGGAGTTGACGGCGCGAGAGGGGTGCAGCTCGGTAGCGGGGAACTTTTCAAACTAAGAAATGCAATGAGAAATTTTTCACTCGTAATTGGAAAACAAAACGTTTCTTTACATTTTCCTTGTGTACTTTAATTTAATTTAAGGAAAAATTGTTTTTTTTAGTTTGATATATTTGTCACTTTGCGATTTTGATCTTATATATTTTCAGATGTCAATTTTAGTCCGTTATCTTTATTTTTTTGGCAATTTTAGTTCTTTTTCTGATGTGGTACAAATGTAATGTTAATATGGAGCTGACGTGTATTGTGTCACTGCGTCAATAAGCTTTTTCGAATAAAAAAGACTGAAATTGTCAAAAATCAAAATATGTAGGACTAAAACTAAAATATAAAAATATAGATGATCGAAATCGCAAAGTGACAAACATAAAGGATGAAATTTACAGTTTTCCCTTAATTTAATTTGTTCGATTTTCAAACTATTTTGTAAAGTGCATAGCTTGTATCGAAAAATCTCTGTCTTTAAATGTTTTTTGACGCAATATTTGTATAGACATCATCTAATTTATCGTAAATAAACCATCCCAATTACAAACTTTTTGGTAAGCTTGATAAATATTTGATTTATATTTAGAATTGTTGTATAGATAAATACAAAAAAAATTCGAACTGAATTCGAATTCAGATTGTTTTTTTCGATAGTTTGGAAGCAGCTCGCAAACTTATTAGTAAAATATAATTATATAGTATATGTAATCATTATGTTCAAGTAACTCATGAACATATTCGATTATTTCAAATCGATTTGAATTCAAGCTTTAATGTATATCGAATTTGAGATAATAATATTAAATTTTTCGATGTTCGAATATAATTCAAGCTCAAAACGTCACTAATATAAGCCAAATTTGAGCCATAAAAACCTCTTCGTATTTGCGTCGATTTGTTGGCATCTCTCGTTGTATAGAGTCATCTATGTATTTGAGTTATAGTACATAAAGTTAAATATTTTGAAAAATTGTAATTTGAGCAAAAATTACATCTTTTATATATTCATCTTATTTTGAAATAGTAATATATTATTTTTACAGCATACAACTTTTTATGAATCTCTTACTATCAACGTATATTTTGTATTGCATTTTTTTTATCACTAATAAGGAACACGTGCTTCGCACATGGAAGCACTTTGCCTGTGTCATATTAACTATTTAATTGAATACAAAATGATGTTTATGTGAAATATTTTGAAACGGAATAATAGTAAGAAAAATATGGCTAACAATATCCATAAATTCATTATTTTTTTAAAAAAATATTCATGACTTATAATTCTTGATCTTTATTATTGTTTATTTGTCCGTTTTTTCTTGGTCATGTTGCTGACATATCTATATTTTTATTACCTTCAAGCTCAATGTCTATGATGTGTTAATCACCATAATGATCTCCAAGTTTTTATTTTTTTTAGGTATTAATGTGTTGAATCTTCTT
This sequence comes from Henckelia pumila, assembly GCF_033568475.1. Lineage (NCBI taxonomy): Eukaryota > Viridiplantae > Streptophyta > Magnoliopsida > Lamiales > Gesneriaceae > Henckelia > Henckelia pumila. The sequence continues at coordinate 108,556,442 of NC_133121.1, forward strand.
TTCAGTAACTGAATTAATAATTAATGTGTTTATATCACATTATTCTTTCTACTCTCTACTTTACTTATAATTGCTTTTAAATAGTGATGTATTCTCTTTATATGTTAAAAAAATGTGTTGTGAATTTTGAACATTCATTGACATAACTATCTAATTCATATTATTAAAAAGCGTGATATTTAGTTCGATATCACACAAGAAATAAAACATACCCTATTTCTTTCTTTATTACATCTCGTGTTTGACAAACTATAGTTTCCTATAAACCAAATTAATGGTGAAAATTTTTGTAAATATGAATATAATCACGGGATAGATTTTTATAGATTTATGAAATTTTATATTTATAAAGATTTGTTCACATCGGAGGAAGAATTTTTGATTTTTCAATATCGATTCATGTCATATTACCTCATGCTCATTGAAAAATAATCATTCAAGTAATATATTTAATTTTTTGTTCCCTATTAACTTATTGTTAACAACTCTTAACTTTTTTTATCCCTCTTCTTCTTGTATAATCCAGTAAAGAGAGTTTTGTACCATAACTTTTATCTCATGTGAAAATTTTCAAATATAAAACAAAAAATTAAACAAAGGAATATATACTCGGTAAAATACATCTAATTATGCATAAACAATTTTGATATGCTACTCATCCACCATATCCACCTCAACGATGCTCACAAAGGTAGACACGATAGTTGACAACATATCAAAAAAGCTTTTGATTGTCCCTTGACAACATAGCTATCACTATTATTCCTACCAGAGTCATCGTCGCCGCCACTTCATTATCACCACCACTACTTAGTTATATTTTTTCAACATACTGAGTACTTCGCCCAGTTTTTTTCTTATTTATTTTTAATAAATCGTAAAATTATATCATTTTTTAAATTTTTTGTTGAATATTTAGGTGTTAAATAAGAAATTTGATTGATCGTCTGAATGATAATTCTAACTCACCAAAACGGAATAATTTATTGGCATAAAAAGTAATTTGCAGCAAGATATATGTGATAAGAATTGAGCTTCAAAAATCCAAAACAACGCCTATATATGTGTGTATTGATAATGCTAAATGTACAACAAATATATATCGTATATCGATATTTAATTAAAATAATTATATCGTGAGATTTTGCTATTGTATCATGAGATTTTTATTGAATTTATCATAAGATTTTATAAATGGAATTTTTGTATTGAATATTTATATATATAATTGTGAAATAATTTCCAGCAAATAATATTATCGCAAAAAGGCTTACATGTTGCAATATTTTGAGAAATTTCCCATGGCATATATAACTGTGACCAGTGTTTTAAAAACCGGATCGAACCGGCCGGTTCGACCGGGAACCGGTCACTGGTCCGATCCGGAATACCCCTAAAAACCGTTTTAACGGTTCAACCGCTCAGAACCGATCAACAACCGGTCAAAACCGGTCGAACCGGCCAAGAACCGGTCCCAAGAACCGGCCAAAAAACCGGTTGAACCGGTTTTCGAATTTTTTTTAATTTTTTTTAAAAATTGTTTTTTTTAATTTTAAAATCTTAATTTAATATTTTATTATATATACACATGATTATTTGAAATTTGTACTTCGTTAAAAATATTATTTTTCTATTATTATATTTTTTAATTAATTTATTTATTTATAAAAATATAGTATATATAACTATAATTAATATTTTGAACATATTTATATAGTTATTTATTTTTTAAAATATGATAAATATATTTTTGTTTATTTATATGCATCTTTTAGATTTATAAAATTTAAAAGATATTATTAATTATATTATATTATATAAACGGTTTTCCAATCCGACCGTCCGGTTAAAACGATTGAACCGGTTGGACCATTTTTTTAAGGTAGACCGGTTTAATCACCAGTCCGGTTATGAAAACATTGACTGTGACATTTCAAGCTCAATTTTCATTGGTTGAAAAACATAGGGAAAATCATTATATAATACATAATTAAGATTAATTTTGATCCAGACTTTTGTGCCATGTTTTGTTGACATCTTGTACCCCTGATGAATAAAATACTAAGGCTCCGTTTGGTAGTATGCAATATTAATCTATATATTATTCATCTTATTCAATTACACGTCTTTTTCATCGTATTATTTATTCATCTAGTAATTACTTATTTTATATCAATCAAATCATTAATTATGTATCTTACATAAATCAAATAATTGAATTTAAATTACTATATTAAAATATTAATTTATCATTTTAATATAAAATTTAATCAATCAAATTAAATAAACTATAATACATCAATAAAATTAAATATTATATTCATTATCATTTCTTATTTATTTTTATTGTATTATGTTACTTATCATTTATTATTTATCTCATCATATCTATCAAACGATACCTTACATTTATACTAATAAACAATACACACGTACATAAATACCAACACAGATGCACAATGAGATCGGAAATGAAAATCAAAATGTGAAAATTGTTGGACAACGGGGATGTCGGGGAATTGGACAAAGAGCAAAAAACATTATGGAATACCAAAAAAATTAAAAGAATAGTAACAAAAAAATTAAGATAATCTCCAATCATAGGTGCCTCGTTTTGGAAAAAACGTAATTACTAATTACAATAGTCAATCATTTATTAACAGAAGTTAGTGTAAAAAATAATTGTTTGGAAAAAAATATTTCAAATTAAATTCATACAATAAATGTAACGCTAGCATGAAAAGTTCAACATAAAATAAAATAACAATTATTCTTATATCCAATTGTAATGTTAATAGAAGTAATGAACCGACAAAGAATTGGAAGGCATAAAATTTTAATAGCAGAAAGATCAAAATTAAATCCGCATGTAGATATATCGGCAATCAAAATAGCCCAGTTTGAAACAAGATCACTTCAGAAACCGAAAAGCTCGCTAAATAGTTAATTTTTTTTTGTTAGAACTTAAATTCAGATTATTTATTATTGTGTGGGCATTTTGTGAGGCATTTGTTATAAAATCTCACGATGCAATAGCAAAATCTCACGACAAGTGTAGAAATACCATTTTCGAATAATAACCTTTTATAGATAAAAATAAATGAAGGAAAATGAGTTATATGCTTTGCATATATTTGAGCATATGAGAAGAACAAGAAGTTTAAAATGAACTGGTAATCCACGGATCAAAATGGATATGAGCCTTGAGTATCAAGAGAATTGGGCATCATATTGATTTATAATAATATAAAAATTTAAAAAACCTGCTTGATTTGAAATCTCGTTCTTTTCTTTTCTTCCTTGACTCAGATGCATCATTCAGTCGTGTTTTTCCTTCCGAGGCACTTTTTGCAAATGCTTTTAATAGTAATTCAATTGACAATGTAAACCAAATAAACAGGGTAATTAATTATATTGCGATACGTGAGATTCATAATATCTTGTAAAAATATATCTTGGGATGTATAATTTGAGCACGTGATATCCAAATTCTTAGAACTACTACCTTCAAATAATAACCTATTAATAGAGAAATTGTAGAGCATTACTGCATATCAAAAGCACGACAATAATAAAAATTGACATATTTGAGTGCAAATATTAAATACGTTGAAGCAACAATACGTGTAAATATAAATTATAATATGAACCCGGAAGAATAAAAAGTGTAAATGCGTGCTTTCTGTATAATATTGGATGCTTACCTTTTCGATGAGGAAATGGAAGGTGTTCAACTTATGACGAATTTGTGATGAGTGAATTGTAGGATCGTACACGTAATTTACTGTGTTTCATTTGATTGTTGAGTGCAATAATTTATTAATGATCAATCTCTTTGCAGAGCAGACTTAAGGTCTTCAATTAATTTTAGTGGTGACCATCTCCACAAAACCCCAATACGGCCTACTATTCTTGCTAGTATCTGGAAGAGTTTTACGATCCATCATAATGAGTCGCAATAAAAGTTGTGTCTCGATATGTACTTCGCAAGCCAAGAACCAACCACACCATTGTTAGCAAATGCATGCCAAGTATACAAATAGATTGCACATACGACTTTGTATCATTAGTTTCCTGGTGGGTCACCTGGCTTACATACATGAATCTCGATATTCGGGTCCGACTGGCTTGGTCTTAATAATTTGTTTCCTCTCCTTGTCTCATTTGTAGTTCCGAATCAAGGTACGTAGTTCACTGCAAATAAAATCAAGTGTTGCATAAATAAATCTTTGTAGATGGAAGTTTGGCACGTTGCACATTAATGGATGTAATGGAATCTGTGCATTATGACGGAGACATTGAGTTTAATGAGGGCTAACCGCTTGACTCTTGGGGGTGTGGCTGTTGATCAATTCATTTGAATAATTTCCCACCGTCTTGTTTCAATTTGTTAGGAATAGTGATCAATTTGAAACACTGCTACTAATTGTTGTTTTATAATATGAGGGTGTAGTCGTAATTTCACAATTACAAAGTTCAAGATTTATTCACATATTTAAAAGGGAAATAGATTATGTATCGTTATTGTTCATCTCATTGTGTTCCTTTCTTTTACTCGACGCTTATATTCATTGTGTGCAAAGTGTTTTTTTTATGCACAATTAGGGATACCGAATTTTCAGTATATCGAGGTTATCGTATCGAACAAATATCGAATTTTTGGTATACCAAAAATTTCGGTATGATAATGATACCGAACTTTTCGATACGGTGACGATATGAAATTTAAAAATTTAGGTACATACCGACATATTGATATATCGAAACTAAATATAAATTTTTAAAAATAGTAAAAATTATTTTGGTACATGAACTATTGATAAAATGTCAAATTGATACATGAACTATTGAAAATGATTTAATTGATATATGATTAAACTCAAAAGTCAATTTTGCTCTTTATTTAAATTGCTTTTAAGTTGAATATTGTTATTAAATTGATTAATTGAACTATATACATATTTTTGTCTTTTAAATTATTATATTAATTATAATTTTAAATATATATTCATATTTACTAATTACTATACTGTAAAAAGAAGATTATATATCATGTCTACGAAAAAGTATTCAACATAAAATTTATAGATCATAAATGAGAAAACACACACACACACACACATATATTGTAGTAACTCAAAACTTATTTTAAGATAATAATATGTTAAACATGATTAAGGGTTAGTAATTAATCAATTCCGAGATTTAATCGGACTTCAGAAGCAAGAAATGAAATTTCATTGTGTGAGCCAGTTCGGACGATCCGAAGAGGACTTCGGACGGCCCGAACTTGACCACCGGGGGCTCCGAAGGTGAGCTTGTTGACTTCGGAGTTAAGGCTGGTTCGGACGATCCGAACTCAAGTTCGGACGGCCGGACTTGTTTGTGCCAAGTAGGCAGGATTACTCAGCAATGAATTTTGACAAGTGTCGGACTTAGAGCACTTTGGACGAGCCGAAGTAGAGATCGGACGATCCAAACTCGACGTGTCTCGCACGCAGACAGTGAGTTGGATCGGACGATCCGAACTCAGGTTTGGAGGGCCCGAACTCGTCCGAAACTTTTCCTATAAATAGGGCTCATTCGATTTCATTTTGAAATACAAATTTCCGAGGTTCCTTCTTCAGTTATATAGTGTGAGATATACACTTGAGGGCCCTATCGATTATAATAAGAGTTCTGGAATAACCAAGCTGTGATTATAGTCATCCGGGACTAGCGACTCCAAAAGGCTATCTACGGACGAAGGTATGGTTTGAGAATCTATTTAAGTTTTGGGAGTACTTATTAGCTTAGTTAAGACTTATAGAATTTATGTAGTGATACGGTGAACTTTTGAATATAGGCTTGGAACCTAGGATCCTACTATACTTGAACTAGCTTAGAGGTACGTATACATTGACTGAGATTGCCAGCGAGTATACATGTTTATATGTTGCATTTATTTGGCATTATTATATGGCATGATATATGATTTACCGCTTTCTATATTCATATGTCATGTGCATATACACGTTGAGCCTATACCTTGATATACCTGATTATAGAGCCGCTCAGCTCTATACTCGATAGTCTGTCACTGAGAGTACCGCGACGGCGGGGACATTTATGTCTGACTACTCTGGTGTACTTGACGAGTGTGGTTGCACCCAGAGGTTGATCCGTGCGGTGGCAGCACTCATGTGGCGCCGGTACTGAGCATAACTTTTCAGATAACCCTTTACTAGTCATCATGTTGCATGCATCATATTTATACTTGTACTCATGTTTATGTACTAGGCGTTAGCGCTCACATCCTAGTTGTTATCTTGGACACCCTATTCCATGGGGCAGGTCGCAGGATGGACGGAGCTGGTGGTTCAAGGCAGGATTAGGGAGCAGGCCTTGAGGGCAGGATTCGATATAGCTGTATAATATTTAGTTTTAAGTATTTCGATATTGTTGTATCACTACTGATGAATAAGCTTGACACTTTATACTAAGCTGATATGTAATTTATGGTTATGTTTTCGCACGTTTTACTCTGTTAAGTATTTTGCTGTATTAAGTTTAATGCATGCTATTAGTTGCCAGTTAGTAGGTGATTCCATGCAGGGTCATTACATTTTTGGTATCAGAGCATGCTTAGATTTTGGAATTAGTACTTGGGATTTAGTTTAGTCTTGAGTAATTCTTGCGCATTTGGGATTTTAATGTGCAATTCTTTTCAGGATATGGCTGACGAGAGTCACGGTAGTGTTGGCCAGGGAGGTGGTCATCATCATCATCATCACCGCCATCATGATGATCAACATCGTCATCATGAGGGTAGGCGTCGCTACTCTATCAATAAATTCATGCAAGTAGGACCAAAACCTTTGGTGGGAGGCGAGAATCTTAAACAAGCAAGAAGTTGGATGTCTAAACTCGAGAGTACTTTTCGTGCTTTCGATTGTACTGAGGATCAGAAATTGGAAGTTCTAGAATTTGTTCTAGAGGATCGAGCACGTTTTTGGTGGGATGCCAAAGCTGCTCAGGCACGTACTGAGAGAGGACAGGTGACTTGGGGAGATTTTTGTCAGCAGTTCCAGAAACTGTATTTTTCTCCAGCTGTTCGCCAAGCACGATCGATGGAGTTGCTTACTCTGAGGCAAGGATCAATGACTATTGATCAATATCAGCAACGATTTCTTGATCTGCTACCTTTCAGTTCTCATATTAATGAGAGTGATGCATCGAAGTATGATCTCTTTCTACAAGGCCTGAACCAAAATATCTACTCACAGGTTGTTGTCTGTGATGACCCAGTATCTTATGAGACTTTGGTGAACTGTTGCCGTCTTGTGGATACCAGCAATAGGCGTGCACAGTTGTTGATGCCAGCACAGCTTAGTGGATCATTTGAGCCTAGAGCTCAATCTGTTGTGCAAACTGGACCTACGTCTTTTTCTACTCCTACTACTTCATCTGGATCTCGTGGTTCAAGAGGTATGTTCCATTTTGTAAAGAAGAAGAAGAAGGAGGAGTTTTGTAGTCACTGTGGAGGGAAGCATCCTGCAGCTTCATGTCGGAGAGCTACTGGTGCTTGTTATATTTGCGGTCAGCAGGGACATCTGTGGACAGATTGTCCTCAGCGCATGGGTTCTACTAGTGGATCGGGATCACAGGTTGGATCTCAGGCTTCTACTTTTCCACGACAGCAGCCAGCACCACAAAGTTCTTCTGGTTACCGTCCCCAGTCTCAAGGACAGGTATTTGCTTTGTCTCAAGAACAGGCTACTGAGGGAAGCGATCACATGTTGGCATGTACCTTTTTGTTATGTGGTATTCCTGCACTTGTCTTAATTGATACTGGAGTATCGCATTCCTTTATTTCTAGTCGGTTTGTTAAGAGACATAGATTACCTTATGTATCATTAGATATAAATTTAGTTGTATCTACTCCGCTGGAGCAGGAGATAATAACTAAGCGTCTAGTGATGGGTTGCCTTCTAGAGTTTGAGGGTAATACGTTATCGGCTAATTGGATGATATTAGCGATGGCAGATTTTGATTGTATTTTGGGAATAGATATACTGACTTTGTATCACGCTACTGTGGATTGTTATCAACGTTTGGTACAGTTTCATCATGCTAAGGGTGATAGCTGGTATTTTTATGGTGAGGGTGCGCGACCTCCGATGCCACTTGTTTTGGCTCTGAAGGCATGTCATGTCTTGGAGTCAGGTGGGGAGGGCTACCTTATCTATGCAGTTGATATGTCCATGAGTAGTACAGGTATTGATCAGCTACCGGTAGTCAGTGAGTTTCCTGATGTATTCCCTGATGAGATTCCTGGTTTTCCTCCGGTTCGAGAGGTTGAATTTGGTATTGATCTAGTACCAGGAACGACGCCTATATCCCGAGCACCTTATCGTCTGGCACCATCAGAGATGAGGGAATTGAAACAGCAGTTACAGGATCTTTTTGATAAGGGATATATTCGTCCGAGTGTTTTTCCGTGGGGAGCACCTGTTTTGTTCGTCAAGAAGAAAGATGGATCGATGCGATTGTGTATTGATTACAAGCAGTTGAATCGTGTCAACATCAAGAATAAGTATCCTTTGCCGCGTATTGATGATCTATTCGATCAACTACAGGGTACTTTTGTTTACTCCAAGATAGATATGAGATCTGGATACCACCAGATGCGGGTACGAGACTCAGATATTTCTACGACTGCTTTTAGGACCAGATACAGGCATTATAAATTTCTGGTTATGCCATTTGGTTTGATGAATGCACCGGCAGTCTTTATGAATCTGATGAATCAGGTATTTCGAGAATATCTGGATAGATTTGTCATCGTCTTCATTGTTGATATTCTTGTCTATTCTCATGACAAGGATGAGCATGCACAGCATTTGAGGATTGTTTTACAGACGCTACGAGATAAGAAGCTGTATGCGAAATTGAGCAAGTGTGAATTCTGGCTTGATCGAGTAGTGTTCTCGGTCATGTGATTTCTAATGAAGGGATATCTGTTGATCCTAGTAAGATAGAGGCAGTGCTGAACTGGTCTCGTCCGACGACAGTTGCTGAGATTCGAAGTTTCTTGGGTCTAACGGGTTATTACCGTCGGTTCATCGAGAATTTTGCACAGTTGGCCAGACCTTTGACACAGCTTACACGGAAAGATGTTGCCTTCATATGGTCCTCGGATTGTGAGGAGTCATTTCACGAGCTGCGTGGACGTCTTACTACTGCACCTGTGCTAGCTCTAACTTCTGGATCAGGAGGTTATGTTGTCTATACTGATGCCTCTGGTCAGGGGTTAGGATGTGTTCTGACACATCATGGACATGTTATTGCCTATGCTTTTCGACATGTTGAAGATGCATGAGAGTAATTATCCAGTATATGATCTCGATTTAGTCGCTATTGTATTTGCACTCAAGATCTGGAGGCATTATCTTTATGGCGAGAAATTTGAGATATTCACGGATCACAAGAGTTTGAAGTATTTATTCACTCAGGCGGAGTTGAATATGCGACAGAGACGCTGGATGGATCTTCTGAAGGATTATGATTGTGAAATCAAATATCATCCGGGTTCTGTTAATCTTACTGCTGATGCCTTGAGTCGACAGGTGAGACTTTCTGCACTTCAGACTAGTGAAGTATCTCATATGATTCAAGAGTGTTGTTCATTGAGTTTTACGCTCAAGCATAAGAAAGGGAGAAATGGGATTCGATTGTATACTATTTTGTCTGAGCCAGCATTGTATTTTCGGATCAGAGATGCTCAGATATCTGATGTTACGACTCAGCGTTTGGCACGTTTAGCCAATGGAGTTAATACATCTGGATTTCATTTTCAGGCAGATGGTTTATTGTGCTTATCTAATCGAGTGGTTGTACCTAATGTTGCGGAACTCAGGAACGATATTCTATCTCAAGCTCACAGGAGTCGATTATCAGTTCATCCTGGAAGCATGAAAATGTATAAAGACTTGCGAACTAGATTCTGGTGGAAAGGGATGAAGCGGAGTGTGTATCAATTTGTTTCAAGATGTTTGGTTTGTCAACAGGTCAAGGCTGAACACCGGCGACCAGGTGGATTATTGCAGAATCTTGAGATTCCCGAATGGAAGTGGGAGCACGTAACTATGGATTTTGTTACCCACTTACCTATGAATTCACATCAATGTGATGTTGTCTGGGTCGTTGTTGACCATTTGACAAAATCAACACACTTTATTCCTTATAACCGGGAGTATTCTTATGATCGCATGACACGTTTATACATCTAGGAGATAGTGCGATTGCATGGGATTCCAGTGAGCATAGTCAGTGATAGAGACCCACGATTTACCTCACGTTTTTGGGGTAGTTTTCAGGAGGCGTTGGGTACCACTCTGAGTTTGAGCACTGCATATCATCTGGAGATTGACGGACAGTCAGAGCGGACGATTCGTACATTGGAGGATATGCTACGTTCTTCTGTCATGGACTTTGGCTTATCTTGGCAGGAACAGTTACCTTTGATCGAATTTGCCTAAAATAACAGTTATCATTGTAGTATTGATATGGCACCTTTCGAAGCATTGTACGATCGACGGTGTCGTACTCCGTTATTCTGGGATGAAGTCGGGGAACGACAAGTCGAGAGTGCTGAATTGGTGCAGCAGATTGTAGACAAGGTATATTTGATCAAGCATAGGATCAAAGTTTCTCAAGATAGACAAGCCAGTTATGCTAATATTCGTCGCAGGACACTTCAGTTTGAGCCTGTGAATATGTGTTTCTACGAGTATCACCTTTCAGGAAGGTGATGAGATTCGACGTGAAAGGCAAGTTGTCTCCTCGTTTCATTTTTTTTCCAGATAATTGAAAAGATCGGAGATGTTGCATATCGTTTGGCGTTACCGCCAAATCTTTCCAGTATACATAATATTTTTCATGTGTCGTTACTTCGACAGTATATAGCTGAAGAATCTCATGTGATTCAGTCTACTGATATTCAGCTAGAGCCAGATCTGTCTTTTGTTGAACGACCAATCCGTATCTTAGACAGAAAGGAAAAGGTTATTCGAAACAAGACTATACCACTTGTGATGGTACAGTGGCAGCGCCGAGGCGTTGAAGAAGCAACTTGGGAAACTGAGAGTCGTATGCAAGCAGAATATCCTGAGTTTTTTGCTTTGTATTTTTGATTACCATGTAGTTGTAATTACAGTTGTTGTAATAAAACGTGGTTTGATATTTCATATTGTTATCTTGATTTGTCTTTAGATGTTATTTTGCGGACGAAATATCTAAAGGTGAGGAGAATGTAGTAACCCAGAACTCATTTTAAGATAATAATATGTTAAACATGATTAAGAATTAGTAATTAACCAATTTTGGGATTTAATCGGACTTCAGAAGCAAGAAATGAAATTTCATTGTCTAAACCAGTTCGGACAATCCGAAGAGGACTTCGGACGGCCCGAACTTGACCACCGGGGGCTCCGAAGGTGAGCTTGTTGACTTCGGAGTTAAGGCTGGTTCGGACGATCCGAACTCAAGTTCGGACGGCCCGAACTTGTTTTTGCCAAGTAGGCAGGATTACTCAGTAATGAATTTTGACAAGTGTCGGACTTAGAGCACTTCGGATGACCCGAAGTAGAGATCGGACGATCCGAACTCGACGTGTCTCGCATGCAGACAGTGAGTTGGATCGGACGATCCGAACTCAGGTTCGGAGGGCCCGAACTCGTCCGAAACTTTTCCTATAAATAGGGCTCATTCAATTTCATTTTGAAATACGAATTCCCGAGGTTCCTTCTTCAGTTATATAGTGTGAGATATACACTTGAGGGCCCTATCGGTTATAATAAGAGTTTTGGAATAACCAAGTTGTGGTTATAGTCATCCGGGACTAGCGACTCCAAAGGGCTATCTACGGACGAAGGTATGGTCCGGAAATCTATTTAAGTTTTGGGAGTACTTATTAGCTTAGTTAAGACTTATAGAATTTATGTAGTGATACGGTGAACTTTTGAATATAGGCTTGGAACCTAGGATCTTACTATACTTGAACTAGCCTAGAAGTACGTACACATTGACTGAGATTGCCAGCGAGTATACATGTTTATATGTTGCATTTATTTGGCATTATTATATGGCATGATATATGATTTACCGATTTCTATATTCATATGTCATGTGCATATACACGTTGGGCCTATACCTTGATATACCTAATTATAAAGTCGCTCAGCTCTATACTCGATAGTCTGTCACTGAGAGTACCGCGACGGCGGGAACATTTATGTCTGACTACTCTGGTGTACTTGACGAGTGTGGTTGCACCCAGAGGTTGATCCGTGCGGTGGCAGCACTCATGTGGCGCCGGTACTGAGCATGACTTTTCAGATGACCCTTTACCAGTCATCATGTTGCATGCATCATATTTATACGTGTACTCATGTTTATGTACTGGGCGTTAGCGCTCACGTTCTAGTTGTTAACTTGGACACCCTATTCCATGGGGCAGGTCGCAGGATGGACGGAGCTGGTGGTTCAAGGCAGGATTAGGGAGCAGGCCTTGAGAAGTTAATTATACAGCAGGATTTGATATAGCTGTATAATGTTTACTTTTAAGTATTTCGATATGGTTGTATCACTACTGATGAATAAGCTTGACACTTTATACTAAGCTGATATGTAATTTATGGTTATGTTTTCGCACGTTTTACTCTGTTAAGTATTTTGCTGTATTAAGTTTAATGCATGCTATTAGTTGTTAGTTAGCAGGTAATTCCATGCAGGGTCACTACATATATATATATATATATATATATATATCATTTTTATTTTGGTTAATATAAATAATAATGTTAAAACATAAATAAACAAAAAATATCTTTTATTATATATTTTTAATATATATTATTTTTGAATATATAATTTATCAATTGTTATATAAGTGTGTATGTGCATGTTTGTATTAATTAAAATTTACAATATTTCGTACAATAAGTACGATCCTTTGTTTATAATATAAAATTTAAATAAATATAAATTTATGATTATAATTTTTTAATAAAATAATTTTAAAAGATAAAATGTGTATCTATTTTAATTTAACAAAAATATTAGAATTTAAAATAATGTAGGTAAAGAGTAAAATTGACTTTATAAGTTGATTATGTACCAATTAAATCATTTTCAGTAATTCATGTACTTATTTGAAATTTTACTAATAGTTCGTGTATCAAAATAGATTTTAATCTTTTAAAAAATATATAATCTTTTTAAACAATAAATTTGTAAATTTTAATAAATATAAGAATTTTCCAGTATAAAATGATATATAATTAACGATACCGTATCGAAATCTGGATATTCCATAAAATTTCAGTATAGATACTAATTATATGTACCGAAAATTTCAGTATGGTATCGATATAAATTTTCTTATACCGTAATTTTTGGTACAGTACGTTTTTCGGTATGATATAGTTAGGGGTGGTTTTTTGGTATACCTTACTACAAATATTGGTATGAAAAAAGTTATACCGATAATAAAATTCCAAAACTTTGGTACGAAAAAAATCTATATTGATATCGTATAGATACCAAAAAAATGTCTGTATATCGAAAAAATTTCGGTACGATATGCCAAAATTCGGTATTTCAGTACGGTATGCCAGCTCTAGATACAGTACAATATGTGTGAGGCCCACGTCCTCAGGCCCAAATGTCACCACGGTCCAATACCTTATTAGGTATTTAAAACTATTTTCTTTCAGCATTGTGATTAAAGAGAACGTAAGAAAAATTTAGCTGAAAAACTTTTCTCTATCGTTCTATCTCTTTATTAGTACGATCGTGAAGTCTCACTTGGGAGGATTCCGGCCGAGCCCTCTTGCAGTCAAGTAAACTTCGTCACCAAGTAGAAAATCGTAAGTAGTCGAGTATTCTATTGATATCTTTATGATCTTAATTTTGATGTTATAAACTTATGATCCAGTCTGGAGAGTTAAGCCAGACATTATGATCCAATCTGGGTAGTTAAGCCAAATATTTATGATCCAATCTGGAAAGTTAAGCCAGATACTCATGATCCAGTCTAGGGAGTTAAGCCAGACATTATGATCTAATCTGGGGAGTTCAGCCAGACAATATGTGTGAAATTTTGAACTCGTAATTATTGTGAATGTTTTAAGCAGTATCACTCATATGTATATTTCTTTCAGATGAGGATACAATTGAGGATCAAGAGTCTGCTGAATTTTGGGGTTGGTGAATGACTTGGAGTGCATAGTTGCTGTTTTTCTTCTTCTTGTTTAGTTTGAAACATTTTATTTAAATTTTTAAATAATCGTTCTTTTAAATGGTTTGAAATAAGTTAGTTGCTAAAATCATTTGTTAAGAAATTGTCAGACATTCTGTTTTGTTTTTGGAAATAAATATCGTTTATTTTTAGGCTTAGTGTTCTTTGAAAATTTAGTTAAATTGTATATCACAAGAACACTGCCAATGTTCATGCCATACAACTCGGGGTATGACATTTTAGTGGTATCAAAGCATAAGTTCACGATCTTGATGGGAAAAAGAATCTTGGATAAGTTGTGAGCTGTTAAGATTTGATTTTGTAGAGTTTCATTATTATTATTTTTTTTGTTATAACAAACGTAATGGTAACTTAATGCATAATCAATTAATATTATTTTCGTGATTTTGGGGATAAGATTGCGTAGTGGTTGTTTAGATATGGAAGTTTAGAAGATCAGGATAGGGATGTGCTGTTCAAACTAACCAAATCTTTGCAGATTAAATAAAATAAAATCTATATCGATTAACCATTGAATGGATAATGAATTAATCGAATTTATCTTTACTGATTTAGTTTTTTAAAAAATAATATATAATAATAATATTAATGTTAATAATAATAATAATAATAATAATAATAATAATAATAATAAATAAATTATGAGCTTGAACAGAAGGATTTTTTTCGTCTGTCTTTCTTTTCTTTTCCTTTTCTTATCTTTCTTTCGTAAGTAACTAATCATGTTAATTAATCAATTTTGTATTATTCAAGAAATACTTTGAAGTGAATGGAATAAACCAATAATTAAATTAAGTATTTAATTATTTAAAACTATTTAATTAATTATTTATATATATTAATAAAAAAATTCACGTAAATAAATAAAATTTTACAAACATCCTGGTCGGGCTTTTAGTTCAAACTCCATGCACCTTACTAACTTTAATTTCGTCCTCTGATGTATCTTGTTAAAATAGGAAATGCCAACTACTCGTTCCCAGTCCCATATCCTCGCCCTCGAGCAAGCTCTACGAATTTGGATGAGGGAGAATCGTACTTTTCAAGAAAACCTGGAGCAAGCCCGACGTAAACATGGACGAAATCGACCATCATCGACGAGACGTGGGGCGCTTTGCACACTACCTAGCCGAGAAGTTTGAGCTACCCATCAGGAGTTAGTTGTCAGGTGCGACGAGGAGAGAAGGCAGACCGCCTTGATGCAAGGCGAGTATGATCGCTATTGAAGAGACGCCGATAGGATTTTAACAGATCACCGTAATACCATTGCAGTACTCACGCGCCAGATAGCCGCCCTGCAACACCGACTAGACGAGCAAGAGTTACCACAACAACCAATTGATTTGGAGGAAGAAGAGGAACCAGAAGAAGACCCAGATTACGAGTCTCCAGCTGAAGAGGACCAAGAAGAGGCACCAACTGAGGACCCAGGAAATAAAAGTGATGAGAACTAGTGGCAACCGTACAATTACTAATATTATCTATTTGGAGTTTTAGTATTTTATTAGGAGTGGTGGTTGAATTTTTTTTTTTTATATTTTAGGATTGGTGATGTCAAAACAATGGTTTTCAGTATTGTTATCTTGCTTCTTAGTAAAACTTTTATTCGTTATTTCATGATCTAATTCTCATTTGTATGGCTTTATTACATGTTAATAACTAAACCTACTCCTGAATTTTTATAATCAATCTTAGCTAATTGTACTCCTGGCAGGACATGGCGGGCAGACCACCCCGTAACAACTGCAACCCTTGCTATGCCAATCCTCGCGATAGTGAGGAGGAAGGCGAGGACCAGCGCAATCATCACCCTGGGAGACTTAGTCGTGAGGATCTCATGGCAATAGCAACAGTAGTATCAACGACCTTACACGGCTTGAGAAACGCACCTGGATCAAATCAGCCGCCACCTCCACCACCTCAAGGGACTAAGTATCATTATGAAGCACTTAAAAAGGCACGAGTCCCAAATTTCGAAGGAGGTTCCGATCCCGAAACCGCACAGAAGTGGATGAAGGAAATGGAGACCAATTTACGACTAATGGAAGTTCCCCATGATATTAGCGTTGAAGTATCCACTCCTTTCCTTACTGGTGAATCTGCCAAATGGTGGGAAGGAGTCTCGCCTCCGATGGCACAGATGGGACCCATAACCTGGCCAAGGTTTCGGGGAGCTTTCCTGAAACACTACTTCCCAACTCAGTGAAATGCAAAGGCTATTAGAGTTCAAGAACTTGAAGCAGACGCCTGAAATGACGGTGGTGGATTATGTGTCCAAATTTCACTCATTGGGAACATATTTACCTACTGTTATGGCTGATGAGACGCTAAAAATACACCGTTTCACCAAAGGTCTGTCTAACCGTATTCAGTCTGCACTAGCCGTCTTTGAGCCAAACAATTTTGAAGACTTAATAGGAGCAGCTATCCGTGCGGAGGCAGGCAAAAAAAGGAGAGATGAAGAGAATAAGCTCAAACGACCTTTGTATAACTTCAATCAAAATCAAAATTTCAAGAAGCCAACTTCAAGTAGCCAGTATCGTGGGCAAGCACCACTTCAGTACAAGTTAGAAGCCAAAGATTGCCCAAAGTGCAAGAAGAAACATGATGGAGAGTGCCGATACCCGGTGGGGGCATGTTTTCGGTGTGGATAGTTTGGACATCGCATGAACCAGTGCCCCAACCCAGAAGTAAAGGATAACACTCCAACCTCTTTTGGCAATAAGGAGAATAAGGCTGGCACCAATGCCCAAGTATTTGCGATGACAGAAGAGGAGGCTGACATTTCAAATGATGTGGTGGCAGGTACCATTCTTATTAAACACTTACCTGCTATGTATTATTTGATTGTGGTGCTACCCATTCATTCATATCAAAGCATTTTGCTAAGAATCTAAGATTGAAAAGTGAGTTATTGTCTGAACCTTACAAAGTTTCAACCCCGGGAGGAAAAACTTTGGTGTCCTACACTCTCTATCGAGAGTGTGAGATTGACCTAAAATGATGCAAACTCAGCGCCAATCTGATTCAGCTCAATATGACGGGATTTGATGCCATATTGGGGATGGATTGGCTAGCAAAGAACCACGCCATGGTAGACTGTAGGGGTAAGAATGTGACAATGAAGCTGTCAAATCATACCGAAGTCATGTATCAAGGAAACATACGTAAACAGAAATCCAAAGAGAAAGTTATTCTCTCTGCTTCAAGGGCATGGAAGATGATGAGGGAAGGGAATGAAACTTTCCTAGCCTTCATCACTGAAGTTAAAGAGGATAAGGAGGTAAAACTTGATGACATTCCGATAGTGCGAGAATTTCCTGATGTTTTCCCTGAGGAGTTGCCAGGCTCAATGCCCGATCGAGAAATCAAATTTGAGATAAATCTCGTTCCTGACGCCGCTCATATATCCAAGGCACCCTATCGCATGGCCCCAGTAGAAATGAAAGAACTCAAGGAACAACTCCAGGAATTGCTTGACAAGAAACAGATCCGACCTAGTTCTTCACCATGGGGGGCTCCCGTCTTATTTGTGAAGAAAAAGGATGGTAGTCTGAGGTTATGCATCGATTACCGAGAATTGAACAAAATCACGAGTAAGAACAAGTATCCATTGCCCAGAATAGATGACTTGTTTGACCAACTGAAGGGAGCCAAGGTATTCTCCAAACTAGATCTAAGGTCGGGCTACCATCAATTAAAAGTAAAGGCAGAAGATGTTTCAAAAACAGCATTTCGAACTAGGTACGGTCATTACGAATTCTTAGTGATGTCATTTGGGTTGACAAATGCCCCGACAACCTTTATGGACCTCATGAATCGGGTGTTCAGACCTTTCTTGGATAAATTCGTGGTCATATTCATTGATGATATACTAGTATACTCTCCTAGCACACAAGAACATGAAATACACCTTCAGACCATACTCCAATCCCTGAGAGAGAAAGAACGCTATGCTAAATTTAAAAAATGTGAATTTTGGTTGAAGAGTGTCGCTTTCTTGGGCCACATTGTTTCTGAAGGCGGCGTGACTGTAGACCCAAAGAAATTTGAGGCTATGCTGGAGTGGCCAAGGCCGACGACAGTAACCGAAATCCGAAACTTCTTGGGATTGGCAGGTTACTATCGAAAATTCGTTGAAGGATTTTCTTCTATTGCTGTACCTCTTACTAAACTTACACAGAAGAATTCCAAATTCGAATGAAATGAAGCATGTGAACGGACATTGAGTCATTGAAGCAACGGCTGGCATCAGCCTCAGTTTTGGTTTTACCCTCAAGAAATAAAGGTTTCACTGTATACAACGATGCGTCCAAACAGGGACTCGGGTGTGTACTCATGCAAGATGGGAGAGTAATAGCGTACACATCAAGACAACTGAAGACTTATGAGCAAAATTACACTACTCATGATCTAGAATTGGCAGAAGTGGTCTTTGCCCTTAAAATTTGGAGACACTACCTTTATGGAGCAAAGTGCGACGTTTTCACAGACCATCAGAGCTTAAAGTATTTGTTCACCCAGAAAGAGCTCAACATGAGACAAAGAAGATGGATGGAACTGCTAAAAGATTATGATCTAACAATCAACTATCATCCGAGGAAGGTCAACAAAGTAGCAGATGCTTTGAGTAGAAAGAACGCAGAAAAATTAATCCTCACATCCATAATGGTGACACCCTGTTTAAGAGAAACCATCAAAGTAAGTCAAAGCACTGACCCAAATCTGATCAAATTGAAGGAACAGGTAAAGATCGGGAAGAGTCCTGACTTTTGTGTAGATGATGATGGGATAGTATGGATGAAAGGAAGGTTATGTGTACCAGATAAAGAGGGCCTTCGACGAGAAGTAATGTCAATTGCACACAAGTCCAAATTTTCAGTACACCCTGGAAGTACTAAGATGTACAAGGACTTGAAGCAAAACTTTTGGTGGAATGGTATGAAGAAAGATGTCGCAGAATTTGTTGCACGATGTTTGGTATGTCAGCAGGTCAAAGCAGAACATCAGAGACCAGGAGGACTCCTACAACCTCTAACAATCCCACAATGGAAATGGGAACATATATTCATGGATTTTGTGGTAGGATTACCTAAGGTCAATTAGGGGCATGATGCCATATGGGTAGTGGTGGATAGATTGACAAAATCTGCCCACTTCCTACCCGTACGCATGAATTACAATCTTGAAAAGCTAGCATCAATTTACCTAGACAATATTGTTAGATTTCATGGCGTCCCAGTTAGCATCTTATCTGATAGAGATCCAAGGTTCGCAGCAAAATTTTGGAAGAGCTGAGCACTTCCTACCATCCTCAGACGGACGGACAGACTGAAAGGACCATTCAGACATTGAAAGATATGTTGAGAGCGTGTGCACTAGATTTCAATGTTAACTGGAGCCGGAACCTACCCCTTATTGAATTCGCCTATAATAATAGCTATCACAGTAGCATTTGCATGGCACCTTATAAGGCTTTGTATGGACGAAGGTGTCGGTCACCTCTTTACTGGGATGAGGTTGGAGAAAAAGCGATGACTGGGCCTGAATTGATCCAAGCCACCATAGAAAAAGTTACAATTATCAAAGAACGTCTTAAAATAGCCCAGGATCGACAAAAGAGTTGGGCTGACATGAAGAGACGACCCATGGATTTTCAAGTTGGCGAAAAATCATACCTAAAGGTTTCACCAATGAGAGGAGTCTCAAGATTTGACAAGACCGAAAAGTTGAGTCCGAGATACGTGGGCCCTTTTGAAATACTAAACAAGGTCGGTACACTTGCATATCGATTGTCTTTACCTTCCAATCTCTCAAGGGTTCATAATGTTTTCCACGTATCACAATTAAGAAATTATGTGCCGGATCCACATCATATACTGGAGGCGGAAACCTTAGTAAGCGAAGGGCACCTAAAGGAAAATCTAGTTTACGAAGAAGTCCCAATTCGAATTGTGGACACCAAGGATCAAGTACTAAGAACAAGAATAATTCCGTACGTCAAAGTTCAATGGTCGAACCATACTGCTCGAGAAGCCACGTGGGAGCTAGAAGAGAAGATGCATCAACATTACCCATATCTCTTTCAGGATTTCACGAAGCCAAGTTTCGAGGACGAAACTTCTTTTAAGGAGAGAGGGATGTGAGGCCCACATCCTCAGGCCCAAATGTCACCCCGGTCCAATACCTTATTAGGTATTTAAAACTATTTTCTTCCAGCATTGTGATTAACGAGAACGTAAGAAAAATAATTAGCTGAAAAACTTTTCTCTATCGTTCTATCTCTTTATTAGTATGATCGTGAAGTCTCACTTGGGAGGATTCCGGCCGAGCCCTCTTGCAGTCAAGTAAACTTCGTCACCAAGTAGAAAATCGTAAGTAGTCAAGTATTCTATTGATATCTTTATGATCTTAATTTTGATGTTATAAACTTATGATCCAGTCTGGGAAGTTAAGCCAGAAATTATGATCCAATCTGGGGAGTTAAGCCAGATATTTATGATCCAATCTGGGGAGTTAAGCCAGATACTCATGATCCAGTCTGAGGAGTTAAGCCAGACATTATGATCCAATCTGGGGAGTTAAGCCAGATAATATGTGTGAAATTTTGAACTCGTAATTATTGTGAATGTTTTAAGCAGTATCACTCATATGTATATCTCTTTCAGACGAGGATACAATTAAGGATCAAGAGTCTGCTGAATTTTGGGGTTGGTGAATGACTTGGAGTGCATAGTTGCTGTTTTTCTTCTTGTTGTTTAGTTTGAAACATTTTATTTAAATTTCTAAATAATCGTTCTTTTAAATGGTTTGAAATAAATTAGTTGCTGAAATCATTTGTTAAGAAATTGTCAGACATTCTGTTTTGTTTTGGAAAATAAATCTCGTTTATTTTCAGGCTTAGTGTTCTTTGAAAATTTAGTTAAATTGTATATTACAAGAACACTGCCAATGTTCATGCCATAGAACTCGGGGCGTGACAGTATGTCACCTCTGCGCAATACAAATCGATATACAACATATTAAAACATTATTTAAGTTCAAAACAATGCTTTGAATCTATCGTTTATCTCATTTTTTATTTGATCTTATACAGTCGACAACACATCATATATGTGTTTGTATTTTGGTGCATGGATTGAATTCTTTTAGTTAAGAAAAATTTCATAATCGTTTATTTTCAAAGTTTACAAACAATATTTTAATTATGTATTGATTGCTGAATTAATTGTACGCTTCATTCTCTGTCTATGAACAAAAATAAAATTCAATCTCCATATCATAAAAATATAGTTTAAACTCTCCGGTCTTTGATTTTAACTCCCTAAGCTCAAAGGTTCGGAAACCATAGTTGATCATATACCCAATGTGAGTCCATTGATACTATTAATTGGTAAATTTGTGATTTGATCTGAATGTTGTATATATACCCACGTTTGTAATTCTATATATTACCACAAAAATATATATTTTTTCAATATAAAAAATTGTCACTAGATTTTGTACCCCAAAAATTATCAATGTGTTGAGTCATTCGGTACATGAAATGCGTATTTGTACCATAATTTCAATTACATATATCCGTAATTCTGTATCGACTCATACTTAATTTTAATGGTTTGTACCGGAGAATTATAGTTACACACCTAATTTGGTTAGGTTGGTACTTTAAATTTGTACATTTTACTATAATATTTATTATCTTATAAAACTTCAGTCCCACATAAAAACCGATTTTGTCCGACTTGCTTACACCAAAATCAAATGACCAGTATACCTTAAAAAATCACACTCCACTTCATATTATCTCTAGGCAAAAATGGTCATAATAATACACATCCTTTAACGTAATCACGTTTAACTTAAAATTTAAAATTCAAAAATCAAAATTGAACAAACAAATTATCTCTCTTTTTCACGCCATTTTCTTTCATAAAAATTATTTGATTTGATCATTGTTTTTGCACACACATTTGCGTGTGCATCTTTCTACTAGCTTCAATTAATGATTCGCGCGCCTGTATTTCTTGTTTTGATATACGAAATCAAAAGTTTACTAGTAAAACATTTATGTACAATTTCAATTAAATGAACCTATTTTCTACCAAAAAGGTCAACAAACTGAAATGGTAAAACATGTGAGCCGTGAAATTCAAACAAAATATTATATATGACACGAAGGCTTAATCCTAATCTATGTTAAGTACGTTAGTATTTAAGATTTTTTGAATCCTAAATTGTTTATCATCATCATACATCAATTAAATAATTGATTATTTGTCACATCAATCTAATAATCGAAACAAAATTAATACAATAGTATCGATGATACCTTTCTTTTATCTATTTTCATTATCATTAAAAAAGATAAAATAATAACTTATTAAGTTATCCCAAATTTAGTCTATAATTATCTATTTTATTTTATTACACGTCGTATTGAAATATTTTAATAATTTAGTATGTTATTTATCCACACAATTATATCAAAACAACTAAACGTAAACTTTAAGTTCACGATACCAAAGCATCACAAATAAAATAAAATAATAACGATAATTGGATGTATTGTGTCTTCTATAAAGTTTTTATTCAGTTTATCTTCACTCATAATTATTAAATTTCAAATACCGCATGTTCGATGTGTTATTTATTTTAACAAATACACTTGCTCTGTATGCATGTGTTATGTGTATTTTCAACTGGTTTGTTTTAAAAAGAAAAAGAAAACGTGTATTTATATATATAAATATAAAGGTACTCTTGGTGTACAAATGAATAAATATAAAGTAAAAAAATATAAATTTTTAGATTATATGATTATTTTTTTAAAAAACTAAATACACTGAATGTGTAATTAAATTTGAATATTTAAAAGGAAAAATCATGAAATTTGCGAAAAAGTGCGAAATTAAATTTGAATAAAAATTTAAATGTATACAGTATACGGTTAGTACAGAAAAGCAAAATCATTGTGTTAGGTCATGATATATGAGTTATGACAACATTGACAAAGTTATTTGTCTCCAAGAGAACCAAAATAATATATCCAATATATATGTATATATATATGTAGCCCGTGTAGGAGTGGAAGGGTCGGGACTCTGGAGCAAGGACTAGGGGATGTAAACGAGCCGACTCGAGCTGAGCCGAGCCCGAGCTTTTGAATGTTTAAGCTCGGTTCATTTATAAACGAGCCGAGCCTGAGCTTATTTAACGAATATATTCATGGCTCAGGAGCTTATTCAAGCTTTTATCGAGCCTAAACGGGCTTAATATATTTAAACTATAAATTTAAATATTCATTAAATTAATTAAAATTTAAATTATATATTTGAAAAATTATAATATTATTATTAAAATTTGTAATTTTCTAATAAATTAATTTTTATAGATTTTTCAATATTTTTCATAAGTAAAGTGTAAATTTATAAATTAAATATCAATACTATTATTTTTTCGTCTAAGAGATGACTTACGAGCTTGTTAACGAGCATGTTCAAGAGCTAACGAGCCGAATATTGTAAAGCTCGAGCTTGGTTCGTTTGCCTTAACGAGCCTCATTAAACGAGCTCGAACGAGCTTTTAACGAGTCGAGACCCGAACTGTTCGTCTCATTTACATCCCTAGCAAGGCCTTTTCAATTGTTATTTTTTTAAATATCAAATTATTATAATACATTTAATATTTATTTAATAAAATGACATAGCTTATATAAATGTCAATTACAAGTTACACACTCATACCAGGGGTAAATATTGAAAAAAAAGCTTAAAATTATCAAATGATTCTACCATGAATTATTATAAATTGATGATGATGATTTAACGTTTTTGTTTGTTAATAAGATGATATAATCCATAATTTTGTGATTTTATATGAATTGTGCATTTGTGTTTCCCTAAATAAAATTTCTAGTTCCGTTGTGTGTATGCTATAGACTCTACACACACATATGTTAGTATTATCGCAAGTAGTTTTCACGTGCTCACAAAATTTAATTATTTGAATAAATAAATAAATCTTTTTAGAAAAAATTGTATAAGAGAGTGATGTCCCGGTAAGCCAGGGGGGCAGGGCCACGAATGCCCCGGAGTGGCAGGGCCGTATTAAGGCAGGCGAGGAGCCTCAAGAGCCCGGGGAACCAGGTATGCAGGACTTAGATAAGGCCCGTGTTTTAGGGGCATGATCCCCACGATTATCATAAACCCGAGCTTTCCGGGTTCATCGTACGTGACAGGCGAACGTGGGCAACTACCGCACCCACGATTCAGATCGTGGCCACTATCCTGGAATTGCGGAGTGATACTCTCACTCCAAGGCCTATAAATACATGGTCACAGATATTTGTAGAGGTATGTTCATCTAAACTTCCAAAGCACTATACTCATTTCTCTAAAAAGCCCACTCTATTTTTAAGTCTAACTTAAGCATCGGAGTGGCCCCGCCGGAAACCCCTCTGGCGCTCCACTAACGTGCTTTTTATTCCCTTCCTTGGTGTGCAGATCATATTGATTAAGGAAGGACAACTCATATATTACCTCCATTAGCCCGGTCACCACGTCAGGCCCACTTCACTACCCTGATAGTCCGGGCCCTGGTTTTACAAAACCATCATCATTGGTGCCGTTTATGAGAAAGCTTGTTCTATAGACGTAGATATGGCTTCTCATGATCAAACATCACCTGGAGACCACCAGCCAGGATGGAATATTACCATTCCCGTGGAGCAGTTCGAATCATATGTTCAAGATGTGATACGGAAGTCGTTGATAGCTGCAAAGCAGCCACAATCAAAGGACATAACAGTGGAGGAAGAAGGGAATCAGGGTAATCAAACCCTACTGCCCAGGTTCGAGAAGGAGAAGAAGAAGAAAGCTCTTGGATGCACTCAATACACCCATCCATGGCGGATGAGTTTCATGAACTCAGGAGGAAGGTACAGAAGTTGGAGGAGGGGGGGGGGTTACAAAATGGCTTGCCCTATCAAAATTCCGGGTTGCCCTTTTTCACAGGAGGTGATAGAGGAACCCTTGCCACTGAATTACAAGTCGGCAAAAATCCGGGAGTACGATGGGAGCACAGACCCAGAGGAGCACCTGGCTCGGTTTGAAAATGTAGCCATGTTACATTTCTATGGAGATAAGATCAAATGCAAAGTCTTCCTAACCACTTTGGTGGATTCTGCCCAAAGATGGTTTGAGAAGTTGGAGCCCCAGAGTGTTCAATCCTTTGCAGAATTCAAGCAAGTGTTTTTGCAGCACTTCGGCAGTAGCAAGAGGTATAGGAAAACTGCCTATAGCCTCTTTGAAGCAAAGCATTCAGGAGAGGAGTCTCTACTAACCTATATCAAAAGGTTTAACAAAATTGCTTTGAAGGTCTCGACTTGTGCCCAGGAGACCAAGATCACGGCTTTCACTCAAGGTCTTCGGGAAGGGAAATTTTTCAAATCACTAGTGAAAAAAGCACCCCGGACCTTCGAAGATTTGCTGGCTCGGGCTGAAAAATACATTAACATGGAGGAAGCTCAGAGGCAGAAAAAGGAGGTGGCCCGGCGGGAGGGAGGCCGGGAACAAGGAAGAAGTAGAGAGAACCATGATCACATGGGGCGATTGTCCCGGTATGCTCCGCACCGAGGGACCCGAGATAAGGCTGTTCATATGTGTGAAGAAAGGGTGGACACGCAGGCCCCTGTTTCTGAGGAGAAGCTCTGGAAGTACTGTGCACTTCATCAAGAGTGCACTCATGACACCAGTGAGTGCCGAACTCTGCAGCAAAGACACCAACTGCCTTATGTTAGAGATGGTAGGCCGGTCCCAAAAAAGCCCCGAAGCGTGCCTTGGCTTCGGGGGTCACAGACATCGATTCCTCCCCGGAATGCCACCAGCTCTCGGGAAAAAGGGAAATAAGAAATGGATCATGCAAAAAAAGACAAAACATCTGGAGACGGGCCAACCAAAGGTATCATTAACATGATATCGGAAGGATCTACGGACGGAGATTCCAACCGGGCTAGGAAGGCCTGGAGTCAAATGGAAAGTTTAGGGGTGGAGGAAGGAAGGCAGGATGCGGGGCCAATCATCACATTTGGACCCCAAGACCTGGAGGGAGTAAACTTACCACATAATGACGCCTTGCTTATACAAGCTCAGATCGTCAATTATGATGTTCGAAGGGTGTTCGTTGACTCGGGAAGCTCAGTAAATGTCCTTTTTCAAAAAGCATTCTAGCAGATGGATTTTCAGGGTTATGAGTTGAGCCCGGTAAAAACCGCCTTGTATGATTTTGCCGGGCACACCGTCCAACCCCAAGGGGAAATGTTGCTGCCCATCACCTTGGTATCAGGAGATGAGAAGAGGACGGTCATGACAAGATTCACATTAGTGGAAGCACCTTCTTCCTATAATGTCATCTTGGGTAGGCCGATTATGAACTCTTTCAAAGCCGTAGCCTCAGCTTACCATCAAAAGATCAAATTCCCAGTGGGAGATAAGGTCGGAGAAGTCCGAGGAGATCAGCCTTCCTCTCGAAAATGCTATGCCGAGACAGTGAAGATAGATTACAAGAGGGCAAGACATAATGGAAAGGAAGAAGCCCTGGGGGGAAGAGAAGTCTGTTCTGTGGAGGAATCTAAAAGCGAGTATGAAGAGGTAGAGATAGAGCTCGGGCAAACAGGGAAGTCTGTTAAAATAGCCCGGGATTTAGATGCATGGTTGATTGAAGCATTGAGAGGCTGCCTCATTCAGAATAAGGATGTGTTCGCCTGGGCTCAGGATGATTTGGTGGGAGTTTCATCTCAGGTAGCAGAACACAAACTAAACATCAGCCCGGGTTCCCGACCTGTCTTACAAAAGAAGAGGCATTTTGGGGCCGAGAAGGATAAAGTAATAGCGGAGCAGGTTCAAGAGCTATTGCGGGCCGGGCACATCAAGGAAATACAATTTCCTACTTGGTTGTCCAATGTAGTGCTAGTACCAAAGGCTACTGGAAAGTGGAGAATGTGTGTGGATTTCCGGGATTTAAATAAAGCCTGTCCCAAGGATTGCTATCCTTTACCCCAAATTGACCAGTTGGTGGACTCCACATTCGGGTGTGAGTTGCTGAGATTCATGGATGCATATCAGGGCTATCATCAAATTCCTTTAGCCCTGTAAGATCAAGACAAAGTCAACTTTGTCACCTCGGGAGGTACTTTCTGCTACGTAGTGATGCCATTTGGTTTGAAAAATGCAGGAGCTACGTATCAGCGGATGATGGACAGAGTGTTCCGGGAACAGATGGGTCGAAATGTGGAGGTATATGTGGATGATATATTGGTGAAGTACAGGACCCGGGATAGTTTCTTACCCAACTTGAAGGAAACCTTTGCGATAGTTCGGCGGTATGGGATCAAATTGAACCCGACCAAGTGTATGTTTGAGGTGAAAAGTGGCAAGTTTCTGGGGTTCATGGTAACTGAACGTGGGATAGAAGTCAACCCTGAAAAAGTGAAGCTGTTGCGGGAAATGCCTTCACCAACATCTATTAAGGAGGTACAACGATTAACCGGCCGGATTACAGCCCTGGCTCGGTTTATAGCTCGATCAGCTCATCGCAGCTATCATTTTTTCCAAGTGTTGCGTAAAGCCCAGAGGTTTGGCTGGACTGAGCAATGCGAGCAGGCCTTTCAGGAGTTGAAGGAGCATCTGGCTAGCTTGCCTATCTTGGTTAAGCCGGAACTAGGGGAACGATTGTGGATATATCTGTCCATACAGAAAAGGCGGTCAGCACTGTCTTGATAAAAGAGGAAAAGGGAGATCAGAGGCCTGTGTACTACGTCAGCCATGCTTTGAAGGGGGCGGAAGTTAGATATACGGAGATTGAGAAGATGGTCTTGGCTCTAGTAATAACGACCCGGAAATTGAGACCTTATTTCTTGTCTCACCCGGTAACTGTTCTTACTAATAGCCTCCTGGGGCGCATTATGACTCACCCAGATGCCTCGGGGAGGCTCGTGAAATGGTCGGTGGAATTGGGAGAGTATGATATTGAGTACCAGCCGCGTAAGGCCATCAAAGCCCAGGCTTTATCTGATTTTTTGACAGAGGTGGCCACTTTTGGCCAAGAGGAAGTATGGAGGGTTTTTGTAGATGGAGCAAGTGGTGTTGGAGGTAGTGGTGTGGGGATCATCCTGATCTCACCTGCCCAAGAGAAGATTGAGATAGCCGTGAAGCTAGAATTCCAGGCCTCCAACAACGAAGCTGAATACGAGGCTGTGATAGCTGGGATGCAACGAGCTCGGGAATTCGGGGTAAGTCATATCATAATTTATTCTGACTCTCAGTTGGTTGTTCAGCAAGTAAACAAAACCTTCTGTACCCGAGAGGAGAAATTGATAAAATATTGTAAGATGATTGAAGAGCTCGGGGCCAGTTTCAACACTTGGAGTATAGAGCAGATACCCCAGGAAGAAAATATGGAAGCAGATGCCTTGGCTAAAAGAGCGGCCGCTGGGGAAGGTGATAGTAGAGAATCCCTTATGCAAAGGGAAACGGTGGCTGCCATAGAAGCCTGGGAGCCGGTCCTCCAAGAAAACACATGGAAGGCTCCGATTGTCAAGTACCTAACTCAGGGGAATCTCCCGGAGGACAAAGGACGAGCCCGGATCATACGAAGACAGGCAGCCAGGTTTCTATCTTGGGAGGAAGCCTGTATAGGCGTTCCTACCAGGGCCCTTTGCTCAAATGTTTGGGGGAAGGGGAAACCGAATATGTATTGCAGAAAGTGCACGAGGGATGTTGTGGAAACCATGGAGGGTCTATGAGTCTGGTCCGAAGGGTGTTGCTGTTAGGATACTGGTGGCCCACTTTGCAGGCAGACGCATCCAAGATTTCCCGGTCTTGTGAAGGATGCCAGAGGTTCGGCAATATACAGCATAGCCCGGCAAGCAACTTGAATCCGATATGGGCATCCTGCCCCTTTGATCAATGGGGTCTGGACATAGTGGGACCTTTTCCACTAGCCCGGGCACAGAAGAAGTTCTTGTTGGTAGCTGTTGATTATTTTTCCAAGTGGGTGGAGGCAGAGCCTTTGGCGAAAATAACAGAGGCCGAGGTGATGAAGTTTTTATGGAAAAGCATAGTATGTCGATTTGGGCTACCGAGAAAGCTGGTCTCGGATAATGACAGGCAATTTCAGGGGCAAAAATTGGCAGACTGGTGTGCCGAGATGGGCATTAAGCAGGTTTTCACCTCGGTCGTATATCCTCAAAGTAACGGCCAAACAGAGGTAACCAATCGTACTATTGTTCGATCTTTACAGGCGCGATTGCATGGAATGGGGAAAGACTGGGTTGAAGAGATCCCGAGTGTGTTATGGGCCTATCGCATCACTCCACATACTGCAACACAAGAATCACTTTTTAGCCTTGTATATGGTTCGGAGGCTATTTTACCAGTAGAGATCGGACAGCCTTCAGCTCGGATTAAAGCATATGAGGACACAGACGAAGGATCCCGGGCACAAGAATTGGATCTCATTGAAGAGCGAAGGGAGAAGGCGGCTCGTAGAATGGAGGCCTACAGAGCTCGGGTGATGAGAGCCTATAATCAGAAGGTCAGGCCTCGGGAATTCCAGGAAGGAGAATTTATGTTGAAAAGAGTTAATCCAACAGGGGAAGTAGGGAAGCTAGATGCCCGATGGGAGGGACCATATAAGCTTATCAGAAAAGTCGGTGCTAATACTTGGTACCTACAAGACGGCCAGGGACGCCCCCTCAAGCGACCATGGAATGCTTTACATTTGAAGAAGTATTTTGTGTAATGTTGTGTATTCAATGTTTTATTAATGAAGGAGTTTTATCATGAAAGAAGGATTTCCATTATATAAGCCCGGGAGGTACCAGGCCCCGGCACCCATCTTAAGCCCAAGACATATATAAGCCCTTGGTATTATATAAGCCCGGGAGGTACCAGGCCCCGGCACCCATCATAAGCCCAAGGCATATATAAGCCCTTGGCATTATATAAGCCCGGGAGGTTTCAGGCCCCGGCACCCATCCTAAGCCCAAGGAATATATAAGCCCTTGACATTATATAAGCCCGGGAGATTCCAGGCCCCGGCACCCATCTTAAGCCCAAGGCATATATAAGCCCTTGGCATTATATAAGCCCCGGCACCCATCTTCCAGAGCTGACACTGCTTTCTCCGCTTTATCCCTCGCACTGGCTGCTTCAGCTTCAGCCTCTGCAGCTCGGTTCTCAGCCGCCCTCAACTCAGTCGTAGTGGTGGTTAGAGCATCTCGAGCCTGCCCTAGATCAGCTTCAGAGCGGTCACGGTCTAGCTGAGCAGAGTGAAGACCTTGCTCGACTGCCTCCAGGGCTGAACGGAGGCTAGACGCCGCTTGATCATGACTTTGTTGTGCCATCATCAAGTCCTGTTCCAATTTTTTGATCAACTCCGCGGCAGCCCGAGACTTCTCAGCCTCTACGTGTGCCCGATCAGTCTCAATCCGACCAAATCTGGTTGCGTCTTCATAGCTGTCCACCAGCATTTGCAGTCCCTGAAAGCAGAGGTATTAGAAATAGAAAACAGAACACGTTTGAGGCTAGGAGAAGTAAACTTACGGATATAACCCGGTTGGTGCCCTCGAAATACTTCAAGTTCGGGTTTTGGTTGTAGAGGTGGAGCTGCTCCGCAGAAGTCAAGAGGTCCTTCAGCATCCGTACTCCCCGGCCAGAGGCCCCGGCTTGGAATATATTTTCCCTCGCACCAAAGGGACTAGATCCCTGGGAAGCCTGGTAGAAGGGGGCCAAGGGGGGGAAAGAGGGAGAGGAAGGAGCCACCTCTTCTGGGTCACTAAGTTGACCATTTATGGCTCCTCTATGGCCTTCCCCTTCCGCGTCAAAGGAGAGGAGGGACCGGCAGCAGAAGGAGCCTGATCATTTTTCACCCCTGCCTCCACAGATGGAACTGGCAAGGGAACAACAGAAGGTGAAGGAGCGGAGACCTCAGGGGTGACAACGGCAGTGGCAGCCTCCTGACCTAGGGCTTGTTGTGCCCTGCGTTCCTCCGCTAGTTGAAGGACTCGGGTCTTTCTAGCTGCCTATGCAGCCCTGGCTTCTTCTTTTTCCCGGACAGCTGCCTTCTTGGCTGCCCGTTTTTGAGCAAAGGCCTGCTTCATCAGTCGAGATTTTTTCTTCTTAGGCGGGGCTGGGGATGCTGCGCAAAAATGATAGAAATCGGTACATTAGAAACAACATGTAAGAGAAGCAAATACATGGTAACAGTAAAGCATACCAGAGACTGGGGCCGAGTCATCATATTCATCAATAATCCGGTAAACCAGATCCGTTACCCGGGCACCCAGCCCGTAGTCATTCAAACTTTTTTCCTCCAGGAGAGGGGATAAAGGAAACTTCTGGTTTTCCACTAGCTCTTGGGATCGGAGGTAGGGTTTGAAAGAGTGGGTGCCCGGTTAGCCAACTTGTGGCTAAAGGTCTTTTATGACTCTATGTATAAACAATCTTTGTTTAATATAATTTATATTCATTAATGGCATTTTCTTTATCTTTTTTCATATTTTTATATTGTGATATACTATTGCTGTTTTGATAAAGACCTTGAATATACTATAGTGTAAGTAAGATGAGATAGTGAATAAAGAGAGATCACTATTATGAAACACATCTTATAGTCACTGTATATTCTATACAGTTCCTAGTCAATTGAGTCGTCCGCTAATAAGGATAAGGATCGCTCGAGATTGAGACTAACATTTGTGATGTCAAGTACCATGTTTCATTGGTAATGAACATGGAGATGTTCAAAGCATGCAAATGGATATTCATATGATGAATGATCGAACTACCCTATTCGGACTTTCCAAATGGTTATTATTATTTGAGTGGATAAGTCCGTGGTTTTGGTTGTACACCATTAGTCCTTACTACTTGAAACATCATTGAGACTCTATATGATAGTACTGTACTTTGACTCGTTTACCGACTCTATTGGGGTCATCAGGTGTCGGGATTGGGTATAGTTACGACACATATAGGAGTCGATGCTTTGTTGTCAAAGATTCACCACATACTTGCGAGTGTGGATATCCTATGCGATCTGAGGAGATATTAGTGTGACAAATCTCTGGCCAGAGTACATGATGTGCTTTAAGAAATGGTTTCCTAGTAGCACATGCGATGTCACTATTTGATCTTCAAGATGCATTGCATAGTTATCGAATCTCGAACGACTCTCGATGTACCAATGGTTGTTGATTCGATCGGGATATATGGATGAAGGGACCGTACTGTACGCTAACTAAAATCTACTGGTTCTTGCAGGCACTATCAGTGATACCTAGGGAATCATGGGGCGATGTTGCTAGACGCTCTTACCATGATTTGTTGGGCAAGTCAGAAATTGTTGTTCCGAGTCACAAGGAGTTGTGAGCCCACGGCTAGCTGTATCCCTAAACTATTGAGGGTCACACAAGTAATGGATTACTAAACCCCGTTGAGATAGTTAAATTTAAAGAGTTAAATTTAATGAAAGAGAAGTTGGACTTCTTAACTAAAAGGGAGTGGAATTTCCTAAAATGACATAGGGATGGGCATTTTTGAAAATCACTGAATTCGGATTCAGAAAAATTATCTTGACTTTAAAAGATACAGAAATGGTTTCTGTGTACATTGGTAAAATCAGTTTATCAATAAGAGTCACGATGAATTTTATATTAATTTTTATAATAACAGGCTTGGCTTGTTGGGCTTAAGTTATGGATTGTGGGCTTTAAGGAGTTAGAGTCCTAATACAATTATAATTTAATCTAGTCTAGAAATTATCTATAAATATATGTACTGTGTTAAAAAATTAGACAAGCTTTTCAGTCTAGCAATTTTCGAAAATCAGTCTATATTATTCAAGAGGTTTTTCGAAAATTTCTCTGTCCCTTTTGAGAAAATTCGGACTGTGATTTTTGTGAAAAATTGCAATCCGAATTAACAGATCAAATCTGTTTATTCTCTACGTAAAACTTCTGATTGATTTCTAGTGCAGTCAATCAGAGGGTTTCTGTTTTTCGTTCGTGGACCTAATTTCGGTGATTGATCGTGACGCCATCGGTTCCTGGGATTTACAAGAAGAGCAGATTAAGTTCTGTTGGTGTCCATAATCTCACTTCGAGATTTTAAGGTAAAATATTTAATTGTGATTATTTGTTTTACTTACACATAATTTAATCGTAAAGTTTTGATACCCATGATATGGAATCGTTCCATATCGAAAAATAAAAATTTTTAAACTTCCGCTGCACCGGGTATCAATTCTTAATTGATCTGAACACGTTTTCCAACAATGGTATCAGAGCCAGGTTGCTCAGATCAAACGATTAAATTAATCGATTGTACAAAATTTTTAAGCCTCGGTTTTTTGAAATTTTAAAATTGAATTTTAAAATTGAATTTTAAAATTGAATTTTATAGTTTTTGATCCGATCGAAAATTGTTTTTGATTGGTTCACGAGGCATCGGATCGAATTGTTCGAGTCCGAAAATTTTAAAATTAATTTTTGGATAAATTTGAATTTTTGGAAAATTTATAAATTTTATCCGTTAAATTAAATTTTATAAAATTAATTATTTTGGTACAAGTGATGATAAGATATGATCTTATGGATGGATAAGGTAAAATATGATTTTATCTTTTAAAATATGATGCCTTTGCATGTTTATCCAATTATTTAATTATTTAATTAATTATTGGATAAAGAATGATCGATTGCCATGACCAATGTTTTAGGTGTATGTTAGGTAATTTACATTTGTCTTATTGTTGTTGGATTTTATTAATGGGCTTGGTTTATAGCCCAATATGATTGTCATATATAATAAAAGTGGGTCTGGTTTATGGCCCGTTCCCACCCCTAAAATGTATCCCATATTTGTCATCGAAATTTATTGTAAATTATTAGACTTAGTGGGAGACAAATATTTGAAGAAATGGTGGGCCCAGCAGACAATGAAGACCGAAGAAATGTAAATTGAAAGCTCAATATAATAGGATTGCATTGCATACTTGCATATCACCTAGGATTGGACTTAGACTCGTGATTGGCAACCATGGGTCGATTAGATAATGGGATCGATCATCCTTAAATAATATATGATATTATTGATGTATGCATGTTTAGACTAAATTGTATGAATCCCGCAAACATACATAAATTGCATGATGAGACAAATTTTCAAAAATTAAATCTCTCATTTTAAATATGATTTAAAATTGATATCAAGATTTATAAAAGGGAATTTAAATATTGTTTAAATGTTCCTACCTTCCATCACGATCAATGTATGAGATGCTACCTGCGGATATGGTTCGGCTCATATTATTGGGGGGGGCCCGTTCGTCGGAAAGCTGTACATTGGATCGACACATGTTGTAAGTTGGGTGGAACTCCCATGGGATTGGCTCATATTATTGGGGGATCCACATGGCGACCGTCCATCACAACTTAATATTGATGGGTTATCTTGACATGTCACAATAAACGGCGTCATATTATTGGGCCCTTATTGGACATGAGGTAAAAACATGAGGGTTACTTTGGAAGTAATTGGGCTCTACCTTTTGAAAATTATGGTTGGCTGATATTATTCGGGACTATGATTTGTCAATTGGACTCCATGTTCCCATTAAGGAAAGGAGATTCCCGTTTTCACTAGAGGGTAGTGAAATCGTTAAAATAGTGGGAGTGAAATTCATAAAATTAAATTTCGCCATATTTTATGTCTTAGTAAATTAATTAAACAATCATCGATTATTGTCTGTTTCATCTCAGTATATCATTATGATGAATCTTCGTAATCCACATGTTTTAATTCTCGAACAAAACAAACTTTCTGGCGCAAACTATACGAAATGGTTCCATAAATTAAGATTGTCCTGAGCTCGGAAAAGATTTTCTAAGTGTTAGAAAAGGCTCATCCGAAAACAGCCCCGGCTGATGTAACTTCGGAAAGTTTGGCCGAACTAGAGAAATGGTAGGACCATGATCTCAAGGCCAAATGTTACATGCAAAGATGGACAAGTCTAAACAAGTTTGTCATTACTGCAAGAAACCCGGTCATTGGAAACGTAACTGCAAAGGATATGTTTTACATTGAAATAAATATTTTACTTAATACTACTTCTTGGGTATTGGATACCAGATGTAGATCTCACATTTGCAATGAGTTGCACATGATGACAAGAAGTAATAAGCTTAGGATGGGTGAGACCCAGTTAAGGCTCGGGATTGGTTCCAGAGTTAAATCCAAAGCTATGAGAAACATTTGTTTAATTTTGCAAAACAATTTTAAGCTATATTTTGAGAGAGATGTTTTTATTTGTGCCAAGATTTCATTAAAACATTATTTCTATTTCTATGCTTGATAGTGATGGTTTTTCTTGTAATTTTGTGAATGGGATTTGCAATATTTACAAGAATGAATGTTTGATTGGAAATGGACAACTTGAAAACGATCTATATAACTTAAAATTAAAAGACGTTCCAATGAATTATGTTGATAAACCGGTAACAACAAATAAAAAGAAAAATGATAGTCAAAACCCGGCAAACCTTTGGCATGCTAGGCTAGGTCATATTTTCTCAAGGAGGATGAACAAGCTAGTGGGAGAGGGCATGTTTGATATGTCTGATATTAACTCTCTACCTACTTGTGAGTCCTGCCTAAAAGGAAAAATGACTAAATCTCCTTTCAAAGGGAAGCCTGAGCGTAGTCAAAATCTGTTGGATTTGATCCATACAGATGTTTGCGGACCATTTAGTATCGGTACTAAATTTGGTCACACCTACTTCATTACCTTTAATGATGATTATTCGAGGTATGTGTATTTATATTTAATGAAATATAAGTCTGAATCATTTGAAAGGTTCAAAGAATTCAAGGCTGAAGTAGAAAACAAACAAGGTAGAAGTATTAAAGCACTTCGATCGGATCGAGGTGGAGAATACTTAAGTACCGAGTTTTTGAACTATCTAAAAGAGAATGGGATTCTCTCTCAGTGGACTCCTCCTATGACACCTCAGCTGAATGGTGTCTCGGAGCGTCGCAATCGAACTTTGTTGAACATGGTTCGATCTATATGAGCTTCACTGAGCTCCCACCTTCGTTTTGGGGCTATGCGCTTGAAACAGCGGTATTGTTGTTGAACAATGTCCACACTAAAGCAGTAGATAAAACTCCATACGAGTTATGGAATGGCAAAGCTCCTAAGTATTCGTACTTAAGGATTTGGGGATGTTCTGCTTACGTGAAGTAGACAGTGGGAGATAAGTTGGATAGTCGATCCACCTTATATTATTTTGTAGGATATCCGAAGAATTCAATAGGATATTATTTCTATCATCCTTATGAGACAAAAGTGTTTGTTTCGAGGAATGCCACCTTCATGGAGAAGAAGTTCTTATTAGATAAGAAAGGCAAGATGATGGAACTCGAAGAAATTCGAGAAGAACCCGAGATACAAAATAACGACCACACACCTCAAGAACCTTCAACGGACACGCCTATATCTAGGAGATCCGAGAGGACTTCTAGACCTCCTATTCGATATGGTCTTCTTCTTGAAGGGGATCAAAGTGAACCCGACATTGGATGTGATCCAAGAAACTTCAAGGAAGCAATTTCTGATGCGGATTCTAATTTATGGCTTGAAGCTATGCAGTCAGAAATAGACTCGATGCATACAAACCAAGTTTGGTCTTTAGTAGATCCTCCCGATGGAATTGTTCCAACTGGGTGTAAATGGATCTACAAGAGAAAAATTGGGCCTGACGGTAAGGTATTGACCTACAAGGCACGATTGGTGGCAAAAGGTTATACTCAAAGACAAGGAGTTGACTATGATGAAACCTTTTCACCAGTCGCAATGTTCAAGTCCATAAGAATCCTTATTGCCATAGCAGCTTGGTATGACTATGAGATATGGTAAATGGATGTAAAGACTGCATTTCTTAATGGAAACATTAAGAAAGAGATCTATATGATGCAGCCTGAGGGATACACAAAGATATGGTTATCAGATAGATTCTCGATGAAGGACTTATGTGAGGCATCCTATATTCTAGGAATACAGATCTATAGAGATAGATCTAAAATAATGATAGGACTCACTCAATCAACCTACATCGACACCATATTGAAAAGATTTTCAATGGATGGGTCCAAGAGAGGACATCTACCTATATGTCATGGAGTTTCTCTATCCAAGTCTATGTGTCCCAAGACTGATGAAGAGATAGAGAAGATGACACACATACCATATGCGTCAGCCATAGGTTAAGTATCATGTATGGGATGATATCTACCAGGACGGATGTGGCCTATGCTCTGAGCGTCACGAGCAGATATCAAGCCAATTCCGGTCAAATGCATTGGAAAGCCGTGAAGGATATTCTTAAGTACTTGCGAAGGACTAAGAATTTATTCATGATTTATGGAGGGAGAGAATTGAAGTTGGAAGGCTATACTGACTCTAGCTTCCAATGTGACGTGGATGACTCGAAGTCAACCTCTGGATTTGTATTCGTGCTCAATGGCGGTGCTGTCTCTTGGAAAAGTTCCAAGCAGGACACCACAGCGGATTCCACCACTGAGGCAGAATACATTGCAGCATCAGCTGCGGCTAAAGAGGCGGTTTGGATAAGGAAATTCATCCAAGAGTTGGGTGTAATTCCTGAAGCTGTTGGTCTAGTCCCGGTGTACTGTGACAACACGGGTGCCGTTGCTCAGGCAAAGGAACCAAGGTCTCATTAGAAGTCCAAACACGTACTGAGGAAATACCACATCATCCAGGAGACCGTGGAAAGAGGAGACATCACTGTCGAAAGAGTGGCCTCTACAGACAATATCGCTGATCCACTTACTAAGCCCTTGCCAGAACCATTGTTTGACAAACATTGCGAAGCAATGGGATTACATAGTATGACTAGTTGGCTTTAGGGCAAGTGGGAGATTGAAAGAGTGGGTGCCCGGTTAGCCAACTTGTGGCTAAAGGGCTTTTATGACTCTATGTATAAACAATCTTTGTTTAATATAATTTATATTCATTAATGACATTTTCTTTATCTTTCTTCATATTGTTATATTGTGATATACTATTGTTGTTTTGATAAAGACCTTGAATATACTATAGTGTAAGTAAGATGAGATAGTGAATAAAGAGAGATCACTATTATGAAACACATCTTATAGTCACTGTATATTCTAAACAGTTCCTAGTCAATTGAGTCATCCACTAATAAGGATAAGGATCGCTCGAGATTGAGACTAGCATTTGTGATGCCAAGTACCACGTTTCATTGGTAATGAACATGTAGATGTTCAAAACATGCAAATGGATATTCATATGATGAATGATCGAACTATCCTATTCGGACTTTCCAAGTGGTTATTATTATTTGAGTGGATAAGTCCGCGGTTTTGGTTGTACACCATTAGTCCTTACTACTTGAAACATCATTGAGACTCTATATGCTAGTACTGTACTTTGACTCATTTACCGACTCTATTGGGGTCATCAGGTGTCGGGATTGGGTACAGTTACGACACATATAGGAGTCGATGCTTTGTTGTCAAGGATTCACCACATACTTGCGAGTGTGAATATCCTATGCGATCTGAGGAGATATTAGTGTGACAAATCTCTGGCCAGAGTACATGATGTGCTTTAAGAAATGGTTTCCTAGTAGCACATGCGATGTCACTATTTGATCTTCAAGATGCATTGCATAGTTATCGAATCTCGAACGACTCTCGATGTACCAATGGTTGTTGATTCGATCGGGATATATGGATGAAGGAACCGTACTGTACGCTAACCAAAATCTACTGGTTCTTGCAGGCACTATCAGTGATACCTAGGGAATCATGGGACGATGTTGCTAGACGCTCTTACCATGATTCTTTGGGCAAGTCGGAAATTGTTGTTCCGAGTCACAAGGAGTTGTGAGCCCACGGCTAGCTGTATCCCTGAACCATTGAGGGTCACACAAGTAATGGATTACTAAACCCCGTTGAGATAGTTAAATTTAAAGAGTTAAATTTAATGAAAGAGAAGTTGGACTTCTTAACTAAAAGGGAGTGAAATTTTCTAAAATGACATAGGGATGAGCATTTTTGAAAATCACTGAATTCGGATTCAGAAAAATTATCTTGACTTTAAAAGATGCAGAAATGGTTTCTGTGTACATTGGTAAAATCAGTTTATCAATAAGAGTCACGATGAATTTTATATTAATTTCTATAATAATAGGCTTGGCTTGTTGGGCTTAAGTTATGGATTGTGGGCTTTAAGGAGTAAGAGTCCTAATACAATTATAACTTAATCTAGTCTAGAAATTATCTATAAATATATGTACTGTGTTCAAAAATTAGACAAGCTTTTCAGTCTAGCAATTTTCGAAAATCAGTCTATATTATTCAAGAGGTTTTTCAAAAATTCCTCTGTCCCTTTTGAGAAAATTCGGACTGTGATTTTTGTGAAAAATTGCAATCCGAATTAACAGATCAAATCTGTTTATTCTCTACGTAAAACTTCTGATTGATTTCTAGTGCAGTCAATCAGAGGGTTTCTTTTTCGTTCGTGGACCTAATTCTGGTGATTGATCGTGACGCCATCGGTTCCCGGGATTTACAAGAAGAGCAGATTAAGTTCTGTTGGTGTCCATAATCTCGCTTCGAGATTTTAAGGTAAAATATTTAATTGTGATTATTTGTTTTACTTACACATAATTTAATCGTAAAGTTTTGATACCCATGATATAGAATCGTTCCATATCAAAAAATAAAAATTCTTAAACTTCCGCTGCATCGGGTATCAATTTTTAATTGATCTGAACACGTCTCCAACAGGGTTCCTCCAACTTATAATTTCTAGGGAGCTCGGGCTGAAGAGGAAGGGCTGTCAATAATTGGGTAGGTCTAGTTCGGGCACCAGGGAGTTGAATATAAAAGAATCTTTCTTTCCATACCTTCCAAGAGGAAGGGGTATCATCTAGAAATCGGGCATTCTGCCGGGCATTCAAAGAGAAAGCCATCTCAATGAAACGACAGGCATAATAGTAGTGAAAGATGAGAGGGGTGATGGCTAAGTTGTTCGCTTTGAAAAGAACGTAAGTGGCAGCCATCATTCTGAAGGCATTGGAATGAAATTGGTTCAAGGAAACCTTGTAAAAAGAAGTAATTTTGTAATAAAAGGGATGAATAGGGAAACAAAGCCCATTCTTGAGCTGTTCCCTGAAGAAGGTATAGAACCCCTCGGGCGGTCGGTCAGCCCGGCCTAGAGGCCCCGGAATGATAATAGAGTACGCAGGAGGAATGTTACCCATAAGCCTAAGTTTCTCTATGGATTCCGGGCGTAGGGTACTGGTAAAGTGGGAGTACCAGGGACCTTCGGGGTTTGGTTTGGGCAAAGGAAGGAGAGGCCCAGAGTCGGAGATTTTAGCCTTACCCTTGTCCTTAGAAGGTCCGATTTTAGCCTTCTTCGGACGAGATGAGGAGGGGGCTACTGTGGATTGGACATGGGAGGTAACAGGAGGGGGAGAATCGTGGCGTAAGGCCTCGGATATATTAGAGGAGCCACAAACGTGGGCACCGGAGGTTGAAGATTTGGAATTTGACATGTTCAAGGGACAAGGAAAATTTAAGGTAAGATAGACAGAAAACTTACAAAAGAAAGCAAGCTTGCTACGCGGAGTCGCCGGAGCCGGAGAATCTTAGAAGCAGGGAAGGAATACGTGAACAGGGAAAGTAAAGAAAAAGTGAAGAAAGGGGTTTAGTATTTATAGGCGAAGAGCTTTAATTCTGGCCGTAGATGAAAAGATGATCGAAGGGTAAGGGTGACCTTGGGAAGTTGAACCGGGCAGCGTAATGATGACGCGGGCAGTCGAAAGGACAGGTAACGTCCTCTGACACCTGCCCGTCTTTTCAAATTCTAGGGTTAACGTCAGCCCTATAACTTTTGGACATTAATGGGGGATACCCCAGGAAGGCCGTGGTAGCAAGGCCTTGAATAGCCAGGGGCAGGGCTGTAAGTCAGGACAGCGAGTAAGACTCTAGCCCGACTATTTTTGAGATGAGTAGTTATGCCCTGGGGGGCAGGAACATAAAGAGTCAGGGATTACAGGGTTGTATTAAGGGTGGCGGGACTGTAAGTCAGGACAGCGAGTAAGACTCTAGCCCGACTATTTTTGGGATGAGTAGTGATGCCCCGGTAAGCCAGGGGGCAGGGCCACGAATGCCCCGGAGTGGCAGAGCCGTATTAAGGCAGGCCAGGAGCCTCAGGAGCCCGGGGAACCAAGTCTGCAGGACTTAGATAAGGCCCGTGTTTTAGGGGCATGATCCCCACGATTATCATAAACCCGAGCTTTCTGGGTTCATCGTATGTGACAGGCGAACGTGGGCAACTACCGCACCCACGATCCAGATCGTGGCCACTACCCTGGAATTGCAGAGTGATACTCTCACTCCAAGGCTTATAAATACCTGGTCACAGATATTTGTAGAGGTATGTTCATCTAAACTTCCAAAGCACTATACTCATTTCTCTAAAAAATCCACTCTATTTCTAAGTCTAACTTAAGCATCGAAGTGGCCCCGCCAGAAACCCCTCCGACGCCCCACTAACGTGCTTTTTATTCCCTTCCTTGGTGTGCAGATCATCTTGATTAAGGAAGGACAACTCATATATTATCTCTATTAGCCCGGTCACCACGTCAGGCCCATTTCACTACCCTAATAGCCCGGACCCTGGTTTTACAAAATCATCATCAGAGAGAAAAAACACATGGACTTTAAAATAAAACACGAGTGGAGAAAAAAGAGAGAAGAACTCGTAGAAAGACACGAAGATTACTAGCAAGCTCATGCCTCACAAATTATGTTGAGGTACACATCGACAAACCAATTACAGTGAACACTATGAATCGATCAAATATATCTAATTATAATAACAAAAATTATGATAAGTTTACAACCCAGCGTCAAAATTACAGAACCCTAAAAAAACCTGTCTCCGTCTCTATTAGGTCCAAAAAACTTATATACGTACAGTACTACAAGAGTTGCATATATATAGGCAGACTATTCAATCGCACTGCACATAGAAATTGAATGATCTGAATGAAAGCTTCGAGATAATGTGACAGCATACGTAAATTAAATGAGCTTTTAATAGACTTAAATGGTGAGATTATTGGAACGGTGAAGGCCAAGTTGTGGCAACGTGGAATTATCTAATGAACGTACAGCAGGTGGAGTGCATATCCATTAATTAATTCAAACCCCAAACCCTTCAGATGTACGGCGAGTTTGCTTTACTTAATTACATTAATAATTATTAATTAGGGTCGAATTGATATTAATTAAGGCCTCGAGTTATTTATAAATTATACCTTGGGGGGTTCATTATGATTGAATCTCCATGTCTCGTCTCTAACTTGGGATATTGATGTTAAATAGATTTTCAATTATCAACTATATGAAAAAATATCGCAAATACTAATACGTTTCAATGTTATAATATTTTATATGACAAATTAAAATTGAGATGGTTTGATTTAATTTGTAGTTGTTGAAAATATATATAAATATATATTATTATTTATTGTTGAATGTTGAAGGTTGAAAGTTGAAAATTGAGTTGTAAAATATTGAAAATTAGTGTGTGATGATGTAATTAATGATGTATTAATTTTTGACTAATCTCCAATTGAGATCTATAAATAGGTCTCTCCATTTGTGTAGAAAAACACAATTGTGAAGAGAGAAAAATTTTATAAAGTGTAGAATTTTGAGTTTTTGAGTTTTTACTTTTTACCGTAAATTTTTACTTTTTCACAACACGTTATCAGCACGATCGCTCGAAGGTTCTCTATATTTTCCGACGCTCCAAAATACAAGAAGAAGTCAAAAATATTCAACAAGTAAGAATTTTTATTTTACTGTTTATATATTTTTATTGTGTATATATTAATATATAATATCATGTTATGAAAAAAATAAGTTTTTTTCAAAACTTGTTATAAATCCTGGGAGGATGTTAAGACGACATCCCACACTCCCGGTAAAGGATACGACAAGTATAAAAGCCTCTAAGGTTTTTAAACAATAACGTGATATATATTTATTATGTATATATATTAACTATATTAATATATAATTTCATGTTATTATATAAAAGGTTGTCTATGACACTGACCTTATAATAACGTGATATGATATATATTATTGTGTATTTATATACTAACCATATTTGTATAATCTCATGTTATTATATAAAAGGCTGTCTACGACACCGATCTTATAATAATGTGATATGATATACTATACCTGACTTTATACTAACTATATTGGTATAATTTCACAACATTATATAAAAAGCTGTCTACGACACCGATCTTATAATAATGTGATATGATATACTATACCTGACTTTATACTAACTATATTGGTATAATTTCACAACATTATATAAAAAGCTGTCTACGACACCGATCTTATAATAATGTGATATGATATACTATACCTGACTTTATACTAACTATATTGGCATAATTTCACAACATTATATAAAAGGCTGTCTACGACACTGACCTTATAATAATGTAATATGATATACATAATTATTTAATTATGATTATCATTATATGCATTACATGATTATCACGAATTTTTATTCAACACATACTCAATTTTTTCTTTACCCCCAACGGTCACAAACGGTAACAAAACGGCTAGTTTTTGCCCTATAAATATGTTCACTCAAACTCATTTTCAATCACACCAAATTCATTCTTTCTCTCAAAATATTTTATCCTCGGTTTTTTCGAAGATGGAGATGATGACATTTATAAGGATATTTTTCATAACGACTATGATCATCATGCTCACGAGTCTTTTACTCACCAGCGATTTTCCAACACATATTTTTTCTCTATTTGTATACGCACTTGTAATTTACGTTCTTCCATTATTTTGTATTGTCATATTTATGGAAATTAACTAATAAAATGCATTGTTATTTTCTAGTACCACCATGTCGAACTTGGCAAAACTCGAATTCATTGCACTTGATATAACCGGAAAGAATTATATGCCATGGACCCTCGATGTAGAAATGCATCTCGA
The DNA here is from genome assembly GCF_033568475.1 of Henckelia pumila. Lineage (NCBI taxonomy): Eukaryota > Viridiplantae > Streptophyta > Magnoliopsida > Lamiales > Gesneriaceae > Henckelia > Henckelia pumila. The sequence goes on from NC_133121.1 coordinate 108,600,917, forward strand.
GTCATTGGGTCTTAACGAAACTATCAAAGAAAATAACATATCATCCTCACAAGATAAAGCAAAAGCGATGATATTTTTACGCAGACATCTTGATGAGGGGTTGAAATGTGAATATTTGACCGAAAAAGACCCAATGATTTTGTGGAAAGGGTTAAAAGAACGTTTTGAGCATATACGGGAAGTTATACTTCCGACCGCACGAGATGAATGGAATACTTTAAGATTCCAAGATTTTAAAAAGGTGAGTGATTATAATTCTGCGATGTATCGAATTGTCTCACAGCTGAAATTTTGTGGGCATAATATTACTGAGATGGAAATGCTTGAAAAGACATTTTCCACATTCCACGCATCAAATATAACTCTACAACAGCAATATAGAGTGCGTGGATTTTCAAGATACTCAGAACTCATCGCATGTTTACTCGTGGCGGAAAAGAATAATGAATTGCTCATGAGAAATCATCAGTCCAGACCTACTGGTTCAACGGCATTTCCTGAAGCAAATGTCGTAAGTAAAAATGAAAACCAAAATCAAAGATATAGACAAGATTTTGGTCGAGGTCGTGGACGAGGACGTGGGCGTGGACGTGGGCGTAGAAATGATCGCGGTCGTGGTCGAGGCCGTGGATTTGAAAATAAAAGAGATAGTTATTTCAATAACTCATCTCAAAGGAACGTCACGAACCACCCACAAAAGAGGCAGCATGATAATACGGGTGAAAATGAAAATCATCCAAAAAGAACTGAGAGTGTTTGTTATAGATGTGGCACTCCAGGACATTGGTCAAGAACTTGTCGAGCCCCTGAGCATCTGTGTAAGCTCTATAAAGATTCAATAAAGGGGAAAGAAAAAGAGACCAATTTTACTGAAAACATTGACCATGCAAGTGGTTCAATGAATTTAGATGCTGCCTACTTTTTGAATGATTTCGAAGATATTGATTAAATGTACTGGTGGGAAAAGAATGTAACAATGTAATTTTTATATTGTAAAACATATTATATTTTGCATGTATTGTTTTATTCTGAAATTAAATTGTAACATATTATAATTTGCATGTATCTTTCTTAATTCATTTTATTGCATATTGTTTTTGAAGATCATTATGGAAAATGCTATGATCAAAGATGGAAATAATGCACTGGAAGTTTGCATACCAGATAGTGGTACAACGCACACTATCCTCAGAAATGAAAAATATTTCTTGGAATTAAAACCAACAAAAACAATGGTGAATACAATATCAGGTCCTGTAGACTTGATTGAAGGATGTGGCAAAGCACAATTTTTGTTACCTAATGGTACAAAATTTTTGATAAATAGTGCTTTATATTCACCACGATCACAAAGAAATTTGTTGAGTTTTAATGATATATATTCTCATGGTTATGATACGGAAACAATAACCGAAGGAAATGAGAAATATATGTGTCTTACTACATATAAATCAGGAAAGAAATATGTAGTTGAGAAATTATCAATGCTCCCTACTGGATTGCATTATACACATATAAGTCCAATCGAATCAAATATGGTTATTGGAAATTCTTCAATACTAACAAATTGGCATGATCGATTGGGACATCCTGGTTCAATAATGATGCGAAGGATTATAGAAAATACAAGTGGTCATCCACTGAAAGACCAGAAGATCTTTCAGAATAATAAGTTTCAGTGTAAAGCATGTTCTCTGGGGAAACTTATTATAAGACCATCACCAGCTAAAATCCAAAAGGAATCACCCATATTTCTTGAACGTATTCAAGGTGATATTTGTGGGCCAATTCATCCACCATGTGGACCATTTCGATACTTTATGGTATTGATCGATGCCTCTAGCAGATGGTCACATGTATGTTTATTGTCCACTCGGAATGTGGCATTTGCAAAATTGATGGCTCAAATAATAAAATTGCGGAATCAATTTCCCGAATATACGATCAAGAAAATAAGACTTGATAATGCTGGAGAATTTACTTCCCAGACTTTTAACGACTATTGTATGTCGATGGGAATTACTGTTGAACATCCTGTAGCTCATGTTCATACACAAAATGGATTAGCTGAATCATTGATTAAACGTCTGCAGTTGATTGCTAGACCAATGATTATGAGAACGAAACTCCCTATTTCTATATGGGGACATGCAATTTTACATGCTGCTGCATTGATTCGCATCAGGCCAAGTGCATATCATAAACACTCCCCATTGCAGCTTGTATTTGGCAAAGAACCAGATATTTCTCATTTGAGAATTTTTGGATGTATGGTGTATGTGCCTATTGCACCACCTCAAAGAACAAAAATGGGACCTCAAAGAAAGAATGGTATTTATATCGGCTATGATAGTCCATCAATCATTAGATATCTTGAGGCTCAGACAGGCGATGTGTTTACAGCACGGTTTGCTGATTGTCATTTTGATGAAAATAACTTCCCAATGTTAGGGGGAGAAAAGAAACACATCGAAAAAGAAATCACATGGTATGTACCATCATTATTACATTTGGATCCTAGAACTAAACAATGTGATAAAGATGTACAGCAAATTGTGCATTTGCAAAGAATAGCAAATCAAATGCCAGATGCATTTGCAGACACAAAAGGGGTAACAAAATCATATATACCTGCTGTAAATGCCCCTGCTCGAGTTGAAATTCCAAAGAAACAAAATGAAGACATTCATGATGTCATAAAACGCCTGAAGCGTGGAAGGCCAATCGGTTCAAAGGATAAAAATCCTCGGAAAAGAAAATACATAGAGAAAAATGATGATCAGAAAATAGAAAATGGTGTTCCAGAAGAAACACACGATGATGAAAATATTTTGTCAGAACCACAAACTGACGAGAATCATGAAATCTCTATCAATTATATTAATACTGGAAAAATATGGAACCGAAAGAATGTACAAGATATTGATGAGATATTTTCGTACAATGTGGCATGTGACATCGTAAATGAAGATAATGAACCAAAATCTTTTGGTGAATGCAAAACTCGAAAGGATTGGTCAAAATGGAAAGATGCCATCCAGGTTGAATTAAATTCGCTAAATAAACGTAGTGTTTTTGGACCTATAGTCCTTACACCTAAAGGTGTTAAACCTGTTGGGTACAAATGGGTTTTTATTCGAAAGAGAAATGAGAAAAATGAAATAGTGAGATATAAAGCTCGACTTGTTGCACAAGGTTTTTCTCAAAGACCTGGAATTGATTATGAAGAAACATATTCTCCTGTTATGGATGCAATTACGTTTCGATATTTGATTAGTTTGGCAGTGTCTGAAAATTTGGAAATGTGTCTTATGGATGTTGTTACAGCTTACTTATACGGATCACTTGATAGTGATATATACATGAAAATCCCTGAAGGATTTAAGATGCCTGAAGCACAAAGTTCAAAACCCAGAGAATTTTATTCTGTAAAATTGCAAAGATCATTATATGGGTTAAAGCAATCTGGCCGAATGTGGTATAATCGGCTAAGTGAGCACTTGATGAAAAAGGGATATGTAAATGATCCAATATGCCCTTGTGTTTTCATCAAGAAAACAACATCCGGATGTGTAATTATTGCTGTATATGTTGATGATTTAAACATCATTGGAACGAATAAAGAAATTCAAGAAGTTATGATGTACTTGAAGGAAGAATTTGAAATGAAAGACCTTGGAAAAATCAAGTATTGTCTTGGTTTACAAATTGAACAAAAAGAATATGGAATTTTTGTTCACCAGTCTAATTATACAGAGAAGGTCCTTAAACGTTTCAATATGGATCAATCAAATCCTTTAAGTACTCCAATGGTTGTCAGATCATTGAATATAGAAAAGGATCCATTTCGTCCATGTGAAGATGATGAAGTTGTTCTTGGTCCTGAAGTACCATATCTAAGTGCCATTGGTGCCCTTATGTATCTTGCAAATTGCACTAGACCAGACATATCTTTTGCAGTAAATTTATTGGCAAGATTCAGTTCATGTCCAACGAAGAGGCACTGGAACGGAATTAAACATATATTCCGTTATTTACGAGGAACGACGGATTTGGGACTTTTGTATCCAAAAGATACAAATCAGAGAATAATTGGTTATGCTGATGCTGGATACTTATCTGATCCACATAAGGCACGTTCCCAAACCGGATATGTATTTACTCGTGGAGGCACTGCAATCTCTTGGCGATCACAGAAACAAACACTTGTTACAACTTCATCAAATCATGCCGAGATTATTGCACTACATGAAGCAAGCCGTGAATGTGTCTGGCTTAAATCAATGATTCGGCATATCCAAACTTCTTGCGGATTATCAGTGGACAAGAATCCAATCACACTGTATGAAGATAATGCCGCATGTGTTGCCCAAATGAAAGAAGGATACATCAAAAGTGACAGAACTAAACATATTCCTCCTAAATTCTTTGCATACACTCAAGAGCTGGAGAAGAATAAAGATATTGATATCTGTTACATTCAATCAAGTGAGAACTCATCCGATCTCTTCACAAAGGCACTTCCCACGGCGATATTCAGAAAACACATTTATAATATTGGGATGCGCAATCTACGAAATATGTGAAGAATCATTCATGTTGACATCAGGGGGAGTTTACGTGGCTGCACTCTTTTTTCCTTACTATGGTTTTTGTCCCAATGGGTTTTTCCTAGTAAGGTTTTTAACGAGGCAGTATACAACACGTAATGGAGATAGTCATTCTATCATGATCATCATCACAAGGGGGAGTGTTGAAAATATATATAAATATATATTATTATTTATTGTTGAATGTTGAAGGTTGAAAGTTGAAAATTGAGTTGCAAAATATTGAAAATTAGTGTGTGATGATGTAATTAATGATGTATTAATTTTTGACTAATCTCCAATTGAGATCTATAAATAGGTCTCTCCATTTGTGTAGAAAAACACAATTGTGAAGAGAGAAAAATTTTATAAAGTGTAGAATTTTGAGTTTTTGAGTTTTTACTTTTTACCGTAAATTTTTACTTTTTCACAACAGTAGTTAATTTTAATATTGATTTAATATTTGGTCCCAATATTACAAGTGAAGTGCTTCCAAAATCCAAACCTTTGTTTATCCTAGATTCTCGGTTGTCAAGAAACCAGTTTAAATAAACAAAGAAACATGGCGCTTTATTTCAAGCGTCGCGAAGTACAAAATATCTGGTAAAGTATTAATGTAAATGTAGGAAAATTCAAATTATAATTGTGGGCTGATGAGGACCACTCGATGAAAAGTCAGTCCAATGGGGGGAAAAAATAGTTTTATCTCGTTGAAATATACAGGTTGCAAAGGAAACGAATTTGTACCTTTGGGTACTATTTGGTTAATACTTGTACAACTTATCCAATCTAATTCCGCGTTCTTTTTCGTCATATTATTTATCCATCTATTAATTATTTATTTTACATTAATTAAATCATTAATCATTTATCTTCCATCAATCAAATCATTAAATTTAAATTATTATATTACCCTTATAAATAATATTATTCATATTTTATTTATTCTTAAAAGGACAAAATGGTAATTTATATTTTTAATATAAAATTCAATTAATAAAATCAAAAAAACTATAATCTATCAATCGAATCAAATACTAAATTAACTATCATTTTCTATTTATTTTATATTACATTATATTACTTATCCAAGTATTATTTATCATATTCTCGAACCAAACGGTGCCTTGATATATATAATATAATGTCGAAGGTGTATGTGTGAGAGACACATAAAAATATAATTTCGTACATATTGTAATAATTGGTTTTATATATGTTTAATTAGAGTCTTGGAGGCGGAAATCTGGAGTTTTTTTGGGAAAAAATGTTGTGAAAATATTAGAATGTAATTTTTATTTAATTGTGAAATAATACTATACTGCAATATCAAGTATGTATCAAACTGCGTCAAAAAATGACTGGATTTTTAAACATATACTTTAAATTTGAGTATGTAAAATATGAATCCAAAATATAAGTGCAAATTACCTTTTGGTCTAAAAATTGTGACTTTTCGAATTTTGGTCATGTTATTTGTCAATTTATAGTCCGAGTTCACTTATAAGTCGCAAGTTTTTTGATTTTAGTGCCTTTTAATAGTAGCTAGTGTTGACATGGTGTCGGACATCGACGACATGTCACAAGAAATTGTTGACGGTAACAACGAACATTGCCGATATATATATATATATATATATATATATATAGAGTTTTTTTATGGTGCCCAACACTATATGCCCACTTCATCCCCACCATATACAATAGATGAGTTGAGTGGTACAATAGAAGAGTTGACTTGTACATAGTGGGCATGAAGTGGGCATATAATGTTAGGCACCATAAAAAATCTATATATATATATATATATTATATAGAGTTTTTTTCAAGTGCCCACCTATATATATATATATATCCGATGTCACATCGGTACCATGATAAAATTGGACTAAATTAAAATTGAAAAAAAATACAAGTTAATGGAGATATATATAATATATAACATTGTCACATCGGTACCATGATAAAATTGGACTAAATTAAAATTGAAAAAAAATACAAGTTAATGGAGATATATATAATATATAACATTGTAAATTAATCAATAACAAACACTAAAAAAAAAAAATTGCACGTTACAACTTATATGACCAAAAAAATATTATTTTTCCGAAATATAATAAGTCATAAACGGTTTTTTTAATTGTATTATTGTTTGATATACTATGATTTGATTCGAGTTAATTTTGTGTCCTTTACTGGGAAATATGCCTTAAAAGCACATTGACGATCTTATTACACGCTATCATGTGAGTTATATATCTTGAAAAATATTATTAATAACGGAAGTAGATTAATTAGTTGATCAAAGTTTTATCTATATAACAGCGGGATTAAACCTAATATTTAATGAACCAAAATAATAATGGAGCTAGCAATAGAATCAAGAAGAAAATGGATTGGTCTTAGTTCTTCAACTTATTCACATTCTAGATCTCCTTCTTCTTCTTTAATACTTTATTATATGGTTTATACCCATAAATATCTGTCACAATATGCGTACCAAGGTTTTTTCCCTAACAAAAAATGCAATTTAGTTTAATTTTTTTCACCATTTCATTTGCCTTGTTCATCTCGCTCCCTCAATTTTTGTTTAAATTCAATAACATTTAAGTTTGAATCAAATAACATTCAAATGAGCATCGATTGTGTACTGTTTCAATTCACAAACACAAATTAATTTCCATGCTTATAATTTAAAAACAAATAGTTTTTACAACTATTTCGTAAAATCAAAACTATAAAGCTTGTTAATTGTTTTGATGGTTCAAGTTTATATATATATATATATATATATATATATATATATATATATTTCAACAAACAAACATTCGAATTGGATGTAGCTTAGTAATATGTTGTAAACAACTTTCACGATGATTGTAATGTATTATACAGTTATACTCGAGGATATTACGACGCAAGTAATTAGAAAACAAATACATACATATATATATGGAGATCAATATAATCGATCCAACAATGGAACTTTTGATAACTCGGGAAAAAAAATAAAATAACACAAAAGGGTAAAATACAATGAAAATTCTAGATTTATAATTTCCAATCAAATCCACCCATAAAAAAAAAAATCACAAGGCAAAAAATATAATCAGGTCACATGATACAATCGCATGACACAGCAATAACATATATGAATACCATTATTCGGGAGTGGAGGATTTGGACCAAGAATCATAGTATATCCCCACATCGTGCACCACCTTCTTGTGAAAATTCCGGTGACAGCCGCAGGCGGCGCACCGGAAAGCCGCGGAGCCGCTCCCTTCTCCTCCCGTCGGCATGAACTCGCAGCAGCCGTCCACGGCGTACTTGCCTATCCTCGCCGCGTGATTCTTCCGGCACTCCTCGTAAGTCACCACTCTCCTTTCCTTGGAAATTTTCCTCCCCCGATCCATCTCCACGAAAAAATCGGAACACATTATTTTTCCCTTAGAAATTAAAAAAAAAAAAGAAAGTAGCGGAATATAATTCGCCGCCGTCCGATGATCGGCTGGCGGGAGGTGGCGGAGCGAGCCGAACCGAATCGAGCCGAAGTTGAATATTGGTGGAATTATGGGTTCCGATGGTAGATCTATATAATGGATTGTGAATGAAGAAGGTAGGTTGATTGTTAGGTCTTAATAATGGTACTCACTTCTCACCATATATATTCACTGTTCATTATTATGGATCATGCATGAACATCGTTTTCCCAGCCCCCCTAGGCCTAGCTGCGGCTGAGTTTAATCTTTGCCTATCTTATAATTCTATTAAATATTTTTTTTTAATGAATGTTATCTGTTTTTTTTTTAAAGATATATAAATTATTATAATGTTTTTAAATTATATATAAATGTCAACTCCGGGGTACTTTTTGATTATGATGTAGCAACTTATCATATTTTTATTTTAAAAATGATCTATGAACATGATGTGTATTAATTAGAAACGACCATATATCGCTCAATATTCAACTCCAATTATAAAGTTCAAAGTAATTAGTTCATCCAATTTTAGCTCAAAAAATACGTACGCCAACATTTATTTTCCCAACTACGTAATTATAAAATTATACAGAAGTAAGGAAAATTGAATATTTAAAATGTTTATGAAAGATGAGACGGGTTTCATATATATAGCGCAACTTGATGAGCTAACGATGACAATAATACGAATAAGTTGGTGTAGGAGTTTATTATATGCGCCATGTCGTGGCATGAAAAAAAAGAAGAAGAAATAACGAAAATAATGTGATTAATTGGATTATAGAACAAGAAACCAACTCATCAACAATTGAGAAGTTGGCTGGACCCAATTTACATATTTATGAAGCTAGCTATTCAATTAATTGTGGTTCAAACAGCCAAATAAATTTTATTATAAATATCTGGGTGAGTCATTTAAACGCAGTGAAAACGATCTTTGTGCATGTTTCATGTCTCTTTCCATTTGCACATGCATAACATTTATTGATAGAAGATGAGGCTTCGTTGTTATATTAAAATTATATATTATTACACAAGTGCACGCGTTGATTGTTTGTATTGTCTTTTTAATAATTACTTTAATTTATATTCAAATAAAAAAATATCATAAATAATAAAAAGTAAAAAATGTCGACACATACCATGTTTAATTACCATAAAAATTAACGAGGGTAACTGCAATATGAAATCATGAAATAAAAATAGGAAAAAAAAAGACCAATTCATCATTTTTGTTTCTTTAATTTATAGGGATTTTCAACAAGGTCACAAATCTTATGAAACGATATAGCGTGTAAATTTTGCGCGAGAGATATCTTATATGTTCATCCGTGAAAAAAAAAAATTCAAACAAATACATCATTAATAAAATATGTGAGACCGTGTAAAAAAATCTTATTCTTTTAATAATACAGTGGAAGATAAAGCCAAGCAAGAGAAAGGTAAGGAACAAAAACAACAATGTCAACGCAGCCGTTACTAACCATATTAATTAAACAGTTTGCTAGCATTTTTAGACATAAAATTAAGAGCGTGTTTAAATAAACAAACATTCAACTAAATGTGTGTGTGTGTGCGTGTTTTTTTTTAATCATATATTTTCTAGAAAATTAATGTTAAGATGTCAAAGTTATTTAAATGTGCTCGATCTCCCGAAGGTGATAATTAATTATTGCTTCCGGAAAAGTATTAATAGTTATTATCATTGTTATTGTTGTTATATTTATCATCATATCTTTCGTTAATCATGATCATCATTATAATCACGTACATAACTAAAATCATTTTTAATATTGTTTTATTTATTATTTTTAATAAAAAGAATGACACTTCCTATAATTTCACAACTATTCCAACGGGAATTATGAGAATTTTTATAAATCCCATAATATATACCAATTATATGATTAATTATCAGGGAATGTAAATCCAAACTCATATATACCGACTACTTGCTTATTCTTCTAACATAGCTAAGTACATAATTTTATTATAATTATATTTATACTTTAAAATTTATAATACACATTCATTGTTATTTTTTTTATAGTATATACATTCATTGTATTCTTTTGAAATGCATCGTAAATTTATTTTATTTAGTTTGAAAAATAGAGAGAATATATATACATAATAAAATAGCAACTTGTCAATGCCCACTTTAATATCTACAGTGAGAAAACGTTTTTTTTTTGTTTAAAAATATTTATTCCAAACAAAAACATGTTTAATTTTTATTTTGAACAAACATATGTTTCACTCTAAATAGACACACATTAATTTTCATTGAAAAAAGAACATACTTTTCCTATAACACAAAATCTCCCGTGAGATGATATCATATATAAATTTTATGAGATGGATCTTCTATTTAATTCACTAATTAAAATATTTTTATTGTAAAAATATTATTTTTTTTATGATAAATATGAGCAGGATTGACTCGTGTAGAAGATAAAGATCTTTAAGACTATTTCAAAATAGACCTATTCTTTCTATAATAAGTAGAAACAAGAATAAAAATTCATAAAAAATGAAACAAACAAAAATATTATGCATATACAAATATTATTTATATTTTATTTAATATTATTATATATAAAAATAGAATGTAAATAAATATAAATACCTGGAACTGTTATTAAGAAATAGAGGCCTCCACCAAGCCCAAAAATCCATAGAATCCTTGATTTGGATTTGTTTCCAAAAGCCAAAAAAAAAAGAAGATTAATTTGCTTTAAATGGCCGACTGCATATTTGGCAGTTTCTTGGCCACGTGTCCGCACACCATTGACTTCAACAAGTGTGTCTATCGCCAAATCGCAATCGTCCATTTCATGATCTCATCCCATCTGAATATTACCCAAAAAAAGCTAAAAATAAAATAATAATAAAAAATAATAATATCTTAATACATATCTCCCACTCCCCACCAACCCCAAACGGTGAACCTACTCCAGTCTCCAGCTCCTGACCACAGCCGGCCGATCGATCAGTTGAATTTTGATTCGATTCCATGGCCGAGAAGTCGTTCAAGTACGTGATCCTCGGCGGTGGTGTGGCAGCTGTGAGTGTTCATTCCTCGTATCATCTTCTTTCGTAGCTTAGCTTTATCGATGATGTATCGCGTGTAAACTGCGTTTTTATGTTTCATTTCTTGTTCTCGTCGTGAGCTTGTTTTTGGCAATTCATCAACTGTTTTGTCAGAGTAGATTTACTGGCATTGACATGAATGTTTGCGCAGGCTTTGTTTTCTCGGTTGCTGCATAAGGGAGAAATCTCTGCTTATAGAGAATTCTGGTGGTCTAAATAATTAACTCGTTTGGTTTAAAGAAGTTAATGACTGGTGCATTGATGATTGCCTTTTGATTGTACCAATTAGTTGTTGGAAATGCCACCACACCAATCTAACCAGGCCCAAACATCATGTTTTCGATAGAGTCTATTGGTTGTGTTGTAGAGATCCTTGTATTGAACTCTCTTCATGATTTCAGGGGTATGCTGCCAGGGAATTTGCTAAGCTGGGTGTTCAACATGGTGAATTGGCTATCATTTCCAAAGAGGCGGTATGCGTTTAAGTATATGTGCTGAGACTTGCTGGTCATATCCCTCGATGACCTTGAACTTGGTGTGACAAAATTGGCTACCTTGTGCTGCCAAATTTTGAACTTGGTAGATAAGATACATGTTAGGTTTTTACTTGGGTTTTTCCATTTCGCATCATTTATCTATAGTGTAAAAAGTTTACTTCTGTACAACCTGAAATTGTTGTTTCCCAGTTCTGCAATTTTTTGTTTCTGAAATCCTTCTTAACTATTTGAACATTATACTCCTTTTTATTTTCGCATGTTTAGATGGATTTCCATATTCCTAAAAAGATTTTTATGTTCTCTTTGTCTGTCTGTGATGAAAAACTCAGCAGTAGTAAACTTCAAGAATTTTTTTGTTGCCAGATTCTTGGTAATAAGAAAGAGTACTAAAATACTCTTCAGAGTTTCATTCAATCAATGCTTTGTTGGCCAATGTTGATTGTTTCTTATTAGATTCTCGTGTGGCTTTTTTGTACTGAATATCAAAGCATGCGCTAAATGATTGTTTCAGGTGGCTCCTTATGAACGTCCAGCACTTAGCAAGGCATACCTTTTTCCTGAGGGTAGGTTGATTATGTTCAGTTTTTCGGTCAATAGCCAAGTACCAGGTCTCAAAATAGACCTGGTTGCTCTTTAGCTAACCATGTCCTTATAGACCTGTACAAATGCAATACCACGAGTAAGAATATTGCTATGTCACTCCTGCACACTAAAGAAGCAAACTTTTATAGACCTGTGCAAATGCAATACCATGAGTAAGAATATTGTTATGTCATTCATGTGCATCAGAAAAGTGAACTTCAACAGTATATTAGTTATCCACTACATAATTCTCATAGTTAAAATATAGTAACGTCGTTTTATGATAAACAACAATCTTTATTTTTCACGTTTCTTAGCAAGTTTGAACTTTCATGTTCACATGACCACGCTTTTCCTTCCTTCGTATCCGAGTATCTGCAGTCTAATCAGAGATATTTATAATATACAGCTGACTTTATTCAGCTTTTGTTTCCTTCAGGAACTGCTAGACTTCCTGGTTTTCATGTCTGTGTTGGAAGTGGAGGAGAGAGGCTCCTTCCTGAATGGTACACTGAGAAAGGTATTCCCTTACTCTATATCACAATTCTTTACAGTAAATGCTGTACATAATTTGTCAACTTATGCACCGTTCACACAAGCTTATCTCAATCTTGCCAGGGATATCTTTGATTCTTAGCACATAAATAACTAAAGCAGATCTTGAATCGAAGACGCTCATCAGTGCAGCTGGTGATATTTTCAAGTATCAAACTCTCGTTATAGCAACGGGGTCAACTGTTAAGCATCTTTCTTCGAAAATTTTTCTTGCAGATAATCTTTTTATTCTTATTTTGATGGCATTGGCTGTGGTTCAAACCTTTTAAGTTCATTTCATTCAGGTTCTTCGTTTGACTGACTTTGGTGTGCAAGGGGCTGATGCCAAAAACATCTTCTATCTGAGAGAAATTGATGATGCTGATAAACTTGTTGAAGCAATCAAAGAAAAGAAAAATGGAAAGGCGGTGATTGTTGGCGGAGGATACATAGGTCTGGAGCTAAGTGCTGCTCTGAGAATCAATAATATTGATGTCACTATGGTTTACCCAGAACCTTGGTGCAGTAAGTTACTTTGCTTTGGGTTCCATGTTTTAAGAAGTTCGAATAGTTGCTGCCCTGAAGGCAACTGATACACATACGATCAGCTACCGATGATGCTAAAACATGATTTTACAGTGCCTAGGTTATTCACTGCTGGTATAGCTGCCTTTTATGAAGATTACTATGCTAACAAAGGAGTCAACATCATCAAGGGCACGGTCGCTATTGGATTTGGCACCAACGAAATTGGGGAGGTAAATTCTCTCTATAAAACTCCACCATGGCGGGACAGTGGTCTCGACTAAATTTGGATACAAAAGCCTTTAGCTTAAAAAATCACTTAAATAAATCCAGCTTTCAAAGTGCTTTTAATAAAATAAAAAAAAACAGAAGCGGTTTTAACATTTGGATAAGTGTTGAAAAAAAAAAATTTTTTAAAAAAAATTTAAATACAAACAGAAGCCAAAAAGCCAAAATTTTTTGCTTTTAAAAAAGCACTTAAACAAGTGATTTTTTAAAAATTGCTTTTGTAACCAAACAACTAAATTTTAAGAAAAAGTGTTTTTTTTTTGGTTGGCTTCCGTAACCAATCGCACTCTAAGAGACTGTACCATCTTTCAGGTTACGGATGTAAAACTTAAGGATGGCAGGGTGCTGGATGCTGATATTGTTGTTGTTGGCATGGGTGGAAGGCCACTTACTTCCTTATTCAAGGGCCAGGTTGAGGAGGAAAAGGGTGGAATTAAGGTGGGAAATTTCAAACTGTCATTTTCTCGGTGCCTAACCTTACTTTCTTGCCAGTGTTTTGATATGCTATCGCCTCTTACTGAGCTTATTATTATAATCACCAGCATTGTGTGTTGTATTATATTGTTAAAACTTAGACTTCAGTTTGAACATAGTCTAACCTTTTGTCTGTAGACTGATGGTTTCTTTAAAACGAGTGCTCTCGATGTATATGCTGTGGGTGATGTTGCTACTTTCCCCATGAAACTGTATAATGACATCAGAAGAGTCGAACACATTGACCACTCTCGTAAATTTGCTGAACATGCTGTAAAGGTGTGTGACATTTTCATATGCATGCCTTTTTTTTAACAATGCCAAAGTTTTTAATTTGTACTCAGTCCAAACTCGCATGTTATCATGCAGTCAATTTTCGCTGATGAACAAGGAAAATCAATTGACGAATATGACTACCTCCCATATTTCTATTCCCGTTCATTCGACCTGTCATGGCAGTTTTACGGTGACAATGTGGGAGATACTGTGCTCTTTGGTGACAGCAATCCGACGTCTCCGACCCACAAGTTTGGATCGTATTGGATCAAAGATGGAAAGGTAATTGGTGCATTTTTGGAGAGTGGCACTCCTGAAGAAAACAAGGCGATTACTAGAGTCGCACGTGTCCAGCCCTCAGTTGACAGCTTGGATCAACTAGCCACAGAAGGTCTAATATTTGCCAGTAAAATATGAATGATTTTTTTTATATTGGTCAAGTTCAACTGCTTATTTTTTCTGTATTTCTTTGCACTGTACGTGGTGTTCAATTCGATATGAACATTGGTTTGTTCAGCTAAAACACTGTTTAAGATAAGATGTCTTTTATTTTTACTACGATGTTGGGTAAGATAAAATTTACGTCTTTGCGTTTCTGTATTGAACAAAAGACATTAAGATCGGATCGAGTCGAGTACTTTTAGGGGTTGTAACTTGTATGCCTTACCGAAAATCCAAAATCTTACACCTTACCGAAAATTTAGGCGGCATAAGAAAATCTTATACCAAAATCGCATCAAAACTTTTTGTATAACGTTTTATACCGAAAAAATATAATATTTTTAAAAATTTATAATTAATTGTTAACAAATATTATGTATTTTAACAATTTTATTTATTATTTTTGAAATTCGGTGCGTCGATATATAATTTTGAATTTCATATCGTTACCGTATCCAAATTTTCACAATAACATCGATATACTGAAAATTCGATAATATTTTCGATCGTTACGGATTTTACCAATTTTGCTTTTAAGAAAAACATTTAACAAATTAGGGAGTGTGGCGCAACGAAGACATGACCGCATACTTAATATACATACATATATGTTGTTTGAAGTTTGTTGAGATTGGTGGTTACAAAATTAACTAAAACGCGTTTTAGCTTTTAACGTTTCTTTGTACATATAAATAGAATATGAAGT
Organism: Henckelia pumila; assembly: GCF_033568475.1. Classification (NCBI taxonomy): domain Eukaryota; kingdom Viridiplantae; phylum Streptophyta; class Magnoliopsida; order Lamiales; family Gesneriaceae; genus Henckelia; species Henckelia pumila. Next base: position 108,616,410 of record NC_133121.1, read on the forward strand.
CTAGCATTGTAAAGACAATTTCATTTTTTCTTCTCTCAGTAAATGATGAAGCTCTTCATCGGCAGTTACTTGTTCTTTTTTCTCGAGTTCTTTAACATGGTATCAGAGCGCTTGGTTGATTGATCATAATTGATCAATTTTTTTTTTCAGATCCAGATTTGCGATTGTTTTTTTGTTTCCAATCGATTTCTTTCAACATATTCATCAATACGATGATCACTGGAGCTTTTGATGTTGCGGATCCGCTTCACATAAATCCATCTGATACACCAAGACTCAATTTGATCAATGAGCAGTTGATCGGAACTGAGAATTACGGAATCTGGAGTCGCGCAATGTTGATTGCACTTCGTGCTAAGAATAAGATTGTGTTCATTAATGGTAGCTGTAAGAAACCAGATCCTGAATCAGACACTGTTACGCCTTAAACGCATACAAATCTCGTGTTATGAGATTAATGTTTTTAATGCATTAACAAATCTCATATTATTATGTTTTGATGATTACAAAACTCGGTTAATTGTTACTAACCATTTAAAGTGAGACTTTGCAGATTAGATCATATTAACAATCAAATTCTTGGAAGTTACTTTGAAGTTGTAAAAGAAATGGACAAGGACAAGCCAATATTATAAAGCAGAAACTTGCAAAATTCACCGGGCACTTTTCGATCATCCAAATCAGATCTCCAACAGTGAAAATCAAGATCAGGATGTTCTCAAGCTTCTCTCCAAATTTCATAGCAATCCAACGGCTGGATATGGAGATATTATTTTTTTTAACAAAGCTGCACAGTACTTACTTCTGCAAGGAATGAACTATGAAGACTCAACTTCAGAAAATAACTAGGAATGCTTCGGTTATTAAAATCCAATCTCCACCGATCACATAGATTTCCATGATGTTTTAAAGTTTGTATCCAAATTTCAAATCAATCCAACGGCTGGATATGGAGTTATGATTTTTTCAAATATGTTGAACAGTAGCTATTTCTGCAAGGAGCTAACTGCTGAAGTATCGGATTCAGAAGACTATTGGAATCGATGGAGGCATCCAAATCCAATCTCCACCAATCACGATCAATATCAGGATGTTACAAAGATTTTGTGTTAATTTCAGGCCAATCCAACGGATGGATTGTGGGATTCGAATTTTTGAAAAGTAATGCTCAGAACAAAAGCGAGAACGTGATTTTGCGACTTCCGAGATTTACTGGATGTGTTTGGTTCTTTCAAATTCAATCTCCACCGTTCCGATTGAATATTGCGATGTTTTCAAGCGACTGTCCAAATTTGAGATCAATCCAATAGTTAGATTGAGAGATATGATTTTTTCAAAAAATCTGCTCAGTGCTGGAAAAAGAAGGCAGCGGCGCCTACACTTTGTCTCTACTCCTTGGCTTCCCAATAAACGCTCCAAGCACACAAATTCAAATTCAAATCTTTGCCAACTATAAATAGAGGCTTGCCAAGACCATTTAGAGACATCCCAACTCATTTCTTCTCTCATTTGCAAGCAATATTCTCTCTACCAAAGTGCTCAATCAATATTTGAGAGTTATTTATGAAAATAGTTTGTGAGTTGGTTGTGCTATTGTTGTAAACACTTAGTGTGAAGCCAAGTGTATTGTGAAATTGTTGTAAACACTTGAGTGTGAAGCCAAGTGTTTTTGTTGAGGCTATCCTTGAAGCCATTAAGGCCAAGTGTTCGAGTTGTATCGGCGCGGTGATCGTGTTGAGTTGTAAAGGCTATCCTTGGAGCCATCAAGGCCAAGTGTTCGAGTGCTAGTGGATCCTTGATTAATCGTACTTAACCAAGAAGGGGAGACGTAGACGATTTATCGTCGAACTTCCATAAGCAATTCCTATCTCTCTTTTACTGCTTTATTTACTTTACGCATTTATTTACCGCTTTATATTTGATTGCTTTACTAGTCTTCCGCTTGCGTTTAGTATAATCGCTTTAAATTGCTAAAGTTGCCAAAGAACCTAATCTCTCCCCCCCCCCCATTAGGTTCTAACAAGTGGTATCAGAGCCATTTGAAAATACTTTTCAAAACCTTTTTATGGCAAACCTAGCAAGTGATTATGCTCAAGGGCAATCTACTAATCGTCCTCCTCTTTTCAATGGCATAAACTACGGGTATTGGAAAAATCGTATGTCCCTATATATCCAATCCGTAGACTATGACCTATGAAAAGTGACGGTGAAAGGTCCCTATACACCTATGAAAATAGTTGATGGGGTTGAAATTCCTAAGGGAATGGATGACTTTTCAAAAGAGGACATGAAATTAATTTCGCAAAATGGTAAAGCTATGAATATCTTGCATTGTTCCTTAGATATGAACGAGTACAACCGGATATCAATGTGCTCATCTGCTAAAGAGATATGGGACAAGCTAGAGATATGTCACGAAGGCACCAACCAAGTGAAAGAAACAAAGATTGACTTACTCCAACTCAAATACGAAACATTTGAGATGGAATCCAACGAAGATGTTGACACCATGTTCCGAAGGCTTACTCAAATCATCAATGAGTTAGCACAATTGGGAGAACAATATCCTACCAAGCAAGTTTGGAGGAGAGCTCTTCGTGCCCTACCAAAAGAATGGGATGCAAAGAGAACCGCCATCATCAAATCCAACAAAGGGGACACTGCCGCCTATGATCTTGATCAACTACATGGGACCCTAAAAACCCATGAGTTAGAAGTGTCCACAAGAAAAGAATCAAAGAAAGAAGATGTCAAGCACAAAGGGATAGCCTTGACTACACAAGTCAAAGAAGATGACGATGATGACATGGCTCTCTTCGCAAGAAAATTCAAGAAATTCATGCGAGGAAACAAATTCAAAAAGGACAATAAACCTGAGAAAGAAGTGACCTGCTACAACTGTCAACAACAAGGTCACTACGCCAATGAATGCCCACTCAAAAAGAAAGTGGACAAAGGAAAGAAGAAAGCCCTACTAGCTACCTGGAGTGATAGCGACGACGACGACGAGGAAGCAAACCTCTGCTTAATGGCTAAAAGTGATGACATCGTCTCTGACGACGATGACGAGGTACCTACTTACGATGAACTCTTACATGCTTATAAAGATATGTTTGATATGGTTAAGGTTCTTAGAAAAGAGAATAGAAATCTTAAAAAGGAATTAGAAACTAAGGAGCATGATAACCTTAGACTTAAGGATGACTTAGATCACTTAGAAAAATCTTTCGATAAATTCAATGTGAGTAGCAATAAATTGAACAACCTACTTAGCATGCAGAAATATAGCTTTGATAAGGGAGGAATAGGCTATGATAAAAAGTCTATAGACTTTGCTAGTCTAATAGCTAAAGCTAAAATGAGATCAACCCCTACTTGTTCTTATTGTTGCAAATCTGGTCATGTTAGACATAAATGCAGATCATTGAAATATCAATATGTTCAAAAGAGCTATATGAAATGGAGGCCTAAGAGTACTTAACAACTCATTAGTCGGCATTATGATATCACAATCTAAGGGAGTTCAATATAGACCGGCTTAAAAATGTCTTGACTTGCGGCTGGTCTCCCTGTTGAACGTTTCTATGTCCAAGGAAATAGGTTTTTAAAGTGGCCATATGCCCTACCTACTACTGGGAGCACTCTTGGAAAGTGGCGATGATGTTGCTATGAGAGACTGAACTCTTAAAAGTCTATTTTGTATCTCTCTTTTCTAACATTGTGGACCCAAAAGAACTAAAGGGTACCAAACTCAATTATTTTCAGGGAAACAAGAAAAATGCTCTCCCTAGCATATGGTATCTAGACAGTGGATGTTCTAGACATATGACGGGGAACAAGGATCTTCTTCAATCAATCAAACCAAAGGAGAAGGGGACTGTCACCTTTGAAGACAACAGCAAAGGAGTAATTGAAGGCATCGGCTCAATAGGTATATCTAATTCTTGTCTAATTGATGATGTACTCCTAGTGAAAGGACTTAAGCATAATCTACTAAGCATAAGTCAATTGTGCGATAGAGGTTATGAAGTCAAATTCACTCCCCAACACTGCACTGTATCATTTATTAGTGACAAATCCATAAATTTCAAAGGATATAGAAGTGAGAACGTTTACAAGGTCTCTTTAAATAATTTATCTTTATCAAATATAAAAAGCCTTGTATCCGTGAATGTTGATAACAACATTCTTTGGCATAGACGATTGGGTCATGTTGGTCCTAGTACCATCGAAAAACTTTTAAAACTTAACTTAGTCGTTGGTATGCCAAAACTTGATTTGAAACTTGATTCTGTTTGTGATGCGTGTCAATTTGACAAACATACAAGAGAATCTTTTAAAAGCAAAAATTTTGTATCCACTTCTATGCCCCTTGAACTTCTCCACCTAGATCTATGTGGTCCCTCGAGGAACGCTAGTTTAGGAGGAAAGCTTTATGCGTTTGTCATTGTAGATGATTTTTCACGTTATACGTGGACATTGTTTTTAGCTCACAAAAATGATGCCTTTGAGTATTTTAAAACTTTTGCTAAACGAGTTGAGAATGAGAAAAATCTTTCAATAAAACAGATCCGTAGTGACCACGGAACTGAATTTCAAAATGAGAATTTTTCAAACTTTTGTATAGAAAAAGGCATCGGTCACAATTTTTCTTGTCCTAGGACTCCTCAACAAAACGGGGTCGTTGAGAGGAAAAATAGGACACTAGTAGAGATTGCAAGGACCATGTTATGTGAGCATTCTCTACCAAAATATTTTTGGGCTGAAGCAATGAACACTGCCTGTTACATCATCAATCGCGTATCAATAAGGTCAATTCTCAAGAAAACTCCATACGAGTTATGGAGGGAGAGAAAGCCTAACATTTCATTCTTTCGGGTTTTTGGTTCTAAGTGCTTTATTCACAACAATGGTAAGGACAACCTTGGCAAATTTGATGCCAAATCCGATAAAGGTATTTTTCTTGGGTATTCTACTACAAGTAAGGCTTATAGAGTATTCAATAAGCGCACCTTACTTGTTGAAGAATCAATGCATGTTATATTTGATGAATCTTTGTTAAATATTTCTCGCACTAACAATGATGATATAGAAATACTTGAAGAAGAGATGGTTTCCTCAAGCTTAAATGATATAGATGCTACAGTTGAGGAAACACCACTTCCTAAGGAATGGACACATCACAAAGATCATCCTAAAGATCTGATAATTGGAAGTCCATCAAAGGGAGTATCTACTCGCTCTTCTCTCAATAATATTTGTAATCATCTTGCTTTTGTTTCTCATGTTGAGCCAAAATGTGTTGATGATGCTTTACTTGATGATTCCTGGATTATTGCTATGCAAGATGAGTTAAATGAATTTAAACGCAATAATGTTTGGGATCTTGTTTCTAGGCCGCATGATAGACCTGTGATAGGTACTAAATGGGTGTTTAGAAATAAACTTGATGAGCATGACACCATCACTAGAAACAAGGCTAGGCTCGTAGCTAAAGGATATAGTCAAGAAGAAGGCATTGATTATGATGAGACTTATGCTCCTGTTGCCCGTCTTGAATCCATTCGTATGTTACTTGCTTTTGCATGCTCTAGAAATTTTAAATTATTTCAGATGGATGTTAAAAGTGCTTTCTTGAATGGTGATTTGAAAGAAGAGGTCTATATTGAACAACCTGATGGCTTTGTTGATAATTTGTTATCTGGTCACGTATATAGACTCAACAAAGCTTTGTATGGATTGAAACAAGCTCCTCGAGCTTGGTATGAAAAACTCTCTTCTTTTCTTATTACCAATGGCTTTACTAGAGGAATTGTTGATATTACATTGTTTACTTTATCTAGAGATAATGATTTGCTTATTGTGCAAATTTATGTGGACGATATCATTTTCGGTTCTACTAACGAAGATCTTTGCCAAGAATTTTCTAAGCTTATGCAAGATCACTTTGAGATGAGCATGATGGGGGAACTTAACTATTTTCTCGGATTGCAAATCAAGCAGTGCAAGGATGGGTTCTTTGTGAACCAAAGCAAATACATAAAGGAGATTCTAAAGAAATTCGGGATGGAGAACACAAAATCATCATCCACACCGATGAGCACAGCAATCAGACTCGACAAAGATGAAAATGGTAAACCTGTAGATCAATCTTCCTTTCGTAGTATGATTGGCTCCTTACTATATGCTACTGCAAGTAGGCCAGACATTATGTTTAGTGTATGCCTGTGTGCACGATTTCAATCATGTCCAAAGAAATCACATTTGTTTGCCTTAAAACGCATTTTTAAATATCTTTCAAATACTCCAAATCTTGGCTTGTGGTATTCGAAAAATTCTTTCTTTGATTTAAAAGTTTACTGTGATGCCGACTTTGGTGGATATAAGGTGGACCGGAAAAGCACTAGTGGAACCTGTTTCTTTTTAGGAAACTGTTTGGTTTCTTGGTTTTCCAAAAAGCAAAACTGTGTTGCGTTATCAACGACCGAAGCCGAATATATGGCTGCCGGTAGTTGTTGTGCGCAAATTCTTTGGATGAAGCATCAATTGCTCGACTATGGCGTCTCTTTTTCAAAAATCCCTATTTTCTGTGACAACACTAGCGCCATATGTCTTACAAAGAATCCGATTCAACATTCGCGCACCAAACATATTGACATTCGTCATCATTTTATTCGTGACCACATCGAACGAAATGAAGTTGAACTTCAATATGTTGACACTAAAAATCAAATTGCCGATATTTTTACAAAACCACTAGATGAAAATACTTTTATTCGTTTGCGTGGTGAACTTGACATGATTGAGTTGTAATCACTTGTGAACATAAATAAATTTAATGTCATATTAAGGGGGAGCTTAATATAAAATTTGAGCAACTTAATTTTGGATAATACAAATTAATTGTATTTATTCAAAGTTATAAAGCTCACATTTTATGTGAAATTTATGTGTTGCTTTTTAGAAATCATATTCAATTATCATGTTTTGCATTTACTTTTTCAGTCTTTTTGATTATCACAAAAAGAGGGAGAATTAGTTTGGTTAAATACTTTAACTAAGGGGGAGAGTTAAATTGCTTAAATGCATAGAGAATAAAAAAAATTGGTTATTTGATAAACAAACTCTTCTTAATTAATTGTTTAATTTAGGAGGAGTTTTATTCATGCAATTATATTGTGCAAATTTAAATTATTTATTTAATATTGTACATTTATTTCTCATATTTAACCATGTTTTGTGATCATCAAAAAGGGGGAGATTGTTACGCCTTAAACGCATACAAATCTCGTGTTATGAGATTAATGTTTTTAATGCATTAACAAATCTCATATTATTATATTTTGATGATTATAAAACTCGGTTAATTGTTACTAACCATTTAAAGTGAGACTTTGCAGATTAGATCATATTAACAATCAAATTCTTGGAAGTTACTTTGAAGTTGCAAAAGAAATGGACAAGGACAAGCCAATATTATAAAGCAGAAACTTGAAAAATTCACCGGGCACTTTCCGGTCATCCAAATCAGATCTCCAACAGTGAAAATCAAGATCAGGATGTTCTCAAGCTTCTCTCCAAATTTCATAGCAATCCAACGGCTGGATATGGAGATATGATTTTTTTTAACAAAGCTACACAGTACTTACTTCTGCAAGGAATGAACTATGAAGACTCAACTTCAGAAAATAACTGGGAATTCTTCGGTTATTAAAATCCAATCTCCACCGATCACATGGATTTCCATGATGTTTTAAAGTCTGTATCCAAATTTCAAATCAATCCAACGGCTGGATATGGATTTATGATTTTTTCAAATATGTTGAACAGTAGCTATTTCTGCAAGGAGCTAACTGCTGAAGTATCGGATTCAGAAGACTACTGGAATCGATGGAGGCATCCAAATCCAATCTCCACCAATCACGATTAATATCAGGATGTTACAAAGATTGTGTGTTAATTTCAGGCCAATCCAACGGATGGATTGTGAGATTCGAATTTTTGAAAAGTAATGCTCAGAACAAAAGCGAGAACGTGATTTTGAAACTTCCGAGATTTACTGGACGTGTTTGATTCTTTCAAATTCAATCTCCACCGTTCAGATTGAAGATTGAGATGTTTTCAAGCGACTTTCCAAATTTGAGCTCAATCCAATGGTTAGATTGAGAGATATGATTTTTCCACAAAATCTGCTCAGTGCTGGAAAAAGAAGGCAGCGGCGCCTACACTTTGTCTCTACTCCTTGGCTTCCCAATAAACGCTCCAAGCACACAAATTCAAATTCAAATCTTTGCCAACTATAAATAGAGGCTTGCCAAGACCATTTAGAGACATCCCAACTCATTTCTTCTCTCATTTGCAAGCAAGTGAAATAGTTTGTGAGTTGGTTGTGCTATTGTTGTAAACACTTAGTGTGAAGCCAAGTGTATTGTGAGATTGTTGTAAACACTTGAGTGTGAAGCCAAGTGTTTTTGTTGAGGCTATCCTTGGAGCTATTAAGGCCAAGTGTTCGAGTTGTATCGGCGCGTGATCGTGTTGAGTTGTAAAGGCTATCCTTGGAGCCATCAAGGCCAAGTGTTCGAGTGCTAGTGGATCCTTGGTTAATCGTACTTAACCAAGAAGGGGAGACGTAGACGATTTATCGTCGAACTTCCATAAACAATTCCTATCTCTCTTTTACTCCTTTATTTACTTTACGCATTTATTTACCGCTTTATATTTGATTGCTTTACTAGTCTTCCGCTTGCGTTTAGGATAATCGCTTTAAATTGCTAAAGTTGCCAAAGAACCTAATCTCTCCCCCCCCCCCCCCCCAATTAGGTTCTAACAGACACCTTGTTGCAGTGGGAGAGGTGTAATGCGATCGTTCTTTCATGGATTATGAACTCTGTTTCTAAGGAAATATTTGGTGGAATTGTATATTCAACTGAGGCAGTGATGGTATGGGAAGATCTATGAGAACGATTCGATAAAGTCAACGGTTCAAGGATCTTCACACTTCATCGAGATATCGGACGTTTGGTTCAAGGTACTAGCACAATTTCAGTTTATTACTCCAAACTTAGACAATTATGGGATGAGTACTCTTTTTTGGTGACATTGCCGTCCTGTAAATGCGAATCTGCATTGAAGTTTGTTGATTATGAGTAGAAACACAAGTTGCTTCAATTTCTTATGGGATTGAATGAGCTATACTTCGATTCGTAGTCATATTCTGATGATGATTATCTCACAAGAGGAATCACATCGCAATTTGTCAAGCGTTTCTTCCGATCTTCCAACATCAGTTTTTTTCTCTGCTCAAGACAAAAGAAAGAGCAATCTTCGATGTGAACATTGTAATTGGCCTGGGCATAATAAGGAGAATTGCTACAAACTGATAGGCTATCCTCCGGGGCACAGATTGCATAAGGGATCAGGAAAGGGCTATGCTCCTCGCTTGGGTAAGGATGGATTAGAATGAGGTAAGCACTTTGGGAAAGCTAATATTTCTGTGGCTAAATATGAGGAAGCAGAACTGCCTAGCTCCCTTCCACTAGCAAGCCCAACTTTTACTGCTGATCAATATGCTGCTATCCTGAAACTTCTGGCTAAGGATCAATTAGAGAACACTAAGAATGTTGTATCAGCAAATATGGCAGGTACTCAACATTCTTGTGTTACCACTTTACATTCGCAATGGATTATTGATACAGGTGCTAATGATCATATGGTTGGATACTCAAGTTTGTTCTGCAACTCTAGGCCCTATGATAATCCAACAGGGTCCATTCAATTGCCTAATGGTAGTTCTACCAAAGTCACTCGTATAGGCACTGTTATTTTAAATGGAGCCTTATCCCTCTCTAATGTTCTTTTCGTTCCTGAATTTCAATATAATCTTCTCTCTGTTTCCAAATTCACTAAAGCTCATCGATGCTTTGTCACATTCTATCCCCAATTTTGTGTATTTCAGGCCCTATCAAGTGGGAGGATCATGGGGATTGGTAGAGAGAAAAATGGTCTCTATTTCCTCATTTGCTCAAGTTTACAACCTTCTGCTGACAGTCATCGTTCTTCGTCAAACTTAGTTTTTCCACCTTGTAATACCTTACTTTCTGCAGTCAATAATACGATTTGTAATAAGGCTACTACAGACACTCTTTGGCATCAACGACTTGGCCATATTTCTGTAACACGAATGCGTTTATTGCCATTTATGTCATCTCATTTTAATTTACCACATTGTTCCGTTTGTCCTTTTTCTAAATAAACTCGTGTTTCTTTTCCTTCCCAAAGATCCAGTGACTCTAGTCATATGTTCCAGCTAGTTCACATGGATGTTTGGGGACCTTTCAATACTCCAACTTATAATGAAGAACGATGTTTTCTTACTATAGTGGATGATTATACCCGATGCACTTGGGTGTTTCTCTTACATTCCAAGCTTGATGTGCTTTCTAAGATCAAAGGTTTTCTGCTTTTAATACATAATCAATTTTCTACCACTATCCAAACTATTCGCACTGATAATGCAACTGAATTTTTTCAAAGAGAATGTAAAGAGCTATTCTTGTCATTAGGAATTGTTCACCAAAGTTCATGTCCGTATACACCTCAACAAAATGGTCTTGTTGAACGCAAACATCGTCATATTCTCAATATTGCTCGTTCTTTAAAGTTTCAATCTTCCCTTCCACATAAATATTGGGGAGATTGTGTTCTCACTTCTGTCTATCTTATCAATCGTACTTCAACTCCTCTTTTATCAAATAAGACTCCTTTTGAAGTCTTAACTGGTTATTCTCCTTCTTATTCTCACATTCGGGTCCTCGGTTGTTTGTGTTATGCTTCTACTCTTCCTCGAGGTGACAAGTTTTCTCCTCGAGCAGATGCTTGTGTTTTTCTTGGGTATTCTCCTACTCAAAAAGGCTACAAGTTACAGAATCTCAATACACACAAATTCTTTGTTTCTAGAGATGTTCATTTTTTTGAGACTATTTTTCCCTTTTCCCAGTCTGCTCCTCCTTCTCCCATATTTCCTGCAGATGCTACAGTTATGCTTGACCATGTCCAGCCCTTTTTTTCCCAACATGTCCCTTCCATTCCTTCTTCTCCCTTGCCTCCTTCCTCTCCTCGACGTTCTACACATGTTCCTAAACCACCTATATGGACTCAAGATTACATTTGTTCTACTTTGCCTCATTCCATTTCCAATTATCTTTCTTACTCTCATGTTTCTCCTTCATATAAAGCTTTTCTTACCTCTATTTCTCTTGACAAAGAACCTTCCACTTACCAAGAGTCATTGCTTGATTCTCGTTGGATCCATGCTATGGATCTTGAGTTGCTCGCTTTGGCAAACAATCATACTTGGGAGATAGTTGATTTGCCTCCTGGTAAGGTCCCTATTGGAAATAAGTGGGTTTACAAAATCAAATATCATCCTGATGGTAGTGTTGATCGTTTTAAAGCCCGGCTTGTGGCTAAGGGCTATACACAGCTTTTCGGTGTTGATTTTCATGATACATTTTCCCCCGTTGCCAAGATCACCAATGTCCATTGTTTCCTTAGTGTGGCTGCCATATTTGGTTGGTCTCTATATCAAATGGATGTCACTAATGCCTTTATTCAAGGAGATCTTGATGAAGAAATTTATATGGTTTTGCCTTCTGGTCTTCGAATTCAGGGAGAGTCTCATCAGGGAATTCGAAATGAGGGGGAGTCGGGCTCGACCAAAGTGTGTAAGTTGATGAAATCTTTGTATGGCCTTAAGCAAGCATCGCGACAATGGAATATAAAACTTGCTTCTATTATAAAAAATGCTGGTTTTCAACAGTCATATCATGATCATTCTTTATTCGTCAAGAAGAATGGATCATTTATCACACTGTTGGTGGTCTATGTTGATGACATAGTTATAACAGGAAATCATGAGGAGTCTATCATTGCTCTAAAGAAATATCTTCATTTACATATCAAGATTAAGGATTTGGGATTTTTGAAATATTTTTTAGGCATTGAAGTTGCCAGATCAGACCATGGAATTTGTTTAAACCAACAAAAATATGCTCTGGAACTTATATCTGACGCAGGGCTGTTGGGCTCTAAGGTTAGTGATACTCCCATGGAGCAGAATGCCAGATTTACATCTAAAGAGTTTGATGACAGTTTTGGGCAAGTTGCTGCGATTGATCCGTTGTTAGATAATCCAAGTTCTTATAGAAGATTGGTTGGCCGCCTTATATATCTTACAGTTACTAGACCAAATATTTGTTTTGCGGTGCAAACTTTAAGTCAGTTCATGCATAGTCCAAAAGTTTCTCATATGGATGCAGCAACAAAAGTGTTGAGATACTTAAAATCAGCACCAGGTCAAGGGATTTTATTGTCATCAGCTAATAAATTGGAGTTATCAGCATTTTGTGATTCAGATTGGGGAACATGTCATGTCCCATGACCAGAAGATCTATTAGAGGTTATTGTATTAAACTTGGGGAGTCTTTGGTGTCTTGGAAAACAAAGAAACAATCGACAGTTTCAAGATCATCTGCGGAAGCCGAGTACAGAGCAATGGCCAATGTAACATGTGAAGTAGTGTGGATAATTGGAGTTCTATCTGACATGGGAATTCAGTTAGCTCATTCTGTGGATTTGTATTGTGATAATACAGCTGCGTTACATATTGCTGCAAATCCAATGTTTCACGAAAGAACGAAACACATAGAAATTGATTGTCATTTGGTTCGAGAGAAGATTCGTAACAAATTAATCAAAACATCACATATTGCTACCAAGGAGCAACCGGCTGACCTGTTTACCAAAGCATTGGACAAGCAGCAACATTTATATTTATTGTCCAAGCTTGGCATTTATAACTTGTTCCAAGCTTGAGGGGGAGTGTTGAGATTGGTGGTTACAAAATTAATTAAAGCGCGTTTTAGCTTTTAACGTTTCTTTGTACATATAAATAGAATAGGAAGTCTAGCATTGTAAAGACAATTTTATTTTTTCTTCTCTCAGTAAATGATGAAGCTCTTCATCGACAGTTATTTGTTCTCTTTTCTCGAGTTCTTTAACAAAGTTATCAAGAAATTTTAGATAAAGATATGACATAATATTTAGTTTGTGGCATAATAGCAAACAACATATTATGCACGTATACACTACGTATGTATGTGAGAAGACTGAAGATCCGAGGTCCTAATTCTCCCACGCTCGTAGTACGTAGTCGAATGTATAAAAATAAATTTTATTATCCACAAGTCTTACTCTCTGTAAACGTAACGATATGGATCCACCCTTCACTTGGGAATTACACTCAACTGTCCGAATTTACTTTTTTAACAAATATTTATTATGTAAACATTTTATCTACTACGCCAATCTCACTCGCCACATGCTGCAGTGACACGTGGCAGCTGGAGACGAATGGAATGGGGAGATATTATCCCACCGTGAATTGGCATAACACGTGTCCATCAACCACCGCTCCGTGGGTCCTTTGTTTCCTATTGTTTACTTCTTCTTTTTTTTCGGCCTTGCAAAAGGCCCATATCAAGGCATAGTGTCAGCTGCTTTGTGTTCTGTGCTTAGATTCTGGGCAATCAGAGAGGTGAAGTGAGGAGATTCCCGTTCGGGTAATGGAATTTGTGGGCCGGGGTAAGGAGGTGGAGGTTGACCGGATGTTGACGTTCGAGCTAGAAGCGGCGGAGGCTCTGGCAGGGCTGTCCCGCTGCTCCGTCGTCCCCGGAGAGGGGGAACGGCGGCCCAGTCAGCAAATCTTGGCCGAATCTCAGGTTTTTTCCTTTTTTTTTAGTATTATCGAATTTTGTGCCTGATATTTCGTATTTGGTCTTGGAAGTACTTCTGGTTTTCAAGAGGGTTATGTGAAGGTTATGTAGATCAGCTTTCGGTTCTAGTTTAAATTTTTAGCTTTATTATTTGGTGTCTTCGATCATAATTGGAATTTTCATTCTTGCTCAAAGATGCTTGTTGTGGATTAATACAGATTTTTCTCCAACCCAAGAAAGGATCTTGACATTAGGGTTAGGGTTGGAGATATTATGGGTTGCACTTTTCAATTGATGATTCATGGAGTAAAATCTCAGGTTTGGGGCGAGTTTTTTTTTTTTTTTTTTTTTTTTTACCGATACTGAAGGTAAGTGGCATTTATGGGTAAAAGGGACCGAATATTTTGTTAGAAAGATAAGATTTTTTTTATAAAGAGGAAGGGAAAATATTCTCTCGTTTTTAGTTTAGTTTCTCCCATATTCTTTTTAGTCACTACTCTTTTTATTTTGGTGGACTTTGGAGTTGTAGCGACAATTTATCCTCTTTCCATATATAACATGATTCCTTTTTTCATGTCATTAACTTGAGTATGAGGACAATGTTTTTGTGGTATTGTAAAGTAAGAACCTTACTTTCTGGGCAAAAGCTGATGTGAATAAAATTTTATGCATATGATGCCAGAAATTGAATATGACTGGAGCATGGAATTCCAACTTGTGCGCAAAATGGAATCTTGAATTCCGCAAATTACCATAAAAAATTTACCTAACAGTAGAGATGGTCCATCTTAGCATGCTTGTTACATTGCTAGGGCCTCAAGGCCTTGTCACATACGTGCCAGAACAATTTTGAGGTAGTTATTTTGTTTCAGAGGGGTGACGAGACTTTGTCTAACTGATATTTTTTTGAACCTATGTATTTGTGAAATATTGTTGCACATGAAGAATTGAGTCCAACATTCAGCCCGCACTGACATATATGGAAAAACCTTATTCTTAGAACGCTTTTGTCCGTGTGTATCAGGACCAAGGAATGGGCGTCCATCTGTTTTCTGGCAATACGTCTTCCACAGTTGCTGCTCCCATGAACAATACAAAAAACGTTGAGGCTGCTGTCGGTCAAACATGTAGTAAAAGCTGTCAGCCAAAAGTTTGCAGAACACACAAGCAAAATTTGACAGAGGTACATAAACTTGGTTCACTTCTTCAATGATCTGGCGACATTCTTTGTCAATTGATTATCTACGATTTAGGCTGAAAAGGAAGCCCGGAAGCTTAGCCGTGTTCTAGCAAATAGAGAGTCCGCTAGACGGACAATAAGACGCAGACAAGTAAGTTTCATATTTGTTTGAAAGATTTTTATGAATGTATATTGATATTCGTGAACATGGTAAATATGCTTCATCATAATTTCCTTCACCTCTCTACCTGGCTTCTGGTTCGATACAAAAGCGCTTTTACATTTTATTTTTGGTGATATAGTGGATTGGGGTGCACTGAGTTGGGGAAAGATCAAGTTGCGGGCTTCTACGTGGATTAGGAAACATAGAGAGTTTCTACGTTTCGGTTTTAGATTATATTTATTCAGAGATTGGAGCTTAATATTTATTGATGTCTTGAGATTTAGGGCTTCATCTACGGGTATCTTATCCACCTTTTTGTAATTATTACATGTTTTAATATGCATATAATATAATCTTTTTTATTATCCAAAAAAAAAGGAAAAGAAAAGAAAAGAAAAGGAGGTTTATATATTTTGGAGAAACAGACAGATGAACATGCTTTTAATTTGAGCCTTCAGATGGACTTTTATGAAGGAAAGAGGTGGCAAACAGCATCCGAGGCATAAAAGAATCTTCTTTAGATTTCCTGTCCGATCTCATGTCCCATCATTTGGTGATTGACAAATGTTATGTGTCTACATAGTATTCTCTATTGTTAATATCAGAAGTCACCTTCAATATACGAAATAGGGGATTGGAACGTTGTTTGTGCAAGAATTATCCATTGCATCAGTACATTAGTTGAGCCAATACATTGAATTTTCAAGGATTTGTTTACACTAGCATAACAAATTTATACCTTTAAGGATGAAATTGGTCTCCCCTCTACATTCTTGCTGTTTCATATTTATTGTCAACATGGGGAAGTATGTTTGCCGAATTAATTTGGAGTTTTGGATAGTTTTGTTTTGTTCAGCTTGACTGGTTCATATTTGAGATGACGCCTTACATTGACTTGGTGAAAATGGGTGAGCTTTTTATACGCTTGAGAACCATTACTCAATTTTTTTAACTTCCTGGTTTCAAATTGACCTTCAAATATGTCTGTCAAGCTCTTATTCTGGTCTGGAATTTGAGAATATTGATATTGATGCCAAGTTCATGGATCCCAGATATTAGAAAAAGCGAATCATAGAAAACAGGTTGCCTTTCAGTCAATGACATTGATTTGTTGACACTGCTGATCTTGGTTTTTATTAGAAAACGCGAATTTTACTAACATTACCAATTCATCGTTTTTACCCCTTTATAACTTCTTCTGGACACATTTTATATATAAATCGTTTAGAGGGTCGATATTTTGAGATTGAATCCTGCTCATTCAGAAGGCAGGAAATTGCCATTTTCAATGTCATACCCTTTCTTCTGCCGTAGTTATTTTATGTCTCTTTGCTATGGTTTGATTGTTAAGTTTTTTTTTTGTTTTTTAACATAATAACCATTCTATAATTCTATTTTGCTTCCAGACAGTGTATCTGGAGTTAACGGGGAAAGCTGCTCATCTGTCAGAGGAGAATATCTATTTGAAGAAGGTGCATGTCATTTCTTTCTCAATCTTTATTCAGTCCTCGTGAACGTAGATGACTAAATTTTCGTCATTGTTCACATTGAAGAGTATACCTGAATACAGTTTGTCGCCAATGATAATTCTTGTGAGCAGGAAAAAGAGCTGGTAATGAAGAAATATAATTATTTGAAAGACAAAAACGAATTTCTGAAAGCAGAGGTAATTCATGATGGGACGATGAATGCATTGCCTTCTCGATTCTTGAAATTTGTTATTAAAAATCACCACGTTTCTGATTTTGCAGAGGGCTAAAAGAAAGATGGCCGAAGCAGGAGAAAGGCAAGAAGATCGATCTAATTCATCCCGTCCAGAGATATCTGCTGCAGCTACTGGCACCGCCCCTCCATTTTTCTTGTATAACCACCCATCTTTCGTTCCCTTCTTCTGGCCCCCTGTTGTCCCATCTTCTGATATTTTGAGTTCTCAATACATTTCTACTCCTGATGGCATGATGCCTACTTGGGAGAAACTCTGTTCACATCAAGGACAAAAAGGCCCAGGAGGGATTATTTCTAAACCAGGAACGCCCTTATTCGTGTTACCTGTACCTTGGTTGCTTCCTTTTCTTACTCAAGTTGGTGCATCCGAATCTCGTCCCGGAGTACTTGAACAAAAAAATGAGGCTTCACGCGTTCACCAGTGTCGCACTTGTTCATCTTCTGTTGCTCATATCCAGGAAGATAACCTCCCGTTGTCATCAAACCGAAACGCGAGGGCGGATGCTATTAGGCATGGTTTCTTGGAGAAAAATCGAGGGCGACCATTGACATCCCCTTCAAGAAAATTAAAGAATGCCATGGCAGCAAGTGAGGCAAGGATAAAGAGGAAGGAATTGATGAGATTAAAGAATCGCCGTGGCGATAATCCACCCACCCAAGAATGTTAGGTGACGTATACAGAAGATAGAACCTTGATAATTTTTTTTCTCCACGGAAGTTGGTTTCGGGTAAACGTCGAAGATGATCTAGATCAGGAGATGAGAGAGGCACGGCCGGAGTAGGTTTAGAGAGTTATGCTTCTAATTTTGAAGGGTCCTTTGGAATTCTGAGGCTGATGCATTTTGTCAATCCATTGGATTCTCCAGGTGCTCGCCTGGCGCGCCATTGTCGATCACGCTGTGTGGATTTATGCTGTTAACTCCGAATAGAGTGCAGGAAGCCTGCTGTTTCTGGAGTGTGTTTTTTGCTTTAAAACTCGTAATGTTGTATATATTTTAAGAAATAGAGTGTGGTAATTCAACTTTAATTTATGTAATCTAGTAGATCTGTACCTTGCACGTACATGGTCTGAAATAATTTGAAGGATGCTTGTTTCATTTTGTAGAAGATCGATCATTGGAGATTCATCACTCTCCCCTTAAAAATCTTGGATTAAATTATTTTCGAAGCGATTACGTTCCCATCAGCAAATCTTCGTGGGCAATTCTACATTTGATATTCGTCACGTGTCTTTTCAGTATTTACGGTACTCCATGGATACTTAAAATGTTCTGGAATAATAACTAGGCTAACATCTGTATGTAATTTCGTCACATGAACTAATTATTCGTGTACCGTGTAAAAATCTGACATGTATATATATAATACGTTTTGCTTCAAAAAAAAAAAAAAAATTGTGCGAAATCCATACGAAATAAAGGGATTTTGGCATTCATCTCCTTGGTTTTGTCCATTGTAAAAATGGAAAATGATTGCATGTAAGGGTTGGCCAAGCACTTGCATGCATGTGTATATAGTAGAAATTAAAGGAGAGAAAACTAGGTTTTTTATATCATGGAAAATTGTGTATAAAAGTTATACAACAAGATGTTTATATAGTTAGATTAAATACAAGCAAACAATAAAAAGACTACTCTATCTTTATTAGCTAATAAATAGAAAAGCCTAATAATAATAATATAATCTAATATAATCTAACATATATATGCATAATGCATGGAAAAATCAATTAAGTTTATTTTTCTTGAAAATGATCAGCTAGCTATTGAAGCTGAAAAGTGAAAACTATATTATGATCATTTTCATATATTCCAGAAACATTATATTAATTTATACAGCTCGACTTGTCCACAATTGTTTTTTAAAAAAAAGCAGGAGAATATTATTTACAATCTTTAAAAATAAGTTATTATGAATTTTTTTCTTTAACAAAACAAAAAATTATAACTATATTATGATCATTTTCATATATTTCAGAAACATTATATTAATTTATACAGCTCGACTTGTCCACAATTGTTTTTTTAAAAAAAGCAGGAGAATATTATTTACAATCTTTAAAAATAAGTTATTATGAATTTTTTTCTTTAACAAAACAAAAAATTATAATTACTTATATATTTTAAAGATTGCAAACACTACCTAAGAAATTAAACCAACGTGCGTACGTTGATGTTCTATCTATATTTTGATGGAGTAATCTTGATAACCAGACCCGGAAAAACATCATCCGGGTCATGAATATGGGGATTCTCCTCAACAATATACGGATCGTCGCACTTCTCGCTGATACTATGCAGCGTCTCCCCTTCTCTCACCACGTAGATCTCGTCGCACCGCCTCTGGTCGTCGTTCCGCCTCTGCACTCGAAATTCTCCTCCTCCGCCGCCCCCCTCACTCGGCTCACAGCTACTCAACACGAGCATTAAGGCTAGCAGCAGCGAAGCGTACCACGATATCGTTTCCGCCATCGCCGTCGAGTACTTCCCTCTAGACATGATATATCGATCAGTATAGATATATATATGATTTGCTCGAGGCTAATTGTGGGTTTGTGTTTGTAATTGTGTGTATTGTATATATTTATACACGGAAGTTTGTAGGAGCAGAAATATATAGTTTTGACTTTGGGTTGAAAGAAATATTGGCTTTGGTTTATGTCCAACTGCTTCTTTCAAAGTGTGGTTGGTAACTGTCAACACATTTTGAAGAAATAAAATTATGTCCAATTTTTTAATGTTACATTTCTTGTATGCTTCTATTTTTTGACCAAATTAATAAGCTATCATATATACTTATGATTCAAATATATTTTAGAGTGGATACATCTATATTTGCGAACATCTAATTCATGATCTATAATGAAATTAATAATTTTGACATACAAAACAATATTTTTTTTTATAAGTTATGTCGAGTAAAAAATTTATCTCACAAAATTTATCTCGTGACACAAAGTCGTAAGGAATTTTTGTGATTTAAGTAAAGTGGTAAATTGAGTTCAAAGGAGTTGGTTTAACTGCTTTCTTAAATGGTAATGCGACAAAGTCTTTTGAGACTTGACTTGCTTTCATTGAGATATATATGGTCCTAAGTCTTGACCTTTTTTTTAGAGTATCCTAATTCTTGACTAATTCCACCAATCAATTGTTTTTTTCAAATCTTTACCAATCATTAAGATTTTCAAAATTTTTATACAACTTTATTAATTTTATTTGAGTGACTTTTCAAATGAATATATGTCACAAATCAAACATCGTCAATTAGTCAAGATATTTTTTCATAAAATTTCCCAAGACATTTTAAAAATTTCTCAATTATGTTTGTAACTCTTGAAAACACATAGGTTAAGTTCTACAAATAAAATTTTCATTTGAAATTTGACCAATTTTTGAGGGTGTTCCATGGATATAAAAAGGGCGTCACTTGATATATGAATTGACGATTAGCCGTCAAAACTGGTGACTTAGGGTGATGATTAACCGTCAAAGCTGGTGTTTTAGGGTGATGATTAACTGCTAAATAGGTCTAATTAATTGAAGTTTAGCCGACTTGTACAGTTAGCAGTGGATGGAGACATTAATTAATGTACGCTGAGAAAATGAGACAAAGAGGTTAGTCTATGCTGCAGTCGAACACTGCCTGATCTGCCAGCTTCAAGGACCCGGATCATCGGAAGATCACACTTTGCTATCCCATCCGGGCACTACCCGATTAGGGTAGCATAAACTCCTCCGAGACAAAAAATTAGTCCCGCATCTTTGACATTTTACAAATTCCCGTTTCACTACATCTACTCAGTCGAATTGAACCGGCTCCATTAATATTTGAAAATATCTCGAGCTTAAATTATTTTGTAAGATAGTGCACCCAGCTTGCGAGTTTTATATTTTATTAATATATATAATATAAATTATATATCAAATAAATATATTTTCAATCTTTTTTCATGTAGATCAATAACATATTTGAATATTTGAAACCGAATTCAAACCTGAACTCTGATTCAAAGTGACTTCAATAAAAATTAAAATTAAAAAATATTTCAAACCGAACTCGAACTTGAACTTTGATTCAAACCGAATTCAATAAACATTAAAATTAATCAAATTAAAACTTAAATATATCTAAAATGAAAATCTCTTACTATATAGTTGATTTAGCAGGCATGGACAAATATTCAATTCATTAGATGGTTGAACTAGTTCTTTAATTTCAAACATGTGTAATATTCAGAAATAATTGCACCAACTCTTTCTAAAAAAATCTAAAAAATATAAATTTCTTTTTAAAATATTAATAAACTAATATATTATTTTTTTTAGAAAATAATCAAGAACATTTCATCCCTGCACCGTGAAAACTCAGACCCCCTTCGATTTATGTACATTTTACATATAACCCTTTTTTTTGGATTTTTGAAGGAGGTGTTATGTTATACAATCAGCCCGTAATATACTTTACCTTTTCTTCTTTTTTTTTATTTAAACGTCGGATTGCCAATGAAAAAGCAGGTGCAAAAGTTCCAATAATTAGAAAGGGGTTCGATCTAATTTTTTTTTAAAAAAAAAAAATCAGTGGTAATAAATCCTATTCACACATTTCATGCTTTCAATATCACCTAATTTAAAGAGGAAGAAGAGAGACAATCCAGCAGACCCCCAATTCTGCGACTGCTGTTTGCTAAAAGCAATGAATGAGAACAAGAAGTAGCTCAAAAGATCATGCCCTCGATTACTACGGAGAATCGACCTGCATCAAAGAAGAAAGAATCGATAAGCTGCACAATAATGGTGAACGGTAGATTGGTAAGCACTCTAAATAGATCCACAGCGACAACATGATCCACCCTTAATTATAGTGCCAAGAACTTGTCCAGAGGCACATTCGAATCGTGGCCAACTTCCACAAAAGAAGATGTAAAGATATTAGAAGGCAACGAGCCGGGTAGAATAAATGAATTTCAATGTTCAACACTTAATTCATCTAAAATATTGTGCAAGCAAAGAATCTAGTAAACCAGAACTTCGGAAGTGATACTAAAAAAGATGATGCATGCTTTTTTGTGATTTCAACAATCAATTATCAAATACCAGCAAAATAAGTTTTCCAGCTCATGCAGCTTCTCGTATTTTGGGTTTAGGAGGAGAACCAATAATATTGGAAGGTGCCTTTGCCGAATGACTTTTGCCACCAGTTTGTGCAGCCGGGGCCACAGCTGACTTTTTTATCTGCCAACAGAAGGAAGAATCCAAGAACTCCCGATAAAGTCACAGACAGCATTGAAATTATAATCCTCAGAACTTACAGATGACAAGAAAATACAATTATTCAATCAAAACAAGCTGGCACTCCTCGCATAGTGAAAATGATGACTTCAGAGAGAGAAGGAGAAATGTAACACCCGGTATTTTAAATACGTAAATCCGCATGCATAATTAGGATATTTAATTATTTAAATTTTAGATTTATGAGTTAAATAATTATATGAATTATTTGTGCATGATTTAATTTATTTTTTTTTAGCATTTAACCCATAATTAGTGATTTTTATGATTTTTAGTATTTAATTGTTTTTGATCGCGTAGACGGGACCGTGGACGGACGAGATGACAACTTTCTAGCCAATTTATTCCATGAGCATTTTTAGAGCCCAAGAATATTATTTTGAGTTTTATTTCTTCAAAATTTTTAGTATTTAATTTTATATAATTTTAGAAGTCCATTTTTATCCAAATTTAGCCATTTTAATGACTTTTAATTATTTTTAAAATTCCCTTAAATTGTAATTTCGGGATTTTTATATTTTTAATTTAAGTTATCAGATTTTAACTTTTATTTGGAGTTTTAAAATTTAATATTTTATATTTAAAACTTTTAATTATCCTAAAACCTATTTTAATTAAATTAAAAACCTAAACCTAATCTACCCAAACCCCACGTTATTTTCCCATCAGCCGCCTCCCTCCCAACTATTCATCATCTTCTTCCTCGAACCACAGCCAAGGAGGTTCCATAGCCGAAATTCTTCGAAGGTTCAAGGTTGCTCGTCGTCCCGTCGTCCCGGAATCGTTCTACGCACTCCTTTCTCTTCAAACTACGGTGCAAGGCATGTTTCTTTCTCAAATTTTCGTACTATATCAGTGGATAATAGTGTGTGTGTATGCATCGGATTCTTTCAAGAATTTTCAGAAAAACAAGTGTGTTATGGTTTGAGGTGTTTATATTTTCCAATTCTTGATGCATGTTCACGTTTCTTTTGACATGGATCGGTCCAGGATTGTTGGCTGATGGTTCTTAGGTCTGGTAGGATCCTTAGAGTCGAGCCATGGCTGGGCTATGGTCTGAATTGGGCTTGGCCGAACAGGTTGAGGGCTGGAAGGGCAGTTCGGCCGCTGCTAGGGTTATCGGGAAGGGCTCAGTTCGGCTAGGAGCTGGGCTGCATGGGTTGGGTTCAGGGGCTAGGTTCGAACCGCCCAGACGTGGGCTACGTCTGGGCGGCGGGGGCGGCCGGAGCAGGCCGGCAGCAGCCAAGGAGTGGCTGCTGCTCACGGCCGCAGCCGAGAAGGGAAGGGGAGTGTCGGGCTTAGGGTTAGGGTTTGGTTTCGGGTCGGGTCTGTGGTCTGGGTCGGGTCAGTAGGGTAGTGGGTCGGGTTAAGTTGGTCCGGGTCCGGGTTGGTGGGCCGGGCTCGAGTCTTTTTAATTTTAAAGTATTTTATGATTTAATGGGTTTTTGGGCCATTTAATTTGAAATAAAATGTTTTGGGCTTAATTAAATTAATTAAGTGAGTCCACTAATTTTTATGGTCCTTGGGGCCCATGGAAGTCATTGGGCCAGTCTTTGGGCTTTCGGGCCCATTGGGCCAGATTAAGTTGTTTTTGGGCCTAGAATGTTTTAATGGGCTTTAATTATTTAATTGGGCTTAGAATAATTTTTATTGGGCTTAAGTATGTTATTGGGCCAGTCTCAGTATTAATGGGCCAGATTTAAGTAAATGGGCTTGGGTGTTAGGGCCAGCAGTTCAGTACAATCCATGAGAAATTTGCATGTGTCCTGAATATATATTTAATTATTTTATGCATGGGAGTTATTTTAATATTTATATGTTAGTATGAAATTAAATTAAATATATATGAAGGACACACATTTTAATTAAGTACATGCATTCATGAAATAATTTTATGTACGATTAAATGTTTAAGGTTGAGCAATAAGAAAATATTTTATGTAGGAAGTTGAAGTAGTGTGACAATTTGAGATTTGAGGGGGATTCGTCCCCATATGTGAACTATTGAAGGGCAGTTTACTGCCAATTTAAAAGGTGATTCGTCACCGCCACGTACGTTGGTTTCCACGCTGATCAGTATTTAATGTATTACGGATACAACCATGCGATGTTAGAAAATTACTTTGCTCAACAATAGATATGTATTATGATATTTGAGTAATTTAAGTTAAGTTATGGTATGATATTTTGAAACATGCTCATTCATGTATATGTTATGTATTAGTATTAAATTGATTTAAATTATTTTAAACCCTTGTTATGTTAGCATGTTGGGCCTCTAGGCTCACTACACTGGTATTGTGCAGGTGAGTACGTAGAGGAGGATGTAGCTCCTACCAGTGGCGAGGACATATGAGCGGACATGCAGTGACCCCGTGACCTTGATAAATGTCTGAGTCGTTATGCATGTTTTGAATATTTTTAGTATGTTACATTTTTAAGTAATTTTCAGTGGTTGGGTTTTGGAATGTTATTTTTAAATATTTTTAGTGCATGCAGTTTTTAATTATTTTCTCATGACAGTATTTTAATTAAATGTAGACTCAGATATTTATTTTATTAAAGAATGCATTTTTATTTAAGTTATTTATTTATTTATTTATTTTTAAATCTTTTTATTCTGTGCATATATGTACATATTTTATTTAGTAAGTAAAAAAAAAAAAAAAATTCCGCATTTTTATTTATTAATTATAAAATTAGGGTCGTTTCAGGAAACAAATAAGAAATACTCACTGTTGCAAGCCGCTCCCTGTGAACATCACTGATAAACTGAAAAACCATATGAAACGGATCAGAAGAAGCAACATATTTGAAATGTTGGACACGCTTATATGTAGAAATAGAAGCGGCTTCAAAATATTTCAAATTTTATAAGTGCCCCTCTGGCTAAATAGTAAGTAGAGAAAATTTTACCGGTTTTTTGTAAATCCTGATCTCATCTCCACCAAATCCAGGAATATTCAAATGCCAGTTCCTTTCTGGAGGGAAAAAAGGGTTGGGAAGAGTTTTCAGATACATATTTTCATCAAAAGTGAATATCGAAGCACCACAGAGAAACTAACCAAGATGTAGGAGTATGTCCTTTGCCTCTAGAGTGGTGGATTTTCGATGTTTGGCCAATGAACAACCAAATGTTGTAATCTGGTACAGAAAAATCGAAGGGAAAGTTGATGTGTGAGACTAATGAAGAAAGGCAAACAATAGTAATCAGATGGTAGCAGATTACAGAGAACATGTAGAACATGCAACCAGAGACTCATTCAGAAAATATAACAGCTTTCAACAAGAGTTTTTATCTGAATAGGATTAGTTTAAGCATTCACGAAACTGAAGCACTACCTTTTAAATGCAACGGAGTATTTTCATATTTCGAAATTCAAAATAAACATATGAAAAAGTTCATCAAATACAGCAGAAAATATATATTTTGAAATAAAAACAGAATGTCTAGTTAAGACTTAAAAATTTGAAATATCTCACTTACCGATTCGACAAAATCCTCTGCGAGATCCACCAAAATGTCTTCAACTTCGGGATCCAACTTCTCTGACGGATCAATCTGTAAAAGTGCAGGTGGCACATTAGTCATATTTTAATTAAAACAAACACGTCAACCTTAATACAAAGTATAATAACATAAAACTAACTTTATTACAAACATCTTCAGTAAAAGAAGAGTAAATGCGACAAGATGCTACATGACCTACAAAAAAGATAGAGTCTAATCCATCACTGGCCGTCGGAGAAAGTCCCAATCTTTCGAGTTTTGTTGGTCATTACTTGATTGGTTGAAAACATGTGCTTCAGCTAATCAGCTTTCATAACTTAACTAGGTTTTTCATTTCAAAACAGATTGCGTTACGCATAAAAGTCCACAAGGGTAGGTGGTTATCAAAAGCTGGAAACCACACACACAGGATTAGAAAACAGCACTCTACCACCAGCGTAAAAGAATAGAAGTGGCAGAAACCATATATAATTAGCAGCCAAAACAAATAATCTGATCAAATTCACCAGGAGACAGCAAAATCCTCATCAAATTTGGTGTCAATTCTCGCACAAAAAGAGCCAACGGACACCAAAGTTCACGTAACTCAAGTCAGAACTCAAACATAGAAAAGAGAGTAGACACACCTGGTTTACAAGCTCCTGAATGCTCCGCTTGCTCACGACCCTGTTAGGAATTTCTTCAGTCTCCAAAGTTGCTGTTTTAAGGAGCGCCCCAGATTGGAGTGCACCAGACTGTGCCATGCCTAGAGGTGGTCTTTGGCCTCCCAATCCTGGACTCTTGGTGAGCTGCTGTTGATGAGATGAAGGTGGTTGAATCCTTGAAGATGGAAGTTGTTGGCCATGATGCTCTTGTTGCTGACCTGAGGCTGAGGGTTGTGCCACCTGTTGGCCTGAATTCATCATCTGTTTATGAGAGGTGGTAGGCATGTTATGATGTTGCTGAGTCATGTGAGGTCTTTGCTGAAATGATTGAGGGGTTGCTTGAGGTCGAATGGAAGGGGAAGGGAGAGGAGGTTTTCCTTGGGTTCCAGACGACAACCATGGTTGATTCTGGGTCAGAGTACCTTGAACAGTGGCGGGGGACTGTGATGCAGAAGATCCCAAAGAAGAAGCTCTCAGCATACTATGCCCTTGAAAATTCTGAATCTGAAATCAATTTGTTATACTAGAAATAACTTAATCCTCAATCAACAAGCACGCCATTTCATAAATATGGAGAAACTTGAAACATCATGCAATCATGGCCTAACTCTCAAAGACATTCACTCTTGGATGAATACAATCAACCAATGCAATACAAATTTCACTCACCTATCAATAACTAGCAATAAATTTTAATTTGACAAAAGGCATAAGCAATAGTTGGTAAAGCAAAAGGTAGAACATACAAAAGTCATCATATTTCTACAGACAAGTGTTAGGCCTCCAGGACACAACTCTTTCAAAGGAAAACAAGTGCCAGATTACTCATGCTCCATCACGCCTTTGTAGGGAGTAGCAGCAGGAGTAATGACACAATAAATATGTAAGTCTTCTCATGGAACTTAAAAAATACTGTCACGGCTTAGTAAGTCCTGAAGTATGTAAAAAACTTCATCAAAAACTCTGAACCTACAAATAAGACATGTTTAGGGGAAAAAAAGAAAGCAAAAGTTTCCTCCAATCTCCCGACGATAGATACCTCAACGAAACTCAATGATGGATAAGTACTTGATGACAAAATGGCACCATCCAAAGTTCAAACAATCAAATTGAAATTACCTCAACGGTTTAAAGCCACATAATATTTTACAATTCTATCAATTAACCAACCTGTGATGCTGGAGGTTGGCTACTTGGGATCATCTGTGGCCTCTGAGGTGACTGAGAAGGTCTAAACTGCTGAGTAGGAACCCCAGCAGACGGCCTCATTGATGATGTTGTGCCGAGTGCCCCAGCCATCCCCTGCATTGGCTGCCTTACCTAAACCCAGAGATTGACTTAGAACCAAAAACCCAAACTCCATAAATGCGAAAACACAAGAAGCAGACAGATTAAATTTTTGCAACACACGATCACAACGAAGAAAAAAAATTTCACAACCAGAGATTGTAGAACTATATCCATCCAATTAAAAGTAATAATTTTGAATCGACAGTATAAATAGGGTGTGCTATTCTTCACGAAAAGTCCAATATCAAGTTAAAATTGACAACTATTTACTTCTTAATAATTACTTTCAAAGTTTCAATCCAACGCCAAAAACCTAAAATTTATCCAAATTGTTATCTGAATAAATTTAATAGCATTTGAAAGTGTTAGAACAACATTGTCGCTCACAGACAATCAATACACAACAACGTTGTTAAAACTGAACAAGTGAATAGAGGTATAGGCCCTGAGTTGTGGCTACACTGCGCATAAGAGCCCCAAAAAAAAAGGAAATCCGGGGGGCGGGATATACCTGGGATTGTTGAGCGAAAGAAGGGGGCGTGAGCGAGGAAAAAGATGGGGGCGGCGCCGTAATCGAAGATGTTGACGCAGAGGAAGAAGAAAGCGAGGGAGGCGGCGGCAGAGAGAAATGGGCATACGGCGATGTGGGTTGCTGCCATGGTCTGGTGTTAAACGTCGGCCTCGTTTGGGAAGAGGTGGACTGTGGGTTAGAGGGATTCGGAATTGGAGAAGAAACAGTGGTGGTGGGTACTGGAAGGGAAGTGGAGGCTGCTACTGCTGCTGCGGCGGCGGCGGAAGGTGGCTGGGGGTTTTGCGGGGGAGGTTGCTGATCAGTGGATTGTGGAGTAGAAGGCGTCGATTCCATCGGAGAATGCCTCGCCTCCCACAACGTCTAGATTTCGTCGCTTGCACGAAGACGACGTCCGAAATCGCTTATATATTAGGTGGGTGTATTCAATTTAGAGTTTTAATGATTTTTAGTAATTTTTTTAAATGATAGACTTTTGTGGAAAATCTCACGGATTTACAAACAGATTTTTATGGATTTTTTTGTAGATTTTGCAGGATTTTTATAGAGATTTGTAAACTTTTTATACAATTACATAAATTTGTATCTTAAATATATCTTTTTTTTTCTTTGAAGTAATAATTGTTTGACATAAATAATAGCTTTATGGAAAAATTGCAAATTTAGTCATGTATGTTTGACACTTTATAATTTTAGTTCTCTATATTTTTACGTTTTAGTTTTAGTTATTCATGTTCTATTTTTGGTAATTTCGGTCCTTTTTATTCAAAAATGCTTACGTGGCACTGTACATGTCAGCTCCACATCAGCACTGAATTTGTGTCACGTCAGCGCCACGTCGAAAAAGGATTAAAATTGCCGAAAAAATTAAGATAGCGGTTTGCGATTTTGGTCCTCTATGTTTTCACGTTTCAGTTAGTCCTGCATGTTTTATTTTTGGCAATTTCGGTCATCTATATTTTTACGTTTCAGTTAGTCCTGCATGTTTTATTTTTGGCAATTTCGGTCTTTTTATTCAAAAATGCTTATGTGACATTGTACACGTCAGCTCCACATCAGCATTGAATTG
The DNA here is from genome assembly GCF_033568475.1 of Henckelia pumila. Taxonomy (NCBI): domain Eukaryota; kingdom Viridiplantae; phylum Streptophyta; class Magnoliopsida; order Lamiales; family Gesneriaceae; genus Henckelia; species Henckelia pumila. Next base: position 108,645,581 of record NC_133121.1, read on the forward strand.
ATGGCACGTAAAAAAAAAGACTAAAATTATCAAAAAAAATAAAGATAACGGACTAAAATTAAAATATGAAAATATAAAAGACTAAAATCGCAAAATGATAAATATATAGGACAAAAAAATAATTTTTCCTAAATTTAATTGAAATATTTTTTTAATTTATTGATGAAAATGGATTTCAATTATTTTAAATGTATATATATATATATATTATTGTAACAAAATTATAAACTAAAAACTTTGCGATTGTATAAAATTATTTTTTAAAAAAAAACATATGATAACTTATAAATTGTTTTATCAATTATATCATAAAAATTTATTTGTTTTTTTATCATGTCTGTTATCCGCTATTCAAATATTTGAATTAAATCATATTATAATTTATTGAATGATATATTATTATCATTAAATATTATAATTATTGATATAAATCATATATTAAAAAGCACAAAATATTTGGAAAATTTCAAATTTTTAAATAATATTTTTTCTTTTGATTTTTGGAGAAGAACAAAAAAATACATATATAGGAGAGAGTGAGATAGAGAGGGGTGAGATAGTGAAGAGTGAGAAAATGTGAGAAAAAGATATAAATTATGGGTTTTATAAGTTTAGAAATCCATCCAAATCTTTGGGTCAGCTAAAGACATTTTTTTACAAAATATAGTTGTACCTTAAGCATTAATGTTTGTATGTCCATGATTTTCATGGAGTTATTAAAAGTTCATTGATATTTTGAATAACACTAGACTTTTATAGAGTTTTTAAAAGTCAAGTTTGAATACCACTTGACTTTTAAAACTCTAAAAAGTTTATTTTGAATACCACAAAACTTCTATAGAGTTTATAAATAAATATTCGTAAGATCGAGACTTACATATATTTTTTTTTTATAATTGTCAAACATTTTTTTATTGGACCCAAATCCAATATAAGAAAATGTATTTTTTTTAATGTCAAACATTTTTTTTTATTTTCATTAAGTAGATCTATTTCATAAATAAATATTCGTAAGATCGAGACTTACATCTTTTTTTTTTATAATTGTTGGACTAATAACAATGCCTAGTTATGATGAATGTGCAACGACGTCTTTAAATCCGTATATTTCAGCAACAATTGTAATATAATGAAAAGTTATAAGGAAAATACTTTTTTTTGATCCACTAAGTTGTTCATTTTTTAGTTTTGGCCCATTAACTTTTTAAAATTTGATTTTGGTAAACTAACTTTTAATTTTCAGTGATTTTGGTCCAATTGCTGATGTGGCAGCTAGACACGTCAGCATTTTCCGGTGTCACATTTTGGACCAAAATACCCAAAAAGTAAAATTTAGTGTACCAAAAACAAAATTTCAAAAGTTAATGGACCAAAACAAAAAAAATAATGAACGAAAGAAAATATTTTCCCAAAGTTATATAGTTAAATTCTCATATTGTCAATATATATACCAACAATTAATTATTGTTTTAACATTGTTAATATAAGCATCGACTTATATATATACACCACAATCATAAATCATATGAATATTCAGTATTCATTTCCACAATTTAGACTGATCTATCGCACAAATTGGAGGAGCTTAAGCTCCTCAACCATATCTCATCTCCAACTGTGGAATCAGAGTCATTGTTCCGCCGCCATGTCCAACTCGCGTGGCTGCTATTGAACACCCTTAGCCGGCCATGTCCCAATTAAGCTCGCCTCTCGGTACAAAGATATGGAAGGACTAGGCTTCTCGAACCTGATCATCAAATGAACATCCACAAAACTATTAAACATTAATTAAGGTACGTAGTACTTAGCTTGTCCTATGATACATTTTGGAATATTACGTACTAGGTTTGATGTATTATTAATCTATATATAACTTATCTCATTTAATTTCGCGTTATTCTCGTCATATTATTTATCCATTTATTAATTATTAATTTTACATCAATTAAATCAAATAAATTATAATCTATTCACCAAATCAAATAATATATTAACTATTTTTTCTTATTTATTTTTAATTTACATTATATTACTCATCTATGTATTACTTATCCTATCACTCAAACCAAACGATGCCTATATGCATGTATACTTACGTTGTAGCAAGACCTTCTCTGTTTCCTCCATCACCAATGGTAACATACATAGGACCACACTCGTTAGCATTGTTGTCATAAACCCTAGTCTGGACATGGGCAAAATTAATACACATTACTATAATTAATTTGTGTACGTGTGTTTGTATATATATAGTGGTACATATATAACATAATCTTAATTAATTTATACTTGAAATTAATTAATCGGATTACTCACAAATCTTTCATATGCATGAACATGTCCCGCCAAGACCAAATCGACTCGTTCCTTGAACAAAATATCCTCCATTGCTTTCCTCATGCTCTCTCCCTCACCTTGATGAGCGAGATTTGAATTGTACCACGGAGCATGCAACAACACGAAGATCCAAGGCGTCTCCGTCCTATCGACGACCGCGAGATCCGCTTGCAGCCACGTGTACTGACTCGAGCCCACGTCGAAATCTGTGTAGGATCTGAGCATGATCACATGTGCTCCGGACACGTCGAACGAATAATATAAGTTCGGCGTGGACCGGCTTTCTTGGTAAGGCATTACCCACCGGGCGTTGTAGGCTGTGAAGCTTTGTGGGTGGAGCACGGGTATGGTTTCCATCTCGTGGTTTCCTTGGGTCACCATCCACGGCCTCGAACTCGCGTAGGGCTCGACTAGGCTCCCAAACGAGTCCCAAAGTGGCTGCTCAGCGTATGATAAATCACCGTGGAGGAGAAATACATCATAAGGCATCGCACCAACATGTTTTAAGGTTGATTCAGTCCACTCTGTTTGCCCCAAGTCTCCTGAGTTACATAAATAGAATTAGCACATACGATTGGAAACGGCACATGCATGACTGGTAGCACATCTGATACCGATTGCAAGGTCTCACGTTTGGGACGAGACCTTGGATTTTTTAGACTCAATTATAACAATCATATCTGGCCCCAACTAAATATACATAGAGAGAGAAACACACACATATGATTGGAAACTTTGAGATGCATGGAACAAGAAGCTATCCTAAGTCATTGGGATCATCCCTTCATTGTTAATATATATAATTAGTTATGTCTCTTGTCCGTACTCGACACTTACCAACCACTGTGAATTCCACCGGAAAAGCCGATGGCGGCGTTCGGAAGCTGAACTATGGGCCGGCGCCGCCACATATATAGTAGTAAAGGCTACCTGCCTCCAAGGGCCCAATTTTAACTTGGTGAATATCTCCTGAAATGTATGTTAAGTACTGGTACGAGGAACTTTGCCCGTTCGATGAGTTTTCGTATTTTCCAGGTATCTTTCCATATTCTACCAATGATTCAACATTTCTATCTGATGTAATCCATGAAACCAATATTTGATTCTTTCCGGCCAATGAAATACGTACCTAGAAATTTTTTAACACGAATATATAAAAACAAATACTTCAGTGTAATTGGTGAAAAATATACATAACTATACACAGTAAAATGCTATATATGCTTAAATTTACAGATGCAGTAAAGTAAATATATATCATCACCTGTTGTGGATCGGAATCCGACGTAAAAACTTGCGGGCGGAGATGTGGACGGGTATTTTCTGTTGAACCCCAGATAGTAAAAATGGAGGTTAGTAGTAGATGATGTTTTATGTTGAGGAATATATAGCTCGTGTAATTTCAATAACACTTGAAAGGAATTTTATAATTCCTAGAATATTTCGGACCTAATTAATTGGAAATTATAAGATTTTACTTTTTAGACAAGTTAGGATATTTGGTAAATATTGTGTGTATATTTTCGAATATGTTAATGATATATTTGCCAAAATTTAAATTAGATCTTGATAAGGTGATTATTTGACATAATATAATTCGATATTATCAAGATATGATTTACAATATTTGATAGAGTTTATTTCCTACTAAAACTTTGTTACCTATTCGTGTAGGACTCTATCTAAGGAAATATTCAAAGCTTGGATGATTATCTATAAAAGAAGATTTGCACGCACAAGAAAAGTGACGCTTCAGACGATAATTCTCTGCGCAAAGACTGAAGAATTCCATTGAAGAATCTGAAGAATTTTGAAGCAAGGTTTGCAACCATTGTTGTTGCTTGTCCCGGTGTTGTTGTTCGTGTTGAAGACATCATAGACAACACTGTGGGAATAGTGTTATTCGAAGATCTTTACTGTCTCTTCTATTTAGGCTACGGGAGTTGCATCCGGTTTCTTTTATACCTTGTCGTATTTTAGGATGCAAGTTTGATTTCTCAACGTGTTGAGGAATTTAGAATTTAATGACTTTTCGTAAAATCACTAGGATTATTTTGTAAGAATGTTCTTACGTTTACTAGTGATATTTAGCCCAAAGGCACCCGCACGAGTTTTTATACTCGTGCAAAAGTTATTACTTGAGTTTTATTTACGCTTTAAATTTCCGCTGCACTGTGTTGTCTTTGGTGTTACGACACGAAGTACAACACTGCCCTATTTTACATAACAACCACGTACACCGTTTATTTCACGTGGTATCAGAGCCACCACTTGACTTTACTAAGTGTGTTCCTGGTTTGTGTTACAGGTTAGTTATGGAAACTCCGTACACAAGTGCAATTCGTCCACCTATTTTGGATGGAACGAATTACGGCCCTTGGAAATTGAAGATGAGCATGTACATTCAATTCATTGAGTCCAAGGCTTGGCAACGTGTTCTTGATGGCTGGACACCACCTATGAGAGATGATGATGTTCCAGGACCAAAGCCAAGATCACAATGGACAGTCGAAGAGAATACTGCGGCTATTTATAATGTTAAAGCTCTTAATGCTATGTTAACTTCAGTTGATATGAACATGTTTAATTTAATTGGTACTTGTATTTGTGCTAGGGATGCTTGGGAGAAACTACAAACTCACTGTGAAGGCTCGGCAAGTGTCAAGAAGACAAGGATGCGTCTCATAACTTCAAAATTTAAAAAATTGAGAATGGAGGAATCAGAGACCATCATGGAATATAATGAAAGATTGAAGAGTCTTGCAAATGAATCATCTATTCTTAGCGATCTTATTTCGAACGAGAGACTTGTATCCAAAGTGCTTCGTTCGCTTCCCAAAAGATTTCACACCAAGGTTTGTGCTATAGATGAATCCAAAGATACATCTATAATGGGTTTGGATGAGTTAATTAGTTCTCTTCGCACCTATGAGATGGAGTTGGAAGCCGAAGATGACTCGAAAGGTAAGTCTATTGCTTTTCAAGTATCTAATAATGTGTACAATGATTTTGCTGAAGTTCAACAGGAAGTAAAGGATTTTGATCTTGAGAAAAATTCTATTGTCTTGATCTCGAAGAAATTTACTGATTATCTCAAGGTAATGAAAGAAAAGAAGGATGTGAAAAGTGCACAATCCTCAAATTTTCCTAGACTGCCTACTTCAGAGAAGTCTCAAAAACCTGCTGCTACTCGAGGACCTCGTCAAAGGTATGATAGTAAGGTTCAGTCCTCAAGCAAAAATTTTGATAATGTTCAATGCAGGGAATGTAAGGGATATGGCCACTATGCTTATGAATGCACAAATCGCCTTCGAAAAGGTATGAATGTTTCTCTGAGTGATGATGATTCTGAAGAAGAACAAGAAAAGTTTGAACAGGCTGATCTAATATCTTTTACTGCTTTACTGGAGAGTAAAAAAAATTTTCAGATCAATCTTCTCGGTGTTGGCTCCGGTGTTGCCACACCTAGACGCAACACTATTCAAAAATCTGTTTGTTTTGTTGCTTCTAACCTTGATAATTTCAGTAATCATGAAGAACAGATAGATGATCCTTATACTCTGGAAGGTATTCGAAAACTCTATGAAGAGTTGTACTGTGATTGGAACAAGAGGAATCAGTTGAACACAACTCTTACAAAAGAGAATACTGAATTGAAAGCTGCTATGGCTAGATTGGAAATTCTCTTGAGTAAGAAAGATCTCGAATTAGGTTTGCTGAATTCTGAACTTGAAAAAGCAAAAACAACACTTGATAAATTTAATTCCAGTTCGAGCAAACTTGATTCCATTTTGACTATGGGTAAGAATGATAAGTTTGGACTTGGTTTTAAAGAAAGTTTTTTTGAAACTGGTGAATCTTCCAAAACAACAGTGTTTGTGAAGGAAGGTAATGATTTCTTGAACCATCCTTTAACTGCCTTGAAAGGTAAGAATCCCATTGATGAGAAAAATATTTATGTCCCAAATCCGAAACAATGGAAACGTTCTTTTGTGTGTCATTAGTGTCTCAAACCTGGCCATATCAGGCCTTTTTGTCGAAAGTTGAAGAATGACTATGTTTTGTGGGAATCTAAGCAAGTGTTGTCCCCCGTGTTGCACAACACTAAGAGCAACACTGGCAAAAAGAAGCCCACTGTGAAGAAAGTTTGGGTTCAAAAGCCTGATGTCAGATGTTTTGTTATTTATATTTCTTTGAAAGCTAATACTGCAGGTAATTGGTATTTTGATAGTGAAAGTTCACGACACATGACAGGTTTGAAAGATCACCTCACTGACTACATTGAACAGAATGGTGGTAGAGTGACCTATGAAGGAGGTGCAAAAGGAAGGATTGTTGGCAAAGGAACACTCAATGTGGAAGGGTTTCCAAAGCTTCACAACGTCTTACATGTTGAAGGACTTAATGCAAATTTAATTTCAATTAGTCAACTGTGTGATGATGATTTGCATGTGAAGTTTGATAAAAATACTTGTGAAATTTTTGATAATACTAATCGTTGTGTTATCACAGGTACACAATCAGTGGATAACTGCTACCAACTAGGTGAAGAATTGGCATGTATACACTCAAAGATTGATGAGTTTAGTCTATGGCACCAAAAACTTGGACATGTTAATTTCAAGACCCTAAAGAATCTGAGTAAGTTTGAAGCTGTCAGAGGTCTTCCAAATCTAAAGACTGGTGTTCCATATGTTTGTGGTGCATGCCAAAAATGTAAGCAAACCCGTGTTGCGCATCCCGTGTTACAACACTGTGGGACAACACGGTGTCTTGAACTTTTGCACATGGATTTGATGGGTCTTATGGAAGTCGAAAGTTATGGAGTTAAAAAGTATTCTTTGGTATGTGTTGATGATTTTTCACGTTTTACATGGGTAAGGTTTCTTAGAGAAAAATCAGATACTTTTGATGTGTTTAAGAAGTTGTTTACCAAGATTACTAACCTACATACTTTGACTGTAGCAAGAATCAGAACTGATCATGGAAAGGAATTTGAGAACTCATCTTTTCTTCTTTGTGTGATAAGAAGGGCATCTCACAGGAGTTCTCAGCCCCAAAAACTCCTCAACGGAATGGAATTGCTGAAAGAAAGAATAGAAAGTTGCAGGAAATGGCTAGAGTGATGATGAGCTCAAAAAATATCTCCAAAGGATTTTGGGCAGAAGCATTGAACACAGCGTGTCATATTTCCAATCGGGTTTATTTGAGAAGTGGTTTTTCAATGACTTCCTATGAGATTCTCATGGGAAAGAGACCAAATCTTAACTATTTTCATATATTTGGCTGTGTGTGTTATGTTTTGAATGATAGAAATCACCTAGCAAAATTTGATTCCAAGAGTGATAAGTGTTTGTTCCTTGGTTATTCTACTAATAGTCGTGCATATAGGATGTATAACCTTAGGACCAGAACAATGATGGAATCCATTAATGTTGTTTTTTATGATGGTGCAGATCTCAAAGGAAAAACTGCTGAAGATGATGTTGAAGGCTTGCTGGAAATTCCTCCCGAAGAACACAGTGTTGTCCCAGATGTTACAACACCAAACACAACACTGGTTCCTTCAGAAATTCATGAGAAAAATTCCCAAAATAATGAGGAACCTGAAATGATTACTGAAAAGAACCTTCCAAGCAAGATACAGAAGAATCATCATTCATCACAGATTATTGGAGATGTGCATGGAACAAGGCAAACTCGAGGTAAGGACAAATTTGACTACCACAAGATGGTTGGTTTAGTATGCATGAGTTCCGTGTAGTAATGCATTCCTGTTTTGTCTCCAATATTGAACCCAAGAATGTCAATGATGCTTTGAATGATGAATTTTGGGTAAATGCCATGCATGAAGAACTTGAGAAATTTGTCCGAAATGATGTTTGGTTTTTGGTTCCACCACCTGATCATGGTAATGTTATTGGTACAAAATGGATTTTCAAAAATAAAACCGATGAATCAGAAAACATCATTAGGAACAAAGCAAGGTTGGTTGCTCAAGGGTATACGCAGGTTGAGGGGGTTGATTTTGATGAGACCTTCGCTCCTGTTGCCCGCATTGAGTCAGTCCGACTATTGCTAGCTATTGCATGTCATATGGGTATAAAACTTTATCAAATGGATGTGAAAAGTGCGTTTTTGAATGGTATTTTGAATGAAGAAGTGTATGTGAAGCAACCCAAAGGCTTTGAGGATCCACATCACTTGGATCATATTTACAAGTTGAAGAAAGCACTCTATGGTTTGAAGCAAGCTCCACGAGCATGGTATGGTAGGTTGATCGAGTATTTACTCGAAATTGGCTTCAAACGAGGTGAAGTTGACAAAATCCTTTTTATTCAAAAGGTCAAAGGTGAAATTCTTATTTGTCAAGTATATGTGGATGACATTATCTTTGGTGCGTCTTCTCAAAAGCATGTTGATAATTTTGTTGAATGCATGTCTTCTACTTTCGAGATGAGTATGGTAGGAGAGTTAAATTTTTTTCTTGGATTGCAAGTTAAGCAAACAAATGAAGGAATCTTTCTTTGTCAAAGTAAGTATGCAAAGAACTTGGTGAAAAAGTTTTGCAAAGAGAATGTTAAGAACTTAAAAACTCCTATGGGCTCGAGTGAAAAATTAAGAAAAGACAGTGTTGCGGCTGGGGTTGACAACACCATGTATCGTAGCATGATAGGGAGTCTTTTGTATTTGACTGCTAGTCGTCCTGATATCATGTTCAGTGTGTGTTTATGTGCTAGATACCAATATGATCCAAAGGTAACCCATTTAAAAGCTGTCATGAGAATTTTGAAATATGTTTCGGGTACATTGAACTTGGGATTGTGGTATACAAGGGAAACCAACACTAACCTTGTAGGTTTTAGTGATGCCGATTGGGCTGGTGATGTGAATGATAGAAAGAGCACTACGGGTGGGTGTTTTTACCTTGGCAATAATTTGGTCTCATGGTATAGTCGTAAGCAAAATTGTGTGTCACTTTCGACTGCTGAATCTGAATATGTGGCAGCCGAAAGTTGTTGTTCACAACTTCTTTGGATGAACCAAATATTGAAGACTATGGTTTTAAGAGTGAACCCCCCATTGTTTATTGTGATAATCCGAGTGTTATTGATATATCAAAAAATCCAGTTCAACACTCACGCACAAAACACATTGACATTCGTCATCACTTTATTCGAGATTTGGTAGAAAAAGGTATGATTCAAATGGAGTTTGTTGGAACCAATAACCAATTGGCAGACATCTTTACTAAAGCATTAGATCATGAGAGATTTTCAACTCTTCGAAGGTCTCTCAGCATGTGTGCATTATAATCTCTTGCATGTGTTGTCTTCGGTGTTACAACACTACCGACAACACTGTTGTTTTTCTTGTCATGCATTTTTAAGGTTTTTAGACATTATGCACTCATTCTGTTTTGTGTGGTGTTTAAATCTCTGTTTCGTTGATTCAATCGATGCCAAGTTTTTCTGCAAACTGTTATTGAAATACACTGGCCCTTGCAAAATAGACTCTGACTAAACCACTAAGTAGTTGAGGGATGTACGTGTATTCCATGTTCTTGTTCTATGTGAAAGGTGGTTTCGCATATTCAGTGTCATAATCTTTTATGAAGTTTGTTGACCGATGTCAAAAATACGAACTTTATCAAAATTGGAAGAAAATGGAAAAAGCTACCTAATTGAGTCCAATGAAGACTGTTCGATTAGTGTGAAAGCTACCACTTCTGAAATTTTCTTTATCAAGGGTAATCAAGTGTGTATGTCTCAAATGCTTTTTGAAAAACTATGGTGTTGGAGTTGATGTTGGCAACACGAGAGGCAACACTACACTCGTCAACATATTGTTTTGCTTGTGATTGCATTTTTATTTTATGTTACACTTTGTTTAGGCATAAAATAGGTCATGCATATGCATTTTTGCTCATAAGGTTCTGTTTTTGGGTAAGGTTCTACATAGACGAATTTTTTATGATTTACCCTATTTACTAAAAATTGAATTTTCGTGATTGATTTTTTTGGTTCAGTGGAGTTAGGCTGATGTGGAGATAATTCTGGAATATTTGGATTGAAATATTTATCTTAGATTATTGCCTTAATTATGGGATTTTATCTCTTTAATCTCGGTTTTTAATTTTCGTCCGAAAGTTACCGTTGTAACTGGAGAGAGATCAGGGATCAGGGTAATTATGGGTTTGTTAGGATTTTGTTACCGTTTGAGATAAGGATTCTATAAATATGTTTTTTTTATAATAATCGGGCATTATCATCTTCTCGAAATCCTTTGTTCCCGATTGAGTTTTTTTTTTGCAAACCCTAACCTTCTCTCACCCTCAAATTGCTTTTCAATGGCAGGCTTTGATCCACAAGACATCCGAAGTGAGATGGGTCATAAAGAACCCGATGTTGCTGCTGGTGTTACAACACCGAAAATCCCATCCACGGTGTCCTCTCTGCCGATCGTTCCAGTTCCCATGGAACATGTCCCTCTCGCTGTTCTCATGCCTGGAGAACCAGGGAACGCAATTGATGTAGAGAATCTTCCTGATTTCTCTGTTTTGAATAAGGTTAATCCTCCTCCACCGATGGCACGCCGATCTAAAAGGCAGGCAGGTTACAACCCTGACTTTACTCAGTCAAAGTGTTTTTACAAGGGTCCCCGCATATCCATGGCTGAAGAAGATCGCAGCTCGGGCGACGATTCTGATGATGCCAATTTTGAATTTGTGGCGAGGAAGAAACCCTCTAGTTCTGCTGCTGTCTCTGCCTCCGCTCTGATAGTTGAATCCGTTTCTGATAGCGAGGATTCAAACTCTTCGGATCATGTCCCTTCTAAGGACATTCCAGCAGCTACTGCTCCTCAAGAAAGTGCTGATTCTGATTAAGATGCCACCTTGGCTCAAATCCTGGAGAGCCTCAAGCAAGGAAAGGGGTTCTCTTCTGTTCCTCCCTCTGCTCATCTCTCCGATGATGAGTCTGATGCTGAGATGATTGAGGAGTTTGCACAAGGCAAAGCTCAACAAGATTCTATCTCTTCCTCCTCTTCCTCCTCTGCCAATTCGGTTGCTGACTCTTCTGATAAGAGTACTGATATTGGAGAAGAAGAAGACTCTGAGGATGTTTCCAGCATGGATGCTGATGAAGACCCTCTAGACCAAGAGGATGTTTCTGCTGCTGCTGATGTCATTGTTGCTGCTGGTATCGTCAACACCACGAACAACACTGTTGATGAGGACTATGACATGGATGTTGCTCATTTCCTCATGTTTTACACTGGTGATGCTGCTGCAACTTGGCCTCTCCTTGATCACAGAGGTCTACTGGATGAGAGGAACATTGATGTTCGCTCCTACGATAGGTACAATCTCATTGACTTTTTGAAGCTTCGACAGCTATATTCTACTGTTGTTGCTGTAATACCCTACTGTAAGAGGGTGATTCTGGAATTATACGCCAACTTGACTGCAAGCATTGAAGATCCAGAATCTGCAAAGTATGGATTGGTGTACCTTAGGGGTAGGCTGTTCGAGTTCACTCCAGCTGTTATCAACTCTTTTTATTCCACCCCAGACGTTGATGAAGGCAATCCTCCAGAAATCAATGAAGTGATTTCTGTTCTCACTGGTGGTATGGTCAAAAAATTCTTTGACCATTTTTCTGCAGCTAAGCTCACCTCCTTTTATTTTGTGCTACATAAGATAGCTGTCAGGAATTGGACTCCTTCTTCCAATTCAACAGTTATCACCAGACCGCAGGCGGTCATTTTATATGCCATTGGGACCGGGAGTCCTTTTAATTTTGGAAAGATGGTATTCAAGACTATGCTCCAATTTGCTGATGGAGGACTCAAATCTACAAAGCTCCCTTTTTCCTCTTTGATCTATGGCATATTGGAATCTCGGGCTTTCATCCACAATATTACAGAAGATCTCACTGATCAACCTGAGATTTTAAAGTTAGCAGCTGGTCTTCTAAAGGGAAATCGTGTTCTGGATTTACCCTGGACTGCCACTCCTACTCCTACTGCTGACATTGCTGGTGTTGCCCCCGATGTTGCCAACACGGGAGACAACACTGAAGAAATAGTTCCTACTCCTACCTCCCTGGAATTCACCACTGCCACTATTCAGCTGCTGTTGACTCGTGCTGAGAAAAAGATTGCTCAAGCTCAGGCAGATATTGCCTTCTATAGCACAGTCTTGGCTGATTGTCGGAGACATCTTGACATTTCTGGCCAAACAGGGGGAGATAGTGCACAAGCCGAAGCTGGTCCATCTGGGACTAAAGATGATGAGGAGGAAGCTACTGATCCAGAGGGATCCGATAGTGATCAAAATTAGAATTTGCTTCCTCTATCATCTTTACTTAGTTGTTAATTTTGATTTCAATATAAGTGTTTTTGGTTGTTCTAGTTATGTGTCTCAATTGTTCTCACATGCTTAAACTAGACTAACATCTTTCACCCCACTTGTGCTCTGATATATGAATTATAGAATCCCATGTGTTATTGTCTATGCTATCCACCGTGTTACGACACAAGGGACAACACTTCAGGGGGAGACTTAAAATTCAGGAGGAGAAGAATTTTTGAACTCCGGGGGAGTTTATGATTATCTCACACTTGTGCAATGTGTTGTCCAGAAAGCAAAAAGGGGGAGATTGAAAGGAATTTTATTCCTTGAATATTTCGGGCCTAATTAATTGGAAATTATAAGATTTTGCTTTCTAGACAAGTTAGGATATTTGGTAAATATTGTGCGTATATTTTCGAATATGTTAATGATATATTTGCCAAAATTTAAATTAGATCTTGATAAGGTGATTATTTGACATAATATAATTCGATATTATCAAGATATGATTTACAATATTTGATAGAGTTTATTTTCTACTAAAACTTTGTTACCTATTCGTGTAGGACTCTATCTAAGGAAATATTCAAAGCTTGGATGATTATCTATAAAAGAAGATTTCCACGCACAAGAAAAGTGACGCTTCAGACGATAATTCTCTGCGCAAAGACTGAAGAATTCCATTGAAGAATCTGAAGAATTCTGAAGCAAGGTTTGCAACTATTGTTGTTGCTTGTCCCCGTGTTGCCGTTCGTATTGAAGACATCATAGACAACACTGTGGGAATAGTGTTGTTCGAAGATCTTTACTGTCTCTTCTATTTAGGCTACGGGAGTTGCATCCAGTTTCTTTTATACCTTGTCGTATTTTAGGATGCAAGTTTGATTTCTCAACGTGTTGAGGAATTTAGAATGTAATGACTTTTCGTAAAATCACTAGGATTATTTTGTAAGACTGTTCTTACGTTTACTAGTGATATTTAGCCCAAAGGCACCCGCACGAGTTTTTATACTCGTGCAAAAGTTATTACTTGAGTTTTATTTACGCTTTAAATTTCCGCTGCACTGTGTTGTCTTTGGTGTTACGACACGAAGTACAACACTGTCCTATTTTACATAACAACCACGTACACCGTTTATTTCAACATTAATCTCTTCGTCTATATAGCAGCCAAGCAAACATATATATACCATACGCGTATGTACACACACAAATATAAAATTTTTAAAAATATATTGTTTAAATGGATCAAAACGTGCAAAATATATTTAAGTTTTGAAATGAACGTCCATATTTTAACTTTTCTCAAACAAAAAACAATAAATAATTGTCTCGATCGATAAGTACGTTTAAATCAAAATTTTTTGAGTATGATAGAGCTAAGCGCCTCAGTACAGCCTTACGAATATGTCAAATAATGGTTTTTTTTTATTATGACGTGGTAATTTGCTCGTAGACCGCAACCGTTCATTCAGATTAACGCAACAGCCGGCAAATCAGGCCAGTCAGCTGCACTGGACAAATCATGTGCGACGACTAGTCCAAATAAATGTCGGTAGATGGAATTAGACACTTGATTCTTAGATCAAATACTGCTTATACCTAGTTCATCAATTTGAACACCGTTATAAACAAATATGTCAAATGTTTGATTTAGAAAATGACGCGTGATGTATCATACACTTGAGTGCTAGCTGCTGGAAGCAACATGATAAAAATAATTTTATTTAACGAGAATTAAATATTAATTGCGTGAAACTGCCCTAGCGTACCGTTACATCGATGTGTTTGTCCTAGGAAAGCTCAGCCACGAAACAGCGTAAAATTAAGAATTAAACTTGAAGTACTTCCAGTTGTTTCATATATACTCTACAATTACAATGTTCAACTGTAATTAGTTTTTGGTGTAATCGAGCAAATTAAATGATCCTCTGATTTGTTATGGTTATTTATTCAAATAAAATTTTCAGTTCACATATATATATATTTACGATTTATTATATGCACGCAACAATTTATGTTATAATAAACAATACTATTATGATATTTTTATTTATTAAAAAACTATTATACCCTTTTATTCATTAAAATTCGATCAAAATCCGGTGGATTATACCAATTAGACTATTAATTAATAAAAGTTTGTATATCAATTTAAAATTTAACAATAGTTTATGTATCAAATTAAATTTAGTCATAAAATAAATATTTAGGTTAGACAATTATAAGCATAAAGATTCCTTCCATAGCATTTTAATTTAGGGTTACACAGGGTGTCTAGCTAGCTATGACTATGATTAGATTTTAAAAATAGTAGACGTAGTGTACATGGCGTAAAAGTCTCGTGTGAAACAATGCGTTTTATATATATATATATATATATATATATATATATATATATATGACAAAAACTCCTATGAGATAGTCTCAAAAGTTATTTTTTTGAGACGAGTTTTTTATATGAGTTATCCATTAAAAAGTATTACATTTTATGCCAAAAGTATTACTTATTATTATAAATATGGGTAGGGTTAACCCGTATCACGGATGAGACTGTCTCACATGAGTGTTACTATATATATATATCCTATGAGATAGTCTCAAAAGTTATTTTTTTGAGACGAGTTTTTTATATGAGTTATTCATTAAAAAGTATTACATTTTATGCCAAAAGTATTACTTATTATTATAAATATGGGTATATATATATATATATAGTAACACTCATGTGAGACAGTCTCATCCGTGATACGGGTTAACCTTACCCATATTTATAATAATAAGTAATACTTTTGACAGTCTCATCCGTGATACGGGTTAACCCTACCCATATTTATAATAATAAGTAATACTTTTGGCGAGTGTTACTATATATATATATATATATATATATATATATATATATATAATTTTGATCACATGGACAACCATCATGGGCAACTACGTGAGCAACAGCTGACGTGATAATCATTTATTGGATGTACAAGGTGTCTTGCTCACGTAATTGCTCATGGTGGGCTCATGTGATCGAACTCTATATATATATAAATTAAACTATTTTTATTCGATAATTAAAAGAGAAAATTATTTTTTTGGTCTTGTATGTTTGTCACTTTACGATTTCAGTCTTTTATATTTTTAAATTCAGTTTTAGTCCGCTATCTTTATTTTTTTTGGCAATTTTAGTCATTTTTTCGACGTAGCGCTGACGTGAAACCTATTCAATGTTGATGTGGAGCTGACGTGTACAATTATTTTTGAATAAAAATGATCGAAATTGTCAAAAATCGGAACGTACAAAACTAAAACTAAAATATAAAAACATACAAAACCAAAATCACAAAGTAACAAATATACAAAACCAAATTTACAATTTTACTAATTAAAATGTAAGCACACAGCTACATTGGAGAGAGGGAACAATACATTATAACTAATTGATTTTTAATAAAATATTAATTAGCTCTGAAGTTGAAAATACAGTACCGGCACAGAATAAGGTATCAGAATATTCCTGCGTATTTTTCTACAATATATGACAGCTAAAGTTATTGTAAAAGTCAACTTCCCAACTCCACATCACATATATATCCACGCTTACATTTGTATGGACTGTATTAAATAGAGACAATTAAAACATACGAATTTTAAGCATCCACAATTAAAATGAGCAATAACTTAAAAGACTAATTATGAGCATTTGTCTCTATCATTATGCATTATTAATTAGTCTACCTCAAAGTTAATTTGTAAACTTGGTTTCCCAAGAAATATACCTAACTTTGTTATCCTCAGCAACCCACGTGAAAATACATACTATGTAGACAACGTACAATTTAAAAAATCACAAAACAAAATAATAAAGTAATACTAATTAATAAAAGAATACAAAACGTCAGGGACAAGTAAATTATAATTTAGGATAACATAACGATTTTTATTATAATTAATATTATTACTTTTACTGATAAGCATAACAATTCAGCGTGTTAATACGAGAAAAATTAAAGAGTACTTTTGGGGGTTCCGAATTATAAAATCATGTGGATATTACATATGCATGCATGCAACCGTTCATTTCACTGTCCACGTCCGCAACTAAAACCAATTATTTTTTATTATTATTTTTCAGCAAATGAAAAAAAAAAAAAAATCAGTTGAGTGCTGTTGCTAAATTGTAAGTTTGGCAATATCAGGCTTATTAAGTTGAATTTTCTTTTTAAAGAGTACAAAATCTTTCTAAATATAAGCAAGCATAAAAAGCATTTTTTGGTTTTCTTTTTTTTTTTAACATAATCTAGAAAGCCCCTAGTTGATAAATTTTTTAAAATAAAATATATAATCAAAATCTAGATAACGAAATGAACAAATTTTAATCAAAACATTTACATGCATAAATTAAAAAGATTTTACGTACTTAGAGGATTAACGAACCTATAATTGAATCGGGATTTTTTATTCTTTAATTATAGGTTCGTTTTTATATCATGGCAAAATTCCGATTCGTTGTTCAGATTAACTTTTCATAGATATAGATCCGTGACATTAATGTATATTTGATTTGATTTATTCGGATGGAATTGGAATTAATAAATTCGGTTTTCTTAATTAAACTCTATACAATTTTTTTCACGGTATAATTAAGCTTGTAACTTTATTGAATATAATCGTCAATTAAACTTTAAATAATTTGTGGTCAATAACCAATTGAGTCAATGAAATTAAATATTCTGGAGCCAAAAATTTTTTTTTTGATTCGAATGGGATTTGAACCGAAAAAAATAATCATACGTGCACGTATTTGCTGAAATATTAAATGGGCAAACCACAAGCGATGTGCGATAAACGTGTGTGGCCTCCACTGCGTTTGGTGTCCCTTCTGCGCCACCAAGATTCACACTTACGCAATACATGTATATATATACATACTGTCACGACATATATATCAATACAATGAAACCAATTTCAAACTGTATCCAAATTAAGCCACACATGTCTCGAAAATCCTATGTTGCCGTATTGTCATTCGCAGTGGCGGTGTACTTCGCCGGAGGCCTTGTCTCCGCCGCCTACGTTCGTCCGCCGCCGAGGGAGACTCTTTTCCAGCCTTTATTGAACCAACTCGAAGACGACGATGGAACATCTCCACAGCAGGTACTAATTATCATGATCAATCGATATGAACAACTAGATGAGTATCGACTAGCTGACTGAAATGTTGTATATCCAATAAGTGAATGAAAATTGTTCCGTGTATCGTTTTGTAGGTGCACGTATCCTTGAGCGGGGAGAATGACATGAAAATCTCATGGATAACTAAAGAACCCACCCCAGCTGTTGTGTACTACGGCACATCTCCGGGAGCTAATACTCGCTCGGCAAATGGGACTATCGATAGATATAACTACTTGACGTACGTTTCCGGCGAAATACACCACGTAATCATCGGTCCACTGATGCCAAACACGGTGTACTATTACCGTTGCGGCGCGACTTCTTCGCCGGAGTTCAACTTCAAGACACCTCCCTCACAATTCCCGATCAAATTCGCCATCATAGGTATACATATGAGATTTGATCAAGAAGCCACTCTTAAACAAAATAAAGTTTAAAAAAGAAAAATTGTTTTTTTTTTAGTTTTTTATGTTTGTCGATTTTGGTTTCTTATATTTTCAGATTTTATTTTTAGTTCGTTATCTTTATTTTTTCGACAATTTTAGTTCTATTTTCTGATGTAGCGCTAATGTGGAGCTGCATGACGTGTATAGTGGCACATAAGTATTTTCGAATAAAAAGGCCTGAAATTATCAAAAATCGAAATTTACAGGACTAAAACTGAAATATAAAAACATAGAGAACCGATATCGCAAAGCGACAAAACTAAAGGACGAAAATCAGTTTTTCCTTAATTAAATTTTGAAATTTCTTTAAAAAATTGGGAAGTGGTTGCTAAAAGTTACACTATCTAATCCCGGTGATTTGATTGTATTTGTATCAATCGTGGACTAGCGCAGGTGATCTTGGACAAACAGGATGGACGAATTCAACCCTCCAACACATTTCGAAATCAAACTACGATATTTTGATACTACCCGGCGACCTGTCGTACGCGGATTTTATCCAACCATTGTGGGACACGTTCGGCCGGTTGGTTCAGCCGCTGGCGAGCAATCGGCCTTGGATGGTGACACAAGGCAACCACGAGGTCGAAAACATACCGATTCTCCATGGCGAGAGCTTTACATCTTACAACGCGAGATGGGTGATGCCGTATAACGAGAGTGGTTCGTCTTCTAATCTATATTACTCTTTCGAAGTAGCTGGTGTTCATGTTGTTATGCTGGGGTCTTACACGGATTTCAAGCCGGGTTCGGGTCAGTATAGCTGGTTGCAGGCCGATCTGAAGAGGGTGAACCGGAAGAAGACACCGTGGCTGATCGTGGTGGTTCACGCGCCGTGGTATAATTCGAACGAGGCTCATCAAGGGGAGAAGGAATCTGTGGAGATGAAGAAGGCTTTGGAGGAGTTGATATATGGTGCTCGTGTTGACGCTGTTTTTGCTGGCCATGTCCATGCTTATGAGCGATTTGTAAGATACATATACATACTTTCTTGCGGAAAAACTATAAGTGCACATAAAGAACGTTTACACGTTTTCTTTAAATTATATAATTATTTCGATTAAAAGATGTTTATAAAACTATTACTAATTATGTAGATAGTGTAAATATTTTTTTGTCAAGATAATTTTGTAATTTTAAAGATAACGTGTGATGCATTACACGGATAACTTCTTTTTTTTTCCCAGTTTGACAATTGAGTTGAGTATATTTTTTCGCATGTTATAATAGTATTATATGAGGGAAAAATGACTTTTTTTTTCGAATAAAAAAGGTGTTTAGTAGGACATTATTTAGAGCCTGTTTTGTTGGAAAAACCACAAGATCAAAAGTATTCTTTTAAAAGTGCAGTGTTATGTTATAAAAATAGTTTTGAAAATCACTTAAAAAAGTGTTGTTTTGGAAGCTATATTAATTTCTAGTTTTTAATTATAAGCTTTTGTTTTAAATTATATCGAGGAAAACGAAATCATTTTTTAACATTTATGCATGCAAATGTTAAAATCACTTCTGTTTTATAAATAAAAATATTTTAGAAAAAGCTGAACTTGTATAATTATTTTTTTTAAGATACAACTAATTTTTTAAGGTACAATTTTTGTGTCCAAATAATGATTTGGAAGTCCTAGGTTTTAAAGGCAAAATAATTACCCTTCCCGATATTGTTGCTAATTTTTTTTAAAAAAGGAAAGACAGGTAGTTTTAGACTTTATTTACTTATTCCTTGTCAATTTAAATGAGTCAGTTGAACAGCAACAAAAGGAATTGACGTAAATTAAATATTGGTTGATGAAATTAACAATTTGTTGTATATATATGTTTTTTTTGAAGAAATTAAATTTATTTTATATTTTTGTGACATAATAATAATGAAGGTCCGAGTGTACAAGGATAAAGCCGATGAATGTGGGCCGGTGTACATCACTATCGGGGATGGAGGAAACCGCGAAGGGTTGGCCTCCAGGTAAGCAATATTATTCATTTTAATTTATTTTCCCCGGATTAAAAAAAACAAAAAAAAAATAACTGTTAATTAATAATAATTAATATATCATGTGATGTAATGAATTAAACAGGTATATGGAACCACAACCAAATATATCTGCATTCAGGGAGGCAAGCTTTGGGCACGGGCAATTCCAGATATCGAATGCGACTCATGGCGTGTGGACGTGGCATCGGAACGACGACGATGTTTCTTTTGCATCCGATCAAGTCTGGATCAATAGTCTTGCTTCCGTTTCTGCTAATTGTGACAATAAGATTATGCGAGACCTGTAGATCATGTTTGATTATTGCTATGAATTCTTCGAATCATTATGTATCTAGTTAATTATAATATATGTATCACATTACTTTCAGTTCGAACTAAGCAGTAAAAGATTGCAGATTTTTTTTTAAAAAAAAAGGTCAACTTGTTCTTTACTATATATCTTTATAAATATTGTATGAAACTTTAAGAATACGTACGTACAACTTATTTTTTTAAAATGTTTTTTTAGATTTTTTTAACATGTGTTCTTCAAATACAGTTTTTAAAAAACAATTTAAAGCTTTTTTTTTTAATGTATTTAGAATAAAGAAAATACGAGTTAAACTAGAATTGAAAGATTTGTACAAACTAATTGTTCAAACATCTTCTTGACCATTAATATAAAATAAATATCCAAACATTTTTTTAACTTCAAATTTTTTTTTATAAAATGGTTGTTTAAACTTATATTTATTATTAAAAGAATTTATATTTTTTATATAATTATTAAAAAACACTTTTATAAAAATATTTTATAAGTAATTGTATAAACGAACTTTTAGCACTAAATATATAGTAACTATTTTGTATATCGATGTGATATCAAATATTATTTTATAAATAAATGATGTGCAATTTTGATGATGTGAACTTATCAGTGATTTACATACATCTCTACATCTACTTCTTATTATATTTTTAAAAAAATATTTTTTTCTCTACATAATTAAATTATGTGAGCACATAAAAATTAAATATGATGCCCGATGGCTACTAATTTATACAAAGAAGCTACTTTAGAAAGTGGGACTGTGCGAGTCCGATGAGCAAGTTCTTGTTTTAATTTATTTTTGCATGGCAAACATATATAAGTTTCTCCTTGCTATTATTTAAGTACCGCAGATTACTTGCGAAGTTTGAAAACTTTTATTTCCTCGAGAATATAAAAGCATAAAATTTCTGATCACTTTATCTATATATATTAGTGTATCGACACGCGTTGCGTATTTGTATAATAATTTTTAAATTAATTTGATTTATATTCAAATAGAAGTAATCTCATAGTTGTAAAAATTACCGAGAGATTATAGTGCAATTTGAATTGTCGAAAAGAAAAAGAGAAAAAAAGTATAATATATATATATATATATATATATATATATATATATATATGCTTACTATTTATTAATTTTAACCCACTTTATCAACAAATTCTAGTGTGATTGTGAAATCTTTTTAATTTTCAAAACCCTCCAACCATCGATCTAATATATTATACATACTACATTTTTATTTACATTTAATTTTCACTTCTATAATTTTAATTTCAAAAATTAATAAATTTATTTTTTTTAAAAAAAAAACTACTTCATTATCCATCTAATTTTTATGTGAAACATATGCAGCTAGCGTATGTGCCATCGTTCGCTAGTATTTATTAAATTTGATAACCCAAAAATACCATTTTTCTTAAATTACAAAATATTTTGTTTTTATTTAATATAAAATATCATTAAACGTATTTTAGTAAGCATGTATATTATTTTTATCTGTCATAATGTAACAAAATATTTTTATATCTTTATTTATATTTTGAAGTTTTAAATTAAATAATCATGTAACTCATAACATACAAAAAATGAAAAATTTTGAAATTTTTAAATAATATCTCGAATTTAAAAAAAAATTATTTAACCCAAAATGCTTTTAATATGCTTGCATATATCGTGTGCGATTGTGCGAAATCACACTAGTAATTTATAGATAGCTTCTGAATTGGCAGAATAGCAATTGGACTGGCCCTATTAATTTCTAGTTCTCGAGCTGGGGTTGTAATGGAGTTTAATTGTACTAAAATTGATGGGCTAGGTTGAAAAGATTATTGAACCTTTTTCTTAGTTTATTATGGTATGTTTGTAAGAGTTTTTAAGTTCAAAATTTTGTTAAAAAAAAGTTGAGAAGTACTTTTTAGAAACTTTTTTCAAACACTATCTATATAATTAGGTTATGGATTTTAGAACCCCATATTTATTCTCTTATTTGGATATAAACAAAGACACTATTTTTTATGTTATTAAGATAATGTAAAAATTTTGTGAAAAAAAAGAAACAAAAAGATATTTCTTAAAAGCAATTTCAGATGAGTCTGTAGAGCAAAATTTTTTATTTCTTAAAATTAATAAATAAAAAATTGATACAAAGTGAATATGAGAAATTAAATAAATATTAGTGGATGCAATATCTAAATAATCCCTTGACTTTCCTCTTCAATGATAATTTCTTGATGAATTTCAATTTCTTGAGTATTTGATCTTCTAAAAGAAGAATTGATGTCTTGAAATTTGATTTGATGTCTTGATAAAATTAATTCGATGGGTTAACACCTTGATATCGAATTAAACTTCAAAATTTGGGAAGAACGCGATGAACTCCTTGAATCGCGTCTTGAAATTTGTTATATTGAATTTGATGAAGAACACGATATTCTTGAATTTGATGAAGAACACGATCTTCATAAATTTAATTTATTTGTTGAAGAACATGAACTTCTTGCATTTGATTTATTTGATGAAGAATGCGAGCTTCTTGAATTTGATGAAGAGCACAATCTTCTTGAATTTGATTTATTTGTTGAAGAACGCGAACTTCTTGAATTTGATGAAGAACACGATCTTCTTGAATTTGATTTGTTTGATGAAGAACACGAACTTTTTGAATTTGACGAAGAACACGATCTTCTTGAATATGAATGAATTTAAGTATATTTGAAGAAGAACGCAATTAATCCCTTGAATCACGCCTTGATCTTCTCGAATTTGATGATTTTGAATAAGAACGCCTTGAATTGCGCCTTGAACTTCTTGAATGTGACTTGAGAGAAAAAAAAAAAAACTTGAATTCTTCTACTTCTTTGCTTCAGTCTTATTTGTTGTGTTTTCTTCTTGGTCATCTGTCCCCTATTTATAGCTAAAAGATGCAGATTCTTACCATTTCAATTTGATGAGGTGTCTCGATTTGATTGGTTTCTCCTGATTTATTTGGTGATTATCTTCCATTAATCACAAGATTTGATTTTAAATACTAAAAATATTAGTATTTTCTTCTATTTGATGCAATATTTGATCTCAAATACTAAAAATATTAGCATTCTCTTTCAATTTGTGCAAGATGCAATTTTGATATAAAAATCTTGATTTGATCACTAAATATATTAAAATATCAATTAATTAACTATTTATTTTTTAGAAATTTAATCTTCCCAAAAATAGCTAATTGTTTTATTGATATTTAATTATTTCGTATTTGTCATATTTGAAGGTCGACAAATTTAATTGTCTATAGAGTCTTCGGATGAGTTCATGCAGATCGATTGCTTGATTACTGGGATTTGGTTATAAGTCAGATGAATTGTCCGTAAAGCTGGAA
Organism: Henckelia pumila; assembly: GCF_033568475.1. Taxonomy (NCBI): domain Eukaryota; kingdom Viridiplantae; phylum Streptophyta; class Magnoliopsida; order Lamiales; family Gesneriaceae; genus Henckelia; species Henckelia pumila. The sequence continues at coordinate 108,669,570 of NC_133121.1, forward strand.
GCTTGAAGACAGATCGAAGTACGAGAGCAGATCAAACTGATGCAAGATGACTTATCAGGTTGGACCATGTTGACTTTATAATTGGGTCGTAAGTTGTTTGACCTAAAGCTCAAGATGAAAGTCGGTGTAATTATATATATATATGAGTTTTGTTATGCTGCTCATCTTCCGTGTCCACCTATGAGGTGACAATCATATAATAAATACGATGAATCATATACAAATGGTTCATCCAATGTATGATTATCACCTCATAGGTGGACATGAAGGTGGGCACGGAATTAGCAGCATAGCAAAACTATATATATATATATATATATATATATATATATATATATATATATATATATATATATATATATATTACAAGTGAAATTTTACTCGTCACAATTTATGACTCCGGTATTGACCAAAGGGTTTGAAGTTGTCCCGTATGTCAGAAGGTCAAAATCGAGATTTTAGCCTGTATGGTCCCTAATAAAATCATTACGTTAGGCGAAATTATATTCCTAGATTCTAATGTCACGTGTTGGGCTCGACGCAGAGTCAACAAAATAATTGCGTAATTCCATCATTAACCTTGCAGGGATTCGGTTCCATGTGAAATGATTATAAGTTATTTGTTTATATATCAGAAACCTGTGGGACAAAATAACGTACTAATTTACGACCATTTTTTAACTGTCTGGAATTTAAATATTTAATCAACATCGAAAGTTTTAGTGACATTTATTTAGTGTAGCAAATTAAACATTTGTTACCTCGAATTTGTTTGCGTAGATTTTTAGTTGAATTGGACTCAAATTTTATTTATTTTTTTTAATAAAAAATGTATGCATACGATAAAGGTGATTGAATTGAATAAAAATATTATAATATTATTCTTAAATATAAGTTTTTTTTTGTTTTTTTATAAAAATTTAATAGTATTTCGTATTATTTTATTTGTACAGGGCATATTTTGATATTATGATAATTTTGAAATGAACGTAGAATTAATAATTAGAGCAACCAACTTTTGCCTAAAAGGCGACTCAAAATGGCTGCGAAAAGCAGACACCAATTTGAAGAGCATGTAACAATTTGGATGGAGTTGGGGGCCATATTGTGGATTTGTCATCGTTTAAAAAAATCCAAATTTATAGATAAAATAGAATATTTACAAATTACACTCATATTTAATTATGCTATATAAATGATTTGATCTAGGTGAGAGATTTAAAGAATTATTTTAAATGATAATTATTTTACATATGTTTCAAATCCATCACATTTATCATTACATCTACATATATAAACAAACAAATTAGTAGATTTGGAACTCAGCTAACATAAATTCATCTAAGTAATTAAATGAATTTGAAATCAACGACTTCAAATATCTCTATCCAAGAACACCTTAAGCTATACAAAATCAAATAATCTAAATCCTATAATCACATCGGGTGAGAGTTTACAACTTTTATTTCCAGAAAAATAATATATTTTATTCCAAAGTAAAATTATATATATATATATATATATATTTAACCTGGCAAGGCAAAGCTATGATGATTCGAGTTAGTGCAGTCAAAACTCGAAAGGTTAACCAATTCAAACTTACCCTTAACAAGAAAAATAATAATAATTTCTTACCATTTTCTAATAGGTTAAATTATTACAAATAACCATCATTTCAAACTGGCCCTTCATATGGAAATACAATAATTCTTCTTACTTATGACACTACCAGAGTAGGCCTCAATTACACACAATAATTCACTCCCATGAATGTTTCATAAATTTTATATCTTTTATCGTATCATTTTTTTAATGCACTGCAAATAGATGATAATTAAGTCACTCTCTTTTTAAAATATTTGAACGTGATTTTTTCTTAATATTTCATTTATAACTACTAACGAGTATGATGTAAATAAAACAAGAAATATCAATTGGCAGCAAAAAATATTAAATGGAAGTGTGGATGTGATTAATTTTAATGCGATTTAGTGATTTTTTTAATAAAATTTTTAGTCATTATTTTAATATTTTACAACAAAACAAAACAAAAGAGAATGGATTGGGGGTAGTGTGATGATGGGCTGAATGGGGACCGGACCACAATCCAAACCATCATTGCGAATCTTCCCCAGGCCAAGCTCCTCCCACTGAAAATACCGTAAAAATCCTTCACGTCTCTCCGTTTGACCGTTTCACAACGATACAATCGTCTCAATCTTTCGAATCAATATTTGTGAGATTGATCGATAAATCAATATGTATATTATTAAAAATAATATTTTTTTTATGATTCGATATCACAAAATTCCTATAACGAGAAGTGTATATGTAATTGAATTTGGGAATGATAAGAGCCATACACGAGCTAGCTCATCATTAAAAGAGAAGTCATGATAACAAATCATAGTAAAATGGTAAGAACATTAAATTCTTGCCCATGGAAGCCGCCTTCCATGCTTACAACTGCATGATTAATGTGGAAGAAACAGTGCTCAAAAGCAACAATTCCCACAAGATTTCCATTATCCAGTACTTTCCCACCTCTCTATATCTTTTTAATCATAAAGAAACTAATTATTACACGAAACATAATTCCAAAAACAATGAAAACAGAACCGAAATCACCCCCTTCGCCTTTTCTGCACTATAAATATTCCACCATTGTCATTCATTTGTCTCGACAAATTAATTTCGAAGAATCCATACATCGGTGTGAGCTTCAATCAAATAGGTGGCCTCTCTTTGTAAACTAATTAAAAACAAAACAGCCCATTTTCTCTTGTCTCTTCCCCTGTTTTCTTACACAAAACAGAGTGAGACCAAAATCTCATTTTCGATTAGTTTAATGTATATATGTTTTGTTACTGATATTTGACAGGCTATGGAAAAGGTGAACTCGAAGCTGTACTTGGAGAACTGCTACATCATGAAGGAGAACGACAGGCTGAGGAAGAAGGCGGCCATTCTCAACCAAGAAAACCAGGCTTTGCTCGGCCAGCTCCGACAGAAACTGGCCGTCGCCGCCGCCGCCACCACCGCTCCAATCCCAGATCTCAATATGTCCTCCGCCGCCACACCCTCCTCCAAATCCAACAAATGATATTGAGATAAACAAACATATATATAGTCCTCCATCCGCAAAACTTTTTATTTTCGCTTTTTAATTATATTTTAGGTTAATCTACTGCAATGCGAATAGGAGTGTGGATAGATAAAATGGGGTGTCGTTAATTTTTAGCTGTAGGGTGGAAAATCAGGGTAGTCTCCATCAATATTACTGTTCTATGAAACAACCTTATATTCTCCGAATATATTAATCAATATATATATATATCTTTTTTTTTAGCATAATCAATATATATATCTTATTATTATTATATATAAATGTTTCGACGGGCCGGGTACATTTCTTGTAACAAAATTTCATATTGTACTGTATCGTATATGCATTTTCAGCTGCTGTTTGCATAAATATTTCAATTGGCTTACAGAACTTCTGTTAATTAGTTAGATTATCATTTATCTAACCAGTATATACATGCGGTCGATGTAAGATATATGACATACACTATCATTGGGTTCATTTTAGATTTAAAATCTATCCCATCATTTTGCAACAACTCCAAGAAATTTTCTATCTAAACAACTATAGTCAATAATGATTCTTTGATTTCCATGGAAGAAGTAAGTTAAAGTGAATTTCAAATCCACTCCATATAAAGGTAATGTTTGGAAGAGTTTTTAGGAAACACTTTTCAGCTTTTCGATAACAAAATTTTAAATTTTTGTTAACGACAAGTTGAAAAGTATTTTTAAGAAGCTCTACCAAACATTATCTAAGTGTAATTTCGGTAATAATTGTGATAAATTTCAAATGACACTTATCAAATTCAATTCTTCAAAACAAATGTATCAGTTCAAGCAAGCGCACCGTCGTGTTACAAAAAATCATATAGAAGACTATTCTGTAATTTTCTTCGTTGACAATGAGGGAGAAATTTCGAAAATAACACGTGTAAGTTAAACCAATCAATATATATTAATTTATTTATTTTAACCATTATTTTACCATGTTGCATAATACTTTGTTATCATATTTTATTATAATTATAATAATCATTATTAATTAATTAAATAAAAGAAAAAACTGTAATTTTGGTCTGATATGTATGTCATTTTGTGATTTCGGTCTTCTATGTTTTCATATTTTAATTTTAGTCCTGTATGTTTTGATTTTTGCCAATTTAAGTCATTTTTTTCGTAAATGCTCACATGACACTATACACGTCAGCTCTATATCAACACTTCATTGGTGTCACATCAACGTCACATCAAAAAAAGAACTAAAATCACCAAAAAAACAAAGCTAACGGACCAAAACTGTAATTTAAAAATATAAAAGACCAAAATCGCAAAGTGACAAAACATATTGGAACCAAACAAGCAATTTTCCCTAAATAAAAATATACCATTGAATGGCCTCGGCAGCAATTTCCCCTAAATAAAAATATACCATTGAATAGGCTTGGGCCGTTATATGAAGCTACATACTTAAATCCAATCTCATGATCCCGCCTCAAAATCATACTAGTATCGGGCGAATTTTGTTTTGTTTGGGCTGGTTGAGCTCGAGCGACCAATTAGATTTTTTTTAAGGAAACACAAAAAACAAGAAATAATGCCACTGAAGCTCCGACCCGCATATCTGACTCGAACGTGTTGATCCGACCCGAATAGAGCCCGCACGTGGGTGTTTATCAGCTGGGGGAGAAGAGAAAAACGGCAGCAATGGATACGTGTAAACATAGGGCAACACAGGGCTCTGCTTCCGAAACTGTATCGAAGACACATGTACAACACGTGTCCCTAGCCATGCAGCACCTCTTTTGTTTGCTTCCGGGCAAAACCCTAATTCGGCAACTTTTTTTTATTTTCTGCCATCTTCGAACCCGGCAAATTACTTGCTGCTCCTGCAAGTAAAAAACCCTTTTCCAAATCTTGCCGATTCTCTCTCCATATGGATTTAATATTTATAAATAAATAAATACACGCACACATACAAGTGTGCTGTTTATGTGTAGTGTGCAGTACTTGTACAAAGTGCATGTAAATGCTAGGGGTTTTGTAGACTGGCAACTTTTTCTTTTGCCCCATTTTTATGGTTTGGTGTTTTTGCAGCTTCCTGCGAAGATTTTGGTGACTCTTTTAGCTTTAAGCTTGTAAAGGAAAGGTAAATTTTTCAAGTTCTTGGTTCCATGCTGCATGTATGGTTGGTTTTTTGTTGTTTTTTTTTTTTTTGTGTTTTTTTTTTATAACTTTTTTACAGTTTTGGGACTGTTGGAGTCCACGATTGGTAGGTGGTGAATATTTTATCTCAATTATATATTAGCCAGCATTGCATTTTCTGGTGGTTTCTTGTGGATTCTGTATTTCATTTGAATATAGAAAAACCTGATTAATAAGTTGTTTTTTTAAAAAATAAACTTACACGCTAATTAATTATACGGTGAGGAATTTTGATTATTTTGGTAATAAATTTGTACAGTTTCATGTGTTTCATGTATTTCATGTCAATTATTAGCTGTTTCTTAGGTAGCGATTAGACACGAAAACATTTCTCGCTTTTTCTTTCACAAAAGAACTCAGAAATGTTTTATCAAACGTTTCTTAGAAATTCTTTCAAATACTGTCTTAGTGACAAGAAATTAAAGAAGCAAAACTTTCAATTTTAACTTGCTTCCTACACATTTCCAATTATTCCATTTTCAAGAGTGGGAGTAAATAAGTTGCAATGAGGATTTTACGCCACAAATCGCGAATTTTTATTTACTTTGGGAGAAAATCCCGAGGGAAATGCCAATTTGGAATAATATTCTAAGTTTAGAGGTCCGTAGTCTAACACTCATGACCTCACCCACAGTGTGGACCAGTTTTGTCTCTTTATCGTTTGATCGGGTTTTATGTAATTATATGGCAACAAATTTTGTGATAGGTACTCAAACCAAAGGTGGTTAGTTCGTGTCCTATACATTTTATAATATAGTAGAGATAGTAAAGACGAGGGCGCGCAGTATTAATCTTCAATAGATAATAGTGTTGTTATGCCGAATTTATGGTTTTCCTCGTCATTTTTTTAAAATTTCTGTATATTTTTTTGTTTAAGCATATTAAATTCAGAATAAAAGATTTGTAGTAATTGTGGACCTGCAGGTAGTTTTACTGATCTGCGGTATTTTGTTGGTTGATAAACTTGTGTTGCGGAATCAGGGGAAGACTCAGACCACTGACCACATAGACCAAAATGGTTACTACCGATACCGAGACCAAATCCCCGGGAGAAGTCGAGTCCTCGTCGCAGTTCTCGAAGCAGCAACACTCTAAGAACCAGCCACCCCAATCATTAGGCAGACAAGCATCGGTATACTCGCTTACACTCGACGAGTTTCAGAACACTATGTGTGAGGGTGGAAAGAATTTTGGGTCTATGAACATGGACGAATTCCTCAACAGCATATGGACTGCTGAAGAGAATCAGGCTCAATCGCAAACTCAGATGACAATGAACGTGGCGGCTAATGCAGCGCAGTTTCCCCAATGCGAAACAAATTTGTCTGTGTATAAGGGAATGGCCAAGCAATCTAGCTTAGCAAGACAAGGCTCTCTCAATATACCGGAGCCTCTGAGTCGTAAAACGGTGGATGAAGTATGGTCCGAAATCCACGGAAGTCATGGAGATGATCAAGGCCACGCTCAGAATCCGAATCCTGCTCAAAGACAACATACCTTTGGGGAAATGACACTAGAAGATTTCTTGGTTCGGGCTGGCATTGTACAAGAACAAGATCACCACTCCGCACCATGTCAGCAGCCACCTTCGTATGGAATGTACCGAAACAGCAACCATCCAGAAATAGGCCCCAATTATGTTGCTAGGCCTGTTGTTGGAACTTATCAGCCCCTTCCTCAGGGTGGCGTCGGAGAGGTGTCTAGTTATCCTAGCGGGGCGAAAAGGAGCAGCAGCGGGTACACACAGCAGCCAAGTGCCGGTAGTTATGGAGGTAGAATAGGGAATGGCTGTGGAGTAGGATATGGGCAGGGGCAGGCAGGTATAGGGATTGGATCTCCAGTAAGTCCAGTGTCCTCGGATGGATTGTGCACGAATCAAGTTGATAGTACGGGTAATCAGTATGGAGTGGACGCGGTGAGGGGCGGACGAAAGAGGATCGTAGATGGGCCGGTGGAAAGGGTGGTGGAGAGGAGGCAACGAAGGATGATCAAAAACAGAGAATCGGCTGCCCGATCAAGAGCAAGAAAGCAGGTACTTGATCAATGGCTTGATGATTTCAGACATTAGATCGATATCCGATAATTCAAGCTTGATGTTTCCATCAAATTGGCAGGCTTATACAGTTGAACTTGAAGCTGAATTGAACCAGTTAAAAGAAGAGAACGAACTCTTGAAACAAGCTTTGGTAATTACTAGCTAGGAAAATTACTATATCCATCGACTTGTCATTCAAAAAAATTTGCTACTCATCAAAAGTTTTATTTCTTGATCCTTCTGCAGGCTGAGTTAGAGAGGAAAAGGAAACAGCAGGTAAATTTTTTTGTCTAGAATCCAATTTCTCTCATGTCAACCCACAACCATACGACAAAATGTCGAAATTTATGTTACTAAAATTTCGCAAGTGTGAGTTCAGAAGCCTGTTAAAACCACATGTATGTCTCCATCCACACGTCGTTCTTATGTTGCTAGGTATGATGGTATGTGTGTAATTTATGATACCGTATATTCGCTTGTCGTTTTATCGCGTGATCATTTTGATATGTGGTTGTGACAGTACTGTGAGGAAGCAAAGGTGAAGAAGGCACAGATGCAATCCAAGGCTCAAAAAGCCAAGGAGAAGTTGAGAACAATGAGGAGGAGTTCTAGTTGTCCATATTGATCAAACGAATGGCTGCTAGGCCAACCACAAATTAATTCCGGCAAAACGACGCTGCAGTCACGTTCATGTTGGTGGTATATGGACTTGGTATCTTGCCAAAAAGGAAGCAAGAACGGTGCACAGGGAGCTAGCTTCATCGATCCGATTAGTAGTTGAGAGTGGGCTAAATGGGGTCTGAAATTTATTGGAAACAGTATGTTTAGTCACATTTGTGGTAATTATGCACTTTACATGGTTGGCATGTATGTGCTTTTGTTTGCTCCTAAACATAGACTTATATATATAAGCAATGCCTTTGATATAAGGGCATGCAGTTTGTTGTATGATATTTGTGTGTAGTTGAAACTTGAAACTATAATATACGGATTACTATATGTTTAGATATATACTCTTGAAACTCTGTGTTCTTTTTCTCCTCGTTTACCTCTTGCATCTCTGGGGATACTCTCTTTCTAAAAGAAGGATTATGTATCCATTGCGGAACCATCCGAAAATATGCATGGTATAATTTTATTTATTTTTTTTTCTTTTTTGGAAGGCAAAAATACGCATATTAGAAATGGTTATAATTGGATCTAATTACATGTTTTTTCTTTAAACATAAACTATGTTTTTCTTTTAAGTTAATATAGCACTAGCTTTCGGTAGGACTTTAAGGGTAATCGTAACCCTGAACTTAAAAGGGTTGAACTTAAAAACTCAACTTTATCGTGGGATCTAGTATAATACATTATTTATACCTCAAAACAAAATTTTTATAATTTTTCTCCACAATCCTAAATCTAACGACTAACTTTTTTGAGGGTTCCACTAATCAATTCTATAAATATTAAATAATAATTATTATTACCTACATTTAAATTTAAATTTTATAATAAAATAGAATTAATTTTAATTAAATAATGCTAAATACGTAAAATAAATTAATAAACAATTTTCACCTTGAAAATCTAAATCAATTTTTTAAATATTTTATTTAATAAAATATATATAAACAATTGCATGGGGCCCATGTTCCCATTTTTTTTTTATTTTTAGAACCCAGCGTTGCAGGTAACCTAAGCGTGCATAATATATATGGTATTCCACGTAACTTTATAATATAGTATTTGTTATAAAATATTTAAATAATTTAATTAAATTTAACTTTTAAGTATGGAAACTAGCGTGTAGTTTCATGAAAATATAAAGGAGAATTTTTATATTACATTTTGTTGAGATGAATATTCAAATCGATTTTATTTATGCAAAAAATTATTTCTCTTGTAGATATGAACCGTCCATCTTATTTGTGAGATCGTGTATAAAAATTTTATTCATATTCGTATTCTGAAAAAGACTTCACCAAATATATATATATATATATATATATATATATATATATATATATATATATGTGTTATCATTGCATCGCATCTTTATCTTTTTCCCCTTCATCCGTCCGTATCAAGAACTAACGGAAAATCGAAAAACAACCAATCAACTTAAAACCCGGCCGATAAGGGTGTTTACATGACTAATATTTTAAGCCCAAATTTTAAGGCTAAAGGCCCACTAATTTAGGCCCACTTATTTTCATATTTTCGTTTTCAAGAAATAAATAATATAAAATAATTATAATCTAGTACAGGTGTGCAAACCAACAATTTTGTCGAAAAGATAGTTTGTTGAAAGGAGACTCGTGTGATTTGTGAACCCTGGAGATCTTCCGTGCTTCCTTTTTTTAATTAATCAATGCTCGGTTCACATCCGCCGCCGGAAATTTGACAGCTCCATTTGCTAGCGGAAATTCTCCATTTCCCAGAATGCAGCGAGTGTTTCGATTGAAGTCTTCTTTGTTGCTGTGACGCAGCACTTGGCTCAGGTGAGCACCTTCATTTTTTGGAGTTTACTTGGTTCTTCTTTCTGTGTTTGCTGTTTAATGCTATTTTTCGAAACAAAATTCAATTGTGTGTTTGAAAATTATTGATTAAGGATTAATACGAGCTTTTTTTCCTGTTAAACCCTTGCATTTGCAAGTGCGGAATGGGGTTTTCTCTCTGGGTTTTAGTCGCCGCTTTCTGTTTTGTTCTATCCTCGTTTCCTTTTACTTTACTTGGCCGTTTAGAATAGTGCGTGAATTAGTTCTATCTTATGCGGTTTGTTTTAAAAATATTCAGCTGCGACTGTAATGGGTTTCCTCTTTTGTACATTTGCGTTGCTTTAAATTGGCAGTCTCATTATTTGCAGATTTAATTAATGACAGGTTGGGTGTCAAAAAGTAGGCTAAACTTCGGCATTTAGTGGATTGTATCTGCACATTTTGGGCTGTAAACACGATTCTTGTAGGTGCATATTTTCTTTCCGGAATGGCTACGTGCACATCCCCTTATTTCACTCCTCCTAATACTCAAAGAACTGTAAGGTTGAGGAATTTTCCTGGACCAAGAGTTTCCCCCGTGAAAGTGTTCGAAAAAAAAGATTTATGTCCTAGCATTAATAAAAAAAGTGGTTTCAGTTTCCACCAGCTAAAATGCACAGCAAACTCTCATAGTGTCAATCAGTTTCAGAGCAAGGACTCGTTTCTGAGTCTACATCCGGAGATTCCGATGCTCAGGGGTGACGCAAACCCTACAATTTCAGACCTTAGGCAGGATAGTTTGAGTGGAAGTGTTTCCGAGAGCTTGAAAGATTCGTCAAGTTTGAACAGTTATAACGAGGCCAAGATAAAGGTTATCGGCGTTGGAGGTGGTGGCTCAAATGCTGTAAATCGAATGATAGAGAGCTCAATGAAAGGTGTTGAGTTCTGGATTGTTAACACTGATGTCCAAGCGATGAGGATGTCACCTGTCTTTCCAGAACATCGGTTGCAGATTGGTCAGGAGCTGACTAGAGGACTTGGGGCTGGTGGTAACCCTGATATTGGGATGAACGCTGCTACCGAAAGCAAAGAATCCATAGAGGATGCAGTGTATGGATCAGACATGGTCTTTGTTACAGTAAGTTTAGCTTGCCGTGTATGAATTTTTAGTACATCTTGTCTTTCATATTCATCACGTGTATAAACAACTATGGTTGAATGTATCATACTTGGAGTCCAGTTTTCATTTTTGGCAGTAATAATTGCAGTTCTAATAAGGCAGATCCTTATTCCAGACCACTCCTCATGCATATGATCTGTAAATGGAATGTTATCGAATGATTCGAAAGTGAAACTAAGGAATAGTCATTACAGTGGTTCATTTTCAACTATTGTAGTCTAAATTCTACATCTACATTTATTAAAGAAATGATGAGGTTTTTGACTGGGTCGGCATTTAACTGGCGGGAAACTTTGCTGACGTGAATTATTTCTTCTGTTTTCTTTATTCTCTCATCTTGGATTATGCGCAGGCTGGAATGGGTGGAGGGACAGGCACTGGAGGAGCTCCTGTGATTGCTGGAATCGCAAAATCAATGGGTATTTTGACTGTTGGTATTGTTACGACTCCATTTGCTTTTGAGGGACGAAGAAGAGCTGTCCAAGCCCAAGAAGGAATTGCGGCTTTGAGAGAAAATGTTGACACGTTAATAGTGATTCCAAATGATAAATTGCTGACTGCTGTTTCTGCGTCTACCCCAGTAACAGAAGCATTTAATCTTGCTGATGATATTCTTCGGCAAGGAGTTCGTGGTATCTCTGATATAATCACGGTATGGATGTGTATAACAAATGCCATTGTTCTACTAATTGTGGTTGCGTATATTTTTAATGTCTTGATTAATCTATGCTGTTATTCATCATTTTTTACCCCCGGTTATCAGCAACTATATTTCCACGGAAAGCTTTTAATGTTGTTTGTAAATATATATGTTTTGAAATTACCCACGTTTTTGTTAATATTTACCTTCGAGTGTCTCAGGAAATCTGGCTATTAGCTAGGTTAACACTGTTTATAATTCAATTGTTTTGTGTGTATCTGAATGTTTTAGGCTAAGGACCCTCAAATTTGATGGCGATTTACCATGACAAAATTGAGGATGAGATTGGATTGACTTTACGAAGTTGTAATTTTTTTTCTCTGTTTTTTAGAGTCAATCTTAATAAGTACAGGGATTGATGTTTGAATCATGCACACAATCTTCTTAAGTACCAGCCATATCTGAAGTTCTTTATGGGGTTGTGTTCTCCTGTGTGTGCATCAGTGCATGCTATAAATATGCTTGTTTTTTTTTCTATATTTATCTGGGGAGAAACAGTTGCTTACCACTCCAGTTCAAAGGAAATTAATTACCGGTGTTATTATTTGCAGATACCTGGGCTAGTGAATGTAGATTTTGCTGATGTGCGAGCTATTATGGCTAATGCAGGCTCTTCATTAATGGGAATAGGAACTGCAACAGGTATTGCAATAAGACATTTAGTTCATATTAGTCGCATTGCTTGCTGGATGAGAATTCCATTTTCCCTACTTTTTTCGTCATTTGTTGACCATTCTCTCGTGTTTACACTTCACAATAAGCTTTTGGCCCCATTTTTTAAGCATTTCAAGCATGGAGATACTTGTTGCTTCTGACTCTACACATGTATTTTCTTTAATATAGTAGTTTCAACACTTTGAAATATTTTGGGTGAATAAAATTAAAATGAGCAATCACTATGGATATATTATGATGGAATTATACTGTCTTTTGGGGGTGGGGGGGGGGGGGGGTAGATATGTATGCAGTATCCCATCAAGGGAGGCATGCCTTCGGGATTGCTTGCAATTCATCCTGGGCCAGTACTTGTACTATTATCTCGCTATCTACTCATTGGGACTTTTTTCCACGGTAGTGAGCGAATATTTTCTGTGTTCCTCGTTTTTTGGTCCAAACATGAGAGCCGACATGAAAAATCAGAGATCTTATGGAAAATATTTTGTGAGCAAAGAGAAAAAGAAGCCAACAAATTGCTTACAAAGTTACAATCAGTTTCGGAATGCTTCTAAAATATCTTAGTTCTCGCTATAACGGATATGGATGAAAATACAAAATACACGGTTCTGCTCAAAACACAAAAGTAATCATTTACGAAAATGGCTCACCATATAGTTTGGGCTAAATATTGCCATGTGCAGGGAAGACCAGGGCCAGAGATGCTGCATTGAATGCGATTCAATCGCCTTTGCTGGATATCGGGATAGAGAGAGCCACCGGAATTGTGTGGAATATAACTGGCGGCAGTGATCTGACATTGTTTGAGGTAAACCAGGGGCTATTCCCCTCTTATTTTGGCTTAAACCTGTGTTTTTATATTAGTACGTTTTTAGCATGTCTATTTGGCCCATCCCTTTGTGGAGATTGTGATGTCGATTGTGAATTGTGATCCCTCGGCTTTAATCTACTCTTCTTGTTCTTCCGTAATTTATTTTTCAACTTAGATGTAGATTTGAACCATTTCTTCCATTCAGCTCCCAGCTCCAGGGTTTAGTGAATTTTAAGGAAGCCTCTTGTGATGATTTTTTGCATTGTTCAAATGGACTTTAGCCTGGTCAATAAAACATAAGCATATTGTTAGTGAGAGAGAGGAAGGGGGAGAGTTTTCTTTTGCAATAATTCCCTGCTACAGCAGCACAGCCTACATGTGATATTTATCGGTGGTATCGTTAATCTTGTATCTATCTACTGTATACTTCGTTCTTCATGATTTCTCTCTCATTCGTATTATTCAGAAACTTAGGTTTTTCAATTTATGATCATAGGTAAACGCTGCAGCAGAGGTCATATATGATCTTGTTGATCCAAGCGCCAACCTGATATTTGGTGCTGTGATAGACCCGTCATTAAGTGGTCAAGTAAGTTCATCTTTTCAGGACTGCTTTTATTGACAAAACTGACCGACAATTGGTACCCCCATTTTTAGCATACATCCTTAAACTTCACAACAATGCTGCTCATTGAACCCGACGTTATAAATTCCTGAAACCCAAGTGTTTATATAGGGAAAGAAACTGAGCTGCTTAACAAAATTTGGGACCCGTGAACCGTGAAAGTGATCACTGATCATATCGTAATGTTACAGAAACTATGAACTTCTCTCTTCTCTATATTAATTCCACTTCTGTTTCCTGCGGGCACTTTTCTTTTGTGTGGAGTTATCTGTTCCCCCCCTTAACAACTTAAGCTTTAGCCTTTTTGTTCGACATTTTGAAGCTCAAGATACTATGAAACATTGATCTATACATATGCTACTGAATCCAGGTCAGTATAACATTGATCGCCACTGGTTTTAAACGGCAAGAGGAAAGCGATGGGAGAAACCTACAGGTATCTCATCCATACTTCTAATGATGCTTCGCCTGCTCGACTTTTCACTTGATCCTGACAACTTGTTTGGCCCCTATTGTAAATACAGGCAAATCAGCTGGCCCAGGCCGAGACAAACCTCGGTTTCAACAGGCAGCCATCATCGTTTTTAGAAGGCAGAGTGGAGATTCCCGAGTTCTTGAGGAAGAAAGGACGTTCCCGCTATCCCCGAGCATGAAACACTCTCGATCTATTCCACTGTTACATATTTCTTGATCTTAAAGTAAGTCTTTGAGTTGATTGTCATCTGTACAGGTTTTTGGCTTTCATACAAAATATGAATATTAAGTTTTACAAATGGAGGCGTAGGTTTTTCCCTTTACTAAACTTCATAAATCTATGTATTTGAGTCGGTGCACCTAAAAACTATTCGTAAGCATAGTAGTTTACCCTATCAGAGCTCCACACCAAATATTGTGTTACACATAATACTCGCATTCTCCTAAACTCGCGGAAGAAAAATGCACCAGTGTCATTGAACACACTGGGGTGGTCCGATGCAACCCATGGAGTCGTGCTAAGCTCGGGGTTACATGTGTTTTTTCGCGTAGACCCGCATGTATTATATGAAAAATCATATTTGGCAGTTGGCACCTTGTAAACCTTGGTTTGATACACTATCCATATGATAGTGTGAACAAATCCGAATACACTGTATCGAGTGCAGTAAACAAAACCTAGACTTCATGGCAAGTTTATTTGTATGTCTACTTGTTTTTTTAATCCATGTAAATTTAATTTACGGGGGTTTTATTAGAACAAAAATCTGAACTTCAGAAATCAGAAGGGTAGATTGGGGAAACACATGAGATTCAGGAGTGGAAGACAAAACCAAAATTAAAAAAAAAAGAACAAAAAAGAGAGATGTCGAGGACCCTTCAATCAATGAGTGGCCCTTTTAGCAGTGCGAGAGTGGACTATTCAAAACTCTGAAGAAAAATATTAATCACACTAAAGTCCAATTAGTTAATTGGGTGAGCTTTTTTTTAATAATAATATTAATAATATTGTCGGGCAAGTTTTCCTTTCCAGGTTTACCAGACATAGAATTGATTTAAAACGATTTTTCTCTACATATTTTGAAACTTTATGCTTTTTCTTTTTTAATAGTACTTATTTGACTAGTCAAATGAAGTTAAAATGCATCATATTTGTGTAACAGCTTTTGTAACCACTTGCTACAGATGTCAAAAAAACCACTTACTACAAAAATTTCGAGTATTTTTCCATATAGGTACACCAGGATTATACGTTATATTAGTGCATCGAGTACATGCGGTGCATCCATAGGTATATATTATTTGGAATTAAAAAAGTATTTCATGAATTTGAATTCAGTTATAAATTTTGATTTAATATTATGGCAATGTGAGAATGATTAGAATAATAATGGGATAATAATCTAGTGAGACATAAAAGCCCTTGTTTTTAAAAATTCGAAATTACATGACCCACTAGTATTTATATTTTAAAATATAAAACTAAAAATAAAATTTCTGAAATAGCGACAATTCTAGAAAAAAGAAGTAGAAGTGATTAGAAATGAGATATTTCGTGGAACTTATTCCAGACAAATCACATCATCAATCAAACGATTCGATGAATCACCCATGCAAATTGCATACAACAAAATCAAATTCTCCATCGTGAATGGCTCAAAATTTTTGAAATAATCAAATCAACATCAGCCTCACACAAAAAAAAAAAAAAAAAAAAAAAAAATCCCTTGCATTGAAAGAACATGCCATTCTCTCCACTACTCGAACCTTAAAATATCCCCCAATGGCCAATGCTGTGAACTGTGAAGGCCCTTCTCCCTTTCTTTGCTCCTTTCCATACATTTAATATTTTTTTTACATCAAAATTTATATATATATAAATTCACTTGATAGAATGTGATCATATCCTTTGTCTTTACATGCCAGTGGATTCTATTATATAAATAACAAATCATAAAGTAAATGGGCATCTACAAAAAATAATTATATATAACAAAATTTAATAAATAGATATGATTATCATTGAGTAAATGAGCACCTACAAAAGAATTATATTTTTTTTAAAAATAATAATAAATAGATATGATTTTCAACTTTGGTCTTTTCATTTGGTAGGTGGTGAGATGGTATCCTCATGATATTGCTCTAAAATACATTTAAAGATGTGTATACTTATCAAAATTTATGAGTTCATATTTTTTTAATAAATCTCATATACAAAGAAAAATGCACAACACAACATTAAGATAATATTTTAAAGATGGGATGAAATTTCTCTTATTGACAGACTCTCACATGCATCAAGTTACTATAACCGCGAGCAGCTCCGTTGAAAAAAAAAATCTCAAAATCTCATCTTTAAATCAACATACACTTGTTTTTACAATGGATATCAGGATCGAATCCCATTGACGTGATGCTTATACTACATACATTGGAATTAAACCATTCTCACATCACCAATATTGATTTTTTTTTTTTTTTTAATTTTTATCAATAGTGTAACTTCAATGTAAAAAGATAGGATATGATTGGCTACAATGATTTACCCAAAAGGCTGCAGAAAATGAAACCACACGAAATGGAATCCAAGAATCATTAAAAAAAAAAGGAAAAAAAAGAAAGAAAGACAACACAAAACTCTTGTCTCCCTCCAACTTCCACCATACGTGTATCCACACAGCCCCCATTCAAACCCAATCATAAGCCATTCTCCTAAATTAATTCATTTCACCAAAGCAACTAACTAACTAACGGTCTCAATGAAAGCCATGCGCCTCAAGACTCCCAAAACCTCTTCCCTTACCTCTAAATCCAAGAACAACAACAACAAATCAGATCAGCAAAACCCAACAGAATCCCGCCAACCACCACCAGTAGCACCACCGCGAGCAGCGGCGGAGGAGGGTGGTTGCTGCGGGAGAGAGAGGCTGAAGAGGCATTGGGTGGAGGTGGCGGGTCGGGTCTGGATCCCGGATATCTGGGGGCAGGAGGATTTGCTAAAGGATTGGATTGATTGCTCGGCTTTCGATTCCAGCTTGGTGGGAATTAGCAGCATCATGTCGGCGCGAGAATCCATGGTGGAACAAGCCACAAGAAGATCACCTACTTCCACCTGCAGATTCCGTATACACAACACCTGCTGATCGATGGATCATTCTGTAAAATCCAAATTTATTCTAATTAATGTCATTTTTATTTTTTATTTTATAAAATCATAGAACGGTAATTATTGTTTTCTGTCTGATTTCTCTTTATAAACATGCACCAGACCCAGAATAAATACTTCAGCTTCATTTCGATACTTGGAATTCATTCACGGTCGTAATAGTTCAGGCAAAAACTGTCGTTATTTAGTTTATTAATGAAAAACTTCAATAAGAATATAAACAATAATATATATATATATATTAAAACCGAAATGAATTTTGTCGATACTTGGAGGCATGCTATTTACCGTTTAGACAAAAACTTTTTAAGCGTCATTTTCTTTTGACGGATCTTTTATATGAGTTATTTATTAAAGAGTATTATATTTTATATCAAAAATATTACTTATTATTATAAATATGAGTAAGGTTAAGACCCTTATGCTTATTGTTTTTACTTGTTTTAATCTATTTTATTTATTTCACATGTTTCTATTGCTATATTTATATTATTTTGGTAAAGTAACTGTCTAAATGTTTTTTTTTATTCCCTACATTCCTGTAATTTATAATTTCATTCATTTTATTAACTCTTTTTAACTTAATTGAGGTCGCTATATTTTTTCAATTACATGTTTACAAACTTCTTATTAAAATATTTTTAATAAGTATTATTCTTAACTAAGTAAAATGCATTATGTATTTTTCGATAAGATATATATATATACCTCTCTTCCAAACTAATCCAACAATCAACATTTATTTTTTTTCCTAATCCTTTCAAACATACATATTTATTTATTTTTCTAAGCAGATATACATTTATTACACAGTCAAAGTTTTTTTTTTTTTTTTTTTAAAAAAATGTGAAGCACCGGAACATTAAAAAAAGCTCAATGCAAACTGAAATTAATACTTCGAATAAGGTACATATTTTACTTGACATCTTAATTTAAGAATAAGAATGAGGGTTAACCATTGCTAATACTAAACAATGTTCAAATCAAATATGTCTCCTCCTCACAAGAAGCACTATTTTGAAACGTTACTAAACCCCAACATCTTTATTTATTACTTGATAACTTCAGAAATGTTATCGGACCAAGTCCTGACCACACGAGTAAAACTATAACCACTTCCGTCATTAGCATAAACCCAACGATGCAACTTTGGGGGCAACAATCTCGAGAAGCCCCTTGGCGTTATCAACATGAACCCAATGGCCGGAATTAGGAAGAACATGAACCGAGAATTTCCCTTCTGTTTCGTCGGACCTTTTAGAAGAAAGGTTATTTAGCTGCTTTATAACGTCTGCGTCCCATCTGTCGCTCTTCTCTGCACGCACAATGGCTATCTCCATGCCTTTGGGTGTGTTTTCCAACAGGGGCCAGTAATCCATTTCTCTAACATTATACATGGAAATTGCACGTTTAATGTTAACACTAAACCGGTAAATGTTATTCACCAAGAGTCGATTTTGATTCTTTACCCGAGAGAATGAAACATCTGGACAGCTCCCTCGATATTAAAAGCCCAAGTAACTTCTTTTCCTGATGTTTTAAGGTTGCTTCCAATCCATTGCGATAATGAATTTGAAAACCCAAGCTGGAGCATGTGATCTACCAGCCACCTTAAACCAGAAACACGACCAATTTCATGACAAATAACACATGGAGGAATATATATAGATTATTAAAAAAATATTCAAGAAATTATTTGACAGAAGTGAGACTTGATGTTAGTAACGCCAACTCAACCCACCTTCCTCACCACAAACAAGAAAATGCTTCTGGAAAGAAAATAATGAAAGGAAAAAGACATTACTTCCTAGAGGGCACAGTTGAAGGTAGACTCTGCAAAGTTCGCAATACTTTCTCCACCTCCCCATCACTGTTCTCTCGGCTTCCTTGACCAGGGACAGTGTCTAATACCCACAGCTGTTCTGCAACAGTTTCACACATCAGTTAGCCAACAAAAAATCCAAAGCCCTCCAGAAAATCAAGATTTCAAAATATACAAATCATTAGCTGAAAAAAGGTGTTGCTTCTTTTATTTGGCAAGACATTTCACAATGCAAAACTTACAGCGTCCATAGAAGGTATTACCTGTTTGGGCAAGCCATCGATGTCCCCGTAATCCCCATTTGCACAACTTTGAGCAAACTGCAACGCAACCTTTCCACCCATTGAATGACCCACAACAATATCCGGCCAATCCCAGCCCTGAGATCTCACCAAATTGGCCAGATCTTTCGCCGCATTTTCCAAATTGTGTGGGGGCAAAAATCCATCTAGTTCAGCTGACTTCCCATGGTTCCTCAAATCAACAAGCACCATTCTCCATTCTGTTCATACCACCGGCTACTAAATCATAAATTCAGAAACCAAATGAACAATCACTTCTGAGAATGTGGACTGATTCCCTTGTTCTTGCCTTCTTGGATTATCCACAAACTCCAAAACTTACATTACAGTCAAGTAATGCATAAAACTTTGACAAGTATAAACACAACCAATGCATTCAGAAGTGAGAACTTCATCAATTCACGATACAATTACATGGTTGAGATCTGTTTTGAATGCAAAATGTAGTCAGAGTGAAGACATGCCAAAAACCCCCGATCATCTTTCAAGTGCATTTATTAGCACAAATTAAGTATTCAATCGACCCTGCTAACAACACGTCAAAACTCATTGATTAATTGTTTCCTCCTAATCCTATTTTCTTCGGGGATCAGAAAGACCTAAGAAACCACTCAGTGGTGTGTATTCAATCGTGCGAATTTGTAGTCATACAGTATATTGTCACAATACCATAAGTGCATTTATGATTCTGGTACTAAGCTACTCTAAAATTTAAATCGCAATAACAAATGCTTGAGCATCATTGTAAAGTATCATAGCCCCAACCTTTGGCTATAAAATTCGAACATTACATATTTGTGCAGGAAGTAATTTAGTTCTTAGAATAACATTTAAGAAACCTTCTATTTCAAGTAACTGATGTGAACATTTAAGAAACCTTCTATTTCAAGTAATTGATGTGCGTTTCTATGTTCGAGGTAACAAAAAGGAGTCCAAAAAAATTCTAAAATTACACGATGCTTCGGCCAGAATAGTTAATAGTATGCAAAAGACAAGGATCGAAGATAAAACATGGACATACGGGCGGGGGCTAAGGATGCAGCAAGGGAGCGTGAGAAAGAACGCCAGTTTCGACCGGATCCGAGGAGGCCGTGAAGTATCAACGCCGTGTATCTGTGTGGTTTCTCCGGCGAGACCTTGATCTCTTCAAAGGCTAGGGTTTGCATTCTTCGAGTACAATGGTCGAGGACCAGTGCCGGCGCGGCGATCGTCCGGTGGGCTAGCCGAGTGAAAACGGTTCTTCTCACGGTTGTCGACATTTTCCACTCACTAATTTCGCTGGATTTTGGAATTAAATGGTGATTGGATTTGGTTTGGAAGGGTTGAGTAAATGCTAACCGCGCATACGTTTTATGATCAGTTAAAATCAGTGAACCCACGTGTGGATCCATTAATTTTGACCAATGGTTATGTGATTGGATTTGGTTTGGAAGATAGAACATACAAAGGGTAAACAAATCAATGAATTGATAATATGGCCTAATGCTACACAAAGGCCCATAATTCAAAGCTCAACGAGCCCATAATCGAGGTAGATTTGGCCCACATAAAAGACCAAGCCCACGATACCTTCACCACTTCAAAGTTAATGAGATCACACCATATGATTAATACTCAAATCATTCATCCAAAGTCCACATTTCAACACATATGCATAATTAATATTATAGGGTTGACATGACAAATCATGGATGTTAGACCCTATTAAAAAAATAAGCTTAAGGTAAGTTGAACTAAACCCTTCGACATCTTTTGACATTATCATGTGCACTTGTCAATATTTGGTTTGATGTAATTGTATATAAATAGGATGCACTATATACAAGAATATCACTATATCAGTGAATAAAATATAAGCATCAAGTCCTTACATTATCAAGTTTTAAAAAACATAATATATGGTTTCATCAGGAAAAAAGATATATATAATAATGTAAAAAGGAATAATTAACAAAAAAAATTGATATCGAACCATATATGACAATTCGTTTGATTTTAGTAAAATAAAATAAAATAAAATCATCCAAACTAAGCCGAAATTACTTCTACGCAGAAGAGGTTGCTCAAGGATTGGATTGGTTGATCGGCTCTAGTTTCAAGTTTAAAAACACTATCAGATACAAATTAAGTTTATTTGAAAATAATTAAATGTTTTTTTTTGTTTTATTTTTTTATAATGTGAGAATCCCAAAAATTATTTTTCAATATGAACTGGATAAATAATAGATCAACATAATAACTTGCAAATCACAAAATACATAAAAAAAAAATGTATATTATACATGATTTTGAACGTCTTATATAGCATATTAATCAATCTATACATATATTCTCGTTTGATATGACCAAAGGAGATTGCTGATATCTCAAGAATGGAATTCATATTCCACAATATGCGGGCGAGGCGATGCTTCTAAATAATATTTATTCCTATCCCTACAACTAAAAAAATAGAGTCAAACATGGAGGCTCCCTATTTCACTGTTCTGCGCATTTTATTAATTTAAATTAAATTAAAAAAATCATCTATTATATACACACGTGTATATGCATAGACATACACACATGCACTTACATTTTCAACACTCATCATTGATTACCTTCCGTTAAGACAAATACAAATCCATGAAATTAAGGCTAAAAATAACTCTCAAGTCAACAAAATTCTCCTACTTCCATTAAATTATAATTAAAACAATAAATAAAAAGTTATTGTATGATTGAATTTGAGCATACGAAAGTCAAAACGTCTCAAAACAATATATATTAATATATGGTCATTAAAAAAACGTAAATTATAATATTAAATTTCTTCAATTCGAAGCGATAAAACATATAATTATTTAAATTTATTCTATAAAAATCGTACATATTTTCCGAATCCGACGAACGTGAAAGCAACGCATGCATTCCTCCTGCATAAGTTCGTTCTTATTTGACGGCACAAACCTAAAATTGAAGGTTGAAGTCTATCTCCTTATAACATCCCCATCCAATAAATATATATATATTAGCGATCAAAGCACATAAATGGTGTACAATAATATACATGAATACTAATTATAGTAAGCGTAAAATAAGCTTGTTGAGAACCAAAATGTTCTAAAATACATAAACGTTGATAACATAAAATTCTATAGAAAATTGACATAAGTAAATTGAAATTACAAAAAAAAAACAAAAAAAGAAATCTAAAATAAACACAATTCATTTTTCATAAAGAATCATAATTCCCAAAAATAAATGCAACACCACCAACTGCAATCGAGGAAAAATCAAAGCATAGAATTCACCGGAAACACATCCGAGCTAAAAGATGTAAATGAATATTCTAGAATCAATGTTATAATTCTTTGTAAACTTTGATCATAAAAAGGGGAATTTCTATGCTTCTCGTGGGGTTGCTACCCTAAGAACAAATCAACGGTGATGATTCATCTGCAGATCAAATCATGGCCATTGATTTGAGCCCCACTAAGAATTTTCCCATAAAAAGAAGAATCCGGAAGAATCTCAAAACTTTTATTACTAAAATACAATTGCACACGTGGAATTATGTAGCAATACACCGTATACACACAAACACTGGTGGGCCCCAATCTAATACATTTCAGAGTAAAAAAAATTAAAGTAAACAGTAATTAAAATGTTTACAGCTCCCGTATCTATCTATTTACAGCCACAACTCGAAGCAATTCTTTCCACGTCATCGGAGTGAATCACTGATGTCCACGCGCTCAGCTTCTGCCCATTCCACACGCGCGCCGGTCCAACTCCGAAACCAGCTGGTTGAAATCCTCGGCGGCCCAAGACCCGGATCGCCGCCCCGAAGCGAACCGAGTCATCCCTCCCAAACTCGGCGGCTCGCTCGCAGCCTTCAGACTCAGGCTCCTCCACTGAGCTTCGACCGCCTCCGGTTTTTCCTCCACAATCTTCCGGCTACCCGA
This sequence comes from Henckelia pumila, assembly GCF_033568475.1. Classification (NCBI taxonomy): domain Eukaryota; kingdom Viridiplantae; phylum Streptophyta; class Magnoliopsida; order Lamiales; family Gesneriaceae; genus Henckelia; species Henckelia pumila. The sequence goes on from NC_133121.1 coordinate 108,693,064, forward strand.
CTGGTCTGGAATCTTAGCAGCCTTCTTGGACCGGAAAACGCTCATCAACTTGGAATAAAACCCCCCTTTCTTATTCTTCTTCGTCTTTTTTTTCTCGCCGCCGGTTTTCGGTTTCTCCACCGGCTTCTCACGGCTGGTTTTCGATTTCTCCGGCGGCTTCGACGAGCTCGACCTCCGTCGGCCGCGCTTCGATCGGACTCTTCCGATACAAGAAACCTTCGGGGACCCAGGCTCGATTATGGCGACGGTCGATTTTCCCGCCGACGTGGAGCGCTTGGGGAACAGCCTCACGTTCGCCGATCTACAGGTCCTTCTGCTTGAATCCACGAAGGTGTTCTTCTGCGTCTTCGGAAGTCCGATAATGGAAGCCTTGGATTTCAAGGTGAAGGAAAATCTCTGAGAACTGTGGTTAGAATTAGGATTCAAACTCGCAGAGTTGGCGTTGCCTTTGGTGGAATCTCTTCTCTCGAGAAAGGCGTTGCGATCGAACCAATCGTACTCTGCGTCCTTGGACAGCCAGAAAGACTCCGGCGGGAAATCGGTGTCTTCTTCGTCGGGAATGAATTCGTTTTCCGGCGAATCATCGTCCGCCAGAGTTTCGCAGACGACTTTCCGGTCATTTCCTCCACCGGCGCAGGCGCCGACAAGATCGACTTGAGGCATACGAGATGATAATCTCTGTTAGGCAAACGTGTTTTTGGTATAATACGTTGAAGGTGGGAGTGGAAGAAAGAAAATATAAAGGGAACTTTTGAGTCCACAGCAACAAGATTTTTTTTAAAAAAAAAAAATTTAAAATAATTGCTTCTCATTTCTTTTTATAAAAAATTACTAATATAATAGAATAATAATAATATTATTATTTATAGTGGTTGATTTTGTCTCGAGTTTCAACTTCCAACCTCTTGACTGCTGATTTCATTATTGATTTATTTGCATCAAACATCGCCGGTGAAATATTGAAAATGTACACTTCTCCCTGTAAAATTTTAATAGACATCTTAAACCTTAAAATTATAAAAAAATTAACACACTTGCCCCATCAAATGAGTGATTGTTGCGCACGCGCCCCTCATGCGACTGGACAAATATTTTGATATTTTTTTTTGCACCAAATACCATGTGAAATATTAAAAATGCATTTTTGACCCATGTGAAAATAATTTTTAAATCTATTCAACCCATAATACACAATTTTTAATAAAATCCAATTATAAATATTTAGCAAACATTTTTTGTTTTATTAATTTTTATTTTTTTTTTATTTTTTTTATTTTTTCTATATAAAAAAAAAAAGATTATCCATCGTACGAGATTTCGACCAATGGTCATTATAGTGGTTCTTTCTGCTCCAAGACTATTCAACAAGAAGGGGCAGTAAGAGACCAGTCTTGACTCTTTAGTCTCTGTCCCGTTGTAAGGAATCCCTCCAATCTCGCTCGGTTCGGAGGGCGGAACCCTCATTTCGGTTTTATCGCCCCTGCTCATATAATAGGTTCTAGAGACAGAGATTCTGTGACTTGCCTACCCGAGGTCCCCCGCTTTTTTTTCGGTAGACGAGCCAACGCTCTAGTAACCCTTCTGGAGCTCTTCGACGTATTATCATTAATTAATTATTTTCTAAAAAATATTATTACTTTATTATGTTATCATTATTTTATTAAACTCACTTCGTATTTTCAACTTTTCCATTAAAAATGCATTCATAAACAAGTATTTAAATAATTTCAAGTATCAACATATTGAACTAAACCGATGAGTTTAAACATATTGCTTTTTAATTTAGAACTATATATTATTGAACCAAATTAAAAATTTTCGAGAATATGCATTGCACAATTTGTAATAAATAATAATAAAAATAATATGCTTATATAATTCTAATTTGAAAAAAGTAACATTCATGAACTTAGGGGTGGGTCGGTACGGTATACCGTACCGAAAAAATCGGTATGAAATTTTTTCATATCGATATCGTACCGTATACGGAATATACCGAATTTTCGGTATACCGAACTTTCGGTATGACGAAAATCTATACTGTGTACCGATACCGAATTCAAAAAAAAATCGGTATACCGAAAAAAAATCGGTATACCGGCAAAAAAGTCGGTATACCGAAAATTTTCATATATATATTTTTTAAAAAAAATTATTTTTCGGTATATACCGGTATACAGAAAAAAAATTTACCATACCGATACCGAAAATTTCGGTAATTTTCGGTATACCGATTTTTTCGGTAATTTCGGTAATTTTTTCGGTACGCTTTTCCGGTATTTCGGTATTTCTTCCCACCCCTACATGAACTTATCATTTGGTTCAATATTTTGATATTTTTAGATATTTAAATCCTTATTTATGAATCATGTTTAATGGAAAAATTGAAAACACGAAGTGATTTGATAAAAATAATGATAACGAGATAAAGTAATAATTTTTTAAAAAAAATTAATTAAAAATTATAAATTTAAAATAAAAAATAAATAAAATAAAATAAAAAATGTTTGAAAAATATTTTATAATTAGATCTTAATAAATATTGTGTATTATTATTTAATGAAAATTCTGCAATGCATTTTAAAAAAATTAGATTTTGGTTCAAAAATCTATAATCCTAAATTGAAAAGTGATATGCATGAAATTATCATTTTGATTTAATATTTTAGTAATTTTTAAATCTCTCAAAAAAAATAATATTTTTTGGAAAATAATTATATAATCATAATAAATTAAAAATTAAAAATAATATTAATAAACAAAAAGTGTTTGCTAAATATTTTATAATTAGATTTAATAAAAATTGTGTATTATGAGTTGAATATGTTTAAAAATTATTTTCACGGGGGTTAAATATGCATTTTTAATATTTCACAGGGTATTTGGTGCAAAAAAAAAATATCAAAATCTTTGCCCAGTCGCATGAGGGGCGCATGCGCAACAATCACTTATCTGATGGGGCGAGTGTGCTAATTTTTTAAAAGATTATTGTTGAAGATGCCTATTAAAATTTCACAGGAGATAAATGTACATTTTCAATATTTCACAGGGGTGTTTGGTGCAAATAACTCTTTCATTATTTATTCATGTATTTTTAAATAATATATTATAATAAATCCCTAACCAATTATCTCTTTCAAATTTAAAAACTATTAATTTTTATTTTTCTATTTCAGAACTTAAATAATATTGTATTATGAATTTAATATTATGTTTATAAACATAACAAAATCGTATCATTTATTTTATGTACACATTGCGCGTGTGCCATCGCGACCAATATAATATAACTATTCTTCGAAGACTAATTTTTCTGAAAAAATTTATTTGTCAGAATTACCTCAACAATAAAAGGAAAAAGGTTAAATAGTATGTTTGAAATGGTTGGTTGCTATTTTTATTACTCTAGCACTCTCTGCTAATATTGCACGCATGCTTGTACACAAAATTTTTTGAGTACATAAATATTTGTAATAAATTTGATTTATATTATCAAAACTGGGAAATAATTATATTTAGCACAATTTAATTTATAAGTTGCTCGTCTTCATCAAGTTCAAGTATAATATATACTACCCGGTGTACCAAACATTGCTTATATGTTTAGTAGATTTTTTTTTTTTAAATACAAGTAATGTCTTCTACTATATACCTTAGATTTTCTGGGGATCCCTAGAAAGTGAAAAAATACTTAATAATGGCTTTTGTCTAAAATAATAATTCACAAAATTAGCCTACTTTTCCACAACCCTCTAAATCAATAATCGAGCTAGCTCTTTTAATTCTATAATTTATTATGACCACTTGGTCCCATTTAATTATATTATTTCAACATCATTTAATTTAATTTAGATAAATGGTGGAGTGTGTTTATTATAAATGCATACGATTCGTCCATGAATCTAATTTTGTACGTATCTTAGTCCAAATATTCATTAAAAAGTGATGAATTTTATATAATAATGATGCGGTTCTGGTATGACAAGTGAAGTGGGCTGCTTGCTTTTTTATTAGCTTTGTTAAAGCACATCCAACTGAACCCACCCTAATTTCATCCACTTCCAAATTCATTTATTTTTTAGTTCTATTTTCCGACAAATTAATACATCAGGTCAACAAACTGATATCAAATTATACCTCGATTCATTATACACTAGATCTTGTTGTACGGATTTGCTATATGTTGTTATAAAAAAATAACGAAAATACAAGGAATAATATTTTCGGTGTATCATGATCTGAACTATTATTTGTTTATTTACGAGATGAAAAAATGTGTAGAATGAGTGTTACACAGTTAAGTTTAGGCATGATTAACGGGCCGGTTCGGCCTGGAACCGGACCGGACCCGACCCAAAAAGCCCGGAACCGGGCCCGGAACCGAGCTCAATCCATTTACTAATGGATTGAACCGGTTCAGGGTTTTCAGAACCGGTTCATCCGGTTTCGGTTCCGATTTCTGGACCGATTCCGGATAAGTCCGGATCCGACCCGGAACCGGATCCGAAACCGGTAAAAAAAATAAAAAAAAAACAATTGGCCAACGGATACATTGTATTCGTTGGCAATTGTGTACCATGCAGTAGCCGTTGCCAACGGCTACTGCATGGTTTAATTGCAAATTGGCCCCCAAATTAGGGGGCCAATTTTTTTAAAAAAAATTATAATTTATACCCAAAAAATTTCTATAAATACTATATAGTTTTCATTATTTTGACACAACCATTTTCTCACAATTATCTACTTTACTTTCTCTATAATTATATCTCAAATATATATTTATTTAAATTCTACTTTCTCTACATTCAATGGCATCATCTTCAAACCGTGGTGGTGGTCGTGGTGGTGAATGTGTCTTCGATCTTGCTCAAGATTTTTCCTATATACCCGACTTTGATGAAGTCGAACCTGGGAACGAGGAGGAAGAAGCAATGCAAATCCCCAATTTAGATGCCGGGACACCATCTTTCGCTCGGGAAAGCAACACGATTTCAACGAGTACGACGACAAGCCGAGCAAAACGAAGTAAATTTTGGGATCACTTTGATATCGAACAACAAGGTACGGACAACTCTTTTTTTGCCGTATGTAAAATTTGTAAAACCAAATATTCTTACAAAACTGGTGGTGGTTCCGGTGGTACTGGTACTTTGAAAAAACATTTAGTCAAGGTACATAAACTTGACCCGGATACTCTACAACCATTCAGTAGAGAACCAACTCAACAACAAATTAATCCTTCAAGTGGTAGAGCTTTTACGATTACTAAAGATATTTCTCGAAAAGCCATTGTTAAATTTGTTACGAAATGTTGTCAACCTTTCCTACTAGCCGAACAAGAAGGTTTTGTTGAATTTACTAGTACTATTCAACCGGGTTTTCATAATATTTCTAGGCATACACTTAAAAAATATTGTTTCAATATGTATAAGGAATATAAGAAAACACTAAAATCGCATCTTTCAAATATTTCGTGTAGAGTTAGTTTGACGACTGATATTTGGACTAATATTAAATTTGAATCTTATCTTGTTGTTACATGTCATTGGATTGATGAAACTTGGTGTATACAAAAAAGAATTTTATCACTCGATTATTTAGAATCGTCACACAATGCATACACTATAGCTAGATATGTTTGTAATGTTGCTAAGACTTATGGAATACAAAATAAAATAATGTCTATTACATTAGATAATGCGAGTACCAATACTCTTGCAATTAGATACATAAAGGATTCATTAAAACCGATTTTAGATGGAAAGTTGCTTCATGTTAGATGTGCTTGTCATGTTATCAACTTATGTGTTAAATGTGCATTGGATGATCGCTTGTGTACTGTAATAGAAAAATTCAAAACATGTGGAAAATTATTACGTGAAAGAAGATATGGACGTGATTGAAAAAAACTAGTAGAATCAAATGAGATTAGATTTAAAAAATTTCCTGCACCAGTTGACACTCGATGAAATTTTTTATATAATTTGCTTCAAACTTTATTACGTTTTAAAGATTTAGTTACTCCATACTATAATAATATTGTTGCAAATGCTTTAGTCTTGACTGACGATGATTGGAATATTTTGAGTCATGTTGTTTCTTTGTTAGAAATTTTTAAAGAAGCAACCGAAAAATTTTCTGGCATTCACTACCCCACTTCTCCCATGTTTTTGCCTTTGATTTTTAATATGATATTTAAATTTATGGAACATCGTGGTGATTCATTTATGCATGATTTTATTTCTAACATGGAAGATAAATTTTTGAAATATTGGGAGAATATCCCAATTTCGCATGGTTTAGCAGCACTACTTGATCCTAGTAAAAGCCAAGGTGGATTAGACATATTTTTTGAATATTACGCTAAATTTCTTGGAAAGAATGTTGACGATCAAAAGAAGTCAATAACACATTCTCTCCAAGAATTGTTTGATTTGTATGCAAGAGAACAGGGTGAACCGAGTGCACAGTCAGATGAGAGACCGATGGAGATAGACAAAACTGGAGCAATCAACTTCTTTCAAAGTTTGAAAAGACAAAAGTTGAAGGAAAAAGCTACAACAACTAATTACAATGAGATCCAAATTTATCTGAGCCAATATATTGAGACTACTGAAAGTTTTGATGTTCTAAATTGGTGGAAAGTAAATTCTCAGCTTTATCCAGTGTTAGCGGCAATTGCACGAGACGTCCTAGCCGTTCAAAGTTCTAGTGTTGCTTCCGAATCGGCATTTTCAATATGTGGAAGAATCATTGGTGATCAAAGAACTAATTTAAAGCCAGAAACACTTAGTATGTTGACATGCCTCCAAGACTGGTTTGCAGCCGTAAAAAATAATAGGACCGCTGGAGCATTCGACAAATTTCAAAGTTCAAGCTCCGACGAAGAACCGGAGTATTCAAAGTATATTTTAGTTAATCGTGATGAATTTTAGATTTCAATTGTAAAATTAAACGTTTCAAGTTATGTAAGGACCTCGGTTATAATTATCTAATAAAAAATAAATCATTCAAACATTGATACAACCAAGAACCAAGAATATAATCAACCAAAGTTTCAATTTTTTTTTTTGTTATAATGGGCACGGACCCCGTGCATAGGGTCCGTGCCCTTCAAAAATTTTTTTTTTAGAAATCTGCTCAAACCCGATGGCACACGGACCTAGGCACGGAGGTTAGTCCAGGGTCCGTTCTCTGCTTTACTCCAACTTCGGAACCGGTTGGAACCGGACTGGAACCGGTCCGGTTGACGTCGAACCGAACATAGGTTCGAATTGGTTCCAAGGTAAGTAACCTTGGAACCGGAACCGGTCCGGAACCGGTTCTAACCGGTTCCCACCGGTTCCGACCATTATGGACCCGGAACCGGACCGGAACCGGTCCGGTGGAACCCTTAAGCATGCCTAGTTAAGTTTGTGTGCAAATATGTTGGGATGTTTGTACGATCATTTATATATAACATTTATTCATGTATAATATTTTTGAAGTTAAATCAACTGATGTATAAATTCTTTAGAACCCGTATAAATAATATTAATTTTAGGGTTGATTTTTACATGACTACCATTAGCTATGATGACATCTGGTAGGTTTATTATTATTGTAACTATTATTTTTTTTTTAATAGGAAAATAGGTTATTTTGGTGTCATCTGAAAGGTGTCAAATAATGAATATCAAGGCTATTCGATTGGTTAACGTGGCTTTTAGTTTCAGACTATGAATTTTGAATTTGAGTGCTTTTTTTGAATCTGTGGTCGAAATCCAAATCCACTTGTTTATCTGGTATATATTCGGACCTCGATTGACAGAAACGTATTCCTGGTACGATGTAAGTCTCGAATCTTGATCCAAAAACACCAGAAAAACATGTACAAATAAATAAATAAATAAATAGATAGTGGGATAGTTTTTTAAACTTCAAAATAATTTTATTAATTTTTGAAATTGAAATAACAAGAGATAAAATTAAATATAAAAAATGTTATTATTATTTACTAAAATCAAGTAGTTAGTTGGATTCAAAATTATATCATCAATGGCGGAGCCAGAAATATCAATCTACCCGAGCTAAAATTTTAAGCCTTCCAATACTTTAATTTTTTGAATCGAACTATCCGGGTTAATATTAAATTAATCCAAAATTATTGAAAATTAATATATTAAAAATTTCAAAAAAAAATTTGTACCATGACTCCATATAATTAGTACTAGCAATTGAGGGGATTAGTCTATGCTACACCGAGAGTGTTTTTCTTCTTATTTCAATACCATTAGATCATGTGAGACCCATATATTTTTATGAAAATTGACATATGTCTTGATGATCCAATGGTTGATATTTGACCATATCATGGGAGGAGAAGTACTCCAAGTGTAGCATAGAATAATCTCAATTGAGGCACACTCGATGTAACGCCCAGAAATTCGTCACGTAAATCCGCATGCATAACTAGGGAATTTAATAATTTTAAAATAATGTAAAAATGCGTTAAATTGTTTTTATGAATGATTATTTAAATTATGTGATTTATTTGCATGTTTTAAATAATTTCTTTCGGCATTTAAATCTGTTTGATGTGATTTATGAATTTATTTGAGAAATCTTATTTTTATGATCGCGTAGGCGGGGCCGTGGACGGACGAGATGTTATTTTCACCCAAAATATTTTATGAGATTTTTAAGAGCCTTAAAATATTATTTTAAGGTTTAATTTGAAGAAAATTATGGTATTTATATATATATATTTATTTATGTGCTAGTTTTTACCCAAAATAAGTTATTTTTATGACTTTTATTAACCTTTAAAAATCCCTTAATTATATATTTCGGGATTTTCATACTATTATCAGATTAATATGTTATTATGAGTGTTAAATTCTATTTTTATTATGGTATATTATTTTTTAAAATAAATAATTAATGTATTTATTCAAAAATATTCTACCCTAATTCCTCCCTAACCTCACGTAAACTCCCTAGCCGCCTCCCTCATCCTTTCTCCATCATCTTCATCGTTCCAGCAAGAGTTTCCACAGCCCCATAGCTGAGCTTTTAAGGTTTTATATTGGTTTGGAGATCCGTTCGTCCCGTAGAGCCGTACGACGCGACATAAACGTTATTTCTTGCAAATAATCATCGAGGCACGTTTCGAATCCCTTCTTGCTCACATTTTAAATCATAGTACACTGATTTTTACATGATTGATCTATTATTGCATGCGTTTTTCAGTTTCGAAGGAGATTTTTATTGTTCATGCATGTTTCATGTTTTTTTAGCAAGATGACTCAAGTTTGATGATATTTCTGTTCATGGCTTGATCGAGTCTGCTGCCAATTGGTTCTTGAGTCTAGGAGGGTTCCTTAGGGTCAGTTTAGGAGGGTGGTCGGGTCTTGAACTAAGCTGGAACAAGGCTGGACGTGGGTTGTGTCTCGGAAGCAACCTGCGCAGATCGGTTGGAGGAGAAAGGGGTCGGGCTCTTCATGCTGGGTTTTGGCTCGAGCCAGGCCTAGTACTAAGGTTGTGTCTGGGTTCAGGGAGGTCTAGGTGTCGGAGCTCCGGCCGGTGGTGGCCGGAGCTGGTCAGAAAATCCACGGTGAGTGGACTGCGCAACTTGCGCGGCAGTTTCGGGATTCCCGGAAGCGTGGTTCGCTAGGGCTGTGTAGGGATCGGTTTTAGTCGAGTCATGGCTCGTTGGAACCGCCCAGATGTGGGCTACGTCTGGGCAGTGGAGATCCGGCCGGTGAGTGGCCGGATTTGGCCGGCGAGAAAAGAATGGAATAAGGAAAGTCTGTACGTGAATTTGGGTTGGGTAATTGGTTTTCTTTTTTTTTTTTATTTTATTTCGGGTTATGGGGTTTTTAGGTGGACCGGGCTTGGGTCTGGGTCCGGGTCAGATCACGTCTTGATGGGTCAAATTAATTTTTAGTCCGGGTCTAAATTTTTAATAATTAGGCTTGGGTATTTTATTTTAATTAATTAAGAATTTAAGTAGTTAATTAATGGGTTGGACTTGTTTAATTAATTAATTAGACTAATTTAATGGGCTTTAATAATTATGGAAGTAAGGCCATTAATTTGTCATGGGCCGTGTGATCCATGAGAATTATCGGGCCAAGTTGTGATGGGTTTAATAATTTTATTAATTCAAGCTTAAGTTAATAAGTTGATGAGCATAAATTATGTTTTAATGAGCCCATTAGTTTTCCATGGGCTCGGAGGCCCATGAAGCTTAATGGGCCAGGTCAGGTTGGGCTTTTGGGTTTTTGGATCAGTCTAAGAATTTTTGAGTTTAAGTCTAGTGGTCAGCAGCTCGAACAAGTCCATGAAAAAATAAACATCCGTAAATATATATTTAATTCATGCATGAATTTTTATTAAATATATAAATATGATTTTTAAGAAAATAAATTAAATATATATTTACGGATAAATTTTCATGAAATAAAGAAATAATGAGAATTTTTATGTTCATGCATTATTAAGAATTTTTATGATAAGTTTAATTGCATGTTAAGAAAAAAAATAATATTTTTATGGAAGTTGAAGTGAAGGTGGAAAGTGATGTGGTTGGAGGCCGGGATACCTGGGCCCGGTGACCTTCCTAATGATGTTTATGTATGATGAGCTTATGGATCCAGCTGAGAGGGCTGGTGAAGTGGCAGCACAGAGGTGGAAATCCCACCGCCACGTACATTGGTTTATAGATTGATCAATCGCTTAGTATGATGCCACCGACATGGATACGACCTGTTGAGAACTAAAAAAATTATGATAAGACATTTTATGAGATTCATTAAATATGATGTTTTTGTTTAGCATGATGATGAAGCATTATAATTATTTATTTATGTTTATATGCATATATATTTTAAGATCATGCACATATATTTATATTCACGTATTTTATATGATGTGTGCTTGTGTGTGGTTTCATTTTGTTATGTAAGGATAGAACGTGCTGAGTCTCTAGGCTCACTAGATTTAAATGGTGCAGGTGAGCAAAATGTCAATGAAGTTAATGTGTTTCCGACTGGCGGCGAGGGTGTATGAGTATCCAGACAGCTAGTACCCGTGACCATAGCTCATTTATGATATTGATGTTTTGAGAGTAGAACGTTTATTTCCGCATATGTTTTATTATTCTGGATTTTTAGTATGTGCATGAAATTTAGATTTGAGTATTTATTTTCTAAGTTTTCATGAATTTTTGTGAAAGAAATATTATTTAGCAATTTTATTATGAAATTCTTATGAAATATTATTTAGTAATTAATTTTAATTATTTAATTGCATGCGTGTACCTTTATTGTATTTTTTATGTATTTTTATTTTAAATTAAGTAAAGTTATTTTTAAGTATTATATATATATGTATGGGCATATATATATTTATATTCATTATTTTATTATCGGAGAGTTTTAAAAAAAAAATAAAAATTCAGTAGTAGTTTTAGGATGTTTCACTCGATGAGTGTGCGACGTAATACATGAATATTATTTATGTATATATTGACTAACATAGTTTATAAACTACCACATCGATCCAATAATTTACTCATTGAATAATTTATCATAACTCGGAAATCCGTCCATACATTCGAATTATTTCTCCACGTTTGTACACTCTAATACCTATAAATAAATTATAAAATGAAAGAAATATACCAAACTTATAATTTTTTTTTGTGACGTGGGAACCCGCAGCCGCTATTTTTCGGTGCACTTTGGGTAAATCCCCGGACTAACGCAATAGTCTGCAAACTACGCTAGTAAGGTAAACCACACTATCCAAGCCCTGTATGACAGACTAGTCCAAGAAGATGTTGGCAGGGGGAATAAAACTCCTGACCTATGGTAAAAAATTCATCTACTCCACCAACTTGGACAGCACAAAGGAACACCAAATTTATAAATTTTGTTAATTCTAGATGTGGTATCGCCATATATATTTTGTTTCAACTTTCAACTAACATCGCTTCGTTTTAATAAAAATTTTCCGTTTAATTTGATTGGGAAAAAAAATGAAAAATGGTAACAAATCAAATTACCATCGTACCCCAATAACGTATACGTGGCATTTTCCTATTGGTTTTACTCTGGTCAAAAATGGCCATAAGGCACACACCTCGAAAGCACACGTGTCATGCAAACGGATCACCTGGCTGAACAGCAGTTCTTATTCCCCTTCGCCGCTTCACTCGGGAGTCCACCCACACTCTTGCAAGAAAAAATTCTGTGCAATCCCATCTGGGTTTTCCCAATTATGGCCGGGGGAAGGAAAAGGATGAAGTTGTGAGTTTTCTTTAGCCTGTGTATACTACATTTAGCAATTTATGTGGTGTTACGAATTTTTTGGGATTCCGTTTCACGAGATTTGTGGGTTTTGCGTTATGTTTTATGTTCTTGCTTTGCAAAGATTGAGTTTTGTTGTTGTGGACGAGTAAAGGTTGACTCTTTTTGTGCTGAATTAGCGAGAGAAATGGAAATTTGTGGCATTCATTCGGTTTTAAATGTGCGAAGAAAATTACTATCGGATGACTTAAGGGATCCAAGAAAGTATGATTGGTCGTGAATGAATCTGTTTTATTTACTTTATGGTTTATCAAATCTGGGTAGGCTTAGAATTTAACAGAGTTTTGCCTTCAAACTTTTTTGAGATCAAAGATTATTTGGACTAGCATAAACCAAGTTGGGAAATTAAGGATGTATACCTGTGATTACATCTGTTGCGTGGATAATTATATATACGATCGATTCCAAGGAAAGTAAAATGGGAGCCATGGGTGATTTCATAATTTGTAAACGACACTATTTTTTTATGAAAGATTCCATCTCATGGAACTGTAGATTGTAAACCAATTGTTTGATAACGGTCGAAGAGATTCGGTTGTAGGGATTGGTTTCTATTGAAAACCAATTGTTTGATAACGATCGGAAAGATTCGGTTGTACGGATTGGTTTATTTGGAAACCAATCACTAAAGAAAACTAAGCACTTGATAACGGCTGAAAAAGTTCGGCTGTGCAGAAACAATCATTAAACAAAGTTCTCGCCTATTACACGTGCTGCAAGAGGCGTAGCCTGTTTCAATTGTGCAAGCATCGGCCTTGCCGCTTACACGTGTTGCAAAAGGCGTGGCATGTTTCAATTATTCTTTAATTGAAATCCCCCCTCTCATTCGTAGTTTTTGGTTGTTTCGGAATCGTCGCTAATAATTTAGTTTTCAGGATTGGTTCTTTATGTATGTAGTTATGATCAATATATCTGAAACCAATAATTAAATAACGGCCTTGCTGCTGACACGTATTCTCGAACACGTGGCCTGTTTTTTTGCTGCCTCTGTTTGACTTAACGACGTAGTTTTCCTTATTTATTTTTGAGAAATCATCAGTAATTATTAAGCATGTGTGATTGTTCTTTAGGTGTGACAAGCCAAAAGGTTGGAATATAATTCTGTTTATATTATTCGAATTTCCTGGATTTCAGTACTAACCCCACCCCCCCACCCCACCCCACCCCACCCCACAAAATAGAGTGTCATTGGGAAGAATAGGATGTGGACCAAACTAAAATGGTTGCAATTTGAATTTGAGTGCATCATCGGTTGCCTACATCTCTAATTCAAATCATAGATCCTAGAGCAAGATGATTCAGACAACTATGTAAAAACCAGGGACATAAATGCATTATGGTTTGACCACTGTTAATCAAATAAGAATAACCAAAGTTTTCTATTGCCAGTGTATACGTGGTCTCATTGCTGATCTTTGGTCGTGCTGAATTGTCACATTAAATAAGCATCTCGAATGGCTATACTTTTGAGAATTTTCCAGCTGCATTCAACCACCTGTGAATTTCTTTACTGATTTATCAATTCAGCTACAGTTTCTGCGAATGATATTTGTTCTATTCGTTTATTTTTCAAGTGGCATTCTTAACCAACAGCGAAGAAGTGCAACTGTGGTAATATCACTTCTTGATTTGATATTTCTGTTTTCCCCTCGATTTTTGTTCTTGTAGGTTGGCTGATACAATCAAAGAAGAGAGAGGAGAATCAAGTGTGGATTCAGATGAAGAACAGACATGGTCCGCGCTTCCAACTGAGCTTTTGGAACAGTTTCTTTCCCAGTTAAACTTAAAAGACAATATCCGTGCATCTGCCGTTTGTAAGAGATGGTTAGCTGTTGCAATCTCTGTCCGACAAGCCAATAAACCTCCCTGGTTAATGTATATGCCTAAACATGGGGATTTGTATGAATTCTATGACCCCTCCGAGCGCAAGAAATATTGGCTCAAGTTTCCGGAGTTGCACGACTCTAGACTTTGTTATTCCAAGGATGGTTGGTTGCTGATGATGTCGCCTAGACCTCAAAACATATTCTTTTTTTGCCCTTATACCAGAGAGGTGATAAATTTGCCTGTTCTCCGACGGTTAGCACTTCACATGATTGCTTTTTCGGCCGCGCCAACATCTCCTAGCTGCGTCCTTTTCACAGTTAGGCGAGTGGTAGGCTCAATTGTTGAAATCAGGACATGTCGTCCTGGTGATAAAGAATGGACAACCGTTAATTACGACAGCCATCCAGCATTTGACTGCAGTCTGTTCGATAAGATTGTTTTCTCCAAGGGCCATTTCTGTTGTATGAGCAACAGCAGCGTTGTTGGGCTTTATAATCCCAGCAAAAGTTCTTGGATTGTTCATCATGTGCCCCTACCTGAGAGGCCCCTAAATTCATCTCCAAAATCTTGGTATAACAGAAAGTTCTTGGCACAGCATGATGGAGATGTTTACCTTGTAAACAGCAGCTCTCATGATGACCCGCTCGTATTCAAGTTAGACGAGACAAAGATGGCATGGACCAGAATCAAAACTTTAGTAAACATATCGCTCTTTGTGAGTTTCTTTTCATCCCATGCTGTGACAGATCTCCTGGGAACGATGAGAAACAGCGTCTACTTCCCCAAGGTTCTCTACTACGGCAAGCGGTGCGTTCAGTATTCCCTGGATAAAGAGAGATTCTTTCCCCGAAAGAAGCTGAATGATTGGGAGAAGAACGACACCTTTGATCGCATTTGGATTGAAGCCCCGGAAGACGTATCGTTCTTGAATGAACGGGGCGACACAGGTAATAATACTTGATGCTTGGCTGTATGTACTTGGACTAGAATGTCACCCTTTTCTCATCTGTTCTGCTTAGTTTCAAAACAAGGAGTAAGTGTTGTACAAATATGGTGATGGGTTCTTCATTAATTATGACATCCGTTTTGGTCCTAACATCCAAATTCATTCGTTTTTAGAGATACTTTCTCCAAAATTTATTCATATTTTCAGGTTTTACTAGAAAAATGCACATAAAATGCACATACATTGCATATAAAGTGCACATATGTTGCACGTACAGATGAGTTTATGAATAAAGTCAACATTTAAATAAATTTGATCGATATTTCAATGAACAATGATACATAACAACCAAACAGGTCAGGATATTTGCTCAAATACTTGACTAGAAATATGCACATAAAAAGCACATACATTGCATATAAAGTGCACATATGTTGCACGTACAGATGAGTTTATGAATAAAGTCAACATTTAAATAAATTTAATCCATAGAACAATGATACAAAACCAGAACAATGATACAAAACCACCAAACAGGTCAGGATATTTGATCGAACTATGATAATTACGTAACTATGATATATTTTTATATAGGTATGTAATATTTTATATATTCGATTTTTTTTTTATTAAATTGATATAATTGACTGATATTTCAATAAAAGTTTAAAAATATCATTAAAGAAAAGTTGCTATAAGAATATACTTCTTTTATAAAACCAGAAATTTTCTAAGTACAGGGATTTTACTTTTAATTACCTTCCTCCAAGGTATTCTTAAAAAACAATGTTTTTTTTTCTGACAGGGATGTCCGATGTTACAAATATTAAATTTATTTTTCCAAATCAAAACTAAAAAAAAAAGCCAATCGCAGATCGAAAAACTCTTTTTCTCTACGTATTTCAATTCGATTATTCTAGTTAATTCGGTTAATCAAGTTTTAACAGATAAATTACAGAGTCTTCATTATTTCAAACATTGGTTTGCGTTATTGGATTCAAAAAAAAAAACAGAAAAAGAAAAAAAAAAAGAAAAAAAAAAGAAAGAAAGAAAGAAAGAAAGAAAGAAAGAAAAGAAAAGAAAACAGATTCGTATTCAAAGGCATATTGGAAAGGAGAAAATCAGGGAAGATTGATGTCCCTTGAGTCTTATTTTTTTCTAACTCAACCCATTGGTAAATACTGTGTCCTTTGGGCAAATGCAGTCACACTAATACTACTCGAGTTTTCAGTATCTCCCTCGCCACGAATGCCACTTTAGCTTCAACTGAAACCACAACGGCGGAACCCCCAAAACACCTCGTGTCAGTTTCGGATCAAACACGTCAAACTGAACACGATTTAAGGTGTCCAGAATGACCTGTGTCGGCACAGCTGGAAGCAGCACGGGGCGAGCCTCAGCAGGGACTGTTCCAGCCAATTCGCGAGCTTTTTGCAGATGCGCATTGGCAACAGAAGCCATTTCAAAAACCGCATCTCGCAGTCCCTCGCGAGAATCAATCTGAATTGCCAGCTGCCCGCCTTCATTTACCAACAGTCCATGTTTTTCTGCCACCCTGATGGGTATATAACGAAAATGGCAGTTTCGGCTTGCATGGTAGGGCAGGGACTTCAGAAGCAGTAGAAGACCACTAGCCTTGCCTATATGTGATGCAGCATGGTCTGCTACTGTAGACTTGATACCACCAGCTTGAAGTGTCGAGTAAAAAATGGTTGACATGGTATCTTCAGCATATCGCTCCAACTCTTCCACGGTTATTGGGATATCGGTAACCTCTCTCTTGGCATCATTGATCCGAGCTTCCACAGAACGTCTCAACCAAATCTTGCTAATTTTGTGCTCATGTAAAACAGAAGCAAGTGCCTGAGCTACTGGATGCTCAATCAGCTTATTTGAAAATATCTTGTCAATGGCATCTTGCCACCATAATAGACGCATCAGACCAATTTTAGGATCAGAAGCAACATCCATAGCTTTCGCTGTTTCGATGTTAAAAGCACGCAGAGTGAAAGCAGATTTTCGCATATAAGGTGGAAGTTCGAGAAGGCAGAGATAGTGGTGGTAATCATAAGTTCGTACTTGCTGAACACAATACGATAGAGCGGCTCGTACACTACTAGATGTGGAAGCACCACTCATTGGCTTCTAATATATTTGCCCTCTGCATTGAGTTTAAAGATCAAATGAATGCCATAAAATGTAACACATGAGATAACTACGAAAGACTTGACATTTATACATTTCTTCAACGCATTTGCGGATAGAACACAGAAAGGACACCTTTTGACAGAAGAAACAAAAGACGATGAACTGCAACACACTGGTAAAGGAGTAGCATGGAAACTTATGTATGACGTAGTAGTTCGTCAATAACATAAACCATAGTGCAAAATTCATTGATACAATCGCTCACTCTGTGCTGTACTTGCATTGGATGACCAAGAATTCTAACAGAAGATTTATTTTGTTGACAACAGAGTCGTGAACAAGTTCATGCATCTACACATTTTTAATGAAAATGAGGATAGCTAGAAGATGATTTGATTGAGAGCAAAACCAAGAAAAAACTATTCTTCCACAACTTAGAAGTTGGTTGGTCTTATATGTAAAATTATGATTCCGCCACCCATAAATGTTTCGAGACTCAGGCTACGTTCGCGTGCGTTTGAGTTTTCTAACACAATAAGTCACCCTTTTAAGAAGTAATCTCAAACACAGCCATTCTTGGCTTTTTGGAAGCAATCCCAACACTACCTAGTCTCGCTCAAGTATTAACACGAAATCTATGTCTTTCCGATGGGTCAATTCACAGCAGCAAACAAAACTAAAGAGGTTAATCTACTGCATTTCACATTTCAGGGAAAGTACAACAGTTGAAACAAACTTAGTACAAATAAATGCATCAAAACAAAAACCCTTAATTTGGCCGTCAAATTTCCTCAATTCATCGAACAGCAGGCACACTTGCCCTCTTACACGAAAAATTACCGACATACAGCAAAAACCCACGAGCAATAACAAGTGAAAATCATTACAAACTGTAAGACGGGAGATCGTAAAAGAGAAAAACCTGATCTTGATAGGAAATTGGGCAGTATATGCAGATTGACTGGATAGATCAGAGGAAGACAATATTCTTCGGTCTCACTGGTGGCGAAGAGTTTTACCCACGAAGGGGTTTTGGGGACAAATCGAAACTGCGAACAAAGATTTCAGAGACAGCCACACACAAAGTTGCATTGAACTGGTCATTAGATATTATTTACAAAATAGTTTTCCTTTTAAATAGTTAAAGAGTGTTTTGATGAATTTATTTAAAATATTACTTATAATCTGTTTCGTTAGTCATTAGCCTATAGTTGCGAAATATTATTTTCATTAATCATTAGTTTAATTAGAGTTGCGAAATATTATTTTCAAGAGTAATCTCTTGAGATATGGTATGTCGATAATTTGCACGAGTAACTCAAACACGAGATTTGTTTCATAAAATTGACTAATTTAACTATCTCACAAAAATTTGTGTGTAAAACATTACAAGATAATTATCAAACTATGTGATGTGATAAACATTACAAAATAAAATTATCTCGCTGGTTAATTTTTTTTAAAAATATTTTATATTTGACGCACCTCATGAAAAATAGTATTTTTTACAAAAATATAATGTTTATTATTATTATTATTATTATTATTATTATTATAGATATGAGTCTTATGGGACGGTGGCATGGCTCCGTTTGGTAGCCTATATTATTAATATGTGTATAACTTATTCTATCAAATTTCACGTTCTTCTCATCATATTATTTATCCATCTATTAATTATTTATTTTACATCAATCAAATCATCAATTATTTATCTTACATCAATCAAATCATTTAATTTAAATTACTATATTACCCCTTATAAATAATATTATTCATATTTTATTTATTGTTAAAAGGGTAAAATGGTAATTTTTCATTTTTTAATATAAAATTTTATCTATCAAATCAATAAATTATTCATCAATCAAATCAAATATTATATTCACTATCATTATTTATTTATTTTTTATTACATTATATTACTTATCTATGTATTATTTATCCCATCATATCTACCAAGCGGTACCATATTATAAAGAAAAATGCTAGATGTACACCTTGTTTACACTCTTACTTAAAATTTTTCCAATTTCTCTCATTAATTGCAAAAATACCCATGATAAGAAATAAATATCTAGTTGATCAAAGAAAGTTTTATAATTAATAAGGAATGGTGTATACCTTTGAAACATCTACTACTAATAAATGCGGAATTTTTTTTTTTAAATAATACTAAGTAAAATAGATGTACATACATGCCCATACATATATGCACAAAATAAACAGATTTAAAAATAACATAAATAAAATGCAACATTCTTACTTAAATAACTGAGTCAAACTTAAATAGAATACTGTCAAACAATCCACTTAAAAGTTTGCATGCAATAAAAATAGTACTAAAATTCACCACTGACAAACATAAAAGAAACAGAGTTTTTAAAAATTCTTAAAAATATCCATAAAGACTCAGCCGGCGATCACGGGGGATCACTACATGTCCGCTCATACGTCCTCACCACCGGTAGGAACTACATCTTCCTTTACGTACTCATCTGCACCATATAAGTGTAGTGAGCCTAGAGGCCCAACATACTAACATAACAAGGGTTTAAAATAATTTAAATCACTGGAATACTAATACATAACATATACATGAATGAGCATGCTTAAAAATCATGAATCATGACTGAAAATCTTGCTTAAACTTGATCTTATATATAATCATATATTACATACATAAACATTGTTGAGCATAACATTTTCTAACATCGCATGGTCATATCCGTAGTGTAACCTTAAACTTAAAAGTTCGACTGATCAGTCTCTTAGAACCAACGTACGCGGCGGTGACGAATTACCTCTTACTGGTAGTAAACTACCCTTAAATTGACAGTAAACTGCCCTTAACATGTGGGGACTGGTCCCCCTTAAATTGTCACAATACTTCAACTTCTAACATAAAATTATTTTCTAGCTCAACCTTAAACATTAAATCATGCCATAAAATTATTTCATGAATGCATGCACTGAAAATATGTCCGTAATATATATTTAATTAATTTTTCATAATATAATATACTTATACTTAAAATAGACTTTATGCATAAAAATAATTAAATATATATCCCGGACTTATTTATTTTTCATGGGTTGGTCCAGACTGCTGGTCACTCACTCTAAGCTCATTAAACTTAAATAAAAGCCCAATAATCATTTCTTAGCCCAAATAACTTAATTAAACTTAATTGGGCCTAAATAAAAATATTTAAGCCCATTAACTTAATTAAGCCCAATAAAATTCTAGACTGGCCCAAAAATCCACTGACTGGCCCAAAAATCCACTGACTGGCCCAAAAATTCTCATGGGCTCCCAAGCCCATAAAATTATTGGGCTAACTTAAATAAATTATTTAAAGCCCAAATAAAATTATTTGGAGGCCCAAATAATTTTCTAACTAATTAATAAAAGCCCAAAACCAATTAATCTCTTAATTAATTAAAAATTAAAATACTCGAGCCCGGCCCACCTAACCCGGACCCGGACTCACTTGAACCGTCCCTAAACTCTACTGACCCGACCCTGACCCCAAGACCCGACCCAGCACCCAGCCCCAGCCCCAGCCCAAAACCCGTACCCCCCCTCCCTACTCCCTTCGGCTGCGCGAGCAGCAGCCCTTTCAGGGCTGCTGCCGCCTTGCTCCGGCCATGGCCGGCCGGAGCGCCGCCGGCTGGACCTTCCCAAGGTCCTGCCGGTCCTAACCTACCATGGCTCGGTCCCAGCCATGCCCCATACAGCAGGACCGAGCCCCTCTTCCAACAACCCTAAACTGTGCACCCCAAGATAACCAGCTGAGATGGCTTCGTTCCTAGCCCTTCCTGGTTCGATCCCACTGAGCCAAATGACTCCTAGGACCCTCACTCACACCCTTACACGACCAGCAGCAGTCTGGTCCCTCCCATGGCTGAAAAACGTGGCTATGTCCAAGCAAACAAGCAAAAACATGAATAAAAACATGACTAAACATGCATGCTTCAAATTTCCAGATTTTCTAACGTAAAAATCGTGGTGATTCTGATGAAAAGAGATTTAATAGCTTATATAGTGTAGAAGAAAAGGAATCAAACATGCCTTTATAATTGTTTGAAGTAGGTTGATGCGTATAAGGGCTCCGGGACGACGAACGGACCAAAAACTCGATAAATCTTCAAAGAACGAGTTGATCGGCTATGGAGGACTATTTTTCTGAGATGGAGGCGTGAAGAGGGTTTGGAAGAAGGTGGGAGTCGGCTGATTAGGGTTGAGAGATAGGGTAGGTTTGTTTTAAATTTGATAAATAGAATTAAAATAGGATATTAACTAATTTAGAAATAAAATCATACCTAATTAAATATTTAAAACTCCATAATAACTTAATAATTCTGATAACACAACCCAAATCCCGAAATATAAATTTAAGGGATTTTTAAAATTTAATAAAAGTCATTAAAATGACTTATTTTGGCTAAAAATAAACCCTTAAATAAATATATAACTAAATACTAAATTTTTCTTGACAAAATACCTTAAAATATTATTTTAAGGCTCATAAAACTCATAAAATATTTTTGGCTAAATATTTTGGTATCTCGTCCGTCCACGGTCCCGTCTACGCGATCAAAACAATTAATTTCCATAAATCATGAAAAATCACTAATTATGGGTTAAATGCTTAAAAATAACTTAAAACATGCACACATAATTTCACATAATTATTTAACCCATAATCTAAAATTCTAAATAAATAAAATCCCTAATTATGCATGCGAATTTACGTGCTAAAAATACTGGGTGTTACAACCTTAGTTTACACCGAGGTGTACATCTAACATTACTCTATTATAAAAGAACATACTAGAGATCCACTTAAGAATAGAAGGATAATATGTTAAGATTTTTTAAATATATCAGGAAACAATTCTGAGAATTGGAGCGGAAGTATTTTGATTTTCGGATTCCATAAATAAAAAATGGTCGCTATAATAGGAAATTTGTATTTGTTATATAGAAGGAATGTTAATCAAATCAAAACCCCATAACAATTGGAGTCTTTTCAGAACCAAAACCTACTACTATAAATACCCAATTCCCAAAACTAACTAGAGTCTTACGCCTTCCAAAAAAAAAAAACTAGTCTCTTACGTGAAAACCCGTCAAAGATTTGCATGAACTTTTGGTGCATGAACTTTTGGTGAATTGATTTTGAAGATGGATCCGTATTTCCGTACTGAAGACGATGATAGTTGTGAAGAATACGAAGAGTACTTTCATACGCTGTTCCCGCCATATAAAAGCAATTGTCCACCTTGGCCGCCGTGGATCGCAGTTTCCCGATCATGAAGTCACCAACCAACTCTCAGCTTCAGCCGCGGACGCCGGAATCTCCACATACGGTGTCGGAGGACATCATGAAGAGGTTGGATGAAGTTGACGAATTCTTTGAGTTCAAGACTCCCACTATTTGGCTACATCAAGAGGAAGAAGATCTAGAACAGACGATGTCATCACCACATGATCATCAAGGAACAGCGGTGAAGATCATGTGGGAGAAGACGATGGACTTTTGGGTGAGACGACAACTGCTTAGTGTCTTGGATTCAAGATCTGCTGAGTTTAGAACATGTCGTCGAAGAGTAATAGGGATTCGAGAGTTGATGGAATATGTTGTGGATTTCTTTGTAAAAGGCCAATATTGAATAATATATTAGATCATGTGTGCAGGAACATTACCAAGGATTTACACCCGATGTTTATGTTTTTTTTTTACAACGATGTCTCAGGATTTTCAATATGATAATGTGAATACTAATTTGTTTATAAGAAAAAAAATTCTTACTCATTTGTTTTTAGCGTTGCAAATACTATAAGATCCTTTTTAATTAGTATTTTATGGTGGGTTTGGAAATCTCGCAATTTATGGCTATTTGAACAAAAGTGGACCACCGAACTTGAGATTATTTTCAGATCTAGTACTGCTGAATGGATTGAATTTTCGACACAACCATAAACTATTGGAGGTTCTAGCCGTCTGACTTTAATTTACTTCTTAAACATCTAGCTTTGTGATGTTGTTTTAAGGATATGCTCTGGTAGCATATTATTTGTTATTATTATTAGTGCTTGGTTGTATTGGTCTCTTTCTAGAGATTAGTTATAGTCCAGTAGAAGATTTTCTCATAGACCAGTATTTGGTTTTGTTCTGAGATTTAGTAACTTTCTGTTATTTAGTTTTGCTGATCTTGGTTGTATTTTTTGGTTCTTGGGATTATTCTTATATCCCTTTTTTCCTCTGGTTCGTTGTTAATACCAGTTGAACTCTGGGTTAGTAGACATTGTACATTGCTCTTTTTGATTTATAATATTGAACTATTGTTTCTGGAAAAAAAATTAGTATTTTCCGGATGGATTTTCAATATGATGTGCAAGATCCTGAGTTTAGCTTGAATGCAACTTTGAATTTGTTTTTAACATTTTTTAATTTTTAATATATAGAGGCCAAAACGTTTCTGAAATTAAATACAAAGCTGAACAATGCATTCATCTAAATACAAATTAAATACAAAGATATGTTATTCTTTCTATTCGTCTGCCTAAATATAATGATTCCCATTTCCAAGAACTTCACCTCTCCAGGATTCCACTCTTTCAGCTCGTGAATTTAAGCGGCTATAGTATTAATGCTTAATTCCTTGTTTTTTGCGAGCAAAGATTTCCAAGAAAACAATTTTCCTTTTAAATATTTAAAGAGTTTTTGGATGATCTTATTAAAAATATTTTAAATTTGATTTCTTATAATCTGTTTCATTAATCATTACCTTATGGTTGTAAAGTATTATTTTGAAAAGTTGTATGTTGTGAGATAATCTAACAAATCTTTTATATTTGGAATTGGTCTACCTTGTCATATTTACATTTGAAAGTAATATATTTGATATAAAAAGTAATATTATATATGGATAATCTAAATAGGAAATCTGTGTCAAAAAATTGACTGACAAGTTCGTTTCAAATTAATTTTAGTATATTTAAAATTTTATAAACTTAACACTTGAAATGTTTGAATAAAATATTATTATATTTGAGATTATAAAAACTTTTTATCAAGATAATTACCAAAAAATATGATATCATAAAAATCACAAAATTAGACTAACTTTTGAGTGAAGTCATATTTGATCCATCGAATGAAAAAATATTATTTTTTATGTCAAAATTATTAATTTTTATTATATATACAAGTTTTGTGATACGGTGTTACATACCATAAAAATAATGCATATATAATATCATTTGACGTTATATTAATAATGTATACGTACGATCGTTTGACATTATTGCAGCGTTTGGTTGGCAGGATAATGAGGGATTCTTGCGAATAGTCCGGCGTTTCTCTCGTTTTTTACCTTTCCTATGATAACCTGGGGCCCGTGATAAATGCACTATTCACGCTTGAAAACATGGGAATTAAATCCCTAACAAAACCCAAGAATTATTGTCCTACTCTGAACAGTGATCTTGATAATATGGGTGGTTTACGTAATTACCCTTTGCCCTACCTCTCCTTATATCATCATTTCTCTCTCATTTTTTTCTTCCACACGTGAAATCACAGCCGCTGTTACAATGGAGCTTGCTTTATCTTTCGAATCCTCCTACGGTAGGTTAACTTTATCCCATGAATCCATTTTTTATGTACAATTTTTGTGCTAATTTTTTCATCCTTCCTCTATCTCTACGAAATTTGGCTACGAATTTGAATTTTTTCAAGAACCTTGTAGACATTGCGATGGCGGAAGGTTCTTTCATATATAAATTACCGAGAAACCCATTATTTGTTTCATTAAAAAATTAATCTCAAATGCAATTTTGTTTGACACAGGTTGAGTACATGTGAATCACTTCCAAACATAACTTGGAATCTTCTTCTAGGAACGGTAATTAATCTTCGTGTTGAAGCATTTAATTTGCACATTGGGCTGCCATTTATGATGTAGAATGATATTGAGATGTATTTTGATTTCACATTATTTCTATATATTCACGTAACCAAAAAATAAAGTTCTCATTTTGGTTTAAATATGCCTTAGTGCAGATGTGGGTATTATGATTGTGATTATGTATTAAGCTTATTATCCGACTAAATTTTTATGTATTGTTGTTGATTGAGTGCGGTGGCCCCCCGATGGACACGAAACGTAGAAAACTACTACTCATTCTTCTGGTTCAACAATTGTTGTTTCGAAACATATTGTTGGTGTGTCTTTTAGTCCGCCAACATAGACTGGTAGCGAGACGGCATCGTGCACCTCGTACCAAGCAGGTGTCGTACAAAATGTCGAACAGAATGAATGCTCAATTGAGCCATTTGAATATGATTATTGAAGCTGGAGATGTTCAATGTTTGGTTAACTTGAGGATGAATCGAAATGCCTTTGGGAGATTGTGTTATCTTTTAATGAACTTTGGAGGGTTAACAGACTCTCGATACGTGCGAGTGCAAGAGAAGGTAGCAATGTGTTTGTCCATATTGGCACATCATAAAAAAAATCGGGTCACGAGTCATGATTACATGCGTAGTGGACATACAATAAGTGCTCACTTTCATGAAGTACTACTTGCGTTGTTGAAGTTACACCCGTTGCTTCTGATAAAGCCTACCCCAGTCGATGCAAATTGCGACAATGAAACTTGGAAATGGTTCGAGGTATGGTTTCAACAATAGGTATTCCATATACTGAATGAAATCAACTGTTGATTCATATTAATGCAATAACTTATTTCAATTTTTTTATGAAGGGTTGCCTAGGTGCGTTGGATGGCACACATATTGGTGCACATGTTCCTGCTAAAGAAAAGGCTAAGTACAGAAACAGAAAAGGAAATATTACGATTAATGTGTTGGCAGTTTGTGATCGAAATATGAACTTCATTTATGCTCTTACTGGCTGGGAGGGATCTGCGGCTGATTCAAGAGTTTTAAGAGACTCCTTGACCCGATCGAATCCATTCAAAGTTCCACGAGGTACTATAAGTACTCGTCATTTTATTTGCTATGAATTTTTTTTGATTCATTCAATAAAAACAACATATTCGAAAATATTTCAGGTTGTTATTATCTGTGTGACAACGGGTACGCTAATACAGAGGGATTTTTGACTCCGTACAGACGAGTAAGGTATCATAGAGATGCTTGGGGAAACCGAGCATCTGCACCACAAGATTACCGTGAGCTATTCAATTGGAGACACTCTCAAGCACGAAATATCATTGAAAGATCATTTGGATTGCTGAAAAAGAGATGGGTCATTCTTCGTAGTCCATCGTTCTATCCCGTGGACGTTCAAAATGATATCATACTTGCTTGTATTCTCTTACACAATTTTGTCCGTACACAAATGCCAGATGATTCGACAGAGGAGTTTGAAGAGGATTTTGGTAGTCCAGTACAAGAGCCAGAACATGATTTCATAAGTACCTTTCAATCATCAAACGAGTGGGACAATTGGAGAGATGGATTTGCAATGTCGATGTGGAACCAATATCATTAACTTAGTTATATTTTACTGTTGTATCGCACAATGAATGTTTATTGTAGGATACGATGTTCATTTTGTTGTTATGCTTGTTATGTCAATGACTTAATGTTTGAGAACTTTCTTGTACTTGAGTTGTTTGAGGTCTGAAATTATTTAATTTTGTATTGTCTCTAACGTTTAGTTCCTACTTTCTCATATCAAATCACATATATTATTCTAATCTTATTTTATTTCAGGACATAATTTGCAGTTGTTCAACCATGAGTAGCGTTGCAATTTCAGGGACCGGTAGTGGGCGAAGTACTAAAGTTGATAAGACAAGACGAGCTTGGAGTGCCCAAGAAGAGGCAGTGTTGATACAATCATTGAAAGAAGTTGTCACAAAGGGTTGGCGAAGTGAAAATGGATTTAGAGCAGGGTACTTGACCCTCTTGGAGAATTCGATGCAGACAGCAATTCCAGGTACCACTTTACGCGGAAATCCTCATATAAATTCAAAGGTTCATGTGTGGAAGAAAACCTACAGTTCGTTGGTAACTTTATTATCAAAAAGTGGAGTTGGTTGGAATGATGCAAAGAATACGATCGATGCAACAGACGAAACTTGGGAAGCAATTGTGAAGGTAACTATATCAAGTACTGTAACAGTGCATTAGTATGTTAAGCTTTTAACCCCTTTCGATTTGTGAATGATGCAGCAAGAACCTAGCTTACGTGCTATGCGACATAAGCAGTGGACACATTACAATGATTGGTGTGATATATTTGGGAATGACCGAGCTACAGGGGATCGAACAAAGGATTACGAGCATGTTTGGCAAAGAGTTCTGACCCTTGAGAGAGAGATATCGCGTGACGACTATTTCCTCAACAGTGAAACAGTTAACCCCATGTCTATGACTGAGGGCTCTATCTCCGACACGCAGAGCCCAACGTCGAAAACTAATGCAGCTGCAACCTCAAAAAGTAAAAAAAGGAAGCAACCAACAGACAAAGATGAGCCCCTCGTTGAAGCTATCAACAATCTCGCTCATATAACCAAGGATACGATGTCACAATTGATTACTGAAATGCATTCCGAAGAGAAACTGTCTGAAATCCAAGATAGGGTATTGGATGCGTTGAAGGGGCTGCACGGGTTCTCGCAGGACGAACAAATGATTGCTGCGCAGTTGCTATTCAACAACCATAATGAGTTAGCACTGTTCAAACGTCTGGAAGACCACGATAGGGTATGCTTTCTAAAGCGGCTGCTGCGTGGTGGGTAAAGCCCTGTGTTTGTTAATTGTTCCATTGTGTTTTTTTATTGGTGAAAAACCATGATGGTGAAAGTGGTTGATGGTTTCCTACTGTTTTTTTGGTTCCAAATTTGAACTTGGATATCCCATGAAGTGTAGTTAAATCACTGTATTCATGGGTAATTTTCATGTGTGGTAGGCACGTATGGTATGAAAATACAATTAAATCCTATCGGATTGAAGTTTAAGTAGCTATTATGTTACAAATATATGTTTATGAATATGGTTTTTGTTAAAAAAGATAATATAGTTGGTGATGCACTTTGCTCACATGAAATTTTTTTCACGATATTGGTAAATAAATATTTCAATCGAGCAAATGTTTTGGTTACAAAATATTTTATAAGATACTAATATTTGCTCAGCTTTTTTTTTTCAAGTGTTCCTGTGAATTATGCAAGAAAAGGCTGATTTTGCTTTCTTTGGACAACTTATGTATGAATCCATGAATGACTCGGTGTGCTATTATAGCAATAGTTTTACTTCAAGCTGGATTCCACAACATAGTTACCACGAGAACCCCCCACAACATACTTAACTTCCCTGCTAATTTTACTGGAGTTGCTAAAACTCAGTTTCCGCCAACAACTCGCATTCCATTTAGTCCACATTTTAATAAAAGGTGCACTCAATTTTTAATTTCATGTCCTTGGATTCATATTACTTAACGACGTACCCATTCGCATTCGAGAAGATCTAAATCGATGAACTCAAATAATTTTAAAGAACAAAGAGCTAAGAGATGGTATGTATTCATAGAGGTTCATATATGTCCAATACTTTCCAAATAGAGTTTGCATTCCTAAAAATAGGTTTTCAAATATAGATACACATGAGATTGAAAATATGTGCACCTATGCACACTGCAAACCGCTAAACATACATACGACATACATGCACGATACAACATTTTACACATATGGAACATACATACACGCTAATGCACACTTCGACATCATCCAAAAGAGTAATAGATATATTCATCCACATTACACAAGTCACGACCGTGGTAAAATTGCGGGATGAAAGTGCAAAACGAAGCTGACACAAGCACACATAACCAATAGTTCAACAGAAGCTAGGAAGTAGAGTCATCAGATGAAATTTCAAAAACTTCAACCTTCTGAGCTTTCTGCTCCTCCGACTTCAGGCTATGGATCTTTTCTTGGATAATTAACTCATGCTTGATGCAAACAGAGTCATTCTGCATCTGTATCGGAGATTGACTAACAGTAGGAGAGTGACACAACTTTTGCTTCTTATGACTCGGTTCTGGAGCATCTTGACATTGCCCAACTTTGACAAGGTGGCCTTCAATATCAAATTCTTCAGAATCACTGCAAACAAAAGTTTCAACATCATCATCAGAGATAAGATCAACCACTGGAACTTCATATTTGCTCGTTACTGTGTCCTCAAAACCTAATTTACTAGCAACAGACATTTTTACGGAAAATAAAACAGGTAACAGAGACAATCACTTTCATTCTTTGTGTTATGAGATGTGGCCTACATATATATGGGGAGAATTTAATGAAGTGTAGTGGCGAACTACTTGCATTAAATTTTATGTGTTTTCAAATCATAAAATCAGAAAATATCATTTGTAGGTCAACACCTACAAAATATTTGACAATCATTCTTTTCACAGTCGTGTAATAAATATGGATATATATGGTTGGGAATGTAATGAATTAAAAAATTAATACGGTTTATATATGCAGCCTCATTGAATGGTAGAATGATGTGGCCTACAAATAAAGAAGCATTTCCATACAAAACAATATTGAATTAGAAATAAATGAACTTATAACACGATAAATGAGAAAGTAAATTGTCACAAACATCGCTGATATCAAATTTAGAACATGTTTGAAATGATAGCTCAGATATTATGATAGATAGATAAGCACACATACCTGATTATGCGCAAAGTGTGCCACACCAAAAACATTTGAGAGACTTGTCCATGGAATCTATAGTGTTCACTGGACAACAAATTATACATACAACTACGGTTCTAAACATAACCAAGTTAGTCTACCACTTATATTAGATAAGTTTGGAAATCAGCTAAAATATAGTACATACGCACAATAATATTATATATGAAAGTCAACTATCACTCCGTTTCATCCATCATCTTGCTTATCTCATCCGATAACTTTTCAATTTTCATACCGAGTTTGCGATTCTCAACAATTAAATCCGAGACTTGTTTTAGTAGGTCACCTAATTTCTTGATCTTCTTTGGCTTCGATGTGGAAGGTTCTGCTGTAGTAGTACTTGAGGAACTTGATTCATTTATATTGGGAACCTCATCATGGTTCCTCATCGTCGATCGGAATGCTTCCTCCGCCCCTTTTTTACTATCATAACCTTGGAAACAAGCCCTACTAAAACCAACAACTTGGTCCTGTGTTTCCTTCCATGTATCGTACACTCCAGGCTTCTTTCCAACAAAAACTACGTAGCATGCCTTTTTGCCCTGGAAAAAAAATAATCAAAGATAATTTATGTTATAAGGAAAAACATATAAAAATTAATCAAGGAGTAAATCAGTTTCAATTACATCAGTCAATTGATATACGTGCTATTGCCACAAGATTATCTTGAAACCAAAATAATTACAACACTAATCAATATGCTAATTAGTAGCCAATCAATCAAATATACATGTACAGACACAAGTGCATCAAACATGAAATAGGTGGAGCATATACACGTTTGAAAGACACCTAGCTTAATGTTTATTCCATCCTCGGTAAGCAAAACAAACGTATATTCACATTGGTTCCCTTTTCAAGATTTACTTATATGAAAGGGTAAACAATTTTATATTTCAAATTTTTGTTGGCGAAGTGAAAATGTCAGCGCATGGGGTAAAGCATGGTAAATGTTTTTCATATCAGAAAAAAAAAATAGGGTTGAAACATAAACAATTTCATCATATTGCTATGAACAACCATTTATTGTAAATAAATGATAAATTAAAAATTCACCATCGCATAGATCTTGAATAGAAGTGAAGGACCAAGTGCTATTGTGAATCAGTCTCCAACGAAGCTTCTATAATGTCGCCCAAGAAAATAACAACAATCCGACCTGCGAGATCTGGATTTCATATAGTTAGTCGGACAGATCAAACGAACTAATGAAAAACGGACATGAAGTGTTCCTATAAGAAGGTCTGATTTTTACCTTGTTTTCGATCGAAGTCCAAGGACTTTGATGCGATTTTTATAGTGTTTTCAAGATTCAGGCGTCATAGCGATGGAGGAGGAAGAATGTATGAAGATCTACGATATTTGGGGATCATGGGTTGAGATAGGTTGTTAGGTAAATAATGTTTGGTCAAGGGATAAATATGGAATATGAAAATATACCTCACTCTTTTATCCACAATATTATCACATTTACCAAACACCTACACCTTACTAACGTAATAATTAATATCCTTATCTGATACATTATTTACCCTATTTTAATCCTAACATTATTTATCACATCACACCTACCAAGTGAAGCATATATATTAAAGCAACCACGTTTTACCTTATATTTTAGATTTTACATAAAAATAAAAATAAATTTTTTTTGCATCAGCTACCTTACACATTCATTAAACTTTCATTTTATGAACATAATATCTTCAAATTTAGGGAATGAAATATCTTTCCTAAAAAATAAAATAGTAATTTTTGTTTTTATCTTACTCTCGTGTCTTCTCCCTCCCTTTTATTCTCGTTATAATAATAATAAAATATTAGAGTAATGCTAAATATACACCTTAGTGTATACCTTAGTTTACATACTTACTTATTAATTACAAAAAATTTTTTGACTAACTAGATATTTATTTTTTATCATGGGTAGTATTGTATTAAATAAAGAAATGAGAGAAATTTTAAGTAAGAGTACTTTAAACTAAGAAGTATACTACCAGGTACACATCTATCATTTTTCAAAATATTATAGTGGAGAGAGAAATAATAATACAAAAACTATATATTTAATGTCTTCCCCAATTTTTTTTTAAATATAATTTTTTTTTATCGAAGAACGCATTCTACAATCCATTATAGCATGAGTTTTTCGTTCACGAGGTCTATTATATATATATATATAATCTTGTTCCCCTGCACATCAGTGTGTAAGAATTTTGTGTGCACCCCGTGATGTTCGCGTGAACATCTAAAATGTTCACGCGAACATCTGATTTTTATTTTTAGATGTTCACGCGAACATCACACGATACACACAAAATTCCTGCACACTGGTGTGCAGTAGATCATGACTATATATATATATATATCATGTAATTTTTCGTTCACAAGACCTGTTCAATTTTTTTAAAATATGTAAAATATAGAGCTCTTGATCGAATAACAAATGCTACAATATAGAATGTGTTTTTCATTCACAAGGTCTGCTCAATTTTTTAAAATATATATATATATATATATATATATATATATATATAGATCGTTGTAGGAATATATTGTGCAAAACTATTACAAAAATTAATAATTATTTTAAAAAATATGGAAGATGGAGAAATATAATTGAAAAATAAAAATATATTATATTATAGGGAAGCTGATGTATTGTGCAGTGAAAAGTAGATATTTAAATTTAATAAAGTAGCTAATTTTATATTTTAGTGTCCCTTATACAAGAACATACTAAGAATTGGAGCGGAAGTATTTTGATTCTCGGATTCCATAAATAAAAAGTGTTCGATATAATAGGAAATTGTATTTGTTATATAGAAGGAATGTTTTTTAAATTTGGTTACACAAAATATTCCCGATAGAACTCTATCATCAAATCAAAACCCCATAAAAATAGGAGTCTTTGAGTGCCAAAACCTACCTACTATATATACCCAAAACTAGAGTCTTACGCCTTCCAAAAAAAAAAAAAAAAAAGCTAGTCTCTTACGTGAAAACCCGTCAAAGATTTGCATGAACTTTTGATGAAAGATCGATTTGATTTTGAAGATGGATCCGTATTTCAGTGAAGACGATGATAGTTGTGAAGAATACGAATAGTACTTTCATACGCTGATCCCGCCATCAGGGGCGGACCCATGTAGGGTCCAAAGGGGGCATGCCCCCCCCCCCCCCCCTCAATTTTTTTTAAAAATTATTAGTATATGCTTATATTAATTTTTTAATAAAATAAAATATGGTAAATGTTAATTTTAAAAAATATTGATGTATTATATGCCAAAGAAATTATGTTTAATAACTCATCAAATAATTGTATAATAAATTATTATGAATTGATGATAATGTTTTAACTTTTTTGGTCGTCTTTTAGTTGATATAAAATGCACATTCATGATTGTTTTTTGAATTGTATAAAATAACGGAGTCAGATTTTTATCTCTATTCAAACTAAAATTTTCTAAGCTCTCTATTTTTTTATGTGTTGAGCTTTTATCTTTTTATTTTTAAAATTGTTCACGGGAATATTGACAAAATTGACTAAATTTAATGTATAAAAAATAGAAAAAAATAATTAAGTCGCCCAAGCGACCACCCGGGCGGAACAGCACATAGCTCCGTCCGTAATTGTGCCCCCCCGACCAAATTTTTTGGGTCCGCCTCTGCCCGCCATATAAAAGCAATCGTCCACCTCGACCGCCCGTGGATCGCAGTTTCCCGATCAACGCCCAGCTTCAGCCGCGGATGCCAGAATCTCCTCCACATACGGTGTCGGAGGACATCATGAAAAGGTTGGATGAAGTTGATGATTTCTTTGAGTTCAAGACTCCCAATATTTGGCTACATCACCCACCACTTGAGGAAGAAGAACAGATGATGGTGTCGGAAGAGACCGATCCTGAGATGTCATCGCCACATGAAGTAACAGCAAGAGACCAATCCCGAGATGTCATTGCCACATGAAGTAACAGCAAGAGACCAATCCCGAGATGTCATCGCCACATGAAGTAGCAGCGGTGAAGATGTGGGAGGAGACGATGGACTTTTGGGTGAGACAACTGCTTAGTGTCTTCGATTTGAGATCGTTGTGTTTAAAACATGTCGAAGAGTAGTAGGGATTCGAGAGTTGATGGAATATGTTGTGGATTTCTTTGTCAACAATATTTCAGAATTAGATGTGTGTATGAACATTACTATGGATTTACCGGATGTTTTTTTCTCTTTTCTTTTTTCCAGTGATATATCGCGATTTTCAATATAACGTGAATACTAATTTGTTAAGAAAAAATTCATAATCACAGGTTGAAAACACTACATTAATACACAAATATCGTTATTTTAAAATATAAGTGGGTTATTATGCATAAATATACATAAGAAGCATATATATTTGATTGTATGTGGAAGGGGATATTTATCTCGATGTAGTATAAAAAAAAAAAAGACTACCAAGTAAAGCTTTGCAAGAGGGAGATTATGAACCTAACATATATTTAGCTGTCCAAAAAAGTTACCATTCAGGAAATACACCTACAACTAGAAACTTCTACAAATTTATCCACAAAATGTCCATACAAGATGCAGACTGTGAATGATAAATTGTCACTTCCACACCATGGAAAACCTTACCAGCTGCAACTTCTCAGATAAACAAGTGTCTGAAATCGCCATTAGCAAGTTGGCAAACACGGTTGTAGCAAACTGTGTCTGCGGAAAATAAGGAACCCGCAAGATCTAAGAAGAGGGAACGGAGCCAATCATTAAACTAAGATGAAGCAAACAAAAACAACACAAATGACTTGTATGGTTAAAATTCTGGGTATGTTATTAGATCCATGGTTCTTAAGCAAATTACTATCCTGATCATCTTGAGCCATTTCTTTTCTACACCCACTATTGTGCAAAAATCATATTCATAAAATTGCAAACAGAGTTAAAGAAGCTTGACGCATGGCCTACGTTGATAGAACACAGTCAAAAGATACTAAATCGAGCAGAGAAAACTCGAGGTTGCATTGGTAACCACACTTGTTTATTAACTCCTGACCCCCAGAAGTATGAATTTTAGCAACATCCAAATATTTTTAGCTGTGATATTTACCAACAGAAATTTGGGGCAGAACCACTTATGTTAGAAATATTCTTGTAGATACTTTCAATATTTGTATAGATCTCCCATTATCTTTCTATCTTATCTCTTAGGTGGTTTCCATGTAAACTGTATTGTAAGTTAGGGAGTTATCTTGTGTAAGCCGCCGCCGCCGCCTATCCAACTGTCACCACCTTCCCTCCGCCCACTCAAACCGTCCCACCACCAACGATCCCTCCTTTGATCTCCATTAACACTACTACTCAAATACCCCTCAAACTCACGTCCTCCAACTACCCAGCATGGCACCTTCAATTCCGTTCACTTCTCATCGGTTACGATCTTATGGGCTTTGTTGATGGCTCTAATCCCTCCCCACCGCCCACTCTCAATCAAAACGGCGTCACCATCCCCAATCATGCCTACTCACTATGGGTACGTCAGGATCAACTTCTACTCAACGCCATAACCGGCTCTCTCACGCCCACACTCATCCCCTTTATTGATGCATCTACCACCTCGCTTGTTGTTTGGTCAACACTGGCCAACACTAGGTGACTTGATTGATGGCATTACCATTGCCTATATGCTAGTAAGCAAATCTTGCATTCTTTTCATAGCATCATTGGGATCAAACACAGTCTCTCACATTGATTATCATGAGCATTAAAAAAATTTCACCAACTATAACAGACTCAAATATCCAAATGTGCAAGTAAACAAGTAATAGCAAAAACTCAGAAAAATGAATAAAATCCGCATACCAAGAACATCGCCAAAGTTGGTCCACATCTCAGCTCGAATGGACTGGTTGCTGTCAGCGACGCTGATCACCTCAACGAAAGTGGAAAGAGAGCCAGGAGGGTCCCCTTTGACAACCAATTGCTACTCATCAGTTGATTTCCCCACCACAGAGCCACCGCCATCAGATTTCAGCACCTGAATCATCGCCCTCACCCTCCGCCCCACGCATCCGCAACAGATCTGCGTTCACAAATACAGCAGGATTCGAAGTGTCCATTTCCTACAACTAGGGGTGCAAATGAACTGAACATGTTCGTGAGCTTTACGAGCCCGCTCGATAAATATTTGATTCGTATTCGAGCTTATCGAACTCGAACCGAATTCGAACATGTTCGAAATTTTTTTCGAGCCGAGCTCGAGCCGAAATTACTCTGTTCGATAGTTCGCGAATAGTTCGCGAA
Source organism: Henckelia pumila (assembly GCF_033568475.1). NCBI lineage: Eukaryota > Viridiplantae > Streptophyta > Magnoliopsida > Lamiales > Gesneriaceae > Henckelia > Henckelia pumila. The sequence goes on from NC_133121.1 coordinate 108,729,401, forward strand.
CCTTAATATTTAATTAATATAATATAATTATATAATAAATATATATACATTTCGAATTTTTCGAGCTTTTCGAAGCATAATATCCGAATAATTCACGAATAGATTCGAATATTTCGAACCGAACTCGAACTCGAACTCGAACTTCATTTCGAGCTGAGCTCGAGCCAAAATATTTAAAATTATCGAACTTCGAATCGAGCTCGAACTCGAATATACTCTTATCGAGCCGAATTCGAGCCTTAAAATTTTATCATTATTCGGCTCGATTCGGTTCGTTTGCACCCCTACCTACAACCACCCCAAAACACCACGGTTCAGTCAGAGAAATTACACATAACAGAGGAATTGATGATTGATACGAACAAAAATGTACCAAAAAACCAGGGATTCAAAATTTCAAAGGTATCTTCTCAAATCTCACATTGCGTATCAAATTTGAAAGGGGAGTGAGCGCGTGCGTTTAGCAAGCTTGGGAAAAATGGCGGTTAATATTCCCGCTTTGGGAAATGATCCGCTAGGCCCAATTTCTTCGCTTGCAAAGTCCAGCCTGCTTGCACTTGTCCACGGACCACAATTAATATATTGATTCGGCCCAGTGATTTATCTTTATTGGACAGGATAAATTAATAATAAATAGTTAAATGAAAATTTAATAGGATAGAAGGTACAGCAGAGAAGGGGTTAGTCTATGCTACATCGAAAGTGTTTCTCCCCTTATTTCAATACCATTAAATCACGTGGGACCCATATATTTTTATGAAAATTGACACATGTTTTGATGATCCAATGGTTGATATTTGACCACATCATGGGGGAGAAGTACTCCAGGTGTAGCATAGAATAATCCCAGCAGAAGATGATAGATAGATAGATAATACGATGTTTGTTTTGATTTTGGAAGATTGGATTATAATGTAGGACATTACAAAGTGTTATCTTGGTTTCAAAGTTGTATTAAAATTGTGATCTTCCACAAGAAAATATGTAAGATCCTGAGTTTAGCTTGATCGAGCTTGAATGCAACTAGAATTTGTTTTTTAACATTTTCTGAATTTTTAATATAGGCCAGAACGCGTCTGAAATTAAATACAAAGCTGAACAATGCATTCATCCAAATACAAATTAAATACAAAGCATGCGATTCTCTCTTTTCGTCTGCCTAAATATAATGATTCCCATTTCCAAGAACTTCACCTCCAAGATTCCACCCTTTCAGCTCGTGAATTTAAGCGGCTAGCAATGCTTAATTCCTTGTTTTTTGCAGCAGTGTTTCTGGACTCTTTCTTCACGTTATTGAATTTTCTTTCGATCCGCCGATGCTTTTGCTGAGTTCTTCCATTCCCAACAGCAGCTTTTTCACATTCAAGTCTACTTGCAGAAAGGTTATTATCAGGCCCATCAGTTAGTGTGCTCTCGACAGAACCAAGGAAACAATTGGTTGAATGGCTAGTTTCTGGCTTGGTTGGGGACATAGAGTTAGCATTGCAGTTTTCTGATAATGGTTCTTTGCCAACGCAAACTTGTTCGTCCTGATCACTCACCTCATTGGCTTCAAGAATTACACGTCCCAATGAGCCATGATGGGCATCTTCATCTGAAGGCTTCAAATGCAGTGCACGACCGGCATCTGGTACCGAATCTTCTCTTGCTCTCAATGTTTTCATGACAAGAGTTTTGAGGAAATTCATGACTTGGACCACATACATCAATGCTGTCAAAGGATCGGACATCTGTAGGTAGCATATAATTGTCAGGTTTGGATCCCAGTACTATATAAAGTCCACCAGTGAAGAGGGACAAATAAACGAAACCATAAATTGCCCATCTATCGATTTTTATTGCTTACATGAGTCATATTGGGTGCAAAAACCATGGCAACGTTCCGTGCATTCATTTTGTTGAGATATTCAAGCTGAGCAACATCAGCCATCAGGTTGATTGCCCAGTCCAGTAGTGCTGATTCTGTCGGAGGAAGGAGACTAACAAGATGAGAGCACTCATCTTCTGATTGAGCCAGCATTACCTGTTCTGGGGAAAGGGAGTCCAATATCGCTCTAGGGAGTTCTCTAAACCAAGCCTAAATAGCAACACCGCTAAGAATTAATTACATATCCGATAAAACTACAAACTCAATTTTTCATAAATACACGAAGGGACATCTTTTAAGACACACAAATAAAGAGAGACATGGACAGACATTGGGAGATTGGTTCCTGTGCCTCGTACAAATAAGGAACCGAAAAGAAAGAAGAAAGAAAAGAATGAATCCTGGTCCTGGATGCTGTGGTATTTAAAGTTGGGGATTTGATTCAGCTTGATATCATTTAAAAATCTCTAAACCCGAACTTAAAAGCAAACAAAATGAAGGATTGGTACCTTAATCAGGCCTGCTAAGCAATGCACATCAATGTTTTCTGGAATCATTCCATTATTTAGTTGTTCCCGGACATACTCTTCCTGGCCATTCTCTGCATTAATCCTGAAGATTCCTTCTGACTGCGAAATTGAAAAACAGAGATATATGTCTCAAAACTAACAAGATAACACTTTCTCCAATTTCCATGTGTCCCAATATACAGAGGGAAACAAAATACCTGCAAGCCACCTTGTGAGTACAAGCGTCTTTGCATCATCAAGAGTATAGTAGGAACACAATTACCTCTGGAGTCAAAAGACAGCTGCATCGACTCCGTCGAAACTCCAAAAACCCTTGTACTGTACACAGTAATATCAAATTATAGTCGATCTGATGGAATAATCATACGCACGCATTCTCTTCTTTTCTCTTGTTTTGTTCATATAATTTATAAATCCCATCACTTGTACGATACACTATCAGAATATATTCAAGGATGAGCGGAGAAAATAGTCCACGGTCTCCCTTGTTGCTATTTTCTTAGGAAAACAACTAAATCCATGAAGGAGACATTAAGAAACCAGAACTTTCAAACGACGCAATAGTGTTTGATTTCCAATTACTCAATTCCGATATTCCATTTTAACTAAAACAAGATAGTCATAATGTCATGTGACAGCTCATCTAAACTACAGCAGGCTTCGCAAAATTTATGATTTCAAAGTCTTAACTTGGGAATTGGTTATAGTACTATGACCCGTTATTGAACCATTCGAACCAAACACTGTAAGATTCTACAATTCAATACTTTGCACATAAACTGCGAGAAAAAAAGTGATAAAAAACCATTTGTCACAATGACAAGGAAAGAATATGCAGGTAGAACATTTAAAACTTACCCAATTCACCAATATAATTTCCCAAAAAGAGACATAAAAATGCAGTGATTTACATTACGTGTAGCTTCTACCACACAGAAAACATAATTCAAAACTAGCGAAATCCCATCTTGTAGAGAAACAAATGGAAATCATGAAAAAACCAGAACATGAATTTCAAGAAAATAAAAAACCAATACACAGAGAAAAAAGAAAAAAAGACTGACCTAGCACTAGGTGGCCTTCTGGGAACTTCAGGTTCAAACTCAACCGGCAGACCAAGAAACCCATCAAACCTATCAAAAGTAACATGAGCAACATGCCTCACATTGGTAGGCACCCCAATCTCCATTAGCTGTTCTTCAAGCTCACAGCTTGTATTTCGACAACCCACCAAAGATCTCCTGAAAACAGTCACCAAAACTGCCAGAACAGAGAGCTGGTCCCCCTTCTCTCCTCCTCCTACTCCGAGTATTTGTGTACCAGTATTATAGTTATCACTACAATTATTATTTCTCCTGTACAAAGCTACAGGGTTAAGAAAGGTTTGTTGGGGCAAAGCATCATTGTTTGTAGGTGCTACACATGTAATGGAGCTTGAGTGTGAAGGCAGCATTACTGTCATTTTTTTAACCTTTTTCGATGGCAACCGCGTGTACAGTGTTTTTCAAGATTGGATTTTTATGGGCTGAAATGGAATGGATTTGTTAGGTGTGTGCGGGGTTTCTGGTCTTGTCTTTAGTGTGGGATCGGTTGGTGGACTAGGAGAAAGACGATAATTAATGGAGGTTTCTTGGTATATGGGTGTAAATGCTTGAGAATTTGGTTTAAGAGTGGAGTTGGATTCAAGTAAAGATTTGTGGAAGGTGAGAATTCTACATCATCATTCATCATCATATACCCTTTTCTTTCCTTTGTTTTTTAATAATATAATATAATTTTCTCGTGCTTTCGGTATTCTCAAAGAGATAAGTAATAATTATCCAAACTTAGCTTAAATATTCCGTAATTCTTACCACATAATTGGTACTCAATATTGGCAAATACTCTTGTTATGTTATTGATTTTCTTGTTAATAATTAAGGGCCTATTTACTTTATATTATTATTCTATTAGGTGGTGTTATTTTTCATATTTATATCTTCATATAAATTTTATCAATGTGATCCTTCTTTAAAAAAAATGTGTTATAATCACACTCTTGCTAAAAACCGAGTAATAGTTAGTGTGTTGGGGGACCCTTCCCAAAAAATAACACTACAAAATGAGGGCGTTAATTAGGTTCTCAAAATGCGCGTGATATCTTTAATGTAAGATTTCTATTTTGTAAGCTTTTGCTTTGTCTAAGGACGACATATCTTTCTTTGTGCAAAGATTTGTCTTCAAATTGAAACACGACAATTTCCCATGCATTTTGGATGGAACTATATTATCCAATCAATATACTTTAAATTTACTAGAAATAGACATTAATGTATAATTTATTTATGTAAAGAGATGTGTGTGTGTGTGTGTATGGGCGTAGTATGTGTCCAAAACAATGAGACCCTAGCAGCGGGACATGTTACATTAATGCGCCAACATAATTTATCCAAGTGAGATTAAACTCCACATAAAGCAATAAATCGCATTAATACTCGTTGGAGTTGTTGGAGCTATTAAGCAATATATATATATATATATAATGGTAAAAATATTGATATTTTTTCTTGAAATTGGAGTGGTTGAAGGCAGGTGTCATTACAAGGTTAATAAGTGCTAGCTACGTGAGAATAATAAGTTCCATTATTACTTTGCGCCTTAATCTTGTACTATATGGATGCCATGTTAATAAATTTTCTCTAGACCCTGTGACATTTTTTTCTCCATAACATATTTTTGTCTAAAACGTAAAGTAATAATCAAGATTATAATTTATAAATATCCGATCTGTCAAAAAGTTTTTTAGTTCATGTGGTGAAAAAACGTGCGATGAAATTTAAAACATTATAAAATATACATTCTAAAATCCACCAGATTTAAAAATTATGTTTGCGATCTATTTCACGTGCGATCAAAACAAAGTTATTTTAAAGTTTTATGAATATTTTTATTAATTAACCAAATAATATATATAATAAAATATAAATATGCAGATATTCAGAGTACGAGAAATGATCAAATATGAATTAAAAAATTTCTAGATATACCATCCATTAGCCCTGCAGTGTATGATGCGCGAGAAGGCGTATATCCGAAACATCCAGACTTCATAATTTGCAGCATCAAAAATTTAAAATGAGAGTTTGATTGATTACATTTAAATTTTGAAAAAATAAATTAAGTTATTTTAACAAATTTAATATATTATTATTTTTATTACTATAGATTTTTATATGACTTATAATATAAGTTCATGAAAAACTCTGTCCGATTGGAAGTACCATGAAAAGGCGTGTGTGTTTTCCGGTCTATCTTTACAACGACTATTTGCGTTTTTTAATGACCAAGTAAAGCAAAAGTAGCCCAAAAACAAAGACATGTATGTGCTTTCTTTCCACCTTCTATACGTTGTCCAATTCATACATGTAACAAAATTTAAACTCCAACAATAAACAAATGAAAGCAAAATACGAATTCCACGCTTTATTATAGGCAAATCGCATCATTTTACGATGTACAACGTTAACATGGAGATTATTTTATTTCCATCCCTTACCCCTTACGCCTTTTTGGTGAATGTAAAATATAGTTCTAATCCATCATTCACTATGGTTTTCAGGATTGTTTTGTCAGTTTAATTTGATCCGTCATAATACCTGCTTATTATAAAGTAAGTCATTTAGTTGAACAGCTTCATTTAATTAATTACAAGTTTTTTTGTAAATAAATAAAAAAGTTGATGAAAGAAAAATACTTGATGTGAATTAGAATAACATAAACAAGAAATATTACAGGGGAAATGTTTGAATATCTGCTGAACATGCTTTTTATATTCAGATTATCTGATATGATTCTAAGCAAGCGGGATTTCGCCATTAACCCTGAGATCGGAGCCACCTTCTCGATTCATACTGCAAGGTAACGAATCTGTAAACAAGATACTAGTTTCAAGAACGATACTTAGAAATGCATGGAACATAAAGAGTACGACAGATTCTGCATCCAAGTTGTTCGATCTACCACTAAAATGAAGATCTACTTGGTGCATTCCAGATATACAGTCATTGTGCTCGGGCCACCGGCTCAAGAGCTTCAACAGTAACCACACTGTTTCCTCTGAGAACCTACAATGGATAGCAGAAGGTAACACAAGACAGTAAGCTCGACATCCTTCAAGTCGTGACAGGAAATGAATGATTCAAAAATTTGGGACTTGAAGGGACTTACCACCATTCCAATATCGGTTTTCTCATCTCCATTCACTTCAACAGTGTTGTCTATCACCAGGTTCATAAACTGATCGAAACCACGAAGGGTTCCGACCACTGTACGGTTGGCATTCAGCTTTACTGCAACAGTTCACAGTTCAACATTGAACAGATACATATATTCGGACAGGGAATGCAAATTAACATTTCACAGAGCACTGGAAATTTTTGTATAATACATAATAGCGAAGGTTCGCGCTAACCACGGCATCTTCATATCAGTGAAGCCATTTCATACAGATTGCACCAACCATAAATGGCGTTTATGCTTAGAAACTGACTATAACAAAATGGCAACATATCTTGACAGTTCGAATTTTCGAATCGTGAAATCAAAGTGAGTATTATACAAAATCAAGTAGTTTCTTCCAACCCATTTTAAATTTAAAAACTTTACGGTGTGTGCTTCTGCTTGCTGTATTGCTTTCTCCCAAAATTGACTAATTCACTTAATCACACACACATTATAAAACTGAATGCACGAAATCCAAGTACGGTACAAAAAGAAACAAAGGTTAGATTTTTCAAAACGACCATAAAACTTCAATGAGACAATAGAGGACTTACTCTGTAGCTTCTTGTCCATGTACCTGCCAGTCAATAGAGAAATTATTTTGCAAGTAATTCGAAAAAACAGATAAGAAATTGCGGTAAATTCCAGATGAAATCGGCTTACTTCTTGAGATCTGGGGGTTGGCCTGATCTGCTCATGGCGAAACACTAACAGAGAATGAGAGTGATGTTGTTGGAAACCCTAATCAGCGAGCGAGGGGAAGAAGTTTCAAATTCGATTTTGTCCTACGATGGGCTGGGCCTCTTGTTCGGACTCCGGAACTTAAAACGGCTTACTTTGGGCTAAATGTCTAATCCATTTTAGATTTGGATGTCATATCTTATTTTTCATTTTAGAAAATCAGTATTTTTGCGTAACTTCAAAGTTTTGCTATTTAAATTACAGGGAAAATTGTTTTTTTAGTTTGATATGTTTATTACTTTGTGATTTTGGTTCTCTATATTTTCAGATTTCAGTTTTAGTCCGCTATATTTATTTTTTTGACAATTTTACTCATTTTTCTGATGTGACGCTGATGTAACACCAATGCAGTGCTGATGTGGAACTGACGTGTGTAGCGCAACGTAAGAATTTTCGAATAAAAAGGACTGAAATTGCCAAAAATCAAAACATGCAGAACTAAAATTGAAATATGAAAACATAGAGAACCGAAATCGCAAAGTGACAAACATAAAAGACCGAAATTACAAATTTTCCTTAAATTACACACAGAAAGTTGTGAAACTGTATCATGAGTTCGATCCGATGTATCAAAAGATATTACTTTTCATTTTATATGAATATCTTTAAGATCGTCTCACATGATATCTCTACTACTTAATCAACTTATCTTACCAGTCTTAAAATACATATATCTGAAATTTATCAAGTACATTTCTAACTGCCAATATAATGTAATTGATTTCACATATATAACAGAAAAATCTCATATCAGATAGATGATCTCATGAGTCAATTTTGTATGATGGATACCCTATTCAGGTAACCCATGAAAAAAATATTAGCTTTTATGCCAAATAATTATTTTTTATTGTAAATATAGATATGATTGACAGACCCACGAATAAAATTTCATTACACTGTCTCGCAAGATATCTACTCTTGCATTAAAATATAATAACCCAAAATATTCATTCTCACAAATTATTTTCTCAAATCCAAACGAATATAAATTTATTTCGAGTCAAGTTCACAATTTATCAGTATCTAGTAACTAGAAAGTTAGAACCCCACGTTCAAAGCAGGACCCAAGTTTGATCTATGCCAGGAGTTGGAATTTTACCTGATTTCAAGTGAATTGGGACTTGGCAAAATTAGGGGTGATTGAAATTTTTTATTAACTGCCCGAACCGAATTGTACTATATCGGTTTTTTTCATTTTTTTTTTCTAAAAATCGATATTAAAAATGATAATCATAAACTGCATCGTCTTCATGGTGCGGTTATTTTTCGACAAAAACCACATCAAACCACCCTGCCTAAACCGCTTGTTATAGTAATTGACCTGGGGTAATTTATTTGTAAAAAAACTATTCAACTAAAAAATCACCATTCGTCCTTTAAAAAAATACTCATATTCTTCATGAATAGTAAATATTATTCAACATAGTCTACATTATCTTTAAATTTTACTACAAATATTTTGTTTGAAGTAAAAAAAAAATTACATCATAGTGCAAATGTCATTTTTGTTATAAATATTTTATTCTAATCAATCATTAACTTGATTTTGAATCTTCATTATTGTTTTAGCTAGTTTTAATTTTCTATGATTTGAATTATATTTTTATATTTGAAATATATTTTATTTTTATTTTTTTAAAATAAATCTGAATATATCTTACTATATTATTATAGTAGAGAACTTTTAATTAACTAAATTTCAATTAATTGGTGAAACTTGTGATGAAATTACGAATATATTCTAATTTAATTCCCTACAAAATCAAAATTATTAGACAAATTAGTCATTTTATACGGTCTCCTCTTTTTTTTAGCCATTAGATTGAATCGTATTTACCAAAATGACATTTCGATATCTTTTTTTGTATTTTTAAATTAGATAGCTATCACTCTTAAACTTTTGATCAACATCTAATTCATCATATGACTTCTAAAAAGAACATGAAAATCAATTAACATAAAAAATGTTATGTATATGCACGCATCACATGCAAAAGACACTAGAACTTTAATGTTTTGCATTCTACTTGATCATTTTAAAAAAACCGCAAACCGACAATCACCGACCGAAAACTGCCCAAAACCGCAATACTTATTTTACATGTGAAACCGTGATTTTTTTTTTCTAGCGACTAACTGTTCGTCAATAGAAATTTAGTTTGAAATTTTTTAAAAATAACCTCAAAATCACACCGTGATCGGGTAAGCAAAACCCACGAGATTTCGAGAAGTTTTCATTTATTGGAATAAATCTATTGTTATAATAAATTAATGGTTATCAAACAAGAACCAAGAGATATGGGTGTCAATGGAATTAATTGCCCACCACCATACATACCCAAATGCCAGACTTTCTCTTAGTGGAAATACGATTGCTGCTCGATCTTCCCCTACATCCACATGTAACATTATACATTGAAATCTAACATATAAATATTTTAATTTTAATTTTTTCAACGGATGTGACATCGGAAAAAATGTTGTGTCAAGATAAAAATGTTGACTTGTATGATATCATGCTAACACTCATGTCGAGATGGGAAAAATCACAAAATAATGGATTAATATTTGAAACGAGGATAACATGCATGTTTTATGGATCAGATTCAAACCTGTGCGGCTGTGCCAAATACTGTATTTGGTCATTTAATTTGGTGTTTTCCCACTACACAGCGGGGCATCGATCCCAGATAAGCTTAACAAATTTTGATATTAATTATACTTCGTTCATAATTGTTGCGACAAATTTCACCACTTGCAACCACACGATCAAAACAGCGAGCCAAGAGTTTAACTCTTTTTTCTTTAAGACAAAATTTGCCCCGCCTAGGTGCTAACGGGATTGTGCAAAGTGTCTCCCAAGATAGAACGCTTTACAACTTTGAGTAGTAGCACTGCAAACCCAAAGAACTTCGAACACAAAGTGCTTTAAAGAAACTCTTTTATGAAGAGAAACAAGAGAGATCAGAACTCTATATGCAAGACAAGAGAAGAAAGAATGAGTGAATTGGTAAGTTCGAATGAATGCAGGGGCTATCTATTTATAGACGTTGAAAAGTTGCCTCGGACGGTTGCACCCCTTCGATGCATGCATGGCCGAAAAGTTGCAATGGTTCGGTCTGAAGAGATGCACCTGTTCAGCCGAAATGACGCACTGTTTCGGACCAAAAGTCGTGCCCGTTCACACGAAAAGTTGCACTGATTCGAGCTGGATGGTTTCACTGATTCGGAAGCAAAATAAAATATTTAATTAATTTTTGTCCAACAAATTTATATTTATGTCAAAGCCAGCCCAGCCCAGCCCACGACCGTGCCGTGCCGGACGGACGGCGGCGGCGGCGCGCGCGCGCGTGTGGCTAATGGTTCGAACCTAGCCTAGACTAGGTCCGCTCCCTTTAACAAACATGGGTACCCCTTGGGGCCCCAACCCATTGTCTAAACTTTGACATTATATAGTGCAATTTATTCCCACATTTTATCAATGTGGGACAATGAGCATAAAGCCTCATTCACCATCCATTTGTCCATAACAAATTTTCCAACAATCTCCCACATGAATGTGATTTATGCGAATATGTATGCATATGCTAAAACAGAGTTTCTTACGAAAATTATTGTATGGGGAGAGGTAGCTTGCGGCTTTGAACCTTCCTTAGTGAAATACTATCGAATTTACTAGGCTGTCTAGTGAACGTGATGTCTTGAACTATTCAGCCGTTGATGTAAACCAAGACAACAGTATTCACACAATAATTTTTCTCACACTTTATTTGTTCTCATGGTTTTGTCCATTTGGCCCTGGGCAAAATCTTGGATTCTTAAGTGTTTCATTGAAGCGGCCCGTCTTCACACTTAATAGGTGACCTCCTATTATATGAGTATCCTGCCATACCCTATTTCTTAAAGAAATATAGGAATCATTAAAAGTTTTAAAACTTAACCTCACTACTTGCACAGGTTGCACTTTTATCCTAGGAATGAGAAGAGAACGAAGTTCTAAGTGCACAAGAACATTCATAACTTGATTTTCCCATTGAACCAAGATCTTGGGATCTCCAATCTACAAGGTTGGGTTTCCGCTATGAATATTTTTTAATTTTGTAGGTTTTAATCCCATTCCTCTTGATAAGCAGTTTACTTGATCTCTCCCTAAACCTTTTGTCAACGGATCCGCTAAGTTATCTTTTGATTTTACATAATCAACTGCGATAACTCCATTTGAGATCAATTGCCTAATGGTATTATGTCTTCGACGTATGTGTCTTGACTTACCATTATACATACTACTTTGTGCCCTACCAATAGCCGACTGACTATCGCAATGTATCATAATTGCTGGCACTGGTTTCGTCCAACACGGAATATCTTCTAGAAAATTACGAAGTCATTCCGCTTCTTCTCCCGCTTTGTCTAAAGCTATGAATTCCGATTCCATTATGGAACGAGCTATACACGTTTGTTTTGAAGATTTCCACGACACAGCTCCTCCACCGATGGTGAACACATATCCACTTGTGGATTTAGAATCTTTTGTGTCGGATATCCAATTTGCATCACAGTATCCTTCAAGTACGGAAGGATATGTTGCATAATGTAATCCATAGTCCATTGAATACTTTAAGTATTTAAATACTCTTTTCAACGCTTTCCAATGATCATTACTAGGATTACTTGTAAATCTACTCAATTTATTTATTGAGTATGCAATATCAGGACGAGTACAATTTGTAATATACATTAGACTCCCAATTATCCTTGCATATTGCTGTTGAGATACGGGTTCACCTCGATTTTTGGATAAATGTAAACTTAAATCCACGGGTGATTTTAACGGTGTGACGTCATATGCGTTGAATTTCCTAAGTACTTTCTCAATGTAATGAGATTGTGTTAGGATAATTCCTTCAGGCGCTTTTACAATCTTAATTCCTAAGATAACGTCAGCTTCTCCCATATCTTTCATATCAAAATATTTTGTCAACATTTTCTTAGTTTTCATGATGATATCATGATTACTACCCATTATGAGCATGTCGTCTACATATAGACAAACAATTACATATGAGTCATGTGTGTCTTTTATATAAACAAATTTATCACACTCATTAATCTTGAATCCATTTGACATCATTGTTTTGTCAAACTTTTCGTGCCATTGTTTAGGAGCTTGTTTGAGCCCATACAATGATTTAATGAGTCGACACACTTTCTTTTCTTGACCGGGAGCAATGAATCCTTTAGGTTGTGCCATAAATATTTCTTCCTCTAACTCACCATTTAAAAAGGCCGTTTTAACATCCATTTGATGACTTTCAAGATTATTTAAAGCAGCAATTGCTATAAGTACTCAAATAGACGTTATTCTTGTAACAAGTGAATAAGTGTCGAAGAAATCCAACCCTTCTTTTTGTCTAAATCTTTTGGCCACTAACCTTGCTTTGTATTTTTCAACAGATCCATCAGCTTTGTATTTTCTTTTTAGGATCCATTTGCATCCTAAAGGTTTGCTTCCCGGTGGGAGATCTACTAACTCCCAAGTATGATTTTGCATGATGGAATCTATTTCGCTTTTTATGGCCTCTTTCCAAAGCGGAGCGTCAAGACTAGATAACGCTTCGCTTAAGGTCCTTGGATCATTTTCTATAGCATAACTTAGAAAATCAGGACCAAAAGTTTTAGCTATTTTAGCTCTCTTACTACGTCTTGGTTCTTCGTTTTCATGAGTTTCCTCATTATTGGATTCATGAACTCTTTTCGAAGATCTTTTTTTTTTTCCTTTGTTACAAGGAAAGACGTTCTCAAAAAATGCAGCATTCCTTGATTCAATAATGGTATTTTCATGTATATCAGGAATCACTGACTTGTGCACTAGGAATCTATATGCACTACTGTTGTTTGCATATCCAATGAAGATGCAATCTACAGTCTTAGGTCCAATCTTCACTTGTTTTGGCTTTGGTATTTCTACTTTCGCCAAACACCCCCACACTTTCAAGTATTTGTATGAGGGCTTATGTCCTTTCCACAATTCGTAAGGAGTTTCATTTTTCTTTTTATGTGAAATTTTGTTAAGAATATGATTTGCCGAAAGTATTGCTTTCCCCCACAAGTTTTGGGAAAGTCCAGAACTTATTAGCATGACATTCATCATTTCTTTCAGAGTACGGTTTTTTCTTTCCGCAACACCATTAGATTGTGGTGAATAGGGAGCAGTTGTTTGATGAATAATGCCAGATTCATTGCAAAATTCTTCAAATGGAGCAACATATTCACCTCCTCTATCACTACGAATTTTCTTGATTCTTTTGCCTAATTGATTTTCGACTTCATTCTTATAGGTCTTAAATACTTCAAGAGCTTCATCTTTGCTTCTTAAAAGAAGCACATAGCAGAATCTTATGCAATCATCTATGAATGTAATAAAGTACTTTTTCCCACCTCTAGTTTGAACAAACTTTAAATCACAAACATCGGTGTGAACTAGTTCTAGAGGTATTGTATTTCTTTCCACTGTGTGAAAAGGTACTTTAGTTAATTTAGCTTCAACACATATTTCACATTTGTAGTTTGAATCAATCTTAGTTCTTGGAATAAGATTTAATTTCCCAAGTTTTCTCAAAGTGTTGAAGTTAACATGTCCTAATCTAGTATGCCATAAATTAGAACATTCAACCAAGTAATTCAAAGCATTAACTTTATTACTTTCAAGATCACGAAGTACAGTCATTACATTCATTTTGAACAGTCCCTTTTCTATATATCCTTTTCCTAGGAACTGTCCATTTTTCATGATTACAACTTTGCCGGCTTCAAACACTATTCTAAATCCGGCCTTGACCAGTCTAGACCCTGATACAAGATTCTTTCTTATGTCCGGAACATGGAGGATATCGATGAGAGTAAGCTCTTTTCCCGAAGTCATCTTGATCACCACTTTGCCTAATCCAACGATCTTAGAAGTCGCATTGTTACCCATATAGAGCTCTCGTTCACTTATAGGAGTATACTTCGAGAATAGATCCTTGTCAGCACAGACATGTCGCGTAGCTCCAGTGTCGATAAACCATTCTTTGGGATGATCAACCATGTTAGCCTCAAAGATCACTGCTGACAGATCTATCTCGGACAAATCAATAGGCACAGATTTGTGTTGGACCACATTTGCCTGGTATTGATTGTCCTTCTTTGGTAAGCGACAATCTTTGGCCTTGTGGTTCGTCTTCCCACAGTTCCAACATGTTCCTTTCCATTTCTTGTTCTTCCCTTGCTTCACATCTTTTCCAAAATGCTTTCTTTTCTTCATAGCGTTTGGCTCCACCAAATTTGCCTTCGCTTCCATCGGTATCTTACCAGCTTTGTTCTCCGACTTGCGATTGTCTTCCTCAATTCGCAGCCTTACTATCAAGTCCTCGAGCCCCATTTCCTTGCGTTTATGCTTTAAATAATTCTTTAAGTCTTTCCATAAAGGAGGAGCTTCTCGATTATAGCAGCAACTTGGAAGGACTCACTGATCATCATCCCTTCGGCCATTATATCATGGATGATGATTTGAAACTCTTGCACTTGGCTAATCACCGTCTTGGTATCAACCATTTTGAACTCAAGAAACTTTTCGACTACAAATTTCTTTGTGCCAGCATCCTCGGTCTTATACTTTTTCTCCAAGGATTCCCATAGTTCCTTAGCAGTCTTGGTTGCAGAATATACACTATACAGTGTATTGTCCAACCCATTCAGTATGTAGTTTCGGCACAAGAAGTCGCTGTGACACCATGCATCGAAAGCAGACCTTGTTCAGAGCGTAAATCTACTCGATATAAAAAATTTGAAAATTTATCTCAATCATGACTCATAAAATTAATAGCTGATATTTGAAATCCATTTTCTAGTGGATTTTATGAAACAAATAAATGTCTTTATTATTATAGATTTGAAATCTCTAGTTTAAAAATCTATTTCAATATCAATAAGTACTCACAGTGGGCGTGCTTAATCACTGCTTATATAGTTAAAATATTTGTCTAAATATCATAATTAGATATTTTCATATATTTTTTATTAGAAATGTTGGACTATATAAACATTTTTAAAAATATATTATAAAGATCGATCGATCTATATATAAATAAAATACTCTGCGACTAGCAACATATTCTCACAAAAAATAATCTTTGAGCCATCGTATTTCTTCGTAAACCACAACCAAAACTAACGATCTTTAAATTCTTTTTAATCAAGAACACGCATATATATATATACATGGTGAGTGATTTTTTTTAGTTTTGTAATATTTCATGAGCAGATCCCTCTCTTTTCTGAAACTCCAGTGCGTATACAATTTATTTATGTCATGGATTTTTCGCAGGAGATTCAAGAAAACACTGTCAAATATGAAGAGGTATATATATTTCCCATTTATTAATTATATATCTTCTTATTGATAATATACATCGATCATCGTTATTATGATCTTTAAATATATATATATATATCTTATTTTTCAGGAATACATAGTGAATTCACGAGGAATCAAGGTGTTTACATGCAGATGGTTTCGTGCAAACGACCAATCCAAAGCTTTGATTTTCTTGTGCCATGGATATGGCATGGAGTGCAGCATCTCCATGAGAGGTACCGTAATTAAAATTGATAAATAAATAATTAATATATGGTAAAATCGATTTTTATGGATCTGGATCCAAATTCCAACAGATTGTGCCACTCGACTTGTTAAGGCTGGATATGAAGTTCATGGCATAGATTGCGAAGGCCACGGAAAGTCGTCGGGGCTACTAGGTTTAGTATCCAACTTCGATGATCTTGTAGATGATCTCTCCGAACACTTCACTAATATCTGCGGTATAATACCTTAGTTTGAATCTTATTTTTATTTTCGACTTTCATAATTATGGCAAAATCCATTGTTATCTTATAATTATTAATGGTCTATATATCTAAATGTTATATTTTGATGGCGCTACATTAGTACATTATATTTGTTTTTCAATAATAACTAGTGTTTTTTTCTTAATTTGGATTTCTATATTTAAATGTTCGATTCAAACAAAAGATACTAAAAGCACCAAAGTAGAACCGTGAATGAACCGACAGCAGGCGTACAATTTAATTCAGTATTTGTCATTGTCTTACATTATTATTTTTTTGTAATTAAAATTTGACCACAGAAATGAGAGACAATAGGAAAAAGATGAGGATTTTAATTGGAGAATCAATGGGAGGGGCCATGGCTCTACGTCTACATAGGAAGAAGCCAGAATTTTGGGACGGTGCCGTTTTGATTGCCCCGATGTGTAAGGTAGGGGAGGAAACAGAGCTACTCAAGTATGTACGTACCCAAATTTATAGAGATTGGACAATATATACCATCACTTTTATTTCCTTTACAATTGAATTGTCTTGAATATGATCGCACTTTAATTAATTGTTGAAGATAAGGGATTGGTCCGATTGGATGATTGAAGTCCATCGAATATAGGTCTAAAATAGCGATCATCTGATACTAAGATCCTAAATTTAAGATAAAATATCAGATTTAAATTTGTGTTTTTTTATGTATGATCGCTCTAATAATTTATATTTTATAATTGAATTGTCTTGAACATGATCGCTCTAATTTAATTGTGAAAGATATGTGATTGGAACTTGGAAGATTGAAGTCCATTTCACATGCACAGACACAAAGATCCTAAATTTGAGATAAGAAATCAGATTTTTGTAACAAATCCTTCTCTCATTTTAAAAAAAATCGTTGTAAACTTTATTTATTATTATATTTTAAATTTAAATTTGTGTTTTTCTTAAGGGAGCAATTATATTTCAAAAGAATTATACTATAATTAATATATAACACTCGCTCACAATCATTGATTCAATTAATGTGATGTATATTATTGTGTTACTCGTTCTTGGATGCATTTTTAGAGCGATGTCTTTAACGCAACATCTTTATCTCCTATATATAAGTTTGTTTAATCCACAGTATACGTAACTGACTTTGCTTTACAATGAATTTAAATAAAATAGATACCAGATGACTTGAAACCAAATCCCTTGGTTATCAAGATATTGACCTCGCTTTCCCGAATAATTCCTACTTGGAAACTCACGCCTACACCAGATATGGTCGACATTGCCTTCAGGGACCCGAAGTCAGGAAAGAGGTATATTACATTTTACGTTTGTTATGGATTATGCCGGAGCGAACATGACGATAATAATTGCGGAATAAAACAATCAATAACAACACCAAAGAGGTTCACCCAATATAGGCTACGTCCACAGAGCTGCTGCAATATTTATAACCGAAGAAATATTACAAATGTATACAAAACACTATATCTCTCACATGATCCCAACCCCGAGTATTACCGAGAAAATAATTTCTCTAACTCACATAAGAGAACACTCAAGAAAAATACCAAGAAACTCTTTTTTCTTAACTCTCTTTTTTTTTTTTTGCTCTCTCGCTCTGGGATATCTAAACTGAAGGGGAAGGAGCTCTATTTATAGAGCTCATTCACGCGTCGTCTACGCGTCAATTAAATGGCGATGCATTTAATTTCTTTTCCTACTTCCACCTGCCATCATCCCAACTTCAACCAATCACCATCATTTGCCACCTAACAAATCTTCCACTTGAAGACTTGATTTCAATCATGGCTTCACACAGTCAATACAGCAGCTCATGCCTTCTTTATTTACGCTTGTAGTCCAACTGAAGTCGAGCACAACTTCAGTTTGTCAGTGGTCACCACCTTCGTGAACATATCAGCAGGATTTCTGCTTCCAGGAATCTTCTCAAGCTTCAAGACTCCATTCACCTGATCTCTAAGGATCCCGATTCCAAGGATTTGTTTTGCAGCACCCAAATCCTTTATAGCAAATTCTATCTTTAGTTTATCAATCTCCTTCAGACAAACTCCTGCTATCAACATATCATCTACATATACCAGTAGCATGATATAAGAACCATCAAGCTTCACATAACACAAGTGATCAACATGATACCTCGAGAAACCATCATTATTCATTACACCATAAAACTTCTTGTACTACTGTCTTGGAGCTTGTTTGAGACTGTACAAGCTCTTCTGAAGTTTGCATACCATTTTCTCTTTCCCTCGTACTTCAAATCCCTGTGGCTGCTTCATATAAATTTCTTCATCCAAGTCACCATGAAGAAACGCCGTCTTTACATCCAACTGCTCCAGA
Organism: Henckelia pumila; assembly: GCF_033568475.1. Lineage (NCBI taxonomy): Eukaryota > Viridiplantae > Streptophyta > Magnoliopsida > Lamiales > Gesneriaceae > Henckelia > Henckelia pumila. The sequence goes on from NC_133121.1 coordinate 108,748,034, forward strand.
TGTAAATCTTCCTTAGCCACTAGTCCAAGTACTGTTCTGATAGTGGTTAACTTAACCACTGGAGAGAAAATCTCAGTGTAATCAACGCTTTCTCTTTGTTGAAAGTCTTTTACAACAAGTCTTGCCTTGTACCGTTTGCTGCCATCAACTTCTTCTTTGATCCGGTACACCCACTTGTTGTGTAATGCCTTCTTGCCTTCCGGATGTTCCGTCAAGTTCCACGTCTGATTGGATGACAGTGAATCCATCTCATCTTCCATGGCTAACTCCCACTGTTTAAAAGTCTCATAAACATCTGATTTATTTTTCAAAAAATAAACCCAAAATTTCCTGCTCGAATCGTCAACAGTAGTGCCATAATATCTTGAGTGATCTCCAAGGGATGTCACAGGAGATGGTTCACACACATCAGTATGTATCAACTCCAACTTTGCTGCTTTTGGTTCTCTACCGTCTTTCGAAAAGCTCACCTTTTTCTGCTTTCCAAGAACACAACTTTCACACAGTTTGTGTTCGACAGTTTTTAACTCCGGTAGCTTCCCATTTGATATCAGCATCTTCATTCCCTTCTCACTCATATGTCCAAGTCTACAATGCCATAGACTTGAGTTAGCTCCAGCATCCACAACTGCTAACATGTCTCTGCAACTGGAAGTCATGTACATGGTTCCAGTTTTCGTTCCTCGAGCAATAATCATGGCTCCTTTGCTCACTTTCCAAGAACCATCACCAAAGATCACCTTATGACCTTCGTCATCAAGCTGTCCCACTGAGATCAGATTCCGCGTCAGTCTTGGTACATGTCTGACTTTATTAATTTTCCAGACAGATCCATTTGACATTTTCAACCGGACATCACCCATACCAATTATTTTCAAAGGTTTTTCATCAGCCATAAAAACTTTTCCGTAATCTCCCGCAATGTAATTATCGAATACATCACGATTACCAGTGGTATGAAACGAAGCTCCCGAGTCCATAACCCAAAAATCAACCGGGCTTTCCATGGATAGTAATAGAGCATCATGTACCTCATCACAAACAACATTTGTGTTGTTCCTTGTTGATTTGCAATTCTTTTTCAAGTGACCAGTCTCACCACAGCTCCAGCACTTCACATTCTTTTCAAATTTGTTATTGTCTTTTCCATTTCTTGACTTGTATCCACCATGCCATTGGTTAAAACTCTTTTCGCCACTTCTGCCCCTTCCTCCATTATCGAGATTTAGGGCAGATCTCGATGATGTTGCTTCTCCTGAATCCCTCCTCCGAACTTCTTCACCAAGGATTTGATCTCTGACATCATTGAATTGTAACTTTTCTTTTCCAGCAGAATTGCTAACCGCTGCCCGCATCGGCTCCCAAGTATTTGGTAAAGACACAAAAAGAATAAGTGCTCGAATCTCATCATCAAATTTAATTTCAACCGATGTTAGCTGGGATACAATCGTGTTGAATTCATTGATATGTGCTGCCACCAAAGCACCTTTATCCATCTTCAAGTTGAATAACTTTTTCATGAGGAACACTTTATTATTTGCTGATGGCTTCTCGTACATGTCCGATAAAATGGACATCATCTCCTCCGTGGTTTTTGCCTCCGCCACGTTGTGTGCCACGTTCTTTGTTAGGGTCAATCGTATTACCCTTAACACTTGTCGGTCAAGAAGCTCTCACTCATCATCCTCCATCTTTTCTGGCTTCACCCCGGATAGAGGTTGATGTAGCTTCTTGCTATACAGATAATCTTTAATCTGTAACCGCCAGAACGTGAAATCTGTACCGTCGAACTTATTGATTCCAGGTCCCGATCCGTCATTTTCGGTCATCGCTTCACCTGCCTTAATAAAATTTCAAAAAATCTTTTCTGATGTTGAAAATCAGACAAAGCTGCAACCACATAGCATACTCAGAATTTTAAGAAATTTTTCACCAAGGCTCCCAGACACCGTAACAGCTTTGATACCAGTTGTTATGGATTATGCCGGAGCGAACATGACGATAATAATTGCGGAATAAAACAATCAATAAGAACACCAAAGATTTACGTGGTTCACCCAATATAAGCTACGTCCACGGAGCTGCTGCAATATTTATAACCGAAGAAATATTACAAGTGTATACAAAACACTATATCTCTCACATGATCCCAACCCCGAGTATTACCGAGAAAATAATTTCTCTAACTCACACAAGAAAACACTCAAAAAAAATATCAAGAAAAACTTTTTTTTCTTAACTCTCTTTTCTTTTGCTCTCTCGTTCTGGGATATCTAAACTGAAGGGGAAGGAGCTCTATTTATAGAGCTCATTCACGCGTCCTCTACGCGTCAATTAAATGCCGACTTCCACCTGCCATCATCCCAACTTCAACCAATCACCATCATTTGCCACCTAACAACATTTACATATAAATTACCGAAAAATTATCATGTAAGGAAGGAAGTAAAGATAAAATACATTAATAGAAAGTCAACTCAGTCTTTGATGTTTTTATATCGAATAATCGAAAATTTCATGACACCCTTAGAACAACGTCACAACGATGTATCTAAAGATGATATTTATTGTCTACTTAAAAAAATAGACCTGATCAGGTCTATTAACAAATATCGATGCTCAGTGTATAACATCTCATTAACCCGAAGAATTATATATATATATACTTGATGAGTGCTTAATTAGTTATGGCTTTTTAAACTCGTGACATTTGGCACCCGTGACAGGTCAGAGCCAATCGTTACACGTACAAAGGCCGGCCTCGTCTTCAAACTAGTTACCAATTGTATACAGTCAGCCTGGATTTGGAAAAAAGACTTGAAGAGGTTGCCAAATACAAATCCCCTTTATAATATTGCATTAAAAAAATGTTGACTTGGGTAGTGTTTGGGAGAGCTTCTTAGAAGCACTTCTCAGCTTTTCTGTTAACAAAAATGTGAAATTTTATGAAAAAAATGTGAAATTTTACGGTAGTGTTTGGGAGAGCACTTCTCAACTTTTCTGTTAACAAAAATGTGAAATTTTATGAAAAAAATGTGAAATTTTATGAAATTTTGTTGATAAAAAGCTGAAAAGTGCTTCCTAGAAGCTCTCCCAAACACTACCGAGTACCAAAAAGTGATTTTAGGCTAAAGTGTTGCGGGTTCAACTTTAACAGGTCTCATTGCCATTCTTAGTTCTGCACGGGGAAGAGGATAAGGTGACTGATCCATCCACAAGCCAAGTCTTGTACGAATCGGCTCGTGCCGCGGACAAGACCTTCAAGTTGTATCCGGGAATGTGGCATTCCTTGTCGTACGGCGAGCTTCCGGAAAACCTTGACGCCGTGTTTTCGGACGTTGTCGACTGGTTGGACAAGAGGTATTTCGCCCGGAGTGCCGAATTGGAAGAGCAACAGAAACATGCTAATGATCAACTAATCTGCGCTTGATCTCAAATAATAAATTAATAATTGATTTTTATTAATTTCATTTCTCATTGTAATGGGGTGATCAAACTTTCGTTCATTTGTTTAATATATATGATATGATATGATTGTTTTGTGGCTGTTACAAATGACCATTGTAATTGTAAATGATGTCAATCTATTTAATTTCATCAACGAAGCTTCCAATTTCAGTAAAGAGTCATTTTCACGTATTTTGTTTTGACTAAATAATGATTCCGCACATATATATATATATTAATATTAACCCCTTGTTTTTATTAGGGAGAATTACAATTTTGGTCCAATAATTTGCACATTTTTCATTTTTGGTCTTGTTAAAAATAATTTTGTAATTTTAGTCCTGTAAGTTGCATTCTTTTTTCATTTTTGGTCCTATTAACATTAATTCGCATTTTTAGTCCTGTAACTTTCATTAATTTTTTACTTTAAGTCCTATTAACATTGAATTTATAATTTTAGTCCTGTAACTTACATTTTTTTTTTCATTTTAAGTCCTTTTTACATTGAATTTTCACTTTTTTGTCTTGTAACTTCTATATATTTTTTCTTAGTCATATTATCGATGAATTTATATTTTTAATTCCATAAATTTCATACTTTTTTATATTTTTATTTATAATATATTATGATTTACATATTTTAAAGCTTTTAAAATTTAAATGAATTAAATAACAAAAATTCAACTAAAATTATTCAAAACAATTTTACACTAAATATCATATTATAAAATACATAATATAAATAAAATTATTAATATAATGTGAATCATGTTTTTTTGGGTTTAATATATCCGACCAAAATTTGATTTTCGTTTTGTATTTTGTTTCTTGAGTTTGGATTTATGGTATTTTTTATTTTAACCAAAGCTTAAGTACTCACGTAATCTATGCTTGTCACAAACAATTTTTGGTAGAAATATAAATAAAAAATAAAAAAATTACAAATTACATGGTATAAAAATAAAAATCTGCCTTTAATATGACTAAAAATAAAAATTAAGTGTTAACAAGACCATTGAATTCCCCCTTACTATGATTAAAAATAGAATAAAATTATATGGTTCGATTTCATATTATATACATAAAAACTAAACCAAAAAATGATTCATATTAAATTAATAGTTTTATTTATATTTTGTATTTTATAAGATGATATTTAGTGTAAAAAAAATTTGAATAATTTTTAGTTCAATTTTTTTTATTCATTTAAATTTTAAAAGTTTTAAAATATGTAAATCATAATATATTATGAATAAAAATATAAAAAATATGAAATTTATTGAATTAAAAATATAAATTCATCGATAATATAACTAAAAATAAAAATATATGGAAGTTACAAGATAAAAAAAAATGAAAATTATATATAAACTGAACTAAAAATGAAAAAGAATGCAATTTACAAGACTAAAATTGTAAATTCGGTGTTAACAAGACTTAAAATGAAAATTCATGAAAGTTACAGGACTAAAAATGCAAATTCAATGTTAATAGAACCAAAAATGAAAAAATAATGCAAGTTACATGACTAAAATTACAAATTTATTTTTAACAGAACCAAAAATAAAAAATGTGCAAATTAGAGGACCAAAATGTACTTTTTCCTTTTTATTATAAGGTTAGTTATCGAGGTAGTCATGAGTTGCATGTGTCACGAGGCAAAAGAGTTTGCGATGAGCTCTAAAAAGAGAAAATGACAAAGATAAGTGCCAAATATTAGTTCAATCAAACGAGAATTGATGGGGCACGAGATTTGGAGTTTTCATAAACATTAATTACGCAAAATAAAACACGCTCTATTAATAATCTAGGAAAAATAAATTTTTTGGTCCATTAACTTGTCCATTTTTAGTTTTGATCAATTAACTTTTTCGATATGAGTTTTGGTATACTAACTTTGCATTTTCAGTGTTTTTTGGTCCAACTGCATACTTGTCAACTTCTGATTTGTTCAAAATGATGACGTGCACCAATCAGAAGCTGACACGTATGCAGTTGGACCAAAAAACACTAAAAATACAAAGTTATTATACCAAAATCCAAAAGAGATAAAGTTACCGGACCAAAAAATTTATTTTTCCAATAATCTAGATCTATAATTACTATTTAATTAAACTCGTCACTTGAGTATGCTATAAAATCTATTATAGTGTCATTACTTTATTTACTTCCAAAATATTCAATTCTTTCATTTAAATGTAACTTCTCATATCCACATCTTTTCGATTTTTTTTCAAATTGGAAATTGATAATACACATGATCTCTTATTATGGAGGGGAATATCATTCTTTTTATCTATCAAGTGAAACTTCCAATATTTATTCTATAATATAAGCTAATCATATCGCACACGCATTTATCGTGTAACTTTATATACAAATATTATCTATTTTTGTCAACTTGCAGCCTTTTATATTTATTTTTTCTATATAAAAAAAATTAAGTTAGGCAATAGGCGCCATCTTTTTTTTTTTTTTTTTCGTTCACATGAACATTGGAAAAAAATTCTTGATTCTCGCATCTTAATCACTCTCATCGATCAACACCCTTCTCATCTGATCAACAAGCTCATTCATCTGTGCCCTCGAATGCAACGGTGATGGATAGACACAAGCACAATCCAACTCTCCATCACGAATCGTGTCGAATATGGCGACAGAAGGGCCAATTCCATGTACAGAAGAACATCCCATGTAGTACTCCACTCCAATCTCTCGCTGCCATTCACGGGAATCGTCGAGCACGGGATCCTCGCAAACGGAAACGAAAGCAGTTCTGAGTGATGATGATGTGGTCAGGCTCGGGTTTTCCATGGCTTTGCACATAAGATAGTTTATATCAGACAAGTCCGCCAAATGCTTGTTGCACTTCTTGTGATCAGCGAAGTTGGAGTAGATCCTTTGAGCCAAATCCCATAAATTTTCGTCCCCTTTCACTGTTTGCACGTCGAGGAATGCAGATTGGTACAATCCTGCGCATTGTTTTAACAGTATTCATTAGACAAGAATCTTATCTATATGAAATTCTACATGTTCTAATAAATTAACAATAAAAATAACGGAAAAACTGTAAATTTGGTCATGTATATTTATCACTTTGCGATTTTGGTCTTTTATGTTTTCATATTTCAGTTTTAATCCTGCATGTTTCAATTTTTGGCAATTTTGGTCCTTTTTATTCGAAAATGCTTACGTGACACTATGCATGTAAGCTCCACATGATCAGCACTGAATCGGTGCCACGTCAGCGCCACGTCGAAAAAAGGATTAAAATTGCCAAAAAAATTAAGATAACGGACTAAAACTAAAATCTAAAAATATAGATGACCGAAATCGCAAAATGACAAACATGCAGGACCAAAAAAATAATTTTTACTAAAAATAACCTTAAAAATTAATCTTTACCAAAATGATGAGTTGAAAGAGCTGGTTCAAGACTGGAGCGGCAGTCAGCCAGAGTAATCACTCCATATTTCTTCTTTAGCTGACGATCACATTGAAGTTTAGTAGAATGGGCGGCGATTAATCCGGCCGCCGCAAGTGCTGCACACAGTTTAATCCTCCTAGACCTGCAGCCCTACACAGTTTTTATACAAAGTTGAAAAGTGTTTCACATAAGTTCTTTATAGTGACAGAAACTTATACGAGTATTATAAATTCGAACCCCCTTACATCAATAATCCGGGTGGTGTCTCCTGAACCAATTTGCAATCTCACAACCTCAGAAAATCTGGGCTTCGTAGAATTTACGAACACCAAATTGGTCAATCTGAATAAATTCAACGAATACCCAAACATTGTCTTCCCACGTGCCCAAATATTCTTTTTCCCAATCCCATTCGGAACAAGAGACTCGATCCCAAAATCACCCTCCCCCTCAATATTCTTTATTCCCTTCTCCAGCAGCAGCACCCCTCTGGCGCCCTCTCGACTCTCCTCCATCACCGCTCTGAGAAACGACTCCCCCGTGGTCCGGTCACACACGGCGGCGTGAAGCTTCATCACCAACATTGCCTTTGTTTCCGACAACATGTACACGTTCGAGAAGAGCACTTCGATCCCGTTGCATGGGAACGAATAAGGATCGGCCCACTTGTTGTTGTTCAGTTCGTGTTCGAATATTAAATGAAAGTCGGAAAGGCCGGAGTTCTGATGGGTCTTTAACGTTCGTATCATCCGTGAAGTCGATGAATAGTCGTGAAAATTGATGTGAACTTGGGGGCTGGTTGGTATGTGGAAGGAGTACTCTTTTCTGGTGGGATCGAAGCGGAGTTTGGAGCGGAGAAGAGGGTGAGAAATTTGGAGTTCGTGGAGTATTTTGTGAAGGAATGCGATTTCTGAGGGCGATCTATCGGCGATCTGAATTGCTAACACGTTGTTGCCTGTGCCGGAGGATACTGCGCGGCACCAAGTGTGCTCGGTGTCGCCGAGAGTTCGGGATTTCGGATTCATCGTTTCGGGGTTGATATATGTGATCTATGTGTTACGGGTGTGCTTGTGTAATGGGAAGGAGAAGCCATGCATGATTGCTATATATAATGCAAAAAAATAAATATCGTGTGAGAGATGCACAATTTTTAAAAGTTTTTCGAGGTTATCTTCAATTCATTACGTTATTTTAGTGTAACACTAACTTCAAAATAATATAATTCCTACACCAAATATTACACTCATCTCTAACTCATTAACTCTAAACTCTACACCAAAAAAAATATTCTCGAAATATTATTTATCATTGTATTCACAACAATTAATTTATTCCACAAAACATTTTTAAACACAATAATTAAAATATTAGTAATATATAAAATAATAATTTATATATAAAAATATTAATGAATTAAAATATTTAATTACATATATTTTAAGAATTATGTTAAATTTTTTAAAATATCTTATTCTATTTATTAAAATATTTAAAATTATTATTTAATTTACGAATTTAATTTTATTTATTTAAATACTTAAAGAATTAATTAGAAACAAAAACAAATAACAAAAAAAGAAAGAAAGAAATGGTGCAACACTGTTCCTCTACTCCAACCTGGCACTAAAAATAGGTTTGAGTTGGAGTACGTATATATTGCACCACCAATACCAAATTGGTGTTGCATTGGAGATGGTCTAAGTAACAAAAATCTATTAATTATTTTTTATTTTAAACTACAGCTCAAATCTCTACGCGATCGAGTTTTTTGTAACGGATTTGGATCCTCTGCGTTGCATAGCACGATGTTGTGTACCGTATAGTTGGATTATTTGGCCATACATAAGTAGGGTCCACTTGATCCATATCGTGTGCTGTAGAGCGGTTGGATTATTGGACTGCAAATATATATGATCCACTTGATATAACAGTATTACACACTACATACAAATTTTTCCTCTTATAAAAATATCAGTTGAATTATCTTGAAAATTGGAGTCTTTGAGTGTAGTAAATATTTTAGTCAAATATAATTATGTTTTTCAATTCATTATATAACCTTTGATTGGGGAGATGAGCCGTATCATCACCGTTATGTTTTAAGAAGTACTATTTTAGGGGAAAAAAAAGCATCAAATAAAAGGGACCAAAATGAGTATTAACCCCTAAATATCGGACGACTATTTAATTTCGCAAACCTAATTAATTTCTTTTTGTCCGACAGCTATGGTGCATGGGTTAACATGGATTAAGGATCGGAGTCTTTAAGTTACGAGATATTAGGTCGCCCATGTTCAACTAACCTTTGCAATTAGTAAATGAGTTTAATAAATGTGCCATATGCCCGTCAAAAAAAATAAAATAAATGTGCCATATGATCTGTTTGGTCCGAAATGATTCTAGTTCGACGACATAACCCTAAAGCCCCACAAGCACCAAATTTCCAAATTTCCTAAACAACTGGGTATTAATTGCACGTATCGATATTGCATGCTTTGGGAAACGGAAAAAAGGAATGCAAGAAAAGAAGTATACGCCCCGACTGGTGTTTAAGTTGGGTGGTGTTTAAGTTGGTACGTTGAACAAGTGAACGATTGGTCAGATGTTAGAAATTTGATTTTTTTTACAAATATTTTCTTGAAATAGTCTATCGCACATAACTTGCCTAACTAGTATTATTTAATTGACTAACACGTTTGAATGTTATTGCGTTAGTTCAGGTTTACCTAATACGCACTGAAAGACAGCGGCTACAAATTCATAAAAAAAGAAAGAAGAAAAGAATCATAAGTATCGATCGATCGAAGCTTATTCAGTCACAATATTTATTACTATTATTATGCAAGAGACTTTTAGTTGGTCTCTTGGTATGTTAAAATATTAAAAAAATATTTTCAAAAAACACACATTAAAACTGTTTCTTTTCACTATCTCTATTTTTTTTTTATTTAATTATTTCTATTTAATATATAATACAATCATTTTATTTATCTATTTTTATTGCTATAAATTTATTAGATTTTTTTTATTGAAATTAAGTATAAAAAAAACTTTTTTCACACACATCGTGTGTGCAAATATGCTAGTATAATATATGTAGCATCCAAATCCCTTTCCCAAATCATCAAATATATATATGAGCATGGCTATCTCGCTATCACGTCCTCAGGACCCGACTCCACATTCACAGTCTGATGAAAAACAACTATATAACTAAAAAAGAATGCAAGTCATTGGACCAAGCAGTGAATACATGACCACGTGAACAAAAGTATATACAATTAATGTAGTACTATCTTTTACACCACCTTCTGGTTCTAGTTTTCTTTAGAATTTTTAAAAGTACAGTTTGTAAATAAGTTTCAACCCACCGAGATTAACATAATATGCCTACTTTCAAGTTGGGTCAAAATCTGTCTAGCAAAGAAATCATACACATCATTATATTTATCGATGTAGAGACCAGTACAACAAACGACAGCATTTTTATCACGTGTGTCATAATCGTTAGTCGTTTTAACGATTTCTAGATATAATTTTGTAGATATGATATATTATTATACATCTGTTTTGTAGATGTATAAATTCTACTATTTTCAACTCGGCAATATTGGATTGATGAGCACTGTGGCCTAAACTTGGTTGGCCAAATCATGTGATAAAACTCTAGATGACGGCCACATTATTGGTTACAATTGGGTTATGTTCGAAAATTATACAAAATTATAACAATCTTCACTGATCCAAATATTATCTCATTTACTCAAAGATAAATCTTGGATTCTCATGTAGAAGAATAGATGTTTTGAAAATCAATGTATTTATATTGAGAAATACAATAATTTTTATTATTTTAATACAAATTTCACATATTACTATAATTTAAAGTTCTTTTTTTACCATTGAAATAGGGCTAATAACTTAATTTCAATTCTAATGTTTTGGGCCAATACGGCCCACTCAGTGTCCAAACAAATCCGGATAGATTAAACAAGCCCATGGAGCTGTAGAATAAATAAATTAATTAATCCATTAAAGATCCAAATTTGATCGTCGGGTCAAATATAAACAGCTGGCGCTCCGAAACGGCTCCCCAAAATTTCAAATTTAATTTCAGAATCCATCCCCCGCTCCTCTCTATTCCCTCACGGACAATACGTACATACCCAGGGCGAGATCTGAGGATTCTATCGCACATATTCGAGGATGTCGAATCGTCACGAGAAAGAAAAGAGCGTAAATGTTCAAGTGCTGCTTCGCTGCAGGTAATGCGTTGTCGATTTGATGCAAATGGTTTTGAATTTATTATTGTTTTTTAGATTAATTAACTTTGAGTATCGGTGTATGATTTCTGTTGGTTTTTGGTGTATGTAATAGGCCTTTCAGTGAGGAAGAGTTGCGGAACAATGCACCGCAGGTGGTGACTTGCAATGAATTCTTGAGAGAGGTCTCGGTTTCGCAGAATATCGCTGGAAAACACCTCGATAGGGTTTTTACATTCGACAAGGTGATATTGTGTTTATTTTCATTCTATGAAGTTTCTCATCAGTTGTTCTTTTGAACATTTATCTTAATTAATTTGGGTTGTGCGAATTCGTAAACGCCTGTGGTTATTTAGACTTCTTGTGTTTAGAAAAACTGCAAAAAAATCATGACATGTTCAAATGATACTTAGACTTCTTGTGTTTAGAAAAACTGCAAAAAAATCATGACATGTTCAAATAAGCGCTTTTTTAAGATGCATTTAATTGGACAATTCGATATATCTTCGTTGTTCAGGTCTTCGGTCCCAACGCCCAACAAAGTGATCTTTATCATCAAGCAGTTGTCCCCATAGTTAATGAGGTTTTGGAAGGGTTTAACTGTACCATCTTTGCCTACGGACAGACTGGCACAGGAAAAACTTATACCATGGAGGGTGAATGTAAGAGGTCAAAGGTATTGTATTTTGTGATTATTTTAATTTTTATTGATCAACATTGAGTTTCATCGCACCACTACGACTAACCTTGAATTTAACTTGCAATATTTCTTTATATTGCAGAGTGGCCCAAATGGAGAATTGCCTCCAGAAGCAGGAGTTATACCGCGAGCTGTACAACAAATATTTGACACTTTAGAGAGTCAAAACGCAGAATACAGTGTGAAAGTCACTTTTTTGGAGCTGTATAATGAAGAAATAACCGACTTGTTAGCGCCAGAAGATATATCTAGAGTTACCATGGAGGACAAGCAGAAAAAGCTATTGCCACTCATGGAAGATGGGAAAGGCGGAGTTCTTGTTAGAGGATTGGAAGAGGAGATTGTAGCTAGTGCATCTGAGATTTTCACTTTACTTGAACGGGGATCTGCTAAACGCCGAACTGCTGAAACCTTACTTAATAAGCAATCGAGGTTATTATTTCTCTGCTTCTACTTGCGTGATAAGAGTTCCGAAACTCTCAAAAAAATGTTATCCCAATTCCGTTTTAATTTCAGTCGATCGCATTCGCTGTTTTCCATAACCATACATATAAAGGAAGCTACACCAGAAGGTGAAGAATTAATTAAATGTGGCAAGTTGAATCTGGTTGATTTAGCTGGTTCAGAGAACATCTCTCGTTCTGGTGCTCGGGAGGTAAGTTGTACTCCTGCATAAAGTAGGTTTCCTGGTGTTGAAAGTAGTCTTTGTCATTAAAATTTTATTTATCCTAATATCTTTTGAATATTTGTAGGGTAGAGCAAGGGAAGCTGGCGAAATAAATAAAAGTTTGCTTACATTAGGAAGAGTAATAAATGCACTAGTTGAGCATCTTGGACACATTCCATACAGGTTAAACTTCGACATAGTAAATTTAGTTTTTCTTTCAAACATCTTTGGTGGTGAAGTACTTATCTCTCGCTCCTCTCTGCTAACTCCCTTGATAGGGATAGCAAGCTCACACGATTACTTCGTGATTCATTGGGAGGACGAACCAAGACCTGCATCATTGCCACAGTGTCACCTGCTGTTCATTGTCTTGAGGAGACACTTAGCACTTTAGATTATGCTCACAGGGCTAAGAATATAAAGAATAAGCCAGAGGTTATATTGAAGCTTTTAAAAATTTATTTGCTGTTGATTGTTTTTTATGCACCTTTCATGAAATTATTACGTTCTTTCATCTGTTTTTTGAGTGCAGTTATTTCCTGCAAATCTATATTTCACTATTTTATTTTCTTGTCAGACATAACCATCATTTATATTGATTAATTGATGGAACAGTGCCCATAAAATCTATTTGATAAATCTCATGAATGTAAAAGATTGATTCAAATGGTGGTCTTTCGTCTACGAGTACGTTTCTGAAAAATATGAAGTTTTGAACTTATGAATTTTTAAGGTATTTTCTTTGAACTTGTAGGTAAATCAGAAGATGATGAAATCTACTCTTATTAAAGATCTATATGGTGAAATTGAGCGGCTTAAGGGAGGTAAAGGTTTTGTGGTTATGTTGGGATTTATATCTGGACTTATCAACAGGCCTTCAAAAGTTAAGCTTCTCGCATCTTTACCCTCTGCGTGTCTCATTCTCTTTCTTTGTAGAGGTTTATGCCGCAAGAGAGAAAAATGGAGTCTACATTCCTAAAGAGCGATATTATCAGGAGGAGAGTGAGAGAAAGGTACTGCCACATGTTAAATGCCGTGGTCCAATATTGATTTCTAAGCCTTTTCTTTCATATGTCGAAATATCTTCTTCAGAGGACTAAGAGTCGTGGTGATGTGCTTTTAGATGCATTGTTTTGCTTTATCTAGAACCTAGTTTTCACGTTCCTCTTAAATTACTTCATTTAGGCTATGGCTGATCAAATTGAACAGCTGGGATTAACAATCGAGAATCAACAGAAGGTCAGTTAGAGAGACTCTTTACAAGAGGAAAAAAAAAGGGTAAACTTAGGCATTCCTATGAAAAGGTACTGAATCTGTGGGGTCATGTACACAGAAAATTGAGGAATTACATGACAAATATAATGCTCAGGTCCAAGAATGCTCTGATTTGAGCAACAAACTTGAGGAGACACAGGCAAGTTATCTTCAATATATAGTGTAATCATAATGAGTTAATTTGCAAGTTCTTACTCGGAGATGTTTGCAGAAAGTTCTGAAACATACTTGCACGTTGTTGGAAAGCACTGAGGATGAGTTACGCCAATGCCAATATACTCTTAAGGAGAGAGATTTCATCATATTGGAACAGAAAAAATCAGGTATTTTATTGCTTCTATAGTATTTGATTTTTTTTACCTTTCTGGTGCTACCTAAATTATGTTGGAGTGAACAGAAAATGCCCTGGCTCAGCAAGCATGTGCTTTGCGTGCTGACTTGGAAAAATCCCACAAGGATAACTCTTCGTTATTCCTCAAAATGGGTTGGTATCTCTTCTGGTATTTAATATTTTCAACACCAGTAACCATAAGTGTGCAACTCATTACTTTTATTTTACTTGCACAGCCAGAGAGGACGAACTGAATTCATATAACAGGTCTATTGTGAATAGTTTTCAAGCTGAACTTTCCAAGCAGCTGGGGGCCCTTGGTAACTTGCTGGCTGCATCTTTGTCTCGACAAAGTGAACACCTCCAACTTGTTGATAAGCTCTGCGTTTCCTTTCTTCAAGTACATGACAAGGTGGAAAACCCATCTTTCACTTAGTTTTACTTGTCTTTTAGATTTTTTACTGTTTGATCGCCATTTTTTTATGGTTAACTTCTGTCAACTTTGCAATATCTTTATTTCAAGTTTAGAGTGTATTGTGCCTGAAGTTATTTTTGATGATTAGCAATTTTGCTTTCCATTTCTGTCAATGGCTTTAGCATATCTATTTAATTCTTTTTTTTTTGTTATAGGCTGCCAAAGAGTTAAAAAATAAAGTTAGTCTCTCGAAGGCTTTGTATTCATCACATTTTGAGGCTGTACAAGAAGTTGTCCGGCTTCACAAAGCTGGTTCAAATGCTGCTTTGGAGGAACTTTCGGTTTTGGCATCTTCTAATTATAAGTCTAGTCAAGAAGTAAGCACTTTTGTTTACTGGGTTTAACAATTGCAATGTCACCTTGTGTAGATGACACTCACCCTTTTTATTGGAATCATTAATACAGTTTTTAGCTACAGAGGCTCTTGAAGTGAAGCTAATTTTCAATGATCTTCAAGAAACTCTGTCTGATCATCATGGTGAAGTGGCTCATTTGGCAACTGAGCTACGGCAGGTTTACATATCTACTCTAGTTATTTGTTTTGAACTCTTTCGAGTCATTTTTAATTTCATCTTTGTTCATCCTATATGATTGCTTGATGTTTTTGCAGAGATTCAATGCCAGTGTAGGACAACTGATGGAGACATCAGGATCCCTTAATACATTCATTGATAACCTTTTAGAAAAATCAAAAGCACTTGAGCAGCATGTATTTCAAGTTGATGAAATCCAAACCAAGTGTATTGCTGACTTTCACAAATCCTACGAGGTTTGCAAGTCAAATTTTATGTCAATATATAACTCTTTTTTATTTGACTTTAAATGGGAATTTTGTCGAGTTTGCAGGATCAATCAAGATCAGCGGCGGAGAAGCTTATCGCTGATGTGACCACTCTTGTTTCTGATTGCATGCGTCGTCAGAAAGAGATGGTTTGCTCTTAGATGTTACAATATTTGTTTTTTTCTATTTCTAAGCGTATGTAAATACCTTAATGGGTGGCTGATAGGTGGATGCAAGGCTTGGTGATCTAAAAGAAACAGTAGTTGGGAACAAGATGTTTCTGGAAGGGCATGTTTCAACAATGGATGGCATTACAACAGATCTAAAAAGGAAATGGCAGGATTCCTTTACACAAGCAGAGTCTAACTTAAAAGACAATGCAGACTTTTCTGCGGCGAAGCATTGTCGTATGGAGTTACTTCTACAGAAATGGTGACAATCTTTTAATGCGGTTATTTTAATTTTCAATATTATAGACAGCGCCTTTCAACTTTGAGCAATATTTGAGCGCTGATTTTTAATCTGTTGAATTTGTTTCCTCTTAATTTTCAGCTTCAACAATGCTGACGCTGCTTTGCAGCGGTGGCAGAAAACACAAGAATCATTTAGCGATATGGGAAGCCAACATGCTTTAGCAATTGCGGGGAGTGCCAGGTTTGTTGATTTCTCTAGTCCTTGTCCCATTGTGATTTCCACAGGCCATAGTATACGAATATTGCAACTACCTAATTGCTTGTGGTCCGATGAATCTTTGTTCTCCAGCTGGTTAAGTGTCAAATTATGAGTGCCATATGCTAACTACCTGGAAGATATGAGCTCAGATGTTCATATCTTACTAGGAGTGACCCAATGATAAAATAAATCTTTTATAATCTAAAACTCGTGTTTCAGGAACATATGTGAGGGTAATGAACGACATAATGATGAAATTGAAGCTTCAAGAATGACTGTTGAGGAAGATATCAAAACCAAAAGTGCAGATATTATTCAATGTTTTGATGGTTAGTTGTGCTTGCTTCAACAGCTTCCTGTTTTGATTACTCGCACTCGTGTCAAAGGTTCACACGCCCAAGGCGATGACATGTTTAGATAATGTATGCATTTTGTTGGTTCTTTTGTCTTTTTTTCAATCTGCATTTCTTTAATTCCAGGTTTATCAGAGCAGGAGAGAACATATGTTTCCGAAATTCTGACTACTTCTGAAGCTCATTCAAAAACACTTGAAAACCTTCAGAGAGATCATTCCCAGCAATCTGGATGTATTGAACAGCGTGCTGTTGATACTTTCACGCAGAAATATATGGTATGGTTCATTCTGACTCAGATCTGTAGAAACTGTTGGTGGATATATTTACCTAGCATTCCAGTCAGAATGTACAGTCGACATAAAAATTTACAAGCAATAACTGATTTATGTACCAATTGATTTACAAAGAAAGTAATTCAATTTGTTTTCTGATGCTAGGATTATGAGCCGACAGGGACAACTCCTATTCGAAGTGAGCCTAGCATTCCAACCAAGAGCACCATCGAGGCCCTTCGAGCCATGCCAATTGAAGTTCTTCAAGAAGAATTTCGGGAAAACAGTACATTCAAATCATTCAAAGTAAAGGAAATAAAGCCATCCCTGATTCCTCGATCCCCTTTTTCACAGATTAACTAGTAATTGCGATGTTGTAGTCTGATGTTTATCTATTTCTTTGTATCTGTATTCTTCATACATGCATCTATCCGACTGGTTAAATTGAAACGTCTTGGAATTCGAAGTTGGTTTATAGGTTGTAAATCCAACAGGTGAATTTGTAACGATAGTTATCTGTTTGAAGCAATCCCTGCTTGGGATTTTGGAAAGTTTGTTTCACATTGTGCCCGTGTCCTTGTCTGCTGAACGTTGCTTGTTTTACATGCAAGTCCAAGGAATTCGTTAGTGATAAAATCACTTTCACGTTTTGTTTTTAGTCACATTTTGAGAAATAGAAGGTTGTCACACCGTGTTGAAAAATTCAATAGCCAAATTGAAGGAAATATTGGAAATTGCGCTTGTGATAATATCTTAAATACAATTCATGCATACAACCGTATTTATGCGTTCAAATTTAGAAGAGATGAATAGCCTTTGCCTTGTGTTGTTCTTTGGCCTCGTGTTATTCTCGACTGTCATGCTATTAATTCTTAAGCTCTTTGCCTTGTTTTGTTCATTTGTAGCTGCTCAGTTTGGATAAAGACCAAGTTTTATCAGTGTCATAAAGTTCCAGCATCTTATTTTAAATCTCCTTCGAGGGACTAGCTTTTGTTCAGTAAAAGTGTTTTCTCTGGCCAGTTTTTGGTTAGAATAAGTGATCCAGTATTGTTTTTGAGTTTTTTGTATTTTCCGAATCAATCTGTTATCCTTTACTTTTTTGTTGCAATGCAAAGTGAGCCTCTGATCAATCTAATATCCTTTTTTCTCCCCTGGTTTTTGTTGTAATAACAAGTGGGTATTTGACCCGTGGACCTTATACATTATTCTCTTTGTGGCTTATAACAATGAACTATTATTCCCAGTGGTGAAAAAAAACCTTGGCAATATTTACTTCCTAGCTGACCAATTTTATATTGCCTTTTAGCAATATATAAATTACTAGATTACCAAAAATACGAGTAAAGCAATATTTATAAATTACCAAAAATAAGTTTTGGAGGAGAAGATTTATAAAGTCACTGCCATGAAAGGCAAAAACAGCATGTACCAGGTATGAAAATCAACTGCAGGAAATGAAAAGCAGCTGACAAAGTTGAATGGCAATCTATATAGGGAAATGTTATATCCTCTTTAGCATTTACAAGGCAACAGAGGCAAACAGTAACATTCCCATAACTCAAGAAATCTCTTAAAAATGCTGTGCAGATGTTAAATGACAATTTGTCTTGTAACAATTGTCATGCAACTTTTACCGAAACAATTACAAGTAAAAAAACAGAGGAATCGATAAAAGCAAACCGAAACAGATAGTTGTTGGTAATGTGTAATGTGGCAATAATCGACAATCACTGTGCCATTGTTTCCAAAGCCTCAAGAGGGTAAAACGTTGAAATAACTCCCGTTCAAACTAGAAATTGTTCAAATATTAAATGAGAAAGATTGAAGCTTGAAATTTGACAAAAATATCGCCACAAAGCTTGTAGGGTGGCGGCAGATAACACACATTACAGCCTCCTTCCTCTTCTACCACCCTTTCTTCGGGTGCTGTCGGTGGGAATTGGAGTCACGTCCTCTGGAATGAAGAGAAATAGAAAAAAAATACAATTCAACAGACAGAAGATGGAACAGGCAACATAAAGGAACAGTTTAATATGGACAATGAAAAGAACACATACTAATAAGAGCCCGGTCTATAATGAATCTTAAGAAATAATATTACCTATCCGACCAATCTTCATGCCAGAGCGAGCAAGGGCTCTAAGAGCAGATTGAGCACCAGGGCCAGGAGTCTTAGTCTTGTTGCCTCCAGTAGCACGAAGCTTAATATGAAGAGCATTGATTCCCAGCTCCTGAGGAACACGAGCATCAGCAACTGACAATGACCCAGTATAAACTATAAACTACAATTGCACGACAACAATGTAAGAAAATTCTAAACCTTGCATCGTTGAGAAACATCTTGTGCTGCAAGCATGGCTGCATAAGGAGAGGACTCATCCCTATCAGCCTTCACCTTCATACCACCTGTAATAGGTACTCAAAAGTAAATCTCAGAAATATCGTAAATTTGGACAAATATCAATGAAACTTGGTTCGTCGATCTATTTGGAAAAGTGACAGCACATGAAATCATCAGACTTAAAGTATAAAATAGAAAATAGCATACTCCTCAACTTAAATACCGATGTTTTAATTAGATGCTACTTATATAAGATGTAACATTTGTTTCATTACACAGACCTCGAGTGTATAGCATCAATCATTCAATCTTGAAAGATTTGTATAACCAAAAAAACATTGTATGACATTTACCCTAGTAAACAGACACGCGACAACCAAAGGTAAATTTTGAAACATTATATTGATTGGAAACCAATTAAAAAAATAAGATCATAAAATGTTATAGTGACTTGTCTTCAATAATACAGGAACAATTTCGAGAAATAATTATTATAAAAGCACAAAACATACAAGAAAACCAAAAGCCGACTATTACCTGTAATACGAACCAAGGTTTCCCTTCCAGATAAATCAGTAACGTGCTGCAAGCAAAAACATCAATCAATCAGAAGCACTTAAAACAACAAAAAATGCATAAAACAGCACTTCACCGATTTACTCACGATGAAGGTATCATTGAATGAGGCAAAAATGTGTGCCACACCAAACACTATTTCTCCATCCCTGGTGGCAGGTCCAAGAGTTACATTCTCTTCTTTGGGCTCTCTGGTCCTTCTTTTCGACTGTCAAACCAGAATGAAAATTGTGAATGACATGGGGTAATTGAAAAATAAATGAAAAACTAAGTTCTCTCATAAACATAAATACCAACAAAACGACAACATAATTTTATAAAAAACCATATTTATTGCAGTTACAACCAGAAAATTCAACTGTCAACAAAAGTTTTTCCTGTTTAGTGATAAATGGATAAGCTTAAGTTCCCTATTCAATCCACGGGATAAACACAACACCGACGAATAAATTTCCAGACTACTTTCACAAATAACATCGATCAGAAAGTATTGCCCAAATAACGATTTCGATAGATCACAACCTGAGCTATCGAAGGAGCATTTTCACAATTTCGTTAATTAAATAGCCTTTAAAGACTAAGTATCAGAAATTCAAAAAAATTGAAACACCGATTCGAAGATGACATGGGCAGTATGCAATCCATCGTGCAAAAATAGCACCGGAAATCTTTGAAGACGAAAAAAACAAAAATCGTATGAGTGGATCCAATGCGCCATCGCGCCAAGTTTTGTTATTGTGTGTGGTCCGTTAGGAGGAAAAAGAAGCTTACCATTGCAGCGCTGATGGGGAGAGTAAAGGGGCTCCGCTGCTTTCAGCTGTTCTGTTTGAAAAACCCTAATGGCGAGAGGTAGCCGCTGAGTGATTCGACTTTTATGTTTAGGGTTTGGAAACGGAGATAGATGCGGTGTACCTTAAATACCCCTGGATTTCTTTGAATTACCATACTTACCCTAAAAGTAAATTTGAACTAATTAGTGATAAAATAATAATAAATTTGAACAAAATATATCTTCTTCGTTAGTCGTTACTCTATAATATTTATTTACACTAATTCGTAAGAAATTCTCACATATTGATTTTTATGATATAGATATCACTTCTTCATTGATGGATCGATCTCACAAAATTTGAGTGAAATAATAATCATTGGTTATTATTATTATTTTTTTATCGTGGGTATAATGTAAGAATTATTCAATCAATTGAGTCGTAATGAGTTTGGGTAGGAAAGTTAAGAATTGTCACGATCCATTATGTATTGTGTGGTTCGGCCTATCTTTTGGCACAGATTGGGAACTTTCCAACCCAACTCATATATTTGACTGGATGAAATGAGCCAATCTGATTGACTAATAATTTTTTAATTATATTATATAAAAATGACAGGTTGGCAAACGACACGCTAGAAACCATCATTCGCTCCGTCTCTCCATTTAAGTAAATCGCAAAATTGTCAATCCAATCAATTTATTTGACAGAGTGAAACATGACTTATTATTACTGCTATCGACATTTTCCGCTCACTAATACAGCTGGATTTTGGAATTAATGGTGATAGGAAATTTGGAAGATAGAAAAATGAAAATACAAATCATTCAATTTTATTTTTTGGTGATAGGAATTTTGGGAGATAGAAAAATGAAAATACAATTTAATTTAAAAAAAATTTAAAAAAACAAATAAAATAAAATCTTTATAAAATACCAGTGACAGCTGTGGGATTTGAACCCACGCCCTTTCGGACCAGAGCCTAAATCTGGCGCCTTAGACCACTCGGCCAAACTGTCCCGTTGTTGCCAATCTTTGACATAATGTTAAATTAAAGAATATAATACTGACATATACTCTCTTCCCAGCTCTCCTACATCCTAGCAATTGACTCCCATATTATTTTTTTTCTATTCTCTAATGTAGATCTATTTTTTAATTACCATATATGATATTATACTTATTTTTGAAAGAAAATGGTGTATGGACAAATTTTAATTTATAAAAAAAAAGAATTATTCGAATGCAAAGTACACTTCACATAATATTAAAAAAATTAAATTAAAATGAAATGTACATTGAACCAAAATGTGTAATCTTTTTAGTAAGTAATTTTATTTTATTTTTTACATTGTTATAATATCTTTTGCAATTAAATACCTCTAATATTTTGATTTACCGTTCAATTTTTATTTTTATTAGAATACTAGCGGACTTTCTTTCATTAAAATGAGGTGCATGGACTAAAAATAACATCAGTAAAGTGATTAAGACTACATCCATAGATAGTATTTGAGAGAGCTTTTAGAAAGCATTTCTCAATTTTTTCTCTCTCAAACACTAACATATTACATTACACGTACATATTATTGGAATTGGAAATCTACACCACCTATAATTTCAAGCACAAGACAAAAATAATAATAGAATATTTATGAAACCAAAATATAGATTCACGCAAAATTTGAAAACAACTGGGAAATTAAACCTTTAAAGAGCAGCACAAACAATAAGATGGTGATCAAGTTAAAAGCACAATCTCCAAATCTTCTTCTATCCTTGTATGGATCATTGCTCCATTCTAAGGCCTCTTTCTTGTACTTCTTCACTACTAAACTCACTGAAGAATCCTTTTCCTTTTATGCCATTCTGATATGGTTTACAATGTGAGGAAATACTTTTACATTAGACTCCTCCCCATTCAAGAGATTTGAATGGTCATATCCTTTTACTACCACTCTTTCATGTCTGTGGTAAGGCTGGTGCAACTTCATATATTTATTTGCGAGAAACGAGGTTTTGGGTGTTACAAGGATGGACCGTCCACCGGATATGTAAAGGGTCGGCAATGACATTCTCTCAGGGTGTGGAGATTCTTATTCATCATCTTCGAAGTGGGAGTGACGAGCTTCTTCGCTTCGACGTTTGTGGACATATCCGAGCAACTTGGGGAAGGAAAAATGGTCGAGTGTGGGCACTTGGTTTTGCCCTTGTCAACGTTTATCTGGATTAAATTTCTCTATTGGATGACTACAACCATGGATTGTCGGGTTTGTTTCATGGTGCTTTCTTGAGAGTGGTATAAGAAAAAATGACGAATTGTTGAGCAGGTTACTATGGTGTGGTATTCTTATTCATCGTCTTTGAAGTGGGAGTGACGAGCTTCTTCGCTTCGACGTCTGTGGACATTTTCGAGCAACTTGAGGAAGGAACAATGGTCGGGGTGTGGGAACTTGTTTTTTCCCTTGTCAGCATTTATCTGGCTGTCTGATGGATGACTACAACCACAGATTGTTGAGTTTGTTTCAAGGTTCTTTCTTGAGCTTGACATACTTTAATGTGACAAAAAACGAAGCAATATTATTTGGTTTTTCATTCTTTAACTACCTGCAGAGGTTGGTTTTCTGCATGGTCCAAAAATTATTATTTTTCTAATGTGACCAGGCTAGATTGGGACTACAAGAAAAAACGGATCAATTGCCACGATTTTTTCAAAACGTATCAAATATTGCAACGGTTTATCAAACCGTAGCAAAAAAAATTGAACAATTTTAAAAAAAAATATGTAGTGGCTCATATCCAAAATTAACGATAATGAGTAATTATCGTGTGATCATGTTAGATTTAGTAAAACGTGATTAAGGAGACTTCTAAATGGATTAACGGAGCCCGAAAATAGACCCAAAATGATCAGAAATGGTCTGTAGGGTCAGACAGATCGGAAGCTCCGAAGTTAGGATCAGATGCTCCGAAGGTGATCGGAAGCTCTGATGAACGATCGGAAGCTCCGATCGAATTACGTCATCCATGACGTGTGGTTGATCGGAAGCTCCGATCACCCCTATCCGAAGTCAATCAGTGAGATTTTGACACGTGGCAGATGAGGATGTTCGGAAGCTCCGATGGCAGGATCGGAGGTTCCGATCGAGGATCGGAGGTTCCGATCGATGCCTATAAATATAAGGTCCGAGGCATTCATTTCTTACCAATTCCGAATTCTCTCCTTCGCCCTCGTGGTCCTATTTTAGGGCTTTGGGTACTCTTATTTTAGAGTTGGAGTAGGATATTTATTTTAGTATAGTCAGACAGTGTCTGACATAATAGCGGAGCAGTGCTCGTGTTGTAGAGCCGTGTTCGAGGCTGTGGATTCGCAGTAGGGGAGTGCCCTAGTTGCGGGATAGTCGCCATCAGTGGGCTGACGACGAACGCAGGTATAGCTATGGTCTCCTTAAATTATTTAGGAGTATGCAATAGCTTAGTTAAGGCTTTTATAGCTTATTGAATGATGCATGGGTATTTGCATTGTAGACTTGATGATAGGCTTGGAACCTAGAGTGAGACTACTAAGACTGCCTTAGAAAGGTACGTAAGTACTGACTGAGATTGCCAGCGGATATGCATGCTTATATGTTGCATTTATGTGTTTGCATGTTATTATTGTTATGCGGCATGTGCATATCATCTTGTGCCTGTACATCTGTATATCTTTCGAGATGATTCAGTTAGGGTTGCTCAGCCCTGTTAGGACGTTTGATATCGAGTACCCTTAGGTACTGATACCTGGAGGACTCCGTGGTCCGCGTCCGTGATTCGGGAATGAGTGGTCGCACACAGTGGTTAGCTACCCCGATGTGACGAGCTTATATTCCAGGCGCCAGTCTGAGCAGTTCGTATACAGTTATCCCAGATATGGATACCCTGTCATTTGCATGCATCATATTTGTATGTTTATCCGTGCTTTTGTATTGAGCTTAGAGCTCACGTCCAGTCTTTTCTGTATATCTGGACACCCTATTCAACGGGGCGGGTGTAGGTGCAGGATTGAGCACTAGGAGCCTGGAGTAGCCAGTGACCTTGAAGACAACAGGATTAGCTGTAGGTTTTATTTAAATTCGATTCGATTGGGTTGTATAATCGAGTTTGTTTAGCCGGTTGTATTTCGTCGGTTTATTTGTATTTAAGTCTTCCGCAGCGATTTTATTTAATGCATGCTTAATTATGCTCTTAACTCTGATTATGTAGTGGATCCGGGTCGGGTCGCTACATTATAAATGCGACGGTTTATTAAAAAACGTAGCACATATTATGCGACGTTTTATCAAACACCGTCGCAACGTGCGTCCAATTATAAAAATGCATCGCAAATGTGTCCATGATGCAAAAAGTGTTGTAGTTCATACTGACAGTTTATTAAAAAACTTCGTAAATTGCGACGATTTTTCATAACCGCCGCAATACCAATCATTTATTGTGCTGAAATTTCCAACCAGTTTATTAATGGTACACGTTTGAAATTGCGTCGGTTTTATCACAATCCGTCGCCGATGTAGCCAAAAATTACTTATATCCGGCACGTTGCTTCCGCAAAATACGAAGTATCAACAAATCCTTGTATGCTCCTTGTCGAGATCTTCAGTGGGTTGTTCATACGTCACAAAACAAAGTCAGAGGAGCCGGGATAGTTTCCGGTGAAGGCACTCCGACGCTCAAGTCAGTGATTACTCAAGGAATAATAATCAAGAGTAGAGCGTTATAGAGCTAAAGAAAGTGTGTACCTTAATAATGAGATGACTTGAGCTATTTATAGATATTTGGAGAGTTTCATGGGCTTGAGGTCTTTGTAGAATTTAGGTTCTGCTTGAATTAAATATAAATAATATTTAAATAAGCTTGAGCCTAAAAATATTTGGAGTAGACCTTTATTATTAGGCCTGAGCCCAGTGGATTTTAGACGTAACTCATTAGCCGCAATAAAGGTTCAATTATTGAACCTTTTAAATGTGCGACGGTTTATTATAAGAAAATGTCTCAATTTGCTACGATTTTTTCTTAAACCGTCGCATAAAGTGATTCAATAATTGAATCTTTTTTAGATTTGCGATAGTTTAAATTAAACCGTCTCGAATTGCGATGGTGCTTACAATAAACTATCGCACAGTGAAATTATATCTCACGCTTCTCCTTTCATTTTCTCCCAGCCACTGCTTCAATCATCAAGGGTACTTCTCCGAGCCGCTGCTCAATATTGAACCAATAACAAAATCCAAAACCTTCATGTTACGCCTTAAACGCATATAAATCTCGAATTATGAGATTAATGTTTTTAATGCATTAACAAGTCTTATTTCTCTATGTTTTGATGATTAACAAAACTAGGTTAAAATGTTACTAATATTTACATTGAGCTTATTACAGAGTTAAAATTTTCAAGATGAATTAAGACTAAATTCATACTCAAGATCAGAAACAAAATTCGAAGAAGTATACTGCTACGGGATCGGAAGCTCCGATTGGAGATCAGATCCTCCGATCATGATCAGAAGCGTCTTCGGAAGCTAAGGGTAGATCGGAAGCTCCGATCAGGGTTCAGAAGCTCCGATCTATTTCCAGGGAGTTTTATATTGTTCGGAATGAAGAACGGAAGCTACGAAGAACAAGTTCGGATGCTCCGATCTATGATCGGAAGGTCCGATCATTTTCTAAGAATATTATATTGTTCGGAAGTAGATCGGAGGCAACGAAGTGAAGCAGATCGGAATCACCGAACGTGATCGGACGTTCCGATCTTGAACGGCCGCCTGATAATCTTGTCCGGAAGACTTTTTGTAACACCCGGTATTTTAAATACGTGAATTCGCATGCATAATTAGGAAATTTATTTATTTAGAATTTTAGATTATGGGTTAAATAATTATGTGGAATTATTTGTGCATGATTTAATTTATTTTTAAGCATTTAACCCATAATTGGTGATTTTATGATTTTTAGTATTTAATTGTTTTTGATCGCGTAGACGGGTCCGTGGACGGACGAAATGACAGCTTTCTATCCAAATTATTTTATGAGTCTTTTTAGAGCCCAAAAATATTATTTTGAGTTTTATTTCCTCAATATTTTTAGTATTTAATTTTATATAATTTTATGAGTCCGTTTTTATTCAAAATAAGCCAAAATAATGACTTTTTAGTATTTTAAAATTCCCTTAATTTTTAATTTCGGGATTTCTGTTTGATAGTAGATTATTTTGTATTTTTAAGAGTTTAAAATTTTACATTTTATGTATATTACTAATCTAATTAAATGATATTATCTATCTAACTAATTTTAATTATTTTTAAAAAAAAACCAAAACTTAACCTAATCTACCCAACCCCTCACCCGATTACCCTCACTCAGCCGACACACCCATCCTCCATCATCTTCTTCATCGAGCCATTAGCCAAGGAGGAATCCATAGCCAACTTTTGAAGGTTTTGTCTAGTTTTCGTCCGATCGTCGTCCCGGATTCGTCCCGTCGATCCCTTCTATTATTTTATCGGTGAAAGGCATGTCTTCTTTTACTTTTCTTCACGATATCAGTATTACAGGTGTGTGTGCGTGTGCATAGAAGTTTGTTTTAAGAATTTTCAGAAAAGAGGATCGGTGTTTGTGGTTGAAGCTTGTTTACATGTTTATTCATTCATCTCACGATTGTTTTTCGACAAGGTTGGTTCTAGATGCTGGTTACGGTTGGTAAGGGGTCTAAGGTGGGTCTAGGCTCGAATGGCTTGAGTGGCTCGAGCCAAACGAGCCCAGACTTGGAGCTAAGAGGCGATCGGCCAAGGGGGGGACGCAGGCTAGGGTTTCGGAGGAAGGGGTTCGGGTTCGGTGGTCCAGGCTGCATGGGGCTGGGGGCTGGTGCAGGTTAGGTCCGCCCAGACGTGGGCTACGTCTGGGCGGCGGCGCTCCGGCCAGGGGCGGCCGGAGCAGGCCGGCAGCAGCCACGGAGTGGCTGCTGCTCATGGCCGCAGCCGAGACGGGGATAGGGCGACGGGTCCTAGGGTTTCATGTGGGTTTCCGGGTCGGGTTGGTGGTCCGGGTCAAGTCCGTGGGTCATGGGTTAAGTTAGTTGGGTCCGGGTCCGGGTTAAGTTAATTGGGCTCGGGTATTTTTAATTTTTAGTTAATTATTAAATTTAAGTGTTTTATTGGGTTATTTAGATTAATTAAATTAATGAGCTACATTTAAGTTTGTTAATGGGCTTTAATTAATTAAGTGGGCTTAGAATAATTAATTATTGGGCTTAAGTATGTTAATGGGCCAGTCTCAGTGTTAGTGGGCCAGAATTTAAGAAAATGGGCTTGAGTGTTAGGGCCAGCAGTTCAGTACAACCCATGAGAAATTGCATGTGTCCGAATATATATTTAATTATTTTTTTTTATGCATGGAAGTTATTTTTATATTTATATGTTAGTATGAACTTAAATTAAATATATAGGAAGGACACACATTTTATTTAAGTATATGTATTCATGAAATAATTTTATGCATGATTTAATGTTTAAGGTTTAGCAAAAGAAAATATTTTATGTTGGAAGTTGAATTAGTGTGACAATTTGAGGGGAATTTGTAACACCCGGTATTTTAAATACGTAAATTCGTATGCATAATTAGGGAATTTAATTATTTAAATTTTTTATTTATGGGTTAAATAATTATGTGAATTATTTGTGCATGATTTAAGTGATTTTTTTTAAGCATTTAACCCATAATTAGTGATTTTTATGATTTTTAGTATTTTAATTATTTTATCGCGTAGACGGGACCGTGGACGGACGAGATGACAACTTTCTAGCCAATTTAATTCATGAGCCTTTTAAGAGCCCAAAAATATTATTTTGAGTTTTATTTCCTCAAAATTTTTAGTATTTAATTTTATATAATTTTAGGAGTCCATTTTTATCCAAATTTAGCCATTTTAATGACTTTTAATTATTTTTAAAATTCCCTTAAATTGTAATTTCAGGATTTTAAATTGAGTTATCAGATTTTAAATTTTATTTGAAAGTTTAAGTTGTATATTTTTATATTTAAAACCTTTTATCTATATTTAATTAACCTATATTTTAATTAAAACAAAAACAAAACCTAATCTACCCAAACCCCACGTTATTTTTCCATCAGCCGCCACCCCACCCCATATCCATCATCTTCTTCCTCGAACCACAGCCAAGGAGGTTCCATAGCCGAATTTCTTCGAAGTTTCAAGGTTGCTCGTCGTCCCAGAATCGTTTTACACGTTGCTTTCTCTTCAACTTCGGTGCAAGGCATGATTCTTTCTCTATTTTTCGTGCCATATTAGTTATCATGCGTGTGTGTGTGTAGGCATCAAACTTTTCATTGAAATTTTCAGTAAAACAAATCGGATTTCTGGAGGTATGCACATGGTTCTTTGATTTCATTAACATACTCACGTTTTTATGATTATGGGCGTGCATGGCTGCTGGTCCACGGTTCAGAGGGGGTCTTAGGGTCCCTAGGCTGGGTTTGGTTGGATGGTTAAGGCTGGAACAGGGCTGGATTCGAGCTGCATCAGTTCTGGGTCCAAGGGTGCGCAGGTTCAGGGTTCTGAGGAAAAGACTTCGTTCTCCTTCTCCAGGCCACTATTTTGGGTGAGGCCTGAAGGGTTTGAACCATATAGATGTTGGTTAGGATTGAGAAGTGGTTTCACGGAAAAATATGGCCGGAGTAGGAAGAACGATCGAAAGTCCCGGCGCTGCTCAGGTCTGCGCGCAAGTCTAGGATAGGCTGACTTGCAGAGGTCCGTTCTCCTTTGTTATACCATAATTTTGGCTGGTTTTTAGCTTTTTGGAAACGTCTTTGAGTGCACTACATTCATGAGGTGGTTTCACGGTCAAATGTTTCTGGAGTAGATGGCACGAACGAATCTCGTGGAACTGCTCAAACTGTTGGCCGAGAAAGGGGCAGGGAGAGGAGGATTTGGGCTAGTTTCGGGTTTGGGCCGGGTCTGAGTGGTCCGGGCCGGGTCGGTAGGGTAGTGGGTCGGGTTAAGTTGGTCTGGGTTTGGGTTGGTGGGCTGGGCTCGAGTCTTTTTAATTTTAAAGTATTTTATGATTTAATTGGTTTTTGGGCCATTTAATTTGAAATAAAATGTTTTGGGTTCCATTTAATTACTTTGGGTTAAATTTAAGTATTTGGGTTTAATTAATTTAATTAAGTGAGCCCACTAATTTTTATGGGCTTTAGGGCCCATGGAAGTCATTGGGCCAGTTTTTGGCCTTTCGGGCCCATTGGGCCAGATTAAGTTGTTTTTGGGCCTAGGATGTTTTAATGGGCTTTAATTATTTAATTGGGTTTAGAATAGTTTTTATTGGGCTTAAGTATGTTATTGGGCCAGTCTCAGTGTTAATGGGCCAGATTTAAGTAAATGGGCTTGGGTGTTAGGGCCAGCAGTCCAGTACAATCTATGAGAAATTTGTATGTGTCTTGAATATATATTTAATTATTTTATGCATGGGAGTTATTTTAATATTTATATGTTAGTATGAAATTAAATTAAATATATATGAAGGACACACATTTTAATTAAGTACATGCATTCATGAAATAATTTTATGTACGATTAAATGTTTAAGGTTGAGCAATAAGAAAATATTTTATGTTGGAAGTTGCAGTAGTGTGACAATTTGAGATTTGAGGGGGATTCGTCCCCATATGTGAACTATTGAAGGGCAGTTTACTGCCAATTTAAGAGGTGATTCGTCACCGCCACGTACGTTGGTTTCCACGCTGATCAGTATTTAATGTATGATTTAAGGTTATACTACGGATACAACCATGCGATGTTAAAAAATTACTTTGCTCAACAATAGATATGTATTATGATATTTGAGTAATTTAAGTTAAGTTATGGTATGATATTTTGAAGCATGCTCATTCATGTATATGTTATGTATTAGTATTAAATTGATTTAAATTATTTTAAACCCTTGTTATGTTAGCATGTTGGGCCTCTAGGCTCACTACACTGGTATGGTGCAGGTGAGTACGTAGAGGAGGATGTAGCTCCTACCGGCGGCGAGAACATATGAGCGGACATGCAGTGACCCCGTGACCGTGATAGATGTCTGAGTCGTTATGCATGTTTTGAATATTTTTAGTATGTTACATTTTTAAGTAATTTTCAGTGGTTGGGTTTTGGAATGTTATTTTTAAATATTTTTAGTGCATGCAGTTTTTAATTATTTTTTCATGACAGTATTTTAATTAAATGTAGACTCAGATATTTATTTTATTAAAGAATGCATTTTTATTTAAGTTATTTATTTATTTATTTATTTTTAAATCTTTTTATTCTGTGCATATATGTATGGGCATATATGTACATATTTTATTTAGTAAGTTAAAAAAAAAAAATTCCGCATATTTATTTATTAATTATAGAGTTAGGGTCGTTTCAGTTGGTATCAGAGCACGGTCCTTGGAGGGGTCATTACTGCTATGCGAACTCAGAAATCCACGCTACCGGTCTGTAAGTTTTAAGTGTTTATAGTATGATTTATTTTTTTAAGGATTTAAGTTAGCATTAATTTTAAACCACTTAGTTATGCATGACGATTTACGTAAAGAAAATGTGGTGGATTACATTACCCAGTTTGAGAGAGGGTATCGCTTCGTGCCTCTTTTGCCGAGTGCACCAGACAAGTTGAGACAGTTTGTGGATTGCGGGCTAACATCAAGCATGACGTTCGCATGTTGGATGTCACTACTTTCGAGGCGGCAGTTAGCAGAGCATTGCGTTCTGAGGAAGGGAGACGAGAGATGCAGAGGTAACAGCAAGGCAAGAGGCAGTTCCAGCCAGGAGCTTATCGACCATCTTCGCAGCCTTCTGCAAAGAAGCAGTTTACTGGGCCGTCTAAGGGCCCGAATCAGCAGGGACAGCAGCAGAGGCCTTAGGGGCGCCAGCCGCAGCAGCAGCAGAGGGGCGGGGCCCCTAAGACAGAAGTAGTTCCCTTGTGCCCATAGTGTCAGAGGCCTCACTCAGGTCAGTGTTTGATCGGTTCCAACGTTTGCTACCACTGCAAGGAGCTAGGGAATGGGGCATACAACTGCTCAAGGAAGAAGAACACCACTGGGCGGGTGTTTGTCATGCAGGCTGAGGAGGTAGACCTAGATACCTCCTTAATCATCGGGAGAATTCTAGTAGGAGGAAACTCCACATTTGCGTTGCTAGATTCAGGGGCTACACATTCTTTTATCTCCCTAGAGTTTATCAGACGGATAGGCTTCACACCTGAGATTGCCAACAGTAGTTATGATGTCACTATACCGTCAGGACAGATTATTACTACGTCTAGTGTCATTCGAGAACTGGAGTTGGAGCTTCAGGGGCACTTCATTCGAGCAGATGTGGTGGTTTTGCCATTGAGTGGTTTTGATTTGATTTTGGGTATGGACTGGTTGACAGTCAATGGAGCTTCGATTGATTTTCGTCGGAGGTCAGTGTCAGTGAAACCGTCAGGGGGCGACCCGTTTACTTTCCATGCATCTCAGAGCAGTGATTTTCCTCGGGTGATATCTCTTATTCAGGCGAGTAAGTTGTTGAGACGGGGTTGCCAGGGGTTTCTAGCGAGTATTGTCACGACCTCAGAACCATCTAGCAGATCATTATCAGAGATAGAGGTGGTTCGTGACTTTCCGGATGTCTTTCCGGAGGATGTTGCAGGAATTCCACCAGTGAGAGATGTGGAGTTCAGCATCGACTTGGTGCCAGACACCGTGTCTATCTCTAAGGCACCGTACAGACTTGCTCCTACCGAAATGAAAGATTTGAAGGAGCAGATTCAGGAGCTATTAGAGAAAGGCTTTGTTCGTCCTAGCTTTTATCCATGGGGAGCTCCGGTGTTATTTGTGAAGAAGAAGGATGGCAGTATGAGATTGTGCATCGATTACCGAGAGCTCAACAGGGTCACAGTGAAGAACAAGTATCCACTGCCGAGGATAGAGGATTTATTTGATCAGTTGCAGGGAGCTTCAGTGTTCTCCAAGAATCAACCTGCGATCTGGTTACCATCAGCTACGAGTTAGAGAGGCAGATGTGTCCAAGACTGCTTTCCGGACACGGTATGGGCATTACGAGTTCCTAGTGATGCCATTTGGGATGACCAATGCTCCAGCGGTTTTCATGGATCTCATGAACCGAGTTTTTCAGCCGTATCTAGATCAGTTCATCATAGTCTTCATTGATGATATCTTGATCTACTCTAGGAGCATTGAGGAGCATAGACAGCATCTACAGACAGCCTTGCAGACTTTGAGGGAGCATCGTTTGTATGCCAAGTTCAGCAAGTGCGAGTTTTGGCTCGAGCAGGTGGCATTTCTTGGCCACATTATTTCAAGAGATGGGATTGCAGTGGATCAGTCGAAGGTTGAGGCAGTGCAGAATTGGGGTATTCCGAAGAATGCTTCGGAGATTCGCAGTTTCTTGGGTTTGGCAGGATATTATAGGAAGTTCATCAAGGGTTTTTCCTCTATTGCAGTACCCTTGACTTCCTTAACCAAGAAGAATGCGAAGTTTATCTGGAGTTCAGACTGTCAGAGGAGCTTCGATCAACTGAAGAAAGCACTCACTACTGCACCGGTGTTAGCAGTGACAGTACCACACGAGGAGTTAGTGGTGTACACCGACGCGTCTAAGCTGGGTTTAGGTGCAGTACTTATGCAGTGTGGCAAGGTTATTGCGTATGCGTCGAGGCAGCTGAAGGTTCATGAGCAGAATTACCCGACGCATGACTTGGAGTTAGCAGCAGTGGTTTTCGCTTTGAAAATCTGGAGACACTATCTGTATGGCGAGAAGTGCAAGATTTTCACAGACCACAAGAGTCTCAAGTACTTCTTCACACAGAAGGAGTTGAACATGAGACAGCGCCGATGGTTGGAGTTGGTGAAAGATTATGACTGCGACATTAGCTACCATCCAGGTAAGGCTAATGTAATGGCCGATGCTTTGAGTCGGAAGTCGTCAGTGGTCTCATGTTTGACCGTACAGTTACCACTACAGAGCGAGATTCAGAGATTTGACTTGGAGTGTTATCCGAGTGGTCATGCATCGAGCTTGTCAGTGTTGACGGTGCAGCCAGTTCTGCGAGATCGGATCAGGGATGGACAGTCTACTGATGAGGAGCTGCAGCGATGGAGACAGAGAGATGAGTCTAGGGGTAACCTCTTGTATACAGTAGTGGATGGTATCGTTCAGTACCGTGGTAGGATGTGGGTACCGAACGTCGATCAGTTGAGAGCTGAGATTTTAGCAGAGGCTCACACATCTCCGTACTCCATTCACCCCGTAAGTACGAAGATGTACAAAGATTTGCAGCTATTGTATTGGTGGCCCGAGATGAAGAGTGACATCGGGAGAGTGGTGTCAGAGTGCTTGACTTGTCAGCAAGTCAAGGCAGAGTATCAGCGTCCAGCAGGACTTCTTAGACCTCTTCCTATTCCGGAATGGAAATGGGAGAATATTACGATGGACTTTGTGGTTGGCTTACCGAGGAGTGCCAGAGGTTGCACAGCGATTTGGGTGATTGTGGATAGACTCACCAAGTCAGCTCATTTCTTGCCCGTGAGGACTACCTACTCATTGACACAGTATGCAGAGCTTTACATCAAGGAGATTGTTAGACTGCATGGCATACCAGTGTCGATTATGTCAGACAGAGATCCGAGATTCACATCTGCGTTTTGGAAGAGTCTGCACATAGCATTGGGGACTAGGCTTTTGTTCAGCACAGCATTCCATCCCCAGACAGATGGTCAGTCTGAGAGAGTGATCCAGGTTCTCGAGGATCTTTTGAGAGCTTGTGACATTGATTTTCGGGGCTCTTGGGAGACTAGACTGCCATTAGTGGAGTTTACCTATAACAACAGTTTTCAGTCGTCTATAGGTATGGCTCCTTATGCAGCATTGTATGGGAGGAGATGCAGATCTCCTGTGCATTGGGATGAGGTTGGTGAGCGGATTTTACTGGGTCCTAAGATTGTGCAGCAGACAGCTGACATTGTGACTCAGATTCGAGATCGGATGAGGACTGCTCAGAGTCGTCAGAAGAGTTATGTAGATGCTCGACGACGAGATTTGGAGTTCGCTGTAGGTGATCACGTATTTCTGAAGGTGTCACCTATGAAGGGAGTAGTGCGATTTGGCCGGAGAGGCAAGCTTAATCCGAGATATATAGGGTCATTCGAGATCTTGGAGAGAGTGTGCACGTTGGCCTACCGTTTAGCTCTATCACCAGGGCTAGCGGCAGTGCACAATGTATTCCATGTATCCATGCTTCGGAGATATGTCTCCAACCCGTCGCATGTATTGGATTTTGAGCCTCTTCAGTTGACACCGGAGTTAGCATTTGAGGAGAGGCCTATACGGATCTTGGCTAGGGAGGAGCGGAGGCTTAGGACGCGTGTCATACCGATGGTCAGAGTCCAGTGGCTGAATCACTCGGAGGAGGAAGCTACTTGGGAGACCGAGGCAAATATGAGGACTCGCTACCCGGAGTTGTTCGGGTAAGTACTTTAATTTCGAGGACGAAATCCAATTTAAGGGGGGGAGAATTGTAACACCCGGTATTTTAAATACGTAAATTCGTATGCATAATTAGGGAATTTAATTATTTAAATTTTTGATTTATGGGTTAAATAATTATGTGAATTATTTGTGCATGATTTAAGTGATTTTTTTTATGCATTTAACCCATAATTAGTGATTTTTATGATTTTTAGTATTTTAATTATTTTATCGCGTAGACGGGACCGTGGACGGACGAGATGACAACTTTCTAGCCAATTTAATTCATGAGCCTTTTAAGAGCCCAAAAATATTATTTTGAGTTTTATTTCCTCAAAATTTTTAGTATTTAATTTTATATAATTTTAGGAGTCCATTTTTATCCAAATTTAGCCATTTTAATGACTTTTAATTATTTTTAAAATTCCCTTAAATTGTAATTTCGGGATTTTAAATTGAGTTATCAGATTTTAACTTTTATTTGAAAGTTTAAGTTGTATATTTTTATATTTAAAACCTTTTATCTATATTTAATTAACCTATATTTTAATTAAAACAAAAACAAAACCTAATCTACCCAAACCCCACGTTATTTTTCCATCAGCCGCCACCCCACCCCATATCCATCATCTTCTTCCTCGAACCACAGCCAAGGAGGTTCCATAGCCGAATTTCTTCGAAGTTTCAAGGTTGCTCGTCGTCCCAGAATCGTTTTACACGTTGCTTTCTCTTCAACTTCGGTGCAAGACATGATTCTTTCTCTATTTTTCGTGCCATATCAGTTATTATGCGTGTGTGTGTGTAGGCATCAAACTTTTCATTGAAATTTTCAGTAAAACAAATCGGATTTCTGGAGGTATGCACATGGTTCTTTGATTTCATTAACATACTCACGTTTTTATGATTATGGGCGTGCATGGCTGCTGGTCCACGGTTCAGAGGGGGTCTTAGGTTCCCTAGGCTGGGTTTGGTTGGATGGTTAAGGCTGGAACAGGGCTGGAGTCGAGCTGCATCAGTTCTGGGTCCAAGGGTGCGCAGGTTCAGGGTTCTGAGGAAAAGACTTCGTTCTCCTTCTCCAGGCCACTATTTTGGGTGAGGCCTAAAGGGTTTGAACGATATAGATGTTGGTTAGGATTGAGAAGTGGTTTCACGGAAAAATATGGCCGGAGTAGGAAGAACGATCGAAAGTCCCGGCGCTGCTCAGGTCTGCGCGCAAGTCTAGGATAGGCTGACTTGCAGAGGTCCGTTCTCCTTCGTTATACCATCATTTTGGCTGGTTTTTAGCTTTTTGGAAACGTCTTTGAGTGCACTACATTTATGAGGTGGTTTCACGGCCAAATGTTTCTGGAGCAGATGGCACGAACGAATCTCGTGGAACTGCTCAAACTGTTGGCCGAGAAAGGGGCAGGGAGAGGAGGTTTTGGGCTAGTTTCGGGTCTGGGCCGGGTCTGAGTGGTCCGGGTCGGGTCGGTAGGGTATTGGGTCGGGTTAAGTTGGTCTGGGTCCGGGTTGGTGGGCCGGGCTCGAGTCTTTTTAATTTTAAAGTATTTTATGATTTAATTGGTTTTTGGGCCATTTAATTTGA
Source organism: Henckelia pumila (assembly GCF_033568475.1). Taxonomy (NCBI): domain Eukaryota; kingdom Viridiplantae; phylum Streptophyta; class Magnoliopsida; order Lamiales; family Gesneriaceae; genus Henckelia; species Henckelia pumila. The sequence goes on from NC_133121.1 coordinate 108,784,534, forward strand.
AATAAAATGTTTTGGGTTCCATTTAATTACTTTGGGTTAAATTTAAGTATTTGAGTTTAATTAATCTAATTAAGTGAGCCCACTAATTTTTATGGGCTTTAGGGCCCATGGAAGTCATTGGGCCAGTCTTTGGCCTTTCAGGCCCATTGGGCCAGATTAAGTTGTTTTTGGGCCTAGGATGTTTTAATGGGCTTTAATTATTTAATTGGGCTTAGAATAATTTTTATTGGGCTTAAGTATGTTATTGGGCCAGTCTCAGTGTTAATGAGCCAGATTTAAATAAATGGGCTTGGGTGTTAGGGCCAGCAGTCCAGTACAATCCATGAGAAATTTGAATGTGTTTTGAATATATATTTAATTATTTTATGCATGGGAGTTATTTTAATATTTATATGTTAGTATGAAATTAAATTAAATATATATGAAGGACACACATTTTAATTAAGTACATGCATTCATGAAATAATTTTATGTACGATTAAATGTTTAAGGTTGAGCAATAAGAAAATATTTTATGTTGGAAGTTGAAGTAGTGTGACAATTTGAGATTTGAGGGGGATTCGTCCCCATATGTGAACTATTGAAGGGCAGTTTACTGCCAATTTAAGAGGTGATTCGTCACCGCCACGTACGTTGGTTTCCACGCTGATCAGTATTTAATGTATGATTTAAGGTTACACTACGGATACAACCATGCGATGTTAGAAAATTACTTTGCTCAACAATAGATATGTATTATGATATTTGAGTAATTTAAGTTAAGTTATGGTATGATATTTTGAAGCATGTTCATTCATGTATATGTTATGTATTAGTATTAAATTGATTTAAATTATTTTAAACCCTTGTTATGTTAGCATGTTGGGCCTCTAGGCTCACTACACTGGTATGGTGCAGGTGAGTACGTAGAGGAGGATGTAGCTCCTACCGGCGGCGAGGACATATGAGCGGACATGCAGTGACCCCGTGACCGTGATAGATGTCTGAGTCGTTATGCATGTTTTGAATATTTTTAGTATGTTACATTTTTAAGTAATTTTCAGTGGTTGGGTTTTGGAATGTTATTTTTAAATATTTTTAGTGCATGCAGTTTTTAATTATTTTCTCATGACAGTATTTTAATTAAATGTAGACTCAGATATTTATTTTATTAAAGAATGCATTTTTATTTAAGTTATTTATTTATTTATGTATTTTTAAATCTTTTTATTCTGTGCATATATGTACATATTTTATTTAGTAAGTAAAAAAAAAAAAAAATTTCCGCATATTTATTTATTAATTATAGAGTTAGGGTCGTTTCAGTTGGTATCAGAGCACGGTCCTTGGAGGGGTCATTACTGCTATGCGAACTCAGAAATCCACGCTACCGGTCTGTATGTTTTAAGTGTTTATAGTATGATTTATTTTTTTAAGGATTTAAGTTAGCATTAATTTTAAACCACTTAGTTATGCATGACGATTTACGTAAAGAAACATGTGGTGGATTACATTACCCAGTTTGAGAGAGGGTGTCGCTTCGTGCCCCTTTTGCCGAGTGCACCAGACAAGTTGAGACAGTTTGTGGATTGCGGGCTGACATCAAGCATGACGTTCGCATGTTGGATGTCACTACTTTCGAGGCGGCAGTTAGCAGAGCATTGCGTTCTGAGGAAGGGAGACGAGAGATGCAGAGGTAACAGCAAGGCAAGAGGCAGTTCCAGCCAGGAGCTTATCGACCATCTTCGCAGCCTTCTGCGAAGAAGCAGTTTACTGGGCCGTCTAAGAGCCCGAATCAGCAGGGACAGCAGCAGAGGCCTTAGGGGCGCCAGCCGCAGCAGCAGCAGAGGGGCGGGGCCCCTAAGACAGGAGTAGTTCCCTTGTGCCCATAGTGTCAGAGGCCTCACTCAGGTCAGTGTTTGATCGGTTCCAACGTTTGCTACCACTGCAAGGAGCTAGGGAATGGGGCATACAACTGCTCAAGGAAGAAGAACACCACTGGGCGGGTGTTTGTCATGCAGGCTGAGGAGACAGACCTAGATACCTCCTTAATCATCGGGAGAATTCTAGTAGGAGGAAACTCCACATTTGCGTTGCTAGATTCAGGGGCTACACATTCTTTTATCTCCCTAGAGTTTATCAGACGGATAGGCATCACACCTGAGATTGCCAACAGTGGTTATGATGTCACTATGCCGTCAGGACAGATTATTACTACCTCTAGTGTCATTCGAGAACTGGAGTTGGAGCTTCAGGGGCACTCCATTCGAGCAGATGTGGTGGTTTTGCCATTGAGTGGTTTTGATTTGACTTTGGGTATGGACTGATTGACAGTCAATGGAGCTTCGATTGATTTTCGTCGGAGGTCAGTGTCAGTGAAACCGTCAGGGGGCGACCCGTTTACTTTCCATGCATCTCAGAGCAGTGATTTTCCTCGGGTGATATCTCTTATTCAGGCGAGGAAGTTGTTGAGACGGGGTTGCCAGGGGTTTCTAGCGAGTATTGTCACGACCTCAGAACCATCTAGCAGATCATTATCAAAGATAGAGGTGGTTCGTGACTTTCCGGATTTCTTTCCGGAGGATGTTGCAGGAATTCCACCAGTGAGAGATGTGGAGTTCAGCATCGACTTGATGCCAGACACCGTGTCTATCTCTAAGGCATCGTACAGACTTGCTCCTACCGAGATGAAAGAGTTGAAGGAGCAGATTCAGGAGCTATTAGAGAAAGGCTTTGTTCGTCCTAGCTTTTCTCCATGGGGAGCTCCGGTGTTATTTGTGAAAAAGAAGGATGGCAGTATGAGATTGTGCATCGATTACCGAGAGCTCAACAGGGTCACAGTGAAGAACAAGTATCCACTGCCGAGGATAGAGGATTTATTTGATCAGTTGCAGGGAGCTTCAGTGTTCTCCCAGAATCAACCTGCGATCTGGTTACCATCAGCTACGAGTTAGAGAGGCAGATGTGTCCAAGACTGCTTTCCGGACACGGTATGGGCATTACGAGTTCCTAGTGATGCCATTTGGGATGACCAATGTATGATTTAACGTTACACTATGGATACAACCATGCGATGTTATAAAATACTTTGCTCAACAATGTATGTATTATTTATGTTATGATATTTAAGTTAATTTAAGTTATGTGATGTCAATGATATTTTTTTTAAGCATGCTCATTCATGTATATGTTATGTATTAGTATTAAAGTGATTTAAATTATCTTCAACCCTTGTTATGTTAGCATGTTGGGCATCTAGGCTCACTACACTGTTATGGTGCATGTGAGTACGTGGAGGAGGATGCAGCTCCTACCGGCAGCGAGGACATATGAGCAGACTGGCAGTGATCCCCCGTGACCGTTGTCTGAGTTTTTATGCATGTCTCGAATTTTTAGCATGTTATATTTTAATTATTTTAAGTGGTTGTGATTTGGGATATTTTATTTTAAGTAATTTTCAGTGCATGCAAAACTTTAATTTATTTCACTTTTGTCAGTATTTTATTTAACGCATGACTCAGATATTTAAATTATGAAATGTTAAGTTTTCGATTTGTTGCATTATTTTTATTCAAGTTATTTATTTTTAAATCTAATTATTCTGTGCATATATGTATGGGCATGTATGTACATATTTTTACTTAGAAAAAAAAAAATTTAGCATATTTATTTATTAATTATAGAGTTAGGGTCGTTTCACTTTTGCTCGACAACACATTTATTGCACCGATCGAAAGCTCCAAAGTGGATCGGACGTTCCGATCCAGTACACCCGCGTGTCTCAGAATTCAAATTTTGGAAGCTCCGATGCAGGGATCGGAAGTTCCGATCAATGCCGAATTTTCAGCTATAAAAGGAGGCATTCCGAGGCCATTCAACACATCCCAACATCTTCAAGTCTCTCAATCCTCTCAAGCATTATTTAAGCCATTTGTTGAGCAATTTGTAGCCCCTTTTGAGTGTTCAAAATATATTCACATATCGAGTTGTATACGGGGTTGTAAAATCGAGGGTTGTTTGTTTGTGAGTTGGTTGCTCGGTTTTGTAAACACTTGTGTGTGAAGCCAAGTGTATTTTACGAGTGTTGAGGCTATCCTTGGAGCCCTTAAGGCCAAGAGTGTTGAGTTGTATCGGCGCGGTGATCGTGTCAAGTTGTAAGGCTATCCTTTGAGCCATCAAGGCCAAGACGTTCGAAGTGCTAGTGGATCCTTGGTTAATCGACTTAACCAAGAAGGGGAGACGTAGACGATTTATCGTCGAACTTCCATAAACATATCTTATCCCTTTTACTGCTTTATTTACATTACGCATTTATTTACCGCACTTATTATTTGATTGCTTAAGTCTTCCGCTTGCGTACTTGCATAATCGCTTTAAATTGCTAAAGTTTCCAATAGAACCTAACCCCCCCCCCCCCCATTAGGTTCTAACAAGTGGTATCAGAGACACCTTTTTACAAAATATTTTCAAAAAGGCTCTATGGCAAATCTAGCGAGCGACTATGCTCAAGGGCAATCAACAAATCGTCCTCCTCTTTTCAATGACATAAACTACGGATATTGGAAAAACCGAATGTCCCTATATATCCAATCCTTAGATTATGATCTTTGGAAAGTTACTGTGAAAGGTCCCTACATACCTACTAAAGAGGTTGAGGGTGTCAAAATTCCCAAGGGAATGGACGACTTTTCCAAGGAGGACATGCGATTAATTTCTCAAAATGCTAAAGCCATGAATATTCTTCATTGTTCCTTAGATATGAATGAGTTCAACCGGATCTCAATGTGCTCATCCGCTAAAGAGATATGGGACAAGTTGGAGATATGCCATGAAGGGACTAATCAAGTCAAAGAGACGAAGATCGATCTACTCCAACTCAAATATGAAACATTCGAGATGGAATCAAACGAAGATGTAGATACTATGTTCCGAAGGCTTACTCAAATTATCAATGAGCTAGCCCAACTCGGGGAACAATATCCAACCAAACAAATGTGGAGGAGAGCTCTATGCGCCTTACCCAAGGAGTGGGATGCCAAGAGGACGGCCATCATCGAGTCAAACAAAGGCGACACCGCATCCTACAATCTTGATCAACTACATGGGACTCTAAAAACCCATGAGCTGGAATTATCAACAAGGAAGGAATTAAAGAAAGAAGATACCAAGGCAAATGGGATTGCTCTATCTAGCCAATCCAAAGAAGATGATGATGATGATGATATGACGCTCTTCGCAAGAAAGTTCAAACGATTCATGCGAGGAAACAAATTCCAAAAGAAGCCGGATAAGGAAGTTACTTGCTACAACTGTCAACAACAAGGCCACTATGCAAATGAGTGTCCTCTTAAGAAGAAAGTTGACAAGGGAAAGAAGAAAGCACTTCTAGCCACTTGGAGCGATAGCGACGATGACGAGGAGGAAGCCAACATCTGCCTCATGGCTAAAAGTGATGACATCGTCTCCGACGACGATGATGAGGTACCTTCCTATGACGAACTACTACATGCATATAAAAACATGTTTGATATGGCTAAATCTCTTAGAAAAGAAAATAGAAAGCTCAAACATGAATTAGAAACTAAGGAGCATGAAAACCTAATATTAAAGGATGACATAGCTCACTTAGAGAAATCTTTTGATAAATTCAATGTAAGTAGTAATAACTTGAATAATTTACTAAGCATGCAAAAATGTAGTTTTGATAAGGGTGGAATAGGGTATGGTAATAAATCTATAGATTTCACTAGTCTAATTGCTAAAGCAAAAATGAGATCACCCCCTGCATGTTCTTACTGTTGTTGTGACGCCCGGGGCTGAAGAGGCAGGGAGTGATCGCCGGTGCCAAGAGGTTGCACGGACAATGAGCGGCTCCTGGTAGGCTTCTAGGCGGAGGGAGACATGAATGAACCGATCCCGTGCCGGAATGAGAGGGGATTCTGAGACAGTGTAGGTATGGGACTACATAGTTGAGGAGGGCTTAAAAAGATTTCATATGTACTGCTCATATCAAGAAGGTGCATCTTCTTTTCGGAAGCTCATCACATAAGAACTCCAAAGTTAAGCGTGCTTGACTTGGGGCAATTATAGGATGGGTGACCCCCTGGGAAGTTTCTCAGGGTGCGTGTGAGTGAGGACATAAGCACGCTGAAAAGACTCGTCTTGATACAGTGGGTCGTTACAAATGGTATCAAAGCCGACCTCTCTTAGTACGGTATGGTTCGGGGACGAACCAAGCGGAAGCTGGTGGGCATGTGACGCCCGGGGCTGAAGAGGCAGGGAGTGATCGCCGGTGCCAAGAGGTTGCACGGACAATGAGCGGCTCCTGGTAGGCTTCTAGGCGGAGGGAGACATGAATGAACCGATCCCGTGCCGGAATGAGAGGGGATTCTGAGACAGTGTAGGTATGGGACTACATAGTTGAGGAGGGCTTAAAAAGATTTCATATGTACTGCTCATATCAAGAAGGTGCATCTTCTTTTCGGAAGCTCATCACATAAGAACTCCAAAGTTAAGCGTGCTTGACTTGGGGCAATTATAGGATGGGTGACCCCCTGGGAAGTTTCTCAGGGTGCGTGTGAGTGAGGACATAAGCACGCTGAAAAGACTCGTCTTGATACAGTGGGTCGTTACAACTGAAACGACCCTAACTCTATAATAAATAAATATGCGGAAATTTTTTTTTTTTTTATTTACTTACTAAATAAAATATGTACATATATGCCCATACATATATGCACAGAATAAAAATATTTAAAATGAATAAACAATTAAATACTTAAATAAAAATGCATTCTTAAAGATATAATAAATATCTGAGTCAAACATTAATTAAAAATATACTGCATAAGTAAATAAAAGTTTGCATGCACTGAAAAAATTAAATAAATATTCTAGACCCTCAATCACTGAAAATAATAAAAGTGTATCATGCTGACAAGAACAATCACATGCATAGCGACTCAGAATATTTCACGGTCACGGGGCCACTGCATGCATGCTCATACGTCCTCGCCTCCGGTGGGTACAATGTCATCCTCAGCGTACTCACCTGCACCATACCAGTGTAGTGAGCCTAGAGGCCCAACATGCTAACATAACAAGGGTTTAAAATAATTTAAACCAATTTAATACTAATACATACATATACATGAATGAGCATGCTTAAAAATTACATAACATAACTTACTTAAATAAACATAATACATAACATAATACATAACAATATTGAGCAATTTATTTTCTAACATAGCATGGTTGTATCCGTAGTGTAACCTTAAATCATACATTAAATACTGATCAGCGTGGAAACCTACGTACGTGGCCGGTGACGAATCACCTCTTAAATTGGCAGTAAACTGCCCTTCAATCATATGGGGACGAATCCCCCTTAAATTGTCACACTACTTCAACTTCCAACATAAAATATTTTTATTGCTCAACTTAAACATTAAATCATGCATAAAATATTATTTCATGAATGCATGTACTTGAATAAAATGTGTGTCCATCATATATATTTAATTTAATTTCTTATTAACATATAAATATTAAAATAACTCAAATGCATAAAAATAATTAAATATATAATCAGGACACATGCAAATTTTCTCATGGATGGTCCTGGACTGCTGGCCCTAACACTCAAGCCCATTAACTTAAAACTGGCCCATTAACATACTTAAGCCCATTATTTCAAACTTTAAGCCCAAATAATTATTCTAAGCCCAATTAAATTAATAAAGCCCATTAAAATTACACTAAGCCCAATAACACTTAAACTGGCCCATTGGGCCCAAAAACCCAAAGACTGGCCCATTAACTTTTATGGGCCCAAAATCCCATAAAATAAATGGACTAACTTAATTAAAATTTTAAAAGTCCAAATAAAATTATTTGGGAGTCCAAATAATTTTATTTCAATTTATTTGACTCAAAAACACATAAATTGTAAAATACTTTAAAAATAAAATACTCGAGCCCAATTAAAATAACCCGAACCCGGACCCACTTAACTTAACCCATATTATTTTAGACCCGACCCGGACCCAAGACCCGACCCGGACCCATCAGGAAACCCTAGACCCGAACCCTTAGTCACCCTACCCACTCTCGGCCGCCGACTCGCGTGTGCAGCAGGCCTTCCCGGCCTGCTGCAGCCCAGCTCCGGCCGCCGTGGCCGGAGCCCCGCCGGCAGGACCTCCCCAGGGTCCTGCCGGTTCGAACCACCCCCTGGTTCGAACCCCATGCGGCCTAGACTAGGAGCCCGAAGGCCCTTCCCGTCAAGCCCTAGCCTGCGCAACTCCTGCACCCTTCTCGGAAAAACCTTTCGGCCTTGGTTTCTAGCCCTCAACCCAACCATGGCCGACTCACCTAGACCTCCTAGGGACCCCGTAGGACCTAGCCAACATCCCCTTTCATGCCATGGAGGAAAGAAACGTGAGCATGAACTATACTTGTCCAAAAACGAAAGCATGAGAGGAAGAAATCGAAAACTTGCTGTCAAAAAGTTTATATTCTGATGTTACCCACTCACACTCATACATGCACTGATATAGATTTGAAAAGTAGAAAGAAACATGCCTTAACACCGTAGATAATGATTGAATACGCGTAGGAAGGACTCCGGGACGACGGGGCGACGATAGCTTGCTTGGAACCTTGAAAATCGACCTCCTAAGGTGCTAAAGAGCTGAAGACCGATTGGAGAAGAAGGTGGGATGAAGGTGACGGCTGATGGGGAAGAAACAATCGGCTAGTTTGGTTTTTAGGGTGGATTAGGGTAAATTTTTGTATTAATTAAGATATAGGTTAAATAATAAAATAAAAAGGTTTTTTAAGATAATTAAAATACAAGTTAACTCTTAAATAAACCTTTAGAAATCTGATAATATAAAATAAACTCGAAATAATAATTTAGGGGAATTTTAAAAATACTAAAAAGTCAATATTTTGACTAATTTTGGATAAAAATGACTCCTAAAATTAAATAAAATTAAATACTTAAAATTTTTGAGATAATAAAACTCAAAATATTATTTTAAGGCTCCAAAAAGGCTCATAAAATAATTTGGGTGGAAAGTTGTCATCTCGTCCGTCCTCGGTCCCGTCTACGCGATTAAATAATAAAAATACTAAAAATCATAAAAATCACTAATTATGGGTTAAATGCTTAAAAATAAATTAAATCATGCATAAATAATTCACCTAATTATTTAACCCATAAATCATAAATTTAAATAATTAAATATCCTAATTATGCAGGCGGATTTATGTAATTAAAAATACCGGGTGTTACAATTCTCCCCCCCTTAAATTGAATTTCGTCCTCGAAATTAAAGTACTTACCCGAACAACTCCGGGTAGCGAGTCCTCATATCCTCCTCGGTCTCCCAAGTAGCTTCCTCCTCCGAGTGATTCAGCCACTGGACTCTGACCATCGGTATGACCCGCGTCCTAAGCCTCCACTCCTCTCTAGCCAAAATCCGCACTGGTCTCTCCTCGTAAACAAGATCTGGTGGCAACTGTAAGGGCTCAAAATCCAACACATGCGACGGATTGGAGACATATCTCCGAAGCATGGATACATGGAAAACGTTGTGCACTGCCGCTAGCCCTGGAGGTAGAGCTAAACGATAGGTCAACGTGCCAACTCGCTCCAAGATCTCGAATGTCCCTATATATCTCGGATTAAGCTTGCCTCTCCGTCCAAAACGCGCTACTCCCTTCATAGGTGACACCTTCAAGAATACGTGATCACCTACCGCGAACTCCAAATCGCGTCGTCTGGCATCCGCATAACTCTTCTGCCGACTCTGCGCAGTCCTCATCCTGTCTCGAATCTGCGTCACGATGTCAGCTGTCTGCTGCACAATCTCCGGACCCAACAAAATCCGCTCACCAACCTCATCCCAATGCACCGGAGATCTGCATCTCCTCCCATAAAGTGCTGCATATGGAGCCATACCTATAGACGACTGAAAGCTGTTGTTATAGGTAAACTCCACCAATGGCAGTCTAGTCTCCCAAGAGCCCCGAAAATCAATGACACAAGCTCTCAGAAGATCCTCGAGAACCTGGATCACTCTCTCAGACTGACCATCTGTCTGGGGATGAAATGCTGTACTGAACAGAAGCCTAGTCCCCATAGCCGTGTGCAGACTCTTCCAAAACGCAGATGTGAATCTCGGATCTCTGTCTGACACAATAGACACTGGTATGCCATGCAGTCTAACAATCTCTCTAATGTAAAGCTCTGCATACTGTGTCAAAGTATAGTTAGTCCTCACCGGCAAGAAATGAGCTGACTTGGTGAGTCTATCCACAATCACCCAAATCGCTGTACACCCTCTGGCACTCCTCGGTAAGCCAACCACAAAGTCCATCGTAATATTCTCCCATTTCCATTCCGGAATAGGAAGAGGTCTAAGAAGTCCCGCTGGACGCTGATGCTCTGCCTTGACTTGCTGACAAGTCAAGCACTCTGACACCACTCTCCCGATGTCACTCTTCATCCCGGGCCACCAATACAATAGTTGTAAGTCCTTGTACATCTTCGTACTTCCGGGGTGAATGGAGTACGGAGATGCGTGAGCCTCTGTCAAAATCTCAGCTCGCAACTGATCGATGTTCGGTACCCACATCCTCCCACGGTACTGAACGATGCCATCCTCCACTGTATATAAGAGATTTCTTCTAGCCTCATCTCTCTGTCTCCATCGCTGTAACTCCTCATCAGTGGACTGCCCCTCTCTAATCCGATCTCGCAGAACTGGTTGCACCGTCAACACTGACAAGCTCGGTGCATGGCCACTCGGATAGCACTCCAAACCAAATCTCTGAATCTCGGTCTGTAGTGGTAACTGCACAGTCAAACATGTTACCACTGATGACTTCCGACTCAAAGCATCGGCCACTACATTAGCTTTACCCGGATGGTAGCTAATGTCACAATCATAGTCCTTCACCAACTCCAACCATCTGCGCTGTCTCATGTTCAACTCCTTCTGGGTGAAGAAGTACTTGAGGCTCTTGTGATCGGTGAAAATCTTGCACTTCTCGCCGTAAAGATAGTGCCTCCAGATTTTCAAAGCGAAGACCACTGCTGCCAACTCCAAGTCATGCGTCGGGTAGTTCTGCTCATGAATCTTCAACTGTCTTGACGCATACGCAATAACCTTACCACACTGCATAAGCACTGCGCCTAAACCAAGTTTAGACGCGTCGGTGTAAACCACTAACTCCTCATGTGGTACTGTCATCGCTAACACTGGTGCTGTAGTGAGTGCTTCCTTCAGCTGATCGAAGCTCCTCTGACAGTCTGAACTCCAGATAAACTTCGCATTCTTCTTGGTCAAGGAAGTCAAGGGTACTGCAATAGAGGAAAAACCCTTGATGAACTTCCTATAATACCCCGCCAAACCCAAGAAACTGCGAATCTCTGAAGCATTCTTCGGAATACCCCAATTCTGCACTGCCTCCACCTTAGACTGATCGACTGCAACTCCATCTCTCGAAATAATGTGGCCAAGAAATGCCACCTGCTCAAGCCAAAACTCGCACTTGCTGAACTTGGCATACAACCGATGCTCCCTCAAAGTCTGCAATGCGGTCTGAAGGTGCTGTCTATGCTCCTCGATGCTCCTAGAATAGATCAAAATATCATCAATAAAGACTATGATGAACTGATCCAGATATGGCTGAAAGACTCGGTTCATGAGATCCATGAAAACCGCTGGAGCATTGGTCAACCCAAATGGCATCACTAAGAACTCGTAATGCCCATATCGTGTCCGGAAAGCAGTCTTGGACACATCTGCATCCCTAACACGCAACTGATGGTAACCAGATCGCAGATCGATCTTGGAGAACACTGAAGCTCCCTGCAACTGGTCAAACAAGTCCTCTATCCTCGGCAGTGGATACTTGTTCTTCACTGTGACTCTGTTAAGCTCTCGGTAATCGATGCACAGTCTCATACTGCCATCCTTCTTCTTCACAAACAACACCGGAGCTCCCCAAGGAGAAAAGCTAGGTCGAACAAAGCCTTTCTCTAACAACTCCTGAATCTGCTCCTTCAACTCTTTCATCTCGGTAGGAGCAAACCTGTACGGTGCCTTAGAGATAGGCACGGTGTCTGGCACTAAGTCAATACTGAACTCCACCTCTCTCACTGGTGGAATTCCTGCAACATCCTCCGGAAAGACATCCGGAAAGTCACGAACCACCTCTAACTCTGATAATGATCTGCTAGATGGCTCCGAAGTCGTGACGATACTCGCTAGAAACCCCTGACAACCCCGTCTCAACAACTTCCTCGCCTGAATATAGGATATCACCTGAGGAATATCACTGCTCTGAGATGCATGAAAAGTGAACGGGTCGCCCCCTGTAGGTCTCACTGACACTGATCTCCGACGAAAATCAATCGAAGCTCCATTGACTGTCAACCAGTCCATACCCAAAATAAGATCAAAACCACTCAACGGCAAGACTACTACATCTGCTCGAATGGAGTGTCCCTGCAGCTCTAACTCCAGTCCTCGAATAACCTTCGAGGTAGACATAATCTGCCCTGACGGCATAGTAACATCATACCCACTGTCACTACTCTCAGGTGTGATGCCTACTCGCCTGATAAACTCCAGGGAGATAAACGAATGCGTAGCCCCTGAATCTAGCAACGCAAACGTGGAGTTGCCTCCAACTAGAATTCTCCCTGCACGCAGAAAATTCCCAACAGTTTCATACCACTACTTAATCTTCCCCAACGAGTCACTACAAATTCCTAACTCTAATCATAAGTAAAACATGCTTCCTATTCTAACATGCAGTTAAATAACCCAAATAACAAGAATTCCAAATTAAAGACTAAATCTTTAACCAAAGGAGAATTATTAAAATACTAGGGATAGGATGTACCGGTGATCAAGGAGGTGTCTGGATCTACCTCCTCAGCCTGCATCACGAACACCCTACCAGCGGTGTTCTTCTTCCTGGGGCAGTTAGCTATCTGATGCCCCGGCTCTCTACAGTGGAAGCAAACTCCTGCTCCCAATAGGCAAGGTCCCGAATGCATCTTCTGGCACTTCGGGCAAGTAGGATGAGCTATGGCATTAGGGGCCCCGCCCCTCTGCTGCTGCTGCGGCCTCTGCTGCTGTGGCCTCTGCTGCTGATTCGGGCCCTTAGCCGGCCCTGTATACTGCTTCTTCGCAGGTGGCTGCGAAGATGGTCGCTGATATCCTGTCTGTACAAACTGCCTCTTGCCCTGCTGCTCTCTCTGGATCGCTCTCCGACCCTCCTCAGAACGCAAGGCCCTGCTGACTGCAGACTCATATGTAAACACGTCTGCCATGCGCACGTCATGCCTGATCTCAGCCTTCAGGCCCTCAACAAACTGTCGCAGCTTCTCCTGCGGACTATCAGCAATCATGGGCACAAAACGACAGCCCCTCTCAAGCTGGCTTATGTACTCCACCACAGATCTGTCCCCCTGACGGAGACTCATGAACTCCCGGATCATGCGACTGCGCACATCCTCAGTGAAATATTTGGCGTAGAAGATACGCCTAAACTCCGCCCATGTCAGAGTAGGTAGATGGACTCCTCGTACTGCACCCTCCCACCATGAGGCTGCATCGCCTCGCATCATGTATGTAGCACAGCTCACCCTGTCGGCGTCTGTGATCCCCATATAGTCAAAGATGGACTCAAGTGAGCGAATCCATCCCTCAGCCACCAATGGATCGGTGGTCCCCAAGAACTCCTTAGGCCCCTTCTTCTGGAACCTCTCGGCGACGTCCTCCTCGTGGGACAGTCTGGGACGGGCTGCCTGCTGCTCCAGCAAGGCAGTAATACCCGCCATCATCGTGGCACTGGCCTGCTCCAGTGCTGTCATGGGGTGCTGCTGAGGTGGCGGTGGAGGTGGAGGTGGATGTGGAGGTCTCCCACGTCGATTCACCTGTCTGGGAGGCATTCTGCACCACCACATATTTATTTACGTAAATCGCCATGCATAACTAAGTGTTTTGAAATTTATACTAACTTAAATTCTAGAAATTAAATCATGCTACAAACATTTAAAACTTACAGACCGGTAGCGTGGATTTCTGAGCTCGCATAGCAGTGAGGACCCCTCCGAGGACCGTGCTTTGATACCAACTGAAACGACCCTAACTCTATAATAAATAAATATGCGGAAATTTTTTTTTTTTTTTATTTACTTACTAAATAAAATATGTACATATATGCCCATACATATATGCACAGAATAAAAATATTTAAAATAAATAAACAATTAAATACTTAAATAAAAATGCATTCTTAAAGATATAATAAATATCTGAGTCAAACATTAATTAAAAATATACTGCATAAGTAAATAAAAGTTTGCATGCACTGAAAAAATTAAATAAATATTCTAGACCCTCAATCACTGAAAATAATAAAAGTGTATCATGCTGACAAGAACAATCACATGCATAGCGACTCAGAATATTTCACGGTCACGGGGCCACTGCATGCATGCTCATACGTCCTCGCCTCCGGTGGGTACAATGTCATCCTCAGCGTACTCACCTGCACCATACCAGTGTAGTGAGCCTAGAGGCCCAACATGCTAACATAACAAGGGTTTAAAATAATTTAAACCAATTTAATACTAATACATACATATACATGAATGAGCATGCTTAAAAATTACATAACATAACTTACTTAAATAAACATAATACATAACATAATACATAACAATATTGAGCAATTTATTTTCTAACATAGCATGGTTGTATCCGTAGTGTAACCTTAAATCATACATTAAATACTGATCAGCGTGGAAACCTACGTACGTGGCCGGTGACGAATCACCTCTTAAATTGGTAGTAAACTGCCCTTCAATCATATGGGGACGAATCCCCCTTAAATTGTCACACTACTTCAACTTCCAACATAAAATATTTTTATTGCTCAACTTAAACATTAAATCATGCATAAAATATTATTTCATGAATGCATGTACTTGAATAAAATGTGTGTCCATCATATATATTTAATTTAATTTCTTATTAACATATAAATATTAAAATAACTCAAATGCATAAAAATAATTAAATATATAATCAGGACACATGCAAATTTTCTCATGGATGGTCCTGGACTGCTGGCCCTAACACTCAAGCCCATTAACTTAAAACTGGCCCATTAACATACTTAAGCCCATTATTTCAAACTTTAAGCCCAAATAATTATTCTAAGCCCAATTAAATTAATAAAGCCCATTAAAATTACACTAAGCCCAATAACACTTAAACTGGCCCATTGGGCCCAAAAACCCAAAGACTGGCCCATTAACTTTTATGGGCCCAAAATCCCATAAAATAAATGGACTAACTTAATTAAAATTTTAAAAGTCCAAATAAAATTATTTGGGAGTCCAAATAATTTTATTTCAATTTATTTGACTCAAAAACACATAAATTGTAAAATACTTTAAAAATAAAATACTCGAGCCCAATTAAAATAACCCGGACCCGGACCCACTTAACTTAACCCATATTATTTTAGACCCGACCCGGACCCAAGACCCGACCCGGACCCATCAGGAAACCCTAGACCCGAACCCTTAGTCACCCTACCCACTCTCGGCCGCCGACTCGCGTGTGCAGCAGGCCTTCCCGGCCTGCTGCAGCCCAGCTCCGGCCGCCGTGGCCGGAGCCCCGCCGGCAGGACCTCCCCAGGGTCCTGCCGGTTCGAACCACCCCCTGGTTCGAACCCCATGCGGCCTAGACTAGGAGCCCGAAGGCCCTTCCCGTCAAGCCCTAGCCTGCGCAACTCCTGCACCCTTCTCGGAAAAACCTTTCGGCCTTGGTTTCTAGCCCTCAACCCAACCATGGCCGACTCACCTAGACCTCCTAGGGACCCCGTAGGACCTAGCCAACAGCCCCTTTCATGCCATGGAGGAAAGAAACGTGAGCATGAACTATACTTGTCCAAAAACGAAAGCATGAGAGGAAGAAATCGAAAACTTGCTGTCAAAAAGTTTATATTCTGATGTTACCCACTCACACTCATACATGCACTGATATAGATTTGAAAAGTAGAAAGAAACATGCCTTAACACCGTAGATAATGATTGAATACGCGTAGGAAGGACTCCGGGACGACGGGGCGACGATAGCTTGCTTGGAACCTTGAAAATCGACCTCCTAAGGTGCTAAAGAGCTGAAGACCGATTGGAGAAGAAGGTGGGATGAAGGTGACGGCTGATGGGGAAGAAACAATCGGCTAGTTTGGTTTTTAGGGTGGATTAGGGTAAATTTTTGTATTAATTAAGATATAGGTTAAATAATAAAATAAAAAGGTTTTTTAAGATAATTAAAATACAAGTTAACTCTTAAATAAACCTTTAGAAATCTGATAATATAAAATAAACTCGAAATAATAATTTAGGGGAATTTTAAAAATACTAAAAAGTCAATATTTTGACTAATTTTGGATAAAAATGACTCCTAAAATTAAATAAAATTAAATACTTAAAATTTTTGAGATAATAAAACTCAAAATATTATTTTAAGGCTCCAAAAGGCTCATAAAATAATTTGGGTGGAAAGTTGTCATCTCGTCCGTCCTCGGTCCCGTCTACGCGATTAAATAATAAAAATACTAAAAATCATAAAAATCACTAATTATGGGTTAAATGCTTAAAAATAAATTAAATCATGCATAAATAATTCACCTAATTATTTAACCCATAAATCATAAATTTAAATAATTAAATATCCTAATTATGCAGGCGGATTTATGTAATTAAAAATACCGGGTGTTACAGTTGTAAAATAGGACATGCTAGACATAAGTGTAGATCTTTAAAATATCAATATGATAAAAAGAGCTATATGAAATGGAGGCCTAAGAGTACTTAACAACTCATTAGTCGGCATTATGAGATCATGATCCAAGGGAGTTCATCATAGACCGGTTTAAACTGCCTTGACTTGCGACTGGTCTTTCTGATGAACGCTGCTCTGTCCAAGGAAATAGGTTTTTAAAGAGGCATAGCCCTACCTACAACTGGGAGCACTCTTGGAAAGTGGTGATGATGTCGCTATGAGAGACTGAACTCTTGGAAATCTGTTTTGTATTTTTCTTTTCTAACACTGTGGACCCAAAAGAACTAAAGGGTACCAAAATCTCTTCTTGTAGGGAAATAGGAAAATTGTTCTCCCTAGCATATGGTATCTAGACAGTGGATGTTCTAGACATATGACGAGGAACAAGGAGCTACTTCAATCAGTCAAACCAAAGGAGAAGGGAACTGTAACCTTTGGAGACAACATCAAAGGAATCATTGAAGGAATCGGCTCAATAGGTATATCTGAATCTTGCTTGGTTGATGATGTACTCCTAGTGAAAGGGCTTAAGCATAATCTACTAAGCATAAGTCAATTGTGCGATAGAGGTTATGAAGTCAAATTCACTTCCCAACACTGCACTATATCACTCACGACTGACAAATCCATAAATTTCAAAGGATATAGAAGTGAAAATGTTTACAAGGTTTCTTTAAACAATTTATCTTTATCAAATATTAAAAGCCTTGTATCCTTGAATGTTGATGACAACATTCTTTGGCATAGACGACTAGGTCATGTTGGTCCTAGTACCATAGAAAAACTTTTTAAACTTGATTTAGTTGTTGGTATGCCAAAACTCAATTTAAAATTAGATTCTGTTTGTGATGCATGTCAACTTGGCAAACATACAAGAGAATCTTTTAAAAGCAAAAATTTGTATCTTCTTCTATGCCCCTTGAACTTCTTCACCTAGATCTATGTGGTCCATCGAGAAATTCTAGCCTAGGAGGAAAGCTTTATGCATTTGTTATTGTGGATGATTTTTCACGTTACACGTGGACATTGTTTTTAGCCCACAAAAATGATGCCTTTGATTATTTTAAAACTTTTGTCAAACGAGTTGAGAATGAGAAAAATATTTCAATAAAGCAGATCCGTAGTGACCACGGAACTGAATTTCAAAATGAGAGTTTTTCAAACTTTTGTGAAGAGAAAAGCATCGGTCACAATTTTTCTTGTCCTAGGACTCCTCAACAAAACGGGGTCGTTGAGAGGAAAAATAGGACACTTGTGGAGATTGCGAGGACCATGATATGTGAGCATTCTCTACCAAAATATTTTTGGGCTGAAGCAATGAACACTGCTTGTTACATCATTAATCGTGTATCAATAAGGTCAATTCTCAAGAAAACTTCATATGAATTATGGAGAGGGAGAAAGCCTAACATTTCTTACTTTCGAGCGTTCGGATCAAAATGCTACATACACAATAATGGTAAGGACAACCTTGGCAAATTTGATGCCAAATCCGACAAAGGTATCTTTCTCGGATATTATACCACAAGTAAAGCTTTTAGAGTTTTTAATAAACGTACTTTACTTGTTGAAGAATCTATGCATGTGATTTTTGATGAATCTATATCTACTATTGTTCGCACTAACATTGATGATGTAGAATTACTCGAAGAACAGTTGGCCTCCTCAAGTCTAAATGATCTAAATGTTTCTGTTGAGGAAACATCACTTCCGAAGGATTGGACGCTTCACAAAGATCATCCTATGGATCTTATCATTGGAAGTCCTTCGAAGGGAGTAACTACTCGATCCTCTCTTAATAATATTTGTAATCATCTTGCTTTTGTTTTGCATGTTGAACCTAAATTCATAGATGATGCTTTATTAAATGATGCATGGATAATTGCGATGCAAGATGAGTTGAATGAGTTTAAACGCAATGATGTTTGGTTTCTTGTTCCTAGGCCGCATGATAGATCTATCATTGGTACTAAATGGGTGTTTAGGAATAAACTTGACGAGCATGGCACTATCACTAGAAATAAAGCTAGGCTTGTTGCTAAAGGATATAGTCAAGAAGAAGGCATAGATTATGATAAAACTTATGCGCCTGTTGCTAGACTAGAATCTATTCGCATGCTACTTGCTTTTGCTTGCTTTAGAAATTTTAAGTTATTTCAAATGGATGTCAAAAGTGCCTTTCTTAATGGTGAATTGAAATAAGAGGTTTATATTGAGCAACCTGATGACTTTGTTGATCTTTTTTTGCCTGATCATGTGTTTAGACTAAACAAAGCATTGTATGGTTTGAAACAAGCTCCTCGAGCTTGGTATGATAAACTGTCTACTTTCTTGCTTTCAAATGGTTTTTCAAGAGGAAAGATCGACATTACCTTATTTACCAAGAATGTCAAAAATGATCTTTTGATTGTGCAAATTTATGTTGATGATATAATTTTTGGTTTTACTGACGAAACTCTTTGTCAAGATTTCTCCAAGCTTATGCAAGAATACTTTGAGATGAGCATGATGGGGGAACTTAACTATTTCCTCGGATTGCAAATCAAACAGTGTAAAGATGGGTTCTTTGTGAACCAAAGCAAATATATTAAGGAGATTCTAAAGAAGTTTGGGATGGAGAACACCAAATCATCATCCACATCGATGAGCACAGCAATCAGACTCGACAAGGATGAAAATGATAAATCTGTAGATCAATCTTCTTTTCGTAGTATGATTGGCTCTTTATTATATGCTACTGCCAGTAGGCCGGACATTATGTTTAGTATTTGCTTGTGTGCACGATTTCAATCATGTCCAAAGGAATCACATTTGTTCGCCTTAAAACGCATTTTCAAATATCTTTCAAATACTCCAAATCTCGACTTGTGGTATTCGAAAAATTCTTTATTTGATTTAAAAGCTTATTGCGATGCCGACTTTGGTGGATATAAGGTGGACCGAAAAAGCACTAGTGGAACTTGTTTTTTTTTAGGAAACTGTTTAGTTTCTTGGTTTTCCAAAAAGCAAAACTGTGTTGCGTTATCAACGACCGAAGCCGAATATATGGCTGCCGGTAGTTGTTGTACGCAAATTCTTTGGATGAAGCATCAATTGCTCGACTATGGTGTATCTTTTTCAAAAATCCCTATTTTCTGTGACAACACTAGCGCCGTATGTCTTACAAAGAATCCGATTCAACATTCGCGCACCAAACATATTGACATTCGTCATCATTTTATTCGTGACCACATCGAACGAAATGAAGTTGAACTCAATATGTTGACACGTCAAATCAAATTGCCGATATTTTTACAAAACCACTAGATGAAAATACTTTTATTCGTTTGCGTGGTGAACTTGACATGATTGGGTTGTAATCACTTGTAGGCATAAATTAAATTTAATGTCATATTAAGGGGGAGCTTAATATTAAATTCGAGCAAATTAATTTTGGATAATACAAATCAATTGTATTTATTCAAAATTAAGAAGCTCACATTTTTATGTGAATTATTTGCTTAAATGCTAAATAAAATAAATTTTAAAGAGTCGAAATCATGCTTTTTTTTAAGGCAGATCGGAACCATCGATCCAGATCGAAACTTCCGATCTGTATCCCGCCACTTTTCAACTTGCGCGGTAAATTCCCTCCAAGATGAGGATCGGAAAGTCCGATCCCCATCTGATCCGTCTTTTCAAATTACTTTTCACCGCCTTATCATTAATTACCGCCTCAGGATCGGAACGTCCGAAGCCTGTTCGGAGCTTCCGATCAACACGTGGCCTTACCTCAGTGGACCGCACGATCGGAACGATCGATCAGGATCGGAGCTTCCGATCGTTCCAACCCCTATAAATATCAGATCGCTCAGTCCGATTTCTTGCACCTAAATTTCTTCTCTTTTCTCTATTTCATCCGATTCCAACCTATAAAAATGCCTGTCAAACGCCGTCGCGATCAAGCGAGTTCTAGTCGCCCTATTATTATCCGTGATCCTACCCAACCAGCTGTTTCTAGGCCCATTCCTGATGATTATTTGCATCGTCCTATTCATCCGGGTCGTATCTTAGATACTACCTACTTGGCCCAATCCCATCTCCTACTGTTGAACTTAATCAATGCTCAACATTGGGAATCCTTTTTTCAGCCATCTGTCCCCGACCGAATCTTTCCTCCACTGATTCACGAGTTCTATGCAAACCTTGAACTCGAATTAGGGCATGGTGATATCACCATTGCCACGATCGTTCAAGGAAGGCATATCATCTTTTCTTCTGCTGATCTGTCCTCCTGGTTTGATCTTCCCAGGAATGGCCCGGTGAATACTTTTCCCAAACTTGGCCACAAAATGATCCAAACTTTGATCGTAATCTCTTTATTACTACTATTCTCGGTCGACAAGCCACTGGTGCTGACGATCGAATCCATCTCAAGAGTCTTTGTCCTGATTTCCAAATCATTCAAAAACTCATTACCACATCCATTTTTCCCCGAAGTGGAAACCTCTCCACTTGCAAATATCTGGATTTGTATATCCTTATTCATATCATCTCCTCTCGACCTTTTAACCTTCGGCGCCTTGTTATGCAGACTATGCATCACACGGCAACGACGGCTAAAAAGGTTTCCTTTCCTTTTGCCCGGTTTATTAACCGGATTTTGAGTCGTTTTGATATTGATTTTGAGGGGATCCCTTCTCTTGAAATCCAGTCGAGTCATATCATCAACCATCAGTCTATTATCAGGATGGATTTATCTTGGAATCCTGTGTATTCTCGATGGGTTGATGATCCTAGTCGAGCTTTTTTTAGATTTTCTCCTATTACTGATTTTTATCGAGACTTTTCCTCTCTTCCTCACTCTATCCAAACCAAAGGTTTTCCGACTGGTCCGCCCAACACTGATATTCCATCCTCTTCCAGTTTTGAGACCTTTGCATCTACCATTGGTGATCTTCCTTTCCAAACTCCTGAGGTTCCTCCTACACCAATAAACCAATTTCCTAGCGACCGACTCTTCGAGACTCTTCATCGCATTGAGACGAGTATGCACACTCATTTTACCGAGTTGACTGCTAGAGTTTCCTCTCTGGAGACTCGATTTGATGACTTCGCCGCTCGCTATCCTCCTCCGCAGCATGATGATGACTCTTAG
This sequence comes from Henckelia pumila, assembly GCF_033568475.1. Taxonomy (NCBI): domain Eukaryota; kingdom Viridiplantae; phylum Streptophyta; class Magnoliopsida; order Lamiales; family Gesneriaceae; genus Henckelia; species Henckelia pumila. The sequence continues at coordinate 108,806,536 of NC_133121.1, forward strand.
ATTTTTATTTTATTTTTATTTGTATTTTTTCTCTTGCTTTGTATTAAAAATTATTATTGTAATGAAATTGTTGCGTATTTTTTAATTCTATGTTTCATTACTTTTTGCTTATCACAAAGGGGGAGAATTAATGGTTAAAATATTAATTGGGATAAAATTTGTTTATCTGATAAAATTTGTTTATCCGTTAAACTCTGTTGCTTATAAAAATTGTTTATGATTATCGTATATTTTATCTCCTGTTTTTAACCAAGTTTTGTGATCATCAAAAAGGGGAGATTGTTACGCCTTAAACGCATATAAATCTCGAATTATGAGATTAATGTTTTTAATGCATTAACAAGTCTTATTTCTCTATGTTTTGATGATTAACAAAACTAGGTTAAAATGTTACTAATATTTACATTGAGCTTATTACAGAGTTAAAATTTTCAAGATGAATTAAGACTAAATTCATACTCAAGATCAGAAACAAAATTCGAAGAAGTATACTGCTACGGGATCGGAAGCTCCGATTGGAGATCAGAACCTCCGATCATGATCAGAAGCGTCTACGAAAGCTAAGGGTAGATCGGAAGCTCCGATCAGGGTTCGGAAGCTCCGATCTATTTCCAGGGAGTTTTATATTGTTCGGAATGAAGAACGGAAGCTACGAAGAACAAGTTCGGAAGGTCCGATCTATGATCGGAAGGTCCGATCATTTTCTAAGAATATTATATTGTTCGGAAGCAGATCGGAAGCAACGAAGTGAAGCAGATCGGAATCACCGAATGTGATCGGACGTTCCGATCTTGAACGGCCGCCTGATAATCTTGTCCGGAAGGCTTTTGCTCGACAACACATTTATTGCGCCGATCGGAAGCTCCGAAGTGGATCGGACGTTTCGATCCAGTACACCCGCGTGTCTCAGAATTCAAATTTCGGAAGCTCCGATGCAGGGATCGGAAGTTCCGATCAATGCCGAATTTTCAACTATAAAAGGAGGCATTCTGAGGCCATTCAACACATCCCAACATCTTCAAGTCTCTCAATCCTCTCAAGAATTATTCAAGCCATTTGTTGAGCAATTTGTAGCCCCTTTTGAGTGTTCAAAATATATTCACATATCGAGTTGTATACGGGGTTGTAAAATCGAGGGTTGTTTGTTTGTGAGTTGGTTGCTCGGTTTTGTAAACACTTGTGTGTGAAGCCAAGTGTATTTTACGAGTGTTGAGGCTATCCTTGGAGCCCTTAAGGCCAAGAGTGTTGAGTTGTATCGGCGCGGTGATCGTGTCAAGTTGTAAGGCTATCCTTGGAGCCATCAAGGCCAAGACGTTCGAAGTGCTAGTGGATCCTTGGTTAATCGACTTAACCAAGAAGGGGAGACGTAGACGATTTATCGTCGAACTTCCATAAACATCTCTTATCCCTTTTACTGCTTTATTTACATTACGCATTTATTTACCGCACTTATTATTTGATTGCTTAAGTCTTCCGCTTGCGTACTTGCATAATCGCTTTAAATTGCTAAGTTGTCAATAGAACCTAAATCCCCCCCATTAGGTTCTAACACTTCATCTGGTTAAGTGAAAAAAAATATAGAACTTTAAAAGAGATGATTTAAAATTATACGAGAGATAAGGTCGGCGACCTAACTCAACATAAAAAAAGTATGGGGTGGCGGCGAAAATCAGAAACCATGAATATATAGTTTGGGTTTAAAGGAAACAGATGAGTTTGGGAAATATGGCCTATAACAAGATTCGGTATTTGGGGACCAAAAAATCAAAATTAAATTACCCCAATCCTAGAAATAAATCGGACGTGCAATGAGAGAAACTAATGGTTGTGTGTTATGCCCGAAAATTTTTAAATAACCACTGCGACCACATGATTTTAATAATTAATAAGTTTATTTATGTATAATAATGATATTATTTTATTGATTTATTTTGTGAACGATAAAAAAATTTTTATAACTGATTTATATCATGACTTTTATTTTTTAAAGTAAGGATTTTATTGCTTTTTATTTTGCGTTAGACTTTTAATGTTTGCAAGAAATGAGGTCGAGGTGACTATCGGAGGAGGATGCCTGAGCATGGTAAAAGTTTAAATTTTATTATAAGATAAAAATGAGAAAAGATCGGCACTCTTAATTTAGTTATTTATATGTCTAAAATAATATTTTTAGCGAAAGATTAGTTGTGAGAAATTCTTTTTTTAAAAACTTTTAAGTTTAAACTTTCAATTCACGTTAAAAAAAAAAAGAAAAGAAAAGAAAACAAAAAGGTGAGAAAAAGAGGGTGGCGGCTAGGTCACCCAAGAGAAGGAGAAGGTTTTCGATTCCTCGATCCAAGAAAGTTTTTTATCGCTCTCATGGTATATTTCCTTCACCGACGTCGTCCTCGAATCATCTTCACCACAAATAAAGGCAAGTAAAAATCCGTTTTTAAATGTATCGTTGAAGTCATATAGATTTAAAAGGGATTTAATGATGTTTTATTGATCCAAACGCGATTTGATGAATTATGTACATGTATATGTAAATTTCAGTGTGCGTTTCAGCGTGAACTGTACCCCGTGAACAGTACTGTGTGTTTTGTGTGTGCAGTATGTGTGCGTGAACAATGTGCAGTGTGTGTGTTTTAATGTGTGCAGTATGTGTGTTTTAAAGTGTGCAGTGTATGTGTTTTAATGTGTGTAGTGTGTATTTTTTTTTTTTTTGAAGATATGTAGTGTGTATTTTAAAGTGTGTTGTGCGTGTATTTTAATGTATGCAGTGTGTGTATTTTAAGGTGTGCAAAGTGTGTAAATATTAGTGTTTTGTTGGGTGGTGTGAAGGAGTTAGGTGAGGAAAGTGGTTTAAAGTTTTTGTGGCATGTGGTGAATTTACTACTAAAGTTGACGGCGTGTGTATATGTAGGCTTTCGGGTCATGATGCCCCGTCAAACATAGATCTTTATAGAAAAGGTCGAGGAGTGTGTGAATATTTTTAATTGAGGTGAATGTGAAAAGTGTCAAGTGTGTGAGGTGATGTGATGGTGTAAAGTAAAAAAAAAAATAGAGGTTGTGTGTTTTTGTATTTGTTGATGCTTGCATGACTTGAGGTTGAAGATTTAAAGGTGAATTGTGTTGAAAGTTTTAAAATTAATGTATATATATCTTGTTATTTTTCGGATTTACTTGTTGGGTCTTTATACTCACTAAACTTATTCGATGCAGATGAAGATGACTAAATGGTGTTTGCTGACGAGGATAGTGGTTCGGCCGAGCCTTAATGTTTTCCGCGATATTGTTTAAGTTTATGCATTTTTAGGGATAAAATATGTTATGCTTAAATTGGTGGAACTTGAGGTATTGATTATTTTATTTATTATTTGAAAAAAATTGTTAAAATTTTTAATAATGTTTATTTTGAGAGAAGAGTCTTTGATTGTAAATATTTGGTTAATGAAATTTTTAGAAAAGTATTTTCATGCATTTGATGTTTGAACTCTTCAGCATTTTAAATGCTAAATTTTATATTCAAACCTCGATTTATGGTCATGAATTTTATTTGTTGAATTATTTATATTTGAAGTAAAGATTTTTATATTGGATAATTGAGGTTTACAAAAATTTAGAAGATTTTTAATTTAAAGAGATTATTATATTTGAGGAGTTTATTTCATATTTAAATCGTTTATTTTTTTATTTTTGAAGATTTTAATTTATTGGAGAAGATTTCAATTTTGAAAAGTCATGTTTATCAATTTATGTCTTTCTCGACGCACAAAATTTAGATTGAAATTGTAATATTTTATATGTATTGTTATTTTCAAGATTAATGTGCAAATTAATTATGTATTTGCTATGCATGGGTGACTGAAACGATTTATTGGTATATCAAACAACGATGCAAAAAATTGATCATAACTACAGTTTATAAAAAAAACATCACAATTACGGTTTTGAATTGCGACTTTTTTTTCTGAAATCTCCAAAGCGTTTATTAATGATACTCATTTGAAATTGAGACGGTGTTATCACAAAACATCGCAACAGAGGTTCAACATGCCACGGTTTATTATAAGATCCGTCAAAAAAAATTGCGACACGGTACAAACTCAAATAGAGGCCCGTCTGAGTTGAATATTCGAAAAATTTCAAGTAAAAAAAATTGAGTAGCAAATCAAGATCAAAACGAAATAGTAAAATTAATGCTCCAAAAAAACACGTAAATTTGAGTAAAAAATATTGATTCCGAAACGGCAAGTCAGAATATCAATAAGCCTCGTATTTCAGCTCAAAGAGGTGATTCATTTCACCTCTCATACATCTAATTTTTTCATCATTCTTGCCACAGAAAAAGTAATATAAAAATCTTTTGGCAAAAAATTCATATCCCCAGCCTGTATCTCAGAAGCATTCAGGATCGAATCACTTCGGGACCAATAAAAATCCTGAAATTCGAGGCACCGGCATAACTATCTATCCCGGGTGATCGAAATTGCAGAAAAATTAGAGATCCGAAAGAAATGAATAGCTTCGTTAAAAAAGATAAAAACGAGATGGGGTGAAATGGGATTCTGAAGAAGGAAAACCTTTAAAGAACGCCATAGAAAACGCACAATACACACTCGTACGAACAAAACGTGCGTATTTCATGTGGATGTGCGCGTAGATGGTTAATATTGCGCGGCTATGACTCAAAACGCTTCCATTGGATACACCGGAAGGCGATCTTAAGGGCCGAGCTTACTGCGAAAATCGAACTTAAGAAGAATATTGCGGAGGAGCGCCGCCGCTTTCGGAGAACCCTAATTTCTCGAATAGACGAGGTTGGCGTTTCTCAGAGATGAAGTGGTTATATTATATAGAATAGTTAGGTCGATTATTGGGCCTGAGATTAACCATTAGGCACAATGAGCCCGAGAATGGCCCAATAATTTGGATTTTGTGGGCTTGTAGTGATTCGTGAAATTTCACTTCACATTCCGGTTTCAATTATATGTAATGAAAGATTTGATTTGAGAGAGAAATATGAAGAATTGATTTGAATTGACAAACATCTTAGATGTATTTCAAATCCCATATAATTTAAAAAACTAGAGGGTTTTGGAATTCACAACATATAATAAAATTTTAGATTACTATAATTTTTACATTTTGGTGAATTCGAAGCAGCGATCAAAAACTATGACCTAATAACATTTAGAGAGTGTTTGACTAATTTTATTTAAAACAACTTATAAGCTCTAAGAGCTTATAAGTTATTTTAGAAGCTTATAAGTTGTCAGGTCTTATTCTAAAATAAGCTGTTAAAGTGTTTTGGTGAATTTATTTTAAACAACTTAAATATCTGTATGTGTTTGGTATTAAAAGATCTTTTTATTGCCAAAAATACCAAAAATAATATAATAATAAGAAAGTAATGTAAATAGTAATATATATATATACACAAATAGTTTTAAATTTATCATAAATGTTAAACATATATTAAAAAAATAAAAATGTTTATAATTTTAATTTAAAAAAAATTGATAAATTATGTACAAAAATTCGCAAAGGGTGTGGTAAAAATTTAATAAAACATATAAGAATAATTTTGTGAAGTAAAATATCAGAATAAGATCTTTTTTAAAAAGTAGAGGTGACCTTAATTTTTTTAAAAATAGTTTATACAACTTATTTTGACAACTAATAAGTTGTTTGACAAAAAATTTGCCAAATAAATTTGAAGAGCTTATAAGCTCTGAAACAACTTATAAACTGTTTTCAAGAACTTATAAGCCCTGTCAAACATCCTTTTAGTTGTCTATATATATATCGAACGAGAGAGTCTTTTATTAAATAAAAAATTGTGTATAATTTACCCTCATATACGACTATGCAACAATAACAAATAAAAATAACAGATACACTTCCTATGGGCTATAAATATTAAATCAAAACATTTGTCTAAAAAGAAAAGGATCACCAATTATTAATCCCAAATCCGATTCTTCCTATAGGCCCATTTGCCGCTATGACATGGGCCGCTACAAAACCCGTCGGCCGTTTTTCAGTAATATAATAATATATATATATATAATAAAATAATAATTTGTATGTATTGCAATTTGCACATATATATTTTTGGCACAAACCCCCTGCTTCTTCAATGGGGTTTTCTCCAATTATTGAGTGAAATCTTATACTTGCCAGTAGAGCTCTGCGTTCTATGTACAATTTTTCCCCATTTTCTCTTGTGTTGGTCAGGTACGGGAACAAATATTTATCACACTCAAAGGTCTGATCCAAGAAAAACAAAATCTTGGCTGTTTCGGACATACGAAACCCTTTGATTCTGAAGTCTGATTTCTGCCCAGCCCTTTTGTCTTTGAATAAATTGGAAGCAACCAGTTGTTGTGGTATGGAGTGATTGCTTTGGGATTTCAATTTTTGGAAGGGAAAGTTTTCGTCCTCGGAACCAACCTTAATCCCTCCTCGTTGTGCCGTGCCGCCTTCCCCCTTCCTCCCAATTATGCAGCTTTTGGGCACTCATTGTGTTGGGAAGTGAAGGGGAAACCTAGTTTGGGCACTATTAATTTAGGTAAGGAGAAAGTGGTCGATTTTTAATGCTTAGTTGCAGTTGTTTTCATTGGTGAAACTAGGGGAAGGCTAAGTGAGATGGGTGGCGCGACTGAAAACTTGATGTATGATTGTGTTGAGAAAATATAATTTCATTTTCGATGTTCCCTCTCCCTCTCTACTCAACCGCATGAAACCCGATGTCTCTTGTTTACTGAGGAGGCTATTAAATCTATTTTGGTGCAAAAGTTACTGACTTTTGAAAATCACTCTTTAGATTTAGGTTTATTTTTTCCTTCTAGATAACCGAGTGCTTGTCTTCTAGTTCCTGGGTTGGGGCATGGTGGGAAGGAATATTTTTTGAGTTTGTATCAAGGAAACTAAGCTTTTGTATTGGTTTGTCATAGTCTTGTCTGGTTCTTACTGTTCAGTGTCTTGTTTTAGGAGTCTGAAGTTTTTTATTTACTTGAATGGGGTCAACTGGAAAGGATGTTGGCGATGAAAAGAGAAAAGAACCGCTTGATGGTCAGCTGTCTCCAGCGGAGCCCTCTCCTGAAATCAGAAGCACCCTAGGCAACGGCCCTGTAAGAAAAAGTATCGAAGGGAAAAACGCCTTATCCTTTGCTGACATTCTCCGCTCCAGGAATAAGTTTGTGGATGCACTAGCTGTTTATGAGAGTGTGTTGGAAAAGGATAGTGAAAATGTTGAAGCTCACATTGGCAAAGGAATTTGCCTGCAGATGCAGAACTTGGGTACCCTTGCATATGAAAGTTTTGCCGAAGCAATTCGATTGGAACCCAAAAATGCATTTGCTCTCACACATTGTGGGATTTTATTCAAAGATGAGGGCAGGCTGGTGGAGGCTGCTGAGGTATGATAGCCCAACTGATGGTGCTACTTGACTGTTGCAACATGTCACTTCTCCAATTTTGTTTTGGTTGCCCATATTAAATGTGGATGCTGATCTTGCTTAAATCTGAAACTTGTGTTAAATTTGCTATCTTTGGAAGACATGCTTGGTTAATTAGTTTTAACATGGATAAGTTATAGTATTGGAATTGGTATATTTTCGAATCATGAGATAGGCACAATAAAAACTTGTAATTTATGCTACTCATGACCCTATGTTTGTTCCCCAATATTGCTAGTTGTCCCAAGTTGAGGCCATGTTTCTGTTGCTTCTCCTGCCAAGTATTTTACTTTTTTGTGGGAATTTGGAACCAGTTGCGTTTCTTATTCCCCAATTGATAATGTCCTTTTGGCCCTTGTGGGTCGATTCCACCTGTTATCAGTCGCTTCCATCATACAAACATTTATTGTAATTTTTCTTTAGAACCTTCATACTTCACTCTCTGTTGTGATAAATAATAAATCCACTAATATGAATTTCATTTCTTTATCTCAATTGGAAAATGAAATTCTGCCAATTTATTTTCCAGGAACATAATTGTGGAGCTATTAAACAAAACTTTATCATTCGCCTGTGATGGCAAAAAAAATGTTTTCCGTCTCGATTGTGTTTAACTGCTTAATTATGTTATTTTCGAGTTTTATGGAGCATTACTTTGAAAAGCTTAGTCATTGTCTTTGCAACGGGAGCCTTCCTCAAGCTGTGAATAAGTAGGTTTTGTTTCATATTTATAAGCTGCCTGCAATACAGATGCATCAGAAAGCTCTAAAGGCCGATTCTTCATTCAAGCTAGCTGCGGAATGCTTGGCAATTGTACTAACAGATCTTGGGACAAGCTTGAAGCTGGCTGGTAACACTCAGGAGGGAATACAAAAGTATTATGAAGCTATCAAAATTGATCCACACTATGCGGTAATTCCATGTTTCATGGTTTCCATTTCGTTATTTTTCATGAATTTTGACTTGTGCACGGGCATTTGAATTTTAACTCTCCCTCCTTTTTCATGTGTAGCCAGCTTATTATAATCTGGGTGTCGTCTATTCAGAAATGATGCAATATGACACAGCCCTTGGTTGCTATGAAAAAGCTGCAATTGAGAGACCCATGTATGCTGAAGCATATTGTAATATGGGTGTTATCTACAAAAATAGAGGGGATCTGGAGTCAGCTATTGCTTGCTATGAGAGGTTCGCATATTATTATCTTCATTTTTTTATTAATTTACTGAATTTTACTTTCCTCCCGAGGATGCACTAAAATTCTATTTCCAAATTTGTATACAGGTGCCTGGCTGTCTCCCCAAACTTTGAGATTGCAAAAAACAACATGGCTATTGCATTAACTGATTTAGGCACGAAGGTGATTTCTAGATGTTTTTTATTCATATTTGTCTTTAATCAAGCCCAACAGATCTTTTACGAATTAAATGGTTAGCCAGTCTATCTCATCATCCTTCCGTCCTAAAAGATTGCTTTTTTCTTTTTTCTTTCCTTTTCCATCATTTGGGCACTTAACTGAAGCATGATGATCATATATTTTCTCAATACTTGATGTCAAAAATGCTGGCAAACTGAAACTCTTTCGTCTCCATTAGGCATGTGTCATGATTTGCATTTTCGGTTAAAATATTTTATCATTTAGGGCTCGGGTCTCACAAGGCTGTTTTTCAGTTCCCATTCTCTATCACTACCATAAATCACATTAATAGCAATATTAATTAGGGATATACGAAGGGTTCATGGGCCGGATTCCATTCTTAGTATAAGCTCCGGACCATGGACTCATTCGGACTGGAGCGTCGATCAAATGTGATCTTTGAATGTTGTTATGGCCGCATATTAAATGATGTTATTTGGTTGCGCACTTTACAGCTAACACACCAGTTAAACATGCTTTACGATTTATGAATTCAACAAATATTCTTAAGAACACTTGTTCTGATTACTTGGAGGTTATTACTTTGCAGGTTAAATTGGAGGGTGACATCAGTCATGGTGTGGCATTATATAAGAAAGCTCTCTATTATAATTGGCATTATGCTGATGCCATGTACAATCTTGGAGTTGCATATGGAGAAATGCTGAAGTTTGACATGGTAATTGAAAATATAATACAAGGACAACTTTACCCGTTTAATGCTGACAGCCGAATTGTTCTTTCAATGCTGGCAGCTAATTTGAGATGATAATCTTGAATAAGACACAACATTACGATTATTTTTTTCAATATTTGTTGTTTGAGCTGGTTTTAGCTTTTTGATTTAAAATGAGTGGTGTATCTTCTGATTATAATTTATGTTTATAAGTAAAACATCCTATTTATGCAGGCCATTGTATTTTATGAACTTGCTTTCCACTTCAATCCCCATTGTGCAGAGGCATGCAACAATTTAGGAGTGATATACAAAGATCGAGATAACCTTGATAAAGCAGTGGAGTGTTATCAGGCAAGTTTGGCTCCTGCATTTCTTTCTTCATGAAGTATCTCACATGTTTACCATTCACTGGTATAACGCATATATGTATTTACAGATGGCACTGTCGATCAAACCAAACTTTTCCCAGTCATTAAACAATCTTGGAGTAGTGTATACTGTCCAGGTGCTGTATCTATAGTTCTCTTCATATTTCTTTTTCTTTTTTAATGGACGGCATGTCTGGTTGGTTAAACTATACCACTGTCACCATATACAGGGTAAAATGGATGCTGCTGCAAGCATGATTGAGAAAGCTATCGTTGCAAATCCTACCTATGCAGAAGCATACAATAATTTAGGTCCATTTCCGTCTTCACTTCTTCTAATTGAATGAAGTACACAAATTTTTGTTTGGTTAACTGTGCCATCATATAAAGTCTGTTGCTTATTTTGGGAGCTTGATAATATCAACGAAAAAAATGATACTTCTTAAATTACCGCCCGTGAAAGGGAAATAATAATTTGGATTTGTATGGGTAATGTGTCAATGTTTGTTATGTATGTTTTTAGTGGATATTGGGAGAACAGAACCCACTCATACAATAGTGCTTAGATATGACTGGTTGGTCTTTGCTTAGCATTTTTTATATTCAAGAGAGAGATAGCTATAAACATAATCATGCTTAGAATTATCTAGTTGGTCATTGGACTCTTAACTGAGCTGGATATATGAAATCTATTGTTTTCCTTTTGGAAATTTTGGAATCCGCTTTCTTAGCAGCCATGATGCTGCGTGGCATTAAATTTGTAATTTCATTCTGCAGGGGTTCTCTACAGAGATGCTGGGAACATATCTCTGGCAATTGAAGCATATGAGCATTGCCTCAAAATAGATCCTGATTCACGCAATGCTGGCCAGGTTATTCTGTTAGGTTGTTAGTAATTAGTAAAATCATGTAGCGAAGCCTTTGCGTATCATCGTCATGGATCAATTTATGCTCTTTTATCTTTTTTCTAGCATCAGAATCTGGCTCTTTGTGTCTGATGTCCTGTATACTGTTGTTCTTATTGTATCTTCTTTTGACTTGTTATTGGATACTTGGATTGTGTTTTTCTTACACTGGCCATTCAAAATAGTTGTTGATTACTGGTCTTAATGATGAAGGTTCTGCTTGGGTTTCATTTGTGATAGATCAATTATTGCTTTAGTCAATCGAATTCTTAGCATCGCCTTTACTCATATCTTGCAGAATCGGCTGCTTGCCATGAACTACATAAATGAGAGTAGCGATGACAAGTTATATGAAGCTCACAGGTCAAGCACCTGACCATATTTTTACAATTTATGTTCTTTCAATAAAATTGACTTTCAAGTGCTTCAACTCTCAGTTTTCCACATTTTGATGAATGGGCCGTTGGTTTTCATTATCTGTATTCTGTTGTAGTTTCAAGTGGCACATTTAAATCTGTAGATTTATTTTAACACAGGTTTTTGCATTCAGTGAGTGAATTCTTCTCTGCATGCTGGCTTTCTGCTTGATGAAGCTCCCCCATGGCCCATACATTCTGCTACAATATTAGTGCATTCATCTTGTTAAGATGGAAGAATTAGGAGTATTTATTTATTAGAGTATTTATACAAAGTACATTGAAAGCACGTTTAGCAATCCCTTGACTCTTAGAGCCTATGGCGTACAGTATTTCTAGAAATAAGGATGGTCGGAGAAAAAATGGTTAATCTTTCAATCTCTCATCTTTTTGTGGGGTATGCATTGTTTCCGTGACACTGTAGTTTGAACTAAAATCTTTGATTTGATGATATGTGTCACAATAATTTAATTTTAGCGGCCTTTTTCTGATTCTTAGCAATTTTCAGTCCTCTGTACTATGACCTTGCATTGATATGTACCTCTGTGTTTATTGAAGTGTGGTCGGCACATGTGTGTGTGTGTGCATTTTTTATGTGTGGATACCATTTTTGCACGAGGGTGAACATATATCTCTAGTTCACATCGCGATAGGTTGGATTTTCCTATTGGTGTTTGGTAGCATGTGCATTTTTTTTTAGGCTATTCTGATTTGGAAGTGCAATTGCAGGGATTGGGGTGTGCGCTTTATGAAACTGTTTCCACAGTATACTTCGTGGGACAACCCTAAGGATCCAGAAAGGCCAATTGTGATTGGATATGTGTCTCCTGATTATTTTACCCATTCTGTGTCATATTTCATTGAAGCACCACTAATTTATCATGATTATGTGAACTACAAGGTGGTTGTTTACTCAGCAGTTGTAAAGGTATAGCTACTTCGCCTTGCTCCTTAACTCAAAATATCTGAGTTTCTGGTCATTTTTACTGAATACATTAGCGTGTTGGATTTTTCCAACAGCCAATTAGTTTCTGGTTATGTGCTAACAGTTGAAAAGCAAATCTAGATTCTCAATTACGTTTCTTACGTTGGAGAAATCCCTTTGCTGAGACGCAGGCAGATGCAAAAACTAACAGGTTCAGAGACAGAGTCCTAAAGCATGGAGGGAAGTGGAGAGACATTTATGGTATTGATGAGAAAAAAGTTGCGAGTATTGTTAGGGAAGATGAAATTGACGTCTTGGTGGAACTTACCGGCCATACTGCGAACAACAAGTTGGGTATGATGGCTTGCCGACCTGCACCTGTTCAGGTATCTCTGAGCAATTCCTGACTCCGTTTTTCTGCTTTTATGGTTTTTGGGAACTGTTCTTCAATATTGGGTTTGAGAACTTTTGGTAATATGTTTTTTGAATGGACGGAAATAAGTTTTTCATGCATTTTGAGAACCATGATCAATGGATAATTTTTTGTTGGACCTGTTTAACTGTTTAAGTCGAAATTTTGGTCAATGCTGTACTTCCTTGACCACTTCAGTCTCTTCTGCTAAATTTATGATTATTCTGATCTGACTTTTAAAGATGTTAACATAGCAATCTTAGCGTCATGATAAACTAGTAACCAGTATAACACGTGCAACTGTTCGATTTTTACTAGATTTATCTTTTTTCCCTGCTAGTTACTCTCACTCTCTGATTCTGAATGACTTGGCTCTTTAGGTGACTTGGATTGGTTACCCGAATACAACTGGTTTGCCTACCATTGATTATAGAATCACTGATGCTCTTGCTGACCCCCCTGATACAAAACAAAAGTAATTGGCTTTGTCAACTTTGTTTGAATTTTTCTGCTTATTGGTTCCGAAGTTGGATCCTAAAATTCTTTGCAATTCTTCAATGGATGCCAGACATGTTGAAGAGTTAGTTCGATTACAAGAGTCCTTCCTTTGTTACACTCCTTCACTAGAAGCAGGTCCAGTGTGTCCAACTCCTGCCCAATCCAACGGCTTTGTTACTTTTGGTAGCTTCAACAATCTTGCAAAGGTATTGATAAGAGTGCAGCAAGTATTTCACTATTGGTAAAAGTGGAACAAGTTTTTTCACATCTATTCATGTCTTCTCTCTCTTTTAATTTTTTCTAAAATTTTCAAATACACCAGATAACACCTCGAGTGCTTCAAGTCTGGGCAAAGATTTTATGTGCTGTTCCAAATTCCCGGCTTATTGTGAAGTGCAAGCCCTTTTGCTCTGAAAGTGTGAGACTTCAATTTATTTCGTTGTTGGAAAAGTTAGGCTTGGAATCACAACGGGTAGATCTTCTGCCTTTAATTCTTCTCAACCATGATCATATGCAAGCATACTCTTTGATGGACATCAGGTATATTTTTTTTTCTGTCATATGATAGCTGGGATAATTAAGTTTGCAATTTTGCTTCTCACTCTTGGCTAGTCTCGCTTCTATTCCTAGATTTTTTTTAAAATGAATTTCACAATTTTCTGGATGTTAGTGACAAAACTCTTTCTATTTCTAGTTTGGATACCTTCCCTTATGCTGGAACAACTACCACATGCGAGTCTCTATACATGGGAGTTCCATGTATTGCAATGGCAGGTCACGTTCATGCTCATAATGTTGGTGTAAGTCTCCTCAACACAGTTGGTACGTATTCTTCCACTCGAACATAATTATTCAAGCCCTAGCAGGCTAGCACCCTTCGAAAATGTTATAAATTACTTGGATAAATCAGATTGTGTGTTGATTAACACTTTCAGGATTGAGCAATTTAGTCGCCAAGAATGAAGAGGAATACGTACAGCTGGCTTTACAGTTATCCTCTGATATACCTGCCCTCTCAAGCTTGAGGATGAGTCTGCGAAATCTCATGCTCAAATCTCCCTTATGCGATGGATCAAAATTCACAAAAGGCCTCGAGTCAGCCTACCGGTGCATGTGGCAGAGATACTGCAAGGGCGATGAGCCATCTTTGAGGCGTATGGAAATGATGCAACAGAAACAGCCCATTCATTCACAAGAAGATGTTTCGGGAGATCCAGATGTTAGATTCACCGACCCAGCAAAGATAAATATTTCTGGAAATGATCCCCTTGCACAACCCATCAAGGCCAATGGGTTTACCATGGAGCCATCTCCCTCCTTCAACACTTCAAATGGAGAAGAAAACGTTACGTCTAGAAAAACAACCAGTAACCCAGGCAAGTCGAGCTGACCTTCAAATGCTCGATAATTCCTTGCATTGAAGGTGCCCTGTGAATTGCAACTCACGGCAGAGTTTGGGCTGAAATTGCTTGGGGGAACTGATAGGAACTACTGAAATAGATATATGTATTTGGTCAAGGTATAAAATTTAGTGTAGGAACATGAAAGTTTTAGAGCTAAGGGCCTGTACTGGGATATAATATTGCAGTTCTGCCACCCCTTTGGTTGTCATGGGGTTTCTGTAATGTATAAAGCTGTGCTTTTATTTCAAAAAATTAATCAAGTCACAGTGTCTGGTTTCTGCATTTTGAACGTCTTTTGGGCTCACTAATTTCCATTTTATCCTCTCATATTTTGAACTGAACCCAACCAAGTTTATATGTACTGCTCCACTTTATTAGTGGATCAGAAAATAGATTTAACAAATTACACTTTATTAGTTGATTGATCATACAGATAAATAATATTCATACTTTAATTATACTAGTTGACCAATCATTTTATATGCGTACATATGATGATGATCCCGTTGACCACTCATGAGTGAGCCAGACTCCAGAGGTGGCAACTACCCCAACAACGTTAATGCTCGAAAGTAGTGATCGATTCATCAAAAATTGAATCAACTATGCAACAACTCTTCTTACTCCATTACATCATATTTAATTCCGAACTCGAATCTTGTACTATGCGTGAAAACATCACTATTTAACTCACGAGCTTTTTCCCTTTTGATTACCATTTCTCATAGCATCACAAGCTTGAATCTTGACCAGTTTTATAAAAAAGAGAGAACATGGAGAACAGGGAGATTGGAGAAACAAGCAGGGAGCGCAAAGGGAAAGCACCCCTTCTGGGGAATTCAAGGGGAGGATCATACAAAAGGGCTATCGGAATATTCGATGTTATCCTCCGCATAAGCGCCGCCACTGCCGCTTTAGCCGCCACCATCACCATGGGAACTACAGAGGAGACCCTTCCATTCTTCACTCAGTTCTTCCAGTTTCAAGCCAGTTATGATGATCTTCCAGCTTTCACGTACGTAAATTTTTTATTATCATTATTATTTTTTTCTTCTATACTAGTGATTATTTTCAAGTTCAAGTACATGAAGAAGATTCTTGATTTTTGCAGCTTCTTTGTAATAGCTATGTCCATAGTCACTGGCTATCTTGTTTTATCCGTCCCTTTCGCTATAGTATGCGTCGCACGGCCTCTTGCGACTGCGCCAAGGGTCCTGTTGATTGTTTGCGATACAGTGAGTTTAATTTCAATACTCTTTAAGTAAACTGTAAAGATATTTTTTGTTTGGGATCAATTATTTAGGTTGTATATATATATTAATTGTGTCAAATTCTTTGCAGCTGACAGTTACATTGGCTACTTCCGCCGCCTCCTCCTCCGCGGCTATAGTGTACCTGGCTCACATCGGGAACTCGGGAGCAAACTGGCTGGCGATATGCCCGCAGTTCAGTGGTTTCTGCCAGAGAGCCAGCGGAGCCGTGGTGGCGGCTTTCGTTGCGGTGGTTCTGATACTTTTCTTGGTGGTGTTGTCTGCTTTGGCTCTCAGGAAAAATTAAACAAACATATATATATACTTACTGATCGTGACCGATTTTTTATGGCCACCATGAGTTGATGCATGCACCGATTAAGGTGCATATATGTTGTGGTGTTTGGTTTGAATTTGGTTTACGTTTCAGATATTATTTTGTTGATTTGGTCGCATAATTGGTTGGTGCATGGATGGGTTTCTTTTTATTTTCTAGTTCACGAACGGGAATATGTTCAATGAAGCAAATGTAAAATTCATTTCTATTTCAACATTTATTATATTATTTTTATTTGGATTTCAATTTGAAATTAATTTCCATTTGCTGCAACACACATATAAATGTATATTATTAGTTACTAAAAAAATTGTATATTAGCAACCGGACACATATGTGACGTGTATATTTACACCTTGTTTTCAATGATGGAAAACCAAGAATTAAAAAGTACACTTATTTTCAAATTATTTAATTTTCTAAACAGTGGATTTCACAACTTTGTCATTAATAAACCCACATTAGTAAAACATTAATACAATGAAAATTTCAGCTCATCGAGTCAAGAGATTTTATACAAGGATGCCAATATTTCTAATCACATAAAAATCTTTTACAAACATTCAAGTATTCATAATGCATGCAGTGTGTACTGAATAATATAATATATAAAGATTATAATATAAATTGACAAAAATAAATTGCATCCCTGAAATTTAATCTAATTAACCACAGGAGAAAGTCAAATCAACAGAAAGTTATGCATGAACATGTAATGCATGTTTTAGCAGTATATATCAGTATATGAATCATGATCATATATCTGAAACCAATCAAAGATCCGTTCGAGACACAAAAAAAAAAAAAAAAAAAAAAAAAAAAAAAAGAAAAAAAAAAAAAATAAACGACAATTCTTTTGGAAAATCAAAAAACCAACATAATCCATTATCCAGCAGGTTTAATTTCATATCTTTTCATCAAGAAACTCGCTCTGTTGCATTGATGCGTTCCAAGTAAAAGTCGAAGCCCAAGGCTTCCGCAATGTCGTCCAATATTCGCAACACTTGCCGCGACATCTCCGTCAGTTCTTCTTCCGGGCTCCGCCGTGGCGGCGTCTCATCGGCGGCAATGTTATTCCGTAGTGGAGCCTCCGGTCGAGAACCGCCGTGCGCATGACCAAGAAACGGGATTTCTCGGCGCAGTCGCATCATTTTGTCAGGGAAACACATTTCCTGGCTATAATTCCTGAAATCTTGCCAGATTTCCTCCGTCCACTGGGTTTCTTGGGGTCGTCTCATCGGAAATTTTACCACACGGTAAACTTCAGCAGCCTCCGGCAAAACCAACGCTCCGGGCGGCCTCTTTCGTGGCTTTGGCGGCTTCCGGCCCTTACGTGCCATGAAATCCAAGTGATCTACGTACATATATAGAGTAGTATATTATATATCAGTGAGCGTAGCCAATTAATATTTCACATAAAAGAAAAAAAAGATCAGTCTTCATTACCGCAAAAAATACTCAATTCTTAATTCTGAGAAGAAGAGTTTGAATTTGATTCTCCCTAGCTCCACTCTAACCGCAAACTAGCTACTTACCCCCTAGCTAGCTCAATTTATATATAAAAATTTCTATATAAGTTTTAGTCATATTAATACATTTTGTATTAATGACCCCTTAAAAAAATAGAATAAGCTGTTCAAAATTTTGAACGGACTAAAAAAACAAGAATAAAAAGAGTCAAATTAAAATTTACAATTTGTTTTTTTTTAAAAAATATATTCCTATCATACATAGAAGCTATACATACACATGTTATAATAAAATTATTTTATCAAATCATTAACACGCCAACCATTCGTAAATCAGCTCATGAACCATACATCATTGAAATAATAAAATTTTTAAAAATGGTATAAGAAAAAATTGGAGCTCGCCTCGCTCCGACCTGTGCAACCCAAATAGGCTGACCCATTTAGATTCTAGGCCCGCCTCCAAATGAGAGTAATTCAATCCATCTATTTTTCATAACGAAGCTGGTTGACTCGATTAGTCTGACACATTTTGACAACTCTAATACCTAGTCACGTCAAAAATCACAACATATCAAATTATATTGAATAACTATACTATTTTTCCTATTCGATACGATGTATTCCCTGTAAATAATCAAATGTTCAAATTTAGATTGTATTTATTTATTTGAAGAACGTCAAATTTTAGATTTTAAGGGGGTGAATTATTGAATAACTGAATATAGATAGGTTTTTTTTCTTTTTTCTTTTTTAGTGAAATGAATATGATTATAAAGCCAAGGGGTCAAATTAAATAAAGAAAGCCACGAGGGTGAAAGTGCAAATACCCGTTCATCATTAAACCCTAGCGAGGCCCAAATTCAATTTCCCCTTTGATATACAAAGCTTTCGTTATCCCCTGGACAAACCCTAAGCCTTTCTCCATCCTCCTCCGCGGCGGCATCTCTCACCACCAATACATCGGCGGAAATGGGTCGTGTTCGTACGAAGACAGTGAAGAAGTCGTCCCGGCAAGTGATCGAGCGTTACTATTCGAAGATGACCCTCGATTTCCACACCAACAAGAAGATTCTGGAGGAGGTCGCCATCATCCCCTCGAAGCGCCTCCGCAATAAGATCGCTGGTTTCTCCACCCATTTGATGAAACGGATCCAGAAGGGTCCCGTTCGTGGTATCTCGCTGAAGCTTCAGGAGGAGGAGCGCGAGCGCCGCATGGATTTCGTGCCCGATGAATCAGCCATTAAGGTTGACCGCATTGAGGTTGACCAGGAAACTGTTGATTTGTTGGAGTCCATGGGGATGAAGGAGCTCCCTGGTGTTGTGCTCAGGGAGGATCAGGGACCTATCAATGTTGCGCCGCCGGTGAACTATGGCCGTGGCGGCGGAAGGAGATACTGAGAGGAAGAAAAGGTCTTTTCTTGGAGGTTTCTTTACTATGTTAATCGTTAATCGGTGATGAGTTACCTTTAATTTTTGCGAAATGGTGTAAGACACTTACTTTTAGACTGTATTTGCAGTATTTAAGACCAGCGTTTGGTTTGTTTTTCATGTTTTACATTTTCTATAATTAAATTTTTCTCTCTGTTTTTCATATCGCTTGGATGCATGGTTTTTTGCTCAAAATATAGCTGGTGGCTTTGAACTTTCATATGCTGTGTATGATTTCAACATTGCCATTTGCCAATAGTTTTGTTTGGAAGCCGAAATCTTGCTATTGATTTTTGCACACACCTATACTGATTATCCTCCTGCTGGAGCCTATTGATTTTTGAGTTGATTATTGTTCTTGTGGTTTTTTGTTGTGTGGCACTGTTTTGATCAAGTAGGGAATCTTGTTTAAGATATAGCTTCGAAGTGATGATTAGTCTTTTTAAAGGAAAATCAGTAGAGACTTTAATTACAACTGCAATTTGGGGGACTCAAATCCTTGTGTGCCTGTTGGGTTCATTGGTTATTTATGTGTACGAGTTGGTAATGTGCTTTTTTTTTTATTTTTGCTCAAAATAATAGGTTTCCTCACCACTGGAATGCTTGGATTTGTTTGGGGAAGTTATTTTGTTGTTTATTCCGCAGCTTGTTCCATTGTTACTTATTTTTTATTTCGATCGGGATTCTGTGAACTTGTTTGTTTATCGTGCTATTGTGTAATATTTTTAGCCTCCTTTTCTAAGATTCCTCGATAATTGTTGACATTCTTGGAAAGCTTGTGTTTAGGATCAACTGTCTGATGTGGTCTTCAGGACATTGTCTGTATGATTGACCAGACCACTCTTCTTTTGTTGATCAAATTACCTTATATTTTCCTATACGTATTGCCATTGATTTTCAATGGTGAGGTGGGCAATGTTTGAATCTTTGGTCCTTTTACTCCCTTAGTCTGCATGGTTATCTATAAAATTTGAATAAATCCCAAACTATTGAAGGAACTGTCTGCAGTTCAATTTTACTAATTAAGAAAAATAGTCATCGCTGTTTCATCACTCTTACTTGGTTCATACGGTTTGCATAAATATACGTGACTTTGACAAAGATACCGTTATTTTAAGGGTCTCAGCGCCGAAATGTTTATCAGGTCGTGAAAAATTTCCAAGAATAATGCATTGTTTCACACCACCAAATTCACATGTATAAAAACGTGCACGGCTCCCACAAAAAAAAAATGAGGGCGGACAGTTGCATAAACACAATCAAAGATAATGACTACTCGCTCGAATTAGCAATTCCAACCATGTTGAGCATATGCCGATCTTCTTTAAACCTTTCCAGAACCGTACCTTTCAACGCCTCAGGCCTATCTTGATCAGCCCTCCTTGGAATCACTCCCCAGCATTCTATCACTTCCGGGTATACACGATTGGTCTTGGAAAGACATGGACTGCCGAATGTGGTGCAGGCAAAGGTCTGGCCTTGATCGAAGCTTGCAGAGATGAACATTCCAAAATGATTTTCGCGCCCTCCAAATCCTATGCCATTAGGAATGCTGTCCGAACTGAAATTCACAGCACACTACCAAGACAAGGATTTTAAGATTATGTTAACCATAAACAATATGTTCCTTCTATAAGAGCTGGATTTTACATTTTAGGAGAGATCCAGGGACTTACCCATTGTATGTTATTATTTGCTCCAGTTGGCCGGAAAATTGAAGCTTTGGGGTGAAGTTGAAAAAGAAAAGATTTCATATCCCCGAAGAAATCTCCGTGTCTTTCCCATGGCTGAGAAGCATAGCCTCCATAGATGTAACCTTCTTTATCTTTAATGATCAACAGAGTTGGTCCATCATCTCTGCAGTTCAATTTGAACAATTATCCATTCCACCTTATCAAAAGAAAGTAGCAGCAACCGAGAAACTGGGGAAAAAATAACAGGTTTCAGAATTCACAACTTTTGTCCTGAATCTAGAAACAAAAAACAGATATGCCTGAATATTCCGAACATCAAGGGCTAGCGTATTCAAATCAGAACACTAAAAGTACTGGGAGGCAATAATGAATTTTGGAATGACTAAAAGAAAGACTACACCATAAACCTCCGAAACAAGTATATGAAAGAAAAAATTTCAGCATAGATTTATTTTCATCATGGATACTCACGGTATGTTGCCAAAAAATGTGTTGAAACTTAAACCATGAACGGCACTATGATACAAAAGCTTCCATTCTTCTAGTTCATATTGGGGCAGTGCTCCTCCAATATGCCAAGCATATTCCTTCTTCAACACTATCAAACTAGGATCAATGTGATCCTGATGCAGTAGTAGTGGAATTTGAGAACCTACAAAGGAGAAATAATATGTGAGGAACTCCACAACCACTTGTCAGTCAAGGTTCCATGATTGCCATATTCGACAAAACAGATGATTAATAGTAAAAATGGGGGAACATAATCAGATACCTGAATCGAATGGCGTCAGCAAACTGCCAAGAAATTTCCTGACTGATGGCAGAAAAGCACACCATGTTCTGAAATCTTCAAAAGACATTTCATCACTCGTAGAATTAACAGCAGGAATGAAAGCCTCCACAATTTCCTGACAAGATCCTGCTTTGGGCTCAGAAGAGCAAGTTTTATGAAATAGGTGATCAAGGATGGTGGTTAGAACAGCTTCAAGATCAGACCTGCCATAATGCAAAGCATACACATCATTGAAGTGAAAAAACCCATAGAAAATAATGCAACCATGGTAAACCCCCCCACTGTTTACCTTCCCACGATGCCATCATCAGAAACATCTAATAGTTGGTAAATGAACTCATCAATATCATCATTTGTCCCCTTCTCATAAGTTCCCTATTATTAAGAAGCAAGCACAAATTCAAGTGCGAAATATCAAATGCGTCCACCTTTTCAAATGGTGATAGATCTGAAGCAAAAAATTAAAACTTATATTCACATCTAATCCAATTAAGCTATTTCAAAAACATTCGTTTCTCCGAGAATGGGCTGAAGATTATAACCCAATGTTGCAGCAATATCCTCTATAATATTCTTCAACTACTTTAAAATTTCCACAGTTGATAAACCACAAAAGCATCAAAGATCATCGCAATTTCAAGAGTCGATTTAACCGACCAGAAAACAAAATCTTCACCGAGTTTTAACATAATCATGCATTCTCTTAAGTATCCGGCATCGAATCACAACCATATCCACTCATGGAAGCTTTGAAAAAATTGCTTAAAACCGAAGTGGAAAAAAAGCATCAGAACTGAATCTCTCTTTTTCCCTAAAACAGTAGCTAAATATCTCATGGTCCATTGTTCACTGATATGCAACAAATAAACTGGAATGTGAACGCATAAAAGAAAATGCTTTTAAATTTTACCTTTGCAATAACCAGGTCCTCAAAAGTAAGCTTCTGATCCTTCCGTTTCTGCGAGACTAAGTAAAATACTCTATCCCCGAGAAGCCCATCAATCCCAATATAGGCCTATGAATTTAAGTCCGTTCCCATAAATATCATGTGCTAAAAGATCATGTTACTGTAAGCATAATAACAACAAAATGCACCTTTAGAACTTGAGGAGAAACGAAGTTTCCGTTGCTTTGTGACTTGGCAGCGAGTGAGTCAAAGAGCGATCTCAAATCTTCCAATTCCTTGTGAGTGAACGCTCTATGATCAATTAAAGCAATCAAATACAGACATAACATACAAAAGAGGAAGCTGTGCAACGCAGAAATCTTCGGAATTCGAGAAAGAAGGAAACCTGGAGGCGGAAGCGAAGCGGGGATTATTGGCGGAAGACGATGATCCAGAATTGCCCATTTCTCCAAACTCTTCTGGTTAATTCCCCGTTGCCATTTTCTCTGTTTATTTAATTAGAGGACGATAATTTAAAAAATAAAATAAAAGTTGTTGACTCAAAAATAAAAGGGCCTGGGTAACTAATTTGACTAATGGGCCTGATGAAGCAAGACCCCACCCATCTGTGGCTGCACAACGTCCCGTCCAATACCGTAAGTATATGGGCTGGGAAAAAATATTGGCCCATGAACTACGGGTTTCACATTGAAGAATGACAAGTTGCAAATTTATATATGTAAGTTCTGTTTGATATACGTGATGAGATAAATTATTATATAAATAAGTAATGTAATGTAATAAAAAATAAATAAATAATGATAGTGAATATAATATTTGATTTGATTGATAGATTATACTTTGTTTGATTTTATTGATTAATTTTTATATAAAAATGATAAATTATCATTTTGTCTTTATAACAATAAATAAAATATGAATAATATTATTTATAAGGGTAATATAGTAATTTAAATTCAATGGTTTGATTGATGTAAGATAAATAATTAATGGATATAAAATTATAATTAATAGATGAATAAATAATATAATCAGAAGAACGCGAGATTAGACAGGATAAGTTTATACATATATTATTAATACTCTAACCAAATGGAGCCTAGGGTACCCACAATAACACAAATATTTCTCTCAAATATTTGTGAGTCCATCATACCAGGTCATCTATCCAATATCTCACATTTTAAATATTTTATATTTCACGATCAAATGTCTTACGCAACATATTTATTTATTTTATGGTATTATGAGAGATTTTATATCAGATTTTTTTTTTTAAAAAAAAAAAAGAAAAAAAAAAAAAAGAAAACGGGTTTTAAATATAATTAATTGTACGGGAAGTAATTCCCAAGCACGACCTGTGGCTGTGCCACCAACTCTGCAGTCTGGCGTCTGATGGTACTGCATCAAATCAATGGTCTCTCCCACTGTCTAATACGCACAGAAGCATTTCACAAAACCCATCGCAAGAGGTCTTCAAGAAGCTGAGAAATCATGGATGATAGGTAATATCCCTAGCTACGTTTCTTTGCATTGTAAATACACGCAAAACCCATATGCACACGCGGAGAAGCCGAAGCTCGTCTGAAAATGGGGTCCGGGTTGCTGGGCCTCTCACCCAGATCCGAGCTCCGTAGGCGGACCCTGTGAAAACCAGAGTAACTCACGGTTACTCGAGCTACGGTGCTAGCTCGTGAAAACAAGGCGTGGGCGGCAACGCGTGTGTATGTGAGTGGGTGTGTGAGACACTGTGAGTGACGCTCTGTATGTGTTTGTGAATATGTCTGTGTACTGTTTGTTCTTGTGCGCGTGTTTATACTTTATATATGGATATGATTCATAATGGGTTTAACATTGTGAAGAGCTTCCCTATAAAAACACGTGAAATGCGTCTTTATTTATCATACAGATTTCTGGACTTGGAATCATGGAAGCATGAGAATCGCATCCTATTTGAATATGATCCTTCTCATCGGATCTAAAATACCATATTCTGGTCCTCAGCGTACTTGGCCCTTTTGCTCGCGGCGCTACGCTACGAGTTTGTGATGGTTGTGATGTTCAAGAACAATCCTACGTTATTTGACGTGTTTCTCGGGGCACTTCATTCTGCCGTTGCTGCTGCCTACTGGACGGTTTGTTTCCGTTGCTTCAGCAAGGCAATTGCTTCGGTCCTTAGGAAGTTGGCGGTTGTTTGTTACCTTTTCATGTGGACAGTCGTGTTCTGTGCAGCCTTGGCCTATATTTTCGAGTGTTGATCAGCATCGAGTTGTCGCATCATCCTAGTCTTTAAGTAATCTTCTGGTTATATTGTCCTAGGCCTGTGTGTCTTTGGGTAATCGTCTACTTGGTGTCTTTAAGTAATCTCTAGTTATATCGTCCTAGGTCGGTCTGTCTGTCTTTGAACAATCGTCTACTAATTAGTCGAATCGTCTCATGGTTAGAGTCTACTTGGTCGAATCGTCTCATGGTTAGAGTCGCAGTAGGTGATATAGAAGTGGTGCCAAGGTCTTTCTGTAGTTGGAGTCATGGTTCTTTGCTAGTGTCATCTTAATGTACGCAAGGGGCCAAGGGCTATTTCAATATAACTCCTATTGCTATATATATATATATATATATATATGATATGACTATTTCTTTTGGAGTTTGGTTTTTAAATATGCAATTATGTATAATATTTCGATTAGTGAAATATTAATGATGAACCGTGATAATTAAAAAGTATACACTTGTATAGTCATATATAAGAATTTAGATTTTTGAAAGCCTTTATTGTTAGAATGAATATAAAGATACAAGATAATAACAACAAAGTTGACTTCATAGTACATATTCTGATAATGATTTTTTTTTGCTCACATTCATGTGATCCTATCACAAGTCATTCATCGTTCTCTAATTCGCATTTACAAAATGTGCTCCTTATAATCTTGTAATCTAATACAAGGTAATCTGTACAAAAGAATTGCCTATCTTGTGCTCCATCTATAAGAATTGGATCCCGTCAAATTCGAACACATACCGATCAAAACATCGAAAAATCAATGGATTCTACACCAAACAAGAGCCTCTTCTCCCTGTTTATCCTTTCGCTACACCAAACAAGATGTGGCTGCATCCTCTCAGGATGTTAAAAAATTTATGAAAGGGTACGAGGTACACGGCGTGAATAACCTTCCGAACGCCCTTGGGCTGTTCATCCATTGTGCCTCGGGAGACAATGATCTTGGAAACCATACACTTAACTTGAACGAGGAATTCACCTGGCATTTCCACATGAACTTTTGGCAGACCACCAAGTATTTTTGTCGATTTCGATGGGAAAATAGAGATATAGCTCACGATGTTTTCAATTAATTATAAGCTTTCTTCGTCGTGTGAATATGATCACCATCAAGCAGAAGGAAATATTTGCTACTGGTCTGTGAGGCTTGATGGCTTCTATCTTGGCAATCAAATTCTTCCTCAAAATGTGACGCAAATATACGATTGGTTGCCTTAAAGTTGCATTGTTTTGACTTAATCTGTGGCAAATATATGACAATTTAATAAAACTAATATGCATGGACAAGCTTGTTGTATTATTGTATATCAGCGTCTTACATACACAATTCGTGTGTCGGTCACAAATATATAACAATGTAATAAAAATAATGTGTATGGACAAGCTTGTGGTATTATTATATATATATACTAGCAACCGCGGTATGTTGACATAAATTATATCTTAAAAGTTGTTAATTGTTCTGGAAAAAAAATCCTAAATTAAATATTGGTGCAATAAATTAAACTCGAATTAAGGTGAGACCTAGTGACAAAAGTGCGACCCAACCCCGATCGAGTTAGTAGCTAGAGTCGGTGAGAGCTTAGTCAATTGTCATGAGTTTAATTCCAATTACAAGCATTTTCTTGAACGATCTGGTTGCATAAGAATTATCTACTGCAGTTTATTTGATCAGCAAATCTTACAAATTACTACATTAGTCTGAAGGTTTACATAGTTCACACGAAAAGATGATAGACATGAATTCTATCGTTACTGAAAAAAAAAACATGTCAAGAATGGAACATCAGTATCAAAATCAATTCCTTTATTGTTTGGTTCAATTGATAGGATTATTGAATACTTATTAAATGAATGATAAAAGACATGATAAATAAGGTTGGTAATTTGTGTTGAAAATAGTATTGTGTTTGGTTTGATTTTTAGGAATCAGATTAAATAATGATTTAAAAATTGTTTGCCAAAAATACCATTTATATTTTATTGGATGAGTGATTTTTAGGTTGGAGGGAAAGAATAATTATGGAATTTATGTGTAAGATAAAAACAAGGATAAATAATACTAGGATGAGGGTACTATAACATAACTTTATCCTTTCTAGGTTATATTAGTTTGTGTAATAAAAATCCTACCAAATAATGGATTAAATTAAAAATCATACATAAACTATCTAATCCCTTGTACCAAACACTGCCTACGGTATTGGTAGTATTGGTCCGATAGATAGAAGATGAGTCAATTAATTTGACAATATGGGCCCATCACCCAGTTTGCTTTAATCTTCAAACTTGACAAAAAAAAAATACGTAGTACAATCTATTATGCATTGCATAATAATATTATTATTATTATTATTATTTTTGAATTTGAGAAAAAGTTTGTTACCATTGATTTCCGAACATAAGACTTTGTTTGATATTTATAACATTGATGTCATATGAACAACATGTCATCGGTCATTGCATAATATTATTTTTACTAACCGAATGTCATGTTGATACAACCCATTAGTGAAAAATATTAAAACTTTATATTTTTATATATGACCACAAAATTTCATATGTCGATCTGACTTAACTCATAAAAAATTAATATTTTTTATATAAAAAATATTATAATTTTATTGCACACATCGATCAGGTCAACACGTAATGTAATCATTTCTATTATTTCACTAACATCAAATTATTTCAACATTGGCAGCCCAACTTATCATACATGATCATATAACTCAAACCAGACGTAAGCTACGGATGTCTAAGTCGAGTCGAACACGTTCATTAGTTGGCTCAAGTCGATCGAACCATAGGTTAAATTTTAATATCGAAACACCGACTTTAAAATTTTTTGATAGGAAGATAAGAATATAGTTACATTTTAAAAATGGATTTGACTTGATCAAGCGTAAAATGTAATGAGAAACGTGTAATTAATATGAGCAGTGTAGGGCATTATTATTGGATGTTTAATTTCAAAACCAAAACACAGACTTTAATATAGTATTTTTTAATTAAGACTTGTCTGCTCCTTAAGTTTGAATGTACTGCTTGCACTTAATGAGTTATTTATTTTGTGATAGCATATTGTATGCAGCTCAGCTATAAATTAAAATCATTTTTTAAAAAACTTGATTGGGAAATTTGACTCCACCCTATACAATCCATAAAATATGTATTTTTTAATCTAACCTCGGTCAACCAAATCTGATGTACATGCAATCCGGACAATGACATCTAATATTCAACCCAGCACAATTTTCTCTAAATTCCAAATTTTTAATTAGAAATATTATGTTAATTTCTTAAAGCTGCGAGATAGGGGTGATCATGATACAGTTCAAGTAGTTTTTTTCTCCAAAATCAAACCGAATTTTCATGTACAATTCGGTTTGCGTGATTTTTGTAAGTTGCAGTTTTTAAAGTAAAAACTTAATGTGCGGTTTTGATCAATTTCCGTCGGTTTCGGACAGTTATATGATTTTTTTAAAAATAAATAAGTAAAACTAATAAGTACTAAATATTACCTTCAAACTTAAAAAAACAATATAAATGAATAGTAGATACGAAAATTATTGGTTTTGTTAAAAAAAAATATTATAAATCAAATTTTCAAAATTTTGATGCCCAGGAAAACATATATATTAAAACACTACGATTATAAAAGCATGAAATGAGTTATTAATTAGAAATTCATGTTTAGCGGCTAAAATTTTATGTATAATAACAGAGTAAATGAGATTTATCTTTGTTTATGAAGTTAAGATCCTAAATATTTTTTGCAAAACATGAGAAGAATTTTTATTTTTTATTTTTTTTGGAAATAAAAACATGAAAAAATTTGAGAATTTAAGAATAGGGAAGAAACAAGGACTAACAAAAGACTAAGTAATTAATAAGGTGAAAGTGAGTTTATTTTACTTAGTTTTTTTTTAAATAATAGTAACTTATATTTACGTTCAATATAAAATGAAAATTATGTTGTATATCATTATTAATAAAAAATATATAAATTCATCAGATTATGTGGTGTCAGACGATTTTTTCTACAAATTATCGCCACATCATTATATCAGTGTGATTCGTTAATTTTTTGAAATTGCGGTTGATTTTGGATATAACATTAAGATGCCACACCATTCTTTAATTTTCTGAAACCGCGGTTTGGTTCGATCGATTAAGGCGGTTTTCAAAAAAATTTGATCACTCTTTGATAGGATCGGGTTGGGGGTGATCGGTTAGGTAAATCGATTTGCGTTGTAGCATTTGACCCTTTAATCTTCAAGATAGAGTTCAGTTGAGGTTGATCAACTGAATTATTTTCTCATCGCATGTTTATGTTAATCAATCAACTTGAAAGGTGCGGAATGAGATCGACTAACAGATTAGAACAGAAATCAAATGGAATCGTGAGTAGGTGAGAAAGATAGATTGAAAGTAAGAAACACGAGAGTTTGTTTATGAATGTTCGGAGATTTTAAATACTCTTACGTCACCTTTTCTTTCACATCGGAAGGATTCACTCTAGAAGACTTTGACTATTATAACAATTTTGCAGCAACCCAATCCAAAACTATCATTTACACACAATTTTTTATCCCAAAACTCTTAGACACTCAAAAACTCAGCTCACGAAAGATTCTTGTTACAACGAGGTTTGCAGCACCTCAACCGATAAATTACAGATACAACACTTGTTACAACTCAACACTTCACAACAAATGATCCTCAGCGATCTGATATTCTTAAAACATGTGTTTGTGTTCTTCGACTCTTGATAATAATTAAGCCTTTAAGTGCTTCTGCTTGTTTTCTCGACTGATTGGATAAACTGAATGAATTCAGTTATCTCTGATAATTTAAATGTATATGCGAGAATTCTGAATTATTCGAATCATTCTAGAGTTCTGAATGTGTATTTATACGTGGCGGTTAATACCTCTTTCAAATTTAAATCAATTGTCGTTAACTTATTTTTTTCGTAAACATTCTCTGACAACATCGTACACTGTCGTGCTCTGTTTATGCGACGTCTGGTCTTGTACGAAAAAATCAATCCATAAGAGTGGGATGATTCAGTCTAGGTCATGCGCACTATGGATGATTCAATTTAGTGTTGTTGGAGCAGTTTACTTTTTGAGTTATTCATTTAGTTTATTTTAGCTTTCTAAACTAAATGTAGTTTAGCCATGTGAAGATAATTCATTTGCTCGGCTGCTAGATGCTACTTGATTACTTGATGATTGAGAGTCTTATCTTGGTCACAGTCAACTCAGTTGATGCATACAGTTTAGTTCTGAGACTTCAGTTTAGCTGCGAAGACTCGTTCTGTTTATGTTTTATTGCTTACGATTAGTTGCTCTAAGATGTTCATTCAGTTTTGTCAATTATCAACACTTAACCATGCCAGATACATAAATAATAGATTATAGAATCAACCGAAAAAGTGTCACACATAGTACTTGCTAATTTCTTTATAAAATTTCCCATGAATAGTAGTTATTTTAAAGTAATAACAAAATGTGACGAAATATGTTAGAAATTTAGATCTGGACACCAGGTGGACCACTTCGAATGATCCATAGATAATAAAATCCCTCATGGGAAAATGCAACTAGAAATTAATTGCAGATGGGCTCTCCCTAAAACCAAACAATTTTTAAATATTTTTTTAATAAAAAAATAACATTTATTGATTTGTTTCCCTTCATAGAAACTCAAATGAATGTCACTTAAAGAAATTGGTGGCCACGAACTAACTTGATTGTTCTTCATTAATTTGACCAGCTTGTGATGAGGTTTGGTTGGGACAACTACTACTAACGTTTATCGTGCTTGGAATTAATTTTGAAATAAAATTTTGCTATAGAAAAAATAATAATAATATTGGAAAGTATTTGACTATTGAATAAAAGTTCCATCGTGGTGAAATAGTATCACTTTTAAAATTCTAGAACATTATTATATTTGTTAGCAACAAGTATTATGGTAAATTTCTATTATCTCTTAATTAATTTTGTTTTTATTATAATTTAGCTCGGTGATTTCGGCTGTTATTGTGGTGTGCATGATTTAATGCTGTATTAATGACATCCATGCATATTCAAAGTCAACGAGATTATTAGGATAATTAAATAAAGTAATAATAAAAATTAAATAAACCTCCACTGTGTGTTTTAAAATAGATTTCAGGTATTACTTGACCAAGCATGCTATAATCAAGCCCTGCCTCATTTTGACATGATAATTCATTTACTCCAATTTAATGCATGCACAATATAAAAAATATTGGGAATTTAATTTCAAACCTTTCTCCTCTATCATTATTTTAGACAACCCGACTCATTAAAATATATATAACCCACTTTAACTGTATGTTTAACTTCATGTATAAATTTTTTTTTTTGAACACTGCTGACGATTATTGGTTAATTAGTTCAATTCAACCCCACCATGGATGAGGAAAAATTATTTTATATATATTATAAATTTTACGTCTCCCCGTCTTTCAAATATTTATTGTCATTTTACCTAACGACTCGTGACATCATTCTTATTAAATTCGACTCTTGTTTTTGTAATTAAGTAATTATAACTACCTATCGAGGCCACAGTTTAAACAAACATCGATATTTCGTAATTCAACTTACACATTAACCAACAATAAATGACTTTAGAATAAATAAATCAGCAATACATGCAGTTCCATTATTATTTAAGATTTCTTGAAAGTTACATGCTCACGATACATACTCATCCATTAGAAAAATAAGAACTACAGCGTTCAAAAACCCCACATGAAGGAAGATTCTAAATTTGGGATGAATTTGTATTTCTAACGAATGGATCGATGAGTTATTAATGACTTATAATCAATCTAACATTAAGATATCAAATTTGAGATGAACGTTTATTTTTTCGATTAACATGCGACCATAGCATTCGTGATAACTATGTTAAAATTTTGTCGAATGCTTGCATGCCAAGATTTCACCTCAAAATGAATTATCGTGCCCATGATGACAAATTTATAACAACCCATATAAGGGCGAAAAACATATGATATTTCATATCGATATTTTGAATTTCGGGAATCCTAATTCCAAGTTAGATACGTGAATATAATTAAATATATATATTTAGGAGAAGTTTGGCTATCAATTTAGAAACCAAATACCCAAATAGGGTTTAAGTACATAAATAGAATTTGCAAAGCTAAGTTTAGCCAATATAAAATAAGAAAAGGACTATAGGCAATTTACCCACCATTCCTCCAATTCCATTCAATGCAATATTTCAAAATCCAACACACACCTTCCTTCACACAACTGCTTTTTCTACACCTTCCACCTCTCATCATAATTATTTACACTTTTAAAGCAAATTCCATCTCTCTCCTCTTCATGCCCTCTCGTGTGTATATATATGTGATGGCTCTTTGAGTTCCCAAAACCTACAAATTAAGACGTATATTTCAGCAAGTTCATGCTGCAGCAGGTGCAATATTCAAGCCTTCTTCAAATATTACATACAAATACAAGAGCTAATACAAACCTATAAGCTAGCCTTCTTTCGTATATATATACATGCATCTTTTTCTCACCATGTTTCTTCTTTTGTTGTTGTAATTTGTGCAGCTGAAATATACTATTTCAAAGAGAAGGAAAAAGGGTTACGTGCATATAGACAATCTTGAAATTAAGCAGCTAGCTAGCTATCATGAGTCGAAGGAACAATGGACCGAAACTGGACCTGAAGCTGAATCTGTCCCCACCAAAAGTGAGCAGCAGCCCTCCTAGAGTGGAGTCCCCGAGCCAATCATCCCCGGCTAATTCCCCGACCCGCTCATGCGTGTCGTTGGAGACGAACCAGCAAGAAGAGGGCCTCCAATACTCCACCAGCCCAGAAGCCACATCAATGATGCTGGCAGGATGCCCCAGGTGCCTCATGTATGTCATGCTAGCAGAGGAGGATCCCCGATGCCCCAAATGCAAGAGCACCGTCTTACTCGACATAATCCATGATAAGAAAGTCGCCAACAAGAAGACTTAATAGTTTGCTAGAACACCAAAGAGTGATCAAAATCTTTAAATTCTGCTATATGATCAGTATATTATTAAATAGTTCTCCCCCACCCTCGAGTCTATGTAAAGTAGCACCATTGATGCTCCATTTCCAGTTAAGTATACGATCAAAGAAAAAAAGTGGAGCCTTTATGGTGCTGCTTTCTTCGTTTCCCTTGCTTATGTTTTCTCCTCTCTTTACAAGCAGTCCAGGAAGTTGTTCCGGTCGAGCAGCGGTGTTAGTGATCTCTAACAAAAACACAATGTTCATGACCAAATTAAAGTTCTTATGATAAAAAATGTTTGTTTGATTTACTTTTTTTTAAGCCTTCTTTAGACGATACGCTCGAGTTCTTCACCGAATCACAGCGTTACACAAGCGTGAAAAAGTCCAAGCGTCGATCCGTTTTCAAGAACATTTAAATCAAAATGAGAAAAATTAAGCCCCTTAAAATTGCTTGATGATCATATATATCGATGTTACATGACTTCATGAACTGGAAATCTTCAATAATCCCTTGGTTGTTGCCAAGAAGAGAAACTGTGAATTGGAACAGAGGAGGGATGATTCTGTAATTGTACAGCTAGAGGAGAAAAGTGTGGCGTATTAGATTGAGAACCATTAATACCAAATAAATGCAAGGTGTAATTGAGACCGTTGAGAAAAAAATGAAGCTATTACATCATATGCTAAAAATACAAACTCGAATTCAATGGAAACTTTTTTTCCCTTATCTTTCCCATTCAATGCTCTTCTTCACCTACATTTTTTTTTTTATCTTGTTTTTGCGCCAATTGGCACCAAAAGCAATTGAGAGCATTCATGTTTTAAGGTACAAATTTATTTCTCATTACATATGGCCAAATTTAAACGTACAAAATAAAATAATTCTCGTACACAACGAAAAAGTGAAATAAGGTAAATTTGTTCCTTGCACCACGATTGTAATTAATTTGTAAATACTTCATGTGGTACTTTTACATATAAGTTAACACAGGCACAACTCAAGAAAATTACATATAGATTTTATAATCGGTAAAGAAAACTCTACCGGCGTTGCTCCAACTTCTTAACTTGCAAATTCATCAGAAAAGAGTCCCCTGTCAACTGTTTAAACACCGATAATGAAAAGCATAGTATACCGGTATTGCTCATCGATCCATCACTGGGTTGAAACGAACAAGTCGATGCAATATAAATCTATGAGATTCTTTGCAGCAATGGCTTTTGATCATTTCTTGATATGAGCATGAACCGCGTGGCAAGATATCGTCAATGCATTCATCAAATAATAGATGAAAATGTACCACGCGGTCCGTGGGAAAATAATGCAAAAATCACATTGTGTAGCTGATATATATATATCACTCTCTAGGGGAAAATAATGCAAAAACCACATTCCCCTCTCAAAGAGGATGCTAGGTTTCAATCCATAAAACATAAAACACCAATGGATTGATGTTAAGTATAGTACAAGAATCTAGTTTTTCCCAGTTCTCTTTTAAAGATACAATGCTTCATTGTCCCATGTATTATCCCAACAAAAACATGGCTCCACGTATTTAAAGAACCCAAGAATTATCACTATCCACAAACTTCAATCGATTCTACAAGGTGAACAACAATAGACCAACGTCGTTCAATCATTTGAACACAAATTAATTAGTTTTGCTCAATACTTACAGAAAAATTGCCGAGAAGACAGCAAAATGGACTTTGAAGGAACAATCAAATTTTAGTATGGAAGAAATTCCCACCGTTTAATTATTACTCATAATAAATACATAAATGAAAATTAACGCATCCTTTTTTCTTCTTGATTAGCAATTGAGTTTCGTCATTGTCTTTAATTTTTCGTATTTATAATTTGACGATTTTGGGGCAATGAGCTCAATCAATCAAGTATATTCAAATTATTTGAATATAATTTAGCTATGTGTGAATTCAATTCATGACATTCACGAACTTCGAAAAGCTTCTGGCAGCGTTTAAAAGTTCATAGATATTCAAATTCGAAGGAGAGGTTTTGTAAATAAAGATGATAGAAAACCACGGTGTAATAGTAAAATCAGAATACAAGTGGCTTCGCATCAAACTTGTGTATCTATACTATTATATAAAACTTGAGCACCTTTAATAACTATTTTTGGTGTGTCAAGATTAAAGCCGTCAATTTGAGTTAGGCCCGCCACACAATTTAAGTGGGTTGAGTTGAAATTTTTTCAACCCAACAAAAGGTGGGCCTAGATGAGCCAACCCGCCTAGGCCCGCGACCAGCGCAGGTTGGCCCGCCGCGGGCCTGAAAAAATAATAATTTATTTTTATTTTTATTGTTATATATGTATTTTTTAATAAAAGTTGTGGTTTTTTTTTTATTAATTACTTTATATAAAATTTACACACATGAAATCAATAATTAAAATTTTTATTAATATGTTTCTATTAATATTTAATTATGAAATGATATTTATAATTAATTATAATATTTTTTATTTATTTTTATTTGTCGTGATCCAACCCGCGGGCCGGCCCGCCTAACCCGCAACCCACCTTGGGTTGGATTGGGTTGAGGATTTCCAACCCGCCAAGATGGTGGGTCAGCCCGCCATCGACCCGCCAAAAGGTGGGTTTTTGATGAGTCGGCCCGCCCCGCCATGGGTTGGCCCGTTTGACAGCTCTAGTCAAGATGACACCAATTTTTTTCTTCATTTTACCCCTGTTTATTTATTGAGAGTTTTCTGCACAACTTCCTTTTTTTTTTTAAGGCAAAGAGCAAAATAACATTTTGACAACTTCCATAATTCTAATTTCATCTCACATACCTCTCACATGTTTCCCATACGAACATTCCTTCTCCCAAACCAAAAACAAAAAAAACTAATTTTATTTAAAAAAATACCAACGCATGCTTCGGATCACTAGTATATATAATAAACGCGCCCACAGGGGCATAGGCGAGTTGGTAAGACCTGAGGTAACGTGAGAATAAATTTTCCAGCGTTGCGGGTTCGATCCTCGTGTGGAGCATTTTCCCTACTGAAATATTGTGGGGTATACTCTGGGGATTGGGTCATGTGCTCCCTTCTTCAGATCCCTTCGTGCACATCTATAGATTTACCCTCCACATGAGCCAATGGGCCTCTGACTCATGTGGAATAGGGTCACCTTCGGTCAACTCTTTTTTAAAAAAAATAATAAACGCTAGTACTCGACTGAAAATAAAAATAATAAACAGTAA
Source organism: Henckelia pumila (assembly GCF_033568475.1). Taxonomy (NCBI): domain Eukaryota; kingdom Viridiplantae; phylum Streptophyta; class Magnoliopsida; order Lamiales; family Gesneriaceae; genus Henckelia; species Henckelia pumila. The sequence continues at coordinate 108,842,468 of NC_133121.1, forward strand.
AATAAAAAAAACATTTTAATAAATAATTAATTATCAATAAATAAAATAAAATATTTGGTTGTACCGATGTGCAGATTAGCGTGATCTTTCATGGAATTTGCCTGGTCTCGTCAGTTCGTCGAGTTCCCTCGTCAGCATCTCCAACTTTGAAGCAAGTATTTCCCTCCTCAGATTCTGCATCTCTAAGCATACATTTCCCTTTGTCTGGTTATACTTACAATACCCCTCCTCTCTCTTGTCCTTACTAAAATCGCCGTAGTAACGGAGACGCCCGCGAAAAATAAATCCCAGAACATCGTACCTTTTTCGGCAGAACAAAAGCGGCGGGAGGATGAAGAAGAAGACGATGAATTGATGTATAATTGATTAATTATTTAATGGATTTAGGGTTTATAAACCCAATTGAGGATTTGGAAATCAGTCCATATTTATTTTTAAAAAAAATTATGAAAATCTATAATTATTTAAAATGTCAATAAATATCCATGAAATTTTATGAAATTTTTTAGTAAAAATAATGAAAATTGAAAGGTATATTTTATTTTTTCAAAATTCCTTAAACTTAAAAAGATTTTATTTAAAGTCTTTTGTTCCTTAAAATATCTTAGTGATAAAATTTAATATTTCCTTTAGTTAATAGATTTGAAATATGATTGTATCATATCATAATATTTATTATCTCATATCAAATGTTTCTTTCCTATCTTTGTAGATTTGAGAAAATTTATTATCTCATATCGTGGCTAGTTGGCTTTATATATGGGAAGGAGACTGAGAGAGACGACCAACAAGAGAGTTTTTTAAGAGCTTCATGTGCGAACATATTGAGAGAATTATGAAGATTTTCTAAAGCTGATTTTGGTCGTGTTTACATGATTGTCTTGAAGATTTGAGAGCATTGAAGATTGAAGATCGGAGATTTGTGTTGCTCTCGTGGATCGTTTATCCCTTAAATGATTTGTATTTGCACCAACCACCCCTGTAAAATATTGAAAATGCACATTTCTCCCATATGAAATTTTAAAAGGCATTTTCAACCCTCACCTTTTAAAAAATTAGCACACTCGCCCCTTCAAATGCGTGATTGTTACGCACGCGCCCTTAATGCGACTGGACAAAGATTTTGGTATTTTTTTTGCACTAAATACCCCTGTGAAATATTAAAAATGCATATTTGACCCCTGTAAAAATAATTTTTAAATCTATTTTATCCAAAATACACAATTTTTAATAAAATTCAATTATAAATGTTTAGCAAACATTTTTTGTTTTATTAATTTTGTTTTTTATTTTAAATATATTATCATTAATTAATTATTTTCTAAAAAATATTATTACTTTATCATGTTATCATTATTTTATTAAACTCACTTCGTATTTTCAATTTTTCCATTAAACATGCATTCATAAACAAGTATTCTAATAATTTCAAGTACCAAAATATTGAATAAACTGATAAGTTCAAACATATTGCTTTTTCGATTAAGGATTATATATTATTGAACCAAAATTTAAATTTTTCGAGAATATGCATTGCACAATTTGTAATAAATAATAAAAAATAACATGCTTATATAATTTTAAATTAAAAAAAGTAACATTCATGAACTTATCATTTGGTTCAATATTTTAATATTTTTAGATATTTAAATTCTTATTTATGAATCATGTTTAATGGAGAAGTTGAAAACACAAAGTGATTTGATAAAATAATGATAACGACATAAAGTAATAAATTTTTTAGAAATAAATTAATTATAAATTATAAATTTAAAATAAAAAAACAAATAAAATAAAATTAAAATTATTTGGTATTTATCATGCACTTATCATTTTGATTTAATATTTTGGTTTTTTTATGTATTTAAATTTCGTTTATGAATGCATTTTTAATGGAGATGTTGGAAACAAGAAGAAAGTTTAATAAAATAATTATAACAAGATAAAATAATAATATTTTTTAGAAAAAATTATATAATCATAATAAATTTAAAATTAAAAATAAAATTAATAAAACGAAAAATGTTGCTAAATATTTTATAATTGAATTTTAAAAAAAATTGTGTATTATGGGTTGAATAGATTTAAGAATAATTTTCACAGAAGTCAAATATGCATTTTTAATATTTCACAGGGGTATTTGGTGCAATAAAAATATCAAAATCTTTGCTCAGTCGCATGAGAGGCGCATGCGCAACAATTACTCATTTGAAGGGGCGAGTGTGCTAATTTTTTAAAAGGTCAGGGTTGAAGATGCCTATTAAAATTTTACAGAAGAAAAATGTGTTTTTTCAATATTTCACAAGGGTGTTTGGTGCAAATAACTCCTTAAAAATATAACTAGAAAAAATTCAAAATTTCCGGGTCACCAATTACCAAAGAATTGAATAGATTTCTAATTTAAAAATAGTCCTTAAATCTTTTTTTTCCCTACCATTTAAAATTTTCGTTTATATTTAATGTTTTTAAATAACATATTTTACATCTTATCAAAATTAATGTTTATCATTTAATATTTTATTTTATTCATTATTTCTTGATAATTTATTGAAATATATATGAAAATATAAGATTAATTTCATGCTTCAAAAAAAGAGATTAATTTCATTTTTTTCTAATTTTTAGATAATTTATTTAAAATTAAAGTAATTAATTTTTTATTTTATGTTATATTAAAAAATTTATATTGTCTTATATAAATAAATATAATGGTTATTATTTTCAGATTCTTTAATTGATAAAATAATAATAATTTCTCGTAAAAATTCATTCATCTCTATTTAATTATGTTGTGTAATAATATTAATATAATTTAGTTTTTTTTTTAAAAAAAATTGTTCTTAGCCAATAATATTAATGATTTTTTTTTTGAAAAACTTATGATAGGTTTGTTTGATATATTTATAGAAATTATTTTTCGGCTAATTTTTTTTAAATTTTTTTATATAAAATAAAATTAATAAGATGGTTAAATATGATATTGTTTCGTCAATATGAAATAATGTTCAATTTTTTTAAATTTTTTTTAGATATTGAATTATCGTCATCTCAATATTGATCAAGTTATTATAAACTCAATAAAATTTCATGAAAAAAACTTCCAAAAAGTATGTAGCATTCCATAGATTTTTTTAAAAATTATAAGAGATTCTGTAAAAGTTAGTAGAAATCTATAACTCTACAAAATCTGTTATTTTAAAAATTCATTAAAATTCTTGATCGAATACAATGTAAGTTATTTTGTTAAATTTATAAAATATCAATTTTATTCGATTTCAAACCGACCTAATTAAAGGGAAAAAAAAAACTCCAATTTTTATTATATATTTTTATTTTTTAAAAAATAATTTTCAATAATTTATTTATTTTTTTGACAATTCCAATAATTTATTTTTGTACGTGCTTTATTCGGCTTTTTTAATCAAATACTTCAGCCTTTCCTGTTTGCGTTCAGATTCTGCAATCTGCGGCCATCGTCTTCACCAAAAAATTTTCTTCCTCCATCGAATCGATATCAGCTCCTCCCGATACATATATCGAATCATGACCCTTGGTTCAGGAGGATCCAGCGTCGTGGGTAAAATACTAATTCCTCTATTAGAGAGAAGGTTTCCATTGTTATTATTTCGTTCAATCTTGTGATTTCGTAAATTTTTTTGATCGATTCCAGTTATTCTAAAGGTAAATCGGCAGATGGGTTGTTGGATTTCGTGGTTCAAGAGTCAATTGTTGGATACTAACTGCGTGTTGTTCTTGTTAAGTTGAATATCACAATTATGCGGTTCAGGTTTTAATTCAAGTTTCATTCTTGATTCCGTGGTTTTGTATCGACTGGAAATCAAGGGAGATGTTGATTGAATGGTTACTGTTTGCTTTGGTATGAATTGATTTAAAAGTCCTCGTTTGAAGACTCACCTAAATCTTAAACTGGTTCACCATTTAGATTATTGATTGGCTGTCAGAAGGAAATGTAGCATTTCCTTTTGTGTACTTATGTTTTGAATTTATTTTTATTATGGTTCAAAAGGATTTTAAATTTCATGGATAGTTCTTGATTATTAATTATCTCTTTGTTCTAGGAAGTCGAGAAAAAATCCTGAAAATTGTGTTTGGTGGCATGATTTTGAATTCATTCCCATAACTTTTGTTAGCTTGATGGTTGGGTAAATCAAGTTCGGGTAAATATCATGCAGTATGGACTCCACTTACTGTATGATATTCCCTTTGCCTTGAGTAAATGCAAAATGTGTCTACATTTTTGTTGCTCTGTTATCTGAACACTTTGCATTAGTGAATACTGATAACTGGAACTCTAGTTGCCAGAATCTGTGCTTTTTTTATTTGTCATAGCTTTCAGCATCTCAAGATTTCTAGGTTTGTGCAGTCCCTCGAAATTTCAGATTGTTGGAGGAACTTGAACGTGGAGAAAAGGGCATTGGAGATGGCACTGTAAGCTATGGAATGGATGATGGAGATGACATTTACATGCGATCATGGACTGGTACTATTATAGGTCCTCACAATGTGAGTATACTATGTTTATTTCGGAAGTGTCGATGCTACCCAGTAGCATGGCAGATTTTGATTGGGACCCACTGTTTTTTACTAATCATGGGGTTACACACCGTTTATTTCATCTAACCTCACTTTTCAGTTGCACACACACCATTCCTTTGTCATGATCAAGTGTTTGTACTCTCATTGAGTGTTTTGATCTGAATACTATGGTTGCAAAATTCTTGTAGAAAACATGTTGGCTTTATCCCTTGTTTGTGTTATTCGTACTCATGGCATGTACATACAGTTTTTTTGCTCATTGAACATTTGTCATATCAATGAAAATCACTTGAATGAATTTTTTTCTCCAATGTCAGTCTGTACATGAAGGGCGTATTTACCAGTTGAAGCTATTCTGTGATAAAGATTATCCGGAAAAGCCTCCCAGTGTTCGTTTCCATTCTCGGATCAACATGTCTTGCGTAAACCATGATAGTGGCGTAGTACGAACACGATTATCTCTTTTGTCTATTTTCATTTTTTTTTAAATCAAGAATACGGAACTACGGTTAAGCGAGGATATTATAGAGCCCATTTTTTTGTTTATCGTCTAGGTGGAGTCCAAGAAATTTGGACTTCTATCTAATTGGCAGCGAGAGTACACAATGGAAGACATACTGACACAGTTGAAAAAGGATATGGCTGCTCCTCACAATCGCAAGCTGGTCCAGCCTCCTGAAGGGACATATTTTTAGTGTAATGGTTTTACAAGCATATAGTAATATGCCATTAAAATGTAAAAGGAAAAGTTCATGAAGGCTTTTTCCTATCAACCTCTCTTGGTTTTTTTTTCTCTTCTGCAACTCTCTCTTTCGTTCATGAGATTTCTCACTGTGAATTTAAAGTATAACGTCATTATATGAACCTTTCTATTTTTTCAGTTTCTTTTCCTCTCATGGGATGATTTCTCTATTGGTTATAGGTTTATGTTGTGCAAGTTTTCGGATCGTGAAGATTTTATGTTCATTTGGATCGATTAAATTTATTTACTTATCATGCAAACAGTTGTTTAAAACTTTAAATGACTCGATGTGAAATTTTTATATGATGTCTAAAATGATCTATCTGAAAGACATGAGCCAATAATTTATCAAAATTTTTAGAATGTTTTTTAATATATATAAAATTTGATAATGATTAATGACTTCTTTTATAACAAAACATAATCAACACTCAACAGTGATGTGATGTGTATATTATATTATATTTAAATTAAAAAAAATGAACTTCAGTGCTAAAGTTTTACTTTTCTTGACGAATAAAACTAGGCTTTGTCCAATAAATGTCTTCTTCTAAGTGTACCTCAAGCCGAAAGTTTGGCAAATAAAGCAAAAATATTGCATATTAATTCACGCAGAATCCTAAGCTAAGCTAAGATCCCAATGATTCAATTTTGGCCTGATATATATATATATATACACACACAGTATCCTAAGCTAAGATCCCAAAGATTCAGTTTTGGCTTGATATATGTGTGTGTGTGTGTGCATGTTCTCTTGAACTCTCGTCCAAGATACATGCAATAATGGAAAATTCCAGTCTAGATGATTTTCTTGATGATGGTTATGGTTATGACATTGTTGTTGTTGGGTCGGGATATGGAGGTTCTGTGGCTGCTTGTCGGATGTCCAATGCAGGATTTAAAGTTTGTTTGTTAGAGAAAGGACGACGATGGGAAGCTAAAGATTTCCCAACCGACGTGTTTAAGATGATGTCTGCTGCCCGGGTCGAAAATAACAACAATGGAATCAGCTTTGGTCCAAAGGATGCTCTGTTTCAGGTCTTGACATGCGAGCTTCGCACACGATTGGCTTTTTTTTTTTTTTTTTTTCTTTTTAAGAAGTTTGAAATATATATTTAGCAAGAAAGCTTAAAAATGAGTGGATATATTCACGTTTTCTTTGTACCATTTTACTAATTCATTCTTTTTATCACCATTGCGTAGTTAGTTCTTTCATGATGATTGGCTTTGCTCACCGTTGGCATTCGTTGTAAATGAAAACCGCAGATATATGTCCAAGATGATTCCCTAGCAGCAGTGGCATGTGGCTTGGGTGGTGGCTCACTAATAAATGCAGGAGTAATGTTACCAACACCAGTTCGTGCACGTCGAGACCCTAAATGGCCCAAGGCTTGGGAAAAGGACTGGGATATGTACGAGGCTTCTGCTAAAGAAATGCTAAGAGAACAAAGAATCCCAGTGAAGTTTCAAAATGCTAAGATCATGAAAGATGTGATTGAAGCGGAGTTTGAGACGAGCATGAATGATCAGCTGACAGTTGGCATGAATTTCGATGTGGAAGAAAAGTTGCTCAATTCAAAAAAGTCTCATGGATCTGGAAGTTGTTTAGCTTGTGGGAATTGTCTTACTGGATGTCCTTACAATGCTAAAAATTCCACCGACGTGACTTATCTTGCCTCAGCTGTAGAAGTATGTATAGTGCTGCCCCATCAATTTCTAATTAGTTTTTAAGCTTGCTTTTTCGTTTCAGATAGATTTCTTATCACAGGCAGGATGTCATATTAAAACAGAATGTGAGGTTCAGTATGTGGTAAGAAACCAAGAGAAAAACTGCATAGATGAAAAAATGGAAGGAAGATCAAGGCGTAGATGGCTGGTATATCTCAACGAATTTGACTGTGTAGCAGCGGATTTTGTGGTACTCTCAGGTATACTTGCATAACTCGACTTGGAAACACTATACTAATTCGGCTGCATGTCCGTATTAAATTTTACACTGCAATCATTTTCAGCTGGAGTATTTGGTACAGCTAAGATACTTTTTCAATCTAAAATGAGAGGCCTGAAAGTTTCAGAGAAGCTTGGCTCAGGACTCAGCTTCAATGGTAATAACGTTGCTTATCTTGCTCGAAGCTCAGCAAACTTGAACACTTATGCATTGAATAGAAAGCAACTTTCAAAGATCCCTTTTCAAGAAAGACCAGGCCCATCGATTTCTTCATCATTCACTTCTTCGTCGGGTTTCACAATTCAGGTTCATGCAATACTAACTTTGGGTCTTATTGGAAAACTATGTGCAAAGATAAAAGACGATGTATCAATAATTTTTCCCACTTCCTGCAGAGTGCAGTAATTCCAACTGCTTATCCATGCTTGTTGTTTGAAGGACTGACAACTTATGGATGGCAATCTAGCTTTTGGTTCTTGCACAAAATAGTCGACAAGATCAAGCATTTTATAGGTTTAAAGTGCAGGCAAGGAATGGTTCTGAATGCCATGGGATATGATGACAACAACGGCACACTTACCTTCGACAATGTTACAAAAAAAATCCTCTTTAAACCACCTCGCGATCCTCTATTACCGCGAAAGATTGAAACTTTCAAGAAACTCGCTGACAAATTAGGAGGAACTCTTCTCATGTCGTGCTATAGAAGCACTTCAGTACATCACCTAGGAGGTTGCGCAGCAGCAAAAGATTTCTCTTCTGGAGTTTGTAATCCTGATGGTCAAGTTTTTGACCCAACATCTCCCCTCGGAGTGTACCCTGGTCTTTATATATGTGACGCCTCTATGATACCGTGTTCTGTCGGAATCAACCCTTGTCTCACTATTGCTGTGGTTGCTGAGCATGTTAGTCGACACCTTATGCAGGATACTGTCAAATACAACAGCAGTTTTGCGAAAGGATGTTGTGATAGAAAACAAGATTTGATCATTAATCATGATGAAAAAAAGATGAGAGATGATTCAAAAGTAATGATCAAAGAAACCATGAGAGGGCAAGTTGGTGGTATGGTATGTAGTGCACATCTGAAATTCAAGTTCAAAACGTCTCCAAATCTTGAGAAAACATGTATTCGTATGGGTGTATCACATCCCCTCTTACGAGGAAAAGTTGGTGGATATGTTGTATGTAAAGGTCTAGAGATGGATGAACTGCATGTAATCAAAGGCGAAGTTGACTTGTGTAAAACAGATAGTAAGACGCCATATACGCAATACATGCACTATCATCTCCTCCTAGCTGGTTCATCTGGCTCAAGGTATGATTTTTGTATCATAGATGTTCAATTATTAGTTTCTTGATTTCAAACATCAAAGTGACGTGAATAATTTTAGTATAGATATGTTCTTGGAGGGATAAAAATCTTGAACCCTTATCTACTAGCACTTAATGCATGGAGCGAATCCACGACGCTGCATGTGACTTTGAGAAAAATCACGATGAACATCACAGAGGAACAAAAAACAAGTTTAAAAGGGGAGCTTCATATTTCATTTACAGAACTTTTGAAAAGCTTGTACAGCCTTGAAGGTGGAAGTAGGAGCAGATTTATGCAGATTTTTATGCGATCTCTCTTTAGGACGTATATCTTACAAAAACCTCGAGAGAGTCGTGCAAATTTCTCCCCCATTAAAACAGCTCGTGGACCTTATCCTAGCAGTACAAATCATGAAATAATCACAGGTACTTATGAAATCATTTTGAATTGATCTTATAAAGCTCAAAGTAAATCAACTTATCAAATTTATTAAATTTCAGAAGACGGCTTAGAAATTAATTGCCAACACTGGGAGTGCGTCAACCATATTCCACCAGAATCAGCAAAAAGAACCTACCCTGTATTTCTTATAAACGGTTATTCGACAGAAAGCTTTTGTTTATCAACTGAACCAAATGATCTTGTCAGAACTTTACTTCAAGAAGGGCATGATGTTTGGTTATTGCATGCAAGATTACACTCATTGAATCCTCCAAACAACTTGTCAATCAAAGACATAGGGGAAGTAGACATACCAGCAGGTGAACTTATGTAAAATATAATATATTTCCTTCTTTCAATAAGTAGTTCAAGAATTATTATTTATTTGTTGATGCTTCTTCGCCTTTATTTTTCAGGAATAAATATGATTTCCAAGTTCTATGGAGAATCTGTAAAAGTACATGTAGTTGCACATTGTGTGGGAGGACTTGCGATTCATATCGCGCTAATGGGAGGCTTTGTCTCAGCCAAGAGGATAGCTTCTTTGTCATGCACCAACTCTTCAATGTTCTTCAAGCTCACGACATCATCTTTAATCAAAATGTGGCTTCCCCTTGTCCCAGTAAGCAATTTCACGTCTTTCGGATCGTTTGGTACTAACAATTTGTATCCGAGATAAAGAATCTTTATTTCTTGACTGACCAAAGATGAACAATTTGTAACGGCTTTTTTTTACATCATTGCAGATGTGCATGGCAATAATGGGCAGGAATGGCACATTACCTCTGCTTCAAGCGTCGACCATTACCCCAAGGCATATGCTCTTGAAATCGATAGCACGTTTGATACCACGGTATGAAAGATGCATCTGTGACGAATGTGAGGTCTTTTCAGGAATATTTGGAAACACATTTTGGCACCAAAACATAAGCCATACAATGCATCATTGGATGAACAAAGAGAATCTAAGACAACTCCCAATGGCTGCATTTCCACACCTCAGAAAGATCTGTAATGCTGGTTTTATAGTGGATGAAAAGGGCAAAAACTCATATCTCATACACCCTGAGAGAATGGCATTGCCGACCCTTTACATATCCGGAGGACGGTCCATCCTTGTGACACCCGAAACCTCGTTTCTCGCGAATAAATATATGAAGTTGCACCAGCCTTACCACATACATGAAAGAGTGGTAGTAAAAGGATATGGCCATTCAGATCTCTTGATTGGGGAGGAGTCTAATGTAAAAGTATTTCCTCACATCGTAAACCATATGAGATTGGCAGAAAAGGAAAAGGATCCTTCAGTGAGTTTAGTAGTGAAGAAGTACAAGAAAGAGGTCTTAGAATGGAGCAATGATCCATACAAGGATAGAAGAAGATTTGGAGATTGTGCTTTTAACTTGATCACCATCCTATTGTTTGTGCTGCTCTTTAAATGCTTAATTTCCCAGTTGTTTTCAAATTTTGCGTGAATCTATATTTTGGTTTCATAATTCTATTATTTTTTTTGTTTTGTGCTTGAAATTATAGGTGGTGTAGATTTTCAATTCCAAAAATATGTACGCGTAATGTAATATGGATGTAGTCTTATAGCTACTTCACTAATGTTATTTTTAGTCCATGAACCTCATTTTAATGAAAGATAGTCCGCTAGTATTTTAATAAACATAAAAATTGAATGGTAAATCAAAATATTAGAGGTATTTAATTGCAAAAATATATAACAATGTAAAATATATATATATATATATATATATATATATATATTACGTGCTAAAAAAAATACGAAACTACGGTTAAGCGAGAATATTATAGCGTCTATATTTTTTGTTTATCGTCTAGGTGGAGTCCAAGAAATTTGGACTTCTATCTAATTGGCAGCGAGAGTACACAATGGAAGATGATGATGTCGATTTTTTATCTCGAGTTCGGTCTGGTATAATGGATCCTCCAACTCTTTTATAAAGCAGGTCGGGTCGGATACCAATGAACTCTACACAAGCAACAACTAGGTCAAGGGGCGCCGAAGGTATTTTCGGCGTGACCCCTCCGATGCCTAAGTTAGTGTCTTGAAGGCAGAGAGTATGATTAATGCGAAAACTGAGAGAAATGAGTGCGTGAATATAAAAGTGAGAGTGAATGTGTGATGAATGATGAATAGTGAGTAATGAATGAACACAACCATAACAGTACCTGTATTTATAGGAGTAAATAGAGTAAGTTACATAGTCGAACTATAACATGTCCTGGATTAGGACTTTTCATCCATTGGTTCCTTCTTAAGCTTATCTCTATCTTGTGAATATTTGAAAATATTCAAGCTTATCGCATATATATATATATATATCATAGTCCTGCTTGAATTAGAAACTTATGCGCAACGTATTGGGCCTAGCTCGGGTAGGCCTATTAAAGGCAGCCCAGATCATGACAAGACCTACCATGCATAAAAATGGGCTGGACCTTTCCTTCTAATAATAATCCCACCATTGGGCCAACCCTTATAAACCCATAATGAACGGGTTCGGGCTAGAATAATTTCACGGGGTAATAATAGTACCTCCCCGACTAGTCTAAAATAAGAATTAATTTAGACCATGAGTACAAGTCTGACCCCAAACGCCATGTGCTTCTTTCGAACCACCCGGATTTGAATCCGCGTGATGTGTTTTCAACGAACGGTCTAGATGAAGGTCTGATTAGAACCGAGCTCGAATAAAGAGTTGTAGATAACATTTGATGTTGCCGAGCGGATCGGACTTTTAAGATAACCACAAGTTGAGTGAGATTACATGATGCCGAGCTTGGTCGGGCTTTTGAATTGACCACGAATTGCGTGGGATATGCCAAAATTGATCGGGTTTTGGAGAATACCACTGACGTGGATTTATGATGCCACTGATGTGGACTTTTTGATGCCACTAATGTGGGCTTTTGATGCCGGACCTGCCTGAGATTTGTATACCACTGATGTGGGCCACTGACGTGGGCTTTGAGTGTCAGACCTGCCTGGGCTTTGTATATCACTGATGTGGGCCACTGACGTGGGCTTTGAGTGCCAGACCTGCCTGGACTTTGTATACCACTGATGTGGGCCACTGACGTGGGCTTTAAGTACCAGACCTGCCTGAGATTTGTATACCACTGATGTGGGCCACTGACGTGGGCTTTGAGTGCCAGACCTGCCTGGGCTTTGTATACCACTGATGTGGGTCACTGACGTGGACTTTTGATGCCACTGATGTGGGCTTTTGAGACCACTGATATGGATTTTTGATGCCACTGATGTGGGCTTTTGATGCCGGACCTGCCCGGACTTTATAAAGTATTGAACCATAAATTAGGTCTTATTGCTAGATTGCATGCCCGATATGATATAATTGGGTCTTCTGCGAGATTGCATGCCCGATGTGATATAATTGGGCCTTACAACGAGATTGCATGCCCGATTTGATATAATTGGGTCTTACTGCGAGATTGCATGTCTGATGTGATATAATTGGGTCTTACTGCGAGATTGCATGTCCAATATGATATAATTGGGCCTTACTGCAAGATTGCATGACCGATATGATATAATTGGGCCTTACTGCGAGATTGCATGTCCGATATGATATAATTGGGCCTTACTACGAGATTGCATGTCCGATATGATATAATTGGTCCTTACTGCGAGATTGCATGTCCGATGTCGTAAAATAACCCAAACAAAAATACAAGGGAAGAGAATTCCAACAAATTTGATCACAAGAAAAAAAACATGTAATTTTGATAGTAGAAGATGCCTCAGAATATTATTAATAATGATAATAAATAAAAATTTAATAATTTAATTCAAACATAAATATGATTGAAATACTTATCTCGTTCATGTGTTGCCGATGACATGACTTTGGATGTATAGCAAGATAATATCTTCTATACTTTGATCAAATAACCGAATTGATGTAGCAAGCGAAAATCAATCTCAACTGTCCAGAATGTGCGTCAAGATGTTCTGAACTCATGATAAAAATTTCAAATAATTTCAACGGTTAGATTTTTCAGAATGACTTTTTCAATAACACTGCTCAGAAACTATGTAAGCAGATTATGTTGCAGCTCGACGGTCTAAGCCACCTTTTCTCAAGTCCCAAAATTTCGATCATGATCTTCACGCTCAAGATACTAGATAACATAATTATAAATACTCATACCAAATTGGAACTCAATCCAACGGTTCAATTAATTCCAATGATTTTCGCAAGGTTCTGATGCGCAAGCCATGCGAAAATATACAGAAACTGTGCGAGTGAGCAGCTGCTGTTGTTCGGATGTCAAAATCCCATTGTACAAGACTCCATTCACGATCTCCACCATTCAGATCCTAGAAACATATTAATAAATATGTTTGAAAAATTTAAACCCGATCCGACGGTTCAATTAATTCTTATTATTTTTTCAAGTTTCTAATGCGCAAGCCATGCGAAAATATACAAAAACTGTGCGAGTGAGCAGCTGCTGTTCGGATATCAAAATTCCATTGTACAAGACTCCATTAATGATCTTCACTATTCAGATCCTAGAAAACATATGTTTGCAAAATTTGAACCCGATCCGACGGTTCAATTAATTTTTATGATTTTTGCAAGTTTTTGATTTGAAGCCATGCAAAAAACATATAGAAGCTGTGCAAGCAAGCAGCGTCTGTTCGGTGGTCCAGATCTAATTCTAAAAAATACCAATCACAATCTCCATTGTTCAGATCCTAGAAAATATATTAATGAATACGCATACAAAATTTGAACCCGATCCGACGGTTCAATTAATTTCAATGATTTTCGCAAGTTTGTGATGTACAAGCAATGCGAGAATCCGAAATTTGTTTCTTCTCTTGTACTCATCATCTTAACCCTTTGTTTTCAAATTCACACAGACGGCGCCAATTGATGATGTTGATTTTTTACCTCGGGTTCGGTCTGGTATAATTGATCCTCCAACTCCTTTATAAAGCAGGTCGGGTCGGGTACCAATGAACTCTATACAAGCAACAACTAGGTCAAGAGGCGCCGAAGGTGTTTTCGACGTGACCCCTCCGATGCCTAAGTCAGTGTCTTGAAGACAGAGGGTATGATTAATGCGAAAAATGAGAGATATGAGTGTGTGAGTGTAAAAGTGAGAGTAAATGTGTGATGAATGATAAATAGTGAGTAATGAATGAACACAAGTACACAATCATAACAATACCTGTATTTATAAAAGTAAATAGAGTAAGTTACCTAGTCGAACTATAACATGTCCTGAACTAGGACTCTTCATCCATTAGTCCCTTCTTAAGCTTATCTCTATCTTGTGAATATTTGAAAATATCCAAGTTTATCTCATATATATATATATATATATAGAAATGATACCCTGCACCCTAGGTGTGCAGGGTAACATGAGTACCGCATACGTGGCGGTCCATGATTGGTCAGCCAGTTTTTGTAAAAAACAATTGTGTGGTTGTGGGCGTGCCACGTAGGCAGGTGCCCACAGGTGTGCAGGGTAAGGGTGTGCAGGGTATCATTACTCTATATATATATATATATATATATATATATATCAGAGTCCTGCTTGAATTAGAAACTTATGCGCAATGTATTGGGCCTAGCTCGGGTAGGCCTATTAAAGATAGCCCAAGTCATGACAAGACCTACCATACAGAAAAATGGGCTGGACTTTTTCTTCTAATAATAATCCCACCATTGGGCCAACCCCTATAAACCCATAATAAACGGATTCGGACTAGAATAATTTCACAGGATAACAGAAGACATACTGACACAGTTGAAAAAGGAGATGGCTGCTCCTCACAATCGCAAGCTGGTCCAGCCTCCTGAAGGGACATATTTTTAGTGTAATGTTTTTACAAGCATATAGTAAATTAGTAATATGCCATTAAAATGTAAAAGGAAAAGTCCATGAAGGCTTTTTCCTATCAGCTTCTCTTGGTTTCCTTTTCTCTGCTGCAACCCTCTTCTTTGTTCATGCCATTTCTCACCGTGAATTTAAAGTATACCGTCATTACATTAACCTTTCTATTGACGAGCTCTATTTTTCAGTTTGTTTTCCTCTCATCCTACATAGCATGATTTCTCTATTGGTTATAGGTTTATTATGTGCAAGTTTTCGGATAGTGAAGATTTTATGTTCATTTGGATCGATGAAATTTATTTACTTATTTTGATTTTGATTGAATAAATTCAAGGTGAATTTCACTTTAAGTTAAAACAATTTCAATTGGAGCGTGACAAAATTCAATATTTCTATGATCGATTCATTGGGTTGACATTATGTGATTTGAAAATAGCATTAACGAACTTGTGTGACTGTGTAGCTTGCAAGCAGTTTAAAAGACTCGATGTGAAATTTTTATATGCCGTCTAAAATGATCTATCCGAAAGACATGAGCCAAGAATTTATCAAATTTTTTTGAATGTTTGTTCAATATATATAAAATTAGACAATAACTTATTTTATAACAAAACAATAATCAACAGTGACTGATGTGATGTGTATATTATATTTAAATTAAATTAAAAAAATTTACTTCACTGCTAAAGTTTTGTTTTTGTTTTTGTTTTTTGCCTCGGAGTTATTATTATTATTATTATTATTAACTGCTATCAGTAATCAGCTTCAGTAATTTACTTTTATCCACCCTACTTTATTCTCAACTCTTGAATCTCAACTTAGCTTCTAACTGTAGCGTTCCTCCACTTCTCAAGATTCTATCAACGCCGTCTTCTCCAAAATATCTTTATTGCTGCGATTGCTTCGATCTCTTTTCATATTCCGATTCTTGTATAGACGCCATGACCCTCGGTTCGGGAGGATCCAGCATCGTGGGTCAGCTTTCTTCCTTTCACGAAGAATTTTTTTTTTTGAAATTATTTATTTTTTCAATCTCTTGTTTCTTTGAATTTTTTTTTCGATTTCATGGTGAATCTGCAAAAGGGTTGTTGGGTTTGTGAAAATTAGTGCGCGCGCGAGTTTGGACAATTGGGATAGGATTGAAAATGGTGTATCCTTTTATCTGGTGGTGGTGGTGGTGGTTGTTGTTGAGTTGACTGATAAGATTATGCCAGGGGATCTTAATTTATGCTTCTGTTGATTATCTGAACCCTTTTCTGTTGGTATCTTTGGGAAAATTTTGATCGAAAGAAATGCTTATTTAGTGATGGAGTTGCTAGATTGTTTCTGCCTGTTATCCATGGGGACTGTGTTTATTTCTGATGTTTACTTTGCGTGCCAAATGCCACAGTTATTATAGCTTCTTTGAGTGGTAGTGAGGAAAAGATTGAGATGGTTCTATTTAAAATTTTCATTTCATGAATTTCATAGGAACCAAATCTCCAGTTATAATCTCAGGAAACATGTACTTGGTGTTATTGAACTTACTCCTGGCGTTTAAGTTTTTGCATGATATGTTTGTAATCTAACACTTAACATCTGAAGATGAAGACTTGCTGGTTTTTTGTAGTCCCTCGAAACTTCAGGTTGCTTGAGGAACTTGAACGTGGAGAAAAGGGAATTGGAGATGGCACTGTAAGCTATGGAATGGATGATGGAGATGACATTTATATGCGATCCTGGACTGGTACCATAATAGGTCCTCACAACGTGAGCATCTTCTTACATGTCATCCCATTTTGATGTGCAGCAATGTAAATCATACCTTTCTTGTGCATCGGTGCATTATACATTTTTATCTTTTTCTGGAGAAATTCATGCATGATTGGTACTCCATGGACACAATATTAAATATCCCTGTATCGTGAGATAATTAAGGATTTAAGTTTTCCCGATTGCTTCATCTATGTTAAGTGGACTTGTTTGTGGGTTTAAGTTCTGTTAGTTGGTAATGCTAGAAGCCACTGTCTGTGGTGATTGTTCAGTGAATATGAATTCAGCCTTTTGTGTTGGGATGAATCACGCTAAAATTTTACTGCTACATTGGATGACAACGCTGCGCCAGTATTTAACGTTCATCTTTACAAACATTTAGGGTTTCCTTAAAAAAATATCTTGCTCTGTAATCATTTAGTTGTAAATTGTAATTATATTTCAGTAGAAGGGTCTCTATTTTCAGCAAGTGCGCATTCAATTCTTGAGAAAATTCAAGTTTCCTTATCCATATTGCCCCATTAAATGTTGAGCTGACTGTAATTTGTTAATCGATCTTTCACCTAGTTTGTCCCAATAACTCGAATGAATTGAAATCTGTTTCCTTTTAGTCTGTACATGAAGGGCGGATATACCAGTTGAAGCTATTTTGCGACAAAGATTATCCAGAGAAGCCTCCTGCAGTTCGTTTTCATTCTCGGATTAACATGACATGCGTAAACCATGAAAATGGAGTGGTACGAACACAATTATCTCATATCTATGTCAATACTTTTGTCATAGAGAGACCTTGGCACTGTATCGTTTTATGATAGTGAATATTAAATAGACTAGTTTGTTTAAATTGTTTTCTGCCTTATACTAGCATCATTTGAACAATAACTTGTATGATAGTTATTCGCATACAGACAAGGACTAGGTGCAAGATGGAGTTGAATGTTTTTTTTTCAATGTCACTTCAATAGTCAATCTATATGGGAAAATATCTCTTCTTTTTAGCTCCTAAACTCTCTTGAAACTTTTTTCCCCTGGCTTTTATGCTTGATTTTTCCACAATTGTTGTATGAATCTTACCACATGATGTAGTATGTGTCCTATTTTCCTAATCATGCAGTCCAACAGATATATGATTCAGCTCACGATTGTTTTTCGA
The DNA here is from genome assembly GCF_033568475.1 of Henckelia pumila. Classification (NCBI taxonomy): domain Eukaryota; kingdom Viridiplantae; phylum Streptophyta; class Magnoliopsida; order Lamiales; family Gesneriaceae; genus Henckelia; species Henckelia pumila. Next base: position 108,860,277 of record NC_133121.1, read on the forward strand.
CCCTCATATTGGTGGTCTATTCACTAAATAAACAGTGTTCTCTAAAGTTCTTTTATATTCCCTTAATTTGGTGAAATAGTGTACACCGTGCATTTTTTCTGCTGCTGTTCTAACCTTGGCTCAAGTTCCATTTAACCGTATTTTGTTAACTCCTAGCACCTTCAAAATTATATAAGTTGGATTATTGATGTGATGTTTTGCCGTGTAGGTGGAATCAAAAAAGTTTGGACTTTTAGCAAATTGGCAAAGAGAATACACCATGGAAGACTTACTGACTCAGTTGAAGAAAGAGATGGCTTCTCCTCATAACCGTAAGTTGGTCCAGCCCCCCGAAGGTACCTATTTCTAGTGTAAAGAAACCGAATCAGGCTCCATAATATCTGTGTTTAGTAATTGGATTAAGATGTGAAGGGGAACTCATCAACTCTCGTGGATTCATGATTTCTTCTTCTGCTGCTGCACCCCATTTGTGAAACTGTGTTTGTCGGTATGTTTGGTTAATGGAATTTCTGTTTAAGATGATCAAATTGTAATTTGTATCACCTTTTCAGCTTTGGACTTGATCAATGAGAATATGCTTGTGTGCTTGTGTGGCCGGCCTCATGTCACATTTTTGTGTTTGGTGATTTATTTTGGCAAAGATTAATGCCTCCAAATTCTGAAACAAGATCATAGGTTTCTAAGATGCCTTTTAATTTTTTGGATTAATAATAATATACAAGGTAATTACGGCCCATGCTTTGCATTAATTGAATATCAACTTTTTCCATTGGATATAGTGACTTTTGAGTTAGTTTCTTCTTGTTGTTTTCTATCATGCATCAAACAGCTAAGGTGTTATGGCTCTTGGTTAAGGGTGGATATTGACCTCACTTACTGTTTTCAAAAAGTGTGTGGGGTTGCACTATGTTTGTAGTAAGCTTGTTGGTTTAAGCTTGGTCCTTCCATTTATTGCTTGATGTTGTACTGTATTTATATTTTTGGAGTTGTATTTGATAGTTGATTCTCTGTGACCTATGTATTTGCAATCTAAACTCTTTCTTGGATCTCTCTTCCTGTGCACAACAACTCTAGAAAATGTGCTAATGTTTGTGAAACCTGAATCTGTTGGACTGCTGTTAAATGCTATCTGCTATCACTTTGTGGAATATGGTGGGTGCAACGGAATTTACCGAAAGACTGAATCTTTTGCAATTAAAAGATCATTGTAGTAGGCTATTGGGGCATAGTTGTTGAGCTTTTAGGAGCAGTTTTATACTTTCAATTAAGCAGCCTTTTTTTATTTGTTCGTTTTGAGCATTCCTATTACCCTGTAATTGTACAGCTTGTGTCTATCTGGAAAAATGCACTTGGATTGCGGTTTGTGCTTTTTCCTCCTTTTTAAATTTCATCTAGTTTTGCTCTTTGTCCGAGATACTTTAGGAGTTCGGTAGATATTTTTAGATACTTTGTTGGATTAGTGTGTAATAAGGTGACGGAATTGAGAAATATGTATTTCTCTTCACTGTAGTGAATTAAAAAGTTCAATTGGATTATTCAATTGAAGTTTTATTTACTACTATATTTTTCACTCCTTCGAAATCTGCCAATGTAAAAGAGGACACAGGTTTAAGTTGATTTAACAAATGCATAGATATTGGCAGAGATGGCCAAGTGGGGTGACTAGAGTTCCCTACCCTTCATCGCATCTCATCTAGTTTTCGTATTCCTCAATTATACTTTTGGTAGTGATCGTGGCTTTAACCACAGTAGCTTGGCTAGGAAGCCAGTTCATGAGGCATACTACATTGTCCCTGTGATATTTGTGTTGTAAATGCTTGGTCCGGACCGGTAGCACGAGCCATCCATCCAGGCAAGTTCTCAAAGACTAACCTGTTGATTAAGATATTGCGATTTGTACATGTCCTCTGATTTCATATCCGCGACTTGTATTGAGCACCTCTTCGCCATTTAGATGTTCTGAGAACCCTTTATGGTCTCGTTCGGGTTCTTAACCGAATGTTACTATGAATCTCTGATAGATAGAGCAGAAGTTTGTAAAAACACCTCTATAAAATCTTGATCTTTGTAGTATTTAACAGGCTCCCCGTTTCTGTGGTTTTGATCATTCGCATGATATATATGTATTGTGAGTGCAATATTTTTTGAGACAAATTAGGAATTGTTCACTATCTTGGGGATGCAATGAAAAGGACAAATTACAGAAATGTCCAAAGTAACGTGGTTACTTGGCCCCTTTGCTATTAAGACAGTGTAGCCAAGACAACATTATATTTGTATGTCTATCTAGTCTAGGGGCACAATGGACCCTCCCAACCAACATCCACAATTTTATGATCCTTACAAAAAGTATAATTGATGAACAAATGGGATTTTTTTAATAGCATTAATTATTTGTTTTTTTTTTTTCTGACTTTGGATTCTGTTTTGCTAACTGTGGAGTTTAAATTAAGGTTATATAAATGAGTGCAGCTGAACAAAATAATTCATGAAAAAGTGATATAATTAATTAAATTGGACCACTGTTAGGTCAATGTGAGGGGTGGGGTGCCTACTGCGCACAGATTTTAATAATGTCTTCAAATTCCTCAACAAGTTCCTTCATTCTATTTCTACCAGTATTTGTCTGGTCAGACACTTTAGGTGAATAATCAATAATTTTCACATGGTTTCCCCAAGAGAAATAAAATTATATAATTATCAATAAATACTTAGACATCGTTTGGTTACCTGTATTATTAATCTATGCATAATTTATCTCATCCAGTCTTACGTTCTTGTTATATTATTTATCCATCATTACATCAATCGAATCATTAATTATTATTTTTACATTAATTAAATCATTGAATTTAAATTACTATATTACTTTATATATATAATATTATTCACATTTTATTAGTTTATTAAAAGGACGAAATGATCATTTTATATAAAATTTAATCAATCAAATCAAACAAATTATAATCTATCAATCAAATCAAATACTATATCAATTATCATTTTTTTATTTATTTTTTTATCACATTATATTATTATTTATTATTTCATTCAAAACAAATGGTACCTAAGTATACGAAAGCGTATACAAGTTAGGTCCTTTAAATTGATGGCTGAATATTATTTACATGTGAAAGAGAAATTGTTGAGTAATTATCACTTATCAAAACGAGTCACCACCCGAGAAAGAACAAGCATAAAACTAGTTCTTATGTAAAATTAGTCGCTCTAATTCATATTTATAGTGATAATAAGTGATAAAGAGTTCTTGTACCAACGAAAAAAATGTATCACTAGATATGAATTCAATTTCGTGTTGGGAATATGATTGATTTTATTATGATATTGCTGGCCTCAAACAAAATTACAAAAATTCAGGTAAGAGTAAAAATGAAGAAAGTAGATGCATTGAATACGGAATCAATAAATGGATGTAATTTGGCGTCCAGAGCAACTAAATGTATATATGTATTCAAAGCCGCCAATTCCGCAAAATGTAATCAGTCTCATTTAATTTTGAAGTTGAAGTAAAATTAGTGTAGACATTAAAAGGGAATGAGGCCAATTTTATTTTATTTTTGTTACAATAATAAATAAATAAATAACTTAGTTGACACGACACGAAATCATGCAATGTGATCTGCTCTGTTTCTCCAGACAATGGATCAAGTACTCTACTGTAAAACTTGAACACCAACTCTTTCTTTTCCTTGCTAAGCTTTAAAATAAATGCTAAACATCGAACCACACGCATATCTCTACTCTAGCTAGATTTCAAAAGAGTTGATTAATTTTTGTGTACGATCGTATGTTTTATGATCGAATTTATATGGAAATCATATGTTTCTTTGGTGGCGATCGATGATCATATATATACATATCAATCAAAATGCATTGTCTGGAACCTAATGTAAAATATTTGAATGATATTTATTTTACATTCCAAAATGTAATTAAATTTAAGATCTATAAAGTCCTTGTGATTATCAAATTTTGAGAATTCACTTCCTAGTCTGTATGTGTTTCCAAGAATGATTGTCCTAAAAATTTGAAAATGCGAGATAATGTATGCGAAATAACATTTATCGTGTTAAAATCTGCCGCTAGAGGGTAGAGAACCAACCCCGTCCAAGCTATTAATGCATCGTACCAATAAAACTGAAACAAATACTCCCAACCACATTAATTTCCTTCCCCTGGCTGTCATAAAACTTGGTAGAAAAACAAAACCCCATATGACCAAGAAAATGAAGCTGCCATTTCCGCTCAAATCCACAGAAAACGCCGCCCCTTGGCTGTGGCCAACCTGTGTAAACAACCCCAGAACCCTCTCCTTTCGTTCAAAGTACTCCAACGAAAGCACGTACAAGATTACCAACCATGACTCCACCCCACCAGATTCATTTCTCAGCGCCGTCGCCTCTTTCAACTCGGAGAATCTTTCCAATCCAAACGACATTATTAACGAAGAATCCGCAGCCACAGCGGTGATTCAAGGCTTGAAATCCAACAGGCTCTTCTTCGAACCAGGGGAGACCAGCTCCATCCTGGAAGAAGCAGCAGCCAAAGGCAAAAGTACCCCACGTACCAAAAACATCAAAATCTTGGCCATGGATTCCAGGGACCCCTTCGCAGACTTCAGGGCTTCAATGGAGGAAATGGTGGAAGCCCATGGTTTGAAAGACGATTGGGATTGGTTGGAGGAGCTTTTGGCTTACTATTTGAAAGTAAATTGCAGGAGTAATCACGGGTATATCGTGGGAGCTTTCGTGGATTTGCTGCTGCATCTTGCTAAAGTTTCTTCTTCTTCTTCTACACCTCACTGTTCTTTCACTTCTCACGTGTCGGTTCCTTCTTCCACTTGTTCTTCACCCAGCCCATGTTTGTCAAATGAAGAAACGTCATTAGATTAATATAATAATAGCAATTAGCGAGGCCAAAAAAAATATTATAAATATACTTTTAAATATTTATTAGTTTTAGAAAAGTAATTAGTGGCAGTTTATTTTGTTGACCCTCCATTAGATTAGAGGAAGGAACCTAGCTACTTGTCGGCATATATGATGAAATCTCATGACAGTTGAAAATTTTACTTTCTTTTAATTTAGTACAGCCAAAATTCGACGGTTGCCAGAAATTTATTATGTTATTAATATTTATTGTTGCTTTATATAAATTTATATATATAACTCGCTCTGAATTTGTTGGAGTGATTGTTGTTGCGCGTTGAATTTGCATGGTTTAACAATCTTACTCATTGACTTGTATATACGTACGTGGTGCAATTTTGAAAATAAAATTGTGTCTTTGTGAGTGATTTATATGTTTTGACTTAATGATAAATGTTTGTTTTTACCATGAATATTGTTATGATTTTGAGGAAGGATGGATGAGCTATATAAAAGAATTATATAATTAGCCGTCATTTGGATATAGAAAAGAGGGGAATATTTTTGGAAGGATATATACAAAATGACAATTATATCTTATCTTTATTAATTATTTCTATCTTGGAAGGCTTGTAAGATTCTCGAGTCCCTGAGCTAAGAGTTGGAGGAAAAAACAAGAAAATGAAATATGATAGATGGACACGGAAGAATGTTGCTATAAATGAAATCAATACCTGTGGTCCTTATTCTTGTGACATTTTATTTTCAATCTGAAATATATTCTATTATGATATTTTGTAAATTTGGGATATATCTTGATAAGATTTTTTTTTTTTTTTTTTGAACATATCTTGATAAGATTTTTAATCAAAGTATTTTGTTGCTGATTCCCACGTATAGTTGCTACAAAAGCTATTGCTTTCCATGAATGAAATTCAAAATTGAAATTTAAGATAGTGTTTGTAATCTATAAAACAGAGCGATTATGTGTTTTTTGAGTTATAAACGCTCACAGATTTAGGCGTGGATTTTTTGAAAGACATAAAATGTGTGTACAATTATTTAGATATCTTAATCACACGTAAAGAATTCACAAATTTCAATGCAGTGTATATTAGACTGGGCTCAGCTACAATTCCGATTGACTTGAGTGATTATATAAATATTTGAGTAACGCGATACTTTTCTTTGTGTTGCCTGGTTTATTTTTAGTATGGAAAATTAAATGAAAATATCATTTCCCAAGATGAAATCTCTTTTGTTTGGGTGTCATTGCTAGCATTTAATAATGGGCCAAGGCCCAGTTGCATCATGGGTGTTTTAATAACCGGAAAATATTGAAAAAATGATTTGATCGATTTATTTATTTATTTTTGCAAAACTGATGTTTCGCAAATGTATAATGGAGTGTAATTTGGAGGAGTGATGTTACGTGTATAATAATTTTTAAAAACTTCTTATTAATAACATGTAAATGTAGCTTTAAAACACAAAACACAAGCTAGAGAAATATATTTAAGAAATAATATATTCCTAAATACCCACACATTCCATATCACGAATAATTGATTAGACTAAATGCCGCATATGTTTGATTAAGATGAGTTGCAAGTTGATAGAAATTTTTGGAGGGAAAATTCTTCGGAGAAACAAAAACGTGTGTGTATTGCAGAGATATTAATATTGTTTGAGTTGTTATATGATTTAAAATATTTTGAAATGAATATAGTTTTTGGTAACATAATAAAGGCCTAGTTCCTACATCTTGATTGGAGATGACTAAAAAACCATGTTGAAAGATAAAACACGAGCCAATTCTAAAATTTTAATACTTGAATTCGAAATATCCCAACATATTATATATTAATTAATCTTTTAGCAAAACTTACGATAAAGTGTGTGGATGTCATTTTCTCCAAAGTCCGTTGATTTTAAACTTTAATCATGAATTGCCCATATGTACTTTGATTTCAGTCCACATCTTTTCAATAAATTAATGGGGCACAAAAATAATAATTTTTTTGAATAAATCACAAAGGTCGATTCACGTACTACCACTGTTGCACATACATTTGTTAATGGTGACAACGAAAGATTAAATAATTTTGAGTTGAAAGCATTACCAATGAGAGACAACAATAAAGTGTGATCTATCATAAAGTTATACCACCCTTTCCTTTCCTTAATTAATGATTGTTTTTCTACTTTTGAACTACTTCAACCCAATTAATGTCCTCTCAAGAATATTAACTAGAAAAACATCGAGTATTTGAATGAACAAATTAATTTCATGTTTAGTTAGTGTAAATAGTGTATAAAATAGGGTTGTTACTATATATTATATATGTATATATAACACACACACACACACACACACACACACAAAATTTTGGAAGATTTTTCAATGATGAGTCCTTTTGTTGGTGGAAAAGTTTGGATCAATGGGGATCACTTGTTCCCGTATCTAAGAGAGTAGTGATAAAATAAATGATTTTTGGTGTTGGTTTGGTGTTTGACAAGAGTTGACAGATCTAAAGATTTTACAACTCAACGGAGGCCTCAAATTTTGATGCTTTAAATCAAAACATTTCAAGTCATTGGGAGGAAAAAAAAGATGGCTTCGGTCCCATGATTGGCCTTCTCTTTTACTAATATTTATTCTTTTGATTTTCAATAATCTCTATTTGTGTCCAAGTTTTATCCAACAAGATGAGATTTCCCCTAATCTAATTTTCGATAAAAAGAGATGTGATAAGTACCATCATTTACATAAAGTGACACTAGACAAACCACACAATCTATCATTAAGAAATCACGTGATATTTCATGATTATGTTATATGTATCGATCGAGTGAGTTAATCAATCGTGAATAAGTACTTTATATATGAATGCGCTGCCAATTATGAATTAAAATAGATCAAGGTTCATGAAAGTTTGTTTGACACCAAGTACAATGTGATTTACTTAAAGACATGCTTTTGGTAGGGGATATATTATATGACATGCCAAATCAGTTGAAAAGTGGCTTAAATTAAATTTGATGCTATAAATGGCGATAGATATAATATTGGTGGGTTTAATTACTTGTGGTATGCATTGGTTTCGGGCATATATATGAAGGGACATAATATATGTATCATAGAAAAACAAGATCATGTAATTGGCGCTTTTTAAGACAAGATCATCTAGCTAGTTTTGGTAATAAGGAGATCTAGTTAAAAAGTGACATTAGGTTTATAAATATTATAATACATACACAATGAATATTATCCTTTTTTCTGCAAAAAATATTGTTTTTATGTGTGAAATTATTGATCCTTTATAACAAAAATTGGTCCCATGATACAATGCCTGATAATTCTGGTATACAATCAGTTGGGTGTTTTCTTTGGTTACATATTAAAAGATGTCTCCCACTGAGAGAATACTCTCAAAAATGTTCACATGGGTTCGGTCTTTTGTGTCTTCACCTCAACCAAATTTCATGATGCTTTTTGATATGATAATGATAATAAAATGGAAATCGGGTTTGTTTTTATAATAGTACCTAATTTGGCCACATTTTGTACTCGTATATGAACTTCACTTCTTGAAAAGTTTAGTAATATTATTGAGCACAATTAAGAATTGTTCTACCACACAAAATAGACCAATTTCTATAATGTTCTCATTAATTTATACGTGTAACATTATACTTATTGATGAAATTAAATTCAAGAATAGGACATTTAGTTTAGTTTATTTTTTGGATATATAGCGCAAAATACAAGAAGCTGATCGAGTGATGAAGATTAAACCCTGCCAAGCATTTAATTAGTGTTCGTTGGACAGAAGCATCATTGCGAGCCGACAGGAAGCAAAATATAATCTGCCCTTAAATTAATATTGCATATACTAGGCTCAGCTCAATTTTGTCATAGCAATTAAATAAAGTAGGGTTTGTAAATATCTATAAAAAAAAATAATAAGTGTTTACAAAATTTCGTAAGAAAAAAGTTTTATGATTATTTTTGAAGTATTCGTTACCTAAATATTTTCGACATCACCCCTTCGAATACATTTATTAATTACCCCATCATAACTTCCTATATATATTGCTAAATCTATGTGTATATATGTATATATGTATGTGTATGTGATATTTATCACCAAAATACATCAGTGTTAAAAAAAATTTCTAGCTAGCTGAAGTATAATTTTTTAATTATAAAGGAATAATATATATATATATATATATATATATATATATATATTTATATATATTTATATTCCCGAATTAATGGTGCTGGGATTGATTGTGGCGATTTGATGTGTAGGTGTGGGTAATAAAATAAAAGTGGCTTGTCATTAAATTAGTGATAATTTCATGAGAAAAGAAATAGTTCATTCTGCAGATCAGACTGAGTAGTACTTCACTCTCAAAACCCAAAAAATATCGTGCGAATTGATTGTATACAGTGATTTCATTAATAAGTTCCATTTTATAACTCAGCTTTGGACAGTGAAATACGGAATTTAATTCAATGGATGAAATTATTACCACTTTAATATATTATATACATATTACTTCGTCCTATCCTACATCGAATTAATTTAGGAGATACTTTACGTGCAAGTTTTCTTATAAGATATATGTACATATACACAAACAAAAACTAGCTAAGCTACCTCAATTTTTTCTTTGAAATAATTATTATCATGTTATTTGGTTTAAAACATTGGAATTTTATGCGGTTAATTAACCAAGTACAAAACAAATTAAAATTATATATAACGCTTTTTAAAAAAAAAAAAAAAGTATATATCACTCTAATTTCCTATTTAATTTGACCGCTGACTTATGACTGTGAACTTGTCAAATGGAGTTCACATTAAATTCATGCATTATTAAAATTAAATTACCAAGAACAATCAAAGATATCACGGGTAAGAGAAGGATTACAATTAATTTGACATACAACTAGTCGTATCAATATTAATTGCCTCATTAAATTGCATTAAAATGTAAAGCTACCACCACGTACCTTATATTTTTTTAAAAAAAATGCTACATGTATACATTGAATTATGAATTACACATTACATACAAAATTACAAAATTATCCTTCCACTTTATTTGAAAAAACTCTTTCCAAAATACAATAAAAATATTTTATATAATTTCAAGTTTAACGTCCAAAATACAATAAAAATATTTTATATAATTTCAAGTTTAACGTGTAACCATCTGTGCAATTTAACATCACCTTTTTTTCCCTTTTCTTTTGAATTTGAATAAGCTTGCAACCCTGAATTAAATTTTCATATTCCAGAAACTGATAATGATATTATATTAATATTAGCTCGTAACGAACGAGAAACTGATACATAGCAATATACATGGAAACCCTGTTACAGATAATATATATATATAGTCTGCAATAATTCTAAATTCTAAATATATAATTCACTTCAGCCGATATGTTCATGCATGCATGCATGAGAATTAATCTTTCATTAATATTTATTAATAATCTTTATAGAAACTCAGGTGGTGCGTCACGTGCCATGAAAGTTCGGAGAAGAAGAAGAGGCGGCGTTGGGCCTGATGGAGTAAACTCCGTTCCAGATCTCCGTGAAAGCTCTGACGATGATCCCATGATAGTACGGAGAATTCAGCTGCAAGAAGCAGTGGAGAAGCTCTTTCAGGTCATCTTTGGCGTAAATCTGCTTCTCCAGGATCATCTGCAGCATGGAGTGGCGGAAGTCCAGGTACGGGTCGTCGGAATCTTTCTCCACCGCCACGCTCTCGCCGCCGATCCTGCCGAATCCCTGCAGGACGGCCTTCAGGCTCTTGATTTCTGAGTAGGTACTGTCGGAGTGGAGTACTGATCTTGGGGTGTTGAAGACGGAGGAGGTAGTGGTGGTGCTCCAGGAGCTGGGGGAGGCGGCGGAGCAGGAGGAGGCCCGTGGTCGGTGGGTTTTTGGGTTTGGGCCGAGTATGGAGGAGATTTTGGGCTTCCGGCAGGTGCTGATGCACCCTAAATCTACGGCGACTGAATTGAGAATGTAGTCTTTCTTGAGTTTGGACATGGCGGATGGAATGGGATTTGGAAGGTGGAAGACAAGAAAAGAGGGTTGATTTTGTTGGGAGTGAATATGAAGTGAATTGAGATATATGTGTGTATATATAATATAAAAATTCTACATGTGTGGGACCTCATTAGGGCCTATTTGTAGCATGCTTTATTGATTATCATCATTTTGAACGCAAATTTTTTGTTCATTTTGTGTCACATAGGTATAATAATATATGAAAGATTAAAAGCTTTTCTAGACATGTATACCCTTTTAAAAAACTAGGCATTGTTTGTCTCGTATGGAGATGATGTATGATATATAATATAAGAATGATAAATTAATATATTTGGATAATATAATAAAGGTAATGTTACATGTACATGAAGGATTATATGTTGGGTAACACAATATACTTGAAATTACATAATTATCTTATATGCATTTTTGAAAGATTTTTTTCAAATAAAGTGGAGGGATAATCATGTAATTTCAAGTGTATTGTGTAACCCAAATAGTAACCCTACGTGTACATGTAGCATTACCCATATAATAATGCATCATACTAAATTTTTATGATAATTGAATCAATGTCATGTCACCCGCGCCGAGTAGTATCTTAATAATAACATGAAATTTGTATAGTTAGCAAAATTATCTCGGTCAAATATTTAGTTTTATCTCAAGTATTTTTTTTAAATAAATAATACACTGTGCGAGAGTTATTATTCAAAATAAACTTCAAGTTTTCCGTCCTAATATTTATACGATATAGATATAGATTACTCATGATACTTATTGGGACACAAAAAAGTATGAATCCGAAAAGGCTATTATTTAAGGCGTATTGATCTGAATTGATTTAAATATTTTTTAATCAAACACAAATAATTTTTTTCATATTTAGTGAAAAATGTTTTCTTAAATTTTTTAAACAAAATGGAAGTGGAAGCCTAAAAGACAAATTTGAACTCTTTGAAAAGTGTTTGTTTAAGTAACTTTTTAAACGTACTTCTGCATCAAAACAATAATTTTTTACAATATATATATATATTTATATATACACACACATACATACATTTTTGGATTAAATAACTTTTCTGTTCAAACGCATTCTCAATTTTAGCTATTATATGTATTTATTAATTATAAATTATACATAGAAAAAAACAAAGCATCGAGTGATTAATGATGAAATCGCATTTAAATCTTAAATAAATGCAAATATATGTCCGTTAGGGTTACAATTCTTGAAATGCGGTCCAATTTGTTTGGGCTTTAATCAATAATTGGGCCGCTAGCGAGAAGCGCATCGGCTACTGAGTCCAAGTCTTGGGGGAAAAACACCCTGCACATCAACCAACCCGTTTCAAACAAAATTAGTGTGTCATAATTCAACCATAATATTACGCTGAGAGAGCACAAGTTGCTTCTGTGACCAAAGAAAACAACTATCAGAATGCAGAAAGCCATCCCATCCCCACCCTATGTTTAAAGAAATCAAAGGCCAAGATTTTAACCACGTTATACTGGACGAAAAACACTCTATGTCGTATAGACAACGCCTACCGCTTAAGTGTCGTTTCTTTGATGCGACTTAACCATTTGTTCCAGTGTTTGCTCCGAGGAGGAATAGGACCCATGGCTTAGCATTTGTTAACAATTTTAGAATGATATTATTAAAATTTATAGCTGCTGAAGACTGCAGCACTCATTTAAATTCTTGCAGTCGTGTGTCACATGTACATAATGCTTGCGGAACAAAGCAGCTGCATCGTTATGATCAAACAATACTATCATGAAAAGAGTTTAGCAATTTATTATATTCGTTACAGAGGCAAACGAGAAAGAATGCGACCTGCAAGTGTTGTGGTACAAGGTTTTGCTCACTTGATCAATGTCTGAAACGCCTTTAACACCAGCAACCACCTCGAGTACCTGCCTGGAAACGTTAACTGTATTATTTGACATGGTGCGATTACAATAGAGACTGTTGAGGGGAAAACTGAGGCTTATACAAAAGGGATCAGAATAAGATCAAATGCATAGATATTTCATTGTCTTTCCTCTCACCGTACTAAACATGGTTCATTTCGACCTTTGACAACACACTCTGGATCATACTTTTCCTTTTTCTTTGAAGGCCATAAAGATTTCACAAAATTAATCCCCGCGTGTGTATTCTTGATTTCACAGTAAGGAGAATCCGTTTCGATCATCATTCTTTCAAGAGGAATCCCCTTCACAACGTTGAGATTCTCAGCAGTCTTCAAAGAGCATCCGTTTACACCTTCAAAAGAAAGAATCAAATCCGATAAAAATAATTCTTAAGAAAATCAATACAATACATAAAAGATGCAGAGAACGGATATATCAAAATCCAACGAGAAGCAGGATAAGAATGGAATTCACCTAGAAATAGATTGTCAAATGAAAGAAGTCGATCACGATCTTCTGCACTGCCAGTAAAAGAATGAGCGACCCCAGAGAAGAACCTGCCGGACAATTTTTTTTTAGAAAAGGGAAAAACAGATGAACTACCGATCTGGACATGGCACTGAAAATTGAAATGCAGCAACTACTTGACACTTAACAGTTTCTATTTTAGCAACATGAAGAACATTAGAACTTTGATGGACATACTGACACCAAAAGATACCGGATAAGGTTTTCTAAATAGGACAATTTATTCAAAGTTTTCAATAAGTACACCAAAAAAATATCCAATAATTGATTACCATAACACGGAGGCATCATTATTTGCATTTACTGTATTATTAGCTGCAGAAATGGCTACTAACCCGTTGCAGTCAGTTTAAAATCTTACCTATGTTTGTTTTGCTTAAGAATGCCACAGAAATCCTCAGCAGCCGCTCGCATATGGAGAAACATTGGCAACTTTGTGGCATATGATAATTGAAATTGCTTCTCAAAGTACCTGAATTTTACTATATTAAAAACAGACATATTTGCAACAAGAAAAAGCATGATATGTATCAAAACAGAGATTCAAGAAACAAAAGGATTATATCACACACACGCACACATAATAACTCTCAGAGGTTCACTACCATTTCTTTGAACTCAGACCTCCAAATGCAAGATCAGAGGAAGGAAAATAATAACATTAGGAGAAAAATAATAAAAGATGAGCAAGTTGTTTGAGCAGGCACATACTTCTTTTGAATTTCAGGCGGGCAAAAGTGAAGCCTATCATAATCCAATCCACATTCTCCAATTGCCACCACCTTGCTTGAAATTAAGTTGACAGCAAAGAAATTACCAACAACTTCTTCATTAATCATGGCATGATTTAAAAAATAGGAACAACTCATAGTCCGATCAAATAATTTGGCACCAGTTGCAATGGCCAATAAGAGCATAGGCTACCAGCATACCTCAAACCAGTAATTTAATTAATGGCATAATTTGTTTTATGTAAGATCGGAAAGAAAATATATTCACTATGCTCGCATAAACATACTTTGCCTTTCTCAACTCCTTCTTTTGCCAAAGACAAAAGAGCCTCAAAATGCTTCTCTGCATCACCGCTGTCGTCAAATTCCTAATTGGCAGCACAGGAACCAAAAATTAAATTAATCCGAGGAAGCTAAGATCTTAGGGTGGTTTCTATTGACACATAAAAGCGGATATAGAATCTCACATTACATCTTGTTGGATGCACACCAACCGTGCAGAAAAGTCTTGCTGACATGACAAGCATTCACAATATAAGCAATCATTGTACAATGAAGAGGCAAACTAGTTGACAATAGCAAAAAGCAGCAGCATCATACTTGTTGAGAGAAAAAATATGCAAGGAGGAAGAAGAAGTCGAGAGAAAATTTCTCCATATCTGCTAAAATTGTAACTGTCAATTATGTACAACTACTCTAGTATTTATACCAAAGAATATAAAAGGAAAAGGAAAACGGTTTTATCAAACACGCCTTTAGCCTATACATTTACTAATTCTTAACACTCCCCCTCAAGCTTGATGTATGTCTAACATGCCAAGCTTGGACAATAAATAATGATGTTGATGACTTCCCAAAGCCTTTGTAAACAAATCTGCTGTTTGCTCCTTTGTTGGTATATAAGCTGTCTTGATAAGATTCTCCTGGATCTTCTCTCTTATTAAATGACAGTCTATCTCTATGTGTTTTGTCCGCTCGTGATATAATGGATTTGCTGCTATCTGCATTGCGGCCTTATTATCACAGTAGAGTGTTGTTGGCAGATCAACCTTCAATCCCATGTCTGTCAATATCCCTACAATCCATACAATTTCACACGTTGTTACAGCCATTGATCTATATTCAGCTTCCGCAGACGATCTAGATATCGTGGGCTGCTTCTTTGTTTTCCAGGATATCAAAGATTCTCCCAGCTTTATACAATAACCAGTCACTGATTTCCTACTCATCGGGCATGTCGCCCAGTCTGAATCACAGTAAGCTTTCAACACAAATGAACTCTGAGAAGACAAGAAAATTCCAAGTCCTGGTGCACTCTTCAAATACTTCAAAAGTCTGATTGCTGCCTCCATATGTGATGCCTTCGGTTCACTCATGAATTGACTCAAAGATTGCACAACAAAGCATATATCTGGCCTTGTGATTGTTAAGTACAGAAGTCGTCCCACCAATCTTCTAAATTCCCTTGGATTTTCTAACACTTTGTCATCAGAATTATCATTCTTAATGGAATTATCATATTCTTTGGTGGTTAGCTTCAAATTTTGCTCCATAGGTGTATTGATAACCTTCGCTCCAGATAAGCCCATATCTGATATCAATTCCAAAGTATACTTTCTTTGATTCAAGCATATACCCTTTTTAGAGCGAGCTACTTCGATGCCCAAAAAATATTTCAACTCCCCTAAATCCTTGATATGAAGTTTAGCATGCAAATACTTTTTAAGGGCCAAAATAGATGCTTCATGATTCCCCGAAATCACAATATCATCTACATATACTAACAACAAGGTGATAGATGTACCTTCTTGCTTAACAAATAGTGAATGATCGTGCTTGGACTGACTGAAACCAGCACCTTTCATAAGTGAAGCAAATTTCAAATTCCACTGTCGCGAGGCTTGTTTAAGACCATAAAGGGATTTGAGTAATCTACACACTTTGGTAACTGGAAACTCCCCCTGATTACCAAGTCCCTGAGGAATGGTCATGTAGATTTCCTCGTCAAGATCACCTTGCAAGAAAGCATTAGTGACATCCATTTGATACAATGGCCAATTGAGAACAGCAGCAACACTTAACAAGCATCTAACAGTTCCTATTTTTGCCACTGGAGAGAAAGTATCATGGTAATCAATGCCAGGAAGTTGAGTGTATCCCTTGGCAACAAGCCGTGCTTTGAAGCGATGTACACTGCCATCTGGATTATATTTAACTTTGTACACCCATTTATTCCCAATAGCAGATTTACCAGGTGGCAAAGACACAATTTCCCATGTTCGATTAGCTTCCAAGGCCGCAATTTCTGCATCCATTGCTGATTGCCAACGAGGATCACTCATTGCCTCATGATAACTCCTAGGTTCCTTAACATGAGATATGGAAGAAAGAAAAGCGTGATAAGAAGAAGACAATTTAGAATAAGAAACATAATTTGTGATAGGATATGGTGTAGAGCTGGAATGATTGATGGTAGGACAAGTATAATCATGGGACCAGATAGGAGGTCTAGACAGCCGAGAAGAGCGTCGAATATGTAAAGAAGAATCTGGTGCAGTAGATGAAGGAGAAGGAGACACTAAAGGTGGATCTGGAGTGTGTTCTAAGATAGGGACTGGAGAAGAAAAAACAGGTAAAGGTGGTGGAACATCAGAAAATGGAAATATGGATTCATGAAAAGAAACGTCTCGAGAAACAAAGAATTTGTGGGAACTAAGATCAAGAACTTTATATCCTTTTTGTGAAGTTGGATAACCAAGAAATACACATCGAGTAGCTCTAGGAGCAAATTTATCACCGCGTGGAAGGGAAGATGCATAACAAAGACACCCAAATGTTCGAAGGTGAGAATAAGAGGGAAAACGATGAAATAACATTTCATAAGGTGTTTTATTCGATAGTAAAGGAGTTGGTAAACGGTTAATCAAATAGACAGCCGTAAGTACACAATCTCCCCAAAATTTGTTTGGCAAAGAAGCTTGAAACTTCAAAGAACGAGCCATTTCCAATATATGTCGATGCTTCCGCTCAACAACCCCATTTTGTTGAGGTGTATAAACACAAGAACTATGATGGATAATGCCCAAGGAGGTAGGTACACTCAGTGCTGAAAAATTCAGCACCATTATCGGTTCGAAGTGTTTGAATAGAAGCAGAAAACTGATTGGTGATGAGAGCCACGAAGCCTTTAATCATTGAAAAAGTATCTATTTTTGAATGTATCAAGTAAACCCAAGTAGCACGGGTATAATCATCCACAATGGTAAGAAAAAATTTCTCTCCATTATAAGTAGCAGATTGAAAAGGGCCCCAAATATCCATGTGAATTAATTGGAAAGCATGAGTGGATACAGAAGATGCAATCTTTGGAAAACTCGATCTAGTTTGTTTGGATTGAGGACATATATGACAATGATGCATTGTAAAATCATGTGATAAGAATGGTAGCAATTTCATGCGAGATAAAGACATATGACCAAGGCGTTTATGCCAAAGAAATTCATTTGATATATCAGAAGTGGCTACATGCAAGTCAGAAACTAGAGTATTACAATAGGAAGGAAAAGAATTTTTAACAGAGACAGAGGAATCAACACTGCTGAAGTTAAAACTGGAGATGTCTAGGTGATAAAGTCCATTCTTCACTTTACCAATCCCCATTGTCTTCCCAGTGCATAGGTCCTGAAAGATACAAAAGCTGGGATGAAAAATGACAGAACAGTGATGATCTTTGGTGAATTTGGAAACTGACAACAGGTTGAAACGAAAATTGGGAATATATAGGACATTGTGTAAAGCAATGGCAGGGGTTATATTCACAGATCCTAGTTGAGTAACACTAGTTTTGTTACCATTTGGCAATTGAACAACCCCATTAGAACCAACATAGGATACAACATTATATAGATTTGCATCTCTCCCAACCATATGGTCATTAGCACCTGTGTCAACTATCCAATTTGAACATAAATGTTCATGAGAGATACCTGCCATATTTGCGGAACCTATCACAGTGTCAGTTGATGATTCCTTCTCCAACAACTTCAAAAGAGCAGCATATTGATCTGGTGTAAAAGAAATTCCAGGCACATTCTCCTGATTTGATACTGCATCTGGAACTACATCAGAAACAGTCATATTAGCCATGTTCTTGCCGAATTTTCCTTGTTCATGATGTGTGGCCTTATGATCATTTGTATTCCATCCTTGAGGCTTTCCTTTATACATCTTATGATTAGGTGGATATCCTACCAACTTGTAACATCTGGATTTTGTATGACCAGGCCATTTACAGTGTTCGCAAAACAGAGTGTTCCTTCTGCGCTCTTGCGATGAATAAAATGCTGCATTAGGAGTTTCAGCTAAAATCGGACCCATGCTGGACAAGCTTCGATGACATTCCTCCTGAGTAACAATAGCAAAGGCTTGTCCAACAGATGGAAGTGGGTGCATCATCAGAATATGACTCCTAATTTGTGAGTAACTGTCATTCAGTCCCATGAGAAATTGAAGAAGTTTCAGTTGTTGATCATGTTCCATGTATTGTTTTGCTGATTCACATGAACAAGAAGGCAAAGTCACGAGTGAAGAATACTCATCCCATAGCTGCCGTATTTTTGAATAATACACAGAAATTGTGTTTTGGCCTTGTGACAGTCGTCCAATTTCTCGATGCAATGAAAAAATTCGAGAGCCGTTCACCTTATCAAACCTCTCCTTCAAATCATCCCAAACACTCTTCGCATCCGTGAAGTAAACAATACCATAAAAAATCTCTTTCGAGACACCATTCATGATCCAAGACAACACAATTGCATTGCACCGCTCCCATTGTTTGAGATTAGCAGCATCTAATTCAGGACGTGTACAACTTCCATCAATAATCGCCAATTTATTCTTAGCTCGTAACGCAATTATCATTGCTCGACTCCAAATTCCATAGTTTTCAGTTCCAATCAATTGTTCGGATATCAAATTGATACCTGGTGCATCAGACGGAAGAATGTAGAGTGGATCCGAAATGTCAAGCACAGCCGTGGAATTACCAGATGCATAAGCCATTGATTCGATGAAAACCTATGCTCCAATCGAAATATCAGCTCGATTCAAATTGAAGAAAACCTAGATTGCTTTGATACCATGTTGAGAGAAAAAATATGCAAGGAGGAAGAAGAAGTCGAGAGAAAATTTCTCCATATCTGCTAAAATTGTAACTGTCAATTATGTACAACTACTCTAGTATTTATACCAAAGAATATAAAAGGAAAAGGAAAACGGTTTTATCAAACACGCCTTTAGCCTATACATTTACTAATTCTTAACAATACTCATATAGTGTAAAATTACATAGTAGAATGCGAAGAGCTGACCATCAGTTTCGGCGATAGCAAGAGCTTCTTTGGACTCCGTGAGGGATCCTCCAGTTACCTGAATCAGCAATCATAGAATCATAAATTTTCAGAAAATCCAAGACGAAAACACGAGACTGTCATTAGCGCTCCTACTTCAGCTCTAAAATTTAAAGAATCACTTCTCAAACAGAAAATGCATTTGAGCATGATATAAAAAAAATCAAAAGTATCAGCATTAATGTGGCAGAAACACGGATCTACACGTCCCGCAAGAAAGTTAAGTAATGAAAATTTCAACTTTAATTTAGTAGATGAATATACCACCAACATTTTCTCGAGCTTCGTTCGCTCAAAATTTCTCTCGACAACCAATCAAACCGTTTAATGTCAAATTTTATCCCCCAAGAACTCGACTTTAACGATTCTTTTGACATTTAAACCTCTCCAGCAACAAAATCAATTACAGAAACGAAAGTGCATACATGAATTCAAGTAAAATAAAATAATATGCTGAAAATATACTATGATCCGATTGACACCAGCGCTCCAGGCCCTGCTGAGCACGGCGGAAATATCAGCTACATGATAATGCTTCCCATTATACACTCCTCTGTACATACCATCTGCATTTATTATTCGATAAATGTTACTATTAAAGAACTAAGACTGCTTAAACAGATATAGAAAAGGAGAGAGAAAGGAAAGAAAAGAAAAACGAAATCGCACATTTGTACCTGTGAAATTGACGGCTATATCTGGAATCAAAACAAGCAGAAAAACAGGAATTTGGTTAAAAAAACTCGAAAGAATACAAAAATTGAAGAACAACAATGGCGATATCACTTGCCTATCATCTTTATGCTGCTGCTTGTCATGACCAATTTGTCAGAAAGAAGTGTTTGTGAAAATGTCAGAGAGTAATAGAGACAGGTAATCGGCGATTTTCACTTTTCTTTTCTAAATTCCAGAAGAAAGTTGTCTGAGTGAAAGCACGCGTTCAGCTTAAAGCCTTAAACCCATAGTTAAATCGTGTTTCATGAAAATGCGACAAGACAAAATATTTATTTTTCAGGCTTATAATTTCTTGTACACCTCTCCCTAATTCTAGATACTTTTTGTTTGTCATGGCCATCTAATATATGCAATTTATAAAATTATATTTATATAAAAATAAATAAATAAAGCAATTGCTAATTTTGATTCGAATGTTAGTCAAAAATTATTAAATGAGAAACAAAATATAGTTGGTAAAACTTCACAAATTTGAAATAATTCGATATTCATAGTGCGTTTTTCATATATTAATATGAAGCTCATGTGACATTAATGAATCTCTATTTCTTGGATCATTCTTTCTTTCTTTTTTCTTTTTTTTCCAAATACAATGATGGGCATATAATTTATATCTAAACTATCCAGATAAATAAGATTTGTGAACTTAAAAGTTCACGAGTCGTGAAATCTCATTTTTATTATTAGGACTTAGGATAAGAGAAATAATTGGTCCCCAAATCACTCATTTGATTCTTATTTCTTAATAATGTTTTTTATAAGCCATATTATATGTATATATAATTTAAGGAGAGTGGTATTTACACTCCACATTTTGTTAAATGCACTCTATTTTTTATTTTACTCTAAAAATTTACAATTGCAACTTTTTATTAATGGTTTTATTTTTAGCATACTCATTCATAGTTTCAAACCTTCTACTCTTAAAATATGTTATCTATAACATCAATTACTCAAAATAATATAGTTAAATTTGTTAATAAAAACACACTAAAATATCAAAAAATAATTATTAATTTTACTTTCATCTAAACTTATATTTTCTTTTAATTTTTCGAAAAAAATGATAGTTCATTTTTATGTTTTAGTTTTGTTTATTGAGTATAACCTATCTCCTTAATTTTTTTTTATTGTAACTTAAAATTTTAAAATTTCAAATTAATTATAATATCTTATAAAAAGATATATAACTTAATAACAAAAAATTTATTTTAAAAACATTTTTATAAATTTATAGTTGATATATTTGTATATTAGCATAAACCAAAATAAACACAAATTAATCTTAATATTTAGTGTTTATATACATTATAAGAATTGAGTTTAAATAATATTTTTATATTATAAAAATTATGTTTTTAGTCACGAAAAAATATATTACAAAATAAAAAGTATAAAAAAACATAGAAATTTAAATTTTAGTCTTAAATTTTAAAATAGTTTGCATTTTAGATTAAATTTTAATAAATTTTTTGTAAATCCAATATTTTGTATATATATATATATATTACGTTTTGAAAAACTTCGATAATCAATCGTATATTATTCTAAAATTTAGGATAAAAATATAAAATAATATTAAATTTTACTATCAAAATAAAATATTTTCATTATTTTATATTTTAATTATATTCGATAAAGTATGACCCAAACTTTCTAAAATATTAATACAGTAGTAGTTAAAACAAAAGTGTGTATGATTTTTTTTAAGGTAAATCAAAATTCTATTATATAAGAAAAAATTATGATAAAGGTAATTTTGTATAATATTAAATTAATTAGATAAAATGAAGTGTTATCTGTCCATAATTTAAATCGTATAAAGCTTTAGCTCTCGTTGACTTGACTTGGGAGAAAGTAGTGGTGGGATTGTGCAAGGATATGGCCGCCTCCAAGGACTACTGGTCTCCTGCACTCATCTATCCTATTAAATTCATTAGTATATTGCCAGAGAAAGTATATACTTAAATTTGAGCGAATTTATAATATTTTTAACATTAAAATAACGAATCAAATTACATACACATAATAGTCTTTGATTTTTAATTAAATTTTAATGTAGAATAGAGTAAAAAATAAGAGAACTCTTTTTTATAAAACAAATAGCATTCATAAGTCAATTTACATAAAATAATATCTTTACATAATATGACAAACAAATATCTCTGGTCAACTCCTATCGGCCATTTCTTGGTACTTTTTTTTTTTTTTCTTCCATGCATCAAACTCTAAACCCCATCTCTCTCTGATCATCAATATCAACATCATTCGATCGATTATTGCTATTACATTCACACAGATTCTACAAAAATGAATGATCTTTTCTCAGGATCATCCTTCTCTCGTTTCCGAGACCAAGATCAATCCCCAAACTCCCATTCAGTCGAGATGACAAACTCCGGCGGAGCCAATCTCGACAAGTTTTTCGAGGACGTGGAAGCCATAAAAGACGATCTCCAAAGCCTGGAATCTCTGTACGCACAGCTCCAGGCATCCCACGAGCAAACCAAGACCATGCACAACGCAAAAGCCATCAAAGATCTCCGATCACGCATGGAGGCTAACATCTCCGCCTCCCTCAAGAAAGCCAAGATCATCAAAGTCAGATTAGAAGCACTGGATCGCTCCAACGCCGCCAACCGGAGCATCCCCGGCTGCGGCCCGGGAAGCTCCTCCGACCGAACTCGAACCTCCGTGGTCAACGGCCTGAGGAAGAAGCTTCAGGAAACCATGGCCCGGTTCAACGACCTGAGACAGAAAATCGGGTCCGAGTACCGGGAAACGGTCCAGCGGAGATACTACACGGTCACCGGCGAGAATCCGGACGAGAGGGTGTTGGATCAGTTGATAGAAACAGGGGAGAGCGAGAGCTTTCTGCAGAAAGCGATAGAGCAGCAGGGGAGAGGGCAGGTGATGGACACTATAATGGAGATTCAAGAGAGGCACGATGCTGTGAAGGAAATAGAGAAGAATCTGCGGGAACTGCATCAGGTTTTCTTTTTCTTTTTCTTTTTTTTTTTTACGTGGGAACCTGTGGTCGCTGTTGCGCTATGAATAAACCTCTGGACTAACGCAATAGGCTGCATCAGGTTTTCTTGGACATGGCGGTCCTGGTGCAGAGCCAGGGGGAGCAGCTGGATGATATCGAGAGCCAGGTGAATCGGGCTAGCTCTTTCGTTAGAGGCGGGACTCAGCAGCTCGAGGTTGCTAGGAAACATCAGAAGAGTTCGAGGAAATGGGCTTGTTACGGCATTATTCTCGTGCTGGTCATTATCTTGATCATTGTTCTATCCATTCGCCCGTGGAAGAAGTGAAGTGAACTTATATATACAGATCATTAATTACTTTTTCTTCGTTGTGTTTGCTTGTTTTTGTTAAGTCTTGGAAAATTATAGGGGATTATATATTCGAAGATTTTTAATCAGGAAAAGCCTGATTAATTCAATCGTTAATTTCATGTATTTCTGTCGGATCTAATTTTAACTCGTTATTTGTGGAATTTTCTTCGAGGAATAGTATACTGTTCAAACTTTAAAGTATTAATTGTTACGATTGCTAATTTTTATGCCACGATTAAAACGTCGTCCTTTGTTTTTATATATTACCTGCAGACCAATGATTCCATTTAGAAACAACAAATTAAACAAATAAATATAATTCTGCAAGTTGCTGGTTGATTGGCCCGTGGCCGCCCAGTCAAAACAATACAGATAATTAAACATTATTAATTAATTAACAAAAGTGTGTGGTTTACCTACAAAGAGAAATGGAACAGACGTGCAAAGCTAGCCGAGTTCTATCTAATATCTATATATATAGAGAGAGAGGAGACGTGGGAAAGAGATGTATTAATTGCATGGAGACGACTTCTGACTTCATAATAAAAATTATGTTCATAAATTCATTTCTAAAAAAGAAAACGTTAAATTGCCGATGACAGATTCAAAACTACAAAAAATAAATATGAAAAATTATAGTACTTAAAGTTATAATTAGGAGCGCATAGAAAATTGAAAACTCATTCGAATTAATTAATTAATGTAACGAATATATGTATAAGGGTATTTTTCATTACGATTAAATCATATAAGCTATAAGAGATATGCAAATAGGGTGGCTCACTTTTTAGCTTGAATTTTTTAGTTTTCATCTTGTATTGAATGTACCAATTATGAAATTTTTCCAGATTGGTTCCGAAATACTGTACTATAGAGTCCCAGACACTTTGAACTAATATATTTGGTTCTTCTTTTTTTTAAAAAAAAAAAACTTGTTACAATATTAATGACAATTACTTAGAATTTGCTTATTGTTTAGACTCTCCATTTTACTTTGTTCGATAAACTTGTGTAGCATATACGCAGATAATTTTTTTTAATTATTATTATTAATTTGTCATTTGAAGTAACATCATGAATAATAATAAGTTCGATCGGAAACTTCAAAATTCAAGTCCAAATTAACTAAATCTTTTTAAGAAAATGTTGTATATATAGGCACCAATATTTTGGTTGGCTGTGTATAATTTTTCTCTAGATAGCTAAAATAAAAAGTTTCCTAGTAAATTAATTACTAGATCGATATATGGATCTCAAGATGGGTATGCACAAATGAGATTATGAGGTAAGCATGAAGGATTCCTCCAAGCCTTAGCATGCAATCGCAACATTTCTCTTGCTCTCTCCTTTATCTTACTCCCACAATCCACTTGAACAACCAAGCACAATTTCGCCACCACCCCAGTCTGCAACATTTCCTGCAAAACTCCGGCCGTAGCCGAAAACTTGGAGATCGAATGCAAGATCCTCACACCCCTCTCGCTCGCCACCTGAGAGATCCGAAGTATTTTCTTCGAAACAACCGCTATTCCAGCGCTGTGACCCAGCAGCTCGGCTCGCCCCTCCGCGCACTGGCACAGCATGTCCAGCACCACCAGCATCATTTCACTGGCCCTTTTGTCCGTCGAGTCGAGTAAAAGATCGATTAACAAAGGAACCACGCCTGTTTCCACCGCTTTGAACCTGTTCCTCCCCCACGGACACACGTTGATCAGCACTTTGAGCGTGGCTTTCGTCGCCTTTTTCGAGAACTCGTCGTTCAAAATCTGCGCGCATTGGATAAAGAACTCGGAGCTTAAGTTGATGGTGATCCGACCCGGATCGGCTACTTCAAGAATCGAGTTCAGTAGCATGATGGCATAAGCCCGTGATTCATACCTCCCGATTTGCATCATATTAGTCAATGATTCGACGAATTCTTGGCTGCCGACTGATTTCAACCATGATTCTGAAAGATGGAGACCGTGAAGAATGCTCACAGCCTCCTCGCAAATCAATCTCGATTCGGCACGATACGCTTCAAGGGTTTTATTCACGATCAAAGACGCCAAGAAATCGGGTGTACCGACTGCTTCCATGCATCTTTTATTGGTCTGATTCTGGGAAGCGATGGAGTTGAGTCGTCGTAAGCAATCCATCTGCATATGCGGAGACTCGGCGTCGTTGAGTAGCTTCAGAACCTCGGACTTGCTGACCGGAGATCGCGGCGTGGGGAGCCTTTCGAAGCCATGCGAGGCGTGGAGGGTGCACCAAGATTGGATCAGGCGCCTGAGGGTGATGTTCGGTGTGAGTTCGGAGTCGGGGAGGAGCTGTTTCGTGACCGGACATGTGTTGTTTTTTAGAGCAAACATCCATTTTTCGATGCTGTCCCTGTCGAATGTCATGCCGGTGGAGATCGTCACGGGGTCTTTCATCATGTCTAGAGTGATCGGACATAGAAAATATGGAGGGATTTCGATTTCCGCCATCGATATCTTTATAACCAAGAATCACTGAACTTTTAGGTTTGGGATCACTTGGGAGAATATATATGGGATCTGGTTTATTTGCTTTTTGTTTTTTGAAAATTGTGGTGTTGGAGAATAGGTTTTATATGTGGGAGAGAAATGGAAAGTCAAAATTTTCAAAAGTCAACACACGGAATTGTGTGTAATTTGTGTGCTTAATTGGTGTGTGGTTGAGAGAGAGGATGGGAACTAAATAATAACTCTTTCATTTTTATTTGTATTTATTTTAAAATGTTTTGGGGGGTTTGGACTTGGACTTTTCTAAGTTTGTTATGTGTAATAAATAAATAAAGTTGTGGATATATACATGCATTTTGTGGGGTGGAATTAGTTGTCTGCCACCGACGCTTTGACTTTCTCTTCGCACGTGGTGGATCTTTTTATAAATTAAATTATAAATTATATAATAAGAAAAGTCAAATGGCAATTTGTGAATTTTAATCACAAGTGTTTATACTTTAATACGTACCTTTTTTATATTATATTCAATTATTATACTAATGGCTTAGATTTGTAGATGAATTAAAAGCCACGTCCTTTCTGGGATAAATGTTTTGACTTCTAATTCTCGTAATAAAAGATTGCATGTGTCGAAATATTATTTAAAATGCAAAACTATGGTTTCAGAACGCAAATAATAATCTATCATCATCGAACATAATCGTGCTTATTTTTCTCTGGCTACCGAAGAGTTGTTATTATTGCATGATGTATTTTTAAATTCTTAACATGTTAAAATTGAATTAGATTTTTATAAATAATAAATAAAAGTAAAAATGTATTAGCTTTGTGTAATAAATTATAACTTCGTAGTTAATTGGCTGCTGAAACCTTCACTGTCTGGGCCATTCTGGTCAACCCTGCCTCTTGCTCGAAGCACACGGAATTTGCAATTAAATCCTAAACTTAATTTTACTGAAATTTTTCTGCCTTTTTTTCCATCAACTTGGTCAACTTTTGTGTTATATATTAAATAAGTCAATTGATCAAGAGAATTGATGGGTCGATATGGCAAATTGACAATGTCACTGTCTCAATGGGAAAAAGAAAAACTCTTAATTATATATATTTATTAATTATTCGCCTCCACATCGATAAAATCTTCTTCCAACGGGTATTATTTATGTTATAAATATATCAGTATTGTAGATGATTATCTTATTTAATTATATTATATTTGAAAGATTTGTGATTCGATAAATTTGTCAATATAATATTTTTAAAGAAAAATTTGTATCTTGTAATATTTTTTTATAATAAATAGGGTGATTAATTTCAATGAAAATTACATCTGACTATTGACTGATATGAATTCTCTCTACTCATTTATCTATTTCTATTATGATTTATTATATTATCAGCACGATGTTGTAATCAACTGAGAATGAAAATAATTCTCGTTTTACTGTTATTGAAATATCACAACGTGTTGTCAATACTCAATTTTTATGAGAGATATTTATTGGTGCTCTAGAAGTAGCACAATAAAAATAATTGATATATTGATGTACATGAAATATCATGAATATGTTGATGACAATAAAGTAGCACAACATGATTTTATATTGAGAATTTGAAGAAATTCATTATCATTATGTAATATATTGAGAATTTTGAGATATTCATTATTACGATTTTGATATACCGAAAGAGATTCATGATTATGATATAATGTATAGAGAATCTAATAGATTCATGATAAAAGATATGATATATAATTTCGTATATAAAATTAAAAAATCCATGATAGATATGTAATATGATATCCAAGATCTATAAATACTATTGGAAGATATAGATCTATGTCAAAATATATCAATGTTTATAAAAAAAAATTGATCAAAGATTTAAGATTTGTTGATATTCATGAAGAATATTTGAGAGTTGATATTTACACTTCATTTTATGTTATTTATACTCCATTTGTGAGTAAATTGAACACATATTTTACACATTAAGTGGAGTGTAGATAATACAAAATGGAGTGTAAATATAAACTCTCAGAATAATTATATAAGGAAAATATAATTTAATGTTCTTTTCGTTGTTGAGAATATTATGAATTGAGAAATTTAGTACAATTTCTCAAATAATATCGATATATGATCTAAAATTGTCAATATCTTTAAGAAAAAATTATTAAAAATATATTAGATATATATATATATGTATATATATCAAAAGATATTGACTTGATTTCGATTCAAACATATATTTGTTCAAGAATATTTTTTGAGATCGATCCCAATGAAATATAAAGTGAACATGATGTTCAAAGTTTAAATCTCAAAATACATTATTTGATCTTGTGTATAAGATCATTTATACTATTTAACTTCATTTATGTTCAAGTTGAACAATGTATATAAAACGTCTTTAGTGACGAAGAATTCCTTTAAAGAAAATGAGTAAATATCTCAATGTGAAAAGAATAATGGAGGCTGGTTGTTATGAAAGAAATCGATGTTCTGCATGACCATATCTTATATTACTTGCAAGTAAATGAAAAAAGACGCTAGAAGCGTGAACGACCAATTGTTTTAATGAATCCAATTTGAATTATGTTATTCTTGAAAAATAAAAAGTATATAAATGATGAGAATTCACAAATTATTTGGGATCGAGATTAAATAACTATTAATGTATTTTTTCTATTATGCAAAATAATTACTGTCAATAACAAATGATTGATAAGTGACATGTGACATATGAGCAAATATTAGCAAAGTTTCTCAAAATATTTCAAGCGGATTATGAGAAAATGTTTGCACTTATCATGGATGTACTGATTTGATGGTGATACATGTAGAAACATACTCGAAGGATTTGATGCTCAAAATATTATTTTTACCAACTTGAATAAGTTGAAAAGACATTTGGTCTTGAAGTATCATATCTATGGCAAAATCAACATCTGAATCAATTTTTAGAAAATAAGTGCACAAGATTGGAATAAGACGAGTTAATAATTTAAAGTGATGTTTGCAAAAGAGGGATCAATCAAATTTTTACTCTTTTTTCCTTGTCTGTAATTTTCCCCACGTAATTTTTCACAACAAAGTTTTTAACGAGATAGTTAACAAGTATCGCAAGATCGTACTCTTTGTCCTTCATTAGGATTTTGTCCCACTGTATTTTTTCTCATAAGGTTTTAATAATGCGCATCTATCATCGGAAAAACATCCAGTATATGTTGTTGTACTCTTTTTCTTCGTTCAGATTTATTTCACGGGGTTTTAATGTCAAGGTTTTAACGAGACAACAGTTGAGCCCCGATGAAGTTCCCGGGTATCAATCTTGCCAAATTGAGATTTTGAAGAATTGGTAGCTTGTGCAAATAATCATCTAAAGGGAAGTGTCATAAATATATTATTATTGTAGATGATTATCTTTAATTAGATTTGAAAAAATTTGTGATCAAGATAAATTTGTCAAGATAATATCTGTAAAAATTTGTATCTTATAATTTTTTTTTATAAATTGACTCATATAAATTCTCTCATGAATTGTCTTTACTCATCTCTCTATTTTTATTATGATTTATAACAATATAGATTTATTTGATACTATTCTTATGGTAATAACTTACAGGTTGGTCCAATAATACATGTGAACGAATTAGTATACGATTCAATTTAATTGTATGTCATTGAATCTACTCTAATGTTCCAAACGTAACAAACCAATCTTCTTGTCGGCCCTATGACACCCAGCTGAATGTCAATATCACACACAACTGATCGAATAGGTATATTGGAAATTTCTCCGGTTCGAAGTCACATTTGGCATTTGAAATATTATATATATAACTTAAGGACTTGGTTTTTGTTGCATTTATTGCTAGCGTTGCTTTCACTTGCGTGCGTAAGTGCTCACATATTTTCGATGACATAAAATTCTTCAAATGTACGACCAATAAATTTATTTATATAATCTGGTCTGGAGAGGGGAAAAAAAGAAAAAGAAAAAGAAAAAGGAATATGGATGAATAGATCTACCAAGCATAAAACATATTATTCACTTAATTTTTCCTTATTGTTTTTATATATTTTAAAGGAAAATTGCTTGTTTAGTCCTATATATTTGACACTTTGCGATTTTGGTCATTTATATTTTCATATTTCAGTTTTAGTCCACTATATTTATTTTTTTGACAATTTAAGTCTTTTTTCTGATGTGCCGTTGATGTGGTGCCAATATAATGCTGATGTGGAGATGACGTCTCTAGTGCCACGTAAAAATTTTCGAATAAAAAGAACTGAAATTACCAAAAATCGAAACATTCAGGACTAAAATTGAAATATAAAAACATAAAAGGTCAAAATCGCAAAGTGACAAACATAAATGACGAAAAATGTAATTTTTTCTATATTTTAATTTTCTACCTCAACCACTTTTTCTGTTTTTTTAAGAGTTCTACCTCAACTTCATAATGCACAAAATGTAAATATTGATATTAAAAAAATTAAATTTCTCCAATCAAATCTGAATCCATATTAGCTCCTAACAGTAATTAAAGTGTTTTCCAATAACTTATCATTATTTTATTTCAGTTTATATCCTGCTTTGCTCGGAAAACTGGGCCTCAGCTGAAATAGTGGGCTTCTTGTAATAATACTCGGATAAGAACCCATTATAGGTTAGGAGGCCCAATATTAAGTACCAATAAACCTTCCGTTGTGTCGTAAAGATGTTCTAAATCAAAGAAAAAATATTATTTAAACACAATATTCCAGAATAACCATATATTTTAATAGTTATTTAGGGGAAAAATTTTTACGTGACAAACAGATGTATCAATAATTAATTGATATATGTATTAATTTACATGTTTAAAAAACTATCATACTAATACTTGTCCGTAAAAAATTTCGTTCTTTCACGAACGAAATTCAGAATCAATGAGAGTTTGTAGAACGAAGGGAATGTACAACTAGATATGTGCCCCACTTTATTTTTTTGTTTGTAACGAGAGAAAGCTAGAACCCCTTGAGAGAATAAATACACCTGACTCTAAAGATGACAAAAATCAAGTTCCAGAGACATCTTTCATTCATATCGATTTTGGTGTTTTCGTTGAAACATGAAACTTAACAAGTGGAAATAAATATAATAGAGAATGTTACAACAATAGTCACAAATGAATTTTTTGCGTTAGATTTAAATAATGTCGTGTTTTATAAGATCTGAAGGCTCCAATTTATTTCGGGTCATAAGATCCACATATCTAGATATCGACTTCACAGCCTCAAATACATTGGGACCGAACCGTCTTTTCCGTGTGTTGGTGTAGTTCATATACCTGGAAACAATCATTTGTTAGATAATTTGAGAAAATATGAACATAGATGGAAAATAATTAATACCCACACCTAACACATAGAGTCTGATACGGCATTTGTTTTTAAAAGAATTATTGGTGGCATGAAACAATAAATTTCATGGTTGAATTAAAAGGCAGCACTTTTGACCGATCTTTCAAGGAACCTCTAGCCATCCTTGTCTTTTATTGGAACCAAAAGGGTATTTCCTTTTTTATTTTAATTTTTCTAAAGTCCTCTATTTACCACATACATTGGAGCAAACTCTACAAATTAAGATAAGGTCTTTCACTCTCCTGTGGTCCATATCAAATTCGATTAAATATGTTAAAGCTGTAAAGTTAGTCTACTTAGTCTCCCACTCATACAAGCAAACTTTATATGTATCAATTATTCAGCCATTCTATTTTAGAATCTTTTATTTATTCGAAGAAACATTCGTTATTCTATTTAGTATACAAAGAATCGATCGCCACTTTTAGTTTATTCCTGCTTTCTACTCCGATCCATTGTACTATGAATTGCAACAAGCTTTTGGGTATATCATATATATATATTTTTGTCTCGTTCTTCTAGTCTATGTTTTTATTCCAATTCATTTTCATCCAAATGGATAAGGACATTATAAATGCACATGTATATTACGATCGTCTCTTTTGGACACTTCATGGATATCGCAAGATGTTCATATAAAATATTCTAAAATGTGTTAAATGTTTTCATGATGTTCACATGAACATCTTTGCGGTGTCTATGAGAAATGTATACAACAAGCGCCAAGAATATCAAATTCTTAATATAAGTTTTGAGCAAAAAATAAATAATCGACTGATCAAATCAGAAAAAATATTTGCATCTTTATACACAATAGTTTTTGACATGATGAAAATGATCCATATAATATATAAAAATTCACCCTTTATTCTTCTATACCACCCAATATATCTGGCGTCTACATATTCAGTATCACAATCATCTACTTATCTGCATTAACAAAATTAATATACAACCAAATCCCATATCCCTTGTGAAGATCCTAGCCTATATCTGTAAGAACTCAAAATGTATATAATATATATACTATTCTATATGAATCTTCATCCTTCTCCGAGTGCACCATTGTAAAAGGAACTTAGTATTCTGAAGTTATGAAGTTTGCTTCACCGATTTCAACTCCCCTTCCTATTTGCATGCTTTGGTTTGGGAGATATGTTTGATGGGATCCGGAAAGGGGAAGGCTTTCGCAGTGTGGGAGGCCGAGGGTGAGCGAAACGCCGTTCCCCGAATACGGAGCGTGGAAGGACTGATCAGACCCGAATCTCTCGAGTTCACCCATAGGATACGAGCCAAACCCTCCGATGAAGTTCGTGGGCGCCCCCATGAACGTGAAGCCATCTCTGGTTTGCCTCTCGGCGCCGAATTTGAAGGACATCAGCCCGGTATCGGTTGTCTTTGAGGCGAAGTCTATTATTTCAGGATTCCTTGGCTTCTTGGGACTTAGTTGGGTGATTCTTTCCATTTCGGACGATGCAACGAGGTTGAAAACTTGTTGGTTTCTGATGTTTGCTCCGCTTTGGGACGTCGAGTTCGTAGGCATTGCCATTGTTGAAGGGATGTTCTGGTTTAGAGGCTGGTGTGTTTCTTGACTTGAGATGATGCTTTTGTTCGGTTTCTTGGTGCCTGGGCTGTTTTCTGAAGATTTCGAGACCGATTCGTGGATTTGTTCTCTTTTGCGTTGTTTATCCTCTGATCCAATTTTCTCGTTTTCTTTCACTTCTTCTAAATACATCTCCTCCACCATCGGCTTCCATAGTCGAACCCGAGCATTTATGAACCAATTAGACACCTGTAGAATGAACGACATACATATAGATTACATACATGTACAAAAATAAAGTACAAGAAATGATATATATACAAGAAGAAAATATAAACATGCACCTGACTCCTGGTGAGCCCTGTCTGTTTAGCAAGCATGATCTTATCTGAATCCTTCGGATAGCTACACGACAAGGGGCAATCAAATTCAGCCGAATCCAATATTGGGTGAAATTAAACTCATTATAATGAACAACTTACGGATGGAGGAAATGTTCGAAGAGCCAGGCGCGTAGTACAGAAACAGATCTTTCTGGCAGTCCTCTCTGAGGTCTCCAAGCGTTTTGCTGGATCATTCCCAGTTGCTGCAAAGCCCGTTGCTGTCGAATCTGATTGTCCACGTACTTGAGTCTTGAACCTTCCATCTTGTCTCCGAAGCCGTCTTCTTCGCCTAAACTTTTGCTCGCGGATTTGATTTGGCCCAAGATGGAGTCTTTTAGGCACCGGAATTGCTTCGAGATTGTTTGGAGAGCTACGGCTGTGTAAGCCTTTGCGGAGCCAATTCCAGCTGCTTGTTCGAACCAAGAAATTACAATCTGCATCTGGTGATGGTATTGTCTGTACCTCTGCTCAACCTTTACAAACACATGTTTGGATACATAAGTAAACTTTTAAAGAAACAGAAGAAGAAATTGAACAGATTTTCATGTTCTTGAATATGGAAATTGCAGGGGAAAGTGATCTCTCTTTTTTGGCAGGCCTAAATAAAAGAAGTAAAAAATCGCAATCTAAGTATACTTGTAATAATGAAAACAGCACACGGTTGGAAAAGAACACATCTGACATGAAAATCAGATGATGGTAACCCTTTAATTTTTTAAATTCAACTTTAGATTTTAAAAGCTAGCTCCTTGTCATATATTCTTCTTACACAAAATATATAATAGGCCATATACCTCGTCAAGCATGTTAACAAGTTTCGCTTTCTTCATCTGAATTTCTTGTCTCTCTGCTGTACTAAGCTCAGTCGACCCACGTTTCGCACCGCTCTCTCCACCGCTTTGCCCGTCTTCGGCCGCCGCCGTCGATTTTCCATTAGTCTCTTGCTGACCATTAGCCCCCTTGTCGGATTCATTTCTACTATTTTCTGTTCCTTTCCCAACATTAGCAACTTCATCAAGAAGCTCCTGCACCACTTTCAGATACTTGGAACTCAACAGCACACTCTGCACCCCATTCACGGCGGCGGAAACGCCGGAATTCGACGACGGCGATCCTCCCGAAGAACCCTTAACATCACCACCGCCACGTGGAGTACCAGAGACAGCGGCCAAGACTGCAGCTTGAGTGGGAACCTCTCTGATTTCCTGCTTGAAACAACCATACCCGATCGTTGCTGGCTGCTGCTGAGAAGACAGGCTCAAAGAAAGTCCCTGATGAGAGCGTGAGACCTCACGCGCCTCCTGTATGTCCATATGCTGGTTGTATAGATTGTAGTGGACTCCCGGAAAGAAACCGTGGAGCGCCGACACACTTGGCTGCTGCTGTTGCGCTGACATGGCAGCTGCTACGGCGGTTGACTCGGAGCTGTGGAGGGGCACGCCGACAAAATGTTGAGTCTGCGACGGCGGCGCGTGGGAGAAGGGGAGTGAGTTTCCGGACGAGCTTGGGTTGAGGAATACGAAGTTGCTGCTGTTTGCAGCAGCTGGCGGCTGGTTGTCAGAGAATCCAACGTAGGCAGGATTCATGAAAACAAGGGTTTGTAATCCATCGCCGCCACTTCCTAGGATCTCCGAATTCCCATGAAAGTACGTACCCATCATCAATCTTGAAGAACAACAACATAAACACTCAATCATTACAACTGCGTATATATATATATAAAATAAAACGTCACATAATATATATACTACTCACTTACCTGTTGATGAAATTCCAGTTCTTGAAAATTAACGCACGACAATTTGACTAAAGAACGAATTAAATCAGTGCAAAACTCGGATGAATTACATGAACCCTGAAAAATTCATAGAATAATAGTAATAAATAAATTATCACTCCTTTAAAAAACACTTATCCCAAAAAGTCCAACACACTGTACAATCTACTTTTCTGCAAGTACCCCTTGGAGCTGCTGCTGCTATCTTGTATCAAGAAAAAATCAAGAATCCTATAATCACTATTAAAATAAATGAATAATAAAGTATATATAATTTAATTTCTTTTACATTTATATATTATATATATGATCGAGTGTTGAAGAAAGGGATTGGTGAGATTAATATATATATAGTTAATTAGCAAGTATATATAATTGGTGATGTACCAATCAGACCGTACACGTGCTTCTTCTTCATCATCATATATCTGCAGATCAATACTGAAAGTGATCATCATCATCAGCTAGAAATTATATATATATATATCATGAGGCAAGAAATTTAAGCAGTGTTAGAATATAGAGTTACATGAAAAAGATAGAAGACACACATCATATCATAAAACAGGAACAGGCAGGTATCCACAGAGAGATTTTGTTTATATGAAATATATATTTTAAAAAAAAAACATGTGGGTGCTTCCTTTAAATAATTTGTTGATATGAAACCAATTAGTCTCTGCAAACTCTTTTTTCCACTTGATGAGAGAGAGATGAAAAAACAAAGGGGGGGCTGGAAAAAGATGCCCACCTTTATTATTCACTCATTTATCCACACATTTATTATCTTTTCGTTCGAAGCCATTGAGATCGGGCAATGGCAAACATATATATTATTCCGTACTCATTTATATATATAAGTCATATTTTCTTTTTGTTTGTTTTTTAATTTAAATATATAGGTTTGCACTGTATATATTTTTAACTAGGCGTGTTATACCGTACCGTACTGAATATCGTATAATGTATTAAAAATTATGGTATAAAAATATGTTATATTGATAACGTATCGAAAATCGGTATACCGAAATTATTTTTGGTACATATAAATAGTATACCGATCATACCAAAATTTTACGGTATACCGAAATTTCGGCACGGTATCGGTATATATCGTTTTATACCGAAAAAACCCTTATATTTTTAAAAAATTAAAATTTATTTTTTTTATATATATATTATATATTTTAAAATTTTTAATATTTTTTCGGTATATCGGTAGATACCGAAACTTTTAAAGTTCATACCATTACCGTACCGAAAAAATTCGGTATTATTACCGTACCATACGAAAATCTTCGGTATATCAAAATTCTGTAAATTCGATATTTTTTTGGGTACGGTAACTTTGGTATACCGAAAATTCGATATTTTTCCTCACCCTTATTTTTAACGATGTTTATTTTTTTACTAATATATTCTTATTACCTTCGCTTCGTTTTGGAAGACGTGCATTTTTTTTTATGAATGAATTAAAATTAAATAGACATAAAATACGAATTTATATATTATTTGTTCTTTCACTTATTTTTTTATATGTATGAAAGAAGAAAAAATTATATAATCGAGACAAAGAGAGTGTATTTTTTTTATTTTTGATAAACTTACTTGCCTATTTCTTTATCTTAATTGTTCGTATATATTTAATTAATTCAATAAATGATTATGAGTTTTTCGAACCCGGTTATGTGCTAATTTTAAAAAATGTTACTAAAAATAAAAACTATAGTATATTGATACCCGGAGGAGGAAATCACTTCAACTCCTCGATGACCCTAAGATGAAAGCTCGTCCCTAATCAACTAGGACCAGCTCAGAAGCTCGGCCAAGCTCCCCCACTATAATTACCAGCTCGGGTCGGGAGTTCGGCCTCGGAAGCTCGGCCAAGCTCCCCCAATATAATTACCAGCTCGGGTCGGGAGCTCGGCCAAGCTCCCTCACTATAATTAGCAGCTCGGGTCGGGAGCTCGGGAGTTCGGCCAAGCTCCCCCACTATAATTACCAGCTCGGGTCGGGAGCTCGACCTTGGGAGCTCGGCCAGGCTCCCCCACTATAATTACCAGCTCGGGTCGGGAGCTCAGCTCGGGAATTTGGGAGCTCAGCTCGGCCCTGATGTCAGTAGGGAGTTAGCTTGGTAGATTGGTTCGGCAACCTTGGCGAGCTAGCTAGGATGTTAGGATCAGTGTTTAAAGTGACTCCAAGGAGAGCAGCAATATAAAGTCCTAGCTAGTGATTACAGTTCAGCTCGGATAAGATGTACAGATCAATAGTTCCTTTATCGAATGAGATTCAGACGAGATCTTCGCCTATATATTTGGGATCGTGATCCCGGAATTCTCGGGTTCTTGATTAGGAAGGTAAGCGCAATGTCCGGAGCCCTCTCCTATAAATACCAGGTTTATTTTCATTATTGATCTTAATTCTTCACTCGTGTGCACACACTACTCTCTATATTTCGCTATCCTAGCATCTGACTTGAGCGTCGGAGGGAATATGCCGGAACACCTTCCGGCCCCCCCTTTACACTCTTGTTCGTGATTTCAGGCCAGCAGCAGCTCATCATTCATTGGAGGAGTTTCGTTAGCTCATCCAAGGAGATCACATTATTGAGGTATATCAATTGGCACCGTCTGTGGGAAGTTCGAGTTAAGGCGTAGATATGGCAGGAAGAGGAAGAGGAAGGGGAAGAGGGAATGTGGCAGACATGACTGTAGATCAGCTCAGCCAGTTCATCTCTCAAACGGTGCAAGCAGCCATGGGTCAGAATCCACCACCTCCACCCGTAGGTCAACCAAACCCAATGGATGCGGTATGGGAAGAGATCAGGAGACTGGGTCGTCAAGTCGGAGGTCGGCCTGGGCCTATACAGAGGGAAAGCCCTTTTGCTCGGGCTATTCTAGATGAAGAACTCCCTCCAAATTTTAAACAACCTACTTTAGGGGAGTATGATGGGAGCTCAGATTCGGAGGAGCATTTGGGAAGATTTGAAAATGCAGCTCTGTTACATAGATATTTGGATGCAATTAAATGTTGGGTTTTTCTCACTACTCTGGTAAGATCAGCTCAACAGTGGTTCAACCTCCTACAACCTGGTAGTATTAGGAGTTTTAATGACTTCAGTTCAGCTTTTCTACACCAATATGCGAGTAGCAAGAAATATTTGAAGACTTCTCTCAGTTTGTTTAATCTGAAGCAAGCTGAGGTAGAACCCTTGCATGAGTATGTTCAGTGCTTTAACACAGCAGCTCTGGAAGTACCTGCTGCCACTGCTGACTCCTTGGTGAATTCTTTCACGCAAGGGTTGAGGGGAGGGGAGTTTTTTAAATCATTGGTTAAGAAGCCTCCTTTGACTTATGATGAGCTCCTTAGCCGAGCTGAGAAGTATGTGAATTTGGAGGATGCACAGAGACTAAGAAGGCAGGAAGGAACGTCTGGGAGTAAGTCCGAAAGTAAATTAGGAGTAAAGGCGGAAGGAAGAGTGGAAAGTGGGAGAAAGAGGGCAGCGGAAGAATCAAGCAAAGGAAAAGGGCCTTATCCTTATGTACCTTTTTCAGTGAGCTTGGAAAAAGCGATGCAGATATGTGAGAAAAGACAAGTGCTTGCGAGACCCCGGAATGCTGAAAGAGGCCCGCGGTTGCCTTCATCTAATAAATTCTGTGATTTTCATCAAGAATATGGACATTTCACTAATGACTGCCAGAGGCTAGGGGAGGAGGTGCAAAGAATTATTTCTGAAGATGCTCGAATCCGGGCTGAGCTGACTCGGAGAGCAAACCCTCCTCGTCAAGGCCGAGCTCCTCAATGGAGGAACTAGGGAAATTAGGGAAGGGTAAACCAACCTGATCCTCAAAGAAGAGCTCCACGAAATGGTCAGGAAGATAGAGTTGAGCAAATTGCAAATCACCCTCATAGAGGCATGATCAATATGATTTCAGGAGGCACTACGGATGGAGATTCAGGAAGGGCTCGCAAAGCCCATGGGCGCAGGTTGGAAAATTTCGAGGTAAGTGCTCAGCTCGGCTGTCCCGCTGATCCGAACATTAGTTTTGGAAGGGAAGATTTAAAGGATCTTGTGATACCTCATAATGATCTTTATTAGTCACATTGACCATAGCTAATTATGATGTGGCTCGCATCTTTATGGATACTGGGAGCTCAGTGAACATTATCTTCAAAGAAACACTTGACCAGATGAAATTAGAAGGATTTGAGTTGGACCCAATCACCACGGCATTGTATGGATTCACGGGCCATGCTTTGCAACCCCTGGGACAAATTGTGCTCCCATTGTCTCTTGGAAGAGGAGAGCAGAGAGTAACCAAGATGGCTTGCTTCACAGTGGTGGATGCACCATCCTCTTTCAATGGAATCTTGGGACGCCCTTCCCTGAGCAATTTCCGAGCTGTGGCTTCCACTTACCACCAGAAGTTGAAGTTCCCAAGCGAAAAAAAAGTGAGGGTTGTTCGGGCTGATCAAAAGGCAGCTCGGTTATGTTATGTGAACGAAGTAAAGGTTGATGCAAAGAGAAGTAGGAGGGAGGTAGGAATGGTTTCAATAGACCGGGCACCAAGAGTGTTTGGTCAAAAAGTGTTTTTGGTGTCTGAAGAAGGTCATGAGAAGGTTGAGTTAAGTCCTGGAGCTCATATTGTGAAGTTAACTGCAGATCTCAGCTCCTCAGTGAAGCAAAGCTTGGTCGATTGCTTGAAGAAGAACAAAGATGTTTTTGCTTGGTCTGTTTCAGAGCTCCAGAGGGTTAGTGCAGACATTATGGTTCATCGACTCAACATTCTTGCGGGAGCAAGGCCGATAAAGCAGAAGAAGAGACACTTTGGACCTGAAAAGGATAAAGTTATTAAGAAAGAGGTGGATGAGCTCCTTAGGGCAGGTCACATTAGGGAAGTGCAGTTCCCTACTTGGTTGTCGAATGTGGTCCTTGTCCCTAAGAGTTCAGGCAAGTGAAGGATGTGTGTTGATTTCCGAGACTTAAATAAGGCGTGCCCAAAATATTGTTATCCACTGCCTCGAATTGATCAGTTGGTTGACTCTACGGCAGGTCATCAATATTTGTGTTTCATGGATGCATATCAAGGGTACCACCAAATTCCTATGGCAGAGGAAGATCAAGATAAAGTAAGTTTCACCACCTCTCATGGAACTTTCTGTTACAGAGTGATGCCTTTT
The DNA here is from genome assembly GCF_033568475.1 of Henckelia pumila. Lineage (NCBI taxonomy): Eukaryota > Viridiplantae > Streptophyta > Magnoliopsida > Lamiales > Gesneriaceae > Henckelia > Henckelia pumila. Next base: position 108,900,669 of record NC_133121.1, read on the forward strand.
GGTTTAAAGAATGCAGGGGCTACTTATCAGAGACTCATGGACAGAGTGTTTTCTTCCCAGGTAGGGAGAAATGTGGAAGTCTATGTGGATGATATCCTGGTAAAGTCTCAAGATGATGAGGGTTTGATTACTGACTTGAGGGAGACCTTTGCCACGCTCAGGTCTTACGAAATAAAGCTCAATCCTGAGAAATGTGTGTTTGGAGTAAGAGGAGGCAAGTTTTTGGGATACATGGTTACTGAAAGGGGAATTGAGGCTAACCCGGAGAAAGTGCAAGTTATCCGATCCATGTCTCATTCTAGAAATCTGCAGGAAGTTCAAAGGTTGGCAGGGAGGATAGCGGCTCTATCTCGGTTCATATCCAGATCAGCTCATAGAAGTTTACCTTTCTTCAGGGTTCTTCGGAGAGCTAAGAAGTTTGAGTGGGATGTTGAATGTGGGAAGGCGTTTGAGGATCTAAAAAATTATTTAGCCGAACTTTCTGTGTTGTCTAAGGCGGTTCCAGGTGAACCGTTGTACATCTACCTATCGGAGGGTATAGTTCAGTACCCCATCTATTTCTTCTCACACGCTCTTAAGGGTGCTGAGCTCCGGTATTCGGAGGTCGAAAAGTTGGCCCTTGCTCTTGTTATGACGACCAGAAAGCTCAGACCTTATTTCCTATCACATCCTATTGTAGTGTTAACTAATAGTCCTATTGGAAGGATATTAACTCATGCTGACATTTCGAGATGATTGGTGAAGTGGACTATTGAACTCAGCGAATATGATATTCAATATGAATCAAGAGCAGCGATTAAAGCTCAAGCATTGGCTGATTTCTTAGCTGAAACAAAACACATGGAAGAACAGGGCTTATGGAAGGTGTATGTTGATGGTTCTTCTAACAGTGAAGGATGTGGAGTGGGGGTGCTGCTGATATCCCCTCATGGAGATGAGATCAGGTTAGCAGTTAGGTTGGATTTTCGAGCTTCTAATAATGAGGCAGAATATGAGGCCGTGTTAATTGGCCTCCGAGCAGCTAAGCAAGTTGGAGCAGCTACGGTGCACCTCTACTTTGATTCACAATTAGTAGCTCAGCAGGTGAATGGAACGTACGAAGTTAAAAATGAAAAGTTGAAGGAATACATGAGAATGATAGAGGAAGTTTGGGGTCTCTTTGATGAGATAATGTTTGAACAAATTCCGAGGGAAAGAAATGAAAAGGCCGATTCTCTTGCCAATATGGCTAGCTCACTTCATAATTGGAAAAACAGAGAGGTAGTCATGCAAGTGGAATTAACACCCTCTGCTGAGCTCACATCATTAGCTCAGGAGGGGAGTGACTGGAGAAAATAGCTCTTGGAATACATGGAGAAGGGTGAATTACCAAAGGATCCAAAGAAGGCATACCAGTTGAAGTAGAAGAGTCTCCGCTTTGTGAGGATGGAGGGAGTTCTTTATAAGAGGTCATTTTCTGGACCTCTTCTCAAATGTTTGAGCCCTAAGGAAGCTCATTATGTCCTGAAAGAGATACACGAGGGGTGTTGCGGCAAGCACTTGGGTTCTTATTCTCTAGCCCGTAAAGTGCTCTTTGCAGGATATTTTTGGCCAACTATTCTAAAAGAGGCTCTATCCTTGGTGGCTTCCTGTGATAGTTGTCAGCGACATAGCAGACTTCAGCACCAGCCAGCGACATTAATGAAGGGGATAGTGGCAGCATGTCCCTTTGATCAGTGGGGAATTGATATTGTGGGTCCTTTCCCTCCAGCCCCAGCTCAAAAAAAATTCTTATTGGTTGCCATTGATTATTTCTCCAAGTGGGTAGAGGCGGAGGCCTTGGCGCGAATTACTGAAGGAGAAGTTCTGAAGTTTATGTGGAAAAATATCGTGTGCAGGTTTGGAGTACCTAGAAAGCTCATTTCTGACAATGGAAGACAATTTCAGGGAGCTCGGGTACAAGCTTGGTGTAAAGAGATGAAAATTCAACAGCACTTCACATCTGTCCATTATCCTCAAAGCAATGGTCAAGTGGAGGTGACTAACCGGTCTTTGGTGCAAAGCTTGAAGACGCGCTTGGGAAAAGCCCAAGGTGTGAGGCCTCGGTTCTAATCTTCTATTCTTAAGATAATATAAACAATTATCATACACCATCTATAAGATAATGCAACAAGTAAAAAAAAAAAATTATTTTTCTGGTGAACAGTGCTGCGCTCGATCCTATAAAAGTCCAGGATTGAGCGCACCAAATTTCAAAATTCTCTGCCGAGAAAAAGCAGTGTGCCGCGCTCGATCCGGCAAAAAGCCAGGATCGAGCGCACCATTTTGTGAAACTCTCTGCCTCGGAAATCACAGGGGCCGCGCTCGATCCTGCAATAACCTAGGATCGAGTTGCCCAGAAAATTTCAGAACATGGAATGCCTTTCCTTACAAACTCAATCCAATAAATAATCATAACAACATGCATCAATCCAAATTCATACATAATCTCGACTACTCGATACAACAAGATACAACCAAGGTTTGAGTCTAGTAATTACTTCAAAACATAACTAGATTCGCATGCATTACAAAACATCAAAAGTTCGAATACATTCGACTTCTAAAAACCAAGCCTCACTTCTAATCTCTCGATCCTCTGTCCACGTGGTCTCTGACTGGTACCTGCCCCACCTGTTGCCAAGTACACATACAAACAAAGACAACAGCCGGATAATCCGGTGAGAATTGATATTCCCAATAAAAGAGACTAACATGCTATCAAATAAACATATCAAGTCATAATATGAATTCATTCTTCATATAATCAATTAATCCAATCAAGTACTGAATTAAAATGATATGCATCTCTTTAAAACTTCTGGATTATCAGACTCAGATAATCGAATGAAATTCTTCTATTCTTTCTTTCTTTCTTCAGTTTGGGATCCCGAGGTTAAAACATCCTACAATCACACCGACTTCCCTCTCGAAGTGAACGAGGCATATTTTAATCCTCTAGACTCCAGAGCATTATAGTGAGTTAAACAACGAAGTAGTAAATCGCCTACCAAGTCACTCGACTACAATCTCTAGATCGTCTAATTCAAAATAAATAATCAATTCGGCTCAATATGAATGCACATGATTCTAATGCATTCAAATAACAATTCAGACATATATTCAAATAAGCACATAAACATGCAATATGTGATTTCTTCTAGGACACTCGAATCAATCCGGATTTGAGTTAATCGTCCTATTCCATTCCAAAGTCATCTTATACCTTTCTTCGTGTTGTTCACAGTCGTCGATCTGTAAAACAACAATTCTCAATCAAAATTCCTTCAATCAAAATCTATCCAAATCCATCGAGAAATAAAGAATAACATCGACACTATACCGGCTCAACTCTCCAACTGATCAAAGCTGTAAGGCTCTCAACTTCCAGGACTTCAAATCAATCTATCAGAAGAAGTCATAGTGATCAAAATCGATATCAAAATTCATATCAAACTCGGTATAACTCAAAACATCAAACAGATATCCAAATCTCAAACTGACGGCATAACGGCTATAACTGATCAAACCGGAAATGCAGACAACAAAACAACAACTCAATAAACTCATTCCAATCCTCAAACCTTAATTTCAACACAATCCCAACACATCATGTAAGGCCCGAAATTATTTAATTTTAATCCGAGAATATTTAATTTGGGAATATTTAGAGTTTAGAATTAAATTCTAATATTTTTAAATGAATAAGGATTGAAATTGAATTAAATCGCTTTTCCGGTGACTGAATTGTAAATAGCCAAAAGTTCAGGAACTAAACTGCAATTTGGCTAATATATATCTCAACTCACCTTTAATATATTTGATTCCAACGTGAAGCATCAGAAGAAATGGAAGAACGGCTGAAACCCCAAGACACCATTTTTTATCCGAAAAAGCTTCGATATCTCGCGCTCCGGTTGTCAAAAATTCCAGATAAATATATATCTGCGATCACCGCTCCGAGACCTTCGTTTTGGTACAAGTTTCATTCATCTTTCTCAGACTTTATTTGTATGTTGGAGATGGAAATTTATGATTTTAAGATATAAGCAATTATGAGCTGTACCGATTACGTATTCGCAGACGGTTCGGAAAAAGACTATCGTTCGGATTTTATATGATTTTATGAAGCAAAATTCGAACCCTACCCTATCTGATTATGATGCTTTTGATGATATTGATATGAGATTATAAGTGATCTTGATTGTTGGATTGTTTTGGATATTGTTTGGATTGCCGGTTTGTAGCCGTTACACCGTCGATTCGCAAAATGTCAAGACTTTGATATTATTGATTAAAAGGAGCATGGTTTGAGTTGCATCTGATCTTTTTAGTTATTTGATATGTTATTTCTCAGCTTTCATTCAAAGATTGACGATTCGAGAATCCCGATTCGAACCGAGAAAGAGTTGAAGCAAGGTTTGCTAGTATTGTATTTGAAATGAAGTTGAGAAGCTGAGCAGATTTTGACATGTTGTTGTTGATTGTATTTACAGATTTGAAGTACTTTCAGACTCGACATCGAAAGGTATAAATGATAGCTATCCAGATGGGATAGAACCCTTGAGATAGCTATTATTCTCGAGTAAATCATATACGTTCTTGCTATTGTTTTGTTATGTGCTTCTATGTGATTTATATGAGTTTTGATGCTTTGTTTAATTATGTGATTACATGTTCAAGATGTTTTACAGTCTTTAATTCATACAGCTTATGTTGCATTCATCTTGAACTCCAGCCTGTAAAGCATAAAAGGCAGATTAGCCTAGAGTGTGAAATGACATTTGGAGAATTATAGTTGAGTGGCATGGATTTCAGCCTTCGCTTTCAGAGCCAGAAGACTCTCTATAATTGCACCAAAGTCATAGGATTAAAATACTTGATGCCGCCTCGATTGGGAGTGTCGGCGGTTTGATAGTTATTTTATTCCTCGAGATCCCAAAGAACCAAGCTTTATTGATATCAGCTTTGATAGCCTATTCTTCAAACATGCATTGCATTTATTTTATAGCATTAGATGAGATGCTATTGTTATTGCATGTTTTGTTATTTATACTGGGATTTTATTCTCACCGGAGGTATCCGGCTATTGCTTTGTTTTGTATGTGTGCATGACAATAGGTGGGGCAGGAGCTGGTCAAAAAAGACAGGGATAGCTCGAGATAGAGTCTTAGAATGTGAGGATACGGGTTGTAGCAGCAAGACATGTACTTTGAGTGGATAAACATGTTAGAAAAGAATACAAGAATGTTGTATAAGTTGTTAACTACATGTGTAACTGGTGTAGGAAAACTTATTAGAGATTATTAGATTGCATGTTTATTATTTTGGAGCTTGTATCAAAGTATGTGGATGTATGTTTCAAGTTTGACAGCAAAAATCTTCCCTGCATTTTTTGGAAAATGTAGCCCGCTCGATCGGTAGAAATTCACCGATCGAGCGAGGCCAAGAATCCCTGGACCCGAGAGCTTCTAGTTTGAACTCGCTCGATCGGGCAGCTTTCTCCGATCGAGCGAGACACTGTAGCTTTAAAAAAAAAAAATAGCTCTTGGTTCTTTATATCCTTTATGTACTTGATTAATTGTTAATTCTAATAAATTGCCCTAAGATAAGATTAGTAACCCGGGTCCCAACAGTAGGTGGTATCAAAGCATAAGTTTCTGGATTTAGATAAAAGTTAATGAGCGGGGTAGATTGAGTCTGTCTGATTGTTTGATCTTATGACATGAGATGACATGTTGTATTTGATTATGTGCACTATATGCTAGCATGCTTTATATTGCAAGATTTATATAATTGCATGATTGTGTGCTTTTATTGCTACTGCATGCTATATATGCAATTGTATTCCAGATTATCCTCAGTCAGAACCTGAATTCTCATGAGAATGCATGAGAATGCTTATCAGAGAAGGATGGAATAAATTGCTGCATGTGATATTGTTTATGGACTAATATGTTTGACAATCAGATATGCCTCCCCGTAAAGAACCGGCCATTAGACAGCCATTAGTGGTTCCTCCAGCTGAACCAGCACCAGTCCCACCGCCAGTTGTTGAAACTCAGAATGCACAGGGTAGTACATCTGCTGACCCTATGGATCCTACTGCTACTCCAATGGAGACTTTACTAAAGCGATTTCAGTCATTCAAACCGCCAAAATTAAAAGGAACAGAAAACTCAGTTGATTGTGAAAATTGGCTTGAAGATATAGAACAGCTGTTTGAATCACTCGACTATACCGATGATCGTTGTATCCGACTAGTAATACATCAACTTCATGATGTTGCCAAAAGTTGGTGGATTACTACAAAACGGGCATTGGAACAACGAGGTACGATTATCACCTGGACTGTCTTTAAAATTGAGTTCTATCAACGTTTCTTTCCAGTCTCCTACAGGAAGGATAAGGGTGATGAATTTGCCAATCTAAGGCAAGACAACTTGAATATTGAGGAATATGTGGCCAAATTTTCAAGTCTTTTGAAGTTTGCTCCACATATAGCAACAATTGATGAAGCAATGGCAGATCAGTTTATCAATGGCCTTAATCCAGATGTGTTTACCTTGGTGAACAGTGGACGACCTAATACGTTTGCCGATGCTTTGAACAAAGCTTAGAGAGCAGAAGCGGGGTTATTACGACAACGAGGAACACCGTTCATTCCCCAGCCATTTCCACAGCTTGTATCAGCATCACTTCCACAGAATCCGCCACAGTTTCAGCAACCATCTCTCAGAGTTGAGGGAGGAAGCAGTGGCAGAAAGGATTCTAGATTCAGGCCAAAAGGGAAGCAATTCAAGAGGGCAAGCAGTAGTTCTTCCAGTTCTAGTGGACAGAGACAGTTTGGTACAGGTCAGAGAACTGGTGAATCAGGAGTGTTTTGTGGTAAGTGTGGTGGACGACATGCTATCGATCAGTGCAAAGGTGTATTAGGTAATTGCAATATTTGTCGCCAACCAGGTCACTATGCCAAAGTATGCCCCCAACGAGCTATCGGTGAAAGTTCTTCTCGACTAGCACCTCAGGAAGAAAGGCAATCAGTGCATTCATTCCAGCCTCAGCAACCTCAGCAACAACCCAGAGTAGGAGGAAGCCAGACTGTTACTCAACCTTCTAGACAACAGGCTCGAGTCTTTGCACTTACTGAGGAACAGGCTCAGGCAGCACCTGACGATGTCATAACAGGTAACTGCTCTATTTATGGTTATCCTGCCTATGTTTTGATAGATACAGGTGCATCACATACATTCATCTCTGAAAAATTTTTTATGATGCATTATTTATCGTCTGAGCCATTGCCTACTGTTGTTTCTATTTCATCACCTTTGTGTGAAGGTATTATCTCTGTTCGAATGATTCGAAATTGTGCGTTGCAATATGATACGAATGTGATTGATCTAGATTGTATAGTACTTGGATTATCAGATTTCGATTGTATTGTTGGTATAGACATGTTAACCAAGTACATGGCAACTGTAGATTGTTTCCAGAAAGTGGTTCGATTTAGACCAGAAATGGCATCTGAATGGAAATTCTACGGTAAGGGTTCTCGAGCCAAGATCCCTTTGATATCTGTGTTATCTATGACCCGTTTATTACAGAGAGGGGCAGAAGGATTTCTAATTTATGCAGTCGATGTATTAAAATCCAGTCCAGTAGTAACAGATATTCCAGTTGTGCATGAATTTGCTGATGTATTTCCTGATGAAATTCCTGGTTTACCTCCATTTCGAGAGATAGATTTCAGTATCGATTTAATGCCAGGTACGCAACCAATATCCAAAGCTCCTTACAGAATGGCACCTATTGAATTGAAGGAGTTGAAGGATCAACTGGAAGATTTGTTGGCTAAGGGGTACATTAGGCCAAGCGTTTCACCTTGGGGCGCTCCGGTACTATTTGTACGAAAGAAAGATGGTTCAATGCGATTATGCATCGATTATCGTCAATTGAACAAGGTAACAATCAAGAATAAATATGCACTGCCTAGAATAGATGATTTTTTTGATCAACTACAGGGTTCGAGTATCTATTCTAAGATTGATTTGCGATCTAGATATCATCAGCTGAGAGTACGAGATGAAGATATTCCAAAAACTGCTTTCAGAACAAGGTATGGACATTATGAATTCATCGTCATGCCTTTTGGTTTAACCAATGCTCCTGCAGTATTTATGGGATTGATGAATAGAGTATTTCAGAAATATTTAGATGATTTTGTCATTATCTTCATTGATGATATCTTGATATATTCCAAGAATGTACATGAGCATGCTGAACATCTCAGAATCATTTTACAGACGTTGAGAAATGAAAAATTATATGCCAAGTTATCGAAATGTGAATTTTGGTTGCAGAAAGTTGTGTTTCTAGGGCATATTATTTCAGGTGATGGGATTTCAGTGGATCCAAGCAAGGTCGAGGCTGTCTTGAATTGGCCTAAACCTACATCAGTGCCAGAAATACGGAGTTTTATGGGCTTGGCAGGTTATTATAGACGCTTTATCAGAGATTTTTCTAGCATTGCAAAGCTTATTACGCAATTGACTCAGAAAAATAAGCCGTATGTCTGGACTGAAGCCTGTGAAACTAGTTTCTTGGAATTAAAGAAGAGGCTTACAAGTGCACCTGTCTTGACGATTCCATCAGGTACGGGTGATTTTGTCGTATACTGTGATGCTTCTCACAAGGGTTTGGGTTGTGTGCTTATGCATCGAGGGCATGTTATTGCTTATGCTTCGAGACAGATAAAGCCACACGAGACTCGATATCCTCCTATCCATGATTTAGAGCTTGCCGCTATTGTCTTTGCATTGAAGATATGACGACATTATTTATATGGTGAGAAGTTTGAAATCTTTTCGAATCACAAAAGTTTGAAATATCTGTTTTCGCAATCAGAATTGAATATGAGACAGCGTAGATGGCTTGATTTACGGAAAGATTTCGATTGCAAGATTAAATATTATCCAGGAAAATCTAATGCAGCTGCAGACGCCTTAAGTAGAAAGGTATGTTCTTTATCCTTGTCTACGATAGGTGTATCTCAATTGGTGGAAGATTGTTGTATTTTTGGATTAATATTTGAAACAGATATGTGACCTATTCGTGTTTGTGCTATAAGAGCTGAGCCAGAACTGTTAATGAGAATCAAAGAAGCACAGAAAGAGGATCAGAATATTCAGAAGTCTATTGCTATGGTCAGATCTGGTCATCAATCTGAATATCAGGTCAGTGCTGATGATTTTTTATATGTGAATAACAGACTTGTTGTTCCAGATGTTTCAGACTTGAAACAGCAGATATTGAAAGAGGCTCACAGCAGTCGATTCAGTATTCATCCTGGTGGCAGAAAAATGTATAATGATCTGAAAATGCAGTATTGGTGGAAACAGATGAAGTCAGATGTGACCAAATTTGTATCCAGATGTTTGAATTGCCAACAGGTAAAAGCAGAAAGAAATAAACCAAGTGGTCTATTGCAGAGTCTATCGGTTCCAAAATGGAAATGGGATCACATTTCCATGGATTTCGTTATACAGCTACCACGTTCATCCAGAGGGTGCGATGCCATTTGGGTGATTATTGATCATTTGACGAAATCAGCATGTTTTATTCCGTACAGAATGACGTACAGACATGATCAGATGACAGAAATCTACGTCAGAGAAGTGGTAAGATTACATGGTGTGCCTAAATCTATCGTTTCAGATCGAGACCCTAGATTTACATCACACTTTTGGCATAGCTTGCAACAAGCTCTTGGTACTCAATTGCACCTGAGTACAGCTTATCATCCTCAAACAGACGGACAGTCAGAGCGGACTATCCAAACACTTGAGGATATGTTGAGAGCTATAGTACTAGATTTTGGTACTAGTTGGCAAGATTCATTACCACTTGCAGAATTTTCTTATAATAATAGCTATCAGACGAGCATTGAGATGGCTCCTTTTGAAGCATTGTACGGAAAGAAATGTAGATCACCATTGTATTGGGATGATATCTCAGACGTACCAGATGTTGGACCAGATATGATCCGAGAAATGACTGAAAAGGTGAAGCTTATTCAGAAAAGAATGAAAACAGCTCAGGATAGACAAGCAAAGTATGCAAATATCAGATGACGACCTCTATCTTTTGATCAGGGAGACAGAGTTTTCTTGAAGATTTCTCCATTTAGAGGTACAGTCAAATTTGGCAAGAGAGGAAAGTTATCTCCACGTTTTATTGGTCCATATGAGATTATCGAGAAGATAGGCGATCTTGCTTATCGACTCGCTCTACCATCTTTGTCTGGTATTCATAACGTATTCCATGTCTTTATGCTACGGAAGTATCAGCCTAATCCTTCCCATATTCTTCAGCCTGATGAAGCTGAACTTGACGAGACTCTCAGTTATTTTGAGCAGCCTATTCAGATTCTTGATCGCAAAGATAAACAGCTCAGAAACAAGACAATTCAACTAGTCAAAGTTCAGTGGAGTCGACATGGCACTGAAGAAGCGACTTGAGAGACTGAGTCAGACATGAGACAAAGATTTCCAGAGTTGTTTCATTGATGTGAGTTCTTATTCTGCTTTATGTTATTTCTTTCTATTATGTGTATACAGATTGTCTATACAACTTGCTTATGATTTTAAGGATGAACTCATGTCTTAGTGAGGGAGAAATGTAAGGCTCGGGATTATTTAATTTTAATTTGAAAATATTTAATTTGGGAATATTTAGAGTTTAGAATTAAATTCTAATATTCTTAAATGAATAAGGATTGAAATTGAATTAAATCGCTTTTCCGGTGACTGAATTGTAAATAGCCAAAAGTTCAGGGACTAAACTGCAATTTGGCTAATATATATCTCAAATCACCTTTAATATATTTGATTCCAACGTGAAGCATCAGAAGAAAATGAAGAACGGCTGAAACCTCAAGACACCATTTTTGATCCGAAAAAGCTTCGATATCTCGCGCTCCGGTTGTCAAAAATTCCAGATAAATATATATCTGCGATCACCGCTCCGAGACCTTTGTTTTGGTACAAGTTTTATTCATCTTTCTCAAACTTTATTTGTATGTTGAAGATGGAAATTTATGATTTTAAGATATAAGCAATTATGAGCTGTACCGATTACGTATTCGCAGACGATTCGGAAAAAGACTATCGTTCGGATTTTATATGATTTTATGAAGCAAAATTCGAACCCTACCCTATCTGATTATGATGCTTTTGATGATATTGATATGAGATTATAAGTGATCTTGATTGTTGGATTGTTTTGGATATTGTTTGGATTGCCGGTTTGTAGCCGTTACGCCGTCGATTCGCAAAATGTCAAGACTTTGATATTATTGATTAAAAGGAGCATGGTTTGAGTTGCATCTGATCTTGTTAGTTATTTGATATGTTATTTCTCAGCTTTCATTCGAAGATTGACGATTCGAGAATCCCGATTCGAATCGAGAAAGAGTTGAAGCAAGGTTTGCTAGTATTGTATTTGAAATGAAGTTGAGAAGCTGAGCAGATTTTGACATGTTGTTGTTGATTGTATTTACAGATTTGAAGTACTTTCAGACTCGACATTGAAAGGTATAAATGACAGCTATCCAGATGGGATAGAACCATCGAGATAGCTATTATTCTCGAGTAAATCACATACGTTCTTGCTATTGTTTTGTTATGTGCTTCTATGTGATTTATATGAGTTTTGATGCTTTGTTTGATTATGTGATTACATGTTCAAGATGTTTTACAGTCTTTAATGCATACAGCTTATGTTGCATTCATCTTGAACTCCAGCCTGTAAAGCATAAAGGACAGATTAGCCTAGAGTGTGAAATGACGTTTGGAGAATTATAGTTGAGTGGCATGGATTGCAGCCTTCGCTTTCAGAGCCAGAAGATTCTCTATAATTGCACCAAAGTCAGAGGATTAAAATACTTGATGCCGCCTCGATTGGGAGTGTCGGCGGTTTGATAGTTATTTTGTTCCTCGGGATCCCAAAGAACCAAGCTTTATTGATATCAGCTTTGATAGCCTATTCTTCAAACATGCATTGCATTTATTTTATAGCATTAGATGAGATGCTATTGTTATTGCATGTTTTGTTATTTATACTGGGATTTTATTCTCACCGGAGGTATCCGGTTATTGCTTTGTTTTGTATGTTTGCATGGCAATAGGTGGGGCAGGAGCTGGTCAGAAAAGACAGGGATAGCTCGAGATAGAGTCTTAGCATGTGAGGATACGGGTTGTAGCAGCAAGACATGTACATTGAGTGGATAAACATGTTAGAAAAGAATACAAGAATGTTGTATAAGTTGTTAACTACATGTGTAACTGGTGTAGGAAAGCTTATCAGAGATTATTAGATTGCATGTTTATTATTTTGGAGCTTGTATCAAAGTATGTGGATGTATGTTTCAAGTTTGACAGCTGACCGGCTAAATCGGTGTGATATAAATCTACTGGCAAGCGTACCAGGTCAAGTAATAGTAAAGTGGACAGAGAGTCCAAGTATCGATCCCACAGGGACTGCAGTCAATTCTCAAGAATTAATTATTTTACTTAATCTAGACAAAATAATAGAAGGATTTTGAATTAAATAAAATAAGAATATAAAATAAAAACTGATTAAGAAATAAGAATAAAAATAACTGAAGATAAAAATAATTAAGACAAAGACAACCAAGACACACGTAGGGACCGAACAAATCACGTAACATGTAATCGATTCAGGACTCAGATTTAATCTTAATTCACAGGAATTCTCCTAATTTGTTCAAAGGTCTATTTCTAGAACAATCAAACCTATTCAAATATTGATGAACTAATCTTTCGTAATTCTAATCAAATTTGAATGCATTAAATATTTGTGAAAATTTAGTTTACACCTAAACCGCACACTGAAACCGAATTCTATTTCTAGTCGGTTTTACAATATGTTAATTATCAGAGTGATCGAAATCAAAACCTCCTCTGTCGATTTGGAATTGATTAACATGCAAGCAAACAGTTGATCAGACTATTCACAAGATAAATATAAATCTAACAATCAATAAAATAAAATCAACTCTGAAAAATCCCAAACAAACATCCAAGTTTTCTACATAAATTTGTTCGGCCCAATCACGCCGTCTTGGTTGAAAATAAACTACTCAATAATTAAAAATAATAATTCAAAAATAAAAATAAAAAGAAGAAAAGAAAGAAGAAATCTTCTCTCCCAAGCCTTGTAGCCGCCTCCTCTGTGTTGTGCGCGTTCTGAAACTTCGGAACCCTCAAAAATATGTTATATCTTGTATATATATGGTCCGGAACGCCTACCAATTAATTTTCTTCACAAAATAGGACTTTTTGGAGCACATATGACCCCCGAACACGCGCGAGTGCGCGGCATAGGCCTCACACGCGCGCAGCACATAAAAACAGAAGGCTGGACATGAAACTCGCGCGCGCGCGAGCTTGATTCTCGTGCGCGCAGTACAAAAATTCTGCATCGAGCGATGATTTTCAAAAATTCATATCTTGAGATTTAGCCGTCGGATTGAGCTGAAATTTGGACAGCAGCTTTCAAACATCTTGAAATATAATCTGAACGGTGAAGATCGGATTTGGAGCTCTCTAAAATTAAATTTGATTTTTTGAACAAAGCTGGTCCGGAATTCATTCTTCAAAAATATATTTTCCTACAAAATTAACCCAAGGAGTGAAATACACACACATGCACTAAAACACATAAAAACACATAAAAATAATATGAATGCACACAAAATAAACATAAAAATAACATGAAATAATGCATACAAAATGCACTTATCAACACCCCCATACTTAACTCTTGCTCGCCCTCGAGCAAGACATGCAAAAATAAAATGCAAACAAAAACATACGTAAGGACGATTCATAAATGTGCAAAGCCTCTGAGAAGTTTAATCATAAAACAAAAAACACAGACATGCTCTCAACTTTTCATAATACACCTTCGGTTTAACGTGAACGTGTGTGTATGAAATGTCATTCCAGTTTCATACAACTTAGACCGAATTCATTTCAAAACTGGTTGGCGACCTATGACAATTCAGTGCAAGTTTCACTCTTCAAGTGCCCATTCCTTCCAACGACCTCTAGACTAAACTCACTTCCCTTGAGATAATGAATTACACACCTCCGGATTTTGCACCCGGTAATGCATTAGCCCCAATAATTACCCGCTGACTTAGCTATAACTGACTAGGATACGAAAAATCATTCTATTTTTTTCTTTCTAATCCCCTCGTCTATAGCCCGGATGGAGCATCAATCCCATTGAATCCGCATACTTAGCCTTAAATTTAATTTTTTTTTTTAGGATTTTAATCCTTTCAAGGCCCGAATGAAATTGTATATAAATTTTTTCTAGGTGCGCCCATGTAGAGACCCTGCATGGAATCACCTACTAACTGGCAACTAATAGCATGCATTAAACTTAATACAAAAAAATACTTAACAGAGTAAAACGTGCGGAAACATAATTCATAAATTACATATCAGCTTAGTAACATAATCCAGGCTTAAATCTGTAGTGATACAACCAAATCGAAACCTTAAACAGTAAACATTATACAGCTATATCGAATCCTGCTGTAAAATAAAATCCTCAAGGCTCCTGCTCTCTAGTTCTGCCTTGAACTACCAGCTCCGTCCATCCTGCGACCTGCCCCATGGAATAGGGTGTCCAAGATAACAACTAGGACGTGAGCGCTAACGCCCAGTACATAGACATGAGTACACGTAAATATATGATGCATGCAACATGATGGCTGGTACAGGGTCATCTGAAAAATCATGCTCAGTACCGGCGCCACATAAGTGCTGCCACCGCACGGATCAATGCCCCCGCCGTCGCGGTACTCTCAGTGACAGACTATCGAATATAGAGCTGAGCGGCTCTATAGTCAGGTATAACAAGGTATAGGCTCAACGTGTATATGCACATGACATATGAATATAGAAAATGGTAAATCATATCTCATGTCATATAATAATGCCAAATAAATACAACATATAAACATGTATACTCGCTGGCAATCTCAGTCAATGTGTACGTACCTCTAGGCTAGTTCAAGTATAATAAGATCCTAGGTTCCAAGCCTATATTCAAAAGTTCACCGTATCACTACATAAATTCTATAAGCCTTAACTAAGCTAATAAGTACTCCCAAAACTTAAATAGATTCCCGGACCATACCTTCGTCCGTAGTTAGCCCTTTGAAGTCGCTAGTCCCAGATGACTATAACCACACCTTGGTTATTCCAGAACCTCTATTATAACTGATAGGGCCCTCAAGTGTATATCTCACACTATATAACTGAAGAAAGAAACTCGGGAATTCGTATTTAGAAATGAATCTGAGAAGCCCTATTTATAGGCAAAATTCCCGGCCAGGATCGGAACTTTCGATTTCAGGATCGGAGCTTCCGATCCAGCTCACTGCGTGCATGTGTGACACGTCGGGATCGGAACGTCCGATCGGGAGATCGGAGCTTCCGATCTGCCCTACGTTCAACACTTGTCAAAACTCGCGGCTGAGTCATCGAGCATTGCTGGCAGCTGGAGATCGAAACGTCCGTTCCAGGATCGGAGCTTCCGATCTCGGTGCTTCCGCTGAGCTTCCGATCCGTCCCAAAGTTAAAAGCCCATATTCCCTTCCGAAGTCCAATAACATTCCAAAATTACTAACCCTTAATCATGTTTAACATATTATTATCTTAAAATGGAATATGGGTTACTACATTCTTCCCACCTTTAGATATTTCGTCCGCGAAATAACATCTAAAGATAAATCAAGATAACAATATGAAACATCAAACCATGTTTTATTACAACAACTGTAATTACATCTTACATGGTAAATCAAAAGTACAAAGCAAACAACTCAGGATATGCCGCTTGCATACAACTCTCAGTTTCCCAAGTTGCTTCTTCAACGCCTCGGCGCTGCCACTGTACCATCACAAGTGGTATAGTCTTGTTCCGAAAAACTTTCTCCTTCCTGTCTAGGATACGGATTGGTCGTTCAACAAAAGACAGATCTGGCTCTAGCTGAATATCAGTAGACTGAATCACATGAGATTCATCAGCTATATACTGTCGAAGTAAAGACACATGAAAAACGTTATGTATACTGGAAAGATTTGGCGGTAAAGCCAAACGATATGCAACATCTCCGATCTTTTCCAGTATCTGGAAAGGCCTAATGAAACGAAGAGACAACTTGCCTTTCATGCCGAATCTCATCACCTTCCTGAAAGTTGATACTCGAAGGAACACATATTCACCAGACTCAAACTGAAGTGGCCTACGACGAATATTAGCATAACTGGCTTGTCTATTTTGAGAAACTTTGATCCTATGCTTGATCAAATCTACCTTGTCTACAATCTGCTGCACCAATTCAGGACCTTCGACTTGCCGTTCCCCGACTTCATCCCAAAATAACGGAGTACGACACCGTCGACCGTACAATGCCTCGAAAGGTGCCATATCAATACTACGATGATAACTGTTATTGTAGGCAAATTCGATCAAAGGTAACTGATCCTGCCAAGATAAGCCAAAATCCATGACAGAAGAACGTAGTATATCCTCAAACGTACGAATCGTCCGTTCTGACTGCCCGTCAGTCTCCGGATGATATGCAGTGCTCAAACTCAGAGTGGTACCCAACGCCTCCTGAAAACTACCCCAAAATCATGAGGTAAATCGCGGGTCTCTATCACTGACTATGCTCACTGGAATCCCATGTAATCGCACTATCTCCTGGATGTATAAACGTGCCATGCGATCATAAGAATACTCCCGGTTATAAGGAATAAAGTGTGCTGATTTTGTCAGACGGTCAACAATGACCCAGATAGCATCACACTGACGTGAAGTCATAGGTAAGTGGGTAACAAAATCCATAGTTACGTGCTCCCACTTCCATTCGAGAATCTCAAGATTCTGCAGTAATCCACCTGGTCGTCGATGTTCAGCCTTGACCTGTTGACAAACCAAACATCTTGAAACAAATTGATATACACTCCTCTTCATCCCTTTCCATTAGAATCTAGTTCGCAAGTCCTTATACATTTTCATGCTTCCAGGATGGACTGATAATCGACTCCTATGTGCTTGAGAAAGAATATCATTCCTGAGCTCCACAACATTAGGTATAACCACTCGATTAGATAAGCACAATAAACCATCTGCCTGAATATGAAATCCAGATGTATTAACTCCATTGGCTAGATGTGCCAAACGCTGAGTCTTAATATCAGATATCTGAGCATCTCTGATCCGAGAATACAGTGCTGGCTTAGACAAAATAGTATACAACCGAATCCCATTTCTCCCTTTCTTGTGCTTGAGCGTAAAACTCAATGAACAACACTCTTGAATCATATGAGATATTTCACTAGTCTGAAATGCAGAAAGTCTTACCTGCCGACTCAAGGCATCAACAGTAAGATTAACAGAACCTGGATGATATTTAATTTCACAATCATAATCCTTCAGAAGATCCATCTAGCGTCTCTGTCGCATATTCAACTCCGCCTAAGTGAATAAATACTTCAAACTCTTGTGATCCGTGAATATCTCAAATTTCTCGCCATAAAGATAATGCCTCCAAATCTTGAGTGCAAATACAATGGCGGCTAATTCAAGATCATGTACTGGATAATTACTCTCATGCGTCTTCAACTGTCGAGAAGCATAGGCAATAACATGTCCATGCTGTGTCAGCACACATCCTAACCCCTGACCAGAGGCATCAGTATAGACAACATAACCTCCTGATCCAGAAGGTAGAGCTAGCACAGGTGCAGTAGTAAGACGTCTACGCAGCTCATGAAATGACTCCTCACAATCCGAGGACCAAATGAAGGTAACATCTTTCCGAGTAAGCTGTGTCAAAGGTCTGGCCAACTGTGCAAAATTCTCGATGAACCGACGGTAATATCCCGCTAGACCCAAGAAACTATGAATCTCAGCAACCGTCGTCGGTCGAGACTAGTTCAGCACTACCTCTATCTTACTAGGATCAACATATATCCCTTCATTAGAAATCACATGACCGAGAAACATTACCCGATCAAGCCAGAATTCACACTTGCTCAATTTCGCATACAGCTGCTTATCTCGTAACGTTTGTAAAACAATCCTCAAATGTTGTGCATGCTTATCCTTGTCATGAGAATAGACAAGAATATCATCAATGAAAACGATGACAAATCTATCCAGATACTCTCGAAATATCTGATTCATCTGATTCATAAAGACTGCCGGTGCATTCGTCAAATCGAATGGCATCACCAGAAATTCATAATGCCCGTATCTGGTCTTGAAAGCAGTCGTAGATATATCTGAGTCTCGTACCCGTATCTGATGGTATCCAGATCTCAGATCTATCTTCGAGTAAACAGAAGTACCCTGTAGTTGATCGAACAGATCATCAATCCGCGGCAAAGGATACTTATTCTTGATGGTGACACGATTCAACTGCCTGTAATCAATACATAATCGCATCGATCCATCCTTCTTCTTCACAAATAAAACAGGTGCTCCCCACGGAGAAACACTCGGACGAATATATCCCTTATCAAGCAAATCTTGTAATTGCTGTTTCAATTCCCTCATCTCTGAAGGTGCCAGACGATAAGGTGCTCGGGATATAGGCGTAGTTTCTGGTACTAAATCAATACCAAATTCAACCTCTCGCACCGGAGGAAAACCAGGAATCTCATCAGGGAATACATCAGGAAACTCGCTGACAACCGGTAACTGATCAATACCCGTACTACTCGTGGACATATCAACTGCATAGATGAGGTAGCCCTCCCCACCTGACTCCAAGACATGACATGCCTTCAGAGCCGAAACAAGTGGCATCGGAGGTCGCGCACCCTCACCATAAAAATACCAGCTATCACCCTCATCCGGATGAAACTGTACCAGACGCTGATAACAATCCACAATAGCGTGATACAAAGTCAGCATATCTATTCCCAAGATAAAGTAAAAATCTGTCATCGCTAATATCATCAAATTAGCTGTTAACACATTACCCTCAAACTCCAGAAGGCAACCCATCACTAGACGCTTAGTTACTATCTCTTGCTCCAATGGAGTAGATACAACTAAATCCATATCTAATGATACATAAGGTAATCTATGTATCTTAACAAAGCGACTAGAAATAAAGGAATGCGATGCTCCAGTATCAATTAATACAAGTTCAGGAATACCACATAACAGAAAGGTACCTGCCAACATGCGATCGCTTCCCTCTGTAGCCTGCTCCTGAGACAGAGCAAACATCTGCCCTTGAGTCTGGGGACGATAACTAGAAGAACTCTATGGTGCTGGCTGCTGATGTGGAACAATAGAAGCCTGAGATCCCACCTGTGATCCCGATCCACTAGCAGAACCCATGCGCTGAGGACAATCTCTCCGCAGATGTCCCTGCTGACCACAAATATAACAAGCACCAGTAGCTCTCCGACATGAAGCTGCAGGATGCTTCCCTCCACAATGACTACAAAACTCCTCCTCCTTCTTCTTCTTCCCAAAACGGAACATACCTCGTGAACCACGAGATCCAGATGAAGTAGTAGGAGTAGAAGAAGATGTAGGTTCAGATTGCACAACAGATTGAGCTCGAGGCTCAAAAGATCCACTAGGCTGTGCTGGCATCATCAACTGTGCTCGCCTGTTGCTAGTCTCCACAAGATGGCAACGGTTCACCAAAGTCTCAAAAGATACCGGGTCATCACAGACGACAACCTGAGAGTAGATATCTTGGTTCAATCCTTGTAGAAAGATATCATACTTCGATGCATCACTCTCATTAATATGAGGACTAAAAGGTAGCAGATCAAGAAATCGTTGCTGATATTGATCAATAGTCATTGATCCTTGCCTCAGAGTAAGCAACTCCATAGATCGTGCTTGGCGAACAGCCGGAGGAAAATACAATTTCTGGAACTCCCGACAGAAATCCCCCCAAGTCACCTGTCCTCTCTCAATACGTGCCTGAGCAGCTTTGGCATCCCACCAAAAACGTGCTCGATCCTCTAGAACGAATTCTAAAACTTCCAATTTCTGATCCTCAGTACAATCGAAAGCACGAAAAGTACTCTCGAGTTTAGACATCCAACTTCTCGCCTGTTCAGGATTCTCGCCTCCCACCAAGGGTTTCGGTCCTACTTGCATGAACTTATTGATAGAGTAGCGACATCTACCCTCATGATGACGATGATGATCATCATGATTATGATGGCGACGATGATGATGACCACCTCCTTGGCCAACACTACCGTGACTCTCATCAGCCATATCCTGAAAAGAATTACACATTAAAATCCCAATGCGCAAGAATTACTCAAGACTAAACTAAATCCCAAGTACTAATCCCAAAATCTAAACATGCTCTGATACCAAAAATGTAGAGACCCTGCATGGAATCACCTACTAACTGGCAACTAATAGCATGCATTAAACTTAATACAGAAAAATACTTAACAGAGTAAAACGTGCGAAAACATAATTCATAAATTACATATCAGCTTAGTAACATAATCCAGGCTTAAATCTGTAGTGATACAACCAAATCAAAACCTTAAACAGTAAACATTATACAGCTATATCGAATCCTGCTGTAAAATAAAATCCTCAAGGCTCCTGCTCTCTAGTCCTGCCTTAAACTACCAGCTCCGTCCATCCTGCGACCTGCCCCATGGAATAGGGTGTCCAAGATAACAACTAGGACGTGAGTGCTAACGCCCAGTACATAGACATGAGTACACGTAAATATATGATGCATGCAACATGATGACTGGTACAGGGTCATCTGAAAAGTCATGCTCAGTACCGGTGCCACATGAGTGCTGTCATCGCACGGATCAACCTCTGGGTGCAACCACACTCTTCTAGTACACCAGAGTAGACAGACATAAATGCCCCCGTCGTCGCGGTACTCTCAGTGACAGACTATCGAATATAGAGCTGAGCGACTCTATAGTCAGGTATAACAAGGTATAGGCTCAACGTGTATACGCACATGACATATGAATATAGAAAATGGTAAATCATATCTCATGTCATATAATAATGCCAAAAAAATGCAACATATAAACATGTATACTCGTTGGCAATCTCAGTCAATGTGTACATACCTCTAGGCTAGTTCAAGTATAGTAAAATCCTAGGTTCCAAGCTTATATTTAAAAGTTCACCGTATCACTACATAAATTCTATAAGCCTTAACTAAGCTAATAAGTACTCCCAAAACTTAAATAGATTCCCGAACCATACCTTCGTCCGTAGTTAGCCCTTTGAAGTCGCTAGTCCCGGATGACTATAACCACACCTTGGTTATTCCAGAACCTCTATTATAACCGATAGGGCCCTCAAGTATATACTCACACTATATAACTGAAGAAAGAAACTCGGGAATTCGCATTTAGAAATGAATCTGAGAAGCCCTATTTATAGGCAAAATTCCGGGCCAGGATCGGAGTTTCCGATCCAGCTCACTGCGTGCATGTGTGACACGTCGGGATCGGAACGTCCGATCTGGAGATCGGAGCTTCCGATCTAATCTACGTTCAACACTTGTCAAAACTTGCGGCTGAGTCATCGAGCATTGCTGGCAGCTGGAGATCGGAACGTCCGTTCTAGGATCGGAGCTTCCGATCTCGGTGCTTCCACTGAGCTTCCGAAGTGGCTGGGATCGGAGCTTCCGATCTGGGTTCGGAGCTTCCGATTTGGCCCAAAGTCAAAAGCCCATATTCCCTTCCGAAGTCCAATAACATTCCGAAATTACTAACCCTTAATCATGTTTAACATATTAATATCTTAAAATGGAATCTGAGTTACTACAGCCCAAGATCATAAGTGTAAACTAGAGCCTCATCAAAATTCATAGAACACAATCAAGATCCACAAACCACCTATTGCCGTGCAATGGTCAAACAGATAGAAACTTCATCAAATCTTTCGCTACAATTTACTGGTCTAACATTAGTGCTTAAAAATATTCACGGTTCAACCTACAGTTTCTCATGTCCAGTCAAGAGCAAAATTTTTTCAAAAATACATTTTTTTCAAATAAACTTCATCATCATTGGCTATTATGATTCATCCTACTCATAACAATGCAAACAACAACAAAAATAAACTGTATGCAAAGAAATACAAAACACGACAGATGCAACACAAACACATAGACAATGCAATACTAGTCTACCCCCCATACTTATCCAAAGCATTTTTCTCAATGCTTCAGAACAATGAACAGAATGCATAACAAACCCACAAATGCAAAGACAAACAAAAACACAATGAGAACAAAAATAACACTCCCCTGATTTTCGATGCATCCTCTTCCTTCTTGATAGTATCAGCTGGGAGAGCAGCAGCAGATTGTATATATCGGCAGGCACGACCAACTGGCATGGGAAAGAAACAAAAATCAAACAAAAACAAAAACAAAAACCAAAAATAAAATAAAAAGAAAAAAGAAAGAACACTGGGTTGCCTCCCAGTCAGCGCTAAATTTATAGTCTAATGCCCGACTATGCAAAAGCAACCATCAAAGAGCGGTTGCCGCCCATAGTAAGAATCATACAACTCTACGTATGAGTCTTGATTTCCTTCGCCCTCAAGCTTGGCGTGATATATACTTTGTAAGCTCGTCGGTCCAACAATACTTGTTCTGAAATTTTTTTTTTGGAAGGAGACTCCGAATCTAGGCTGAAGGTCATAGAGGATGGAATACTGTGGGATTGGCGTCAATGGCAAGAAAGTATCTTCTAACGATGTACATGGAACGACCACTGACGAGGTAAAATCTCTCTCCTTGAATGATTCTTCCTCCTCCACTATCATGTTTGGCTCATCCTCACAAGAA
This sequence comes from Henckelia pumila, assembly GCF_033568475.1. NCBI lineage: Eukaryota > Viridiplantae > Streptophyta > Magnoliopsida > Lamiales > Gesneriaceae > Henckelia > Henckelia pumila. The sequence goes on from NC_133121.1 coordinate 108,923,623, forward strand.
GATTCCTCAAAAATGATTTCTTCATGCTCTGGCTCAGTTACTTCACTCAATTGGCAGATATCCAAAATTGGTTCTCTAATAAGCGCAATCTGTTCATCCAAAAGACTTATGCGGATTTCTAAAAATTGATTTGTCTCTGTCTGTTGCCGCAAAAAATTCTCCAACTGAGCCACATAATCTTCGGAACGCCCTATACACTCTTCTTGATGCTCTGGTGGTTGGTTCGCAAAATTTTTAGAGTTGATATCTGGAGGATATTGGTGACTCCAACCCTGCAGTGAAGGATCACAATGCCAATGGTAGTCAAAATCTGCCATATCGTTCAACAAGTGCATCGCACTGTCTTCATCTCTTCTAAACAATTGACTGCCAGTGGCCAGAGCTTCAGAATCTACCCAAATTCTTGTAATCTCATCCAAACCACCATAAAAAATTTTAGTGAGGGTGTAAGTCGAAAACTGATGTCATTGAAATCTATTCGCAAATCATTGAATCTCCCCCAAGCAGCATAGAAAGGCTCCAAGTATTGTTGGCCAAATCTTGTGAACACCTGTCGATGGTCCATCTCCAAGTACCTCACAAGCAAAAGAGAATAAAATTAAAATTAAAATAAATAATTAAACAAATGCAAGAAAAAAAAATCTAGTCTCAAGCAAATAATCTATCCTAATATTAACTAAACAGTCCCCGGTAACGGCGCCAAAAACTTGACCGGCTAAATCGGTGTGATATAAATCTACTGGCAAGCGTACCAGGTTAAGTAATAGTAAAGTGGACAGAGAGTCCAAGTATCGATCCCACAGGGACTGCAGTCAATTCTCAAGAATTAATTATTTTACTTAATCTAGACAAAATAATAGAAGGATTTTGAATTAAATAAAATAAGAATATAAAATAAAAACTGATTAAGAAATAAGAATAAAAATAACTGAAGATAAAAATAATTAAGACAAAGACAACCAAGACACACGTAGGTACCGAACAAATCACGTAACATGTAGTCGATTCAGGACTCAGATTTAATCTTAATTCACGGGAATTCTCCTAATTTGTTCAAAGGTCTATTTCTAGAACAATCAAACCTATTCAAATATTGATGAACTAATCTTTCGTAATTATAATCAAATTTGAATGTATTAAATATTTGTGAAAATTCAGTTTACACCTAAACCGCACACTAAAACCGAATTCTATTTCTAGTCGGTTTTACAATATGTTAATTATCAGAGTGATCGAAATCAAAACCTCCTCTGTAGATTTGGAATTGATTAACATGCAAGCAAACAGTTGATCAGACTATTCACAAGATAAATATAAATCTAACAATCAATAAAATAAAATCAACTCTGAAAAATCCCAAACAAACATCCAAGTTTTCTACATAAATTTGTTCGGCCCAATCACGCCGTCTTGGTTGAAAATAAACTACTCAATAATTAAAAATAATAATTCAAAAATAAAAATAAAAAGAAGAAAAGAAAGAAGAAATCTTCTCTCCCAAGCCTTGTAGCCGCCTCCTCTGTGTTGTGCGCGTTCTGGAACTTCGGAACCCTCAAAAGTATGTTATATCTTGTATATATATGGTCCGGAACGCCTACCAGTTAATTTTCTTCACAAAATAGGACTTTTCGGAGCACATATGACCCCCGAAAATGCGCGCGCGCGGCATAGGCCTCGCACGCGCGCAACACATGAAAACAGAAGGCTGGACACGAAACTCGCGCGCGCAGTACAAAAATTCTGCATCGAGCGATGATTTTCAAAAATTCATATCTTGAGATTTAGCCGTCGGATTGAGCTGAAATTTGGACAGAAGCTTTCAAACATCTTGAAATATAATCTGAACGGTGAAGATCGGATTTGGAGCTCTCTAAAATTAAATTTGATTTTTTGAACAAAGCTGGTCCGGAATTCATTCTTCAAAAATATATTTTCCTATAAAATTAACCCAAGGAGTGAAATACACACACATGCACTAAAACACATAAAAACACATAAAAATAATATGAATGCACACAAAATAGACATAAAAATAACATGAAATAATGCATACAAAATGCACTTATCAACAGCAAAATCTTCCCTGCATTTTCTGGAAAATGTAGCCCGCTCGATCGGTAGAAGTTCACCGATCGAGCGAGGCCCTTATTTTGCAAGGCAGAGAAATCGAGTTTGTTTCCCGCTCGATCGGTAGAAATTCTCCGATCGAGCAAGGCCATGAATCCCTGGACCCGAGAGCTTCTAGTTTGAGCTCGCTCGATCGGGCTGCTTTCGCCAATCGAGCGAGACACTGTAGCTTTTAAAAAAAAAATTAAAATTTAGCTCTTGGTTCTTTATATCCTTTATGTACTTGATTAATTGTTAATTATAATAAATTGTTCTAAGATAAGATTAGCAACCCGGGTCCCCACACATCACAAAATCAAGGTTTTCGAAAATAATAAGAAAAATCATAACAATTCCGAACGTCGCTCTATTTCAAAACCGACAGATAATAAACGATCAGAACTCTGTCAAGAACAACATACTCGAATCTCGAACGATTCTAACAATATCCAAAAACTAGAATGTATCCGATCGTATAAAAACTTACGATATAACGGAGCTCTCGTTGCAGTGATCGCTAAACTGCCTTCAGAAATAGATTCTAACGGCCGGATCGAGCTCGGAATGAAATCACAAAGCTTGGAAACTCATTTGGGTCGGCTTCAATGGAGGAGGCATGCTTGAGGAAGGAGGAGAAGTAATGGACCAAGTCAAACTAGAAAATATAATATATAAAATTCATTATTTGCGTTTTAGTCCCTGAAATTTCCAAAATTTGCAAAAAGGAACCTGATCAAAATTAAGTCGGCTTGTGAACTCTGTAATCTTCGATTAACTCAAATAAACTCATTTAAGATAAAAAAAAAAAAAAAAAAACGGGGCGTTACAATTCTCCCCCTCTAAGAAAAGATTTCGTCCTCGAAATCATCAATATCAACTCATAAGAAGAAAATTAAGAATTCAAGAATAGAATTAAGAACTCACATCAGATAAACAAATCCGGAAATCTCTGCCTCATATCAGATTCTGTCTCCCAAGTCGCTTCTTCGACTCCATGACGACTCCACTGAACTTTCACCGAAGGAATCGTTTTGGTTCTGAGCTGTTTCTCCTTTCTGTCAAAGATCTGAATCGGTCTCTCGAAATAACTCAGAGTTTCATCAAGTTCGGCTTCATCAGGTTGAAGAACATGAGAAGGATCTGGATGATACTTCCGCAGCATAGAGACATGGAAGACGTCGTGAATACCAGATAAAGAAGGAGGAAGTGCTAATCGGTAGGCTAGATCGCCTATCTTCTGTAAAATCTCATACGGACCGATGAATCTTGGTGACAACTTCCCTCTCTTCCCAAACAGTACCTCTAAACGGATAAATCTTCAAGAATACTCGGTCTCCCTGATCAAAAGATAGAGGTCTGCGACGGATATTTGCATACTTCGCTTGTCGGTCCTGAGCAGTCTTCATTCTCAACCGAATAATCTTCACCTGCTCAGCCATATCACGAATCATATCTGGTCCCAAGTCTGGGGACTCAGACATCTCATCCCAGTACATAGGAGATCTGCACTTCTTTCCGTACAACGCTTCAAAGGGTGTCATTCATATACTCGTCTGGAAGCTGTTGTTGTACGAAAACTCGACGAGAGGCAAAGAATCTTGCCAAGTAGTGCCAAAGTCAAGCACCACTGCTCGTAACATATCCTCCAGAGTCTGAATCGTCCGCTCAGACTGACCGTCGGTCTGAGGATGATAAGTTGTACTCAGATGCAAATTAGTACCAAGAGCCTCTTGCAGGCTGTGCCAAAAATGAGAAGTAAACCGAGGATCTCGGTCAGAAACAATCGATCTCGGTACCCCGTGCAATCTGACAATTTCTCTGACATACAAATCGGCCATCTAATCATGGCGGTACGTCATCCGATAAGGAATGAAGCAAGCAGACTTTGTCAACCTATCAATCACTACCCAAATAGCATCGCATCCTCGAACCGATCGGGGTAGTTTCGTGACGAAATCCATCGAAATGTGATCCCACTTCCATTCTGGAATAGACAGACTGTGCAGAAGCCCACCCGGTCTCTTTCTATCGGCTTTAACCTGCTGACAGTTCAAACAATGAGATACAAACCTCAACACATCCTTCTTCAACTTCTTCCACCAGAACTGACTCTTCAAGTCGTTATACATCTTTCGGCCTCCGGGATGAACACTGAACCGACTACAATGCGTCTCTCTCAGAATACGCTGTCTTAACTCATCAATGTCAGGCACAACAATACGGCTATTCACAAATAAAACATCATCTCTGACCTGAAACTCAGACTGGTGTCCTGATCTCACCTTCTCTATCGAATTCTGAATACTCTCATCTGATTTTTGTGCTTCTTTGATCGACACAAACAACTCTGGCTCGGCCTGAATCGCACAAACTCTGATCGGATTCCTATCTGATTCAAACTCCAATCCAGAAGTACAACATTCATCGATCAAACGAGAAACACCGATCGTCGAAAGAGATAAAGAGCAAAGCTTGCGACTCAAAGCATCAGCAGCCGCATTCGACTTCCCCGGATAATACTTAATCTCGCAGTCGAAGTCCTTCAACAAATCTAGCCATATTCTCTGTCTCATATTCAATTATGACTGCGAAAACAAGTACTTCAGACTCTTATGGTCAGAAAAGATCTCGAAAGACTCACCGTAGAGATAGTGACGCCAGATCTTCAAGGAAAAAACAATAGCAGCGAGTTCAAGATCATGAACTGGATAGCGAGTCTCGTGCGATTTCAACTGCCTCGACGCATATGCTATCACGTGCTTCTTCTGCATAAGAAAACATCCGAGACCTAGATGAGAAGCATCACAATAAACTATGAAACCTCCAGAACCAGATGGAATAGAAAGAATCGGAGCACTGGTTAATCTCTTCTTTAACTCAACAAAATTGGCTTTACAATCATCTGTCCACAAAAAAGGAGCATTCTTCTGAGTCAGCTGGGTAATAGGCTTCACAATAGAAGAAAAACCCTGAATAAATCTGCGATAGTACCCTGCTAAACCCATAAAGCTGCAGATCTCAGGCACCGAAGTCGGCCTTCGCCAGTTCATCACTGCTTCTATCTTGCTGGGATCAACAGTAATCCCCTCTCCTGAAATAATGTGCCCCAGAAAGACAACTCTGTCAAGCCAAAACTCACACTTCGAAAGCTTGGCGAATAACTGTTCTGTCCTCAAAATCTGCAAAACTGTTCTCAGATGCTCTGCATGCTCGGCACGACTCTTAGAATAGATTAAGATATCATCAATGAAAATAATCACAAGATCATCAAGAAAACGCTGAAAGATACCTGTTCTTCACCGTTAGTCAAACCGAACGGCATGACAAGAAATTCAAAGTGGCCATACTTCGTTCGGAACACAGTCTTAGGAACATTCTCTTCACGAACTCTCAATTGATGATACCCGAACCTCAAATCTATCTTTAAATAGATACAAGAACCCTGCAACTGGTCAAAAAGGTCATCGATACGCGGTAAAGGATACATGTTCTTCATCGTCGCTTGATTCAGTTGGCGGTAGTCGATGCAGAGTCTCATAGAGCCATCCTTCTTCCTCACAAATAGAACAGGAGCACCCCAAGGTGACACACTCGGTCTAATGTATCCCTTGGCAATCTAATCTTCCAATTGCTTCGTTAGTTCTTTCAATTCGATCGGAGCCATTCGGTACGGAGCTTTCAAAATTGGCTGAGTACCTGTCGTCAAATCAATGCCTAATTCAATCTCCCTAATCGGTGGCAATCCCAGAATTTCATCTGCAAACACATCAGGGAATTCCCTAACCACTGGTATATCATTCAGCTCAGGGCTAGACTTCAGAATATCGATCGCATAAACAAGAATTCCTTCGGCTCCTCTCTGTAATAATCTAGTCATAGATAAGACAGATATCAAAGGAATTTTAGAACGAGAACCCTTACCGAAGAATCTCCATTCATCTGTCATAACAGGTCTGAACCGAACTAATTTCTGAAAACAGTCCACGGTAGCCCTGTATTTAGTCAACACATCTATTCCAACTATGCAATCAAAATCAGACAGACTAAGTACAATACAGTCACACTCAATCGAATTCCCATCAAAACTCAACTCGCAGTACCTAACCAAATTCTTCGACACAAAACCTTCACCCAAAGGTGAAGTAACAGATACAAAAGCAGACATAGGCTCCACAGGTAAGGTGTGGGGACCTCGGATGCTAATCTCATCTTATAGGGCGATTAATAACAAGAAATATTCAATCAGAATATTAATATGCTTAAAAATCAAATAAATAATACAGGACATTTGGCGACGCAAAAACACGTCGCAAAAGATCAACAATTTTTTTTTTTTTTTAGAAGACCTTGACGTGCGGGCGCGCCTCATGTGGCGCGGGCACGCATAGGGCTCGATCCAGGGCACCCAAGGTGCCTTGGTTAGGCGCGGCCGCACCTCTGGGTTGGGCGGGCGCGCCTGGCCCTCTGATTTGCCTTCCAAACAGCTGAAAAATGATGTCTTTGTCCCTGTTTTGATTCTCAAACATTGACAAACATATATAGCATGAATTTAACATCAAAATCTAGATGAAAACATGCAAATCCATGAGCTAACCAAGTAACTAAACAAGGAACTTGACATACAACCATAAGATCTTACATACTCTTGTTCTTGACAACATACATATCTATATGCTCAAATGTTCTTATTCTTGTCATTCATACAAGTCTTTATATGCAAGTGTTTACAACAAAACATAGACAAGATCTAAATACAAAGGTTGACATCAACTCTACTGCATAAACCCGAGTTCACCACATGTTACTCTTGCTCTCGTTCTTCTTACAACCTTCTTTGTCCTGTGCTCGCTCCATCTATTCCCATGCACACATACAAAAATAGAAATAGCCGGATATCTCCGGTGAGAATTGAATCCCAGTATAAAACAACTAGATCATGCATAACATATAGTTCAAAGAAATACTCATATAAACATCTCAACAAGCATTAAACCAATCTATTGCAATGCATGATTTTAAAAATCTGCTATCAAGTTCTATATCGGTTCTTGGGATCCCGGGGAAGAAGAACACAACAAATCTCCCACCTACTCTCCCTTTCGGGGTGGCGTTGAGCTCTTTTCCCGAACTTTGGCATACTATATCAAGTTTCTAACCATAGGAGTTGATCTATCTCCTAGGTTCCTTAATATATATCCAAACATCCGTATTCTTTTGGCGAATCTGCCATTTCAAATCTCAAAGGGTTGTTGGCTCAAGATAAATGCATCAAAATCTAGAAGCATAAGAGTAAAAACCAACTAATAACAAGCTAAGTCAAACAAGCAAGTAAATGTGCAAATACAACACATATAAGCACATAGTATGTGGTTTTGAAAGGGCATTCAAGCAAAATCTCTTGAATGTACAAGCCCTTATTCAAAGTTTGTCTTATACCTTTCAAACTTGGTTTCAAAGCTCTTCAAATCTGATATAGCTGCACAACAAGAACACAATCAAAATCTGCTCATTCTCTTCTCAATCTTCAAGGCTAACAAGTCACAAACCTTGTTCTTCCGTTGATTGGTTTCGCAGTCGTGATTCTTAACTTGAAGTCCCCTGTTTTCAATCTGAAAATACATCAAACATGTCTAAGAACATCAGCAAGAACTCACATCATACTCAGCTCAAACAATCTAGACTCAAACTTATTCATTTTCAAACCGACGGCATAACGGTACGGAATCGGTAACCGAACTGAAATCCAACCAATCTATCATTCATATCTACTTCAAATACATGATACACCAGCCAAAATACATCAATATACCAGCATATCAGCAGCTACCATTTCGAAATACATGCTGAAAAATTCATAAGAAATAGAAACGGCATCCAATCTTCGACCCGATTGCGATAATACAACACATAGAATCTCAAGAACACATATTCATACTCAAATTCTGAGTTCCTTATCATCTCAATTTCGAAATATGCTGAATCATAAAGATACTTACACCAAATTAAAAGATCGTCTTTCAAGGATCGCAGAACTATGCCCGGAATTTAATTCGGATGCACGGATCTTGAAATATTTAACTTGGAAGACAAAATTCCAAGGTAGAAGATGATGTTCTTGATTTTGGCTGAGTAATCTGATGTAAAACATGCATATACACGTTTATCTCTATGTCAAGCCAAGTGTCCCACTCAAAATGTCAAAATTGCACTTTAGCCCTTCAACTCTTCACTATTTGCAAATTGACCCTTGAAACTTCTATTTAATTCAATTTCAATCCTAAATAATTTAAGAATATTAGAATTTAAATCTAAACTCCAAAAATTCTCAAATTAAATATTCTCGGATTAAAATTAAATAATCTCGGGCCTTACAATTCTTCCCCTCTAAGATATGATTTCGTCCTCGAAATCGCATGCAGTCTATACGCATATAAGATAAGAAAATAACAGAAATACTGAATAAGAACTCACATCAGTGAAATAGCTCTGGAAAGCGTTGTTTCATATCTGATTCGACTTCCCAAGTTGCTTCTTCAACTTCATGTCTACTCCACTGAACTTTCACGAGAGGAATAGTCTTGTTTCTGAGTTGTTTCTCTTTCTGATCAAGTATCTGTATCGGTTTCTCGAAGTAACTCAGAGTCTCATCTAATTCTGCTTCATCTGGCTGGAGAACATGAGAAATATCAGGCTGATACTTCCGCAGCATAGACACATGAAAGACATCATGTATTCCAGAAAGAGCTGAAGGAAGAGCAAGTCTATAGGCAAGATTGCCTATCTTCTCAAGAATTTCGTAAGGACCGATAAATCGTGGAGATAACTTCCCTCTCTTGCCGAATCTGACAGTGCCTCTGAAAGGTAAGATCTTCAAGAACACTCTGTCCCCCTGTTCAAAACACAAAGGCCTGCATCTGACATTTGCATATTTGGCTTGTCGATCTTGTGCTGTTTTCATTCTTTTCTGAATCAGTCTTACTTTCTCGGTCATCTCTTGGATCATATCTGGCCCAATATCAGGTGTCTCTGAAATATCATCCCAATAAAGAGGAGATCTGCATTTCTTTCCGTACAATGCTTCAAATGGAGCCATCTCAATACTAGTCTGGTAGCTGTTATTGTATGAGAACTCCACAAGTGGTAATGAATCTTGCCAACTAGTGCCAAAATCTAGCACTACAGCTCTAAGCATATCCTCGAGTGTCTGGATAGTCCGCTCTGACTGTCCGTCAGTCTGAGGATGATATGCAGTACTCAAATGCAATCGAGTACCAAGAGCTTGTTGCAAGTTGTGCCAAAAGTGCGATGTAAATCTAGGGTCTCGATCTGAAACGATAGATTTAGGCACACCATGTAATCTTACCACTTCTCTGACATAAATCTCTGTCATCTGATCGTGTCTGTATGTCATTCTGTACGGAATAAAACAGGCTGATTTCGTCAATCTGTCGATAACTACCCAAACAGCATCACAACCTCTGGATGATCGCGGTAGCTTCGTTACAAAATCCATAGAAATATGATCTCACTTCCATTCTGGAATAGGTAAGCTATGCAATAAACCACCTGGTTTCTTTCTTTCAGCCTTTACCTGTTGTCAATTCAAACAACGAGATACAAACTCTGTAACATCAGATTTCATCTGTTTCCACCAATACTGAGTTTTCAAATCATTGTACATTTTTCTGCCACCAGGATGAACACTGTATCTGCTACAATGAGCCTCTTTTAATATCTGCTGTTTCAAATCTGAAATATCTGGAACAACAAGTCTGTTATTCACATATAAAACACCATCTACACTAACCTTGTATTCAGACTGATGCCCTGATCTGACCATGTCAACGGACTTTTGAATACTCTGATCATTTCTCTGTGCTTCTTTGATTCTAACCAACAATTCTGGCTCAGCTTGAAGTGCACAAATTCTGATAAACTTCATATCTGTTTCAAATATCAATCCAGAAACACAGCAATCTTCTACCAATTTAGTGATACCTATCGTAGATAAGGATAAGGCACATACCTTTCTACTCAAGGCATCTGCAGCTGCATTGGACTTTCCCGGATAATATTTAATCTCACAATCAAAATCTTTCAGTAAATCTAGCCATCTTCGTTGCCTCATATTCAGCTCAGACTGTGAAAATAGATATTTCAAACTTTTATGGTCAGAATAAATCTCAAATTTCTCACCGTATAGATAATGTCGCCATATCTTCAATGCAAATACGATGGCTGCAAGTTCCAGATCATGGATAGGATATCTGGTCTCGTGTGGTTTCAGCTGTCTCGAGGCATAAGCAATGACATGTCCTCGCTGCATAAGCACACAACCTAATCCCCTGTGAGAAGCATCACAATATACAGTAAAATCACCAGTACCTGAAGGAATAGTCAAAACTGGTGCACTCGTCAATCTCTTCTTCAACTCAAGGAAACTGGCTTCACATGCTTCAGTCCAGACATACGGTGCATTCTTCTGAGTCAACTGAGTAATAGGCTTGGCAATACTGGAGAAATCTTTAATAAATCTGCGATAATAACCTGCTAAGCCCATAAAACTCCGTATCTCTGGTACAGATGTCGGTCTAGGCCAACTGATCACCGCTTCAACTTTGCTAGGATCAACAGAAATCCCATCTCCGGATATAATATGCCCAAGGAAGACCACTTTCTTCAACCAGAATTCACACTTTGACAGTTTGGCATACAACTTTTCTGTTCTCAAAGTCTTTAAAATAATTCTGAGATGCTCGGCATGATCACACAGATTCTTAGAATAAATCAGAATATCATCAATAAAGATAATAACAAAGTCATCGAGATATTTCTGAAATACTCTATTCATAAGACCCATAAATACTGCTGGAGCATTCGTCAGCCCAAACGGCATAACGATAAACTCAAAATGACCATACCTCGTTCTAAATGCGGTCTTCGGTATATCTTCATCCCGAACTCTCAACTGATGATATCCAGATCGTAAATCAATCTTGGAATACACTGAGGAACCCTGCAACTGGTCAAACAAATCATCTATTCTAGGCAATGGATATTTATTCTTTACCGTCGCCTTGTTCAATTGCCGGTAGTCAATGCAAAGTCTCATTGAACCGTCTTTCTTCCGTACAAATAGAACCGGAGCGCCCCAGGGTGAAACACTCGGTCTAATGTACCCTTTTGCTAAAAGATCTTCAAGCTGGTCTTTTAATTCTTTCAACTCTATTGGTGCCATTCTGTAAGGTGCTTTAGAAATCGGTAACGTACCTGACATCAATTCAATACTGAAGTCTATCTCCCGGGCTGGAGGTAATCTTGGAATTTCATCTGGAAAGACATCAGCAAACTCACTAACCACTGGCAGATCTGCCAATTCTGGGCTAGTTTTCAACACATCTACTGCATAAACAAGGAATCCCTCTGCCCCTTTCTGCAATAAACGAGTCATAGATATAACTGATATCAAAGGTATTCGAGATCTCGAACCTTTACCATAGAATTTCCATTCCCCTGCCATTTCTGGTCTGAATCTCACAACTTTCTGAAAACAGTCTACGGTAGCCCTGTACTTGGTTAACATATCGATTCCGATAATGCAATCAAAGTCTAACAACCCAAGCACAATACAGTCTATCTCTATCACATTATCTTCAAACTGTAGTATACAATTTCTGACAGATTTCACTGATACTATACCTCTCCCCAAAGGTGAAGATATAGATACTACAGCAGATAATGACTCAACAGGCAATGCATGTAATATAGTAAATTGTTCAGATATAAACGTATGGGATGCACCTGTATCTATGAGCACATAAGCAGGATAACCACAGAGAGTACAGTTACCTGCTATAACGTCGTCAGGTGCTGCCTGAGCCTGCTCTTCAGTCAAGGAAAAGACTCGAGCCTGTTGTCTTGGAGGTTGATTCATTGTTTGGCTACCTCCTGCTCTATTCTGTTGCTGAGGCTGTGGCTGGAAGGAGTGTACATTAGATGCTTGCCTTTCAGGCTGAGCCACTGATCGTGATGACCCCGCACCTTGAGACCTCACTGAACCACGTTGTGGACACACCTTGGCAAAATGTCCTGGCTGATGGCATATGTTGCAATTCCCAGACACACCTCTGCACTGATCACTAGGATGTCTTCCTCCACATTTGTTGCAATACATTCCTGTATAGCCTGAACCCTGTCCAGCACTGCTCTGTCTTGGCCCACTAGAGCTGGATGAACCACTGCCTGACTTCTTAAACTGCTTCCCTTTTGCTTTCAGATAATCTTTCTTACCACCGCTGCTGCTACCTCCCTCAAATCTAGGAGATGATTGTTGAAACTGAGCTGGGGGTTGTGGTTGTCGTTGAGACTGTGCAACGAACGATGCTCCTCGCTATTTAATCAAACCAGCCTCCGCTCCCTTTGCTCTATCAAGTGCATCAGCAAAGTTATTCGGCCTCCCAGAGTTCACAAGGGTAAAGACATCTGGATTCAGTCCATTGATGAACTGATCAGCTTTGGCCTCCTCACTTCCAGCTACATGTGGAGCAAACTTTAGTAATGTAGAGAACTTGGCAACGTACTCTTCTATATTCAGATTCCCCTGTTTTAGATTTGCAAACTCTGCACCCTTGTCCTTTCTGTACGACACTGGAAAGAAACGTTGATAAAATTCTTTTGTAAATACTTTCCAAGTGATAGGTGTACCTCGATTTTCAAGAGCTCTCTTGGTTGTTATCCACCAACTCTTGGCAACCTCGTGTAGTTGGTGCCCAATCAGTCTGACTCTTCTGTCATCTGCATAATCTAGGGAATCAAACAACATTTCCATATCCTCTAACCAGCCTTCACATTCAACTGAGTTCTCGGTTCCTTTCAGTTTTGGCGGCTTGAAGGATTGAAACCTTTTCAGTAAAGTCTCCATAGGTGTTTCTGTAACATCCATTGGATCATTGGATGTACTACCCTGTTCTGGTCTAGGAGCTTCTGCGGCCTGTGGTACATCTGCCTGTTCTGGCGGAGGAACGACCAATGTCTGTCTAGTAACCGGCGCTTGACGAGGAGGCATATCTGATATTCAAAAGGATTAGCACACAAAAGTATCAATATATTAGACTCACCAATTCTGTTTCAGGCCCCCTCTGATTAGCATTTTCATGCCTTCTCTAGAGATCAAGTTCTGATCCAAAACCGGTTCTAATTCATTCTCAAATAATACATACTTGATAAAACAATAAATCATGCTTATAAAATCAATACACATAATCATGTGATCAATTTAATTTAAAACATTAAATCATGCAAGCAAAATCAATCAATCAAGAGGACTCGATCTACCCCGCTCGCTTCTCTCTAATCAGTCCAGAACTTACGCTCTGATACCACCTGTTGTGGGGACCTCGGATGCTAATCTCATCTTATAGGGCGATTAATAATAAGAAATATTCAATCAGAATATTAATCTGCTTAAAAATCAAATAAATAATACAGGACATTTGGCGACGCAAAAACACGTCGCAAAAGATCAACAAATTTTTTTTTTTTTTTTTTAGAAGACCTTGACGTGCGGGCGCGCCTCATGTGGCGCGGGCGCGCATAGGGCTCGATCCAGGGCACCCAAGGTGCCTTGGTTAGGCGCGGCTGCACCTCTGGGTTGGGCGGGCGCGCCTGGCCCTCTGATTTGCCTTCCAAACAGCTGAAAAATGATGTCTTTGTCCCTGTTTTGATTCTCAAACATTGACAAACATATATAGCATGAATTTAACATCAAAATCTAGATGAAAACATGCAAATCCATGAGCTAACCAAGTAACTAAACAAGGAACTTGACATACAACCATAAGATCTTACATACTCTTGTTCTTGACAACATACATATCTATATGCTCAAATGTTCTTATTCTTGCCATTCATACAAGTCTTTATATGCAAGTGTTTACAACAAAACATAGACAAGATCTAAATACAAAGGTTGACATCAACTCTACTGCATAAACCCGAGTTCACCACATGTTACTCTTGCTCTCGTTCTTCTTACAACCTTCTTTGTCCTGTGCTCGCCCCATCTATTCCCATGCACACATACAAACATAGAAATAGCCGGATATCTCCGGTGAGAATTGAATCCCAGTATAAAACAACTAGATCATGCATAACATATAGTTCAAAGAAATACTCATATAAACATCTCAACAAGCATTAAACCAATCTATTGCAATGCATGATTTTAAAAATCTGCTATCAAGTTCTATATCGGTTCTTGGGATCCCGGGGAAGAAGAACACAACAAATCTCCCACCTACTCTCCCTTTCGGGGTGGCGTTGAGCTCTTTTCCCGAACTTTGGCATACTATATCAAGTTTCTAACCATAGGAGTTGATCTATCTCCTAGGTTCCTTAATATATATCCAAACATCCGTATTCTTTTGGCGAATCTGCCATTTCAAATCTCAAAGGGTTGTTGGCTCAAGATAAATGCATCAAAATCTAGAAGCATAAGAGTAAAAGCCAACTAATAACAAGCTAAGTCAAACAAGCAAGTAAATGTGCAAATACAACACATATAAGCACATAGTATGTGGTTTTGAAAGGGCATTCAAGCAAAATCTCTTGAATGTACAAGCCCTTATTCAAAGTTTGTCTTATACCTTTCAAACTTGGTTTCAAAGCTCTTCAAATCTGATATAGCTGCACAACAAGAACACAATCAAAATCTGCTCATTCTCTTCTCAATCTTCAAGGCTAACAAGTCACAAACCTTGTTCTTCCGTCGATTGGTTTCGCAGTCGTGATTCTTAACTTGAAGTCCCCTGTTTTCAATCTGAAAATACATCAAACATGTCTAAGAACATCAGCAAGAACTCACATCATACTCAGCTCAAACAATCTAGACTCAAACTTATTCATTTTCAAACCGACGGCATAACGGTACGGAATCGGTAACCGAACTGAAATCCAACCAATCTATCATTCATATCTACTTCAAATACATGATACACCAGCCAAAATACATCAATATACCAGCATATCAGCAGCTACCATTTCGAAATACATGCTGAAAAATTCATAAGAAATAGAAACGGCATCCAATCTTTGACCCGATTGCGATAATACAACACATAGAATCTCAAGAACACATATTCATACTCAAATTCTGAGTTCCTTATCATCTCAATTTCGAAATATGCTGAATCATAAAGATACTTACACCAAATTAAAAGATCGTCTTTCAAGGATCGCAGAACTATGCCCGGAATTTAATTCGGATGCACGGATCTTGAAATATTTAACTTGGAAGACAAAATTCCAAGGTAGAAGATGATGTTCTTGATTTTGGCTGAGTAATCTGATGTAAAACATGCATATACACGTTTATCTCTATGTCAAGCCAAGTGTCCCACTCAAAATGTCAAAATTGCACTTTAGCCCTTCAACTCTTCACTATTTGCAAATTGACCCTTGAAACTTCTATTTAATTCAATTTCAATCCTAAATAATTTAAGAATATTAGAATTTAAATCTAAACTCCAAAAATTCTCAAATTAAATATTCTCGGATTAAAATTAAATAATCTCGGGCCTTACAATTCTTCCCCTCTAAGATATGATTTCGTCCTCGAAATCGCATGCAGTCTATACGCATATAAGATAAGAAAATAACAGAAATACTGAATAAGAACTCACATCAGTGAAATAGCTCTGGAAAGCGTTGTTTCATATCTGATTCGACTTCCCAAGTTGCTTCTTCAACTTCATGTCTACTCCACTGAACTTTCACGAGAGGAATAGTCTTGTTTCTGAGTTGTTTCTCTTTCTGATCAAGTATCTGTATCGGTTTCTCGAAGTAACTCAGAGTCTCATCTAATTCTGCTTCATCTGGCTGGAGAACATGAGAAATATCAGGCTGATACTTCCGCAGCATAGACACATGAAAGACATCATGTATTCCAGAAAGAGCTGAAGGAAGAGCAAGTCTATAGGCAAGATTGCCTATCTTCTCAAGAATTTCGTAAGGACCGATAAATCGTGGAGATAACTTCCCTCTCTTGCCGAATCTGACAGTGCCTCTGAAAGGTAAGATCTTCAAGAACACTCTGTCCCCCTGTTCAAAACACAAAGGCCTGCATCTGACATTTGCATATTTGGCTTGTCGATCTTGTGCTGTTTTCATTCTTTTCTGAATCAGTCTTACTTTCTCGGTCATCTCTTGGATCATATCTGGCCCAATATCAGGTGTCTCTGAAATATCATCCCAATAAAGAGGAGATCTGCATTTCTTTCCGTACAATGCTTCAAATGGAGCCATCTCAATACTAGTCTGGTAGCTGTTATTGTATGAGAACTCCACAAGTGGTAATGAATCTTGCCAACTAGTGCCAAAATCTAGCACTACAGCTCTAAGCATATCCTCGAGTGTCTGGATAGTCCGCTCTGACTGTCCGTCAGTCTGAGGATGATATGCAGTACTCAAATGCAATCGAGTACCAAGAGCTTGTTGCAAGTTGTGCCAAAAGTGCGATGTAAATCTAGGGTCTCGATCTGAAACGATAGATTTAGGCACACCATGTAATCTTACCACTTCTCTGACATAAATCTCTGTCATCTGATCGTGTCTGTATGTCATTCTGTACGGAATAAAACAGGCTGATTTCGTCAATCTGTCGATAACTACCCAAACAGCATCACAACCTCTGGATGATCGCGGTAGCTTCGTTACAAAATCCATAGAAATATGATCTCACTTCCATTCTGGAATAGGTAAGCTATGCAATAAACCACCTGGTTTCTTTCTTTCAGCCTTTACCTGTTGTCAATTCAAACAACGAGATACAAACTCTGTAACATCAGATTTCATCTGTTTCCACCAATACTGAGTTTTCAAATCATTGTACATTTTTCTGCCACCAGGATGAACACTGTATCTGCTACAATGAGCCTCTTTTAATATCTGTTGTTTCAAATCTGAAATATCTGGAACAACAAGTCTGTTATTCACATATAAAACACCATCTACACTAACCTTGTATTCAGACTGATGCCCTGATCTGACCATGTCAACGGACTTTTGAATACTCTGATCATTTCTCTGTGCTTCTTTGATTCTAACCAACAATTCTGGCTCAGCTTGAAGTGCACAAATTCTGATAAACTTCATATCTGTTTCAAATATCAATCCAGAAACACAGCAATCTTCTACCAATTTAGTGATACCTATCGTAGATAAGGATAAGGCACATACCTTTCTACTCAAGGCATCTGCAGCTGCATTGGACTTTCCCGGATAATATTTAATCTCACAATCAAAATCTTTCAGTAAATCTAGCCATCTTCGTTGCCTCATATTCAGCTCAGACTGTGAAAATAGATATTTCAAACTTTTATGGTCAGAATAAATCTCAAATTTCTCACCGTATAGATAATGTCGCCATATCTTCAATGCAAATACGATGGCTGCAAGTTCCAGATCATGGATAGGATATCTGGTCTCGTGTGGTTTCAGCTGTCTCGAGGCATAAGCAATGACATGTCCTCGCTGCATAAGCACACAACCTAATCCCCTGTGAGAAGCATCACAATATACAGTAAAATCACCAGTACCTGAAGGAATAGTCAAAACTGGTGCACTCGTCAATCTCTTCTTCAACTCAAGGAAACTGGCTTCACATGCTTCAGTCCAGACATACGGTGCATTCTTCTGAGTCAACTGAGTAATAGGCTTGGCAATACTGGAGAAATCTTTAATAAATCTGCGATAATAACCTGCTAAGCCCATAAAACTCCGTATCTCTGGTACAGATGTCGGTCTAGGCCAACTGATCACCGCTTCAACTTTGCTAGGATCAACAGAAATCCCATCTCCGGATATAATATGCCCAAGGAAGACCACTTTCTTCAACCAGAATTCACACTTTGACAGTTTGGCATACAACTTTTCTGTTCTCAAAGTCTTTAAAATAATTCTGAGATGCTCGGCATGATCACACAGATTCTTAGAATAAATCAGAATATCATCAATAAAGATAATAACAAAGTCATCGAGATATTTCTGAAATACTCTATTCATAAGACCCATAAATACTGCTGGAGCATTCGTCAGCCCAAACGGCATAACGATAAACTCAAAATGACCATACCTCGTTCTAAATGCGGTCTTCGGTATATCTTCATCCCGAACTCTCAACTGATGATATCCAGATCGTAAATCAATCTTGGAATACACTGAGGAACCCTGCAACTGGTCAAACAAATCATCTATTCTAGGCAATGGATATTTATTCTTTACCGTCGCCTTGTTCAATTGCCGGTAGTCAATGCAAAGTCTCATTGAACCGTCTTTCTTCCGTACAAATAGAACCGGAGCGCCCCAGGGTGAAACACTCGGTCTAATGTACCCTTTTGCTAAAAGATCTTCAAGCTGGTCTTTTAATTCTTTCAACTCTATTGGTGCCATTCTGTAAGGTGCTTTAGAAATCGGTAACGTACCTGACATCAATTCAATACTGAAGTCTATCTCCCGGGCTGGAGGTAATCTTGGAATTTCATCTGGAAAGACATCAGCAAACTCACTAACCACTGGCAGATCTGCCAATTCTGGGCTAGTTTTCAACACATCTACTGCATAAACAAGGAATCCCTCTGCCCCTTTCTGCAATAAACGAGTCATAGATATAACTGATATCAAAGGTATTCGAGATCTCGAACCTTTACCATAGAATTTCCATTCCCCTGCCATTTCTGGTCTGAATCTCACAACTTTCTGAAAACAGTCTACGGTAGCCCTGTACTTGGTTAACATATCGATTCCGATAATGCAATCAAAGTCTAACAACCCAAGCACAATACAGTCTATCTCTATCACATTATCTTCAAACTGTAGTATACAATTTCTGACAGATTTCACTGATACTATACCTCTCCCCAAAGGTGAAGATATAGATACTACAGCAGATAATGACTCAACAGGCAATGCATGTAATATAGTAAATTGTTCAGATATAAACGTATGGGATGCACCTGTATCTATGAGCACATAAGCAGGATAACCACAGAGAGTACAGTTACCTGCTATAACGTCGTCAGGTGCTGCCTGAGCCTGCTCTTCAGTCAAGGAAAAGACTCGAGCCTGTTGTCTTGGAGGTTGATTCATTGTTTGGCTACCTCCTGCTCTATTCTGTTGCTGAGGCTGTGGCTGGAAGGAGTGTACATTAGATGCTTGCCTTTCAGGCTGAGCCACTGATCGTGATGACCCCGCACCTTGAGACCTCACTGAACCACGTTGTGGACACACCTTGGCAAAATGTCCTGGCTGATGGCATATGTTGCAATTCCCAGACACACCTCTGCACTGATCACTAGGATGTCTTCCTCCACATTTGTTGCAATACATTCCTGTATAGCCTGAACCCTGTCCAGCACTGCTCTGTCTTGGCCCACTAGAGCTGGATGAACCACTGCCTGACTTCTTAAACTGCTTCCCTTTTGCTTTCAGATAATCTTTCTTACCACCGCTGCTGCTACCTCCCTCAAATCTAGGAGATGATTGTTGAAACTGAGCTGGGGGTTGTGGTTGTCGTTGAGACTGTGCAACGAACGATGCTCCTCGCTATTTAATCAAACCAGCCTCCGCTCCCTTTGCTCTATCAAGTGCATCAGCAAAGTTATTCGGCCTCCCAGAGTTCACAAGGGTAAAGACATCTGGATTCAGTCCATTGATGAACTGATCAGCTTTGGCCTCCTCACTTCCAGCTACATGTGGAGCAAACTTTAGTAATGTAGAGAACTTGGCAACGTACTCTTCTATATTCAGATTCCCCTGTTTTAGATTTGCAAACTCTGCACCCTTGTCCTTTCTGTACGACACTGGAAAGAAACGTTGATAAAATTCTTTTGTAAATACTTTCCAAGTGATAGGTGTACCTCGATTTTCAAGAGCTCTCTTGGTTGTTATCCACCAACTCTTGGCAACCTCGTGTAGTTGGTGCCCAATCAGTCTGACTCTTCTGTCATCTGCATAATCTAGGGAATCAAACAACATTTCCATATCCTCTAACCAGCCTTCACATTCAACTGAGTTCTCGGTTCCTTTCAGTTTTGGCGGCTTGAAGGATTGAAACCTTTTCAGTAAAGTCTCCATAGGTGTTTCTGTAACATCCATTGGATCATTGGATGTACTACCCTGTTCTGGTCTAGGAGCTTCTGCGGCCTGTGGTACATCTGCCTGTTCTGGCGGAGGAACGACCAATGTCTGTCTAGTAACCGGCGCTTGACGAGGAGGAATATCTGATATTCAAAAGGATTAGCACACAAAAGTATCAATATATTAGACTCACCAATTCTGTTTCAGGCCCCCTCTGATTAGCATTTTCATGCCTTCTCTAGAGATCAAGTTCTGATCCAAAACCGGTTCTAATTCATTCTCAAATAATACATACTTGATAAAACAATAAATCATGCTTATAAAATCAATACACATAATCATGTGATCAATTTAATTTAAAACATTAAATCATGCAAGCAAAATCAATCAATCAAGAGGACTCGATCTACCCCGCTCGCTTCTCTCTAATCAGTCCAGAACTTACGCTCTGATACCACCTGTTGTGGGGACCTCGGATGCTAATCTCATCTTATAGGGCGATTAATAACAAGAAATATTCAATCAGAATATTAATCTGCTTAAAAATCAAATAAATAATACAGGACATTTGGCGACGCAAAAACACGTCGCAAAAGATCAACAAATTTTTTTTTTTTTTTTTAGAAGACCTTGACGTGCGGGCGCGCCTCATGTGGCGCGGGCGCGCATAGGGCTCGATCCAGGGCACCCAAGGTGCCTTGGTTAGGCGCGGCCGCACCTCTGGGTTGGGCGGGCGCGCCTGGCCCTCTGATTTGCCTTCCAAACAGCTGAAAAATGATGTCTTTGTCCCTGTTTTGATTCTCAAACATTGACAAACATATATAGCATGAATTTAACATCAAAATCTAGATGAAAACATGCAAATCCATGAGCTAACCAAGTAACTAAACAAGGAACTTGACATACAACCATAAGATCTTACATACTCTTGTTCTTGACAACATACATATCTATATGCTCAAATGTTCTTATTCTTGCCATTCATACAAGTCTTTATATGCAAGTGTTTACAACAAAACATAGACAAGATCTAAATACAAAGGTTGACATCAACTCTACTGCATAAACCCGAGTTCACCACATGTTACTCTTGCTCTCGTTCTTCTTACAACCTTCTTTGTCCTGTGCTCGCCCCATCTATTCCCATGCACACATACAAACATAGAAATAGCCGGATATCTCCGGTGAGAATTGAATCCCAGTATAAAACAACTAGATCATGCATAACATATAGTTCAAAGAAATACTCATATAAACATCTCAACAAGCATTAAACCAATCTATTGCAATGCATGATTTTAAAAATCTGCTATCAAGTTCTATATCGGTTCTTGGGATCCCGGGGAAGAAGAACACAACAAATCTCCCACCTACTCTCCCTTTCGGGGTGGCGTTGAGCTCTTTTCCCGAACTTTGGCATACTATATCAAGTTTCTAACCATAGGAGTTGATCTATCTCCTATGTTCCTTAATATATCCAAACATCCGTATTCTTTTGGCGAATCTGCCATTTCAAATCTCAAAGGGTTGTTGGCTCAAGATAAATGCATCAAAATCTAGAAGCATAAGAGTAAAAGCCAACTAATAACAAGCTAAGTCAAACAAGCAAGTAAATGTGCAAATACAACACATATAAGCACATAGTATGTGGTTTTGAAAGGGCATTCAAGCAAAATCTCTTGAATGTACAAGCCCTTATTCAAAGTTTGTCTTATACCTTTCAAACTTGGTTTCAAAGCTCTTCAAATCTGATATAGCTGCACAACAAGAACACAATCAAAATCTGCTCATTCTCTTCTCAATCTTCAAGGCTAACAAGTCACAAACCTTGTTCTTCCGTCGATTGGTTTCGCAGTCGTGATTCTTAACTTGAAGTCCCCTGTTTTCAATCTGAAAATACATCAAACATGTCTAAGAACATCAGCAAGAACTCACATCATACTCAGCTCAAACAATCTAGACTCAAACTTATTCATTTTCAAACCGACGGCATAACGGTACGGAATCGGTAACCGAACTGAAATCCAACCAATCTATCATTCATATCTACTTCAAATACATGATACACCAGCCAAAATACATCAATATACCAGCATATCAGCAGCTACCATTTCGAAATACATGCTGAAAAATTCATAAGAAATAGAAACGGCATCCAATCTTTGACCCGATTGCGATAATACAACACATAGAATCTCAAGAACACATATTCATACTCAAATTCTGAGTTCCTTATCATCTCAATTTCGAAATATGCTGAATCATAAAGATACTTACACCAAATCGAAGCTCGTCTTTCAAGGATCGCAGAACTATGCCCGGAATTTAATTCGGATGCACGGATCTTGAAATATTTAACTTGGAAGACAAAATTCCAAGGTAGAAGATGATGTTCTTGATTTTGGCTGAGTAATCTGATGTAAAACATGCATATACACGTTTATCTCTATGTCAAGCCAAGTGTCCCACTCAAAATGTCAAAATTTCACTTTAGCCCTTCAACTCTTCACTATTTGCAAATTGACCCTTGAAACTTCTATTTAATTTAATTTCAATCCTAAATAATTTAAGAATATTAGAATTTAAATCTAAACTCCAAAATTTCTCAAATTAAATATTCTCGGATTAAAATTAAATAATCTCGGGCCTTACACAAGGCATGCATCAAAATAAAGTTCTCAGATAAGAAAGAATGAGATGCACCTATATCTATCAGAATAAACGCAGGATAACCAAAAATCTTACAGTTACCTGTAATCACATCATTCGGTGCAGCTTGAGCCTCATCTTCGTTCAGAGAAAACACTCTAGCCTGTGGTCGGAAAGGTTGGTTCAAACATTGATTACCTCCCTGACGGTTCTGCTGTTGTGGTTGGAAGGAGTGAACCGCAGTAGCCTGTCTCCCAGGCTGAGATGACTGTCAAGAGGCTTTCCCACTCTGAGTCTGGTCAGAACCTTTCTGAGGACACTGTCTGGCATAATGTCCTGTCTGTTGACAGATGTAGCAGTTCCACAAAATTCCTCTTCATTGCTCACTGGAGTGTCGTCCTCCACACTTGCTACACAAAGCTCCAGATGATCCTGAACCCTGTCCAGAACTGAACTGTCTCGAGCCACTCGAGCTCGAAGAAGTGCTTCCCGACTTCTTGAACTGCTTCCCCTTGGGACGGAAATAGTTCTTCTTGCTACCACCACTGCTACCACCCTCATTCATCTGTGGTTGATTCTGATACTGCCTCTGCTGCAGCTGTTGAGGCTGGTACTGATTCTCCCTCTTTCTCATCAGTCCCGCTTCCGCTCCCTTAGCCTGATCCATCGCATTAGAAAAATTATCTGGCCTTCCAGTATTTACCAGAATAAAGATATCAGGGTGCAAACCATTAATGAACTGGTCTACGTTTGCCTCTTCGTTGTCGGCAATATGCGGAGCGAACCTCAACAAACTGTCAAGCTTTGTAACATAATCCTCGATACTCATGCTACCTTGCCTCAAATTTGCAAACTCGGCACCTTTATCCTTTCGATAGGAAACCGAAAAGAATCTCTTATAGAACTCTGCTCTGAAAAGTGCCCAAGTAATTGTCATACCTTTATTCTCTTTGGTTCTTTTGGTAGTCATCCACCAACTCTTTGCCACTCCCTGTAGTTGATGAATTACCAGTCTAGTTCTGCGGTCATTCGAGTAGTCAAGCGACTCAAAGAGCTGATCAATATCCCCCAACCAACTCTCGCAATCGACCGGATTTTCCTTCCCAGTCAAAAACGACGGCCTAAAAGATTGGAACCTCTTCAGTAAGGTGGAGTTTCTGTCGTAGGGATAATTGGTGGAGTATTCATGTCTAGCCTTCTTCGAGGACACATCTAAATTGACAGGGTTAGAACATGGATAATTCAATTCACATTTCATCATTTCAATGTCTCAAAACCTCTGATCTTCTTATTCGATTCAAAGATGGAACTCAGATCAAATGCATGAATACAGTTCATATCTCAATTAACTCATTCTTTATTATTTAAATCATCGAGTCAAGTAATTCAAATAATTTTCAATCAATAAAGCATGCTCGCATATTCTTTAATCAGAGAATTAATCAAGCACATGCGAGAAATTAAGGTCAAGCGGACTCGATCTACCACGCTCACTTCTAGAAATAAAATTCAGAAACTTATCTCTCTGATACCATTTAATGTGAGGCCTCGGTTCTAATCTTCTATTCTTAAGATAATATAAACAATTATCATGCACCATCTATAAGATAAGGCAACAAGTAAAAAAAAAATTATTTTTCTGGTGAACAGTGCTGCGCTCGATCCTATAAAAGTCCAGGATCGAGCGCACCAAATTTCAAAATTCTCTGCCGAGAAAAAGCAGTGTGTCGCGCTCAATCCGACAAAAAGCCAGGATCGAGCGCACCATTTTGTGAAACTCTCTGCCTCGGAAATCACAGGGGCCGCGCTCGATCCTGCAATAACCTTGGATCAAGCGCACCCCCTTGCCCAGAAAATTTCAGAACATGGAATGTCTTTCCTTACAAACTCAATCCAATCAATAATCATAACAACATGCATCAATCCAAATTCAAACATAATCTCGACTACTCGATATAACAAGATACAACCAAGGTTTGAGTCTAGTAATTACTTCAAAACATAACTAGATTCGCATGCATTACAAAACATCAAAAGTTCGAATACATTCGACTTCTAAAAACCAAGCCTCACTTCTAATCTCTCGATCCTCTATCCACGTGGTCTCTGACTGGTACCTGCCCCACCTGTTGCCAAGTACACATACAAACAAAGTCAACAGCCGGATAATCCGGTGAGAATTGATATTCCCAGTAAAAAAGACTAACATAATAAACATATCAAGTCATAATATGAATTCATTCTTCATATAATCAATTAATCCAATCAAGTACTGAATTAAAATGATATGCATGTCTTTAAAACTTCTGGATTATCAGACTCAGATAATCGAATGGAATTCTTCTATTCTTTCTTTCTTTCTTCGGTTTGGGATCCCGAGGTTAAAACATCCTACAATCACACTGACTTCCCTCTCGAGGTGGACGAGACATATTTTAATCCTCTAGACTCCCGAGCATTATAGTGAGTTAAACAACGAAGTAGTAAATCGCCTACCAAGTCACTCGACTACAATCTCTAGATCGTCTAATTCAAAATGAATAATCAATTCGGCTCAATATGAATGCACATGAATCTAATGCATTCAAATAACAATTCAGACATATATTCAAATAAGCACATAAACATGCAATATGTGATTTCTTCTAGGACACTCGAATCAATCCGGATTCGAGTTAATCGTCCTATTCCATTCCAAAGTCATCTTATACCTTTCTTCGTGTTGTTCACAGTCGTCGATCTGTAAAACAACAATTCTCAATCAAAGTTCCTTCAATCAAAATCTATCCAAATCCATCGAGAAATAAAGAATAACATCGACACTATATCAGCTCAACTCTTCCAACTGATCAAAGCTGTAAGGCTCTCAACTTCCAGGACTTCAAATCAATCTATCAGAAGAAGTCATAGTGATCAAAATCGATATCAAAATTCATATCAAACTCGGTATAACTCAAAACATCAAACCGATATCCAAATCTCAAACTGACGGCATAACGGCTATAACTGATCAAACTGGAAATGCAGACAGCAAAACAACAACTCAATAAACTCATTCCAATCCTCAAACCTTAATTTCAACACAATCCCAACACATCACAAAATCAAGGTTTTCGAAAATAATAAGAAAATTCATAACAATTCCGAACGTCGCTCTATTTCAAAATCGACAGATAATAAACGACCAGAACTCTGTCAAGAACAACATACTCGAATCTCGAACGATTCTAACAATATCCAAAAACTAGAATGTATCCGATCGTAAAAAAAACTTACGATATAACGGAGCTCTCGTTGCAGTGATCGCTAAACTGCCTTCAGAAATAGATTCTAACGGCCGGATCGAGCTCGGAATGAAATCACAAAGCTTGGAAACTCATTTGTGTCGGCTTCAATGGAGGAGGCGTGCTTGAGGAAGGAGGAGAAGTAATGGACCAAGTCAAACTAGACAAGATAATATATAAAATCCATTATTTGCGTTTTAGTCCCTGAAATTTTCCAAATTTGCAAAAAAGGACCCTGGTCAAAATTAAGTCGGCTCGTGAACTTTGTAATCTCCGATTAACTCAAATAAACTCATTTAAGATTTAAAAAAAAAATGGGGCGTTACACAAGGAAATTGGGTCGAAGAGCTCCCTAGTGTGTTATGGTCATATCGTACTATACCGAGAATTGGGACTGGAGAGACTCCATTTACTCTGGTGTATGGAAATGAGGCAGTCCTACCAGTAGAGATTGGAGAAGAGTCAGCTCGGATCATTTTCTATGATGAGAAAAATAGAGAATGGAGAATGGAAGACTTAGAATTTCTGGAGGAAAAGAGAGAAGCTGCTGCCATCAGAATGGAGGCATACAAGAGCAGGATAGCTCGATCCTATAATCGTCGGGTGCGCAAGAAGGGATTTTAGGTAGGAGATTTGGTACTCCGAAGAGTTCAAGATGCGGCTATAGGGAAGCTTGACCCTAAATGGGAAGGACCATACAAGGTGGTGATGAGGCTCAGTTCGCATGCTTACTACTTAGAAGATTCAAAGGGGAAGATGCTAAAGAGACCTTGGAGTGTTTACAATTTACGCAAATATTATTCTTAAATATTACAAGAACAATTTTCCTTTCAGTTGTAATTCATGCAAGCAACATTTTACTTTTATCTATAAGCAGTTGTTCTTTCGAAAATATTGATGTAGACATGCCTCAGCTCATCACCGTAGTCACGCCTTTTAGGCCCCTGACTTTGGTTCAGCTCATCACCTTAGTCACGCCTTTTAGGCCCCAGACTTTGGTTCAGCTCATCACCTTAGTCACGCCTTTTAGGCCCATGACTTTGGTTCAGCTCATCACCTTAGTCACGCATTTTAGGCCCCTGACTTTGGTTCAGCTCATCACCTTAGTCACGCCTTTTAGGCCCCTGACTTTGGTTCAGCTCATCACCTTAGTCACGCCTTTTAGGCCCCTGACTTTGGTTCAGCTCATCACCTTAGTCACGCCTTTTAGGCCCCTGACTTTGGTTCAGCTCATCACCTTAGTCACGTCTTTTAGGCCTTTTAGGCCCCTGACTTTGGTTCAGCTCATCACCTTAGTCACGCCTTTTAGGCCCCTGACTTTGGTTCAGCTCATCACCTTAGTCACATTTTAACTGAAACACATCTAGTACTTGGAACATCAGCCAGTACAGGTCGGGAGATCATTCAAGCTTTCGGGTAACATAAGCCAGGTCAGGTCGGGAGCTCATTCAAGCTTTCGGGCAACATAAGCCAGGTCGGGTCGGGAGTTCATTCAAGCTCTCGGGTAACATCAGTTAGGTCAGGTCGGGAGCTCATGCAAGCTCTCGGGCAACATTAGTCAGGTCAGGTCGGGAGCTCATTCAAGCTTTTGGGAAACATAAGCCAGGTCAGGTCGGGAGCTCATTCAAGCTTTCGGGCAACATAAGCCAGGTCAGGTCAGGAGTTCATTCAAGCTCTCGGGTAACATCAGTTAGGTCAGGTCCGGAGCTTATGCAAGCTCTCGGGAAACATCAGTCAGGTCAGGTCAGGAGTTCATTCAAGCTCTCGGGTAACATAAGCCAAGTCAGGTCGGGAGCTCGGCCAAGACTCCCTGGCATATTTGCCAGCTCGGCTCGGGAGCTCAGTTCGGCTCGGGAGCTCAGCTCAGCTTGGGAGTTCAGCTCGGTGCAGGAGCTCAGCTCACCTTCGGGAGTTGGTTAATTTTTAAGTATTCATTTTACCTCCCTTCAGGGAGCTCAGCTCAACTCACCTTCGGGTGTTAGCTTATTTTCGGTTCATTAATTTTGCCTCCCTTCAGGGATCTCAGCTCAGCTCACCCTCGAGTGTTAGCTTATTTTTGAAATGTTCATTTTACCTCCCTTCAGGGAGCTCAGCTCACCCTCGAGTGTTAGCTTATTTTTGAATGTTCATTTTACCTCCCTTCAGGGAGCTCAGCTCAGCTCACCCTCGGGTGTTAGCTTATTTTTGAAATGTACATTTTACCTCCTTTTAGGGAGCTCAGCTCAGCTCACCCTCGAGTGTTAGCTTATTTTTGAAATGTTCATTTTACCTCCCTTCAGGGAGCTCAGCTCAGCTCACCCTCGAGTGTTAGCTTATTTTTGAAATGTTCATTTTACCTCCTTCAGGGAGCTCAGCGCAGCTCACCCTCAGGTGTTAGCTTATTTTTGAAATGTTCATTTTACCTCCCTTTAGGGAGCTCAGCTCAACTCACCTTCGGGTGTTAGCTTATTTTGGAAATGTTAATTTTACCTCCCTTCAGGGAGCTCAGCTCAACTCACCTTTGGGTGTTAGCTTATTTTTGAAATGTTAATTTTGCCTCCCTTCAGGGAGCTCAGCTCAACTCACCTTCGGGTGTTAACTTATTTTTGAAATGTTAATTTTGTCTCCCTTCAGGGAGCTCAGCTCAGTTTACCTTCGGGTGTTAGCTTATCTTTGAAATGTTAATTTTGCCTCCCTTCAAGGAGCTCGGCTCAGTTTACCTTCGGGTATTAGCTTATTTTGAAATGTTATTTTTTCTCTCCTTAGGGAGATCGGGTGTTGGTTTATTTTTAAGTGTTTATGGTGTCTCGTATCATGGAGTTTAGCTAAGCTCGTCTCCAAGGACAATTATTTGGGAATACTTTGAGAATCCCTTTGGTGAGGTCAGATCAGAAATAATAATAATAATAATAATAATAATAATAATAATAATAATAATAATAATAATAATAATAATAATAAAAAAAAAAAAAAAAACAAGGGCACTCATAATAGCAGAAGGAAATCAAAAGTGTTTACATCCACTAGTACAAAAAATTAATGTTCATTTTCGCCCTCACCCTCGCCCCTCTCAGCCTCGCCCTCATCCTCCTTTGCTACCTCTCCGGAAGTGACAGCTAGGGCAAACCCATCCAAGTCAAGGAAGTCTAAGGGGGTCCCTTCAGGAGGATAGCCAGCCGCCCTGAATTGGTCGGTGGAGCCCTGTAATCTTTTGGCCAGATAGCTGTAGGCTTGGACAGCCACTTCGTCCATATACTCATCTAACTTCAGGAAGATTTCCTTAAAACCCTCAATTCCTTTGGTCAGCTTAGTCCGGGACGTTTCCAATTCTTGAACGGCTTGGGCGAGCTGATCCTGTGATCCTTTGAGTTCCCCTTTGAGGACTTCCTTCTGCACTTTAGAGACTCGGAGGTCACTCTGATACTTCAGCCTCTCGGCCTGGAAACCCATCCTCATCTCCTCCAGCTGAGCTTGGAGATTGGCCACCTTCTTGTCATAAGAGAGGTTAGTGTCCTCCAGTTTTTGGGTTAGATCAGCAACATGAGCCTCGTAACTTTTGGTGTCCTTGATAAGTTGCTTCCGAGCAATAGAAGCTTGGAGGGACACTTCGGCATTCAGAGCGACAGCCTGGCATATGAAAAAGAGAAAATGTTATGAGCTGAGTATAAAGTACTAAACAAAGTGAATAAAGTATAAGTCACCTCAGCAGAACCAGTATTGGAGCGATGTAAGAGCTCAGCCCAACCAAGGTTCTTTACATAGTCAACATCGGCTTGAGAAAGCATGTCTCGAAGGACTGAGCCGGCTGTTGGGGTAGGGCCTACCCCCACTATCTGAAGTTCATCATGATACATGTCAAAGAAATTGGAGCGGCATCGGACCACGGGGGTTTGGGGCTTCTTCGACCTGAACTGTCGAAGAGGCGCTACCTCGGAAATAGTAGATTTTCCCGAATCCAGCTCTACTACTTCGGGGTGGGGGCTGGAGGTAGCACGCCTCTTGGAGCCTTTGGAAAGAAAAGTGGAAGGCTCGGAGACATCAGCAGCAGCTCGGGAAGAGGCAGCTGTGGGTTTGGCAAAGCTTCCTTCAGCCTTGCTCCCTGGCTGAGCTGTTGTTTTCTTCTTCTCTATCATTCTCTTCATGGCAGCATCCATGACCCTTATTTCTGAATAAAGAAAAGGGAAGGTCAGTAAAATAACAATAATAACAGAAAGGGATCCAGGGCAGGGGAAGGGCCGTACCTAAGTTTCCTCGAACCGAAACGTCGGCCGAGCTGAGCCCATGGTGGTAGAGCAGATCCTCCGCCAGCAGGGTAGCAGTATCAAAGAACCTTCCCCCGATAGCCCTTAGGGCTCCAGTGAACAGTTCCCCCTACCGAAAGCCCGGGGCGGGTAAGGAAAGAGGGGGAGAGCATCCCTCCAGACCGAGCATATATCCCAGTCATCGGAGGGATGAACAAAGAAAAAGGAGTTCTTCCAGTTCTTGTTTGAGCTAGGAGAACCCTTGAAAAATTTACAATTGGGACGGCAGGAGAAATAAAAGGGGCCCTCTTCAGAATGTTTGGGGAGCAAAAAATTACAGATAGTAAAACAAGTTACTTCGAAGCCTAGTGTTCTAAAGAGAACTATAAAGCTGCACAAGGTTTGGAAGGAGTTGGGGGTGAACTGCCCTAAGTGAAGCTCGTAGTAACGGCTGAGCTGTTGAAAGAGGAGGGGCAAGGGAAACCTCAGGTCGGCTTCTAAATGATCTACATAAAAGGTGTAGTATCCCGCTGGGGGATTATCAGCTCGGTCATCGAGATCAGGGATAATGAACTCGTAGTCCGCAGGAGCGTGGGAAAAAGCCCTTATTTTACCATCTTTCGAGGCATCTAGCTCAGAAGGGTATAGCTCAAACCATGGCACCACGGGGACATCATGGTCATTTCCCAAGTCATCATCCCGAGCTGAGATGGAGGGGTGAGCAGGGTCCTGGCCTAGGGGCTCTCCTGCGGGAGTAAGAGCAAGGGAATCAAATTGATCCACCTCACGAAACACTTCGTCTAAGCTCCCAGAGTGAGCTCGGGAAGAAGTAGCCATGAAAGGTATTTACTTACGTAGGAAGCTCGGAAGGTGGTGAGGAAAAGGTGGTAAGAGATTGAGGGAAGCTTGGAAGTAAAAGTTAGAAAGAGAAAATATGCAAAGGGAGCAAAAGCAGATGTGAAAATAATTTTTTACAGCAAGGCCTATTTATAGAAAGCCCAAATCAATTTAGACCGTTGATTTTAAGATAGGTGGACGGCTCAGATTCTTTGGAATTCAAAAAGTTACCATTACATAGTACTTATCAGAATGACAGCTGGGCTCGGTGGGGCACTTCAGCTCGGCATTCGCTTGGGGTCATCTTAGAATAAGAATAACGAACTTCGTGTCTTTGACCTCAGTTCGACTTTTGAGGGGGGGACTTGTGATACCCGGAGGAGGAAATCACCTCAGCTCCTCGATGACCCTAAGATGAAAGCTCGTCCCTAATCAACTAGGACCAGCTCAGGAGCTCGGGAGCCTCGGGAGCTCGGCCAAGCTCCCCCACTATAATTACCAGCTCGGGTCGGGAGTTCGGCCTCGAAAGCTCGGCCAAGCTCCCCCACTATAATTACCAGCTCGGGTCGGGAGCTCGACCTCGGGAGCTTGGCCAAGCTCCCCCACTATAATTACCAGCTCGGGAATTTGGGAGCTCAGCTCGGCCCCGATGTCAGTAGGAAGTTAGCTTGGTAGATTGGTTCGGCAACCTTGGCGAGCTAGCTAGGATGTTAAGATCAGTGTTTAAAGTGAATCCAAGGAGAGCAGCAATATAAAGTCCTAGTGATTACAGTTCAGCTCGGATAAGATGTACAGATCAATAGTTCCTTTATCGAATGAGATTCGGACGAGATCTCCGCCTATATATTCGGGATCGTGATCTCGGGATTCTCGAGTTCTTGATTAGGAAGGTAAGCGCAATGTCCGGAGCCCTCTCCTATAAATACCAGGTTTATTTTCATTGTTGATCTTAATTCTTCACTCGTGTGCACACACTACTCTCTATATTTCGCTATCCTAGCATCTGACTTGAGCGTCGGAGGGGATACGCCGGAACACCTTCCGGCCCCCCCCCCCCCTTTTACACTCTTGTTAGTGATTTCAGGCCAGCAGCAGCTCATCATTCATTGGAGGAGTTTCGTTAGTTCATCTAAGGAGATCACATTATTGAAATATATCATATATATATCTGGAACAAAAATAAAAATAAGACTAAGCATACTCATTGAGACGGATAGATTCATTTCAGTTTATATTTTATCATTAAGTTCTTGATGACCATTTTACGAGGTATATTAGAATGTGCTTATTTTTATTTATTTATTTATTATTTATTTGCTAATTGAATCGAGTAGTAAATGTAAATGGAACTTTAGTTCGTTGATTTGACGCAGAGCATGCACGCCTACTTTTCAATTGAATCATTAATGGATGCGGTCGACTGGGTCGAGTGTAGATTGCAATTGCATCAATGACACAAAAGTTTCGATATTATGATTAAACTAAAATATTAGATATACATACGACGTTACATATTGATTTACACATTTTATTTGAAAAATTCACACGAAAAAGTATTTGTGTAAATTAATGTGATGTGTGAGCATGCATTTAGAACATTGTGTGAAAGTGCCATTTAGTTTATTATATCATCTCGCGCTCCCCTCCCAAAAAATTTCATTTTTGTGTTTCAAGATGTATATATGCTTCTTCGTTAGACCGTAGAATACATTCGGAACGGAAATGAAATACGTTTACGAAATACGTAAAATGATATTGTAAATTATTATAATGTAATATTACAAAAGTATATGGAGTTTTTGATAAAATGACGAGCGTTCAATCCTATAAATTTATATTTATCATTTCTCGACAATATTGATAATCGGAGGCACGAGAAGATTAGATGTATTTGTTAAAAAAATACAATATAATCCATCTCCGTTTTGTCTATTTTCTTAGCATTTCACAAATTCAATTTTTATCACAATCTCTTTCTTGATAAAATATATAATGGATAAGAATAATTATATAAACTAGCGACGGAGCACACGCTAAGCGTGTGTAAAATAATAAATATAATAAAGATATAATTTTCTTAAATAATATATGAATTTTTGATTTGTCAAATGTAATATTTGAATTTTTGAACTTTTGAAAATGGATAAGATGTGGTAGTTATGAATAAATTATAAATTTTTTTTAAGTGAACATGGATATTTTTGTAAAAATTATTTGGTGTCATCAAGTCGGACCACTAACGGCCTCAACTTTTATAATATAAAAAGATAATATAGAAAGATATTGCCGTTTCTCTCCTCGGAAAACATTTTAAAATTTTTAAAAATATTCAAATTTTCAAGCCGCGTGACCAATTAATCTCGTCCACTTATAGGCTTAAGCCTACAATTAACCACTTTAAAACAACGTTAGTTGATAATAATACTTGCATCTAAGTTATGTGCTGTGATAGACTAATTTATGGATCATTTATTGTCTTTAATTAATTAAAAAACAAGGAGATGCAAGAAAAATATCATGGAGACAGGCTACCTATTTAAATTTCAAAAAACTCTTGAAATATCGTTTAACAAATTGATTTTGTAAGACAGATTTTTCACTCGATTCGATTTATGAAAAAAATTAAATTTTTTATACCAAAATTTTCAATATACTATGTGTGTATATCGGATTAATGATTGTTTGTAATGTTAGACTTTAGACTTTGCCAAAAAGTTTAAAAAGAAAATCTAAATTGGAGGACCCCATATCCATGTTCATTGGTCAATGACTTTAAATAAGGGAATAGTGGTCCTTGTAAATACCAATAAAGCGACCCCTTGGTTTGTGCCCATTTTCCTACTTAACATTTGGAGGTTGAACCACAATAATTATGTACATTTACAATAAATTTTAATAATTACTATAAACTTATGTATAATCACCATGTAAATAAATTTTATTTAATGTAATAAATATATATAATATGTTCAACGAGAATTTTATTTAAAGGTTGTTGATGTTATTTAATGCTATGTTGGCTTTGCTTTTATCACCTGTCGTTCTCCCATCAAATCAATATCAAGTTTTGTTTTATTTCCAAAAGGCCCCTCATTTCATTTGATTAATTCTCCAGTCAAGGCCTACATCGTATAAATTTTTTTTTATATAATTTAATTTAAGTTTTCTCTCTTAATTTATGCTCATCAAGATTGAATTAAGGCCATATCCACATACTAAAATCACCATCACCACACGATAATCCTTATTAATTATTGGTTCGTGAACTAACTAAATAATTTATATTAACCATACATGGTAATATATTATCAGTACATTTTTATTATAGCAATTAGTAACTGATGGAAAAATTAATTAATTAATCAAACTCTATATATGTCATAATCCAATTATAGACACATAGTTGTAAATATTCAAAATGTTTTTTTGTTAATAACACACATGAACATATTGTTAGATGATAACCAATATCAGGAGAAATTATAACAGAAAATTGTTTTCGCGAGGTGACCTATCATACTATTTTCTCGGGTGTTGTTTCTATGACTGATAGAGTGATCGATCGATCCTTTTCGTAAGGATTGATCGCGAAGTTTAATTACATGCAAGTCTCTCTTGTTTTTTCAGAGTGGCCCTTGAATACTCTATTGTCTGATTCTTTCTTTTGCCAGAAACTCACCCACCTAAGGGTACACATTAACTATATATCATGAATTTTGGGGTACGTACGTTTTTGGCACAAGGAATAAATGTCAAACCCCACCAGAAGCCATTATATTGCTTTGAGATTAAATCGCTCAATTTAATGGATTCCAATTCCTTTTATTTATTTATATATCACTAATGATATTATTGATACTCCATATATCCCACACGTACCCGACACGTAAGAATAATTAATTGTATTAGAGAGGACGGATTGAGACTAGAGCTGTCAAACGGGCCAACCCATGGCGGGGCGGACTGACCCATCAAAAACCCACCTTTTGGCTGGTCGATGGCGGGCCAACCCACCATCTTGGCGGGCTGAAAAAAATCCTCAACCCAACCCAACCCAATGTGGGTTGTGGGTTAGGCGGGCCGGTTCGCGGGTTGGCTAACAACAAATAAAAATAAATAAAAATTATTATAATTAATTATAAATATCATTTCATAAATAAATATTAATATAAACATATTAATAAAAATTTTAATTATTGATTTAATGTGTGTAAATTTTATATAAAGTAATTAATACGAAAAAAATTCCCAACTTTTATTAAAAAATACATATATCACAATAAAAATAAAAATAAATTATTAATTCTCCAGACCCACGGGCCAACCCGCGCGGGTCTCGGGTCTAGGCGGATTGGCCCATCTAGGCCCACCTTTTGTTGGGTTGAAAAAATTTCAACCCAACCCACTAAAATTATGTGGCGGGTCGGGCCGACCCGAAGGGCCTAACCCAAATTGAGGGCTCTAATTGAGACAGATGAGTTGGGGGGAGATTAAACTTTATTTTGTAGAAAAATTACGAGTTTTTGGTAAGAAATAAATTATTGTCTGTGGGATCGATGGAGCCGAGTCAAGATTTTTAGAAACTGTTGTTTTAGCAATGGAGACCTCATGAAGTTTCCATGTTATGATAAAGCATGTGTGGGTAATATATTGGTTCGAAGTAAAAGGAATGATAGTGATGTTGGGAACATATATATATATATGGGTAAAGGTTTCGTGGGGATTATTTGATCCGTAAAAATATTAAAGATAAAAACGAAATTTAAAAGAGGTTACATAATTGTTAGAAATTGTAATTTGTATCGTCCGATAATGCTAACCAGAATTTGAGGATAATTCAAACCAGAATTTAAGTTAAATGCAGTGTAAATGGTACTGGAAGTTGCGGAATTTTTATGGAACGTCATTTGAGAAGGCTTCTTCATCATACCGAATCGTTTAGTAAAGACCCTTTAGCTCTAATAATAGACGTAAAGAGTTTTTAGTAAGCACTTTTTAGTTTTTCTATCATAAAATTTTGAAATTTTATGAAATTTTGTTAAAGAAAAACTGAGAAATGCTTCTGAGAAGTTCTCTTAAATTATACCGTAATATATAAATATATATATATATATAATGACATTAATCGCCATTTTTTTTTTTTGAAAAAAAGAAAAAGAAAAGGAAAAGGGGTATATTCGCAACACATGCAACAATGCAGATTGTGGGGTGATTATGACGATGGTCATTAAAATGGTTCCTGGAAACGAAGAGTCGGTGTCACATAAAACAACTGGAATTTGTTGTCCTGAAAATATAGGAGAGATTAAGCTATATCCATTATATATAATGCCAATTTACTTGAATTTTATCCGAGAAAACGACATAGCCAGTCACGAAGCAAGGATTCGGATGGCAGAATTATTGTTAATTTTTTAATTGCTGCACATCACGTATTATTATTAACTTAACTGTTATATTTTTACCCAAAAAATTATAGGAAGAATACTTAATCCATGATTCACGTCACCTGTCAGGTTTGAATACTTCGTCCATGTCTCATACGACGTAGTCATATCAATATATATATATATATTCGACAAATTAATAACTTTTTTAAAATAATATTTTTTTAATTAAGTTATAAGAAAAAATCATATTTAAATATATGGTCCTACCAATGTCATAAATTAATAGTATTCTAAAATTACAAAATATTTAACAACGACAAGTTAGTAAATGTGATTATTATATTGTTATTTATTTTATTTTTTTTGAAATTCAAATCTAATTGAAATGTTATCATAATTGAATTTCAACTCTAACTTTTCTCATTGAATCCAAAATCTTTGGTGTGTATTCTCAAACAATAATTAAAAAATTGTGAAGAATTTTTTCTCCATAAATGCTTTCTTTTCGCTTAACTGATCATTCCAACGATGCGACATATACTCTATCATCAACAGGATTTTTAGTCATGACTTTAATTTATTCTACATTTTACAATTGTGAACACATCAATTTTCACATGGATAATATAAAAATAATCTTGTACTAAAAAATATGAAAACTTCTAGTGTTACATCAATTTAATTACTATATATTAGTTGGATTGAAAATTTACGCTTTAAGAAAATAATAAATTATTATTTTATCGAGTAATTAATACCTCTATAAATTAATAAATTTCATGATCCCAAAATTATTAATTTATAAAAAATTTTACTGTATTTGTAACGGAAATAAAGGTATGTTCGTTCAAACCCAACTGAAATATTTTCGATTAACCAATATTTCTTTTGAAAATTTGTTTTATATGTGTAGTTATTCTTTTATCGGATCGTAGGGCTAGTTGCATCAACAATTTTTGTGAAAAATCAAAAAATAAAAAACACCTTATATAAAATTACTAGCATATTAGATCCTATATTTTAAAAAATTAGCATA
Source organism: Henckelia pumila (assembly GCF_033568475.1). Lineage (NCBI taxonomy): Eukaryota > Viridiplantae > Streptophyta > Magnoliopsida > Lamiales > Gesneriaceae > Henckelia > Henckelia pumila. Next base: position 108,961,277 of record NC_133121.1, read on the forward strand.
AATCTCCCTATTAGAGGGTATAAATGTGCATACATGTGTATAACATGGGGGTTAAATGTGCTATATTTTTTTAAAATTGAAAAATTCATCAGCCTATTAATATTTTTTAAGAGAATATTTTATGTTTTTTTAACTTTTCATAGGGGAGACCAATGCAATTAGCCCTCGGATAGTAAGTTCGTAACTCTTCCAAGTTCTTTTAAAAGTTATCAAATATCGAAAGGAAAAAGGTTCATGTAATTAAGTTTAATTATCTTTTGTAAATACATGAACGATTATTGCTATATTTATTATCCAAAAATTACTAAGTTAAATAAATTTAAAAGGACGTACGGTTTTTTAAAAAAATAAAAATAAATAAAGCACGTACGTTATTAACCTATGTTGGAGGTTGGAACGATTTTTTTTTTACAGTATTTAATTTAAAATATATATATAAATATGACCTTGTATATCTATTCGTTGGCAAATTGCAATTTACAAATAAACATATAAATTAAATTGAATCATATATATTCACATTGGCAAATGACAATAACATATATTAATTTTTAAAATTTTGTAGCTTGTAATACCACATCCAACTCAGAACATGAATAAAGTGTTGATACGTTCAAATATGGCATCTAACACTTAGGTTCCGTTTGAATATGTACTTTATTTATAATTGAAAAAATTTAAAAAATGTGTTTGTGTAAAATTTTGTAAAATGTTTTTGAAAAAGTGTTCTCCAATTATAGTTTTTTAAAAAACACTTGAGATATGATTTTAGATATTTTTAGAATGAAACTATTGAAGGCGAAGATAAACAATAGTAATTTTGAAATCATATTAAAATATTTTTATATAATAGTTGTCTAAACATATATTATTTTCTTAAAACAATTTTTAAAACATTTTTAAAAAAAAAATTCAAAAGCACTTTTATAAAAAAAAAAAATTATAAATACATGTCTAAACAGAACCTTAAAACCTAACATCAAACCCAAAATTTTTAAAAATAACACCTAATTCAAAACATAGATCCAAATAAAAATAAAATACAACTACATTACTATTCTAAGCACAAGGCATATGAACAATACAAGCCAAAAAAAATGTTTCTTGTTCGATTCGTTTAGCCTAAAAAGAATTGAATTGAAACGATGAAAAATCATAACCGAATTTTTGGTCCAGATGGATCGACCAAAATGTAAATAGTATCCTAGACTATAAATTAATCAAGATATATGTTTATCAATGCATCTATAAGTTTGTTTTTCGTTTGTCACCTTCTTTTTAATCCCCTAAAAAAAACGAACATAAAAACGAATAGAAATCTTAATGAAAAATATAAATTTATTAGAAATTATAATGATGCCCAATGGCGGACTTACATGGTCCCGAAAGGGTGCGATCGCCCCTCCTGAAATTTTAAAAAAATTTAATACTATATACATAATATCATTATTAAATATAAATTTAATTGTAACTGCCTCTTTGAAATTATTTTTAATAAAAATTTAGTACTATGCATATATATATATATATATATATCTAAAATATTAATATAATTTTATATTGATTAAAAAGTCTTTGATAAATAAGATAAGAATAAATTTATTTTGGGATATAATAAATTTGGCATTATGCTTTTTATTGTCCCATATCTTTTTAAAGATCGAAAACGAAAAGTTTTTTTGACTTGAATGTGATAAGGGAAATTTATTTTAATTAGCCATTTGATTTCATCAAGTTAAACATATTTTAGTACCAACTTGATAACTTTATTTTTTTATATTTGAAAATAACAATTAGTTATCTGAAGTTGTTGAGATTAGCGAACTTGCTAAAAGAATGGTTCAATAAAAATATCAATTATATCATTTGGTACACAGATTTACTTTTAAATTTAACATTATTATTGTTGTTGCAACTGTAAAGATAGTGTTATCAACAATGAAAATCATAAAAACATCACTTCGTAATAGGTTGGGAGATGATATGTTGTTAAATGATTATTTGATACCATATATTGAGCGATGTGTGTTTGAGACAGTTGATAATATATGAATTATTCATCATTTTTTTATTGAGTATTATTCATTATTTTCAGATTATAAAATCATGGTAAGTGTTATTGTAAAAACATATGAAGTTAATTATATATGACATTTGTTATATATTTTGCGTTGTATTAATTTTTTAAATTTGTTGAGTTCGCCCCTCCTGGTTAAAAATCATGGGTACGCCACTGATGATGCCCAATTAATCTTCAGTTAATTAAAAAAAATCCAGACCCAATAATAGGAGACGATATAAATCCAATATTTCTATCCACGAGTTGGAATTGGCATTTATATATAGCCTTTTATAATTAGTGCAAATTGCTCAAAAATCCTCAGTGCAAACATGTTTTGCTCTGCATTCTTTAGCCACTTTTTTGTACCACATTTTTTGTTAATTTGTACCATATCTTGTATAATTTTGTACCACATCTTGTATTGTTTTGTTCCATATTTTATGACTAAAGATCTCAAAGCAAAACATGTTTGCATTTAGGAATTTTTGAGCAAATTGCCCATAATTATAATTTGTAGAAAAAACGAAGAGCGAGTGGGGTCCCATGGGAACTGTGAACGCGTCAACCTTGCATCCCCTTGACACACGGGGACGGCACAAAGATTCGCATGAGTGAGGGCCCACTTGTCCAATCAAACAAAGCGATTAGGCCTCACGCCCCAATGGGCCTCCTTTTTCTTCCAGAAAAATTTAAAAATAGTGAAAAAGTCAATAAAACAGCCAATAGGAGAAAAGACGTGTGGCCATTGGCCATTGCTTTTAATAATTTACAAATCGACGACTTACCGGCTTTGTCGGCATAACACGTGTCGATTTCTTAGCTCTGTCGTAAATCTGTCCGTTCTCATGGTTGTGGAGGTGTCCCGGTTCCATACGTCTTCGCCACGTCAACAAATTCGGGAGTATTTAGTCAGTGTTTGAAATAGCTTGTATAAAGCATTTTTTAGTTTTCATAAATTTTCAAAATTTTGTCAAGAAAAAGCAGAGCAGTGCTTACTAAAAATTCTCTCAAACATTGCCTTAGTTTGCGATGGTAGATTATCCGAATGAAAAGAATTATAATTTTGATCATTTGTGTTGCTAAATTACTCGATCGAAACTTATGAATCCAATGAAATAACATTGGGATAAAAATTTCTAACACGAGTATTGATTTGGATTGTTTAAACGAATGGAAAGGAAAGATATGATCTTATGGAAATCTTGTCATGTTTCCTTTTCTATCTCTATACTGATGTAATCTTATATGTGAATTTCTTCGTAATGTACTAATGTCACTTTTCTTTGTTTAAACCATAAACTAATATATAAATTTACCTTTCACAAGGATTAATACGCGGAAAGATTATTAATTTCCGATGACATGTTTTATTGCCGCAAATATTTTGAGTTTACTTTGAGTGATTGATATATAATAATTATGGTTTTCATGAAAAGTGGTATAGAGGATGAATAAAGGGGCACTTTGCCTATGAGTATGATTGTAAAGAGGGAATAAACAATCAATTCAACCTCTAAAAGAGATAGATTGTGACCTTAAAGAAGTTATCCTAACACACATGCTTGCTAGGATTAATTATTGTCCCATGAAAAAGATGGGATGCACTAATATCATTAGTCAAGTGGCTTACACTAACATATGATTCGGAAGGAAAAACATCTTTGGTATCATTATTATACCACTTATACTTATAGTCACTAGGGTTCATGGCAATTGATAACGGGCACGTCGGACCCAATTACCATTTAAATGGAGATATGATAAAAGCAATCGTGCACAAGTTTATACTAGGTGAAATTTGTATCAATGAAGAAAATATGTTTAATATAGAACTCTTGCCAAAATAACGGTTCGATCCTTATAGATTGCAAGCTAGTGTATTGATTAGGACAAAGATTGTTGGGAAGTAAGAATTACTTTATATAAATAGTACATATGCACGCTCTCGAGTTGCTACACAGTTTAAAAGGATCATTTTTTGGTTTCAGATCCCATGGATGCATGCTAGTCTTCGTGCTCGATAATTACATGGAAGGGCAACAACATAAAATGGGCCCAATGAGAATTTTTTTTTTTTTTTTTAAACACATAACATTTGGCACGTTTTGGTAAACTTGCTTATTTGCATATATAATCATTAAAAAAATCAAGTTGTTTCGTAGATCACTTGACTTCACCATCGTGGAATTTTATAATTTGAGGGTACGTTATTGGTGATCTTCGTGCCTCACAAAGTAAGGACAAATTGATAGGATCGTATAAAATTAATATTATGTGTCACTATGGACATTTTTTCGTGCATGTATCTTTCAATTCACTTCATTCATTTTCTCTTTTTACCAACCAAAAGATCATAAAATACTTACCGGCACTTGAAAATTTGCCTCTAACATATCGAACATATGAGGAATTTAACTCTATTTGGGTTAATATTTTATCGAATCTTTGTCTTTTGATTAAGAGGTAAGTTAGATCCTACCTATACAAACATTGCACGTAATATTTGATTCTTTTGACCGAAAAAAACTTTACCTTTGAAATAATAATAATTAAAATTTAAAAATTTCTGTGTCTTAACTATTGAGAGTGATGATAAATTAATGTCAGAATCTTCATACTTAATTGGTGGCCCATTTTTCCAAGTGACGAAGCCTGTTTCTTAAAAGAAGATCAGCTTCAGAATATTGAATTTTCAAATAATATTTACGGAAAAATATACACGTGGTTTTGAAAATCAATATTGAAAAAAAAATAATTTCATTATGTTTTCTTCATGTGAATCGATAGATGGATATTGAAACACATATAAAGACATTAATTGGAATTAACTAATATCCAAATATATATGTATATATAATTTTGTCCATCACTGCCACCGGTAACATTGAACTTCGGCCATGAAAAACTCATTTGACGTTTCATTGAATCTCATAAATGACACACATTAGACCAGCTGTGATGATATTAACCAAACACTATCATTATTTTTTGAAGGGAGTTTGCTACCAAACTTCTTAATTTGGGTATGTGATTTTATTTTTAGAAGTTGCAAACTCTTCATAATCACTTATTTTTAGAAGTTGCAAACACTACCTAACTGATAGTAGTGGGCCTGTGATCGGTTGACCATTTCCACAACGGGAAATTACCAATGAAAATAAAAATTAAGATAGTGTTTGGAAAAACTTATAAAAAACAATTGTCAGATTTTTATTTCTAAAAATTCTCCCAAACATTACTTAAATACCAAGTTTATGCATCTATTCACCAATACTATTGTAAATAAGACATACATATTTTTTTTAGATCATCGATATTTTGGGCTGGAATTTGATTGTTGCCAATCTGGGCCGGCCCAAAGTATTTAACATTATATGAAACTCCCGCCTGCTATCATTTTGGCGGGGAAACAATCAAAACTCAAAATTGGCGCATTTGTTGGGACTACGGTAGGATGTAAATGAGATGGACAGTTCGCGAATTATTTGGGTCTTGACTCGTTAAAAACTCGTTCAAGCTCATTTAATGAGGCCCGTTAAGTAAAATGAACCAAGATCGAATTTTACAATATTCGGCTCGTTAGCTCGTGAACATGCTCGTTAACAAGCTCGTAAATCATTTCTTAGACGAAAAAATAATAATATTGATATTTAATTTATAAATTTACACTTTACTTATGAAAAAAAATTGAAAAATTTATAAAAAGTAATTTATTAGAATAAAATTAAAAATTTTAATAATAATATTATATTTTTTAAATATATAATTTAGTTTTTAATTAATTTAATGAATATTTAAATTTATATTTTAAATATATTAAGCTCGTTTAGCTTCGATAAAAGAACGAATAAGCTCGTGAGCCATAAATATATTCGTTAAATAAGGTGTGAATAAATAAACTGAGGGTCTGGGCTGGTTTACAATCCCTAGACTACAGTTCTCTGAAATCTCAATTCTCAATCATCGACAAATCAAACGAGGGGAGAAAATTGGAGAGAAATCAGAGGGATGCAATCGAAGATCAGCACCTTCTTCAAATCCTCTCCTTCTCTCCGCCAGAAATCTCCCGACCGAGCTTCCCGTTCCGATCATTTAGTTAGCTTCGGCGCCGAAAATTTGTTCAAAGAGCCTGATATCACTGTCACATTCAAACGAAAGAACCCAGAGTCCAATGGGTACGTAATCAACATTGATATTTGTTGGGATCTAGTTAATGTGATGCAATGCATTTCGCAGTTTGATTCCTTTTGGATCTTGTTGGTTTGCTTGAATTATTTGAGTTACTGCGTTTTTGGGTTCATTTGTTGATTCATTATGATATGTTGGGGGAAAATTTGTTGGTATTTGAAGTAATTTTCGCCATTTTTTTCATATAGAAAAGCGCAATCGATTACTATCAGCAACTGTGAGTTGATTCCCTTGAAAAATGATGTGGCACGTAGGCCTTTCAGTTATTCTTGTGCTTATGAAGAAGTCTTATCCGCTTCAACTTCTTTATTATTACGCTATCATTAGTTATACCCTATTTTTGATACTGGTTGGCTATGCCAAATAATCCCTATGTAGCCTGTACTTAGTGGTATCTAATAAGGTATACCCATATAATAAAGCACGTGTGATCTTTAGCTAAATATATCTATATATACTAAACTATAAAGTTCACTGAGCTTGTTAGTATTTTCTTGGATTTGTAGTGAGAATAACCATGCATCGAATCTGAAGGCATCGAAGGAATGCGATTCCGAGGGGAAAATGAAAAAAATTGGGCTTGTGAAGTGTAAAAATGTCTTGAACAACAAGAGAAATTATGCTCAGCTATACTTGGAGATCGGGCAGTCTGATTTTCTGCTACATACATGCAAAATCTGTGGGTTCAGGTATTCTACTGGGGATGAAGGTGATGAGAAGGTTCACAAGACATTTCACAAGAATTACACTCATGGGATCCCTTTCAAGGTTGCAAGAAACTGTTTGCATGATCAATTATGTATCTACAATTCACATTAATGGTTTTATGGCTTGATTTAAATTATGTCATTTTTCATCATTTCAAGGGTTGGCGCAGTGAAAGGATTATTGATTCGCTTGAGAAAGGACGTGTAATTTTGGTGCAAGAGGGTGATCCTGTCGCACAGCAAAACAAGGTTGTCCAAGGCTAAACTTTTCGCTGATTGCATGACTTGTATTCGGTACAGTTTGATGTATATCAATATTCCACTTTTCAGGTTCAGGATGTTGTGCACATGATGGAGATGGAGCTTGGAGAGGGGTGGATACTTCATAAGCAGTGTAAGGTTGCAAGCTGATATCATACTCTTGATATATTTATCCCCATTATTTGTTTAGATTTTAGATTCTTTATCATTCCTGTATCTTACAGTTTTATTAGCTCCAAGTGTCAACTTTTCTGACTTACTCTCCTTATCAGTTATCAGGGATTGTTGGTTTGATTGTTTTGTATATCTGGTCCTTTGTCATTATAATTATATAACCGAAACCTGCTGTTAGTTTCTCTACACGATCTGTATAAAGTATATTGTTTCCTGTTGATTGAACTGGCAAAATTTGCGGAATTCACTTGTTTGCTGCAAGTTGCAACTGGGGAGATATTTTATGCATTGTTTGTGATAGCAGGTATATATGTTTGTTTCATCCCAACGTATATCAGGATGTCTAGTAGCTGAACCAATAAAGAAAGCTCACAAGATTGTCCCAAGCGCAGTAGATGAAAAGTACAATAACGTGCCTGCAAAAGAAGAAAGAAGTTCAGTTTCACTTCTGTTTGGAGGTGTTAATCTTCAGAGGGAAATCATGAGAAAATCTTCTGCTAAACGTTCTGAAGAAGGGAGCCTTGATGGAGTGATTGTATGTGAGAAGGATGCCGTGCCTGCTGCTTGTGGGATTAGAGCCATTTGGGTTGCTCCCTGTAACAGAAGAAAGCACATAGCCTCTTATCTGATTGATGCTGCAAGGTATGTCAGGACTGGTATATTTGAAAAAAAAAATGCTGGCTTTTAATTCTTTCCATCAAATGTTATCAGAGTTGGAGGCAAATGAAACAATCTGTTTGAGGTTTTGGAGCTGGTTTGTACTTGGGATCAAATTGAGTCAAAATATAGCTTGGAACAAAGCTCCAAAACAACAGTTCCACCCCAAACCCAATCTGTAATGATCACGGGAGTCAAATTCCCGTTCAAAATAGTTCTTTTCTCAAACTGAGCTCGAACAAATCAGATGAAATGTCAGCTGAAACACGAATAGAAAAATTGAAGTTATATTCAATTTGATTCATGCTGCCAAAATGACTCCAACAGTTGAAGCAGTGTAGGGTTGCGCCATTGATGTGCATACCATGAGAAATGTGGCAATGACGCTAGAATTCTTGTCTAAGTGAATCTATAGACATTTTATAAGTAAAATTTTGTTTGTTTGTTTGTTTTCTTTCTTGATTATTTCTAACAATGCCTCTCCCATCTGTATATCCTGCTTTCAGGAAAAGTTTCTGCACCGGCGTATATCTCGAGCAAATGCAATTGGCATTTTCTCAACCCACCTCACTTGGGAAAGCTTTCATATCCAGTTATACCAGGACCACTTCTTTCTTGGTGTATACGACAAGTAACAGCGAATAAGAGACGATTAAACAAGTGTAGAACTGTAGAAGTAGTAACGCCACACTCCGAATATATGATCTGTCCTATGCTTTCAGAAAGTTGCATCGTTTCATGATTCGTATAATTTGAAATAATTTCGATCTCTGAAGGGGTTAGAAGCATCCTACTGACTCTATCTATTTCACAGCAATATTATGAACGCGATCTGTTTGTTTTGTGGTAGTTTGAGAAGAGTATACGGTATAACCTTCTTGTTCCACTGCCGTCTTGCTACACTGCTAATTCCCAGGCCTTGAAGGGTCCCTTCATGTTATGAGTTATGAAGATAATTTTATTGGAAGTACTAATAAGAGTAACTGTAACTAAACGTAGTTAAGTTGCACATTTTTGTTTGAATATACACATCAGATATGCGTATATTTGTAATTAGAGGAGACGATTTCACAAACCTTCGTTTGTGAGATGAATCGATTTTACTCATATTTAAAATAATGTGTCTTAGAAGAGTTTGTCTTTTCGAAAATGAATATGATCATCTACAAATGTAAGGTGGTATGGTGAATCATTTGGTCTCGTCCAGTGTTCTAAAAAACTTGATTAAACTTCGTTTAAGCTTGAAACTTTTTCAAAACGATGCGATCGTGGATGGCTCACATGTTGATCAAGTGGCCAAGGATCCGTTGGAGTTGCCAAGAGAACCAGTTACGAGAAGTCGAGCTCAGAAGTTCAAGAAAGCACTTCAATCTTTGATGTTGAAGATACAAGTGGGAGTTGGATTTCTTGACAGTCAATTTGGAGGATGTTATAATCTTATTGAGGTCAAAGGAGGTCAAGAAAGTGAAGAAATTGAAGACCACACTCGAAGCCAAGGCGCGCCCGCGCCATTATTTTTCAAAGAAGCAGCGCGCCCGCGCTTACGAATGCCAAATTGACGAAGTTTTGCGAACTCTCGGCGCGCCCGCGCTGCCTTATCGCGCGCCCGCGTCGTTTCCTGCGCAACTGTGGTGCGCCCGCGCTACACCCTAGCGCGCCCGCCCCGACGTATTTTACACACACCGAAGGTGTTTGTGTGTGTGCGAGATATTATGCATATTTTGATATTTTATGTTATTTTTAAAGTCTTTTATTCCTACTAGAAAATTTTAGGAGATATCTTTTTGATTTATTGTGCGTTATCTTTCAATATTTTGGGTTGTAATATAAATACTACAATATTCATTATTAATAAATGGTTAAGATTTCTGATTATTGATTATTCAATACAAAATTCTTTCTAGAATTTTATCAAAGCTTTTGTTTTACCCAAAATCAAACTTATCAAACTTTTATAGCTTTGTGGCGTTTGTCAATCGATTTTCAATTGGGTTGTCAAAGACAGGTTTCTTTGAAGGTCTAATTGAATCTTTGGTTGTTTTCTATCGTGAATTCTCTGTTGCTAGTTACAGGTTCAACTAGAGGTTGAGATTCCAAAATCTGTTACTTGTTTCAAAGTCGGGACAAAATCTTTGAATTCTTTTGTTATAGAATTGAGATGCGATTCTGAAAGGCCCGTGTCCTGATTTAATATTTAATGATCAAACAACCAGGATTAATTAATGTACACAGCAAAAACGAGTTAAAAATTTGCGTTTTGGGCCTACAGAAAATTCGGCATGACCTATTCGTAAATAGGACCAAAAAAAACTGTACAATACAACCAATAATATATACTCGAAAATAGAGACACAACCCCAATTTACACACTTATAGCCGCACTGGCCTGGACTAAACACATGCAGAGCCGGCAAGGCTCGATCACACAAATAACAATCCAAAACAAAGTCCAAAAATATCGATACAGATACACAGGGCATCACCCCGGCAAATATAAAACTTGCCAAACTGATATATACATATATTTGGGAACTCGACTCCACGTTTGTCTCACTGGGTACCACTAGATGACGCTCCACCAGATGCATCAAATCCCCCTGGATAACCTGCTATGGAATCACAAACAACCACAACATAAAAAGAAAACAAGGGTCGGATCCCAGTACGATGAACTAGAAAAATTACGACAAATATAACTGACATGAATAAAATCAAGTACAATGCAATGAAATGTAATGTAATGCGTGACAGGTATCAATGGAATAAGGGATACCAAATGGAGTCCAAATAATCGTATCACAATAATCTCAGTGGCCACCCATGCCAGGAACGCAGCAGACCTCGAATCATCACTGCTAATCCATACACGTAGCATCGGAGGGTGACAGGAGCGACCCGTCCAGCCTCATGCTGTCATCAGGAGTGTCGTACATAGCATTGGAGGGCGACAGGAGCTACCTGTCCATGCCTCATGCTATCTCAAGAGTGCACTAAACAATGTCACTCGCTCCATGATGACTCAATACATCTCAAAAGATCAATATCAATAGCAATCAAAGGAGTCAAGACTCAACGTGCTATGTAAAATTGTAAATGAGTGAATGCAATCATATAATCCACATAAGCACATAAAGCATGTTATCACTCATTACAAAATACTTAATATCATTACATGCCATTATAGGCGTCGTAATTAAACAGCTCATGCGTACCTCAACCAACACTTAATTTACCACAGAAATATCTCAAGTATTTCTCGAATAATCCAATCCTGTGGAAAAATCATTTACTGAAACTAAGTCTAAAAATCAAACTAACATTTCCAAATATTCATATTTCATATTAAATCATCCTATCAATGTCTAAATCTCGATAAATGACTCTAAAATGTCGCAATACCCAAAGGTAAATAATCTGAAATTTTCCAGAAAATTGCTCATACATACTAAAAATCATATATACTAGTTCTAACACAACTAAGCAACCGTATAATGATTAAAACAACTATAAACGTCAAAAATCCCAACTTATATAAATCTGAATTTTCCAAAATTCTACAATTAAGTCTGGAAATTTCGTTCAATACCTCAAATCCACAAAAATGTTGTTCCTACATCCAAAACACAACAATTATCAATTATTTAAATCAAAATTCAACCAAAAATCATATAAGTTGAACTAAAAATCGGCTCACCCCAAAACAATCTCTGAAGTTGCGATTAAGGACTCAAAACTAAACTCAAATCGTCTCTAAAGCAAACACCACGAAGACTGGCGATGATGGCGACGGAAATCGGCCGGAAAACGTGAACAGGGGGCGGCGGGTTTCCGAGTATTGCGAGGAAATATTACAAAAGCGGTATCAAAAGATAGGTCTCGTCACGAGGATTCCGGAACTATATTTACTTTTGAAATCCGGCCAAAAACGAAGGAGATACGAGCATTTAAAGCGACGGAAAAAGTTTTGAAAAATAAAGGAAAAAGGCGACGCAGAGAGGAATCTGGAGGAGAGAGAAACGGTCTGACTATATATATCCATATCTATTTAATTAGATATGTATTGCTTTAATGTGTGTCTTATTTTTATTTATTCGGGATTAAATCTTGACCCGGTTCGAGTTATTTCAACTCATGTATGCTCGATAAATAAAATATGTAATTTAATATCGTCTAACCGATATTTATACATACATATTTTAACACACAAATTAATTAACATATTAAAATTGGGTCCTTACATTTCCCCCCCTCTAAAAAGAAGATTTCGTCCTCGAAATCAAACACATATCAAACTTATATACATAGTGTTCAAGCATCTACCACTGAGAGTACATAGGAAAATCAGAGTACATGGCATAAGTCACCACATTGTCAAACAAATGAGGTCATTCTTGACGCATTCTAGACTCCAATTCCCGCGTAGCTTCTTCTCTCCCATGTCTACTCCATTCCACCATAACCAAATGAATCGTCTTGTTCCTAAGTTGCTTTTCTTTACGATCAAGAACTTGCACTGGATATTCAACATAGCTAAGGGAACTATCCAACTCCACATCATCAACCCTCAAGATATGAGAAGGATCTGGTTCATACTTCCGCAACATAGATACGTGAAATACATCATGTATCGCAGACAAACTCCGCGGCAAGTTCAAACGATACGCCAAAATACCAATCTTCTCAACAATCTCGTACGGACCGATATAACGAGGATCTAATTTCCCTTTACGCCCAAATCTCATAGTACCACGAAATGGTGATACTTTCAAGAAAACAAAATCGCCAACCTGAAATTCTAAAGGTCTATGCCTGTTATTAGCATAGTTGGCTTGACGATCCTGGGCTGTTTTCATTCTTTTCCTGATCAGTTCAACTTTTTCTTTCATCTCTTGGATAAATTCTGGTCCCGACAATTGTCGTTCTCCTACTTCTTTCCAACATATCGGAGATCTACATTTTCTGCCATACAAGGCTTCAAATGGTGTCATCCCGATAGATACTTGATAACTATTATTGTAAGAGAATTCCACCAAAGCTAATGATTCTTGCCAACCACCACTGAAATCCATCACAACAGCTCGTAATAAATCTTCGAATGTCTGAATAGTTCTTTCAGATTGACCATCTGTCTGTGGATGATAGGCAGTACTCATGGCCAATTTAGAACCCAAAGCTGATTGCAAACTAGACCAAAACTTAGAAGTAAATCTGGGATCACGGTCTGATACTATAGTAACTGGAACACCATGCAATCGCACTATCTGATCAATGTACATTTTCGCCATTTTTGTATATGTCCAAGTACGATCATATGGAATAAAATGAGCAGATTTAGACAATCTATCCACAATAACCCAAATGGCATCACAACCACGATTAGATCTAGGTAGGTGTGTCACGAAATCCATAGTAATGTGTTCTCAATTCCACTGTGGTACTTCAAGACTAAGTAACATATCACCTGGTCTCATTCTTTCAGTTTTCACTTGTTGACACGTCAGGCACTTAGCCACAAAGTCAGAAATATCTTTCTTCATACCTTCCCACCACTAATGGGCTTTCAAAATATGATACATCTTTCTAATTCCATGATGTACACTATGTCGACTACAATGAGCTCCTCGTAGTATCTCTTCTTTTAAATCTATCAAATTCGGAACCACAAGTCTACCATTATAACGTAAACATCCATCAGAAGCAACAATGAATCTATCTGACTGACCGGATGGAGTTAATTCTTTCAAATTATGAATGTATGGATCAATCTTCTGCGCTGCTTTGATTCTCAAAATTATTCGTGGTTCAACTTGAATAGATGAAACTATGAAATGATTACCTTTAGCTCGATAAGTCCATCCTGAAGTTCCCAAATACTCATGAAGTTTAGAAATAGTTAAAGATGCCAACATCTTAGTATGAACTTTTCTGCTCAAAGCATCTGCAATTTGATTCACATTTCCTGGCTGGTATTGAATATCACAGTCAAAATCCTTAAGCAGTTCCAACCATCGACGTTGTCTCATATTCAAATCAGACTGTGTGAATAAATATTTCAGACTCTTATGATCGGAATAAATCACAAACTGTTCACCGTACAGATAATGATGCCATATTTTCAATGCATGCACAATGGCAGCCAATTCTAAATCATGAACTGGATAACGAGTCTCATGTGGTTTCAATTGACGAGATGCATACGCAATCACGCGTCCATTTTGCATCAAAGCACAACCCAGTCCATTCAAAGAATCATCTGTACAGACAACAAATCCACCTGAGCCTGAAGGTAATGCTAGTACTGGAGCCGTAGTCAATTTTTCTTTCAAAGTCTGAAAACTAGCTTCACATTCTTCAGTCCACACAAAACGTCGATCTTTTTGAGTCAATATCGTCATAGGTCTTTCTATGCCAGAAAATCCCTTAATAAAACGCCTGTAATATCCAGCCAAGCCCAAAAAGCTACGAATCTCAGAGACATTGGTTGGTCTATACCAATTAAGAACAGCTTTAACTTTACTAGGATCGACAGATACCCCTTGTGCTGATATCACATGTCCTAGAAATAATACTCTATCCAACCAAAACTCGCACTTAGAAAACTTAGCATATGTGATGTTCTGAGTGTCTGAAGTACTAAGGTCAAATGTTCTTTATGCTCCTTCCTTGACTTAGAATAAATCAAAATGTCATCAATAAACACGATAGCAAATCGATCTATGAATTCTCGAAACACGCGATTCATTAAATCCATGAAAACCGCTGGAGCATTAGTCAACCCGAAAGGCACAACTAAGAATTCATAATGTCCGTAACGCATTCGAAATGCTGTCTTGAGAACATCTTCCTCTCTAACTCTAAGTTGATGATATCCGGAACAAAGATCAATTTTAGAATACACAGATGTACCCTGCAACTGATCAAACAAGTCATCAATTTGTGGCAAAGGATACTTATTCTTCATAGTAGCCTGGTTCAATTGCCGATAATCGATGCACATTCTCATCGTTCCGTCTTTCTTTTTCACAAATAAAACTGGAGCACCCCAAGGTGACACACTTGGTCTAATATAACCTTTTTCCAGCAAATCTTGCAATTGCGTCTTAAGTTCTTTCAATTCTGCTGGAGCTAAATGATATGGGGCTCGAGAAATCGGACTTGTCCCCGGCATCAACTCAATGCTAAGATATATTTCCCTTTGAGGCGGAAAACCCGGAATCTCCTCAGGAAATACATTAGGAAAATCCTTGACGACAGGGATATCTGAAACTTTCAATATCTCCTCCTTCGTCGCATCAAGAGCATAAATCATAAATCCTTCATTTCCTATCGACAATAATCTAAACATTTCCATTGCCGATACTAATGGAATGCGAGATTGTGAATCAGTACCGTAAAAATTCCACTTATTGCCATAATACGGTCTAAATCTCACAATTCCATGAAAACAATCAACAGTAGCTCTATAATTCATCAGTGTATCCATACCCAAGATACAGTCAAAATCAGACATAGCTAGTTTGATTAGATTGGTTATCATGATCTTATACTCAAATCTAATCACACAACTCAAAACTATCTCATTAGACATCAAGAAAACACCAGCAAGAGTAGTAACAGACACAGTATCCAATAATGGCGTAAAAGAAATCTCATGCTCATCAGCAAATGTAACAGATAAAAATGAATGAGATGCTCCTGTTTCTATCAAGATACGTGCAGGATACTCAAAAATATAACAAATACCTGCAATAACTCCCCCAGGTGCATCTTGTGCCTGATCCTGAGTCATGGCATGCACTTGAACCTGCTGTGGACCTGGAAAACGCTGCTGACTCTGAGGAGATGGATACCTAGGCTGATGCGTTGGCTGTACCGGAACATAAGGCTGTGTAGGAGCAAATTGCGGTACATGAGTATATGGCCTGAATGAGGGTCTTCCAGGAAACTGGCCAAACTGTTGTGGCTGAAATTGTTGTCTTCCAGCATTTGGACATACTCTAGACGAATGTCCAGCCTGCCCACAAGTATAACAAGTTCCTGGAAATCCTGTACAATGTGCACTCAAATTATTACCACCACATCTATCACAGTACACCCTACCAGACGATCCAACTGAACTTCCACTACGACTACCACTAGAACTGGAGGAACTGGACTGTGGCTTCTTTTTAAATGGCTTCCCCTAGCTTTAAACCAAGGTCTTTTCGCTTGCTGAGAAGATTGAATAGGCTGATATGAAGGTAAACCCATTGGTGTCTGCGAACTGCTTCCAGCTCCTTGAGGAACAGATACTGGGATTGGTTATGGTTCACCCCTGAGTAAACTCGCTTCAATCTTCTTTGCCTTTTCTACTGCTTTCATATAAGTCGATGGAGTTACAGTAGTCACCAAAGTATGGATCGTTCGTGTAAGCCCCTTCAAAAAATGTGAAGGCTTTGTCCGATCATTCTTTGCAACATGTGGGACATAAGGCAAAAGAGCAGAAAACTGAGAAGCATAGTCAGCAACAGATTTATTGCCTTGCACCAACAGATTAAATTCATCTTCTTTAGCAGAATAGTATGATGGTGGTGCATATTCCTGTGCAAATTGAGTACGAAATACTTCCCATGTGATCTTTTCGCCAGAAGCAGAAAGTGTTTCTACTGTCGTTTCCCACCATAGTTGCGCTCGGTCTTTAAGTTGAAAAGGAACTAACTTCAATCGAATTTCATCAGGATACTCTAGTCCATTAAACATATTGTTGAGACTTTTCAACCAACTAGCAGCTTTCTCACTTCCTTCATTGCCAAAGAACTTTTGAGGACGTAACTCCTGAAATTGAGAAATTATTAATCGTATTCCTCCCATTTTCTCAGTCAATTGGGCTACTGGATCAGCCTCAGCCTGAATCGATTTTCCTTTGTCAGGATTTACCCGTGGCTGTTGTTCCACCTCTAATTCCACATCTCTCGGAGGCTGAACAGCTGGTCGACCACGTCTTTCCCTGACAATATCATCACGATTTCTAATATTTTCTGCTGCAGACTCTTCTACAACTTCCTTTCCTTTTCTACCACTTCCTCCTGGTGCCATTCTACAGGACACAAGGATTTAAATATAGGCAGAAAGATCTTAACAAATACAGTACTATTATACGAACTCAGAGTTCTAATAAGAATTCATAAACTAAGTTCTAAAGCCAAGAACTACTGGTTCTATCAGATAAATTCAAATAATCAACACAACAAGTAAGTCACGTAAGAACAAGTAGTCACACACATACGCAACCATGTTGTTAGTGTCTAAACTCGAGTGTCCTAGACTCTAATTCGAGCATATCCCAGTTTATGCTCTGATACCAAATGAAAGGGCCCGTATCCTGATTTAATATTTAATGATCAAACAACCTTGATTAATTAATGTACACAGCGAAAACGAGTTAAAATTTTCGTTTTGGGCCTACAGAAAATTCGACATGACCTATTCATAAATAGGACATCCCAAAAAAAAACTGTACAATACAACCAACAATATATACTCGAAAATAGAGACACAACCCCAATTTACACACTTATAGCCGCACTGGCCAGGACTAAACACATGCAGAGCCGACAAGGCTCGATCACACAAATAACAATCCAAAACAAAGTCCAAAACTATCGATACAGATACACAATGCATCACCCCGACAAATATAAAACTTTCCAAACTGATATATACATATATTTGGAAACTCAACTCCACGCTCGTCTCACTGGGTACAACTAGATGACGCTCCATCAGATGCGTCAAATCCCCATTGGATAACCTGCTATGGAATCACAAACAACCACAATATAAAAGAAAACAGGGGTCGGACCCCAGTACGACGAACTAGAAAAATTACGACAAATATAACTGACATGAATAAAATCAAGTACAATGCAATGAAATGCAATGTAATGCGTGACAGGTATCAATGGAATAAGGGATACCAAATGGAGTCCAAATAATTGTATCACAATAATCTCAGTGGCCACCCGTGCCAGTAACGCAGCAAACCTCGAATCATCACTGCTAATCCATACACGTAGCATCGGAGGGTGACAGGAGCGACCCGTTCAGCCTCATGCTGTCATCAGGAGTGTCGTACGTAGTATCGGAGGGCGACAGGAGCTACCTGTCCATGCCTCATGCTATCTCAGGAGTGCACTAAACAATGTCACTCGCTCCATGATGACTCAATAATCCACATAAGCACATAAAGTATGTTATCACTCATTACAAAATACTTAATATCATTATATGCCATTATAGGCGTCGTAATTAAACAGCTCATGCGTACCTCAACCAACACTTAATTTACCACAGAAATATCTCAAGTATTTCTCGAATAATCCAATCCCGTGGAAAAATCATTTACTGAAACTAAGTCTAAAAATCAAACTAACATTTTCAAATATTCATATTTCATATTAAATCATCCTATCAATGTCTAAATCTCGATAAATGACTCTAAAATGTCGCAATACCCAAAGGTAAATAATCTAAAATTTTCCAGAAAATTGCTCATACATACTAAATCATATATACTAGTTCTAACACAACTAAGCAACCGTATAATGATTAAAACAACTATAAACGTCAAAAATCCCAACTTATATAAATCTGAACTTTCCAAAATTCTACAATTAAGTCTGGAAATTTCGTTCAATACCTCAAATCCACAAAATTGTTGTTCCTACATCCAAAACACAACAATTATCAATTCTTTAAATCAAAATTCAACCAAAAATCATATAAGTTGAACTAAAAATCGGCTCACCCCAAAACAGTCTCTGAAGTTGCGATTAAGGACTCAAAACTAAACTCAAATCGTCTCTAAAGCAAACACCACGAAGACTGGCGATGATGGCGACAGAAATCGGCCGGAAAACGTGAACAGGGGGGCGGCGGGTTTCCGAGTATTGCGAGGAAATATTACAAAAGCGGTATCAAAAGATAGGTCTCGTCACGAGGATTCCGGAACTATATTTACTTTTAAAATCCGGCCAAAAACGAAGGAGATACGAGCATTTAAAGCGACGGGAAAAGTTTTGAAAAATAAAGGAAGAAGACGACGCAGAGAGGAATCTGGAGGAGAGAGAAACGGTCTGACTATATATATCCATATCTATTTAATTAGATATGTATTGCTTTAATGTGTGTCTTATTTTTATTCATTCGGGATTAAATCTTGACCCAGTTCGAGTTATTTCAACTCATGTGTGCTCGATAAATAAAATATGCAATTTAATATCGTCTAACCGATATTTATACATACATATTTTAACACACAAATTAATTAACATATTAAAATCGGGTCCTTACAGATTCGTTGTAGTCGTGTTGCCTTTCATACATAATATTCATATAAAAAACGCCTCGTTTCGGCTAAAAACGGTAAAAAAAACTTGTTTCGGCTAGAAAACGGTAAAAAATGGTCAAACACATGTTGATCATATTAAGTGTCATTAAATACGCTTAAGTGCAATTTTGTAAAATATCAAAATTGATTAATAACACAAAGAAATAACATGAATTATTAAATTTATTAGTAAGTAATTCTAGCAATGTAAAAAATGTAAAATTTTGGATAGTTAAGTGTAGCAATGATGAGTATATGTAGTACATATTGAATAATATTAATACTAATATTTTAAAATAGTCTAGTTAAATTGAGTTTGTATTTTATAACAATTGATATAAAATGAATGATATAATAAATTGAATTAGACTTTGGCAAAAAAAATCAATGCGTTCCAGTTAAATTTATTATATTTAGGCATTATTTACTCCATTAATTTGCGTTGGATATTTAAAATTTTAAAGCTCGTATTAATACCACATACGTTTGCTTACTTTCAAACTTTAATGTGATTCGCGTTTTTTAAACATATTATTAATTGATAATGAGCTTATTTTTATTATATTATTTTTTAGATATGTAGGAAACTATTAATTAATATAATTTTAATACTTTATGTTTTTAAGAACTTGAAATTTATTCATTTAATATTAAATTTATGGTAATTTTATCATTTTATTTATTATTTGAATTAATATAATTAAAATTTTAATAAAAATTAAAAAAGTTTTTTTGCATTTAAACTCGTAGTAATCTCATTTAAACTTGAAAAATTTGAAACTTGACATTCACGTTTTGATGTCTTTCACGTTTTTTAGAACTTTGGTTTCGTTATATGTATTTTATTTACGTATTATTTCTCAAATAATAAATAACGTGGGTTCAACTCTCCCATCCCTTGTCATATGCCGACTCCTTGGTTTTCCGCTTTCATGTTTATGCATAAAAATATTTGTAAGCTACTAATTAATTATTCGTAAAAACGAAGTTTCTTTATTTAGTAACATTTTGGTTGGGGGAATTTTACTACATTATTAAAAGAACCCAATTTTGAAAAGAGTCCGAAATTGGAAATCTCTTATTACATAAACAAAAATAATAAAAAGATAAAATTTGTGAAGATAATAACAATCAACAGGCAACAGCCCACACGCGTGCCTTGTGGCGGAGTCGTTGCTTGAAAACCAAGTTATCTCCGGGAAGGAAGTAATGGGCGAGTTGGCACCTGGCTGGCAGCCTTCGGCTAATTGACATTGCTTTCGATTACTCTTATTAAAAAGTCTTAATTTTTACGCTTCACGTCTAAAAAAATAGAATTTGAAATTGGTTAAATCCATTGAACCAAAATTACATTTTGGTGTTCCAAAAAAAGTTAAAATATATTTTGGAATTTGATAATATAAAATTTAGATAGATAATATTTTGTAAAAAAAAATATTAAGAAAACTTAAAATTTATAAGAAAAGTATATACATTTATTATTAAAATTAATTTTATTGTTTTATAAACTCAAATCCCGTGAAATCCGACCAATTTTGTCAAGATTTCATTAACTAAGTGAAATCCTATGAAATCTCATCAAATACCAATCCTGTTTTGAAATCTCATCTTGCCAAACACTAAAACGGTATTTTTAATTATAAATCCCACAAAATCCTATTTAATTCCCCCAATCCAAACATAGTGTAGGAATTATGTATATTAATGAAAAAGGAAAAGAAAAATACAAGGCCACATTGTGGTAATTGGAAAGACCCTAAATTTCTCTCTAAATTGCTCCATTAAACGATAGTGACATAAATTTCAATTGTATATGCAATATCCAATATATTGGCTCTGCAAATAAATTTAAATTATCAATTAATATTGTATTAATTGATAATTTAAATTTATTTGCAGAGCCAATTAATTAATATTGTAAAAAACATGTAAAGCGTGAGCAGAAGAATACCATTAGGCACATCTTGATGCAGAATATATAACATTAATTGATATTTATTTTTTGTTTTATCTAATTTTGACTCAAATTTAACAAAAAAATTGATGTTATTAGTCATTATTTTATTAAAAAAAATATATTAAAATATGTCCTTTATATATTATACTATTAAAAAAAAAACATTAGAAGTGAGTAGTGTGACGCAGCAAGCAAGCAGTTAACAGAAAGCTATATAAAGCGCATATTAGCGCAGCCTCTCATTTCGACGATCCCACTTTTTCCCCCCAACGTGTTCCATTTTTTCGTTTCGCAATCAGAGGCTTCTTCGTTCCACCCCAGCAGAATGATCTATAAATCTGTTCGGAAACCTGCAAAAATGGCCACCCACGACGCAGCAATCGAAACCCTAAGCGAGCGAGCCGCTCAGATGAGAGAATCCATGGAGAAAACGCAGGCTATCACCGATAACATGGTCACCATTCTCGGCTCCTTCGACCACCGCCTCTCTGCCCTAGAGACCGCCATGCGCCCCACTCAGGCACTTCTCTCGTTTTTTTTCCCCAAATTATTAAGTTGATGGAGCATGGCATTCAGATAAATAATAGCAATATTTATTTATTATTTTTGGCACATGAATGCATGAACGTTTGCCGGTGGGTATTTGTGATGTAATTCAACTTTTTTGCTTCAATGTTTAGCTGAGAACTCATTCCATAAGGAGGGCGCACGAGAACATCGACAAAACGCTCAAGGCCGCTGAGATTATTCTCAGTCAGTTTGATCTCTCACGCAAGGTCCTTTTTTTTTTTTTTAAATGTTTTCGTTTTTGATCATTTTGTTCCATCCTTTTTCATAATTTCATTTCGAATTTTTTTTTATTCACTTCACTGCTTAATCTGTTGGTAATTTCATTCTTATACAATTTGGGTTTAATTTTTGAAGGATGCAATGCATTGTCATTGTTGTTATTATTTCAAGTCGTACCAAGCAGTATTATATTGCTGTTTTTCATTTTCGTGTGTAGATCAATTTCTTTTTTCTTGCTTTTTTTCTTTTCTAATTGAGAGTGATTTTATTGCTTGGGTGGCCGGTAATTATATATATTTTTATTGATTTTGGTAGGCAATGGCCGTACGAATAGCTTGGAAAATATGGGAAGAATCCAAGTCTCTAAGTAATGGCATAGCTCCCAGCTGAATTCAGTGTAGCTCCCAGCTGGAGCGAAAATATATTACAGAAGAAATAGTCGACTTATTATGCAATATTGAAACCTAGATCCTCACTGTTCTAAAAGAAGATACGCTAACGCTGCCGGGAAAAAAGTGTTGAGTGAATAATAGTATGAAATTTCAATAGTCGTATTAATTTAAAATAGAAGTGTTGATAGGGTAAAGTATGATCATGCAGGGTTGCACCGAAGAAATCAAAATACTTTGACTGTATCTGGCAACCCTTTTTATAGATCATGCCCTCGAACAACTGATTGTTTAGTGTTAACATTACATATTTTAGAGCAGTATGTATACATTATAGGTTCCTTTTTACATTAAATTAGCATATAAAATATAATCTGCTATGATGTACACTTTGTGTTTCAAGTCTTTTTGAACTTTGGGAACCAAAGTTCTACTTTTTAGGTGCTGCACATACATATTAGCCCTAAATATGTGTGTGGCTTTCCACTTCCTTATCTCCATGAGTATTAACTTTCAGGCCGAGGCTAAAATACTGAGGGGTCCGCATGAGGATTTAGAAAGTTACCTAGAAGCAGTCGATCAGCTGAGGAGTATTACCCGTTTCTTCAGTAGCAACAAAAACCTTAAAAGTAGCATTGGAGTGATCAACCAAGCCAACACCTTACTTGGAAAGGCAATCTTCAAACTGGAAGAAGAGTTTCGACAACTTCTCACATCATACAGGTTCTCAAACCCTAAGCAATTATCTAACCGTTTATCTCTCCATTTTTTTAAACAAGAACAAGAAAAAAACCATCTGCTTCACATGCTCCGTTACTACATAATGTCCAAATTCCCATATTGGAGCTCTATTTAGTATCAATATGACTTTCTCATATGGCCAAACGGTAGTGTGCTAATTGATCATGCATGAAACTGTTTTTGACTTTGTTTGAGAGTATTCATACGATCTTTCTCGGTGTATGACATACTTATTTTGGTCAGTGATTCAGTTCGTAAATGGTTATTTTAGAGCCTCTCATAAACATTTTCCTTGCAAACCAAATCCTGCTATTCGTTCATCTAGTTTAGTGACATTAGCAAAAGACTGTATAATAAAACTTAATAAGAGTGCTAAAATAGTTCTGAAAGGGTTGTTGATGCGGAATGTAACCTACTTGCTCATAATTTCTGATCAGGACTGTTTTCTGGAAACAAAATTTCCTTCCTAGTCTTGAATAGATCTTTTTTGAACACAAGATCTCCTTGTTTTTACCTATGGATACTGTTACGTGCTTTTTCCCACTCAAGAGGAAACTTCACTCATCAATCCTCAGCTTGCACAAATGATGAAATCTTTTATACGTTACTTTGTGTATATTGTTGGATGCAATGTGTAAAAGAGGCTGAGATGCCTGTGCCATTTGCGTCGTCTTATGAACCAAAAGCGTGCAATGCCAATTAACTGTTTGAAACTGTTGCTTGTAGCAGTAGAATCAAAGAAAAATTTGCACATAATGCCACCCATGGAAAAACATCGTATGTCCTCTATGAACAACCTAAACCATGAATATTTTGCTTCTCATGGGATTTGAAATGATTCTGATTCAAGTCTCTTGTTTTCAGACCCCCTCTATGATTCAACTTTGTATTTTTTTGGCTGTTGCTAACATGATTGTTAAGTCCTAGCCTCAGTATGAGCTAAAATTATTAGTAATTTTTGTGGTGATATACGGTCTTGTGCACTTTCAGCAAACCTGTGGAACCTGACCGCCTTACAGATTGCCTGCCCAACTCCACAAAGCCATCCTCAGCAGCACACGGGCATGATGATTCCATTGGACCGAAATCATCTCCAGAGCATCAAAATAAAAGTTTGGAAAATGTTGTCCGTCCCCCTCCAGCTCTAATTCCACCTAGAATTATTCCTTTGCTACATGATATTGCCCAGCAAATGATTCAAGCCGGCCACCAACAACAACTACTCAGTATATACAGGTAATATTCTAGATTTTTCATCTGATTTGATTTGTTTCCGAGGACTCTATAATGCCATCTGTAGTTCGAAAACAGTGTCTCTTCCCAAAATGATGAGGAAAGTACAGAATCTTTGTGAAATCCCAAAAGCCTGTAACATGAACTCATTAACAATAACACTTTGTTGTTTGCCAAAATTATCACTGGGAAGAAAGTATATGACTTCGAATATCAGGAAGTAATTGATCGATTTTATTTTGTTTATGCATAATTACAGAATACAATTATGAGCAAATATTCTTTGTGGACCATGAATAATCCTGTAAAAATAGTTAAATATAGTTGCTTTACTTTAACATCCACCTTCCCATGGACCTAACAAAAAAAATGCAAATTTTCTGTATTTGAAAAACAATTCATTCCTGCGAGCAAAGTCAAATTGATTCAAAATAACTAGCTTAAGTTTCTACTTGCTTCTAGTAGAACCTTCGGAATCTTGAAATGTAAATATGTAATTAATGCAAGTGTCAGAATCAAACAAGAGGTGTGTATCATCTCTTTGGAAAGCAACATTTTCCTTCTCATTTAAAACTACTCTCATATTGAATCATCTTGTGAAGTGATTAGTGAATGTGTACACTAGTGTAAATGTGGTTTTTGCGAGTGATATATGTCTTTGATGACATTTGAAATATCTCTTTCCTAATCCCTCCGTGTGTGTGTGCACGCTCAGCTGTACCTTGATCTAATTGTTGTCTTGATCATTCTGTTTAGGGAAGCTCGAGCTTCAGCTATAGAACTAACTCTCAGAAAACTGGGTGTGGAAAGATTGGGTAAAGAGGATGTGCAGAAGATGCAATGGGAAGTTCTGGAGGCAAAAATTGGAAGTTGGATTAATTTTATGAGAGTTGTTGTAAGAATTTATACACAAACACTTGGCCTTCTAAATGCTATTTTAACATTTCACAAAAGAGTTGTTTCTTTTTTTTAAAACAGGTCAAAGTTTTATTTGCTGGTGAAAAGAAAATATGTGATGAGATATTTGAGGGTCACGATTCTCTTAGGGATCAGTGCTTTTCGGAAGTTACAGCTAACAGTGTAACAGTGCTCCTTAGTTTTGGAGAAGCTATTGCGAAGAGCAAACGATCGCCCGAAAAACTGTTTGTCCTCCTAGATATGTATGAGATAATGCACGAACTTCAGTCAGAGGTAGGACTTTGGAGGCTATCAGTTTTGAAAAGAATTTTAATTATGTGTTGAACTACTTCTTGTTATTCTGATTAATTGAATTTCCATGATTTCTATATTTCCCTTTGGAAAGCGGCCTTACTGTATGTGAGGACACTCAACATGTGGTGATGGGAGAGGGTTTACCCCTAGGAAAAAAGTTCAATTTTTTACATGTTATTTTCCTAAACATGCAAGGTTCGTCCACATAAATCTATGAATCAACCCCTTGACTCAGCATTTGATGATGGGGGAGGGGTTACCTCAAGGAATAAATATTTCAATTTTTATCTGTTAATTTCCTAAAATAATATACAAGTTTTGCCCCATGTAAATCTTCGAAATACACTGTTTGCAGGTTCAGTCCCTCTGCTATATTACAACTCTAATCTGCTAGCATTTAAAGTTTGAACTGAAATGATCTTTAAGACTAGGAATGATGGGGTAATGGATTGGATTAAATCATTACTTTTCTTTCTTTATTTATCTTACAGTTCCCTGTTTGTTATGTATTTGGCGCATCTACTTGAACCACTTTTTCCACCTCTTTCATATTACATGTGAACCACATTAAGTTGAATTCTTTTCAACTCTTTGCAACTTATCCTTCTGACCAGTATTTAATTGCATTTTCTCAAGCTTACTCTAATTGATTCTGAACACTCTTGCTTTGGGATTTTTTTTATCATGTCTGTCTTGGTGATTTTCTCTTCAAAACTATCGTTGAGCAATGATGCTTTGTCTTTTGTCTCGTCTCTCAGGACAATGTTGCTAAAAGCAGGCTGTGTCAGAAATTTCAATATTTGTTTTCAAATATGCATGTAGATTAGACCTATCTATTTTCCTTGTTTTCTATGGTGATATGGATTGGGCTTTTTGTGGTTGACAGATGGGTGCCATATTCAAGAGTAAATATTGTGGTGAAATGCGAGAAGCTGCCACAGTATTGACAAAACGTCTGGCTCAGACGGCACGGGAAACCTTTAGCGATTTTGAGGAAGCAGTTGAAAAAGATGCCACAAAAACTGCTGTTCTAGATGGAACAGTTCATCCTCTGACCAGCTATGTAATTAACTATGTGAAGTTTCTGTTTGAGTAAGTTTTTAAAGACGATTTAAAAAAGAAAAAATCAGAACACAATATGATGTCTTTACTTTAGCCAACGTAAATTTAACTGACTATTATTAAAACTTCACACACTTGCTCAAATCCAGTACCCTGGTCTTAAATCCCAAACGGCTCCATCACTTGTATTCTTGTTCTCAGCTATCAATCAACTCTAAAGCAACTCTTCGGAGAGTTTGGTGATGGTGATGTGGAAGAGCAGTTGGCGTCTATAACTACACGCATAATGCAGGCCCTTCAAAGTAACCTCGATGGCAAATCCAAACTATATAAAGATCCATCTCTAACTCAATTATTTCTCATGAACAATATTCACTATATTGTAAGATCTGTGCGCAGGTATGGGTTAGTTCCCACAAGATCCAAATATTCAGACTTCATAGAAAATAATCCATCCTCGGTGAAATTTTGTCTCAGGTCAGAAGCAAAAGATCTGTTAGGTGATGACTGGGTGCAAATAAATAGAAGAGTTGTCCAGCAGCATGCAAATCAGTACAAGAGGATCTCTTGGTCTAAGGTTTTGTATTCCTAACGAAAGTTTTAATGGGAGTTGTTTAGGACGAACATACAGACTCTTGATGCACTCTAATGCTAATTGTTTATGAGTGTTATTCTGCCCTTGTTTAATTCCTGGAGTTCTTTTAATACTCTCAGCACCATCGTGATTATTTTAACTACCTAGGCAATATATTCCGTCATGTTTGTAGCATTTTCTGATCCCTAGAAGCCGATACCTGCAGATTCTACAGTGCCTCTCCATTCAGGGAATGCAGAGCGGTGGGAGTGGTTCCTTTGGAGACGGTGGCAGCACAAGCGGTGTTTCCCGCGCGATGGTGAAAGACAGATTCAAAACTTTCAATATGCTCTTTGAGGAGCTTCATCAAAGACAGTCTCAATGGACAGTACCAGACAGCGAATTACGCGAGTCTTTGAGGCTCGCAGTTGCTGAGGTCCTACTTCCTGCATATAGATCCTTCATAAAACGTTTTGGGTACGATATTTTCATCATCATCCACCACAAATCCTATTTTGCAACTTATTTAGAAGAAAAAAAATAGGAATTGGATTTGGCCCTTCAACTATGCGATTAGAATAACAATCCTTTGGAAAATTTTCTTTCCTCAGGCCTTTAATCGAGGGTGGAAAGAATCCACAGAAGTACATCAGATACAGTCCAGAAGATCTCGAAAGAATGCTGGCCGAGTTTTTCGAAGGGAAGACGTGGAACGAACCGAGGCGATAGATAGCACTCATCCTTCTAGCTTTAGGTGTTATTCACTATCAAACTGATGGATTGGATCATATAGATATTAAGCACCTAGTTCAAGCTTGTAACATTTACTGCTCCAATTTATCTCTTATAAATAAAAGATCATACGTCTAATCTCTTTCGTTTCTTGAATCTTTAATTGTATTTCATTCAACTCAATAATATAATCCTCCATAACAGTAGGAGAACAAACTAAAATCGATATCCTAAATCTTCCTGTTTGAATTCAGTTTTCATATCTTATTTCATTGTCAAAGAATGAAAAGAAAGATATCTTTACAATAAATTCAAAATGATCCAATACACGTGTCACTTATAAGCTATAGAATTGGATAACTTTGTTTTCGTCAATGGTTCAAATTAATGGTTCCATGCATCTCAAATTTGACTCACCCTAAAAACCAGGCCAAGCCATTTATATACAGCTGACTCTCAATCCTACCACACCAATTATTCCGTTGACCACTTTGTTTCATTACCACCTTTTATCTACCCAACACAAACACCTGAAACAACATATTTTTATACAATAACCAGATAATTAAATCATCCCAAAATCTTGAAATCCAACAATCCTTTTGATCCCATCTCACACCAAGCTTCTTCTGCCTGTCTCCTTTTTCCATCCCTGCTTTGATCGGAAAATAACAGGGAGAAGAATCTCCAAAAGATGGCAGCCTCAGCGTCGATCGACCCAAAACAGAAAACGGTGATCGGATACCCTTCCATGGACAGATACCATCTCTCTTCACCTTACCCTCAAATGAACTCTGGCTATCCCGTCCCATTCCAGCCTCAGACCTTCCCATCATCATCTTCTTTTCACAATCAGGGGAGATATCCCAATCACGCAGCACGACATTTGCAGTCGTCTAACGGTTACTATTACCAACAACCATATTTGCCCATGATGCCTGATCAGGACAATAAAGGTGTTTCCTTTGGCCGTCTTATGCTAGTCTTGATGGTTGTACTCGTTGCTGGAATGTGCATGATGAGCCTAATCATGTGGTATCTCTTCGGCACCTGCATCCCCGAGTTCGAGGTCTCTTCTCTAAATGTTTCAAACTTCAGTGCCACAAATGCTTCTTTAGCAGGCAAATGGGATGCCAGAGTAGTGGTTTCGAATGCTAATGAAAATCTTGAAATCCATTTCGATCAAATCAGGTCGTCGATTTTCTATAGGCAGGCTATGATAGGAATATCTATGTCGTCGCAGCCTTTTAAGCTGCAGAAGCAACAAAGTTTGGGGCTTAACGTGAGTGTACCTGCAGAACCAGTTGAGGGAGAAAATAACCTTCAAAGGCTACTGCTGCCAAGCCTTGCCCAAGATCAGAAAAATGGGGTCATAGTCTTTAGCCTGAGAATGGCTTTAAATGCAAATTTTACATCCACTAATATAGTATACAGAAAGGAGGATCTCAGGGTGTACTGTGAAAATTTGCAAGTTAACTTTTCCTCGTCCGGCGAAGGGACTCTGACGCAGGGATCCGAGAGCGAGTGCTTGATTCGTATACGTGGAGAAGGAGTAAGCACATGAACTCCTATGACATAAAAAAAAGTCCTGTCTAATTTTGTCTTCTATGACTTAATTTGTAGTAACGAGTGTATGCTACTTATGTCTCGTGGAAACAGAGTGTTTGCTTCTTTGTTATTTTGGTATGTTTTTGGAAAATGGGGTGGCGGATGCGTTCTAATCGGTGTTTGTTACTATGATATGCAGGACGACTAATGGTTGCGGATACGTATCTTGCTCGGATCCCCCTGAAGCACAGGGGAGTTTGTTGAAGGAATTAAGCATGCAAGAGTACTCTTCATCTGCGATTTGATTCAATGCATGCATGCATTTTAGGATTCTTGAAATTTTAATATTGTTAATGTTGAAAATGTGCATATTCTGAGTTTTTAGCATGGGATTTGTCTTAGAATAATTAGAGCGGTACTGAAGCCAAGGATTTGTTTTCTTCTAGTACTCTTGCAGCTAAATATTCTTGCGTAGCAAAACCTGACTTGTAAATTGTAAACAAATATTGAATTTGTACATGTAGAGTTCAAGAAATAATTGTGTGCTTTACTCATTCTCAAATTTGAAAAATATCTTCATTTCTTTCAACCATTATTTATGCTCAACAATCTAAATTTAATTCACATTCTATATTGAAGGTATAAGAGTTTTTTTATTTATTTTTTGTTGATTATGTTCATCTATAGAGAGCTCTTTAATCCAACTTTTCTCTGATGTCATATCAACTATATCATAGTCCACACTTAGGCCCTGTTTGGATTTGGTAGACATTTTTTAAAAAAACACTTTATTAAATGAAAAGCACTTTAAAAAGTGCTTTTTTAGTCTGACTTTTGAAACCAAAGCGGGCCTTAGTTTTATGTGAATAGACAATTTGACCTTGAACTCTTTTTATATTCAAGGCCAATATCATCATGTTCTTATAGTTTTTGTCAATTTCATCTCATTTTTCCCTAATATTTGAAATTTATAATTTATAGATTCCACGCTTTCATTTAAAAGCTAATGACTTTTTGGAATTAATTAATATATCGGCCGTCTATGTCTTTTCTTAATAAAGTTTATTCCATAACCTAATTAACTACCCAAGATTCCTTATATATATATATATATATATATATATATATATATATATATATGAGCTTACAGAGTGTGATTAAAATAATATTTTCTTTAAAAAAATGGTAGGTAAAAGTTGAGAACATGGCCAAGTAAAATGTGAGCAATTATTACAATAATTTAATAAAAGTGGTTACAAATAAGACTTTAACTCTTTCCAATTATAGCATAATTATTATAGCTTGTTAAATGGGTCTTTAATATTGAAGAATTATTATTATGATGCATAATGTCGATTGCATTCAAGTCACTAACATTTTTTTAAAAAACATCAATCAAAGTTATATCGATCAATTTGTTAGCAAATTGTTGTTGCTTGTGTTTTACTTTCTACTATTCGACCAAGTAATCACTTAAAATTGGACATTCTCTACATATAAAAAGTAAAAACATTGGACCGTAAAGAAACATGTCACAAATTTGTTTCCTATCTCTCCTATTATTTTACCTTATTCAGAAATGTAAATTGAAAGATGCCTTTTTTTTTTAATACTAAAACAATTATATATACAAATACACAACACGTAATATCTAATAATACATGCTTGCTTGGTTCATCTTTACCAGTATCATCAGCCAATATATGGGGCAAAATAACATCATACAAAAAACACTCGATATATAATTAGGCTCCATTCATATAATATCGGCTTATATATATGTCAATTAACATCCCACACAACATTTATTCAAACACACCACAACCATGTCGCATAAAGTATGCCACTACCACCAAAAGAGCAAGTGGCGGAAACTCGCCGTCCGTTTTCTCTCCGGCCTCCTCATCTCCGCCTTCATAATCCTCGTCGTTGTCCTCATCGTTTGGGCCGTCCTCAAGCCCAAACCGCCGCGATTCGTCCTCCAAGACGCCACCATATTCGCCCTCAACGTCTCCGCCGCCCCGAACATCATCTCCACCAACATGCAGATCACCGTCCTCTCCCGCAACCCCAACTCGAAGATCGGCATCTACTACGACAGGATGGACGCGTACGCCGCTTACCGCGGCCAGCAGATCACTTTCTTCACGGCCATCCCGCCAGTGTATCAAGGCGGCAAGGACGTCGACGTCTGGTCCCCGTTCGTCTCCGGCAACGCCGTCCCGGTGGCGCCGTACAACGGCATCTCCCTCTGCCAGGACCAGGCCAACGGGTTGGTATCCGTGACGATCAAGCTCAACGGGCGGGTTCGATGGAGAGTGGGGAGTTTCGTTTCCGGAGGTTACCATTTGCATGTGAGCTGCCTCGCTTCTATCCCGCTCGGAAATAGCAATAACATTAATGGAGGAGCTTCCATGGCCATCAAGTACGAGCTTTCCCAGAGTTGCAGTGTTAGTGTTTGATCGAGTGAGTATATATATATTTCATTATGACATGCATCGATCTCTTTGTCAAAAAAAATTATATATTTATAAGGAATATCAAATCTGATTAATTAAATAGAATTATATTATCTTGACTCTTGAGAGTAATATTGTTTAATTAGAAGAGAAATTTTCATTTCTTCCTTCCTATTTCATTGTCACAGTGTTTATCTAACGGTTCATCCAAAGTGTGCAAATTTATCGATACATGTGAGTTTTATTGAATAAATATGGTCATATGGAGGATATCGTGTAGACGATCAAAGGGGTTATGCGGCGGAGCCACGTTAATGGCCGCCCCCCGACTACACGAATTTGTTTTAAAATTTTGTACATATAAATTTTTAATAATATTGTACTAATTTTATATTAGTTCGAATAGTTCAATTCAAAATATTAAAAAATTCAAAAGCCTAAACCTTTGGCCCAACATATAAAAAAATCATAACTCCGTTGTTGTGTTGTGAAAGTGACATTAATATTGGTAAATTATTGAGTAGAACGCAAAATGAATAAAATATATGAGAATGGAAGAAGTTAAATAATATTTGGAAAGCAACTATATGAAAGCAACTACCCTTACCTACCCTAATATATACATATAGTTTTTGGTGACGTTACACCATAAAACCTATTTGGGTTTATGTCACCGTTACCTAATATTTCTCCGTTCTAATTATATTGTTTATATTATTATTTTTTGTCTCAAATATATAGTCATATATTCTAATTATATTGTTTATATTATTTTTTTTTTGTCTCAAATATATAGTCATATACCATATTTAGTAATATTTTTTACATTTTTTTTTATTAATATAACCCTATTAATTACATCTTAAAAAGTGTACAATTATTTTTTAATATATTAAATAGGGATCACTGCTTTTGTTATTTCTTCCTTATCTCAATTTATTTGGAAGCCGGGAAATTTTTCTACTTGGCTGAATGACCTTGTATTAAATGACTTCTCTTTTCAAAAATTACAAGGGATTTGCTGTCAAAAAAAATTATGAATTATATATAAAATTTTCTTTTTACAATAACTTTTTTTTAATATTTATGGCCACACACGCCTTTGCTTGTTTCACTTCTCATTATACTTTATTGGGAATTGGATGAAAATGTAGCCTTGGGATGAGTAAGTCTAAAAAATAATGATAATTCTATAAAGTAATTGATGATTAGAAACAAGTACACCCGCTAAAATTAATTTAATCGGGATATCACCTGATGCAATACCGCAAATATTGGTGTGATAATTAATTAAGTACTGTGATTTTTTAAGGAAAACAATAACATAATAAATTATTCTTTTACGCGGAACACAAATACGTTTATTTTGTTTCCTTTTTTGAATATGAACACAAATATTTTAACACAAATAACTTTTTTCTTCTTCTTTTTTTGAATATGAACACAAATATTTTAAGTCGTATGAGAGAGGAGTTTGTTAGGAAATTTGAAAATTGTGGATAGGTAACGATTTCAGTGAGCAAGCTATGTTTTGGGGAAGGTGCTTCATATTTCACATGCCTCCTTGACTTTCTTTTTAATATATATACATGTAAATAAATTTGACCTAAACCATATATTATATATTCTAATGACTTGTTGCACGCCATGCTTACTCACATTGACTTTGTATTTTTTAATTAAAAATGATATCTATATCGTATAAATAGATAAGATAAATAAACGTTTTTATAAATTTAAAAGATGTTTTAAAGTAGATAAGGGTTTAGTACATTATACTAATTGGTCTAGTACCCCTCTTCCTTGGTATTGATAGATAGCGTGGACATTATATTTATATATATATATATATATATATATATATATATAAATTGGTTTATCAAATTATATTACTTGATAAAATTTTAAAAGTTCAAAATTTTTTGCTAAGAAAAGTTAAGATTTGTGATATTAGGAAACTACCAACCACTTTCGTGCTCAATTAATGATGAAACAACCGCGTCAACTTAAATTAAATTAAACTAATCTCTTATTTATAAATCAATCAAATCAAGCACGTAAATATTCCCTTATATTATCAATTTCATATGATTACAACTCTCTTAGATTACTTAATGAACAAAATATTTTTTGATGAGTTTCCAAAGCGATTAGCAGACTGACTGTATTTTCCTTAATCTAAATGGAAAAGCAATCAAATTTAATATTTACAAAATATTTATTTTAGGTAATTTAATTTGAATTTGTTCCCTTTGAGAAACGTGACCAATCAACTGTCGCGTTTTACCAATTCTCCCGTAGCCCAAGCCCACACGATCACCCCCCACGCGCAGATACATACACACACAATGCATATATAATATAGACGTTACAATGAAATCCCCCAATCCATCCACTGCATATTAAACTTCTTCCTTTTTCCCAAACCCTACAGATCTGTATCTCTTTGAATCCATCAAATGGGAGAAACCAAGCAGCCGCATCTCAATGGAGCATACTACGGCCCCTCGATTCCGCCGCCGTCGAAGTCCTACCACCGCCCCGGCCGCGGAGGTGGAGGCGGCGGGTGCTGCTGCAACCCCTTCAGTTGCTGCTGCAGCTGCATCATGAACTGTATATGCACCTGCATATTCCAGATCATATGCACGATTCTAGTAATCGTCGGCATTTTCATCTTCGTCTGCTGGCTGATTTTCCGGCCAAACACCGTCAAGTTCTACGCCACCGACGCCTCGCTCACGGAATTCAACCTCAACGGAAGCACGCTGCACTACAATCTCGCGCTTAACCTGACCATCCGTAACCCTAACAAGCGAATCGGGGTCTACTACGATCAGATCGAAGCACGCGCGTTCTACCAGGGGCAGAGATTCTCCACCGTGGAATTGACGCCTTTTTACCAGGATAAAAAGAGCACGAATTCTCTGAGCGCTGATTTCAAGGGGCAGAATCCGGTCACTCTCGGGAGTAAAGAGACCTCGAGTTACAACGACGACAAGGATTCCGGCGCATTCGGCATCGATGTGAAGCTTTACCTGAGGATCAGGTTGAAATTTTGGTTCGTGAAATCTACCAGGGTTAAGCCCAAGATTGACTGCGATTTGAGAATCCCTTTGAGCCCCAACGGAACAGCATCTGGGAATTACGCATCGAAGAGGTGTTCTTTTGATTGGCGCTGATTTCTTCAATAATTCAATTCGTTTGTTTTCATTTTTCATTCTCTGTATCATACATATTGTTCATGCGTGAATTCGTCAGTTTGTTCATCTTTCTCATGAAATTTTGCTATAATCTCTTACGAAATCTTTGCTGAATTTTAAAATTCATCATGTTTAATCGATAGATTAGATGGATATAGATATTATATTCGCAATCTACGCGTATCAACATTCAACTAACCTGTTGAAATGTGCCTACTAGATTGGCTTTGGTACTAAGCAAAGCTGTATCCTTCATTTAATTTCATAAGAATTATTTTAATATATTTTCTACATTTTAAAAATAGCTAAATGATTTGTTAATTTTAGTGTAATAACTTTAATGTTCTAAAAACATTATCCATAACTGATATATTTTTAAAAAGTAATACCTTGATTAGTAGTAAATTAATTTAGTAATCGTTATTATCCATTGCTTTGTCGCTTTTATTTGAACGTATATAGCAATTAGCATATAACCTCCGGCACTTCCCTCGCACGTGTGGAAATCTTTGAATCATCTTACATTTACTGAGTTTTATTTTATATTAGTTAAAGTTTATAAATTATCTTTAACTTTCAATGCAACATCTCATCCTTCGCTATAAAATCTATACAAAAAAAATGTTCCATTCAGAATTTCATTTTGTGATACATATCCGCAATGACTGATAAAAAATATTATTGTTTTATTTCTGAAGTATAATTTTTATTTTTTAATTCCAAAATATCACTTTTCTTTTAGTTATGTTAAGCAAAATATTAGTGCAAATAATGAGACATTGATTTATTATCCAATCATGTTTTGTTTAATTTTTGGCTCAAGTTTTAAAAAAAAATTTAGTGTTATGCATGATTATCTTAATTCTTATGTAAGTATATTGATTTATCGTCTTGATTATATATATTTTTCATTATCTCATAGACGAGCCAAGATCGTCGACCATATCAGAGACGATCTAGAGTTGAATTTACCTTTCCAAATTTATATTAGGAAAATCTTTCACTTTTTTTTTTTTTTTTTCCTTTTGCGGAATTCCCATCATATTAATCTTTCACTGGAAATATTGAATTCCATAAATCAGTCCAACCACAGAATTTACAACTAATTTTTTTTAAATTTTTGAACAAATTACACCACGGAGAACTAATTTTTTTTGAACAATTTATAACTAATTTTTTTGAACAATTTACAACTAATTTCAATCTAAAATGTCATGATCAGTAGTTAATCACCATTTGACTAATAAGATATTCACAAAAATACAAATAAAACTTTGTCACAAAAAATACAAAATAAAAGAAAATGATAAAAGAAATTACGCAAAAGACCCCACACGAGCGATGACTGCTCACCCGACGGATCACAAAATTGACGCCGTTTTACTCCCGCAGACCCCGCCGGTCTCCGTTGACCTACCGTTGACTGCCTCGTGAACAGGTGAAGCCGAGGGAGTGAAATACATGGGCGAATCATAGGGTGTCGAAAACGGCGTCGCATCAGTCCAATAGCGATCTTCGATCTCCGCCGCTTCCGCTGTCTCCTCCGCCGCCTCGAAACACTCCTGCAAGGTCACCCTGCTCCTACTGCCATCGTCGGCCTTCTTCACCTCCTCCGCGGAGGAACGGAGAGAAATCTCGGCGGTTGATTCCATATGTTCCCCCTCCTCTTCCTTGATGGTGAACAGAAACCTCGGCGGTCCAAACATGCCGTGAATCTTCAACAGGTCAACGTCGATGACCTCCATCTCCGGCCGCGGATTCGAACCGAGGCCATCGGCGGTATCTGGAGCGGTTATGGAGCTGGGGTGAGACCTTACGCAGAAAAAGTAGAGAAGCTCCTTGGAGGAGAAGGACGAGTCCGACGACGAATGCTGTGAGAAGTGGTCTCCGCCGCCACCGTGACGGCGGAATACTCGGCGTCGCCACAAGACGTAGATGAGCTGGGCGAGTAGCATCACCAGTGAGATCGCGAAGACTATAATCAGCACAATTCCCACCTTGCTCAGTCCGCCGCCGCCGCCGCTAGTCATTTTGCTGTGTGTTCTTGTTTAGCTATTGTTGACCAAATAATATATAGCGCAACTAATTAAACGGATAATTGGTGTGTCGTGGACTAAATAATGATTTTGTTTCAATATATTTTGTACGGTTAATTGCCACATTTAATTTTGATTGATAGTAGGATTTGGGGCTAATTCCATCAACCCGTGAAAAGTCGAAAAAGTATAAAACATTTTGTGTAAAATTAATAGAATATTAGATGCTGTGTTTTAAAAAAAATTAGCATAAAAATCTCTATCAAAAAATATAAATGTGTTCGAGTTTATATAACATATAATTGAAATGTGCTACATTTTTAGCCTATTAAAACTTCTTAGGGATTTTATGACTTTTAGATTTTTCACAGCGAAAATTAATGCAATTAGTCCTAAAATTTCGCATTGTATGAAAGTCGTAAGAGCGATGGATACATAAAATATCAAGTTATTTTTAGTATCTAATAGCAGTTAATATTTAATAATATATGTGTGATTGATTGAAAATTTTATGTATTAATTAATAAATGTTTATAGAGTTGAATACACTTTGAGGATTCGCTGATGTGAACATTTTGTAATATGGGCGATCACTAGATAAAAAATTTACATTGTGAAATCAAAGTTACCAAATTTTGTGATTGAAATGACATGAGATAATAGATGAATAAGATGCAAAGTGATTTGTAAAATATGAAATTGAGTGGTGAAAGATATTTATGGAATTATGAAAAGTTTCACCAACATGCCAAAAGATATTATTAGATGATTAATACATACGAAATTCAACTTTAAAACAGTGTTTACAAATTTTAAAAATAATTATGGATTTTTGTTTGCGGAAACTAGCTAATCAATAGTATTGATGTATATAAAATTTTGAATTTATATAGTAATGAAAGTCATTTTGAAATAAATAAAAATTAGGATTAAAACTATAAATTATAGCTATTATTTTACGGAGAAATGTCGCTTCCAAATAAGATTTTTGTGGGTATAGTTTGTCTAAAAGCCGATGAATTTTCATTTTTACTTTTAAATAAAGTAATTTTAAATACTACACTTGATATTTCAAGTTATATATATTATATATCGTAAGATATTTAAATATCACTTTAATTGTCATAAAGAAATAGATATCATTGTCAATGTCACACAATTTCATTTATATGGCATTCATCCTTCACTAATATCATGGGTTGAGAGGTATTTGTCATCAAACCTACATCTAATATCATATCGAGCCATTAGATATCATTGGGTTAACAAAAAATGAGAAAAACATGAGATGAGTAAAAATTTGTGTCTCATCCCATTTTCATCTCATGTACCAAACGGTAACTAAAACACCAACTTCGCTACTAAGAGTCAAAAACAATTACATCAGATAAAAGAGAAGGTGAGAGTAAGACGAAGCTCTCACGACTAGACATAGAACATGTCGCCCAATTTATCACATTTTTATTATTTTCACAATTGCATATTCTAGTAATATATACAAAATTGGATTAAAATTAAATAATTTCGAACCTTACATGAATTATCATATTCAGTCAATTAGAATTTCTTTTTAAAAGAAGCAAAATTTTACATGTAAATTAAGTTTTACAATTTGGAGTGGTTTCGAACGGTTGTGTCTGTTCGCAATAATAGAATGTGAAATCTTAGAACATATATTTAAATTAATTCGAAAACAATAACAATAGAGTGTTTTTTTTTTATATAAGAATAGAACTTGATAAAACAAGGGAACATTGCTTTTAAATTTCCAAACTCAAACTTTAATTGGTTTGACTTTTGAGCGTCTCTGTAGTGATAAAACGTTCCTATACTCAGGGATCCACGTTAAATTTTTTTGCACCATCTAGAATCACACGTCTTAGTAGAAAAATAGGTACAAATAATTGATATACATATATACTATAAATATATTAGTTTTTAGTACCAGCTATTTTATAATTGACACGAAAAAGTGTCATGTGTATAACAATATTTGACTTACATGTTACATTTCATATATCGAACGCTGATAGTTTAATCATGATTTTGTACTCAATTTGAGTCAATAGATATCATAAATACATAAATCAATTTGTTTATTAGGTAGTGTTTGAGAGAATTTTTAGAAAACATTTTCACTTTTTTTCAACAAAATTTTTAAATTTTGTTAAAAAAAAGCTGACAAGTGCTTTCTGGAAGTTTTCCAAATTAAATACTACCTTATTATCTTTGAATCTAAAGTTTATTAACTTAATACTCAAATTAGTATAGTAAGTGTTGGTGTTAATAAAGTACTATACTCAAAAACTTATTTTTTGAATTAATTCTGAAATAATCGGTACTTAAATGTCATATATTAGTACAATATTCTCAATTTTATACCAAATTTCATCCGTGAAAAGAACGTAGTTCTATATAATATAGATTTATAAATATTTACTCGAATAATAATCAAGATTTAAAATCAAAGTTAATAATTAGGGTACTCACAACAAAATAACATTTACACTGTGCATGGTATTCCAAATTTCAAAGAAAATTTGTATATTACAAAATTACAGTTATACAAATTATGTTGAGGCATCTAAATTAGCAAGCCAAATAACTCCATCACAATTCACAACCCCGTTTTAAAAATAATAATAATAAACTTTTTCACAGCATGTGAAATTAGGTCTTATCGATGCTTGAAATGTAGTTGGCCAATTTATAGTGAGAAGGACGTGAAAGCGTAAACCATGTGAGCAGTTGCATGTCAAGTTTGCAACTAAATCAATAGTAACCTAACATCATCCAAGCATTAATTACAGGGCACGAAACAACAAGAAACACCAGGTCTACCCTTAAATTGTCTAATAAATTCTAGAATTTTGTTCAATCCCCTTAGTTTCTTCAACGAATAAGCATATAAGTTCGAAATGATGACGGAACGCTTGTCGTTTTACCAAAAAATATACTTGCTGATAATTAATGATGCAACACAAATATTTTAAACCGTTAACCTAAATGTCATGCTTCAACCTTAACAATGATCCTCTCAACAATTATGGTCCTTGCAATAAATGAAAATCAAACATATGACTTATTATTTTGGGACCGAACACTTTTCGTTTTACCAAAATCTATAGCTTATGTTAACAATGCAATTCAGATATTTTAATTAACCACACATCAATCCAAATGTCATGGTTCGATCTATTTACCAGCAATGACATTTATCTATAGTTATTGTATTATTAAACATGAGAATATGTACTAACTAACTTTTGTATCATTGTATGTTAATTTATTTAATGTCAAATTTACCTTTATTTGATTTAATTTTTTATGAAATAAAATTTATATTTAGCATAAATTTATCAAAATCCTGTTTAATTCCTATATGAAACATATGTTTTACGTTTTTAAAATAAAGAAAATTTCGTTCCACTAACCCATGTAGAGCCTCTTTTTAAAATAATCGCATTTACTTGAAATTTTATAATATAGTATTGTATTATTTTAAAGTCCTAAAATATCCCTATTCTAGCATTTTCTCTATCTCAATATATCAATATGTGCCATTTTTGTGACAAAAGGAAACCGAAAAGTCTAGAAGTTTTCTAAACCCAAAAAAAAAAAAAAAGTTTAGAAAACTTGTGGAATTTGGGGTACATTACAAAATTTGTCTAGTTCGGGGCAGTGCATCGGGGGACACGAAGCATTAATCCTCGGGTATGAATCTCAATATTGATAACATGTTTAATTTAATAACTATTATATAA
This sequence comes from Henckelia pumila, assembly GCF_033568475.1. Classification (NCBI taxonomy): domain Eukaryota; kingdom Viridiplantae; phylum Streptophyta; class Magnoliopsida; order Lamiales; family Gesneriaceae; genus Henckelia; species Henckelia pumila. Next base: position 109,002,390 of record NC_133121.1, read on the forward strand.
CACGACACTTAAATCTTAATAATACGGTACCAGAAGATTGCATTTTTAATAATAATAATAATAGGATGTTGTTAAATTTATGCTAATATACTTTTTTTCCCCTTGAATATATAACAAATATTAAATCAAATAAAGGTAAATTTCACTTTGAATAAAAAACTGCTGAACCATGATATCAAAGTTTTAGTATATATTTTAAAGTTTAATAATACAATACGTCACCGTTTGGTTTGAAATATGATATAATTAATATATAGATAAGTAATATAATGTAATAAAAAATAAATAAGAAATGATAGTTAAAATAGTATTGGATTTGATTGATATATTATAGTTTGTGTGATTTGATTGATTAAATTTTATATAAAAATATTAAATGACTATTTTATCCTTTTAACAATAAATAAAATAAAAAATATATTATTTATAAGGGGTAATATAGTAATTTGAATTCAATGATTTGATTAATGTGAGATAAATAATTAATGATTTGATTGATGTAAAATAAATAGTTAATATATGTATAAATAATATGATGAAAAGAACGTAGGATGAGATGAGATGAGTTATACATATATTAGTAATATGGTGAATAGAACGGTGCCTAAGTCTAGATACATGGAAATTTTGTAGCAAACAAAAAACAACCAGAATAACTCAATTGGTAGGTTGGTATGTCCAAAAGTGATTTTATAATTATAACCATATTTCTACTAATTTAAATAACCCTGTATTTATTTATTTTCACTAATAAAAATTTAGATAAATAATAATTATTATTATTACATTTTACTAAAAAATAAATTTTAATTAAAATTTAATACATGAACAAGTCGCGTGTTAAAAATCGCTTGTACGTACTAATGATAGTTATCTTTATTATTCTGCAGGTTGTAATATAATATAATGAATTTACTGTTTTATGTTAAATTCATGGCCAAATATCACTCTAATTCAAAATAAACATTCATTATTTATTTATGTATTATTACTGACATTTTTAAATGTAATCAAAATATAGTCAGATTGAAAAAAAGCATCTGATGAAAAATATCTATATTAATTTTCTACACAAATATATTGGTTTTATAAAATTCTGAAATCGAAATAAATCAATAAACATTAGCTAGTAGTTATACAATTTTTTTTAAATAATCATTACTGGAAACTAATATTATATATATATATATATATATATATATATATATATATATATATATTTGAACATTAGTATACGAGTATATCGACTACACTTTTTGTGTAATAATCATAATCGAGTAGTTTAATACGTTGGAGTATAATATTTTATCATTAAACCCAACGGAATTCGGAGCCATTACATAAAGTTGCCTAATCTATAAATCAAACAGGGCCTCATATTTAAAATTCAACAACCACATCTTTTATCATGTAACATTATTTGATCTGCATAACAAGAAATTAAACTTTTTATAACATTTAAGAGCTTGAAGGCAACTATGAAAAACTCATCTTTATTGACGGCAATACCTGCTTATTTGACATGCCAATGTTTTGCTCACCCTCGATCACCACATTCACATGCGGGCCGTTTCATTATCCGTCGCGATATCTCGAGGGCACACCTTGGACAAGCCCTTTACTTGTTTGCCATATATATATATCCTCTTTACAATTGAAAGAATTATCCGATGTTGATTGGTATCATGTTTGGATTCACGTATAGTATATAGCTATATCCACCACTAGCTTTTGTGTTTTCGTGGGCGATTCTGTCATATCTTGGAAAGACCCAAGTCCCAAGCGACAAAGCACAGTCTCTTGTTCTTCCGCGGAAGCAGAGTATCGTGTCTTGGCTTCTAATATATAGCTAGTGAGCTTATAAGATTACGAGCATTACTCGAGCATCTTTCTCTTGATTCTTCGCAAACTTCTATCATCTATTGGGACAACCTTGCAGGGGTCGACGTTGCATATCTAATCCTATTTTTCATGAACGGACCAAGCACGTTGAAATCGACTGTCATTTTCTTTACAAGTATAAAATCAGTGATGTGACTATCAGATTAAGGTAGTGTTTGGGAGAGCTGCTTGTAGGAAGCACTTCTCAACTTTTTTTTTTTAACAAAAGTGCTTCCTACAAGCTTTCTCAAACACTACCTAAATCTCATTGGCTCTAAACAATAGCTCGCAAACATACGTACGTACCACAACGTTGCTCTTTCGACTTTATTTCCTATTTTGTCCAAGTTAGCAGTCAAGAACATTTACCCCCAACTTAAGGGGAAGTCTTAAGTTAATTATATATCATATCCAAGATATTCAAGTTACACGTAACAGAGTCGATAAGAATAAACGAGATATTTTTGGTTTTCCTCTGATCAAGAGCTTTCTGTTACCTTGTAATAGGTGTGGATGTTCTCGCAAGTTTTCATAGTTCGTATCGAAAAATATGAACAATTAATTATATATTTATATCGTTGTAATAAAATAAGATTGTAATATTGATAAATTATTATTATTAATTTTTTTAATGTGATATTTATGTCATGAGTGCCGACCCGGACCCTTGATGAATTATGAACTATTTCCAATTTGAAATTTATAAAATTTTCAACAAACCAATGATTCATATGCGCATTTATCATATTGACGTGGCATATACACGAGACCAAATCCCAACAACATATGTGACCTAAAGATTTTATTATATCGTCATCAAATAACTACAACAACAATAAATGAATATAATTATTTGAATATTCCAAAAGCAAATGGATTTATATAAATTGTTTTTTTCCCCCAACATATCAACATGTACATATCCATCATACATTAGGTCTATCAACGAAAATTGAAAAGAAAGAGAAGCACAAATTTAATACAAAAAACCATGACATAATTTTTTATGACGTAAAACTCGTAGATTGCTTTATTTATTTGGAAATTATGATGCAAAAAAAAGTTGAGAAATTAGGTGGAGTGGGTCAAATATATAATAAATCCGAAATCATGGGACTGAAGTGCAAAAGCGAGGAGAATTATTCATTTCATTTTCTCTCCACTTCCCTCCACACTATCCGAACCAAAAATTCCCTCCCTTTCCTAGTTTTCTACTTCCCCTAATACTTTCTTTCTCCCATAAAATTATCCAACATAAAACCCTCATTTCCCCTCTTCGCTCCAATTCCCAAAACCCTTCCAAAATCCCATCCACTCGTACTAATTCGTCCCATTTGATCGGACGAATATGGCCGGACCTGGAATTTCCACCCGTGACGCGGCGGCGACGCCTCCAGCCCCAGCCGCGGAGAACGGGCGGATCTTCCCGCTGCAGCAGACGCCGCCGACTGCGATCAGGAGACACCTCCCCTTCGCGTCTATGAAGCCTCCGTTCGCTCCGCCGGATGACTATCATCAATTCTCCACACCGGCGCGCGCCGCCGCCTCGGCAGGCTCTGCGGCTGATCAGCTACCGGATGCGGTTGTCGTCAAGTCTACCGTGGGTTTTCCATTTCCGTTGCTAATTTTTTCGTTTTAACTTTGTTCGTGTTGTCGGTTGTCAATTTTGGATGTTTTTTTCTGTGCTATTATTTTCTGAATATAATGTAATTAATTGAGCTTTATTGTTCGCGGGTTCTTTAAATAATTAAGGATGATGATAGCTTGATGAATTGTGAACTTCTGGGTGCTTAGATCTGTGAGTCTGACTCAAACAATAGTGAGTATTGATACTCTATTGATGAAATGGGAGTTCCCATTAATTTGAAAATCTCGTTGCTAAAATGTGTTAGCCGCTGTTGAATCCTATTGGATTGTTTTATCTTCCGTTATATGTTATGTATGCAAAAGTGAATCAATGAAAATATCCATTCCCGTCATTAACATGATTTACCACATCGTCGTAGTTGAGTCATCTTGATTATATGCCTTTTGAGGAGCTGATTCATAGTGTTCCATATTGGCGTTCAACAGCCTTTGAAGAGGAAGAATGTGAGTGGGAAAAACGAAGCGGAGTCTAATGAATGGACAACAAGTCCAGGATTTAGTGATATGACTAACAGTCCCTTCCGAACTCCTGTATCCGGTAAAGGAGGAAAGCCAAATGGTCGGTCAAAAGTTACCAAAAACAACAGATCTGTCCCTTCAACCCCCATTTCCAATGTTGGTGAGATACTTTTATAGTTTTGTGACAAATCAATTCAGAAGCATTATTATTGATTTCATCGTTCTTGAACAAAGCAAATTATCGACGTTGTTGATGTTCCAAATTTGTGTGCATATATCAATATATGGTCATTGCTCTGATGCCTTTACGTCTGCACCCCGCACAATTTGTTTGTTCATAATCCAAATAACAGTATTGTGACATCAATTTGCAGACGCTCCATCTCCTCTTACTCCTGCTAGCAGTTGCCGCTATGATAGCTCCTTGAGTAATTACATAACTCTGTATTGTGGTTTGAATATTGCACCATAGTTTCAAGAGATTAGTACTGACATCTGTGATGTTTCTTAGGTCTTCTGACAAAAAAGTTCATCAACTTAATAAAGCATGCAGAAGATGGTGAGCTTGATTTGAACAAAGCTGCTGACACTTTACAGGTGATCAAATGTTGATGTGTAAGACTGTAAGTATTCATGTTTTAGCGTGAATCAGATAATTCAAATGAAAATATGTGGTACAGGTTCAGAAGAGAAGGATATATGACATAACCAATGTCCTTGAAGGGATTGGTCTTATAGAAAAAAAGCTTAAAAACAGAATCCACTGGAAGTAAGGAAGAATTGCATCTAAAGATACATCTTGAGCTTTTAGATCTCGTATTATATCCTTGTAGGGAATGACACCGAGTAGTAGATCTGAATAAAAAATAAATATATTGCTTTCTAGGGGACTTGATAATTCGAAACCTGGAGAAGCGGAGGAGGACGCCGCTCTTTTGCAGGTATGTATATAAAGACTGGTTTTACGTAAAGTACTCTTGTTTGTTCTTTATGTCTTTCAAGTCTAAGCATTACCAAGCATGAACTAATTTGCACATGGTAATTTCATCTCATCAACATTTACTGGTGAGGCTTCTACTAGTTCTAGTAGATTCTTAGCATTAGCTATGTCATTTATCTTACTTACGTTTGCAGGCAGAAATTGAAAACCTTTCCATGGAAGAAAGAAGTTTGGATGAACGAACAAGGTAATGAAATCTGAATGTTGAGCAGCTATATGGCGCTGCTGTTGTCTATTATTATATGTGGCTTACTGCTCAATTTTCACAATGTTGCAGGCAAATGCAGGAAAAATTAAGATGCTTGAGCGAAGATGAACACAATCAAAAGTAATTGTCTGGATAGCTTTAAATTCTGTTATTCAACTTGACTTAAATGATTTCTAGTTTTCTAATGTTATTATTTCACTTTGGTTGTTTAGATGGCTTTTTGTAACCGAAGATGACATTAAAGGTTTACCCTGCTTCCAGGTTTCTCCTTTGTCCTCCCATGGTGCTTAGATGTTACTCTGTATATATAAATAAGATAACTTGGAAAATGATGGGTGCTAGATTTCTCTGTCAATGTTCTGAATTTGTTGAGTCGATTAAGTTTTTGTTTCTGTGGATTCCAGAGGGGTGACCAAATCTTTTTGATAACTGAGTTGTAAGTCGTTTGTCATCAATTGTCAACCATTGTCACAGAGAAAAGTTGTTTTCTCATTGTCGTTATTCGAGTTTAGTTTTTATTTCTTTGCTATTTTCTAGTTCCTTCTGTGAGTTTGGAGCATAAGATGTTCTTTGTTGTACTTTGATAGGAGTGTTGGTAATATATTTTTAATAGCATTTTGGTCTTGGTAGGTTCTTTGTACTAGGACAATTGAGTATGTCATTATTTTATGTCTCACTTTAAGTTCGAGTAAAATATAGAGGAATGTTCAGATACCTTTATTAACTGATGCATGTACTAGGATTGTTTCGGCATCTCTCCTGAATTTTAATTATAAAGTTTAATTGTGACAGAATGAAACCCTCATAGCAATCAAAGCTCCACATGGAACCACTTTGGAAGTTCCAGATCCTGATGAGGTATAGGTAGAATGGATCTTATACGAGCTTTGCTATGGTGCTTCTTGTCAATGGTTCAAACTATACCTTTGTCTTTAGGCTGTTGATTATCCCCAGAGAAGATATAGAATTATACTCAGAAGTACAATGGGTCCTATTGATGTTTACCTTGTCAGGTATCATCTTATGCTTAACTAGCCATGAAAATTAATGCAGTCTTCTACTTCTACCACCTCGTGTTACAAAACTTGTTCCTTTATCATTTGTCACTGTTCTGAAATATTTTCATTTTGGCTCAAGCCAATTCGAGGAAAAATTCGATGAGATGAATGGAGTTGAACAATCAACGAGCTTTCCTATTGCCTCTACTTCTGGCTCAAATGAAAATCTAGCAATGCAGAGGACCTGCTTGCCAAACAACTGCCAAGAAATTGAAGCCGCGGCACCAGAGAGTCAAGGATTTGATTCTATTTTTGCAGCTTCGCAAGAATTTGCTGGAGGAATGACAAAGATTGTCCCATCAAGCATCGGCGTAAGTGTTTCTTCGATGTTTAAATCTTACTTTGTTGAAGAAGTATGTACTTTACTAAATACCTGCCGGCAAATTAAACTTCAGGCACATCTTTTCTTACGTTCCTTTTTATTTGTTATTTTTTAATTCCGTGTTTGATGTTGACCTTATGTGTTGATTTGTAAGGTTTGTTCACTTTTACTCTGTTAGCCTCAGAAGTGACTGAAATCTGCCATCTACAATCAAAAATTTTGATGGATCTTTGTGGATTTTGATTGTTAGACCCCTGAGACTTGTGTATTTCCTATTTCGGTTAGATTTTTTTATATGTTACATGTTTCGGTAACTCATCTATCCTAATGTCATGTTCTTTTTTTTATAGGATGAAACAGACTATTGGCTTCTATCGGATGCAGATGTCAGCATCACAGACATGTGGAAGACAGATTGTATCGTTCTGTCCATGCTCTTTATAGTTTCCGTACTTATGATATCCAAACCACTTTTTTAATTCTTGATTTTCTGATACAGCGGGTATCGATTGGAATGGGATGGATATACTTCACGAGGAGTTGAATATAGATGCAACTGGTGCAACAACACAATTGAGCCAAGCATCATCATCTGGTACTGCGGATGTACCACCTGGGGTCAATTTGCCACCTAGATAGATGATTGGCTTTGTTTTATTCGTCCGGCCAACAGAATTGGGTCAAATTCAGATGATACAAGGCACATACCGTTTCATTCCGCATTGCTGATTCGCATCTACAGCCATTTGAAGGCATTTGGTCAATTGGCAATGGATTTTACTTGATGAACTGCAAAACAAGGAACAAATACATATTCCAGAGGCCTTTCTTATTATAGCTGAGAAGTTGCTTGCCCTTCTCTATGGTTCAGACAGCAAGGTGAATAAATTATTCATTTGTCAAGAATTCCATGTGACGTGGTAAATTGTTTGAAATGATACGCATTTACCATCTGGGTTCGAATTCTAGGAACCATAGGCCTCAGAAATAACATTTTTTTTGCAAAATGTTGGCACTTTTCTAAGCAGTCTATTGGTATATGATGATGCTGAATATCCCCAAGGATGGTTGAACAGTTTGAAACCAAATCAAAGCAAGGAAGTCTAGTGCTACATTCCTTACTCAGAATTTATATGTAAGTTCTTAAGATTCTAAGTTTTATTTCCCCCTTTTCTTCAATTTTAGGATTACATGTGTAATTTTGTGTAAGATCTTGTTCTGTTATCTCTCAACAAAATTAGTGCAAGCACCTAATTTTAAAAGATTTTTCATGCTATAGTTTCAATCATGGGTGAAAACAATTGAATCGAATATAGCATTTGCTATTTTTCGTATACGAATTGAGGTGGAGTCTTACTAGAAATGGCAATAATTTACTCAAAGCATCAAACTCGTACAAAAACAACTTGTTCATTCTCAGACATTACAAGATAACAAAAAGATACATCAAAGGCAACTCTATTATTATTATTATTAATATTATTTCATCAATAAGAATTTTTAAGCATGAAATTTTGAATCTCCTCCAAAACTTTGCAGCCCACTTCTGAAAAAGGCTCATTCACGAAGAACCCATGCTGCATCCCTTGATATTCTACGTAGTCAACTTCTTTTCCCATCTCTTTCAATTTCTTAGCGTAATTGTCTATTCTGTCCTTCATCACTTCTCCTCCTCCCACTAAAACCAATATTGGGTCGAGCTTTATGCAATCAAGGCTTGGGCTTTCTGGCCCAAATGGGTTGGCCCATGGATGGTCTGATGTGTTTCCTTCTGGCACCGACAGCCTCCAAAATCTAATCTTAGGAATTTTTAAACAATTATTATTGGACATCAAAAGTATCCAACTTCATCAATATAATATTTGATATGTCACGTAATAATAAAATAAAACATGGCAATTATTCAGTTAAGACCTTAAAATAACACCGTAAAAAAAGTTTAATTAAATATATATATTAAAAAGTAATTCAAATAAATTTTTTTCTCACACACCCCAGTGGTCCACATTCTAGTGATAGACATTAAAAAGTCCAACGTCAAATTGACTTTGCTTCCATACATTAATCTATAAAACTATGACACGAAAATAATTGACTAATTTAATTGAATCGAATTAGGATAAACTTTATCCAAATCCAATCAATTTAAAATAACATATCTTATCTCCTAATCTTTTTGGCTACTTGTCAACGGGTTAGCCACAACGGACAACACTACCTTTAACAATAAATGCCAAGAGTTTCAATTATTAAATTATTATTTTAACTTTTCATGCGTATATTAATTAACTCGATTAATTTTTGGCCCTTATATTGTGATGAACCTACATGATTCAAAATTATGATTTTAAGTATTATAAATTTTAATTATGTTTTCGTAAAAACACATTTAGAATGCCAAAGTCGATTCTATAAAGGTTTATTTTCTCTCGATCTAGTGTCGTGTAACAATATTTAAATAGATATACTATACAACGGCTTGATTAAATAAATTCCATTAGAAAATGTTATTTATTTATTTATATTTCTTTTATATAATATATATGGGTCTAATATTCAGAAGATGCATCAAATCTAGGGACAGCGAAACATAACGCCCCCATAAATGTGGAGTCATCCTTAGCAGTGGTGTCATTTGCATTTTGCGGTATAAAAGATTTTATGGATTGGGACTTTTCGAATTTTATTATTCAAACTTTAATTATACATTATTATATATATTATCTTACTATATTATTATCGGTGGACCTTTCCTTTTCAAAGTCTTTATCCTTTATTTTATCAAATGAAATAACAATAATATATAAAGGATCGACCACAAAGTCCATGTGTGGCTGTCAGCTAAAAACGTGCCACACAATTTTAATTTCTGTCTCCCTAATGTTTTTTAAGATTGTAATATCAGAACTTTGTTTCTACACATTAAAGCGTTCAAGATTAACATTTTTTTTAATGGAGAAGTATATTTTTTGTCTTGTTATTTGTATTTTTTTTATTTTTGGTTTTGTTAACTGTTAATTTATATTTTCAGTCATTTAACATGCATGTTTTTTTTTAATTTTTGGTCCTGTTACGGTGAATTTTCATTTGTATTTCTATAACTTGTATATTGTTTTAATTTTTGGTCTTTTAACTTGTAGTTCTTTTTATTTGTATTTTTAATGTTTTTTATCGGTCATGAAAAGATCGAAAATAAAAAAAAATACAAGTTAAATGATAAAAAATGAAAACAATATACAAGTTATAGGACTATAAATGAAATTCACATTAACATGATAAAAAATGGATAAAAAAAAGACCAAAAATCAAAGAAAATACAAGTTAAATGATAAAAAATGAAAAAAATATACAAGTTATAGGACTATAAATGAAATTCACATTAACATGATAAAAAATGAATAAAAAAAACATGTAAGTTACATGACTGAATATACAAATTCACCATTAACAGTATCAAAAATGAAAAAAAAAAAAAGCAAATTATTGAACTAAAAATGTTGTTATCTCTTTTTATTTTTATTTTAAATTTGGAAATTTTTTTTGTTATAATTGAGTTTTCGATCATAAGATTTTGGTGCAACAGATGAACTATAAACCATCGATTTCAAAATCAGAGTTTCATTATATTAAAAATACGATTTAATATGTGTCTATAAACTCGTACTAAAAATTCATTTGAGTTCACTAAGAAGCAAAAAACCTAGAACAAATACTTGCAAGGGTGTATGTATGTATGTATATTCCCAGAAGTGAGATTGTCCAATCAAATAAAAGCTAGATACTAAGATAAGATTGGAGGAAAAAGGTCACAATAACCTAATAGTGTGTACTGTGGAATATAATTCACAAACAGACTAAGCACATGTGTGATGTAACATGAGCCCTACACAATCAATTATATCAACAAAAATATCACAAATTTTATGTTACGTGTAATTAATTTGTTCAAAGTACACAACAAAATCCACCAACATATTCAAAAAATTAAAATATTTAGCCAGATTATATGTAATATAATATTAATGAATTATTTCGTGATATTTTATTATTTTAGCCATATTTATACACAAAATAATAATAATAATAAAATGGCATGCGCATGGATTCAGCTAACTTTCTCGATGGGATACCAATATCTGTCTTGAAGCTCAAATCCCTCAAACCTTTAGACTGTCTTTGTCATGATAAAGTTGATATCAAAAAAAGATTCTAAGATCCAAATTTCCATCACTTATAGTCCCCACCCACTTTGATCATCAGCCACCACACAAATTAAACTCACTATTGATTTTATGTATATATGTTGGACCAATATCCTTTTAAAATATGACTAAGATCTCTGTATATTCGTGAGATAAGTCGACGTGATCTATATTTTAGTGTCTTTGTATATTCGTGAGATAAGTCGACGTGATCTATATTTTAGTGTAAAATAATAATTTTAATATTTATCGGATCAAAGATCTATCTTACAAAATTGATTCATGAAACGATCTTATACGAGTTTTGTTCGTGAGATAAGTCGACGTGATCTATATTTTAGTGTAAAATAATAATTTTAATATTTATCGGATCAAAGATCTATCTTACAAAATTGATTCATGAAACGATCTTATACGAGTTTTGCGCAAAACTATTGCAGCAACAATACCATTTGCCAATTGTTCACATGAAAATTTTTAGATTTAGGGTTTATTTCTTAATTAATCCTTATGGTGGACATTTTTGACACAAACTATAAAAACTCATGTCAAATGGTTTCATAAATGAATTTTGTGAGTTGAATTTTTTTTATTTGATCCGATTCATAAAAAATATTATTTTTATAATCGGATTGATCTGTCTTAGTCTTAAGGATATAAATCATTGAGACTGAATAAAAAGAAACATATATACTCTTAATTAATTAATTAATTAAGCCCTTCTTTTATTCGAACGAGTTATGTCCAAGAATTTTGTTATGGATATATTGTAATTTTAATTTTTATGTATGATCTACGGTTAGGTAACAGGATAAAACTTTTAGGTGTACTAATATTATAATGTGTGGGGTAAGTGTGCACGTGCAATGCAATTGATCGAAAGGGGCACCAAAATGTTTCATAGTCTCTCATCATATATCATATCTATTGAATGTTATTTGACTTAAATTGCTCATGTGTACGTATTATATAAGGTATATAGTCCAATAATTAAGCAGTACTCTATATAATTACTTTTACAAGAAATTTATTTAATTTTTTAGTTGCATAAGGCCATCTCCAATCTATTACACTATTTTGGTGTAACACTAACTTTAAAATAGTATAATTCTTGCGCCAAATTCAAAACTCATCTCCAACCCATTAACTTTAAATTTTAAACTAAAAATAATATTATCAAAATATTCTTTATTATTTTATTCTCAACAACTAATTTATTTCACAAAATATATATTTTTAAACACAATAATTAAAATATCAATAATATCTAAAATAATATTTTCTACGTAGAATTTAATTAATTAAAAATTTTAATTACATATATTTTCAGAATAATTTTAAATTTTTTAAAATATTGTATTTTATTTATTTAAATATTTAAAATTATTATTTAATTTATTAATTTTAATTTTATTTATTCAAATAATCAAAGAAAAAATTAGAAAAAAAAAAAACAAAACAAAAAAACCAAAAAGAAAAAAAAGAAAAAGATAGTGTCAAAGCTACAGTGTTGCACCAATATGGTACAACAATGTATTTATGCTCCAACTTGACGTTGAAAATAGCGCTGGATGGAAGGAATACGCCAAAATGGTGTAGCATTGGAGATGTCCTAAGATTTCCGCGATTCAAATTATTATGAATTATTATTCGATTTCGAAATCATATAATTTTTTTTTTTAAAAAAATAAAAATTAAGGCGCAGTTTTAGCTTAGCTCATTCCCATGCAAATGAAATAACACGTAAAGCCTAATAAAATGACCTGTCGAGAATCTCCAAATTCAAGAATGCCTCCGGCGGCCCTTCGTCCTCCGACTTGGTTCTCACCGTACCTCCGAAGAACGGAGCCATCATAACGTATCCCCGAACCCGAACCGGAGCCAACTCCGGCGACCCGCGCCGGAGCTTCACCGCCACATGGTGGGCCAGGTTCCCACCCGACGAATCGCCCATCACGAAAACCCTATCGAAGTCAACCCCTCCATTCGCAAACCATTCATCCCCACCACCGCCGCCACCGTTCGATAGAACCGCCTGGTTCCGGAGCCACTCGACGGAGCTCAAAGCATCGTACACGGCGGCGGGGAGCCTGTGCTCCGGCGCCAACCTGTAGTCAGGAGCCACCACAAGAGCCTGCAGAACCGAGGAGAGGCGGAGGCAGCAGCTGTGGCAGTTGGGCCACGTCCTGGAGCAAACGCAAAATCCGCCGCCGTGGAAAAAGAAGACGACGGGTAGCTTGGCCGTGGAGGGTGACCGGGGTTTGTACAGGCGGAGATGGAGGTCATGTTTTTCGTCGAATAAACAGTCTTTCCAGACGGCGGAGCCGTCGTCTTGAACTTTCATCGGTAAGTTAACGTCCGACGAACGGGAAATGGAGCCGTCGCTGTATACCAGGACGATTCCAAGGCAGTCTTCGACTATACGAGGAAGAGACCCCATAATTTCTCTCTCTACTGTAATTTTTTCCTTTGCTTTGCATAAACAAAACTACCAGTTCAACCCATATAAATAGGCCGAAGAACTCATCATAATTTACTTTTATGTCATGAATAAGTTGGTTATTATCTTTAAGGTAAAATGTTTTTTTATGGTCAAATAAGTTGTTTATTTTTTCGTTTTGTTCATTAATATTTTAAAGTTTGGTTTTGATATATTGATTTTTAATTTTCAATGACTTTGGTCCAATTGCTTACGTGACATCTAGACATGTCGGCATTTTCTGGCGTCATGCCATCATTTTTCGATGTCACGTCAGTATTTTTCGGTGTCACGTTGGAGCAAAATATTCGAAAACTAAAATTTACTATACCAAAACCAAAATTTGAAAAGTTAATGAACCAAAACAAAAAAAAATGGATAAGTTAATAGACCAAAAAAAATATTTTATTTATTTTCAATCGTGATTTAATTTCGTTTTGCTGTTGATGTTACGTCAAATATTATAGCGAAAAATTATAATATCACGTTAAAAATATATGACATTATGATCAAAATCAATTTATTATACTAAGATCAAACTTGGATTATTGACGGGACCATTCATAACCTTATTTGGTCACACTGGTACACTACAAAGTTTGACGCGGTGATATTCATAGAATAAAAATTTTAAAAATATATATATGGTGAAGAGTGAAGAGTGAAGACTACTGTAATATAAGCGAAGAGAGAAATTAAATTTTCTTAGACTGCACAATCCTAATTTTTAGTATTTTAAAATAAGCACATATATATATATATATATATATATATATATATATATAATATGATAGAAAATGTTTATTTGTAAAATCAATTTTTATATTTTTTGCTATCGTTACAAAGTCTCATACTATGTATATTTACCAAATACATATCATAAATACTCTTTTGTTTTTTTTTTTAAAAAAAATATTAATCCATCATCAACCAAACCCTGATTTTTCGTTGACCAACATGGTTAACAATTAAATGCAATGACTACGAAAAAAGTATTGAATAGGATTATAGGAATACATTTTAAAAAAAATGATATTTTTATATAATTTAAAAAAATTACACAGAAATCAATTAATTAGACAGGTTGTACTTGTCCATTTCAATTTCTAGTTTGAATGGTGATTGAATAACAGTAACCAATAAAATAAAATTTGGACGTGCATGATACAACCCATGCTGCCTCGGTTAATATATATATTTTTTACCAAAAAAATATTTATATTTAATTAAAAAAAGAAAGTAAATTAAGGTCATTGCATGTTTCTTGAACACTATTTGCACTCAAAGCACATGCTTTTGCCACAAGAAGTTAATAACATAGATATGTTGGATTATAAATTTATATAAATAAATACATTAACCCTTAATTTAATTTAAAGCCATTTTGGCGTTTAGCTAGGGTTTTGAATAAGTCAAGTCAATTTGGGTCGCTCGCATTTCCTGTTTGATAAATGCATAAAAAATTTAATCCCTTGTCTTGTTCACAAGTTTCCAACGTAATGACACAATTTATTATAAACTAGACTGGTGAAATTATATGGAATTCATTAGATCAATTGATACATATACATAAATATATATACTTTGCTATTTGGAGTTTTGATTTGTTTTATATTATGAATTTATGAGTCCTATCGCTATAATTACAAAGATGCGAGATAAAAAAAAGGAAAAAAACTGATTTTTTGAGTTATCAAATTTCAGTCTTAATTCATTATTTTTGTTCTTTCTTGGAAATTTAGTCGTTTATCTACGTGACACTTATATATGTTGACGTGACATCGATATTGTTCTAAAAAATATGAAAATAAACTAAAATTATCAGAAATAAATTAAATTTGGTCATCGTTTCTTATTGTGTTTTGTCTGTTCTTATTGTTCTTGATGGAATGTTTGTTCTTATTGTTGGTAACATATATATTTCAATTTATTAGCTATTTTGACCAAATAACCGATATATTATGTAACATTCGCTTATTAGAAGCTTCACTTGAAATTCACGTATTGCTGCACCGTGCATATAAGTACAGTTTGCTGTTATTAATATTCGACCTCACATGCAAAATCATATTGTCAATATTGATGACTCTAGGATTGATATTTTGCTCTATATTAAATGGAAAATATATACATTATTATATTATTAGAGCTAAATTTGGGACATCAAATATAAAACTTAGCCGCCTTAATTGAAAATATATTGAGTAGATTTTGTAATCAACACGTCATTATCCAGATTTTAATGCAGATGGAATTCATCTTCGGTTTCTTCTCCCGTTTCAATCAATTTAGTGGCGGCTTCTTCTTATATATTTAGGTAATATTTGCAATCTCTAAATACAATGATTACAGATTTTTTGTTCACTCTACGACAGGATAATACCTCACAGTTAATCTAATGGTTTACATGAAGACATATAAGCTTTTAAGTGCCCTCAAGGGGGTGTCCAAGTTGGTGGAGTAGGTGAACTCTTGGTCATAGGTCAGGAATTCGATTCCCCCTGCCAACATCTTCTTGGACTAGCCTGTCACACAGAGCTTGCCTAGTGTGGTTTATCTGACTAGCATAGTTTGCATGCTATTATGTTAGTCCGGGGGTTTACCCAGAGCACACCAAAAGATAGCGACTACGGATTCCCACGTCACAAAAAAAAAAGAAGATAAGCTTTTACGCATAGTTCCACACGTTAGCTCACATAAAAATATATACATATATTTGGTTCAACTTGAACATTTTTAGACTAAAACTGGGGAAATAATCACACCCTATCATGAAATAAATCGTCCATTCGGAGAACTATGGTCTATGCATATCGGGGGAGGTATGACATAGTAACATACAACTATCACCCGACCCATATTGTTTATTTTTATTTATTTTTCTCTTTTAACTAAATAGGAAAAGGCTAAATTTATAAGAGAATTTAATTATTCTAGTCTCTAGACCAATCCATTGTTGTAATTTTAAAAATAGCCTTCTTTGCTATATGTTTTACAATATAGTCTTGTATATTTGTAAATTAAAATCCTAAAATGCATTTTTTTTCTACCCTTCTCTCAATCTAAATTCAATACTACTACGTGCTTCCAAAAACAAAAACAAATTCAATACTACTACGTCTTAAAATTTAAGATCTCATTTCAAAATTAAATAAAATTTTTCGAACTTAAAAATGACTGAATTTTATGTTACCATATCAAATGACAATGGTTCAATTATTATTGTGTCCATTAAAATTATATTTTGTTAACCAATAAATTATTATTAGGAGTACTATGAGTCAAAGTAAATCGCTATGATTTGTATTTTTTTTTGGGTTTTGTATTTTGCACACATTTGATAGTATATATATATATAGATATAATATCTGAAAAATAAATTTAGTTTATACTAGAGCTCCTAGATTCATTTAATTACAGTCTTATTTATTTGACAAATCAACTCAATCCATCTATTCAAAATATAATTTAATTTTTTTAAAAAAAAATTGAAGTGTAGTTTTTCGGGATTATGGTATTTTAGTTTAATGATAAAAATCAATCAATGCTAATTCTATCTAAGGTGGAAAAGATTTCCATTTCCCAGGAAAAAAACGATCATGTCTAAAATTTATTTTTCTAAAAATGAGATACAATATAATTGTACATGTCCTAAAAATGATATTATCAATTTCCAAAATGTGATGATGGAAAAACACGAAATTATTACAGACAAACATGGGGAGGAATGAGTTTTCCTGGATTCATTATATTGTTGGGATCTAAAGCAACTTTGATCTTCTTCATAGTCTGTAAAGCCTCCATTCCAAGTTCTTTTTCCAGATACTGACACAAGAATTGGCACTATTATTTACACGTAGTAAAAGAAGAGACAATCTTGGCTGTGTGTTCAAGAATTGGAGTAGAAGAAAGTTCGAATCATAATACCTTCATTTTCCCCGTGCCAACGCCATGTTCCCCGGTGCATGTTCCTGCTCACCATACAATTACAAGACATATTATCCTAGCTCATCATTGTCAATAACACCGGTATTGTAGGATAGCAAATTACTTGGATTTACTTTAATAATCCAATACCTTCCATGGCTAAAGCTGTATGAACCATGAAGTGGTTTAATCTCTCAGCTTCCCTTCGTTGTTCGTCGTTATCGGGATCAAATAACACCACAGTGTGGAAGTTCCCATCACCAGCATGAGCGATAACCGTGCTGTACTTGCAGAGATGTAGAGTTGGACTAAATCCTAAATAAATGATTAAATATCGCTAGCCATTAGCAAAAGGTGTCTGTGTTCACTCAGCAAGTACTTACCATACTAAAGAAGAAGAATCTAGCTCCTTTTTGGATGTTGATATTAATTCTGCAAGGTGTGACAGCGGAACACAAACATCCTGCAAGGGTGGGTGCCAGAACATAAAGTTTTAACTCCAAAACGAATTATGAAAAAGTTTGCAAGCTATTTCCTGTTTGTTTTATATAATCTGTAACAAATAGAGAGAGTATTTGCAAGATTTACGGAAAGTTTGCTTAGAAAAATATATATATATTTTTTAAGATGAAAAATATATTCTGATCTCCATTAAATGTAAACAGTGCAGCTGCCAGGTCATTACCTATGAAAAGCATAAGAGGGTCCATATGAACTACACAGGAACACAGCAAAATGAGAAATCAAACATGTTCTACCATGGGTTTTCACTCCACTGCACTTGCACAATCAGAGTGATATTCAGAGTGATATTCGAGGAGACTGATGAAAAATTGAGCTTGGTTTGAAGCACTTGATTTTAAGTCGAGATTTGAAAGTAAGTTTCAGACAACTAGAATTGCCATCAATCCTCGCATGTCTCGTATTCCATTCCCATGTTGAGAACCATAAGCAGACAATATTATCATGGCCAGGGCAGAAAAAAACTGAACAAGATTCAAAACTGACTCAACACATGGCTACAAACATCATAATTGCATCATGCCCATCAAAAAATTATTTCAAGGGAAATCTAAAATGGGTTTCAAAATTGGCTGACTAGTGCAAATAAGGAATCATGCACGTGATAAATTTCCAAACTAAGAAAAAATACTGACTGTTATCATTGCTTCAAAAGTTGGTTCCATGGCAAAGCAAGCCCAGAGTGCTTCCTTTCTTATCTGCATGGTAAAGATTGTGAACAGTAATAATAAATTACAAACGATATCAGTGTTCAATTCAAATCTAACTTCCAAAAGAATGGCATTTGGAGGCATACTGGCATACCGTATAGATTGACAACATAAAGAATGAAGGAAGATAAACCAAGAAATATTCCAGTACATCAATGCAACATATCTAACCACAAACCTTCCAAAGTTCCTTTTTGGCTTCAGGATCCTCTGCAAAAATAAAATCAGAACCATTGTGTTCTGAAGCTATCTTTTGAACTATTAGTGTTTGTTCACGAGAGTATGCTTCTGTCAGTAAGGACAACAAAAACTACATTAGCAATCACAGAGATAGACTGATTCAACAGCAGATATGCGAAGTCTGCACATGTAGACAAGAGGATGACCTTAGCAAGAAAAAAATGTGAGCCTAATTTTAAGCAATCTAATTGGTTGTTAGTTTCAGGGGAAATATTTTACATGACTGGCAAGGTTAACCTAACAAGCTTCACAGTTACTAAAATGCCCATGCGAGAGCAGGCAACAAGTTCACTCTAGTCCATTGCCAACACAGCAACTGGGCAGGGGGCAGGGGGCAGTGACCGGAGCAGCATATTTAAAATTTTCTCAAGGAAACATTTAAAAGTATGACAAATCCAAGTAAAACCAAAATTAATTGTACAATAAATGATATTTTACCAGTGCCAATAAATTCAAATAGCAGAGTTGGGACTTCAGGTAAAGTTTTTCCATTAGCAACATTGATTGCCCTCACTTGAACTTCATCCAAAAGCTCCACCCTTGATACCTAATGATAATACTTGGAAATGTTAGAGAAATCAAAAGTGTGAGGATCTTCCTTATTGTTTTAAATTTTAATTGTAGTTATCCTTACTGATTCGTGTTGAATAGCAAACATAAAACCTAACAATTTCCTCCTCCCATGAAAGTTTAAATAGATGATCAAATCCATCAATCAAAATATTTTATCAGTAAGAGATGTGGTTATCAAACCACAAAATGTGAGTATGCATTATGCTATTGTGTGCTGCAACTGTTCCATGCCCTAACCCTCTATAACTATCATCATAACATTTACATATAAAGCTGAGAGCACTAGATGGGCTGAAAGAAAAAAAAAACAATAATGGACAACATACAGTGCTAAGAGTACAGCACAGAATGAATTTGGTAGAAGAAATAAATTATCAAGCATAATTGGCATAAAAAATTAACGTAAAAATCATGGTTTAACTTGTGTATAGAAAAGATGGCATGGTGTAGATAGCAGATATTGTATAATATGCTTTCTTACCTGTATACCAGACAGCATGGTGGCAATAGCAACATCTGCTGCATCTTTAACGGTAGGAAAGTTACACATCGCAACCTACCCACGTTGTTGACAAAAAAAAAAATCAACGATCATGTAGATACCAAATGTAACTAGTTTCTGCCGATAATGTCTTTCTCGTCATAGATATAGTGATGAAGGTGTGCAAAATGAAGAATGGATCAAGAAAATCCAAGAGATAAGTGATGGAGCTGTAAAAGTCACAAACTCAAACTGACATAAAGGGGATCTGATAGTCCAAACAAAAGTATCAGACTAAAGCCTAAAGGTATCTTGGTCATACTAAGAACTCCTAAGTTTGCATAAATCCTACCTGCGGAACTGTTAACCCCGTGAATTTTCACCCCATGAGATTATCAACCTGGTAAACATCAATAATTACTATATTATCCAGTTATCTTTATGTCGAAACACGTTATATTCCCGAGTTTTCAACCGACATGCATGATTTTTCTTTAGAACCTAAGCCAAAATAAGGCATAAAGATATCACTAAATGACTAAATAATGCCATGATTATCACAAGAAGGGAACTAAAAGAATCATCATGCAATTAATAAGAGAGAAACGCCATCATGAAGGGCTACAGAACTACCACCGAGTGTTGAGGAATCTTCTGCAGGCGCAATGTAACTTCAGTTATAACACCCAAGGTTCCTTCACTCCCAATCATGAGACGAGTTAAATCATACCTATACAATAGAACACTGTAAGCTGAGAGCACTACAGAATCCACATAAAAGGCAAAATTTCTAAAGGGATGTGCCACATATAAAGTTCTCTTTCTTTCTTTCCTTCCGCACCCCCCCCCCCAAACAAGAGACCAATACAACATAAAGTCGCAGATTAAATTAATGGGACTAGGATTGTCACTTCGAAATGTCACTGCGCTTGGACAAGCAGAGGTATGTGCAGGCAGGAAGCATCGACCATCTAAAATAGAGAAACACAATAAAAGAAACTAAGCCTAAGAGCCAGGGCTGTCAAACAAAATTATTTGTTCCTCTCAGTTAAACACGAAAGAATTTGTCATAATAATTAGCTATATCTACGCCTTTCTATTCTAAAAGAAATTTAATAAAACATAAGTGTTACCCACTAAAGCTACAATAGGAAAAAAGAAGTAAAAATGTAAATGGGTCATGTGTGTGCTGACAACATTTGTCAGTTCACAAGGAATAGTGGATAGACAAGTACAGACTAGAAAAAAAAAAAAAAAAAAAGGAAACACACCCAGCAGCGCTCTTCCTGGCACGGGAACCTGTCTTGACAATATCTCCATTGGCTAGAACAACCTGCGAGGAAAGAAGCTTTAGGACAGTGATGTTGCTGACCATGATAAATTTATTAAGTTTGTCACTAACCTTAAGGTTGATGACATTATCACGCATAGTCCCATATCTACATGCTAGGAAAACCATGATAAGCTCAATTAAGCATGTAACAAAATTACAGTACCAATAAAACTTGGGTAAAAGCATTAACTAGATAACCATTCATAAAAAATTGCATACTTCACGTGGTGGTAACTCATGCATAAAACTGCCAAAAACATGCATATATTAGATAATTACAGTAATTGGTTAACATGCATTCAGATTTCAAGATTGTGAATATTAAACCCTCAGCAGGCATGGTGCCGGTGATAAATGATATCCGACTTAAGAGATTGAAATAGAGCAACTACCTCACAGCTAGAGAGCCAGAGCATCGTGTAGCACACATTCCCCCAATTGTTGCCCCTGGTCCTGCGAATCAAATGGTTTCAGTTACATAACATATCAACATGAAGAATGATAAATGTCATTCTAGACCAGAAAAAGCAAAGCTGAAAAATAATATCCTCTTAAACTCCATTGGGGAACTCAATCTTAATCAGTTATATGGTTGGCATGATAAGATGATGTGCACATGCAAAACATAGGAAATACCACACAGGTACAATTTTTCTTAGATTCAAAATGTATGGCTCATAAAGATCATCTATATATTAATGCATAACCCAAATTAAATAAAATATTTAGAACTGGTTCCTTAAAATTATTAGAGAGGAACGAAGCCGGCATAACAATGTGCATTATAATTGAAAGCCTTCACTATTTATGAGAAACATAAATACATAAGACTCTGGTTACTAAGCATTGCTCATTTCATTAAACACGGCTTATTCTATAGCGTAAAAAGCTCAACTAAACATGAAATTCTGTTAAAAACATAAAAAGCATAAGCATAGCAAGACAAAAACAAAAAGGAAACTCACCAGGATCCAGAGGAAAGAATAAACCATAAGGCTCCAAGTATTCATTAAGCTCCATCCAGCCAATCCCAGGTTCAACAACCACATCCATGTCCTTAACATTCAATGTTTTGACACGCTGCATACCAAATAGCTTGGGAGGTCACCAAAAGTGCAACTTCCAATAGTTGTTGCAGTTAATATTGAGACCAGTGGCAGGAAGAAGAAAGAAGCTATAATTGAAATTCAAATCTACTCATACTTTCATCAGGGACATGTCAATGCAGACACCACCATTAGGGGACAAGGTATGGCCCTCAATTGATGTTGCACCACCATAGGGCACAATGGGAACCTGCTAACAACATATTTTGCAGAGATCTGGTCATGACTTGTTCCAGTATCAATAAGTCCACTTCCAAATTTCAATTGTTCAAATTACAGTAAAATCTTCAGTGCAGTTTGAAAGCAAACCAATCACTCTAAAAACAAGGGTATTATGCCTGCAATATTGTCATATCATATAAAAAAAGCTCCAACCTTGTGCTTGTTGCAGGATTTAAGTATTTTAGACACCTCCTCTTCAGACCTGAATAATAAAAATTACAGATATAAACATAAACACCATGTATCCAAGTCCCCCACCTTGGAAAAGGAAACTGCAAACATTAGAAGTACAAAAAAATTCTGGGAGTAAACGAATCATCCTCACCTTGGAAAAACAACCACATCAGGGATATTCACTGCTTTGTGAAAGCTATTCTGTGGCTTCCCATGGAAATATCTCTCATCATAATCCAAACTCAAATTGTCCTGATCATGTTTGTCAGATAGCAAATTACTGGTCTCATAACAAAACTTTGCAAAAATATAGTTAACGGTTCACAGTGAGAATGCAAGACATGATTTTTAGAGTAAAAAGATAGAAATATATCAGAAATTTAAAAAAAGCACAAAACTTTAGTAGTGAAGTTAAGAGTGAGCACCAAACGATGCTACCACCTTACAAATGGCCTTCAATTCGTCGATAAGCTCTGGTGGTACCGTTTTATGCAAACCTTTCACCAAATATTCTGTGCTTTCTTTACCACCAAAGCTCTTACCTCTAAACCACAAAAGAAAAACTTCAACAACAAACACTAGCACAAAATTTCAAAGCACCAACCGTTGCCTTGCCCCTAACCGAAAAAAGATACATGAATATGCTTACGTTCGATCGAGATTGGGAGCATCAGAGAATGATGCACAGTCATTGTATTGTGATTGAAGAGCAAGAGAACCCGCAGAGACGGCGAGGGCCATTGGAAGCAAGGAGGTGATCCACGAGTTCGGTGCATCCGAGGTAACACTCTTGGCTAGAGTTGTGTGGATAAAGGAGTGCCTGAATTTGGTGAAAATTGGTCTAGACTGAGACCGCAGGCGACAGAACCACGAAGGGAACGCCATGGCACGTCGGTGCGGCGGCGGATATTGGCACGACACAGTGATGAGTGGGGTCAACTGAGAGACCGGAAGAGCCTTTGTTAGCTGAATTCAGTGTTAATTGCATTTTCCCCCCACAAAAAATGTAAATGTTGAGTAAACTCCCACTGACCCGACGATAACTATTTTGAAATAACTCCAAAAAATAAAAAATCCCTTTAGACTATTTTTTTAAAATTATATATAATCTTCTAATACTTGTATCTATCTTCCAAAATTTTATAGATTTTTATTTATTAAGATTTGTACTACGGCAATAGTATATACTTTTCTTTCTCATGAATCAGAAAAAAACATGTAATTATATGAGCTTTCAACAAAATATTTGTTAATATTTTTTGAGATTTCAAAACTTTTAAAATATATATGTGGAAATTGTGAATTTTGAAAAATCTTAGGAACAAAAAGGGTGCTTTCATTAATGGGCGGCACAAAATTTTTTGTGAAGATAACCTTAGTTTTTTGAAAATCTTAGACATAAATTATCATTAATAAAATATTAAAATTTATTTAAAACTCTATACCATTAACCAACAACCCATGTTTCAATTAAATTAGTTCATCTTTGTTGTTACTCCAACCAAAATCTTCATCAATCAATCAATCGAACAGAAAATGAATATTTGAATGATGGTGAAATTATTTATATTAAAAATATTACATGTTGTATCATGTCGAATATAGTTAGTACTAATTATTTTCAAAAAAATTTAAGTCGTAATAGACATTGTTAGTTAGATTTGAAATTAAAAATATTATTTATATTTTTTTTATTATATTTTAAATTTTGTTATCGATGATTATATATATATATAATGACGGGGCTACATGGTCCCGAAAGGGTGTGACCACTTTCCTCAAATTATAAAATTTGTTAGTATTATATATATGATAAATTTATTTGTGCGACCGCTCCTTTGATTTTTTTTTTTTAAAAAACTTAGTACTATATATATAATATATTTTAGAATGTTGATTTAATTTTATATTGATTATAAGGATGATCTTTGATGAATAAGATAAGAATAAATTTATTTTAGATTATAATAGATTTGACATTATGCTTTGTATTGGCTCAAATTTGTTTTTGGCAAACGAAATATCTTTTATGCTTGAATGTGACATGGAAAATTTGATTCAGTTTACTCATTTTTATCCACCTGATTTCTTCTTGATGGATTTAATGCATCTTGAGTATCAACTTCATAACTTTATTTTTTACATGCGAAGTAACAATCAGTTCTCTAAGGCTGCGGGAATTAGCGAGCATGCTAAAATGATGTTCCAATCGAATAAAGATCGATTATATCATTTGGTATATTTACTTTTAAAATCAACAGTGTTATTATTTGTTGCAAATAATCAAAGTATCACCTCGTAATCGGTTGGAAGATGATGTGTTAGATGATGGTTTGATACAATATATTGAGCGTGATGTGTTTGATACAGTTGATATTGAAACTATTATTCAATATTTTAAAACTATGAAATTTCGAAGTGTGTTATTGTAAAAACATATGAAGTTAATATATATGACTTTTTATTATACACTTTGTGTTGTAATAATTTTTTTAATTTATTGAATTCGCCCCTCCTGGTTGAAAATCCTAGATACGCCACTGCATGTATATATATACATATATTTGTGTGTTCTCCTTTTTATATTTTTGTCATCCCTCAATAAAATTCATAGATCCACCTCTACTTTCATTTGTGCATGCCTTAAATTTGTATTTTTAAGAAACGTGCAAACTATTTTTCTCTCTCTTTTTTACTAGCAAAATAGTTAATTTTGGCTCTTGCTATTATAAGAGAATGGATTAATGAAATACTGGTTGTAAATTTTTTTTTTTTTTTGGGCAGCTGGAATCTCGTAAAAAATAATCTCTATTAATAAGTATGGACTGTAATAATTGCTATATCATTATAATATATATAGTTTTTGTTTAAAATCATTATAATCTAGTTATCAACAATTTAATTGAACCAATGGTGTACATTGCATGCATTAACATGGATGCGACAATGAATGCAAGAAAACAGCTTTTTTTTTTTTTTTTTTTAATTTTAACTAATAAATAAAATAATGATAATAATTATGACATTACTTATATATATACGTACATTAAGATGCTGGAACTTGGAAGGTGTAAATAAATTAAATTTGGTGGATTTTGTGTCAATTTATTTAAATTGAATTACCCAAAATATGTCTACTGCAACAATTATTCTACCTATTGATAGTCAACAAAATAATAATACATTAATTAAAATTACCAAAATGTCAAGCTTTCAAATACTCACGTAACTCTATTACAAAAATTATTATATTATAATTAATAATAAATATTCACACTATAATACATATATACAAAAATAACCATATCATTCCGACTAGTTATAAACAATATTCTTACAATACCTTGAAAGCCCTTGTGATTCTAATGCATTCTCAACCATTTATAATAATTTAAATATTATTATCGATTTAATTTTTTTAAAAAAGAACTGATGAATAATTACGTGACATGTGCTGATGTGCTTTAAGACCTATATATATATATATATATATATATATTACTTAATATCATGCTATGTTATAAAAATGATCATATATATCACCTAGAACTTAAGAATATTTTTAAAAAAATTGTTATGAAAAACAAGACTAGTGCATGGCCGATCGCGATAAGTGGAGGGGGCAAATAAAAGGGCGAGCTGAGATGAGGTCGCGGTGAGATGGTGGCCATAGCCAAGGCTCAACTGCCGACGTTGAGGATTAGATTGAGCCGAGATGGTCATGACCAATCGAGGCGGAGTCGCTACGAGCAACGTTGTAGTCGAGAATGAATATAATTCGAAAGCCAACTGCCCATTGATTGAGATCAAGCTCATGAGGTGGTGATCCAGACCAAACTGATATTGAGGCTAATAACCTAAGTTGATAAGTTAGATCTTAACTATACAGTTATTGTCTTCACATACATTTAACAGTTGATATTTATCAATAAATATGGGGTTTGTTATTTTTTAGTGGAATTCGCGTGTATTGATAAATGATCATACTTAGATGTATAGTACAGGAAATCCTTGGTAAAGAGACTATCATAAATTTATATATATATATATATGTATCTATACAACAAAAATTTGCAGAAATATAATGGAAATTAATTAAGATCAACAAGCTTCAAATCAACTCATTAGCAGGTTTCATGCACCGCCAGCTAGCTGTTACGTACAGTCAACCAATAGGCCTGGTTGCCAATGGAGCCACCTCCGCCAACGGCGTCGACTGAGGCGTGGGAACCGGCGACGTACGGCAAACGGGGCAAGTAGGGTGGCGGCGCAGCCATGGATCGACGCACTTCAAATGGAAGAGGTGGCCGCACTCCGGCAGTATCCTAAGCATGTCCGTGTTCTTGTAATCCGCCAAACATATGGAGCAGCACGCCGCCGTCGTGTCCTTGTGGTTCACCTTCGCGTCGGAATACAGAACCTTCGGGTACCCATTCAGCGTGGCGTCGTCCAGCCCCATCTCCACCACCCAGTGCCGGAGATCATCGGACGGCGCCGCCGCTTCCTGAGGATCCCGAGACGACGTCGTTGGAAACGTCGAGGTCGTGTTGTTCCTGGTGCAGTAGTAGGAGGCCAAGGTTATGGTCGTGATGAGCAGGAGGATCCCGACGGAGACTCCGATGCCGTATCCGAAGCCGCCGATGCTATCGGAGCCCTGGAAGTCGCCGGAGGTGCTATTCATGGTGGATGTGATGAAGAGATTTGAAACGGTCGGCCATCACAGGAGGTGTTATGAGGGGGGCTGTAGCTGTAATATATAGAAAGTCAACAGATGTGACATATGAGATGGGATCGATTGCATACTTGGGGAAAACTTTATCGAGGGAAGTCGTATTTTATACTTGTACATGGCAACGTGCCATTGTTTGTTAAATGAGCAATGTCACATGTACAATAAATTTTGTACAATAAATCTTACAATATAATGCAAAAATTAAATATATTAAAATCTCATAATAAATTAAATATAAAATTTTGCGATAAAATAGCAAATCTCATGATATAATTGTTGTAAATATCATTGTACACGAATATTTGTTGTACGTTTAGCATTATCCTTGTTAAATTGTTTCAAAACATCCGGTGGTAATGTACACCGCAATCTTTTTTCGACGTGGATCGAGTAAACTTTTGAATTATGTAATACTTGTATAATACTCAATAGACTCATTTAAAGAGATGTTTGTGGGAGAAATCGATTTCTGATCATTGATCAAACAATCACATATTTTATCAATTTAAACTCTTATTAAAAACGTACGTGTCACTATTTCATATGCCTCTATATAAATTTTCTCTTCTTTTATTTAATTTTGAAGTAAATAAATGAATAAATACTATGATCACTTTTAATGTCTCGACATAGATATCATCGGCATGTAATAAAAAACATATATCATTCAATGGTGTAAAATAGTCGTGTCCGATGCAAAATTTATTTTAAACTAACATATTTTCATCAGAAAGCTAACATGTATACGCTTACGTTGACTTTTTTACATTGAAATGGAAATAATATTATATGTACCATAAAAATTCATTTTAATTAGAATCTTTCAACGCAATTTGTCTTATTCACCCGACCCCTTTTTTATATTATTATAATAATAATAAAATAATAAAAATAATAATAATAATAACAACAATATATATAATAAATAAACAAATATAAATACGTAATACCAATGGGAGAGTATTAAATACAACCCTCATTTTCAACTCTATGGGTCAAACTTGCATATAAATTGCACGATCTAGGTCGCAATTGTTTACAAAAGCATTTGAATACTACAATGAAACAACTAGTATGTAAGGTTTGGTTGATTTAATAATGTATACGCATTAATTAATTACAAAATGGTAGAGCCACTAGCTATTTATTTATTCTAAAATTTATTAATTACAAAATCTATCTGCTAAATTTTTTTTGCACGCTTAGCCAAATATTACATTGTTGCCGTCGCCCTTCCTATCATTTTTTTTAATTTTAAAATTTTTATTCGTGGATTGCAAATGGGAAAGAAAGACGTATAATTTTCCCCTGATTTCTTTTATTTTTATTTTTAAAACAACCTCAGACATATAATTTTATCATTTTTGCATATTTTTTTTGGTTTCGCTAAATATAAAATCTTCTCCACCTTATATATATATATATATATATATATTATTAATATATGCACACAAAAATTCACATGCATAAATAATTTAAATTATATCTAAAAATAAATTAATAAATTTTAAATTGACAAATAAATATGAATGATGATAGTTTTTTTTAAAAAAAGAATATGAAATATTAATAGTTATGAGTGATAAATAACATTTTTTTATAAAGATAAATAACAAATTTATTAAAATATGAAAATAGTTTTTCTCTATCTATTAAAATGATTAACTTAATTACTTTCAAGATTTAGTGTATTAAAAAATAATATATATTACTATCTTATTATATTAATTCTTTAGAATATAAAGATCATAAAGAAAAAAAAATGTATTCCAGCAAAAAAACAAGAAGAAGAGAAGAATTAAGGACTTTCCGGAATTAAATTGATTTAGAAGGTGTCAATTGAAATTTTGAAGAATTGAAGGGGCAAACAGGAATTAAACTAAAAAAAAAAAAGCAGCACAATTTTATTTTTTACAGCGAAGCTCTCCCTTGAACCCTCTTTCTCCGAGGGATTCAACCAAAAATGGCGATTTCAAGATCCTCGTGGAGCTTACTCGTAGCGATATTAAGCTTAATCTGGTTGGGAGAATCGAGAAGTGATACAAACAACGTGTACTCGCCTTGCGCCGACGCGTCGGTTCAGAGATCCGACGGGTTTACTTTTGGAATCGCGTTTGCGGACAGATCCGTCTTCTTTGTCAACGTCTCCGTTCAGCTTTCTCCGTGCGATCACCGCCTCTCGCTGTCTAACTCACAGCTCGCCGCCTTCCGTCCCAAAGTCGACGAGATCTCCCTCCTTACTATCAATACCTCCAACTTCATGCCGGTACGATTGCAGTTTCTGAAATAGAAAATGCATGCTTTATTGCTTTATTGATTGGCGGAGTGATGTAGTATGTGCAGGCTCTTGATCTTGTTCTGTTTGTGGATTTGGAGTGTGTCGTTTTGGCTTTAATTTCACTTTATTTGATTGTGAAAAGGTGTCAATTTTGTTACTGTGGAAGATGATAATGGTTTTTGATTATCTTTTTTTCAATTGAAACTGTCATTCACCAATTCTGCCTGGGAGATGTAATCTATCTGCAAGGTTCAGGGGAAATGGTGAGGCTGAATGCCTACAAATATGTCCTAGCTTGTGCTTGATTGAAAGCCAGAATACTTTGATCTTGTCAGTTACGACCAATTGGTCAGAAAAAAATTGGTCTTTTGGTCAGTGAAAGGATTTGAAGCGCAAAGAACACGGATTTAGAGCTTATATCAGAATTTTAGCTCTCGTTTGGGAGCTTATGAAATACCAACCTTTCATCTCTATCGCACAGACAGTTAGAAAAATGAAGAAGATGATATGGGAATAGTGAATACGAGAAGATTTCACTTCATCTTGAAACAAATAATTACTAT
This sequence comes from Henckelia pumila, assembly GCF_033568475.1. NCBI lineage: Eukaryota > Viridiplantae > Streptophyta > Magnoliopsida > Lamiales > Gesneriaceae > Henckelia > Henckelia pumila. Next base: position 109,032,507 of record NC_133121.1, read on the forward strand.
CGTCCATGTTTATAGACTCCTAATTATTGATAGCTGACTAAGGATTTTTTACGAGGTTGTCACAGATTAAGAAACAAATATTCTCTTGTAAGGAACACAAATCTATCCATTAAATCTTGCTGAGCTGTGCGCCCGGTTGTTGTATGGACTGATTTCATGGACTGTGACTGAAGTTGTCTTGGGCTTGAGAATATTTTCTTAATTGGTATTGGATCTTTATCTCAGACTTCTCTTTCTTTATCTGATTATTTCGTTTTTCTTTTTTGAGAAAATTGCTTAGGAAGATGACAGCAATCAGGGGAGGTACTAGTGGTGATATTAGCTTAGAACTTTATGTATTTAATGATTATTGCTATCTAAGTTTGCAACAGCGCAAAGGAGTTTATACCTGATTGTATTTAGCCTTTAATGAAATACCAAGCTTTCATCTCTATTGCACAGATTTCTTTTTACCTTATTTCTTTCTTTCTTTCTCTATATTTTTTTTAAAGTAATTTTCCAAGAAAGATAACTGGGGTCAGAAAAGGTATTTGTGGTGATGGTAGCTTAGCACTTTAGATATTTAAGGATATCTAAGTTTACAGCTGTGCAAAGGAGTTTATGCCTGATCGTATCTTGCCTATAGGCTATAAGGGTGGGCTGCAGGCTGCAGGCTGCAGGCTGCTAGTGGTCAGTTTTCTCATAAAACTGAGTAGAGTACATGGGTTGAGTGTGTCCACTATGTCATACATCTGTATGTTATGAGGCACTGATGGACCATGCTATTTCAAAACTAGTTATTGACAGCCATTCATATATTATCAATATTTAACCAGGACGTACTTTTTGCTTTGAGTTCGCTGTACGATATTCCGTGTTATATATAGGTAATGAAGAGAGCGAACACAGACATTACAATTTCACACTCACGTCTTTTTGGCATACAAGAAGGAACATGCATACTCTAACTCCTGTCTTGTTTATGATAATGGTTTTAAAACATAGCCAAGAAGAAGGCTTTTGAAGCTGTTTGAGTATTTCCTTTTTTTCTTATTTGGCCTCATTCCTATGTGGGATGTGCATGTCTGTGTTTTCCTCAAGATGTTTAACCATGAAACTGGTATATTCTGTCAAATGAGGGCGATTCATAGACGAAGACAAAGGAAAGACATGAGTTTGGTTTATTCAACATTTTAATACCCAGTGGATAGTTAACGTTGCAATAGGAATCCAATGTTTGTGTTTATTAGCGCCCAGTGGATAGTTAACATCGCAATAGGAATCCTATGTTTGTGTTTATTAGCGCCTAGTGGATAGTTAACGTCGCAATAGGAATCCAATGTTTGTGTTTATTTGCCCCTCCATCAAATGTTTTATATATTTGTTAATCTGTGGAGTGTATCTGGTGGCTGAATTTTGTGATACTGTAATCCTCGTTATCTTTCATTTGCGGTCATTACTTACAAAATTTTGATTTATAATTCCTAGGATTCCGTTGGAGGCTATATGGTGGCATTTGCTGGTCGAAAATATGCTGCAAGGTCAATCCCCGCTTTTGTCGCGAATAGCACCTACATTGTGACTAGTTTTACTCTGGTAAGAAGTTAATCAATGCCAAGTCAATTTTACCAAGAATTATTATGTATTCATGTTACCTGCGTGATCTTCATAATGATGCAGGTTCTTGAATTCAAAAAAGGGAGGCTGGAAAACTTGTTCTGGAAAAGAGATGGCTGTGCTTCATGCACGGGTCAATCCAGCTTCGTCTGCCTCAACAATCAAGATTGTGCCATAAAATCTGGCGATTGTAAAAACCGAGGGGGGCCTGTGGACTGTAGCCTTGCCATACAACTAGCATTCTCTGGCACAGACAAGCACGAAGCAGTCTTCAATTCGTGGTATGAGGTTAGCAACCTTCGACAATATTCCCTCGTCAACCTTTATTCCAGTCTCAGGGACTCCCTCACCAGCCAATACAACAGATTCATCTAGAAGTTTGTGTGGTATTTGATTCATCGGTGTTGTAATTTTTTTCGCTGCTTATGCTTGTCATCTTGAGATCCAAATCGCTGTTATATATATATATTTTCTTTGATGTCGCCTGTTTTTTGTAAATTTACTAGACACTGATCATCCATCTCATTGTTTGGAAAGTTGTCTTGACATCCCATTCAAATATTTATTATGTATCTTTTTTCTCGTAGTGGTATTTCTTAATTTTGTGGATACGCACAAATGCAATTTGGGTTGAAATATAATTGTCGTGGTAAATGAAGTGGTGTGCCTAAATTGCTCTTTTTTTTAATAATAAATTCTCATTACATTTCACAAGAAATATTTAAATATAATTTCATAACTTTGAAAATTCAAAAATTTAAATCAAATTTTACAATCTCATTAATTCATTTCTTAATACACAAATGCAAGTCGAATTTGCAAATTGCTTGCAATTTCTCAACTTTTTTTTTGAACGGCCTTGAATTTCTCATTGTTTTATATAATAACTTTTATTTTTCATTTTTTAAATTATTCTTAGCTCATTTTATTTTAAGATGACATTCTTTATGTAAATTATCAATTCAAAATAAATAATCTAAATTAAATTTATTTATATTTTGATATTTGTATACTATATATAACACACGTATCGCGTGTGCATTATTGTAGTTATTATTATAATTATAAATAATTAAAGGATAGAATTTTGGTTATGAAGAGAAGTGCAATTAAGAGTAATTTGGGTGGCCATTTTGAAATAAAAAATTTCCAGTCAAAGCTGTGCTGCCCGTTGGTAAAACTGTATAAATTCTCTACTACCATTGAAACAATTGACGAACAGAATATACGTAACTACTTTCTCTCTCCCTAAAAACAGAAAACCAGAATTTTTCCCGAAGCAAATCCGATCGACAAATTCATACGGCAGATTCATCGAGCTAGAGAATAATCTAGGGTTTCGAATTCCGTATCCCAGCTCCACCTTACCTCTGAAATATACTACTTCCCTCGTTTTTTCTTCAACTTCAATCTCCAGGGAGAGAGATTGTTGTCCATTTCAGATCAGGATTCCCGGGAAAATTCCACCACCTGCTTCCATTTCTGAGCGGCAAGAGGAAGAGAAGATGCATGCATTCGTGCATGTGCCATGTATTGGTATTGGAATTGTGTGGGATTAATCGTACGTTTTAATGAGGAGGAAAAAAAAAAACTCCTGAGGTTTTCAAAGTTATGCAATTTCTTGATTCTTTTGTTTTTTGTTTTTGTAGGGATTAATATTTTGATCTGAAACTTTTGATTCCAAATTGAGGTTGTCAAGAAGAAAGGGGAGATTTTGGATGCATAACGGGAATGAAACTTATGGGTATATACAGAGGAAGGTGTTAGAGCTTTATATTAAGACCTGCGGAAGATTCTGTAGTTTTATGTGAAAATTTAATTTTTTTTGTTGAATTTGAATCACTTGGGTTTGAGGTTTTCTGGATGTGTGTTGGCATATGGAGTCTAAGAGCTCGCCCCCCTCAGCCAGCCGGGTTAAATGTTGCGACTGCGATTGTGGCTGTTCGGTGATGAACAGGTCTCTTTCAGGGACCTATCTCCGTTCTGTGAAGCGCAAGTATGATGATTTCGAGGAAGAAACCCAGTTCAAGATCCCAGGGTTCGTTATACCGCAAAATGCACGTGTGGAGATAGGAAATGAATGTGCGGCACTGCGCGAAACGGTCAGCAGCCAGCAGGTTACCATTCAGGACCTAATTTCAGAGTTGGAGGAGGAGAGGAATGCTTCATCTTCAGCTGCCAATGAGGCCATGTCTATGATTCTGAGGTTGCAGCGGGAAAAGGCAGAGATTCAGATGGAGGCAAGACAATTTAAAAGGTATGCAGAGGAGAAAATGGCCCATGATCAGCAGGAGACATTGGCCGTGGAGGAATTGTTGTATAAGAGGGAGCAAACCATCCAGTCACTTACGTGTGAGGTGCAGGCTTATAGACACAGGATGATGAGTTATGGTCTCACAGAAGCTGAGGCGGATGGAGAGAAGGGTATGAGCAGAAATAATAGCATGATTGAGAACCTAGACGGGCAACTTGAGTTTCCTCCTTACGAGATTTATCCTCCTCTGAAGTGCTATTCCCAGGCTTATGTGAATGGCAATGATGAAGCCGGTGACATTGAGAAATATGCCTTTGGAGAAACTCCACGTTCTCGAGATCAATTAAAGGACTTGGAGTACAGAATCAATCAATTGGAGAAAAGTCCTAGGACCGTTCAACCTGATGGGGACTATAGTAGCACAAAGAATGTGTTTGAAAAGGTAATAGTTGGCCAATCTCCTAGGCGGCCTAGGCATCTCAGAAAGTTCTCAACTGACAGCTCTAATTCACTTTTTATGACGGGTAAAGAAATAGGCCCTGATTTTACCACTGACTCTCCAAATTACGTCAGTAGTTTAAAGAAGTTGGAATTTTCTCGCATCGATGAAACTTCTAATTTAAGGAAAGTGGATAATGAATCAGAAATTGGTGATGACATGAGTGACAGGGTTTACACAATTGATTCTGTTCATCAGGAGGCTTCATTGAATGGCGTCATGGGCCTAAAGGCTTCTGTTGCACTTTGTGATGACTTTATGATGACTCCAAGGGAGTCACCTAGCTATTCTCGCATTAGAGATATAGAGATTCAGAAGCTGTATGCGAGACTTCATGCTCTTGAGGCTGATAGAGAATCGATGAGGCAGGCCATTATTTCTATGGGCACTGATAAAGCACAGATGGTATTGCTGAAGGAGATAGCTCAGAACCTGTGTAAAGAAATGTCGCCTGGAAAAAGCATGCCAGCCAGGAAACCATCCGTGGTTGAGAGTTTCTCCTTCATGTCAATATTTAAGGTGATGGTGATGAATTGTGTACTATTTATATTTTATTTGATCAAATTTAGTTTAAATCAATCTGATTTTCCTCAATTATGTTTCTTTTATTGGCTTTGTCCCTCTAAATTTGTTCTTGTTCAATTTGCAGCTGTCTCTTTTTATTTGTGTTGTTATGTTATTGTAATGCCACCAATCATCATAATGCAAAACCTTTCAAGCCCGCACTGTGATCATATTTTTCTAATGTCAGGGCTGGAACATTCCCAATGGACCTGTTACTGAATATGAATATGTAGGAAGAAATTAGTACTTACTAGTGGGCATCAAAAATTTTCTAGACACCACAGGTAGCATGTTCGTACCGTTTAGGATTGTTACCTTCACTATGGTTCTGTTAATAAAATATGGTAACATGGGCCATATTTGGTACTTACTAGTGCTGGTCTGCTTTTGAGTTCATGATAATTGATTTCAGAGTCAGCGATACAGTTGGTGAAGACGATAGTGCCCGAATCTGAGTTTCTTCCAAGTATAAAATATGTTTTCCACTTCAGAGTGTTAAAATTCCAATTTGTTATGTGGCCAGCATTATAATCTAAAATTCTAAGCAGCACAAGCGTATACCTAGAGGATCCGTTTTTTCTCTCTATAGGATTCTGTACGCATTATTGAGAAAGCTGCTATTTTTTCGTATTCTCCATACTTTTAAGTCTACTCATTGAGTTTTACTCGTCCTGGATCGATCATATTACATAACTTTTAGCTTTCCGATTTCTCTCATCTTTTGAGTTATTTAATGTCTTATATCTCCTTATGTGATTCCAATCAATGTGTATTCACCATGGAACCTGTTGAGATGTTCACCGTGCATATTGCATCTGTTTTGGCTATTAAACAAGGTACCTGTTCAGTTTAGTGGGTATGTTAAAATATTTTTCTGAACCAATTTTAATTCTTTAAATCTTCAATTGCTATTTCCCGGGATTGTGCAAAAGAAAAGAAAATTGCCATGTTGTATAAATTTCAGCATGACTGTTGCTGCATGCATATATCACTCGAAGAACATTCTTATATCTCAACAGCTGACAATATTTTCTCCTGTTTCTCGTTCAGTGGGTAACATCTTTTGTTTTCTGGAGAAGAAAAGCACACAAATGCAGGTGAGTACTTGTCAGTTGATCGCTATACATATCAATGCATTGTGTCTACTTGATTACATTTCCCTTTCATATTAAAATTTGATATTTTTTTGGTTGAATATTTTGATATATCAAATACTTATGGTAAAAAATAAAATTTAATTAGCAGGGCTAGGAAACAAGAAGGGTGAGAAATAGTGAAATACAAGTCGTGCTATACAAATACCTTGGTATAATTGTATTATATGTCGTGCGCCAAAGAAGGTGTCACTGGTTTTCTGTGTGTACTCAATTGTATTTCCGCTTAATTAAGATTCTTAGAGACCGAATATTACTCTTACCATTCTCGTGTTTCTACATTAACAGCATTATCAGAGAAATAGCAGCACTTGCTAAATTGATTATTGTTGGTTCAGGTACATGTTTGGATTATCAGCCAATAATGCAGGTTTGCTTATGCTTTTAGAGCGAGGACCTCGTGGGAGGCAGTGGAAACCTGTATCACGTATACGTTTGTGAGATGGATACCCTATACTTTGTCCTCGTTTAGTCGACAATATCAGCACAAGACTCATTCAAATACCTCGAATTTTTTTTTCCTGTGATCACAATTCTTTATGTCTTCTTCATTGTCATGGAATCTGATTCGATTAATTTGTTCATAATGTTCATTCAATTCTAACCTTGTAGGAAAATTGATTAGTTCATTTGGATTTGTTGTCTTCAGTTAGTCTCAAGTTCATTCATGGTTTGTTAATAACTTAATATTGCTTTTCTTCCGTCTCTTTTATTATTTTTTAGAGAAAGGGGGGCTAATGATCAAAGCTCAAAACAGAATCATCTGAATTCCAATATATACAGCAAGATTTTAACCCACGAAAAATGTTTCCCAAACTCAAGAATTGCCATATTTTTCCCCCACTAACCCGAATTTCGATTAAAAACATACATTAACTTAATGATGCATGCCTGCATTGCGAAACATTCAAAAACATACACAAGAAACATGAACATGAAAAGTCAGAACTCTTCAAGCAAGCAATTCACTGGTACTAAATCAATGTTTCAGGCATGTCGTGAGACAAAAATAATCACTTAATAACAAGATTTCATCACTATTGATCGACGAAGTTTCCAACACAGTACTTAAATACGAGCAACAAAATTTAAAGTTCAAAGCTTGGTGCAAGAATCAAATGGTCCCTATATTGAACAAAAGCTGCATAAATTGAAGTTTCTCAAACAGCTTCAATTCGAAAATGTGATTAGGAGAAGACAATGCCTGCACAAACATTGTTGATTCTTGAATGCAGAAGAAATCAGTCCAACTTCGAAGGGAGAGGAGTGGAGGGGCATGAATCGATTAAATTTTCAAAGGCCAATTAGTTTTGGGATTTGGGTGAATTTGAGCAGTTTAAGGAAAAGATGTAACATCAAGGATTTGCTTTAAATAGTCAATAAGTTATGCGACGAATTGCATAAGATATATGAGATTTATCAGTACTTTTTTATTTTGATGAGATGTTTGTAAGAACGTCTCGTTCAGCATAGATATTTACCGATATTTTTTTAACACTTGAGATTAATAGGTGTCATTTGAAGTTAAGTATAAGATAAATAATGTAAAGATAAGTAATATATTTTAATAAAAAGTAAATAATAAATGATAGTTAATATAGTATTTGATTTGATTGATAAATTATAGTATGTTTGATTTGATTGATTAAATTTTATATAAAAATAGTAAATTATCATTTTGATCTTTTAACAATTAATAAAATATGGATATTATTATTTATAAACGGTAATGTAGTAATTTAAATTTAATGATTTGATTGATGTAGGATAAATAATCAATGATTTGATTGATGTAAGATATATAATTAATTGATTTATAAATAATATGACAAAAAAAAAACGTGAAATGAGATGAGATAAGTTATTGATTAATAATATGGCAAATCAAAATGTAAATCCATTATTTTGGCCGTCAAAAAGATTAGGGGCTGAACCAAGAAACTCGTAAAATATTGGGACCAAACGAACATTTAAACAGAGAAAGAGGGTCTTTTGGGAAACAGTACCTTTCGTACCCATATTCTATTTCCACGGGGTTTCTGCTCACAAAAATTCCCTTGCCAAAACGTCCTCCGGCGGCGCAAATATCCCTCCGTCCGCCATTGCCAATGTTAAAAAATGCTTAGCCAGAGAAATTTGTTGATGAAGAAGAAATCGAAGAAAAGAAAACAATCCCGCGAATCCTTTTCCTCCAAGCAACATTTCAGCACCCGAAAACAGAAACTTGCTTCCAAAAATCGATACTCGGTGTCGGAAACAGTAACCCAGATAGTGTCGGAAGATGAAGACCATGAAAAGGTAGAAGAAGCAGGGGAGGAGTGTAAATTTAACTTGAAAAGCTCAGCACCATCGCACTCACATGGTGTCCAACCATTGGGTAATCTTTACTTCAGCGCTACATCCATTAATTCGAGAAACACCGGTCTTGGAAATCTTCAGACGCTCACAGATGAGCTTATTCTTGAAATTCTTGAACTTTTGAGTGGGACTCAATTAGGGGTTTTATCAACTGTGAGCAAATCTTTTTATGTTTTCTGCAACCATGAGCCCCTTTGGAGGAATCTTGTGTTGGAAAGTTGTAAAGGTGGATTCTTGTACAAGGGTTCTTGGAGAAACACCTGTCTTGGCCAATTCAAGTGTTCGTATAACATGGTCAGTTCTGGAATTAAAGTTAGGGATTTTTATTCTGATTACTTGTTTCAAAGTTGGCTCTGTGCTAATCTTGAGATGAAGCCTGAGTGGCTTGAAAGGGATAATATAGCAAGGAGGAAGGGAATTTCTGTTGAGGAGTTTGTGTTGAACTTTGAGGAGCCGAATAAGCCGGTGTTATTGGAGGGTTGCTTGGATAACTGGCCTGCATTGAAGAAATGGGATAGAGAATATATGCTTAAAGTGTGTGAAGATGTAAAATTCTCAGCTGGGCCGGTGGAGATGAAGCTCGATGACTACTTCAGGTACTCAGATCAGGTGAGGGAAGAAAGGCCATTGTACCTTTTTGATCCAAAATTTGCTGAAAAAGTTCCGCAATTGGGTATGGATTATGATGCTCCAGCTTACTTTAATGAGGACTTATTCAGTGTTTTGAGAGATGAGAGACCAGATTATAGATGGATTATTATCGGACCAGCGGGATCTGGATCATCATTCCATATCGACCCTAATTCGACGTCTGCTTGGAATGCGGTGATCAAAGGATCCAAAAAATGGGTATTGTTCCCTCCTGATGTGGTGCCACCAGGGGTTCATCCAAGCCCAGACGGTGCTGAGGTGGCATGCCCAGTTTCTATAATCGAGTGGTTTATGAACTTCTACGATGATACCAAGAACTGGAAAAAGAGACCCATCGAGTGTGTTTGCAAGGCAGGAGAAGTAGTCTTTGTGCCAAATGGGTGGTGGCATTTAGTCATTAACCTTGAAGATTCTATTGCTATAACTCAAAATTTTGTTGGCAGGTATGTCACTTTTATTTCTGTTATTTTATAATTATGTTCTGATTTTCTTTTTCCTAACCTGGATCCATCTCATGATTAACAATCCATCTCCTAGTATTTTTCGGGAACTGAATTAAGAGTATGTTTTTAATCACTAACAATGTGCACAGATATAGCCCAGTAATAACAAATTACCAACTTTATTGGCTTCTTGTAATAGATAGAATAAACTATAAAGGGTGAAGACCATTCTCTGATTCAAGGTCCCGAGTTTTATATATTAGGTGGAAATGGATAATTAGCAGTTGTGTGTGTGTGTGTCTCATCGGTATAGCTATTTTAGAACCTTTAAGGAATCAATTAAAAGCTCACTCTCCATGTCCGTCTCTGGACAGCAACACTTAATATTCCTTGAACAAGTGGATAGAAATTTGATGATGCATTTTTTTATTTAGCTGGAACTGTCTTTAGGTTGTTGTTGCTATTGATGGCTAATGATAGTCAAGAGGTGCTCGAGGATGAGACTCTAGAGATAATGTAATGATATGGGAAAACTTGAAAATTTATGTTGGTTATCTTATAGTTTACATGTATGATGCATGGTTTTGCAGAAGAATTGAAGTTCTGTTGGTATTTTCTTCTTGCAGGAGGAATATATTGAATGTTTTGGATTTTCTAAAGAGGCCTAATGCATGTGCTCTAGTGTCCGGAACAAGAGATAGGGTGAATTTGCACGAAAAGTTTAAGAGCGCTATTGAGTCACATCTGCCCGGAACCTTGGATAAATTGAGATTGAAAGCAGAAGAGAAAAGCAATCAGGAGAAGGAACTCTCTTTCTGGGAGTCGGCAACCGATTCCAGGGCAGGTGCCTTCAAGTTTTCCTTTTAAAAACACATAATGAGGCAGCCTCCAAGACAATGTTAAGGGTGATACTTCTTTATCTGATTTTAGTCTCATATTTTTGCAACCATAGAAGAATTGAGTAACAATTTTGAAATTTGAGTTTTATTTTGCATTATCAAATAATAGTTTATGCAAAAGAGTTGACATGATTGATTTAATCAAACTGTTCTTATTTTTCTTCCTTTTTTGTTCCCTGCATGGCCTCTGTATTTGATCAAGTGATATTGTGTTGGGACTTCTCTGTATTTCTGCACGCTGCAGTGAAGTTTCCATGAGTTTGCACCTTCCACTTGTATAAATTTTGCAGAAACTCCATTATTGCTTGAATGTTTTGATTGCGGTTGATTTCATAGGAACCCGGAATTTTTTTGCATGAACTAATATGCCACTTTTTAAATCATTTCCCTCCACATATCGAGATATAACAACATTCATTGGCAAAAAGAACCCAAAAAACAATTTGGTACACAACAAATTCTATGATTAGATCTCATGAGATTATTTTCTGTGAGATAAATGAGTCGAGTTAGTCTGTTTCACGAATTAATTATTTATATATTAATCAACCCTATCAAAAATATCGAGAAAACGACATTTAACACAAAATATTTGAATAAAATTATTTAGTTATAGTTTTTCGTAAAATAACAATAGTTTTGATGTAAAAAAAACTAAAAATAGAAAAGAAAAAACTTGTAGAACGTATCAAAAGGGAGAAATGAAAACTATTTTTGATAAGTTCGTGAGACTATATTTACCATTATCCCATTCCATTCGATTAATGAATAAGGTAATTTGGTACTTACGTTTAATAACACCATTTCCACACTTCTCCAATTAATCTTATAAGTTTCCAAAAATGTTATTTAAGTATGCAAACGTAAATGTTTCTTTCATACGTAAGTGTAATTACCAAATATACTGTTCTCCAATTAAAATATGATTTAACTGAAAAATAATTTTTTTTAAAAAAATACAATCCCATTTTTTTTTTTTGTATAAATGGCATGAGAAATATGGAAGCTTTGCCACCCACCAATCACCATACATGCATTCATTTACGTGGAATAATATCTCCTGTCCGACTTCATCTTTCACTTTTTGAGAATCCAAATCCAAAACCAATCATACGAATCGATCCATTGATGTGTTTCGGCCGAGTTGATTCGACAACTCACTTCTCACATTCCTCAATTTTCTCACTTCTTCCTCCATTCATTTTTCTGTTTTAATCCATGTTTCCTTACCCTTATAATAAAATAAACGCGTTCATTTGCATCCCCAGATTCTTACAATCTTTGATGATATTCTTTTGTTGTTCGTAAATCATTCGGCAGGCTTTGAAGTTGCGTTCGTTTACGGTACTGCAAATTATTGGGTTTCTCGTTCAAGATTAATATCGTGTTGTATTGCTTCAGAAATATTTTGCTTTTTCTGGCTTCAATTTAGGTTCCATTCATAAAAAAGATTGAGATTTTCGGGGTTATTTCTCCGTTACATAGTCAAGATCGTCTTTTGGGGTTGAATTGTTCGAGGGTTTTTAGATTAAGGTTGTCTTGATCTGATATTGATGCTTGAAACCTCTGTGGCTACAATGCTGTGAACGAGATCAACGAGGGTATGTTTGGATTCAAGAGGGTTAGGTATTATTTGAGGCTATCCAGCATTTGATGGGGAACACATGTGTAGGTCCAAACTTGGGCAAAAATGGCTTCTTACAATCCGTGACAGCTGCGGTTTGGAAAACTCGGCAGCCGGAGACCCTTCCGCCTCCGAATCAAGAACAGGAAGCCGGCAGTACTAAAAACAAGAATGGCAATATAAACAGTGACAGCTCAGTGAGTCCAGAGATCAAAATATCTGATTCCAGTCAGGCTTCTGTACAAAGCATCCCACCAACGCCTGTTAAAATTGCGGCTGAGGAAGCCTACTTCGCGGATCCCCAAGATCTGGTTAAGCCAGAGGTGAAGGGCGGTGCAAGTACTGACAATGCCAGTAACAAGCCGAAAGATGAGACAAAACATAATAAGCCTAGTCATATCAAGAGAGTGTCGAGTGTAGGACTGCAAGTTGAATCAGTTTTACAACGAAAAACAGAAAATCTAAAAGAGATATATAGTTTAGGGAAGAAGTTAGGACAAGGGCAATTTGGAACTACATATTTATGCGTGGAGAAGGGAACTAACAAAGAGTTTGCTTGCAAATCCATTCCAAAGAGGAAGTTAACTACAGAGGAGGATGTGGAGGATGTTAGGAGAGAGATTCAGATAATGCACCACTTGGCTGGACACCCTAATGTAATATCTATTGTAGGAGCGTATGAGGACGCCATGGCTGTTCATGTTGTAATGGAGCTTTGTGCGGGAGGAGAACTATTTGACAGGATCATACAAAGGGGCCATTATACAGAAAGAAAGGCCGCGGAGCTTGCTAGGATAATAGTTGGTGTTGTAGAAGCGTGTCATTCCTTGGGGGTTATGCATAGAGACTTGAAACCTGAGAATTTTCTTTTCGTGAATGAGCAAGAGGAGTCACCTCTTAAGACCATTGACTTTGGGCTTTCAATGTTCTTCAAACCTGGTACTCATGCATGGAACTTTGATCTAGTTTTGGTTTGTTTAATGAGATATATGTCTTTAAGAGTTTCAAGTATTTCTGCAATTGACCTCACAGAATTGGCCATTATTGTGATTGTGTGAATTAAATGAGGATGGAATTTTGTAGAATCTTATCATTAACCTTTGTTATTAATTTTACATGATCTTGGATGATTTAGAGCAGAAATGCATGAATCTTCAAGATTAGCTAGAATCTCTCTCTGTGTAGACCTATTTTTTGTATTCTGGTCTTGCTTTCTCAGTCCTGATTAGGTTTGAAATTATAATCTGTCAGGTGAAACATTTTCTGATGTGGTTGGAAGCCCGTACTATGTAGCCCCTGAGGTGTTAAGGAAGCACTATGGCCCAGAATGTGATGTCTGGAGCGCAGGAGTTATCATTTACATTTTGTTGTGTGGAGTTCCACCTTTTTGGGATGGCAAGCAATTTTTTCTCCATATTCTTGTTTTCTCACTTCATGCATATCCTATTATGCTTGAATCTAGCAGTTATCTGATTCTATGCTTGAAATCTTGTGTTTTGGATCAGAATCGGAACAAGGAATATTCGAGCAGGTTCTTAAAGGGGACCTTGACTTTGTATCAGAACCTTGGCCTAGTATATCTGAAAGTGCAAAAGATCTAGTCAGAAAAATGCTTGTGAGAGATCCTAAGAAGCGGCTCACAGCTCATCAAGTTCTTTGTGAGTATACTGCATGTACATTTATGAATAGCCTTATTTTATCGTACCTCCTAGTTACTACTGCTGTCCTTTAGAGAAAATGCAGTATCATAGAAGGCCTGAAGGATTAATTAAGAGTTGACCTAGATATGCTTAAAAAATTGTTGATGGTGTTGATAAGGCTTATCGTTCTGAAGGAAAATGCATGCAATAGAATAGAAACTTGCATGAGTTTCAATCGAGCATTTTTAGCATTAGTAGCGCTTCTGTTCGATTTTTAAAAGAATTATTGTACTAACTACTTCCTGATAGGCATATATCTGGAGGAAGATTTGATAGACATGTGAGCTGTAGTCTTTTGACTGCTTAAGGATGAAAGGATTCAAACTGTCAATGAATTTTATAAACACAATACATTTATGCAGGCCATCCATGGATACAAGTTAATAGTGAAACTCCAAATAAACCTCTTGATTCAGCTGTTCTCTCTCGTCTGAAGCAATTTTCTGCCATGAATAAACTCAAGAAGATAGCCATCAGGGTATTTTATTGCAGTTTTTTCGTTGTTTTACAACCCACCTGTAGCAAAAAAAAAAATGAACGTGTTGAATTTACCAGACATCATTCACAGAAAATTTGCAAGTGTTTTTCATCCTAAAAGAGAGCAAAAAATATGGTAGACACATTTTTCTACTTTTTACAAATCGACTCTCTCATCAATAGGTTATAGCTGAAAGTCTCTCAGAGGAGGAGATTGCTGGGCTAAAGGAAATGTTTAAAATGATAGATGTAGATAACAGTGGACAGATCACCCTCGAAGAACTGAAAAACGGTTTGGAAAGAGTTGGTGCCGATCTGAAAGAGACCGAAATAGTTAGCCTGATGCAAGCTGTAAGTAAAGATTATTTATCTTTGAGAAATTTCATTCTTTAATCATTACAAATAATCCTAAAGAATGAATATTTGAAGTATGACTAACCCAGATGACTTCCTGAACAAGGGATATGACATCAAGAAAATTTCTGCCAGTCAGCATCCTAACACATTTTATTTCCTTGATAATTCAGGCTGATATTGACAATAGTGGAACCATAGACTATGGAGAATTTGTGGCAGCAATGCTGAATTTAAACAAAGTTCAGAGAGAAGATCACTTGTTTGCGGCTTTTTCATATTTTGACAAAGATGGTAGTGGTTATATCACACGGGACGAGCTCCAACTGGCTTGTGAGCAATTTGGCCTAGGAGATGTTCACCTAGAAGAAATAATACGCGAAGTTGATCAGGATAATGTATATTATTTTCTTAAATATGAACTTTAGCATTTGGAAGAAAAGATTGTCTTACCAGTTTTACACATTTTTCAGGATGGTCGGATTGACTACAGTGAATTCGTGGCCATGATGGAAGACACTGGTTTTGGAAAGAAGGGACTCAAAACAGTTTAAAGATGGGGCTAAAGGGCACTTGTAAGTCAAATAATCCTCGAAACATTCATGTTCGTTACTTGTGTAAAATTTGCTTTTGATATGAAAAGGGAAAATTTGATGCACTTTGTTGTAAAGATCGGGTTGGAATTTAGATCAGGAACATGAGCATTACCCAGTCCTTTTAGTTTGAACATTTTTATTTTTCATTTTTGTTCTTTGCAGAGGTGGTTTTTTTGTAATGAAATTGTTGGTCTGCAATTCCATTTAGTTTTCTTAATGTATAAGATCTGAGCCATGTAACTGATTATGACAATCACCGACTCTTGTCTGGTTGTTAGACAGTGTAATATACTATTCCGTCTAAAAAATTTTAAGATAATGTATTTTTTGGAGGATAAAAACTTTCATTAGTAGAAAAAATAATTAAAATTCTCTCTTTTTCCGGGAGATGAGTTGTCCCTGTTACGTGCTTGTGTTTACCCCATTGAACGGGTTTGTTTTCAGTTGCTCTTCACAGCTTTTAAAGCTTATCAAGAAGGGCATCCTACGGTAAGATTGATTGGATATTATTCAACCTTGTACTTTGTTTACTCTCATTTCAGATTATTGGAAATTGTTACTGGCCATAAAACAGTAAATATAACTTGACATTTTGACTTTCTCCGAATCTAATAGCAGATTAAGGATGATAGAGAATTTATATTGTAATTATAGACAAGATGGACAGGTCATATAAACGGCCACCATCGACACGCCCCTTCGTAATCACCATGCCTCCAGAACTTCCGAGCACACAGATATCCCTTAGTGGTCATAGTGGTTGTCAAGCTCATCCATGTGCACCGCACCCTATGCCTACATGTCGAACCTCTCATGCAAGTGTCCTTAACCAACCAAGTAATCGAAGAAGAGCAACATCAAGAACTGCATTTTTCTTCTCAAATCCTATGAGAATCACAGAGGACACAAATTTGTTTATATAGAATAGAGAAGTATGCTTTTGACAAATTCAACTCCAGTAAATGCTTCCAATCCATCTTACCTACATCAGCTGCTACTCGATGTGCACACATTACTCCAGAAAAAGCTACGGCTATAACACCTTGACCCGGAAAGCAACTATCACCCACACAATACAGACCCTTTACAGCCTATAAGCTCCACAACAAGAAAAAATAAATTTTACATACTACTGTTCCCTTTGAGGAGGTGGAAAGAACGAAAGGATAATTTGCTTACAGTTGTGTTAAATGGCATTCCTAACAATCCCTTTGGAATACCACGAGGCATTGGACCATATGTGCCACTATCGCGAGCCAGGTATCGCCTATGTGTCTTTGGTGTCCCTACCTGTCATATTTGGAAGCAACATCTCATGTTAAAAAACTAAAGTCTCCAGATTTCCGACAAGATCTTGAATGAAAATCAAGTGTACCATTCATCTGGGCTCTCGAAAACAAAACTTGATAAGTACATCGATTTGGAGAGAATATTTCCATACCTCTATAAAAACAATAGATGACTTGAGCCCCGGGAACAATTTTTCCTCAAGCCTGCTTATTATTTTTTCAGACACAAGTTCCTTCTTTGTCTCATAGGCTTTCCGAGATATGCCCTGAGACAAAATGGTTAACCAGTTATATTTCACTGGTAAAGCGAACACATTAAATTAAATTAACTATATGAAATGGATGAAGCTTTTAATAGTGTTAGGTTTAGTAAATAATACCTCCCAGTCTTCTATGGAAGAAGTTGTAAAAATGTGAAGAATGTGGTTTCCTTCTGGAGCCAACGATGAATCAAGAATGGTTGGAATGCTCAAAAATATACTTCCATAAGGTTCTTCCAAATTTTTCCAATCATCCTACAAATCCAATATCATGATCGAGATAAAAAAAATAACAAAGAAGTAACTCCCCTTTCAGAGCTCTGAAATCAAGATTTTACCTCAAGTACAAAATGGTGGCAATCAGTATTTGGTGGCAAAACATCAGCTTTAACTCCCATGTGTATAGACAAAAACGATGGAGCTTTAACATATGATCTTTGAAATCTTTTTTCTTCTTCCGGCAAATCTTCCGTTTTTAATAGCTTGCCTGTTAAAACAAATTCACAGTAACATGATTCTGTGTAAAATAGTCAAACACAAAAGCAAGCACTACAAGAAATGGTCAAACCGAGTTAATGGGAACAAACCAAATGTATCCCATCTTGTAGCATTCGATATTATGGTCTTTGCAAAGAATCGCCTCCCATCTGATAGATTCACCCCCACCTGCAAGAAACGAGAACGAGATATCTTTCCAAGCTACAGATCTTAAAACGCAAAACACAGTAACAAATGACTCGGGAGCTGTTACACTCACAGTTTTTCCATTTTCGACCATAATATTTGTTACATTAGCCTTGTACAGTATCTCACTCCCCTGATTAACCAAGCCTTTTGCTAACGATTTAGCGATTTCTCCAACTCCTCCAACTGGATAGTTGATTCCCCCGAAATGTCTGTCACACAAAACCTATATGACAACATTAAGAAATCAGGGAGTGAAGAGAAACGATATGGACCAAAAAGTGATAAACTAGATTACCATGGCTGCATTGATCATTGGTGTCTGCATAGCATTAACAGTGCTGACTATGAAACACTGCAAAAATTACAAAATCCCAGTTGGATGATAACGGACAAAATGCTATTGTTTAGGCAGACCAACAACTCTACAATATAGAGCATTGGCAAATATAAAAAAAGAAGTAAAGGATACCTCTGCATCAATAAAGGACAGCAACTCGGGATCCTTGATGTACTTTCGAGCTATGTTACCGGCATTCTGGGGCAGATAGTAAGCTGAGATGAATACCAAAAGCATGTTCCACATAAGATGTAATATGAACAATGCAGCTCATGGCTTAAATTTTAACAACGTAAATAAAACGAAAATGGAATGACTTAAAGAAGTCCAGCTTTTCCTTGATTTGTTCAATGCAATCTGGTAAAATTGTAAATATTCTATAACCACCCCCATACAGTTTGAACTGATGATTAGAAGTAATATAACTTAACTGTTCCCCTGAAAGACACGAAGTGAAAAGACAAGGACAACAAGTATTTTACCTAGAGTCAAGCACTCAAGTGGCTTCTTAAAAAATTGTCCAAACAGGTAGACAGGCTCCTCCAGGGATTTCAATTCCAGTGAATTTAAAGCATTGAAAATCTACCCAATAGATGTTCAAGCTATCAAGGTGAGTTGTAACATAACCAAGAGTGGGCAGAAATCACCTTAAGCAAAACAAACCTTCCAGCAGTCACCATAGAATTTAAGAATTCCCTCTTTCTCATGGGGAAATTTACTGACAAGTTCCGCAATAAATTCATCATATTCTTTGTGTACTTGGATGGAAAGGCTGTTGGGTAAATGATAGTGAACAGTTGTAGGATCAGGTATCACTTGCATCTTACATCCAACTGCTGCCAGTGCTTGAGTAATCAAGTTAAGATTTCCCTGAAAAAGATATAATATATATATACATATATATACTATGCTCAAGCAGAGTTTAATTCCAAGAACAGTTGCCATACCTTAGAACAGATTGCAGAAATCTGCAATCTGTTCTAAGGACATCAAACTTCAACTCAACCCAATCTATTCCAAGAACATATTTGAATTCCAAGAATAATTGTCATCCCATAGAACAGATAGAAACGACAAGGACAGTAATTTCAATTCAACTCGACAATTGTAATTGGATCTGAAGCTGCATAGGAAATACTGCTGTAGCATATTTCTATCAAAGACAAGTTCTCACACTTCAATCTTGTCAACCACCAAATAGGACAAGAATCATGATCTCACAGTTAAATATCGTGATGGCGTTAAATTTTACCAACAATTTCTGCGGTTTTAAGACTTTTTTGTTTTTTTCCAAATATCATTGCCCACAAATTTATGTCTCCCTTTTCATTATATGTAGGTTTATATCTTATGTCTCAATCTCACATCCGGCAGTAACTTTCCACCAGATACCATAAGAAAAGCCATGCCAAATCCATTGCATCGCATTTTTCATTCGAAAAAAAGCATGTGAAAAGTAACCTGCATTTCTATATTTGGGTGTTCACATCTTCCGGAAGTTTTAGACACAGGATTTCATCTGTCTTAGCCAAATAAGTATGTTTAAGCAGGCTGCTACCTTTAACGCAAACAAGAAATATTCTGTAATTGTTTTGCATGAAAGTGGACATAAGGTGTTGCCAATACAGTCGCATTCTGAGTGCCAGATAAAATTCTCACTAACTATATGATTTGAAAATCTTGAAGTTCAATCTGTAATGCATTCTAGCCTCCAGTCAAGGATAAAGCTGAAAGGCGAACTACTTACAAGTTACAACATCAACCACAATCTTGTCAACATTTGGATTTGTATATTAGAGTGGATGATTACCACTCAGATTCTTAGACTATATTGAAGTGATCTTCCACATAAACGGGCCAACCTTAGGTAATTAAGCATAGAACTAAATTATCCAAGAAAAAACCATCTCGAGACCGTTGAATGAGGAGAACGTTAACATATATCTTAAATTCTTAATAAACTAACCTTATCACTGAAACCAAACATCACTGATGAACCAACATCAAAAGTGAATCCATCCCTCTGGTAAAACCCAGAGCTTCCCCCAGGAATCACGTACTTCTCCAGAACCAAGACTTTGGCACCTTTCACAGCCAGCTGGGTAGCTGCCACCAACCCACCAATTCCAGAACCTATAACAATGGCATCATAGAAAGAAACATTTGCATCACCAGCAACACAACCCACACCTTCCAATGTTTTATCTACGTCTACTACTGATTTTAACCGAAAAAGGTCGAATCTTTCTCTCTGTTTATCCATCCCACCCCCAAATTTCAACTCAAGAAGCTGGTGGCCATAGCCTTTCTGGGTCTTCGACGAGTTGAAACGGAATACATTCTGGCTTAGGTTTCTTGGTTTTTGGTTGCCAAAACGGAAAGGATTGCTCTTGCTGCTTGGGCTGAACCGGTGAGAAGTCGAAAACCCAAATTCTGAGATATCCATAGACTTGCCAGAGCTCAGACCGATTCCATTTCTTGAAATTACGAGGTTAGTGGGAGCTTAGGTTCTGTCACTTACATAGCCTACTATTAGGTAACCGTAGCCATGAACTAAAAAATTCTAACTTTTTTGTGGGCTCTATTATGAGACATCATTTATATCACAAAATAAAATTTTTATAACTTTTTTCTACAATTCTAAACCCAACAACTAATTTTTTTGAGGGTCTCGTTAATCAATTCTATATATATTATTTAATTTTAATTTATTAACTAATTTAAATTTATTTTTATAATAAACTAAAATTAATTTTAATAAAATAATGCTAAATACGTAAAATGATGATTAATTATATTTTGATATTTTTTATTTAACATTTCAAAATCTTTAACATTTTAATTAAAAAAATTATATTAAAAAATTAATAATTAATTGCATGGGGCATGGGGTGCGTGGAAACGCATCACAACCACAACCAGAATTCAATTTTTAAAAAGAAAAAAAAAATTTAATAAAAAATTGGATGCTGAAGCTGGCGTCCTAAATAGGACGCCAGCTTCAGCTTGGAAATTAGAACCTGCAGGCTGCTCGCAATTTTTTTTAAAAAAATAAACTTGGCGTTACGGGCACCCTTATTAGGCAGGTTTTTGACTTTTTGCGAGAGAATAATGAACAATATTTTGGCTCAAGTTGCTGTAAACTGATATATCCTATACCATATTCCATCGTCTCCCACTGAGAACAAACAAGAAGACAGTGATTTGAGTTGGAATTAAATTCTTAAATCACCAATTGAATACATGCAACATTTGTTGAGAATATTTCATGTAATAGCTCGAGCTGCTCTTGCTCTATATTTTTTTTTTGTTTTTTTTTTAATTATCGTAAATAGGAAAAAAAATGTCATCAAAATTTATATGATTTCTAATTGGAGCACACGGCAACTGGTATTGATACCCTGGTAAGCCAGGAGTGTCAGAGCTGTATTAAAGCAGACTAGGAGCTTCAGGATCCCGGGAGACCAGATCTGCATGACTTAGACAAAGTCCATGTCTCAAGGGCATGATCCCCACGACTGCCATAATCCCGAGCCTTCCGGCTTCATCGTGCGTCACAGGTAAACGTGGGTAACTCCTGCACCCACGATCCAGATCGTGGCCACTACCCTGGAAATGCGGAGTGACTCTCTCACTCCAAGGCCTATAAATACCTGACCACAGGCATTTGTAGAGGTATGTTCATCTAAGATCCCAAAGCACTATACACATTTTTCCTAAAAGCCTACTCTATTTCTAAGTCTGACTTAAGCATCGGAGTGGCCCCGCCGGAAAACCTTCCGGCGCCCCATTAACGTGCTTTCATTCTTTTTCCTTGTGTGCAGATCATCCCGATCCAGGAGGGACAAACCATATTTTACACCTACTAGTCCGGTCATCACGTCAGGCCCACTTCACTACCCTGACAACCCGGGCTCCGGTTTGATAAACCATCATCATTGGCGTCGTCTGTGGGAAGCTTGTTCTATAGACGTAGATATGGCTTCTCATGAGCAAACATCACTTGGAGACCACCAGCAAGGCCGGAACATTACCATTCCTATGAAGCAATTCGAATCATATGTTCAGGATATGATACGGAAGTCGTTGATAGCTGCAAAGCAACCACAATCAAAGGACATAACAGTGGAGGAAGAAAGGAACCGGGGTAATCCAAACCCTAATGCCCAAGTTAAAGAAGGAGAAGAAGAAGAAAGCTCTTGGATGCACTCAATACAGCCTTCCATGGCGGATGAGTTGCATGAACTTAGGAGGAAAGTACAGAAGTTGGAAGAAGGGGGTTCCAAAATGGCTTGGCCTATCAAGATTTCGGGTTGCCCTTTTTCGCAGGAGGTGATAGAGGAACCCTTGCCATTAAATTACAAGTCGGCAAAAATCCGGGAGTATGATGGGAGCACGGACCCAGAGGAGCACCTGGCTCGATTTGAGAATGTAGCTATGTTACATTGCTATGGGGATAAGATCAAGTGCAAAGTCTTCTTAACCACTTTGGTGGATTCTGCCCAAAGATGGTTTGAGAAGTTGGAGCCCCAAAGTGTTCAATCCTTTGCAAAATTCAAGCAAGTGTTTTTGCAGCACTTCGACAGTAGCAAGAGGTATAGGAAAACTGCCTATAGCCTATTTGAAGCAAAACAGTCAGGAGAGGAGTCTCTACGAACCTATATCAAAAGGTTCAACAAGATCGCTTTGGAAGTCCCGACCTGTGCCCAGGAGACCAAGATCATGGCCTTCACTCAAGGTCTTCGGGAAGGGGAATTTTTCAAATCACTAGTGAAGAAAGCACCCCGGACTTTCAAAGATTTGCTGGCTCGGGCTGAAAAATACATTAACATGGAGGAAGCTCAGAGGCAGAAGAAGGAGGTAACCCGGCGGGAGGGAGGCCGGGAACAAGGAAGAAGTAGAGAAAGCCATGATCCCATGGGGCGGTTATCCCGGTATGCTCCGCACTGAGGGACCCAAGATAGGGCTGTTCACGTGTGTGAAGAAGGAGTTGCGACCGAGACCCCTGTTTCTAGGGAGAAGTTCTGGAAGTACTGTGCGCTTCATCAGGAGTGCACTCATGACACCAGTGAATGCCAAACTCTGCAGCAGAGACATCAGCTACCTTATGTTAGAGATGGTAAGCCGGTTCCGAAAAGGCCCCGAAGTGTGCCTTGGCTTCGGGGGTCACAGACACTGGTTTCTCCCCGGGATGTCACCAGCTCTCGGGAAAAAGGGAAACAAGAAATGGATCATGCAAAAAAAGACAAGACATCAGGAGATGGGCCAGCCAAAGGTATCATTAACATGATATCAGGAGGATCTACTGACGGAGATTCGAACCGGGCTAGGAAGGCCTGGAGTCGGAGGGAAAGTTTAGGGGTGGAGGAAGGGCGACAGGGTTCAGGGCCAATCATCACATTTGGATCCCAAGACCTGGAAGGAGTAAACTTACCACATAATGACGCCTTGCTTATACAAGCTCGGATCGCCAATTATGATGTTCGAAGGGTGTTTGTCGACTCGGGAAGCTCAGTAAACGTCCTTTTTCAAGAAGCATTTGAGCAGATGGATCTGCATGGGTATGAGTTGAGACCGGTAAAAACTGCCTTATATGGTTTTGCAGGGCACACCGTTCAACCCCAAGGGGAAATGTTGTTGCCCATAACCTTAGGGTCAGGAGATGAGAAGAGGACGGTCATGACAAGATTCACATTAGTAGAAGCACCCTCTTCTTATAATGTCATCTTGGGGAGGCCGGCTATGAATTCTTTCAAAGCCGTGGCCTCAGCTTACCATCAAAAGATCAAATTCCCAGTGGGGGATAAGGTCGGAGAAGTCCGAGGAGATCAACCTTCTTCCCGAAAATGCTATGCCGAGACAGTGAAGGTAGATTACAAGAGGGCAAGACAGAGCGGGAAGGAAGGAGCCCAGGGGGGAAGAGAAGTCTGTTCTGTGGAGGAGTCTAAAGGTGAGTATGAAGAGGTGGAGCTGGAGCTTGGGCAAACAGGGAAGTCTGTTAAAATAGCCCGGGACTTAGAAGTAAGGTTGGCTGAAACATTGAAAGGTTGCCTCATTCAGAATAAGGATGTGTTCGCCTGGACTCAGGGCAATTTGATGGGAGTTTCATCTCATGTTGCAGAGCACAAACTCAACATCATCTCTGGAGCCCGGCCTGTATTACAAAAGAAGAGGCATTTCGGGGCTGAGAAGGATAAAGTGATAGCGGAACAGGTTCAAGAGCTACTGCAGGCCGGACACATCAAAGAAGTAAAATTTCCTACTTGGTTGTCCAACGTAGTGCTGGTACCAAAAGCTACTGGGAAGTGGCGGATGTGTGTGGATTTCCGGGATTTAAATAAAGCCTGCCCCAAGGATTGTTATCCTTTACCCCGGATTGACCAATTGGTGGATTCCACATCCGGGTGTGAATTGCTGAGCTTCATGGATGCATACCAGGGCTACTATCAAATTCCTTTAGCCCTGGAAGATCAAGACAAAGTCAGTTTTATCACCTCGGGAGGTACTTTCTGTTACGTGGTTATGCCATTTGGTCTAAAAAATGCAGGGGCTACGTATCAGCAGATGATGGACAGAGTGTTCCGGGAATAGGTGGGTCGAAACGTGGAGGTATATGTGGATGATATATTGGTGAAGTCCAGGACCCGGGATTGTTTTATACCCAACCTGGAGGAAACTTTTGCCACAGTTCGGCGGTATGGGATCAAGTTGAATCCGGCCAAGTGTATGTTTGGGGTGAAAAGTGGCAAGTTACTGGGGTTCATGGTAACTGAACGTGGGATAGAAGTCAACCCAGAAAAAGTGAAGCTGTTGCGGGAAATGCCTTCGCCAACATCTATCAAGGAGGTACAGCGATTGACCAGCCGAATTACAGCCCTGGCTCGGTTTATAGCTCGATCGGCTTACCGCAGCTATCATTTTTTCCAAGTGTTGCGGAAAGCCCAGAGGTTTGGCTGGACTGAGCAGTGCGAGCAGGCCTTTCAGGAGTTGAAGGAGCATCTGGCTAGCTTGCCTATCTTGGTTAAGCCAGAGCCAGGGGAAATATTGTGGATATATCTGTCTACTACTGAGAAGGCGGTCAGCACTGTTTTAATAAAAGAGGAAAAGGGAGATCAAAGGCCTGTGTACTACGTCAGTCATGCTTTGAAGGGGGCGGAAGTTAGATATACGGAGATTGAGAAGATGGCCCTGGCTCTGGTAATAACAGCCCGGAAATTGAGACCTTATTTCTTGTCTCACCCGGTAACTGTTCTTACTAATAGCCTCCTAGGGCGAATCATGACTCATCCGGATGCCTCGGGGAGGCTCGTAAAATGTTCGGTGGAGTTGGGAGAATATGACATTGAATACCAGCCGCGTAAAGCCATCAAAGCCCAGGCTTTATCCGATTTTTTGACAGAGGTGGCCACTTTTGGCCAAGAGGAAGTATGGAGGGTTTTTGTAGATGGAGCCAGTGGTGTTGGAGGCAGTGGTGTAGGGGTCATCCTGATCTCACCTACCCAGGAGAAAATCGAGATAGCCGTAAAGCTGGATTTCCAGGCCTCCAACAACGAAGCTGAATATGAGGTTGTGATAGCTGGGATGCAACGGGCTCGGGAAGTCGGGGTAAGTCATATTATAATATATTCTGACTCACAGTTGGTTGTTCAGCAAGTAAAGAAGACCTTCTGTACCCGAGAGGAGAAATTGATAAAATATTGTAAGATAATTGAAGAACTCGGGGCCAGTTTCACTACTTGGAGTATAGAGCAGATACCCCGAGAAGAAAATAGGAAAGCAGACGCCTTGGCTAAAAGAGCGGTCACTGGGGAAAATGATGGTAAAGAATCCCTGGTACAGAGGGAAATGGTGGCTGCCATAGAAGCCCGGGAGCCGGTCCTCCGAGAAGATACATGGATGGCCCCGATGGTCAAGTACCTTACCCATGGGGATCTCCCGGAAGACAGAGGACAAGCCCGGGTCATACAAAGACAGGTAGCCAGATTTGCTATTTTAGGAGGAAGGCTTTATAGGCGTTCCTATCAGGGCCCTTTGCTCAAATGCTTGGGGGAAGGGGAAACAGAATATGTCTTGCGGGAAGTGCACGAGGGATGTTGTGGAAACCATGGAGGGTCTATGAGTCTGGTCCTAAGGGTATTGTTGTCCGGATACTGGTGGCCCACTTTGTAGGCTGATGCATCTAAAATTGCCCGGTCTTGTGAAGGATGTCAGAGGTTCGGCAATATACAGCATAGCCCGACAAGTAGCTTGAATCCTGTATGGGCATCATGCCCCTTTGACCAATAGGGTCTGGACATAGTAGGACCTTTTCCACAAGCCCGGGCACAGAAGAAGTTCTTGCTGATAGCCGTTGATTATTTTTCCAAGTGGGTGGAGGCAGAGCCTTTGGCAAAAATAACAGAAGCCGAAGTGATGAAGTTTTTGTGGAAGAACATAGTGTGCCGGTTTGGGCTCCCAAGGAAGTTGGTTTCGGATAATGGTAGGCAGTTTCAAGGGCAGAAATTGGCAGATTGGTGTGCCGAGATAAACATTAAGCAGGCCTTCACCTCGGTCACCTATCCTCAAAGTAATGGTCAAACAGAGGTGACCAACCGTACTATTGTTCGATCTTTACAGGCTCGGTTGCATGGAATGGGGAAAGACTGGGTTGAGGAGATCCCAAGTGTGTTGTGGGCCTATCGAACCACTCCTCATACGGCTACACAGGAATCACCTTTTAGCCTGGTATATGGTTCGGAGGCTATTCTGCCAGTAGAGATTGGACAACCTTCAGCTCGGATTAGGGCATATGAGGATACGGAAGAAGGAGTCCCGGGCACAAGAATTGGATCTCATTGAAGAGCGAAGGGAGAAAGCAGCTCGCAGAATGGAGGCCTATAGAGCTCGGGTGATGAGAGTCTATAATCGAAAAGTCAAACTTTGGGAATTACAGGAAGGAGAGTTGGTATTGAAGAGAGTTAATCCAGCGGGGGAAGTGGGGAAGCTAGATGCCCGATGGGAGGGGTCATACAAGCTTATCAGAAAGGTCGGTTCTAATACTTGGTACCTACAGGATAGTCAGGGACGCCCCCTCAAACGACCATGGAATGCTTTACATTTGAAGAAATATTTTATGTAGTGTTTTGTATTCGATGTTTATTAATGAAGGAGTTTATTCATTAAAGAAGGTTTTCTATTATCTAAGCCCGGAAGGTTCCAGACCCCGGCACCCATCTTAAGCCCAAGACATATATAAGCCCTTGGCATTATATAAGCCCGGGAGGTTCCAGGCCCCGGCACCCATCTTAAGCCCAAGACATATATAAGCCCTTGACATTATATAAGCCCGGGAGGTTCCAGGCCCCGGCACCCATCTTAAGCCCAAGGAATTATATAAGCCCTTGGCATTATATAAGCCCGGGAGGTTCCAGGCCCCGGCACCCATCTTAAGCCCAAGGCATATATAAACCCTTGGAATTATATAAGCCCGGGAGGTTCCAGGCCCCGGCACCCATCTTAAGCCCAAGGCATATATAAGCCCGGGAGGTTCTAGGCCCCGGCACCCATCTTAAGCCCAAGGCATATATAAGCCCTTGGCATTATATAAGCCCGGGAGGTTCCAGGCCCCAGCACCCATCTTAAGCCCAAGGTATATATAAGCCCTTGGCATTATATAAGCCCGGGAGGTTCCAGGCTCCGGCACCCATCTTAAGCCCAAGACATATATAAGCCCTTGACATTATATAAGCCCGGGAGGTTCCAGGCTCCGGCACCCATCTTAAGCCCAAGGCATATATACGCCCTTGACATTATATAAGCCCGGGAGGTTCCAGGCCCCGGCACCCATCTTAAGCCCAAGACATATATAAACCCTTGGCATTATATAAGCACGGGAGGTTCCAGGCCCCGACACCCATCTTAAGCCCAAGACATATATAACCCCTTGGCATTATATAAGCCCGGGAGGTTCTAGGACCCGACACCCATCTTAAGCCCAAGGCATTATATAAGCCCGGGAGGTTCCAGGCCCCGGCACCCATTTTTAGCCCAAGGCATATATAAGTCTGGGAGGTTCCAGGTCCTGGAACCCAGTGAAACCCAAAGAAAGACAAGCTTTGTTCTGTTATGGTGGGGAAGGATTCAAATATTCAATACATCACACAATGAAGAAGTTGTGAATAGCATTAATAATAAAGGATTACAAGAGGTGGGGCTCTTACGGCCCAATTACAAAAAATATTTCAAACTGCGGGGTTATCAGAAGGGCTCCCGTCTTCCGTTGTCAGAGCTCCTTTAGTCGGGGCCGTCTCTGCATCTTCAGCTCCTTTGGCACTAGGAAGAGAGTCAATGGCCTTGTCCAAATCCGGGAAATCCATTTTATCAGAAGGCCACAGGCCGACCTCTTCAAATTGATCTCGGCACTTGTAAAAGCCGATCTGGAAAAAGGAGTATGACTTGTCCACTACTGCTTCTTGGAATTCGGCAGATGAAAGGAAAGAGGCCTTCAGCTCTTCTTCTGATTTCAGGCGGCTTTCCAGTGCGGACACAGCCTTCTCAGCCTTGTCCTTCGCAAGAGCCGCCTCAGTTTGAGCTTCTGTAGCTTGGCTCTCTGCCACGATCAGAGCATCTCGGGTTTGCCCCAGATCGGTCTCAGCACGTTCAAGATTCACTTGAGCAGAGTGAAGAGCTTTTTCAGCCGTCCCTAAAGCAGATTGGAGGCTGAACACCACTTGATCATGAGTCTGCCTCATCATCAACAACTCTTGCTCCAGTCTTTTATTTTCCTCCGCAGCAGCACGGGACCTCTCAGCCTCCACATGTGCCCGATCTGTTTCGATCCGACCAAATCAGGTTGCATCTTCGTAGCTGTCCACCAGCATATGCAGTCCCTGAAAGCATAGGTGTCAGAAAGGAAAAGCGGAATACCCTTAAACTTAGAAATAGAAAACTTATGGATAGAATACGGTTGGTGCCTTCAAAATATTTAGCATTGGGGCCCCGGTGGTAGAGATGGTTTTGCTCCGCAGGAGTCAGGAGGTCTTTTAGTAACCTCAATCCTCAACCAGAGGCGCCGGCCTGGATTATACTTTCCTTGGCACCTGGAGGTCTTGAGCCCGGCGCGGCCTGGTAAAATGGGGCCAAGGGCTGGAAGGAGGGGGAAAGGGGAGCCACCTCTTCCGGATCACTGAGAATGACCATTTCTGGCTCCTCTATAGCCTTCCTCTTCCGCGTCAACGGAGAGGAAGGACCCGCAGTAAAAAGGGCCTGATCATTCGCCACCCCGGTCTCCACAGGTGGGACCAGAAAGGGATCAACAGAGGGTGAAGGAGCGGAGGCTACGGGGATGGTAGCAGCAGTAACAATCTCCTGACCTTGAGCTTGCTGGGCCCTGCGTTCCTCCGCCAATTGAAGGATTCTGGCTTTCCTAGCCGCATCCGCAGCCCGGACACCTTCTTTCTCTTGGGCAGCTGCCTTCTCGGCTGCTCGTTTTTGAGCGAAAGCCTGCTTCATTAGTAGGGATTTTTTCTTCTTCGGGGCTGGTTCGGCTGTACAAAACATCAAGGGAGAAAGTTGGAATATTAGAAACAACATGTAAGAGAAGCAAGTACATGATAACGGTAAAGCATACCAGAGACCGGGGCCGAGTCATCATACTCATCAATAATCCGGTCTACCGGATCACCTACCCGGGGACCCAACCCGTAATCATTCAAACTTTTCTCCTCCAGGAGAGGGGTTGAAGGAAACTTCTGGTTTTCCACTAGCTCTTGAGATCGGAGATAGGGTTCTTCCAGTTTATAATTCTTAGGGAGTTCGGGCTGAAGAGGAAGGGTTGTCAAGAATTGGGTAGGTCTGGTTCGGGCGCCAGGAAGCTGAACATAAAAGAACCTTTCTTTCCATCCCTTCCAAGAGGAAGGGGTGTCATCTAGAAAGCGGGCATTTTGCCGGGCATTCAAAGATAAGGTCATTTCAGTGAAACGGCAGACATAATAATAGTGAAAGACGAGAGGGGTGATGGCCAAATTGTTTGCTTTGAAAAGGACGTAAGTGGCAGCCATCATGCGAAAAGCATTTGGATGAAATTGGTTCAGAGAAACCTTGTAAAAAGCAGCAATTTTATAGTAGAAAGGATGAACAGGGAAACGAAGCCCGTTCTTGAGCTGTTCCCTGAAGAAGGTATAAAACCCCTCGGGCGGCTGGTCAGCCCGGCCCAGGGGCCCGGGAATAAGAATAGAATACGCAGGAGGGATGTTACCCAAAACTCGAAGCTCCTCTATGGATTCTGGGCGTAGGGTACTGGTAAATTGGGAGAACCAGGGACCTTCAGGGTTTGGTTTGGGTAAAGGAAGAAGAGGGTTAGATGCAGAAGCTTTAGCTTTGCCTTTATCCTTAGAAGTACCAGTTTGGGCCTTCTTTGGACGAGAGGAGGAAGGGGCTAATCTCGGTTGGACACCGGAAGTGATAGGGGGTGGAGAATCATGGCGTAGGGCCGCGGACTCTACACTAGCAGAGCCACGAGCATTGGCACCAGATGTAGAAGAGGTAGATTCCGACATTTTTTGGGAAGACGACAAGGTAAAAGAAGGGGACACTGAGTATAAGGTAGAGTAAAAACTTACAGAAGAAGGATGGAGCACGAACAAGGGCTGTAAGAAATAAGCTTCAAATGCAGAATCGCCGGACCCGGAGAAACTTAGAAGCAGGGAAGGAATGCGTGAACAGAGAAAGTAAAAAATGAAGGAAGGGGTTTAGTATTTATAGGTGAAGAACTTACATCCAGGCCGTAGATTTAAAGATGATCGGAGGGTAAGGATGAGCTTGGGAAGTTGAACCGGGAAGCGTAATGATCATGCGGGCAGTTGAAAGGACAAGTAACGTCCACTGACACCTGCCCGTCACTTCAAATTCTAGGGCTGACGTCAGCCCTATAGCATTTAACAAAATTTCACAATTTGTTTAAAGCCCCACGGAATGGTGATACCCCGGGAAGTCAGGGGTATCAGGGCTAAGAAGACGCAGAAGCATCAGGGATGCTAGTCAGGGCAGTGAACAGAGCTATACCGAGTCAGGGGTGTCAGGGCTGTATTAAAGCAAGGGTAGCAGGGCTGTTAGTCAGGACAACGAGTAAGACTCTAGCCCGACTATTTTTGGAAGGAGTAGTGATACCCTGGTAAGCCAGGGCTGGCAGGGCCATGAAAGGCCAGGGGTGTCAGGGCTGTATTAAAGCAAGGGTAGCAGGGCTGTTAGTCAGGACATCGAGTAAGACTCTAGCCCGACTATTTTTGGGAGGAGTAGTGATACCCTGGTAAGCCAGGGGTGTCAGGGCTGTATTAAAGCAGGCTAGGAGCTTCAGGATCCCGGGAGACCAGATCTGCATGACTTAGACAAAGCCCATGTCTCAAGGGCATGATCCCCACGACTGCCATAATCCCGAGCCTTCCGGCTCCATCGTGCTTCACAGGTAAACGTGGGTAACTCCTGCACCCACGATCCAGATCGTGGCCACTACCCTGGAAATGCGGAGTGACTCTCTCACTCCAAGGCCTATAAATACCTGACCACAGGCATTTGTAGAGGTATGTTCATCTAAAATCCCAAAGCACTATACACATTTTTTCTAAAAGCCCATTCTATTTCTAAGTCTGACTTAAGCATCGGAGTGGCCCCGCCGGAAAACCTTCCGGTGCCCCACTAACGTGCTTTCATTCTTTTTCCTTGTGTGCAGATCATCCCGATCCAGGAGGGACAAACCACATTTTACACCTACTAGCTCGGTCATCACGTCAGGCCCACTTCACTATCCTGACAACCCGGGCCTCGATTTGATAAACCATTATCAGGTATTATTTTAACATATTGTACGGAATATTTTTTTTAATAAAATAATGATATTGTCGTTTCATTTTCACCCCTTTAATGTATTAATTAATTAATTCTCGTTGCTAATTGAAGAGTAAGAATATTTCGCATATTTCAGTGGGGTAGCATAGACTGAACGGGCAATGCTGTTTGGGTAGGGTAGCATAGATTGAACGGATTTTGGATTATGTTTTTAAATGACTGTTAAATCTTTTTCAATGATTTTTTATTATAGTTTTGTTTTTGCGTTTAGATCAGCAGGTCAAATTACTCATGTCTCGATGATTATGGAAGCTGTTTTTATGACTGATGGAAGGATGAGGTTCTACTTTGATTTCTAGTGTAATCATCCCATTCCCGGATATGTTATTTAAACAAAAAATTCTCGTTGGCTCATATTTTGCATTACCCACCCGTTCATGATTGGGTTAACCCAACCCTATCCGAAATGTGCACCACAAAGAAATGACAATTGTATAATAATAAGATGACAAATAAATATAAATAACATATAATTAAAAAAATTTGCCAAACTTACACGTAGTCTTTTTGACATTGGAGACGTGTCGGGTTTCTTGGGGACCTAACTCTCTTTTATATATATTAGATTAGATTAGATTAGATATTAGGATTATATGAGAATCATATTTGTGATTCATCAAGTAAGGGAATCTTTGAAATCAATAAAAAAAAATTAATGGTTAGATTTTGGTTTAAAAAAATTATTTTTGTGTGTTTTTTAAATTTAGATTATGTGTTAGCTTATAATTAATTTAATTGAAATTCAAAAGTGATTCTAATAAGAAGGTCATTGCTAAAATCATTCTAAGCAATTATTTATCAAACACTACTCAACTTTGATTTTTAAATTTTCACCTTTGTTTCAAAAAACGACCAACTTTTAATTTTTCTTAACTTTTTTGTAATATATAAATTAATAACTTCTACAAAATCACAATCTATTGTAAATACTCACTAAATAATACTTCCTATTTTAATTTTAAAAATTTAAAGGGGCCTCCGCTTTTGTAATTGCAAATTTTTGAAAAGATGGCCGATGAAAGAAATTTGTATGGAGGCAAGGTGTAAATGTATTATTGCGACGTCGATTTTATTTATTTTTTTAATCAGAAAACCTTCATAATTTATATTTGTATTATTCTAAAAGAAAAAGATTTGGGGCCTAATTGCACGAATCTGTGGAAAAAAGAAAAAGAGTTGGCCCAAATATATTTACATTTACTTTACAATATAAAAAAAAAAAGAAAAAAGTTAAAACTTCCAATAAAGTGAGGCCAATTGCCCGAAAAACAGTTCCACGCCACCATATTTCACTCTCCCATTGTTTCACTCTCCTTGCGAATATTCCAATTTCGTCACCTTTCTTCCTAGCTCGCTGTTCTTCCACCCCCGACACCGCTGCCGCGGCAATTTCTCAGGTACATCGGAACACCCTTTTCCTCTGTCTACGGACACTGACGTATATTTTTATTTGTTGAGCGACGGTGGGTGAGGTTTGGGTCTGTGTGCCCGCATGTGGGATCGAATCGTTAGATCTCTTTAGCGAGATATTCTGCCTCTTTTCTTTAAAAAATGGAATTTTGTGTTATGGATTTTGCTCTATGAACCGATGATAAGACGGGCTTGTTTTGAATGTGATTATCTTAAGGTTTGTACATGTGATATTCTTTTTCCCCTCGGTGGGTGGATTGTGTTGTTTTGATTTGCTAAAAGTTCAAATCTTGTCTTTGCCAATATCTTGTTTACAAGAAAGGTGTGGTTTTTTTATTTCATTTATAATGATATATATTTTGCTCTCTCTTGATGAATAAATTTGTTGGATTTCAATTTTTTTATGGAATTTGAACGAAGTAATTTGGAATTTGCTTTTGAGTCTTAGTACTATTCCATTTATTCTACTGGACGTCGTGTAACAGGGGAAAATTTTTGATTTGGTGGTAGAGGTGTACGTTTTACTTGATCTGAAATTGATCTTCCTAGAGCCTAGTCTCAGTAGTTTGCCTCAAATAGTTTCACGTTTTTTAAATATATAGCTTGATGTATTTGCAAACTTATATCACATCTGTTGAGAGCATGCAAAATAGATGTACGTGATGCAGTGAAGGTGGAATTTTTTTTATCTTTTTATATCTT
Source organism: Henckelia pumila (assembly GCF_033568475.1). Classification (NCBI taxonomy): domain Eukaryota; kingdom Viridiplantae; phylum Streptophyta; class Magnoliopsida; order Lamiales; family Gesneriaceae; genus Henckelia; species Henckelia pumila. The sequence goes on from NC_133121.1 coordinate 109,066,242, forward strand.
GCATCAGTTATCAGAGTGTTATATGTGATGGATCGGGGCGGTTAGATCAAGTGATGTGTTCTGATTGTGAATTACAATGCAGTTTTTCTGATCACCATATTAGCATTTTGTACTGTTAAATCTTCTACAATAGTGCGGATTCTCTTATTCTTTACGACTAAATGTTTTGCGATCTTCATTTTTCTATTTGCTTCATTAGTTATTAGTTATAGTTATATTGTTGAATCATGTGATTTGTCTGTGACCACCCTGTTATTTTTGGAGTCTTGTCTATTTTCACAAATTGTTTGAATGGAGAAGAGATTGTAAAAGTTAAGTCCTATTTCATAAATTTAGCATAAACTTATCAAGTAAGTTCCTGTGTCTCAGTTCATTGTCGTAAATGTATAGAATGTGTAATTTGTATGCCTTTTAACTATATTATTGTTAAGAAGGAGGAAATGTTGTTTAAAAATGAGTGGTGATGAAATTATTATTTTATTACTTTATCCCCTCATAGTTCCCTATTTATTTACTTGAACCTAACCTTAGGACAAGCATGGACAGGCTTTCTGGTGCTGCACGCCTCTTGATTGTCTCGGATCTCGACCATACGATGGTAAGTTTTTGCTTTTGCTATCCAGTTTTATGCGGATTGAACTAATGAGAGACTGTAAACTTCAGGTTGACCATCATGATCCTGAGAATCTCTCTCTTCTTAGATTCAATGCCTTGTGGGAATCCAAGTATCGTCAAAATTCCTTGTTGGTATTTTCAACTGGGAGGTCACCCACACTATACAAGGAGCTAAGGAAAGAGAAGCCGATGCTAACTCCTGATATCACAATATTGTCTGTTGGAACAGAAATAACATATGGAAACTCTATGGTACCAGATGAAGGCTGGGTTGAATTCTTAAATCATAAATGGGACAGAAACATAGTATCTGAAGAAACTAAAAAAATTTCTGAACTTAAACTTCAGGTATTGACATAGATACATTGTACATATTTATATAATTATATGAATTGAATATACCATATTGTTTGTAATTGCATGGATTCTATACGGTCTATCTGAAATATTTTGTGTCCGTGCAGTCAGAAACAGAGCAACGGCTACACAAAGTAAGCTTTTATGTTCATCAGGACAAGGCTCAGGAGATTATGAATGCTCTTTCAACGCGCTTGAAAGAACGTGGGGTATGATAATTATTTCCCAATTATGTGTTGCCATGCCAAGTTCAACTATATTGTTATATTTATGCAAAATCTTGTTATTGTATGCCACTGGAGATGAAATAGAAGTGATGTATAGTCAGCATTATTTGTTTTGGCTTAGTCCCTTACCTCTCGGCTCTTTGATTTCCAGTTGGATGTCAAAATAATTTACAGCGGGGGAATAGACCTCGACATATTGCCACAAGGTGCTGGCAAAGGGCAGGCACTTGCTTATCTGCTTCAAAAATTCAAGGCTGAGGGAAAAATGCCTGACAATACACTTGCTTGTGGCGACTCTGGAAATGATGCTGAACTCTTTAGCATTCCAGACGTACATGGTGTCATGGTCAGTGTTTCACAAAATATCTGCTACAATTTGCTTCCCCATGATGGAATCTCAAGATGATGGCAATTAGTTCCTGAAAGCTATTTTTTTTAACTTTTACAGGTCAGTAATGCACAGGAAGAATTATTGCAGTGGCATGCTGCCAATGAAAAGGGTAATCCTAAAATTATACATGCAACGGAGAGATGTGCAGCTGGTATTATACAAGCTATTGGTCATTTTAACCTTGGTCCAAGTACATCTCCTAGAGATGTTACAGATCTGTCCGACTCTAAGATGGAGAACTTTGATCCTGCTTATGAAGTTGTGAAATTTTACATGTTTTATGAGAGATGGAGACGTGCTGAAGTTCAAAGTTCGGAGCTGTATTTGGCAAATCTGAAAGCAGTTTGTGTATGTTGTTTCTATGTAACTCTTATCTTTATGCACACATTGCATGCATGCTTTGGGGTTGCTGTTAATCTGTTCTCAGTGTGAAGAATCTGAAGATCAAAATTTTCTAGATTCTCTGCTGCATGAAGTCTGGGAGCGTGATAATTATATTTATTTGTGTAGGTTCTTTTGCTATTCACTCTGTTGATGAGCTTTTTATTCATTATCATTTAAATGTTGACAACTGCTATACGTTTGACGTTTGAGACCTGAACTGACTTTGGTTCTTATTCTTGGCCAGAATAAGCTCGGGATAGATAAGCATGTCAAAGATATTTGTTATCTTTGTTAAGTGAACCTGATGTTGTTGGTTTGTTATATCAAGCCGGAACCACCTGTTAAAGTGGACAAGTCACGACACATTTTCATTTTATATTCTATAACCCAAGACATGCCAATTTGTCCATAGATGGTTTGCTTGCAAGTTTCAGTTTGAAAAATTATGCTGTCAAGTGTTTGGCCCAAATGTACATTATCAACTGGAAGGATGCACTCTCTGTACCCAGATCTATGGTTTTTTTATTTTCCTCGGTTTATTTGAATTTGAACTTAAACTCTGCAGCAGCCAGCTCGAACAAAATTGAGAAACACTCCATTAATGTGTTTATAATCTGCTTCACCTCATAAATATGACGGTTTCATTGTCTTTTCCTGCATTGACGGTCTGTATTGCTGTCCTACTAACAAAAAAGGTGTTGGAGCTTATTTCTGTAAATTTCCTGGTAAGTGTAGCTATTGAGCTTCACTATCTGCTTTCTTTTGCAGTCACCATCCGGGATTTTTATTCATCCATCTGGCATCGAGCAATCTCTTCATGACTGTGTAAACTTGCTTAAAACATGTTATGGTGACAAACAAGGGACAGAGTTCCGGGTTTGGGTGGATCAAGTTTTACCCTTACAGATTGGTTCAGACTCATGGCTAGTGAAATTCAAGAAATGGGAGAAACTTGGTAAGTCCCGATTTCCCTACTTGCTGGCATTTTACTTGAGCATCCTCCGAAGAAGTTTAGTAGTAGAATCTGATTCATCTCATGCCTTTCTCGATTTGACTGAGCATATGAGCTGGTTGCATTGTGCAGGCGATGAGCGAAAATGCTGTCTCACCACTGTTTTGTTAAGCTCTAAGGTACAAGATTCTGAATTACATTTTGTGCTGAATCGGATCCATTTCTTTGCGCTAATCCTTTTACATGCGCGATTGTTTTACGCATAGGATACAAGTGTTCCACGAGGGCTTACTTGGACGCATGTCCACCAGACATGGTTTGATGGGGAAGGGCGAAAAGGTCATCCGGACTGGCTATTCTAGGCTGCATTTTAGGATTAGTGCTATTACTTTCTCCAAGTATTAATAATTCACAGATGCCATTCAACCTCAGAAACATGATGGCTTCTATTTTTACTTGTACTGTTAATAATTCACATATGCCAGTCAATTTCTCCACATTCATGTGAGAGGACTTAGAAAAAATGCCAATAAATTATATAACGATTTCAGTTTACTAAATTTGTGTTTATATAAAATATAGTGGGAATAAAAAAACTCTGAGTCACAAGTCACTTCATTTTTAGCAGCTTTTGTAATGGTTATGATACCGTGTTAATTTGTTTACGTTTGATAGGCTTGGAATATTATAGTAGAAGACCAATGAGTTCGACCAAAAGTTGTGAGATGATTTTGAACATCAATACTTCCATAAATTTTGCATGAATTCAGGGATTGATACGTGAACCGCATATACATGCATGGCCGCGAATAACTAATATCTGTCAAATTCTCACTGTACAAAAGTGGCAATGCGATTGCATGCATGAAGAAAATTTTTTAAGATGATTTACTTGGCTTAATAATAATAAGATGGAGTTATTAATTCAAGGATAAATTATTTTAAAATCTCTATTCTCAAATATTTCTCTCTCTTAACTCTCTAAACTCATTTTTCTTTCTTTCCACTCCTTAGTGGTCCCAATTTGATTTAATTATATAATTAGTAATTAATCATTTGTACGTGACATTGTTTTACCTATCGAATCAATTCAGGCCATGAATGACTATCGGTTACGCAAGGTTTTCAGCCCATATACTCTGGATTAAGGTCCAACATGCTTCCGTATAATGAATTAAACTTAAATATTTTTTTTGACCATAATGTCGTCGGAAGATACCTGCCGAGTTTTATGAAGTTCTCCTCATACTCCAACCATGCAGTCACAACACATGGTTTCCGCGCAAGCTTCTTCAACGACACCAGCGCAACTTTAATTCGTTTTCTACCTTAAGGCGTAGGATATATAAGACTCTATCCTCCTCACATGCCTGCATTATTTTTGTTGGAGCATCTTTTGCTTTTGTTGTGGTCTCTTGGGAAAACACGTCTTTGGTGGTCCCTGACCAACTTTTTTTGTCTTGGAAAATTTTTTTCGATCCGCCGGGGTCTGAATAATTTTCAAATTCAGGCTCCTTTTGGTTTGGACACTTCAGGTAGATAACCTCTGACCATCTTCCCATATGAGTTATGTTGCAAAATTTCCGGCGCGTTTCTTTACTTCCTGGTAGTTTGCTGTTCCACAAAAGGTTCTCCTTCTTTTCGAAGAGTTCTTCCACAAATCCCGTAGTTTTTCCTGTCATTGTATTTAACGGGAAAGATCCATTGTTAGCTTGATAAATCTTTGATTATTTGAATCAGGCCTCCTAAGTTTGATGAAATATAAGGCCTCGTGTGATCATTTCCCTGTTGGTTCTGGAGCTGTACTGAGAAATATAATTCTAAGACATCTCATCTGGATAAATGATCGTTATTTGCCCATGTTTTTTGAAATGCTTCATGAATCCACTTTGATAATTGTTAAATTTCCGGAAAGTTTGGTGATGTTGTAGAAACCGAGCCCAGAGCTCCAAATTCATACTATAGCTTTACATCCTTAGAATTAACATTATTTTTTTAGCCAAATCCTTGGGTATTTTCCAACAATGTCAACCCTACAAGTATTCAGGTTGATTTATCTTCTTGTATTCAACCTATTTTTGTTGATATACCTGAAATGGAGAAATATCAGCCTGATTAGTATCAATCTTAGATTTGTCTTTGTCAATGTTAGGTATAAGATTGATCTCTTACTCTTTTACCTCAGAGACGGAGGGTTGATTTGATGATTCTTGGTCATCAATTGTTTCTTGATCCAATCCATCAAAAGTTGATGATGAATTAGCACTTGTATCCTGGGTATTAGAATCCCCAATGGCTTAATGTTCTACAACCAATAGTTGACTTTTTGTTCTTGTAAAACAGTGGTTTTAATATTTCTTATTTTTGAGAAACCAGTTGTTTCTCGATGACTCGAAAAATCGGCCCTTGTATTTGTGGAGACCCCGGGTTCGATCAATAACACGAGAAACAACGACAAAATCGGGAATTTTTTTGTTTTTTTATATATAGGGTCGACCCAGCAGCGCAGGGGCGGCGCGGCCCCGCCCCTCGGGCGGGGCAATTGCGCTGCTCCGGCGCCAAGCCTTTTTTTTTTTATAAAAAATTTGCTCAAAATGCTCAAAACTCGGAATGGCTCAAATCTCGAGGTACGACACACCCTACATGTTAGAGTAGGTGCCCATAAGGCCAACTGTTGGCAGGACATTATTGACTCTATGTACAAACAATCTTTATTTAATACAATTTATCTTCTATATATGGCAATCTTTATCTCCATACCCATGTAAACTGCATTGATAAAGACCTTGAATATACTATAGTGCATGAAAGATGAGATATCATTGGATGATAGTCATGAAACACATCTTTATTCTACTGTATATTCTAAACATAGTTCATAGTCGATTAAGCCGCCCAAAAGAAGGATAAGGGTCGCTTGAGATTGAGACTATCATCTGTGATGTGGAGTACCATGTTTCATTGGTAATGGACATAGGATGTCAGAAGCATACAGGTGGTGACACATAGGATGTGTTCATTGAACAACCCTCGTAGGACTTTCCAAGTGGTTATCAGTTTTCGAGTAGATGAAGTCCTGATTATGGTTGTACACCATTAGTTCTTATGACCCGGGACAATACTAGGTTATGTGTACTAATACTGCACTTTGATCAGTTTACTGGCTCCAGGAGAGCACCACAGTGGCATGGTTGGGTGTAGCTATGACATACATTGGAGTCAGTGGTTGTAGTCGGAGATTCACCACACATTTATGAAATGTGGATATCCTATATGATCTGAGGAAATGATAGTGTATTCAGTCTCTGGCCAGAGCATGATATATGTTTTAGGGAAATGGTTTTTCTAGTTGCATATACGATATCACTATGCATTATCCAAGAAGATATAATATAGTTATCGAATCATAGGTAATTCTCGATATACCAATAGTTGTCGATTCGATCGGGATATATGAGATGAAGGGACTGTACTGTACGTTAACCATAATCGAATGGTTCTTGTAGGCACTATCAGTGATACCTAGGGAATCATGGGGCGGTGCTACTTGATGCTCTTACCATGATTCGATGGGTTAAATCATAAATGAGTTCTGACATTTTATTATCAAGGAGTTGATACATAAAATGGGGCTAATAAGGGTAAGCCCACATAAAGGAAAATCTTCTGAATCACAAAGAGTTGTGAACCCATGGCTAGCTGTATCCCTGAACCATTGAGGGTCGCACAAGTACTGGTCTCCCTGTTCCCGTTGAGATAATAAAGTCAAAGAGTTGAATTTATGATAAACAAATTTGACTGGATCGATAGATAAACTTATAAATAATTTATAAGAGCTTATAGAAATGTTGAGAGCAAAGTAATGGGTGCATGATTTATAAACTTATAAGAGTATAAGTACATCATGAAAAAATAATTAAAATGTTTAATTAATTTTTTCCGAGTTGGACTTGGATTTAAGGACACATACAATATATATAAATGCATATATATATAGATATATATATATATATATATACACGATATATATATATATGGATATATATAATATATATTTATGAATGTGAGACCTTATGTTTATAATAATAATATATATATATTATATGTATATATCATATTGTTATAATTTTTTTTAAAGAAAATTTATTGGGTGTCGGCCAACTAATGTGGGACCTTATGTTTATAATAATATATATATTTATATATATATCATATTGTTATAATTTTTTTTTAAAAAAAATTGATTGTGTGTGGCCAACTTGGCCGACACTCAATTTACATTGCATTAGATGCAATATGGGTATGATTGCATAAGATACAATAATAGAGAGATGCAGAGCATCAAATGCTCTTGAATGCGAAGGAAATTTTTTCTCTTTGCTCGAAGCTCTCTTCCTTTCAGTCTTCTCATTTGTTAGTTTTTCTCAACGAAAAAAAAATTTCTTCTCCTTCTCAAGTGCGTTTTAGAAGAGGAACATGAAATCTAGTCGTGAACCTGATTTGAAGAAAGGAGAAAAATCCAGTTGATTATTCGTAGAGATATACAACAAGAGCTATTTTCGATTTTTCGAAATAGTTGGAGTCCAGTGAATTTGTTCATCGAATGTATAACTGCATAAACTCCCTAAGAATAATTTATTAACCAAACGAGTGTCCAAAATTATTTTGAACGTCAAAATAAAAATTTTAAACTTCCGCTATGTCTTGGGCACGAGAGATCCAGTATCCCAACACTACAATCACAATGTGTGCAAAATATCATGAAATGAGATACAATTATGCCACATGCTCAAAATACAAATGTTCAACAATAAAATATGACATCTCTATACAAGTTCGAATACGACTCGGTTGCTAAACCCGGAGCACCACTCTACTCTCAATTCCAAGCTCTCGAGGTCCTCTAAAACTCGACCCTGAACCACCCGTTGCAACGTACATACACAAACAAAGCAACAACTAGAAAAACCGGTAAATATAAAACTTAGTATGAATGACAGCAAATAATAAACATATCATGCATTTCAAAACAATGATATCAATTCATTTTAAAATCTCAATTGAATGATGCTCATGAAATGCATGCTCAATAATATGAGGGTTATCAAATCTTTGGCTCAAATCTGAGGCTCTGCTATAAGGATCCCGAAGGAAAAAGAAAACGCAACATCACCACCTACCCAACCGCTTGGGGTGGCTATTGAGTTTCTCAATCCCGAGACTTTGGCACTACTATATTGAGTGTGCTAACTATAGGAGTTGGTCTGCAACCTACGTCACACAAATATAGACCCAAAACGTTCGCTGCTATCAAGGTAAATCTGCCATCAAATCTCAAAGAATCGGGCTCAATATGAATGAGATGATGCAATTCAATCAACAAAAGCTCATGCTCTGAATGATTATCTCGATCTAGATATCATATCATTCGATTCATTTAAAAATAGCATGAATGCAAATATCGACAATCATTGAGTAAAATCAATGCATATTCTTCATGCTATAACATAAAAACTCGTGAATCAAAGCATATAAACAAATAAGCACATAAGCATGTAATGTGTATGGTTTGTGGGCTAGAGAAATCATCCGTCTCGAGGATTCAATCTCAACTATGCAATGTCTGCTCATACCTCGATATTTTCGAATTCTGGAAAGCTCAACTCCTGAAAAATACGATTTCAATAATTTATAACGAGTCCATTCGATCAAACTCGGAATTCTAATTTCGAATATCATTAACTCTGCTAAAACCAAACCGAAGACATAACGGTTAAAAATCGGACATCTCCAAAAATTCTCATCATCAATAATATATCTATATCAACACAATTCAACACAATTCCAACATCAATTTTCAAAATCATTCTTCCCAATTTTTGGAACTTTTTGAAAATGCTTCCAAAAATCATAAACATACTCAAACGATGGTATTTTCTCAATCCGTCTTAGATGTACCATCTCTATTAATTCAAGAACATATTTATACATTCAAATCTCGAATCTAACATAACCCAAAATTTGGACTTGATAGAATCTTACCAAACTTACGTATAATGTAGTCATCGACACCGAGATTCCAAATATGTGATTAGATCGAAAATCTAACGGTCAGATGAAGTCGGATCGGAGCTTGAAAACAAGGAAATGGCTATGGCTTCTTGCTTCTCTCCTCCCGGTAGTGATGAAAATGGATGTACAATACATACATGCATATAATATGTATAAATCATTGTCCAAAAAGTAGTCACTTTCAGAATTTGCGTTTAGTCCCTGGTCAAACTTTCAAACTTCAATTCAGTCCCTTAATTTCTGAAATTAGGAAAATAAATCCAAAATTCCGTGATTTCTTGAATTAAATATTTTCTGGGCATTACAATTCCTCCCCTCTAAGAAAATATTTCGTCCTCGAAATCAAATCTGATATCAATACTGACGAAGACTAAAAGACTGAATTAAGTACTGAAAAGAATCTGACCTCAAACAAACAACTCTGGATATTTCTGTCTCATATCCTGCTCCAACTTCCAAGTTGCTTCTTCAACACCATGTCTACTCCACTGTACTTTAACTAACTGAATCGACTTGTTTCTGAGATGCTTATCTTTTCTGTCTAGAATCTGAATCGGTCGCTCAAAGTCTCATCCAGTTCTGCCTCATCTGACTAGAGTACATGGGAAGGATATGGATGATACTTTCTCAACATAAACACGTGAAAAACATCATGAATACCTGATAGAGATGGGGGAAGAGCTAATCTGTAAGCTAGATCACCAACTTTGTCTAGAATTTCATACGACCCAATATACCTCGATGAAAACTTACCCCTTTTTCCAAATCTCACTGTACACCTGAAAGGAGATATCTTCAAGAATACACGGTCACCTTTCTTAAAACTCAAGGGTCTGCATTTAACATTAGCATATTTGGCATGTATGTCTTGCGCTGTTCTCATTCTAGACTGAATCAATTTAACCTTATCTACCATTTCTCTGATCATTTCTGGCCCAATCATTGGCGCCTCTGAAACATCATCCCAAAACAAAGGAGATCTGTATTTTCTACCATACAACGCTTCAAGGAGCCATCTCAATGCTCGCCTGATAGCTGTTATTGTAGAAAAACTCGACAAGTAGCAAAGAATCTTGCCAGCTGGTACCAAAATCTAGTACCACAACTCTCAACATTTCCTCTAAAGCTGGATAGTCCGCTCTGACTGTCCGTCAATCTGAGGATGATAAGTTGTACTCAAATGCAAACGAGTACCAAGAGCCTATTGCAAACTGTGCCAAAAGTGAGAAGTAAATCTAGGGTCTCGATCTGAAACGATTGATTTAGGCACGCCGTGCAATCGCACAACATCTCTGACATAAATACTGGTCATCTGATCATGTCTATATGTCATCTGATATAGGATAAAGCAAGAAGATTTCGTCAACCTGTCAACTACAACCCAGATTGCATCGCACCCTCTCGATGATCTTGGTAGTTTTGTGACCAAATCCATGATAATGTGATCCCATTTCCATTATAGAACTGCTAAACTGTGCAATAGACCACCCGATCGCTTTCTTTCTGCTTTCACTTGCTGACAGTTTAGGCATTTAGACACAAATATTGTCACATCTGCTTTCATTCTCTTCCACCAGAACTGATTCCTCAAATCATTGTACATTTTTCTGCCACCTGGATGGATACTGAATTTACTGCAATGTGTCTCTCGCAAAATCTATTGTCTCAAATTTGAAACATCTGGCACAACAATACGCTTATTCACAAATAAAACTCCATCCTCACTAACCTGATACTCTGACTGATGTCCATATCTGGATTTCTCTACCGAACTCTGAATATTTTTGTGCTTCTTTAATTCTTACAAATAATTCTGGTTCATCTTGGATCGCAAAAATTCTGATCGACTGAACATCTGTTTCAAAATTCAAACCAGAAACATAACAATCCTCTATCAATTTAGACATACCCATCATAGACAAAGATAATGCACATACTTTTCTATTCAGGGCATCGAAAAATGCATTAGACTTCCATTGATAATATTTAATCTCACATTCATAATCTTTCAACAAGTCTAACCAATGCCTCTGTCTCATGTTCAACTCAGCCTGAGAAAACAGATAGTTCAAGCTCCTATGATCAGAATATATCTCAAAGGTCTCACCGTACAAATAGTGACGCCAAATCTTCAAAGCAAAGGCAATGGCTGTCAACTCAAGATCATGTACGAGATATCGGGTCTCATGTGGCTTCAACTGTCTCGAAGCATAAGCTATCACATGACCTCTCTGCATCAACACGCAACCCAAACCTCTATGAGATGCATCAGAATAAACTATAAAACCACCCGTTGTTGTATATTTTTCGCTCGCAAGTGCACGATTGTCAAGTTTTAATATAGAGTAAGTAGAGTGTCATTCCCATAAGGAGTATGCTTGAAAATTATATCAGTCATTGTAATTAAAATAGGATAAACTTTATTTAGATAATTAAATAGAGAATTTTTCTTTCAAATTTAAATAATTAATAAACTAGCAAGACAATCACACAATTTAGAGGATTATCAATGAGAGAAAAATGTCTAGAGGATTTGATTTCACTTGGTTTCAACAACGAGTACTTCTTAATAATTTATGTTCATGAATTCCTTCCATTTAATAGCCAATAACACTTAATTTTTTTTATTTCCCTCTCCCAAGAAACAAATAAAATGTATCAATTAAGATTCGATTCCAATATCCTTATTAAAAATCTAAGCTCAATGATATGTGATAAACTATGTTCTTCAAAAAGCTCTGTTAAATTTATACACTCTCCCGAGCTATATAATAATTAACAATGTATTTTCTAATAATCCTATTCAACATCCTCTCTCCCGAGCGACGATTTCAAATAAATATAACAATTCAATTTATGGCCAGTAAATTGAAAGACGAACAATTCTAGAAAACATAATTAAATTAATTGAATTCAATCACATAAAATCAAAAAGTCGTAGAAGTAGTCCACACCAAGCTACATCATCTTCTAGACTTAGAAAATTAGTTCATACTCAAAATAGCGCAAAAACAAATCATGTTTTTGAAACTAAACATCAATTTAGAAATTTATGAAGATAAAAGATAGAAGAACACATCCGAAAGATGTTGCTCTGTCCCCCGGTTGCGTTTTCTTTTTCGTCTTTGTTTGTTGTTGTTCTTCTTCTTCAGTTGCTATGCTTCAGATTTTTGCTCTTCTTCCGCCCTTGATCTCTCTCTCTTTTGTGCTTGTGATCTCATTTATGTGGTTGCCTCCCTTCATGTGCTCTTAAAAGTCCCTTTTATATGTTCTCTAAAGCCCGACAGTCGAAATCCCAAAGATTGAGTGTTTCAATTTCCAAACTTTTGATTTTTCCCAAAAATAATAGCAGCGCAATTGATCTTCAATTCTAGCGCTTCAAAACACTCTTTTTTTCTTCCAGACTCAGCGCTACTGCGCTTAGAGTATAGCACCCCTGCGCTTGTGCTTCGCATCTCCAACATTTTCACCAAGCGCTATTGCGCTTCAGCACAACACTATTGCGCTTAACCAATTCCCCATTGCGCTATTGCGCTTAGACTCAAGTGATATTGCGCTTACTATGCTTCCTCTGCTTCTGCTGTGTTTTTTTTTCTCTTCTGTTTTCTTCTTTTCTTCTCTTTTTTCACCAACTCATGTATTTCCATACATCTAACAAAAAAAACAACACCACCACATAATTCTGATCGATACATCACAAAATTCTCATTAAATCATATGAAATACAAGTGCATAAAATACACTTATCAAATTCCCCTGAACTTAGTATTTTCTAGTCCCGAGCAAAAATAGACAGGCCAGCTATGCCAACACCAAGTGCAGACCTCTGTATTTTGAGACAGGGGAATATGTTTTTTTACGAGTTTTACCTTTTCGAAAGGTGATGAGATTTGGTCTCAAAGGAAAATTAGCTCTGAGATTCATTGGTCCGTTCGAGATCTTGGAGAAGGTCGGAGATGTGGCTTATTGTTTGGTGTTACCACCCTATATTTCCAGTATTAATAACGTGTTTCACGTGTCGCTACTTCGGCAGTACGTTGTAGATGAGTCACACATTCAGCATTTGACAAAAGTTCAGCTAGAGCCTGACTTATCATACGTGGAAAGACCGCACAGAATTCATGACAGGAAGGACAAGGTACTTCGGAATAAGCGCATTCCTCTAGTCATGGTTCAGTGGCAGCGTCGAGGCACTGAGGAGGCGACTTGAGAACTTGAGAGTCGTATGCGTTCCGAACATCCGGAGTTGTTCTGATTTTCACTATAATTGTTTCAGCAGTTCTCTTGTAATGTAAAACTGCAGTATTGTAATATCAGTTATATCAATAATATTTTGTTTTGTATCCTAACTCTAATTTCGAGGACGAAATTTCTTAAGTGGGGAAGAATGTAGTAGCTCGTATCCAAATACAGTTCATCATGTGTTTAATTATTCTTAAACTACTAAAACATGATTAAGGGATCTTTGAATGAATCTAAGGAGTTGAAAAATAGATTCAAGACAACCGAAAATTGTCCAGTAGAGCCTTGAGCTTTGGGTAGATCGGAAGTCCCGAACAAGGTTCGGAAGCTCCGAAGCGATCAGACGCTCCGAACTCAGATCGGAAGCTCCGATCGTCACCAGGGCCAGCTGTCGGAAATTAATGAGTCAGCAATGACTTCAGGGAGATCGAAAGCTCCAAAATGAGATCGAAAGTTCCGATCGGACTGCCGGAAACTAGCCATTGATTGACACGTGGTTGGAGGAGGACGACCGGAAGCAAGGGATTGGATGCTCCGATCGCTGTCTATAAATAGAGATACCGATCTCATTTCCATTTGCACCTTTCAAACTTTCCTTTCTCCTTTATAGCTAGTCTTTTAGGGCTTTTGGGGGGTTTCTAGGCGTCCTATTGAAGGATCGGGTATAGCAAAACACTACGGGAGCAGTAGCGAATCAATGCCTAAGTTTTGAGACAGTCGTCATGTAGTAACCCAGATTCTGTATTAAGATAATAATATGATAATCATGATTAAGATTTGGTAATTAATCAATTCAAGGGATGGAACGAACTTCAGAAGTAAGAATTGGACATCATAAGTTTGGACGGGAATGGACGGTCCAAACTCAGATCGGACGGTCTGAACCACGTGTATCGTGGGCTCCGAAGTGGTTTGTTTATGTTAGGAGGCAAGGCACGTTTGGACGATCCAAACCAGGATCGGACGATCCGAACTCCAGCGGCCAGCAATGCTAGATGACTAATGATGGTTTTTGACAAGTGTTGCGCATGCACGAGATCGGACGATCCGATCCCAGTTCGGACGGTCCGATATTGGCGTGTCACACATGCATGCAAGGAGCCAGTTCGGAGGCTCCGAACCCCAGTTTGGAGGATCCGAACTCTGGCAAGTTTTGCCTATAAATAGGGTCATTCGGGTGAGATTTTAAGTACGATTTCAACGAATTCCTTCTTCAGTCTATAGTAAGAGATATACAGAGGGCTCTATCGGTAATATTGAAGTTCTGAAATAACAAAGGCGTTGTTATAGTCATTCAGGACTAGCGACTCCAAAGAGCTAACTACAGACGGAGGTATGGTCCGAGAATCTATTTAAGTTTTGGGAGTATTTATTAGCTTAGTTAAGGCTTATAGAACTTGTGTAGTGATACGGGGAATTTTGAATATAGGCTTGGAACCTAGGATCCTACTAGACTCGAACTAGCCTAGAGGTACGCACACATCGACTGAGATGGCCAGCGAGTATACATGTTTATATGTTGCGTTTCTGTGGAATTATTATATGGCATGATGTATGGTTTACTGCTTTCCATATTCATATATCATGTGCATATACATGCTGAGCCTATTTCTTTGTTATACGTGTATATAGTCTATCACTAGGAGTACCGCGACGGCGGGGACATGTATGTCTAACTACTCTAGTGTACTAGACGAGTGTGGTTGTACCCATAGGTTTGATCCGAGCGGTCACGGCACTCATTGGCGCCGGTTATTAGCATGACTTTCAGATTACTTATTACCTATCATCACGGTTTGCATGCATCATATACATATGTTTACTCATGTTTATGTACTGGGCGTTAGCGCTCACGTCCTCGTACTGTTATCTTGGACACCCCATTCCACGGGGCAGGTCGCAGGATGGACGGAGCTGGGAGTTCGAGGCAGGACTAGGGAGAGCCAGAGCTTTCAGGGGTGTTATTATACAACAGGATTTGTTTAGCTGTATAATGTTTTAGACTTGTTTATTTAAATCTTTCGATATGGTTATATCATTACTGAGTTAGTTAAGTAAGTCTGGACTTGTTGAACTAAGCTTTGATGTGTAAATTATGGATTGATATGTAAATTATGGGTTATGTTTTCACGCGTTTTACTCTGCCAGTTAGTAGGTGATTCAATGCAGAGTCACTACATTTGTGGTATCAGAGCATGATTAATCATTTTGGTAAATTAGACTCTTTGGGATTAGTACTTGGTTTTTAGACTAATCATGAGTAAGTATTGTGCATTTGGAATTTAAATGTGCGAATCTTTTTCAGATTATGGCTGAGAGAGATAACGAGAGCCATGGTAGTGTTGGCCAGTCAAGAGGTCATCATCATCGTCATCATCGCCATGAGGATAAACGTAACTACACTATCAACAAATTTCTGCAAGTAGTACCGAAACCCTTGATGGGAGGTGAGAATCCTGAAGAAGCCAGGAATTCGATGGCTAGGGTCGATAATGCTTTTCGAGCTTTCGGGTGTACTGAGGAGCAGAAACTGGAGATTCTTGGATTTGTTCTCGATAGACGAGCACGCTTGTGGTGGGAGGCCAAGGCTGCTCAGGCACGTACTAAGAGAGGACGTGTGACATGGGAGGATTTCTGTCTGCAATTTCAGAAACTTTATTTTCCTCCAGCTGTTCGTCAGGCACGATCTATGGAGTTGCTTACGCTGAGACAGGGATCTATGACGATTCATGAATATCAGCAGCGATTCATTGATCTGTTACCCTACAGTCCTCATATCAATGAGAGTGATGCGTCCAAGTATGATATATTTCTGTAGGGCCTCAATCAGGATATCTATTCACAGGTGGTTGTCTGTGACGATCCTACATCTTATGAGACTTTGGTGAATCGGTGCTGTCAAGTGGAGAACAACAATAAGCGGGCACAGCTGATGATGTCTGGACATCCGTGTGGATCTCTTGGGCCTAGAGCTCAATCTGTTGTACCATCAGGTTCTACGACTTCTTCTACTACTTCTTCTTCTTCTGGATCTCGTGGTTCACGAGGTATGTTCCGTTTTGGAAAAAAGAAGAAAGATGATCGATGTACGCACTGTGGCAAAAGCATCCTACGGCATCATGTCGGAAGTCATCTGGTGCTTGTTTTATCTGTGGCGAGCAGGGGCATCTGCGGAGAGATTGTCCTACTCGTGTGGGAGCTGCTAGTGGATCGGGATCTCAGGCAGTTGGATTTAAGGCTTCTATTTATCCACATCAGCCGCCAGCACCACCTAGTTCTTCCAGTTTTTGCTCACAAACTCAGGGGAAGGTATTTGCTCTTTCGCAGGAGCAGGATATGGAGGGAAGCGATCGCATGTTGGTAGGTACCTTTTTGTTATGTGGTATTCCTGCACTTGTTTTAATTGATACTGGAGCATCGCATTCCTTTATTTCTAGCCGTTTTGTTAAGAAACATAGATTGCCTTATGTATCATTAGACCTGAATTTAGTTGTATCTACTCCGTTGGAGCAGGAGATAATAACTAAGCGTCTAGTGATGGGTTGCCTTCTAGAGTTTGAGGGTCATGTGTTGTCTGCTAATCTGATGATTTTAGAGATGGCAGATTTTGATTGTATTTTGGGAATAGATATACTGACTTCGTATCATGCTACTGTGGATTTTTATCAGCGTCTGGTATAGTTTCATCCGGATGAGGGTGATAGCTGGTACTTCTATGGTGAGGGAGCACGACCACCGATGCCACTTGTATCGGCTCTGAAGGCATGTCATGTCTTAGAGTCAGGTGGGAAGGGCTACCTCATATATGCAGTTGATATGTCCATGAGTAGTACATGTATTGATCATTTACCTGTGGTCAGTGAGTTTCTTGATGTATTCCCTGACGAGATTCCTGGTTTTCCTTCGGTGCGAGAGGTTGAATTTGGTATTGACTTAGTACCAGGAACAACGCCTATATCCCGAGCACCTTATCGTCTGGCTCCGTCAGAGATGAGGGAATTGAGATAGCAGTTGCAGGATCTGCTTGACAAGGGATATATTCGTCCGAGTGTTTCTCCGTGGGGAGCACCTGTATTATTTGTCAAGAAGAAGGATGTATCGATGTGATTGTGTATTGACCGCGTTAATCGGTGTGAATAAATTCAACTGGCAAGCGTACCAGGTCAAGTAATAATATAGTGGACAAAGGTCCAAGTGTCGAACCCACAGGGACTGTATAAAAATGATTACCAAAATATATTTATTTCTACTTAATCTAGACTAATTAAAAAGGATGATTTCATATTTTATAAAAATTAATAAAATTGCAATAAAGATCAAATTAATTAAAACGCAGCTGGAAACTTTGGATTAACTTAAATTTGGAAAAGTTCGATCAAGGACTCACGTAGGTACCAGACAATTCATGTAACAAGCAGTAAATCTAAGATATCAGACTTAATCGTAATTCACGGGAATTTTTCTAATTTGTTCGAAGGACTATTTCTAGAACAATCAACCTATTCAAATATTGATGAACTAATCTTTCGTAATTCTAATCAAATTTGAATGCATAAATTGCTGTGAAAATTCAGTAAAAACCTAAACCGCATAATGAAACCGAATTCTATTTCTAGTCAGTTTTACACTATGTTGATTATCGAAGTGATCAAAATCGAGACCTCCTCTGTCGACTTGGAATCGATTAACAAGCAAACAAATAACTGGCCAAGAAATTTGTAAGACAAATATAAATTCGATAATTAATAAATTCAAATCAAGTCTAAAAATCCCAAATAAACAAACGAGTTTTATACATAAATTGTCTGGCCCAATCACCTGGCCTTGATCGAAAAAGAAAAACTACTCACAATTCATAATTCAAAACCAAGTTTTAATCATGAATTGATAAAAGAAAAATAAAAGAAAAGAGAAAAGAATTCTTCTCCCAAGCGTGTAGCCGTCTCTGCCTCCGTCTCCAACTCAGAAAAATTGTGGAACCCTTGTAAAATAATAAAAACTCCTATTTATAGTGTTTGGAAAGCCTTAAAAATTAATTTCCTAGTTGAAATATAATTTTCGGAATTTTCTGGCCCGTCAACACGCGCGCGTGCGCCTTGGAGTCCTCGCGCGCGCGCTTCATTAAAATACAGAGACTCAGGTTTCCTCTCTCGCGCGCGCGAGATAAAAGCTCGCCCGCGCGTTCTTCTCAAAATTCTCTGGAAATTTCTCTTGCGCGCGCGCGAGATAATTCCCTTGCGCGCACGCGCTCTATTCTTGCTGAACATGCCCGATAGCTTCCTCCTCAGCGCGATTGCTCAACTTCTTAGCGCGTTAGCGCCCCTTGAGGCGCTAAACTCCCACCAACAGTGCAACTTTTTCCTGCTCCGAGCGACGATTTTGAAAAATTCATATCTTAAGATCTAGCCGTCGGATTGACCTGAAACTTGGACTGAAGCTTTAAAACATCTTGAACTTTAATCTGACCGGTGAAGATCGGATTTGGATCTCTCAAAAATTAAATATGATTTTTATGTCAAGGCTGCTCTGTTATTCGCTCTTCAAAAATCCAATTTCCTACAAAATTAACCGGGGAAGTGAAATACATACACATGAACTAAAACACATAAAAAACACATAAAAATAATATGAACTCACACAAAATATAAATACAACTAACACAAACTAACGCATACAAAATGAACTTATCAACACCCCCATACTTAACTTTTGCTCGCCCTCGAGCAAGACATGCAAAAACAAAATGCAAACAAAAACATGAGTAAGGATGATTCATAAATGTGCAAAGTCTCCGAGAAGTTCAATCACAAAACCAAAAACACAGACATGCTCTCAACTTTTCATAATACACCTTCGGTTTAACGTGAACGTGTGTGTGTGAAATGTCATTCCAATTTCATGCAACTTAGATCGAATTCCGTCTCAAATCTGCTTAGCAACGTATGACAATTCAGTGCAAGTTTCACTCTTCAAGTGCTCATTCCTTCCAACAACCTCTAGACTAAACTCACCTCCCTTGAGATAATAAATTACACACCTCCGGATTTTGCATCCGGTATTGCTTTAGCCCCAATAATTACCCGCTGACTTAGCTACAACTGGATAGGATATGAAAAATCATTCTATTTTTTCTTTCTAATCCCCTCGTCTATAGCCCGGATGGAACATCAATCCCATTTAATCCGCATACTTAGCCTTAAATTTAATTTTTATTATAGGATTTTAATCCTTTCAAGGCCCGGATGGAATTGTATAAAACTCTTTTTTTTTCTAGGTGCGCCCAAGATCATAAGTGTAAACTAGAGCCTCATCAAAATTCATAGAACACAATCAAGATCCACAAATCACCTATTGCCGTGCAATGGTCAAACAGACAGAAACTTCATCAAATCTTTCGCTACACTCCACTGGTCTAACAAAAGTGCTTATAAATATTCACAGTTCAACCTACAGTTTCTCATGTCAAGTCAAGAGCAAAAATTTTTTTTCAAATTTTTTTTTTTTTCAACATAACTTCATCATCATTGGCTATCATGACTCATCCTACTCATGCAATACAACATAAACACAAAACATAATGAAATGCATGAATACAAACTATATGCAATAGACTATACCAAATGAATGCAAACACCAACACAAACAAAACTAATCTACCCCCCATACTTATCCAAAGCATTGCCCTTAATGCTTAGAACAATAAACAAAATGCAAGACAAACAAAAACACAATGAAAACAACAATAACACTCCCCTGGTTTTCGATGCATCCTCTTCCTTCTTGACAAAATCCTCTGGGACGGTATCAGCAGTCTAGATTATCGGCGAGCACGACCAACTGGCATGGGAAAGAAACAATAACCAAATAAAAACAAAAATAAAAACCAAAAACATAATAATAAAAAAAACACTGGGTTGCCTCCCAGCCAGCGCTAAATTTATAGTCTATAGCCCGACTATACTCGAATCAGTCCTGCACTTGCATGCTACATCATTAAAGAACTTGTGCAAGGGATTAATTCCTGTAGACAACTGCACCTGCAGACATGCATCAACATCATGCATCTCATCAACCAAACGAATAACAGAACAAGATTTCAAAATTGGGCTCTCAGTAGCCGACTTAGACATAGTAAAAACTACTTGTTCATCGTTCAATCTTAGAACCAACTCTCCCTTCTCAACATCAACTAAGGCTCTACTAGCAGCAAGAAAAGGACGCCCTAAAATCAGTGGAACCTCACAGTCCTCATCCATGTCAAGAATAACAAAATCTACAGGGTATATAAAGTGTTCTATCTTGACTAGGACATTCTCTACGATCCCTCTCGGATATTTAATAGAACCATCAGCAAATTTAAGAGAGATAGCAGCAGGTTCTATATTTTCAACTCCTAATTTTCGAGCAATAGAATAAGGCATTAAATTAATGCTCGACCCAAGATCACACAACACATTCTCAAAAGACAAACTTCCAATATGACAGGGTATAGAAAAACTCCCTGGATCCTGAGATTTTGTTGGAAGCTTCTTTTGCAACACCGCCGAGCACTCCTCCTTCATTGTGACTTGCGTAAGATCATTCAGCTTCTTTTTATTTTTCAGCAAATCATTCATAAACTTTGCATATCTCGGCATCTGAGCTAAAGCATCTGCAAAAGGTATGTTAATATGCAATTTCTTGAAAATTTCAAGAAACTTTTTAAATTGAGACTCAAATAATATTTGCTTAGCTCTAAGGGGGAAAGGTAAAGTAGATAAATTAACATTTTCATTAACTTCAAATTTTGAACTCTTACCTTTCTTACTTGCCTTGGAGGAATTTTCAACCCGCACATCTTCCATAACTTCTGAACTTTTCGGCCTCTCTATGGTCTCTTCTTCGTCCATCTGCTGCTCCTCAGACTGTGCTCGAGTCACGACCATAATAGCATTCACGCCTCTTGGATTTGGTTCAGTGTTGCTAGGCAACGCTCCAGTAGGACGAGTAGAGAGTTGGGTTGCGATTTGACTCATCTGATTTTTCAACCTCTGCATCATAGCTTCTTGATTTTGTAAACGAGCCTCAGTACCCGCCACATATTTCATCATTATTTCCTCGAAGCTCGGCTTCTTCTCCTCTTGCTTGGACTGCCAGTTCTGATTATAAGTGTTGTTGTAGGAGTTGTACGGCTGCCGTCCTTGATTTCCCATAAAATTTACAGCATCAACTTCAAACAACTGCTGATCTTCTTTCAGATTCCCTTGTGCTGGCGCTGTTTTCATGAGTGCCACTTGATGTGTTAGAGAGTCGATCTTAGCGTTCAGGGCCATCAAAGCATCGACCTCCAGAATTCCAGCCTTCTTTTCCTTCTTTACATCCGGCCATCCAATGTTACTCTCTGCCATATTGCCTATGATCTCCCACGCATCAGCTGGCGTTTTCCTGAATAGACATCCATTGGCAGCAGCATCCAGCATAGATCGAACCGACTGATCGGCTCCGTTGTAGAACGTCTGGGTCTGCTGGCTTTGAGTAAGATTATGTTGAGGACATGTCCTCAACATCTTTTTGAACCTAGTCCACGCCGCATGTAGAGATTCTCCCTCCTTTTGCTTGAAAGATATAATATCAGAGAATAACTTAGCCAT
The DNA here is from genome assembly GCF_033568475.1 of Henckelia pumila. Lineage (NCBI taxonomy): Eukaryota > Viridiplantae > Streptophyta > Magnoliopsida > Lamiales > Gesneriaceae > Henckelia > Henckelia pumila. Next base: position 109,088,112 of record NC_133121.1, read on the forward strand.
CTTCGTAGGAGGGAAATATTTCTTTAAGAATTCTTGGACAAGTCCCGTCCAAGTAGTAATAGAACCAGTCGGCAGGTCATCGAGCCACTCCAAGGCTTCGCACTGTAATGAGAAGGGGAATAACCGCAGTCTCACTGCATCAGAGGTTACCCCATTGACTTTGAAGGTGTCGCAGATCGACAGGAATCGCTCCAGATGAGCGTAAGGATATTCAGTAGAAGTGCCTCCAAACCGTGCTTGAAGTTGGATCATCTGAATAGTGGAGGGTTTAAGCTCAAAGCTGTTCGCCTCAACAGCGGGGCGAACGATGCTGGATCCATAACCTTCAACCGGAGGCCTAATAAGATCCCAAACAGTGCGGTTGTCAACTTCGTCAGCCATCTCTTCCTCAGACTCAGAATCAAGCTCCAAATTAAGATATTTCCTAGCTCTCCGAATCCTGCTAAGTGTGCGTTCTATCTCCAAATCGAGTGGTAGAAGATTTTTGAATAGTCTAGATCGACGCATGCACTAGAAGATGAGTACCTGACAACACAAATAAAAAAAAAATTCAGAAAGCAAATAAATAAAAAAAAAAATAGTCTAATCTCAAGAGAAATAAAACTTTTGATATCAAACAGTCCCCGGCAACGGCGCCAAAAACTTGACCGCGTTAATCGGTGTGAATAAATTCAACTGGCAAGCGTATCAGGTCAAGTAATAATATAGTGGACAAAGGTCCAAGTGTCGAACCCACAGGGACTGTATAAAAATGATTACCAAAATATATTTATTTCTACTTAATCTAGACTAATTAAAAAGGATGATTTCATATTTTATAAAAATTAATAAAATTGCAATAAAGATCAAATTAATTAAAACGCAGCTGGAAACTTTGGATTAACTTAAATTTGGAAAAGTTCGATCAAGGACTCACGTAGGTACCAGACAATTCATGTAACAAGCAGTAAATCTAAGATATCAGACTTAATCGTAATTCACGGGAATTTTCCTAATTTGTTCGAAGGACTATTTCTAGAACAATCAACCTATTTAAATATTGATGAACTAATCTTTCGTAATTCTAATCAAATTTGAATGCATAAATTGCTGTGAAAATTCAGTAAAAACCTAAACTGCATAATGAAACCGAATTCTATTTTTAGTCAGTTTTACACTATGTTGATTATCGAAGTGATCAAAATCGAGACCTCCTCTGTCGACTTGGAATCGATTAACAAGCAAACAAATAACTGGCCAAGAAATTTGTAAGACAAATATAAATTCGATAATTAATAAATTCAAATCAAGTCTAAAAATCCCAAATAAACAAACGAGTTTTATACATAAATTGTCTGGCCCAATCACCTGGCCTTGATCGAAAAAGAAAAACTACTCACAATTCATAATTCAAAACCAAGTTTTAATCATGAATTGATAAAAGAAAAATAAAAGAAAAGAGAAAAGAATTCTTCTCCCAAGCGTGTAGCCGTCTCTGCCTCCGTCTCCAACTCAGAAAAATTGTGGAACCCTTGTAAAATAATAAAAACTCCTATTTATAGTGTTTGGAAAGCCTTAAAAATTAATTTCCTAGTTGAAATATAATTTTCGGAATTTTCTGGCCCGTCAACACGCGCACGTGCGCCTTGGAGTCCTCGCGCGCGCGCTTCATTAAAATACAGAGACTCAGGTTTCCTCTCTCGCGCGCGCGAGATAAAAGCTCTCTCGCGCGTTCTTCTCAAAATTCTCTGGAAATTCCTCTTGCGCGCGCGCGAGATAATTCCCTCGCGCGCGCGCGCTCTATTCTTGCTGAACATGCCCGATAGCTTCCTCCTCAGCGCGATTGCTCACCTTCTTAGCGCGTTAGCGCCCCTTGAGGCGCTAAACTCCCACCAACAGCGCAACTTTTTCCTGCTCCGAGCGACGATTTTGAAAAATTCATATCTTAAGATCTAGCCGTCAGATTGACCTGAAACTTGTACTGCAGCTTCAAAACATCTTGAACTTTAATCTGACCGGTGAAGATCGGATTTGGATCTCTCAAAAATTAAATATGATTTTTATGTCAAGGCTGCTCTGTTATTCGCTCTTCAAAAATCCAATTTCCTACAAAATTAACCGGGGAAGTGAAATACATACACATGAACTAAAACACATAAAAAACACATAAAAATAATATGAACTCACACAAAATATAAATACAACTAACACAAACTAACGCATACAAAATGAACTTATCATGTATTGATTACAGACAGCTGAATCGTGTCACCATCAAGAATAAGTATCCTTTGCCACGAATTGATGATCTGTTTGATCAATTACAGGGCACTTCTGTTTATTCAAAGATAGATCTTAGATCAAGATACCATCAGATGCGGGTACGAGACTCAGATATTGCTACGACTGCTTTTAGAACCAGATATGGACATTATGAATTTCTGGTAATGCCATTTGGTTTGACGAATGCACCGGCTTTAAGAATCTGATGAATCAGGTATTTCGAGAATATCTGGATAGATTTGTCATCATCTTCATTGATGATATTCTTGTCTATTCTCACGACAAGGATGGACATGCACATCATCTGAGGATTGTATTGCAGACGTTACGGGAAAAGCAGCTTTATGCGAAACTCAGCAAGTGTGAGTTTTGGCTTGATCGGGTAGTATTTCTCGGTCATGTGATTTCTAGTGAAGGAATATCTGTAGATCCAAGAAGGATCGGGGCAGTGCTGAACTGGTCTCGCCCGACGACGGTTGCTGAGATTCGAAGCTTCTTGGGTCTAGCTGGTTATTACCGTCGGTTCATCGAGAATTTTGCACAGTTGGCCAGGCCTTTGACACAGCTTACGGAAAGATGTTGCCTTCATATGGTCCTCGGAGTATGAGGAGTCATTTCACGAGCTGCGTAGACGTCTTACTACTGCACCTGTGCTAGCTTTACCTTCTGGATCAGGAGGTTATATTGTTTACACTGATGCCTCTGGTCAGGGGTTAGGATGTGTTTTGACACAGCGTGGACATGTTATTGCCTATGCTTCTAGGCAACTGAAGACGCATGAGGTGAATTATCCAGTGCATGATCTCGAGTTAGCCGCCATTATATTTGTGCTCAAGATTTGGAGACACTATCTATATGGCGAGAAGTTTGAGATATTCACGGATCACAAGAGTCTGAAATATTTATTCACTCAGGCGGAGTTGAATATGCGACAGAGACGCTGGATGGACTTACTGAAAGATTATGACTGCGAGATTAAGTATCATCCAGGTTCTGCCAATCTTACTGCTGATGCCTTGAGTCGGCAGGTAAAAATTTCTGCACTTCAGACTAGTGATTTATCTTATATGAGTCAGGAGTGTTGTTCTCTCAGTTTCACACTCAAGCACAGGAAAGGGGCTAATAAAATTCGTTTGAATACGATTTTATCTGAGCCAACATTATACACTAGGATCAGGGAAGCTCAGATATCTGATGTTAAGACTCAGCGTTTGACACGTCTAACCAATGGAGTTAATACATCTGGATTTCATTACCAATCAGATATCACTCGATTTTCATTCATTCAAATCATATCAATTGATTATATCATCTATTCCAATTTATAGGCCAAGAACCCTTAATTGTTATTTACTGCCTCTCCCGAGCGCCGATTAAATGTTATAATTCTAATGCGAATATCGATATCCCTATTAGAAATCAAATAACAAAACAATTTAATCAAGTTCTATGGTTCTCTTTGAATGACCTCAAAGGAACTTGTAGGCCTCTCGACATCTACAAAAATCCTAGGTTGTGTTTTTCTATGATCCTATTCAAAATCTCATCTTCCGAGTGTCAGATTTTAAATAAATTTAACATTCAATAAATTTAACATTCAATTATGGTTGCGGAAACTCTTTCCACATCTCAAGCTTGGGTCGACCCAAGCATGAGTAAGCTTGGGTCGACCCAAGCGTGGAAAATCTTGGGTCGACCCAAGAGCTAACCCAAGGGAATGTTTGGGTTGACCCAAGTTTGGGTCTACCCAAGAGTTTTTATATTTGGTCGACCGAGAGCTTTTTCATCCAAACATGAGAAATGTTGGATAGATCTATGTTTGGGTCTATCCAATATTTTTTGTGTTTGAATCGATCGAGAACAAAAGCTGGGTTAAAAAAAAGTAAGATTTTTAACTTTAAAATTTAATAAATTTTTTTTAATAACTTAATCGAGGGTATATACGTAAATTAAAGATTGAATACTTTTTTTAAATATGTTAGATTTCAATCCCTTTTTCCTAAATTTCCCATTCCTCCGGTATCCTCCCCATGGTTCGCAGTAACGGTCGCGGAGATAGTCACGGACACCAGCGTTCCAGTTACAATATCATTTTACGGAACGGATTAAAAAAAATAAAAAAATAAATATATAGAAAAAATATAGATTATATTAATAAAAATGATGATAATAAAAGTATAAAATACATTCCCTAAAAAAGTATAAAATACAAGGATTATTAAAAATTAATAAATCAACATATAATATCTTCCAAAATCCATAATATATGAAACTTTATCATATATGTATATATATATTAGTTTTAAATAAACCTATACATACAAATAAATCAATGATTTTAAATATTTTTTTAAGATGATTTTAAATAAAATTTAGTTGGGTAAAACTTGTGAAAGTAATTTACTGTAATACTATAACCGAAAACTAAAAAAATTGAAATAAAATATAATTATTTTTATGTTTTATTATATAAAATATAATATTATATATACATTAAAAATAAAAAAAATTATTTTCATATTTTATGTTTATATACATGAAATAAGCAAATTATTTTCTAATTAATAACTCATATTTTATATATTATAATATGACATAAAATATAAAATAAAATAACCAAAAAAAAAAAAAAGTTCACAGGCCCAGCCCATTTCTCCCTCTCACCTCACCGTCTCTCCCGTTTCCTCCACACAGACACACACACATACGGACACAGAGCCAGGCAAAAAACCAGAAACCAGGCAGACGTTCTTCTCCGATTTCTTCATAAAAACGGATCCGTTCCACCGTTCCGATACCATTTCACGGTTAAATCCCCGTTTTTTCCCTTTAAAACGCCGACCCAAGATAACTATCTTCAAGCTCCGGAACAACGTAAAGGTGGAGAGCGATCCGGTTCCGTCCGGCCGTTTCGATACCGTATGATCCTCCCTCCCTTAATCTGAAGGGACCGATCGCCCTGTGAAGAATATGTTCTTTCTACAATCACTTTCACCTACATGGCTGCCTATGACTGTAATTCACAGGTTCTTGTACTTAATTTTCAGCGTACCAGCATACCCTAGGGTTCTTAACTTGATTAGTTGTGTAGGATTTAAAAGGAGTCTTTGTGGCTCCTTCGACATGTTTTCGATTTTCACATAGGTCGACCTAATTTTTTTTTTTTTAATATTTATAATAACAAAGCTTTCTTTGTGTATCCTATATATCTCAGTCCCATATCTTTTTGTAGTTTGTGTTTGGGGAATAAAAGGTCTTGACCCAGTTTCCATTCCCAGGACTTTCACTGCCGCGTTATTCTGTATTTCTATTTCCGTGTTATTGATGCTATTTAGCCTTTGCTAGATATCGACCACTTGAATCGACAATGAAGGCGCTTCTAGCTATAAAAGGCTGGTTTACAAGTTATTTAGTGGAGCGAAGAGTTGCAGTTCCTGAAATTAAGGACAATGAAGTATTGATCAAGGTTTGGGCTGTTGGTGTCAATAGAGATGATATGGTTGATGTGGCTACAGGTGCCAACTGTTTCTGTCCAAATGCTCGGGAATAATTGAAGCTGTTGGAGGAAATGTCAATTGTTGGAAAGTTGGAGAAAGGGTAATCACCATCTCCCCTAGGATATGTGTTATAGAATGATAGATCTAGTTTTTCCCCTGCCTTTTTTCTTCTTTCCCCCTCTTATGCTGACTGATGGAGGAAACATTAATTTTTTAAACCAAGCATGAAAATTTTGCAATGCATAGTATAAAATTGTGAATTTCAGGTTTGTGCCATTCTAGAGAGAGGAGGGTACGCAGAGCAAGTTGCCGTACCCGCGGACTTTCTTCTTCCATTACCTGATGATATTGATTTAGATGATGCTGGCAGGCTTACCTTATGCTTCGTGCTGCATATGGTTAGCTTTATTTAAAATGCAGTCACCCAAGACACTTAAAGATAAAACAATACTGGTGAGAACCACGATTTAAGAGCACTTCTATTTTAAAAAAAGTGAGAAAGTGGTTTGAATCCATATTTTTGTTTTGCCACTTGTTCATACCTAAGTGTGATGAGAATCAACTCATGTTTGTAAAATTTTTGGTTTTTAATCATTGCTGAAATGCTCTACAAGTTTTCGCAATTTGTACTTGTTTGTGATATCGGAGTTTTTTTAAGTATATTTTCTCGTCTTTTGTTTGTAAATTATCAAAGTCATAAACTAATTCAGAGTTGTTCTATAAAATTTAGATTTGTGAATGCTCTGACGGGATCGGCCCACTGGCAATACAGTATGCAAAGTACATGGGCTTAAAAGTTATTGCCTCCATAGGTGACATTGTGTTTTTAGGCCTATTCTCGTTTGTGACAATTTAGGGTTAATACATTAACTAGTCCCTATAGTTTGGGTCCATTCCTGGTTCAGGCCCTCAATATATCAATTTCCTGGTTTAGTCCTTGAAGTTTTGAAAGTTAACTGTTCAAACACGTGAATCTCACATGTTGTATTCTTGACTAGAATTTGAGTCAGAATAAAGCACATGAAATTCACATGTTTGAATGGATAATTGTTGACGGTCAAATTAACATTGACGACTATTTTGGACCCACCATAAAGATTTTAGGGAATGAATCGGCAAAAGAATATATTGGCGAACTGGACCCAAACTATGTGGACCATTTGGTGTGTTGTCCCAACAATTTATGATATCTGTATTATTGTCGCATATGCTCATTCTTATTGATGGTTTTTTTAGGAAATAGCGACAACTTAATGATTGATGACTATTATGGTGCTGACTTTTGTGTTGATCACTCGTCGAGAAACTTTGTATTCGAGGTTCTGCAGAAATGTCGTCGAGGTAATGTTGCACCTATGTTTTTAATCTTTTACATTTGATGCTTGGCATGAAATGTTTTTACCTTTTTCTCCCCGAGCAGAGTTTTTTGAGCACCATGATGTGGTAGGCCATAGCTGCTGCGTTGATTGTTTAAACAAATCATTAGATCTCATGTTTTTTTTGAATGAAATACAAAATGTTCCATGTCACCTTAATCGTTAGAGATTCATAACTTAATTAAGTCATGTGTTGGAGATACAAATGGAGTTTAATCAACCAAATGCTTCTATACAAGCGGTAATCGTGCCGACACTCTGTTATTTGAGTAGCTTGTTAATTTGTGCTTCATAATAGTATTTGTACACTTCCATATTGAAATTGATTCGCCCGCCCAACGTGTTGTCATGAGCAAGTTCTTTGTTTTTCTTTTTCACCAGGTTGTTAATATTCTTTTCAGGTGTTGATTTTGTTCTTGATTGCGGAGCTTCCAATCTTGAGACACACATTAACTGCTGCAATTACGGGTATAAGGTTGCAATTGTGGATTTGGGTGGAGAGGGTGGAGAGAAGAAGAGTATTAGCATAAATTTCTTTACGCTGGGAATTATGCAAGGTGAAATTAAAGGTAAAAATGATTAAACTTCTTTATACTAGTGTGTTTTGTTGGCCTAGACGTCATCCCCAATATTTTTTTAATGTACGCTTATTGTTATTGATATCAATTTTTGGCAGTTATCAATCTACGATCTAAAGATTTTCAGTACAAAGCTTCCGTGATTGCCGGACTTAAATCTGATTTGTGGCCTGCTGTTCTTCAGAAAAAAGTTGTTCCTAAAACCGATTTCTGTTTTCCAGTGAGTGAAGTTCGACAAGCTTTGGATCGTATAAAGAAAAATGATTGTGTTGGGAAGATTACCGTGCGTATGGATTTCGAGAAGTCCGGGGGCCATCATAAAATGCAATAAATATATTCACACCTTAGATCAGATCATGCAAGTAACTTATTTATGTGTATCAATATGCTAGTGAATCGATACTCTTCGTCTTCTTGTAAATACTCTTGCTTGTAAATTAGGTACTACTTAATTATTGGGTTCTAATTAGTTGCAGGTGCTTTTATCGATGAAGTGAACTGCATTGTTTTTTAAATTTTAACTAGTATTCCGGAGCACATGTACGCCGCCGGGCTGTTACAACTTACAAGTGTTATTTCAAGTATTCTATAGCATGTATTCTATAGCATGTGCATGCGATGGAATTACAAATAGTTATAATTCTATAGCATGTGCATGAGGTGTTCGCATCTTCCGGAAGTTTTAGACACAGGATTTCATCTGTCTTAGCCAAATAAGTATGTTTAAGCAGGCCGCCACCTTTAATGCAAACAAGAAATATTCTGTAATTGTGTTGCATGAAAGTGGACGTAAGGTATTGCCAATACAGTCGCATTGTGAGTGCCAGATAAAATTCTCAATATCTATATGATTTGAAAATCTTGAAGTTCAATCTGTAATGCATTCTAGCCTCCAGTCAAGGATAAAGCTGAAAGGCGAACTACTTACAAGTTACAACATCAACCACAATCTTGTCAACATTTGGATTTGTATATTAGAGTGGATGATTACTACTCAGATTCTTAGACTATAATGAAGTGATCTTCCACATAAACGGGCCAACCTTAGGTAATTAAGCATAGAACTAAATTATCCAAGAAAAAACCATCTCGAGACCGTTGAATGAGTAGAACGTTAATATATATCTTAATAAACTAACCTTATCACTGAAACCAAACATCACCGATGAACCAACATCAATAGCAAGGGCGGAGCCACGTTTTGAACCACCTGGGCTGTAGCCCGGGTGACCAAATAATTTTTTTTAAAAAATTAGGTATTAAAATTGGGCTAATTTGATTTCAGCCCTGATGACCCAATAAAAAAATTAAAAAGCCCATGCTTTTGTGTCCAACTGGTTTTTTTGTTTTTGGGATAAAAGTGGGCTGGTCTTACCTTTTCCTTCCTCTAGTCAAACAACGTTATAATAAAAATCAGAAGGGGTCACGTTTTCGATAATCAGGGCCCTGCAAGTATTGAGTGTTCATCTGGATTCCGGATGAAGATGGTATCAGCAGGGCCCCCTTCGTCAAAATTTTATAGTAGATTGAACGATGTTGATGATCAATATCATATAACCCTAACCCTAGATTTACTAATTCTGTTGCTACTTGCTACAAGGATGGGTTTTTTAGGAGTGGTGAACCAGGGAAAAGCGTTGCTCGGATTTCGAACGAAGAAACAGATGATGCTGCTGGTGTGGAAAGATTGTGGAGGCGTTTGCTAGAACAATTTCCGAGAGTCGCGCTAAAAAGGCGAGGAATTTGTCCTCCCCGAAGCACGAAAGTTGAGTAGGAGCTAGATCATGAGTAGTTTTGAAGATATCGATATCTTTTGCGGTCAACATTTGAGTAGTGCTAAAAATGAACTTGGAGGAGTTAAGACTTTGAGTTGCTTGTAGGGATTGCTATTATTTTGTGAAAATTGGTCGAGCGAATGTATTTGTTTCTCATCAAAAAATCTAGCCCGGGTAGATTTCAAATTCTGGCTCCGCCATTGAATTCAAAAGTGAATCCATTCCTCTGGTAAAACCCAGAGCTTCCCCCAGGAATCACGTACTTCTCCAGAACCAAGACTTTGGCACCTTTCACAGCCAGCTGGGTAGCTGCCACCAACCCACCAATTCCAGAACCTATAGCAATGGCATCATAGAAAGAAACATTTGCATCACCAGCAACACTACCCACACCTTCCACTGTTTTATCTACGTTTACTACTGATTTTAACAGAAAAAGATCGAATATTTCTCTCTGTTTATCAATCCCACCCCCAAATTTCAACTCAAGAAGCTGGTGGCCATAACATTTCTGGGTCTTCGACGAGTTAAAACGGAATACATTCTGGCTTAGGTTTCTTGGTTTTTGGTTGCCAAAACGGAAAGGATTGCTCTTGCTGCTTGTGCTATTAACTCAACACAATCTACCACAATAGTTAGCTTAATTGTAGTTATTAATCTGTTAATGAATTAGTTAGTTTACCTAATGACTCATTGTAATTTTCTTCCTCGCTCGCTGTTCTTCCACCCCCGACACCGCTGCCGCGGCTATTTCTCAGGTACATCGGAACGCCCTTTTCCTCTGTCTACGAATACTGACGTATATTTTTATTTGTTGAGCGACGGTATGTGAGGTCTGGGTCTGTGTGCCCGCATGTGGGATCGAATCGTTAGATCTCTTTAGCGAGATATTCTGCCCCTTTTCTTTAAAAAATGGAATCTTGTGTTATGGCTTTTGCTCTATGAACCGATGATAAGACGGGCTTGTTTTGAATGTGAATATCTTAAGGTTTGTACATGTGATATTCTTTTTCCCTCGGTGGGTGGATTGTGTTGTTTTGATTTGCTAAAAGTTCAAACATTGGCTTTGCTAATATCTTGTTTACAAGAAAGGTGTGGTTCGTTTTCTTTTCATTTATGATAAACAATTTGCTCTCTCTTGGTTGATAAATTTGTTGGATTTCAATTTTTTACGGATTTTGATCGAAGTAAATTGGAATTTGCTTTTGAATCTTAGTACTATTCCATTTATTCTACTGGATGTTGTGTATCGGAGGGAAATTTTTTATTTGGTGGTAAGAGTTGTACGTTTTACTTGATCTGAAATTGATCTTCCTAGACCATAGTCTCAGTATTTTGCCCAAATAGTTTGACATTTTTGAAATATAGCTTGATGTCTTTGCAAACTTATATCACATCAGTTAAGAGCATGCAAAATAGATGTACGTGACACAGTGGTGTATATCTTGCATCAGTTATCTGAGTGTTATATGTGATGGATCAGGGCGGTTAGATCAAGTGATGTGTTCTGATTGTGAATTACAATGCAGTTTTTCTGATCACCATATTAGCATTTTGCTCTGTTGAATCTTCTACAATAGTGCGGATTCTCTTATTCTTTAAGACTAAATGTTTTGCGATCTTCATTTTTCTATTTGCTTCATTAGTTATTAGTTATAGTTATATTGTTGAATCATGTGATTTGTCTGTGACCACCCTGTTATTTTTGGAGTCTGTATATTTTCACAAATTGTTTGAATGGAGAAGAGATTGTAAAAGTTAAGTCCTATTTCCTAAATTTAGCATAAACTTATCAAGTCCGTTCCTGTGTCTCAGTTCAGTGTCGTAAAATGTATAGAATGTGTAATTTGTATGCCTTTTAACTATATTATTGTTAAGAAGGAGGAAATGTTGTTTAAAATGAGTGGTGATGAAATTATTATTTATTTACTTTATCCCCTCATAGTTGCCTATTTATTTACAGATTGAACCTAACCTTAGGACAAGCATGGACAGGCTTTCTGGTGCTGCACGTCTCATGATTGTCTCGGATCTCGACCATACAATGGTAAGTTTTTGCTTTTGCTTCCAGTTTTATGCGGATTGAACTAACGAGAGACTGTAAACTTCAGGTTGACCATCATGATCCTGAGAATCTCTCTCTTCTTAGATTCAATGCCTTGTGGGAATCCAAGTATCGCCAAAATTCCTTGTTGGTATTTTCAACTGGGAGGTCACCCACACTATACAAGGAGCTAAGGAAAGAGAAGCCGATGCTAACTCCTGATATCACAATATTATCTGTTGGAATGCCTTGTGGGAATCCAAGTATCGCCAAAATTCCTTGTTGGTATTTTCAACTGGGAGGTCACCCACACTATACAAGGAGCTAAGGAAAGAGAAGCCGATGCTAACTCCTGATATCACAATATTATCTGTTGGAACAGAAATAACATATGGAAACTCTATGGTACCAGATGAAGGCTGGGTTGATTTCTTAAATCATAAATGGGACAGAAACATAGTATCTGAAGAAACTAAAAAATTTTCTGAACTTAAACTTCAGGTATTGACATAGATACATCGTACATATTTATATAATTATATATATGTATGAATCGAATATACCATATTGTTTGTAATTGCATGGATTCTATACGGTCTATCTGAAATATTTTGTGTCCGTGCAGTCAGAAACAGAACAACGGCTACACAAAGTAAGCTTTTATGTTCAGAAGGACAAGGCTCAGGAGATTATGAATGCTCTTTCAACGCGCTTGAAAGAACACGGGGTATGATAATTATTTCCCATTTATGTGTTGCCATACCACTGGAGATGAAATAGAAGTGATGTATAGTCAGCATTCTTTGTTTTGGCTTAGTCCCTTACCTCTCGGCTCTTTGATTTCCAGTTGGATGTCAAAATAATTTACAGCGGGGGAATAGACCTCGACATACTGCCACAAGGTGCTGGCAAAGGGCAGGCACTTGCTTATTTGCTTCAAAAATTCAAGGCTGAGGGAAAAAATGCCTGACAATACACTTGCTTGTGGCGACTCTGGAAATGATGCTGAACTCTTTAGCATTCCAGACGTACATGGTGTCATGGTCAGTGTTACACAAAATATTTGCTACAATTTACTTTCCCATGATGGAATCTCTAGATGATGGCAATTAGTTTCTGAAAGCTATTTTTTTTAAAAAAAACTTTTACAGGTCAGTAATGCACAGGATGAATTATTGCAGTGGCATGTTGACAATGCAAAGGGTAATCCTAAAATTATACATGCAACGGAGAGATGTGCAGCTGGTATTATACAAGCTATTGGTCATTTTAACCTTGGTCCAAGTACATCTCCTAGAGATGTTACAGATCTGTCCGACTCTAAGATGGAGAACTTTGATCCTGCTTATGAAGTTGTGAAATTTTACATGTTTTATGAGAGATGGAGACGTGCTGAAGTTCAAAGTTCGGAGCTGTATTTGGCAAATCTGAAAGCAGTTTGTGTATGTTGTTTCTATGTAACTCTTATCTTTATGCACACATTGCTTGCATGCTTTGGGTTGCTGTTAATCTGTTCTCAGTGTGTGTGAAAATCAAAATTTGCTAGATTCTCTGCTGCATGAAGTCTTGGAGCATGATAATTATATTTGTTTGTGTAGGTTCTTTTGTTATGCACACTGGTGATGAGCTTTTTATTCATTATCATTTAAATGTTGACAACTGCTATACGTTTGAGACCTGAACTGAGTTTGGTTCTTATTCTTGGCCAGAATAAGCTCGGGATAGATATGCATATAAAAGATATTTGTTATCTTTGTTAAGTGAACCTGATGTTGTTGGTTTGTTATATCAAGCCGGAACCACCTGTTAAAGTGGACAAGTCACAGCACATTTTCATTTTATCCTATAACCCAAGACATGCCAATTTGTCCATAGATGGTTTGTTTTACAAGTTTCAGTTTGAAAAATTATGATGTCAAGTGTTTGGCCCAAATGTACATTATCAACTGGAAGGATGCACTCTCTGTACCCAGATCTATGGTTTTTTATTTTCCTCGGTTATTTGAATTTGAACTTAAACTCTGCAGCAGCCAGCTCGAACAAAATTGAGAAAAACTCCATTAATGTGTTTATAATCTGCTTCACCTCCTAAATATGATGGTTTCGTTGTTTTTTTTCCCGCTTTGACGGTTTGTATTGCTGTCCTACTAACAAAAACGGTGTTGGAGCTTACTTCTGTAAATTTCCTGGTAAGTATAGCTATTGAGCTTCACTATCTGCTTTCTTTTGCAGTCACCATCGGGGATTTTTATTCATCCATCTGGCATCGAGCAATCTCTTCATGACTCTGTAAAATCACTTAAAACATGTTTCGGTGACAAACAAGGGACAAAGTTCTGGGTTTGGGTGGATCAGGTTTTAGCCTTACAGATTGGTTCAGACTCATGGCTGGTGAAATTCAAGAAATGGGAGCAACATGGGAGCAACTTGGTAAGTCCCGATTTCTCTACTTGCTGGCATTTTACTTGAGCATCCTTCGAAGAAGTTTAGTAGTAGAAACAGATGGCATCTCTGACTCATCTCATGCCTTTCTTGATTTGACTGAGTGTATGAGCTGGTTGCATTGTGCAGGCGACGAGGGAAAATGCTGTCTCACCACTGTTTTGTTAAGCTCTAAGGTACAAGATTCTGAATCAATTTTTGTGCTGAATCGGATCCATTTTCTTTGCGCTAATTGTTTTACGTGTGCGATTGTTTTACGCACAGGATACTAGTGTTCCACGAGGGCTTACTTGGATGCATGTCCACCAGACATGGTTTGATGGGGAAGGGCAAAAGGCTCATCCAGACTGACTATTCTAGGCTGCATTTTAGGATTAGTGCTATTTTATCCAAGTATTAATAATTCACAGATGCCATTCAACCTCAGAAACATGATGGCTTCTATTTTTACGTGTACTGTTAATATTCATATATGCCAGTCAATTTCTCTTCACATTCATGTGAGAGGACTTAGAAAAAATGCCAATAAATTATATAACGATTTCAGTTTACTAAATTTCGGTATCAAATTTGATTTAATTATGTAATTAGTAACGTATGTGATATTGTTTACGTATCGAACCAGTCCAGGTCATGAAGGACTATCGGTCACGCAAGGTTTTCTGACGATATACTTTGGATTAAGGTCTAACATGCGTCCGTATAACGAATTAAACTTAAATATTTTTTTGACCATAATGTCGTCGGAAGATACCTGTTGAGTTTTACGAAGGTCTTCTCACACTCCAACCACGCAGTCGCAACACCTAACACAACTTTAATTCGTTTTCAGCGTAGGGTATATAAGACTATTCTTCTCACATCCTGCATTATTTTTGTTGGGGCATCTTTTGCTTTTGCAGTGGTCCTTTAGGAAAACACTTTGGTGGACTTTGATCAACTTTTCTTGTCTCGGAAAAATCTTTTCGATCCGTTCGGGTCCTTTAGGAAAACACTTTGGTGGACTTTGATCAACTTTTCTTGTCTTGGAAAAATCTTTTCGATCCGTTCAGGGTCTGAAACATTTTCCAAATTCAGACTCTTTTTGGTTTGGGCACTTCGGGCAGATAACCTTTGACCATCTTTTCATATAAGTCATGTTGCAAAATTTTCTGCGAGTTTTTTTATTCCCTTTATTCGTTGGTAGCTTGCTGTTCCACAAAAGGTTCTTCTTCTTTTCGAAGAGTTTTTCCGCAAATCCCGTAGTTTTTCCCGTCATTGTATTTAACGGTAAAGATCCATTGGTAGTTTGATAAATTTTTGATTATTTGAATCAGGTCTCCTAAGTTTGATGAAATATAAGGCCTCGTATGATCCTTTTCCTGTTGGTTCTGGAGCTGTATTGAAGAAATATAATTCTAGTGGTTCTGGCGGATAAATGATCGTTATTTGCCCGTATTTCTTAAAATGCTTCCTGAATCCATTTTGATAATTGTTAAATTACCACTGCACCTAACTGGTTTAGTTGACGACTGGTATTGGCTGACCTAAAAATCTCATGCATGTTTCAATCTCATTAGTTGAAATGCCCCGGCCTTATGTTTTGTTTTTCGCTATGAAGTTCAAAACTATATCCTGTTTAAAGTTAGTTCTACTGATATTTCCTGTCTTTGTTAAAATATCTCTCCCTCTTACACCCATGCCCTTCTCATGTTTTGTCCATTGACATTGCATCTGTTTGTCCATGATTTTTCTTTTTCTTTTGTAAATCCTTCGATTAAGATTATCATTGAGCGTTAATTGGCAGTTTTTTCTTTCATAGAAAGCATATGTCATTCATTGGGTACATCTAGATCGATACTCATCTGTTAAAGAGGCTTATGAAGATGGAATCAAAAGGTTTGAAGTATTAGTTTCGAAAATGCAAGACGTTGATCCGTGAGTTCCGTGTTCTATCCCTTCATCTTGAGGTGGTCAACAATATTTGTTTTCTATTTTTTTTTTTCACTTTAGCCCAAAGCTATCTCCAGGTCGTGTTGATTTTCGTACTCATGACATTGGATTATCTTTAAGCAAGAGAAACATGATGAGCGAGGAATACATGAAGGCTGCTTTACAAGCAAAGGAACATATTTTTGCTGGGGATATCTTCCAGATTGTCTTGAGTCAGCGGTTTGAAAGACGAACTTTTGCAGACCCATTTGAGGTGTACAGGGCTTTGAGAGTTGTGAATCCAAGCCCATACATGGCTTACTTGCAGGTTTTTCGTTTTACATGACTGGAAAGTACTAAATGTTTCTTTAAAATTTGTTTGATGAATGTGTAAAAAAAACATTATTCTTTTTCTTCTTTCAGGCCCGGGGTTGCATTTTAGTGGCTTCAAGTCCAGAAATATTGGCACGGGTAAAGAAGGTGAATCAGTTTCTTTCTCATTGTCCAATTTTCATCAATCTGAGATTCTCCTCAAACTGGGTATCTCATTGCATGCCTGGTATAGCAGAACCTTGTGTATTTTGTGGACACGCACCAAATAGATTTATCATAACTTCTTGATGGACAGAGAAAGATTATTAACCGCCCCCTGATCGGGACAGCTAGGAGAGGAAAAAGTATCCACGAGGATGAGATGCTAGAAATAAAGCTGCTAAAAGATGAAAAGCAATGTGCAGAACATAGAATGCTGGTAGATCTTGGCAGAAATGATGTTGGAAAGGTTTTTTCAAACTCATTATATCCTTTGGGCATTTTTTTTCATGATGCATACGTTGGGGACAAGGGATACAAAACCTACCACCTCTTTTTAAATAATACATGTCTTTCCATCAAACCAAGAGTCAATTGCCCTTAGTACATAATTTTATAATGTAACAAAGGTACCGATGTGACTAGTGGCGCCGATGCAGATCCCAGAGCTGGGTGGAGATGGGCCTGCTCACCATGGTGATTAAGATCAATAGGCTATTTAATTGTCAAATGCCAACTATTGAACACAAAAGGAAAGGGTTAAATTGTGATCTCGGAAAGCACAAACAGAATATCCATTGTCAATATTTATTCTTGCTTTGAAGATCAAGCTAATGCAAACCAGAACTGAGAATGTAAATGACACAAATTAGGATCGATTGGCTTTTACTATTAATCCTAAAACTGTCATTCTTGTAGTAGAACAAAGACACGTAATTGTATCAAACAAGAGTTTATTATATACCAGTTGTCTTTGCTTCTTTTGACTGCTCATAGTTGCCGAGCTTTTTTCTGCTTGACCAAATCAGTTGTGAACTTGTGCCCCAACACTTAGATTTAAGGGAATCTCACTTTTCTGACTGCTCTCTCAACTGTCTGACATTTCCGGTAACTCTGTAATTAGAATTATCCTGGCACGACAAAAAATATTTGGTTCGTACATGTGAGGACCTTGATGCTAATCATCTAATCATAAAATAATTCATTCAAGCGTCTACAAAAGCCAAGGCAAAAAGCAATTTTTTTTTTTTTTATTCCAGCCCATGGTCGGACCCTAATCCGGATCTGGCACTGACCCAGGCACGGGCCCCGTGTCACCTTCGGACATGGGTCCATGCCCATGCTGTTCTGCACAAAAAACCCAGCCGCAAGACAGAGCGCACACGGACTTTGGCACGGAGGTCTGTCCAGGGTACGTGCCCTGCTGCAGAAATTCACAAAACATGGTTTATAAAATCATCAACCATGCCAACTCAAACCACAATCAAAACAACTCATAAAAACATGCATAAATCCAGTACATGATAGTTTTGGAGTCGGATATACATTCAACTAATCGAAACATGTTTCGGTTCTAGATTTCAATCCATAATACATAATAAGTTTCGAAAGCAAAGTTCGATTTCTAAACATCAAGCCCTCACTTCTATCAACTCAACCCCTAGCCATGCTACCTCTGACTCGGTCCTGCCCCACCTGTTGCCATGCACACATACAAAAACAAGACAACAGTCGGATAACTCCGGTGAGAATGATATTTCCAGTAAAATCGACATAACATGCAATAGCAAGTAACATATCAAATCTTGATATAAAGACAACTATGCAATTCCAATGCAATAAAATGCAATGCATGTCTTTTAAATCCGGGATTATCAAGTATGGATAATCAAAAGGTAATCCGATTTTTCTCTTTTTCTGTTGGGATCCCGAGGACGAGATCACGTAAACAACTCACCGACTCTTCCGATCGAGGTGGTGCTACGTACCTCCATCCTCTAGACTTTGGTGTGACTATAATGAGTATGCTGACACTAGGTGAATCGCTACGTCCTAGGCCACTCGATTATAGCCCCCAAAACGTCTAAAATAAAAAGGGTCATCCTGCCCGCTGAAATCAAAGATTTAGGCTCAAGATGAATGCATATGTAATCTAAAGCATTCAAACATAATTTCAAATAATCAATCAAACATGCAAGTATGTGATTTTCTCTTAGGACACTCAAATCAATCCGGATTCGAGTTAATCGTCTCATTCAATTCGATGTCATCTTACACCTCTTCTTCGATTCGATGCATCTTCAATCTGAACAGGCTACAAGATAAAAAGTCTAAATCAAAAACCATACGACTCAAGTCAAAGAATAAGGTAACTTCGATACCAACTCTTTGACGATTCAATTCTGCTAACTCTGGGCTCAAATATCCTCAAACCAATCTGTACGGAGGCAATATAGGATTACTAACGACATTCAAACTCAAAGAAGCATGATTAAATCAATTCAAACCAATGCCAAAACTCAACAAACTCCCAAATTTCTAAAATCTCAAACCGGCGGCATAACGGCTAAAACTGAACAATCTGAAAACACAGACAGCAGTATATCAATTCAATAAACTCATATCAATCATCATTCATCCAATTCAACTCAATTCCAACACATCCCAATTTCCAAATTCTCGTAATAAGATTAAAAATTCATAACAAATCCTTTTTCCGATCCGACTTCAAATATACGATCTATCCTAGCTCAAGAACGCATATAACCAATAAAAATCATAATCTATCTTCAACCCAAAAATCGAAATATCACCGATCGAAGAAAACTTACGATACAACAAAGTTCTCGCAGCCGAGATCGCGAGTATACCTTCCGATTGAGTTTCTAACGGACGGATCGAACAAAATCAAAATTCCCAAAGCTTGAAGTCACGTTTTGGGCTTCAAAAATGGTGGGAGGCGTGTTGGAGGAGGAGGGTGAGTGAAGAAGAAGTCAAATCTTGCTATAAATATCTAACAAAATCCAATTTTGCATTTTAGTCCATGAAAATTCTGAAAATTGCAAAATAGTCTCTGATAAAAATCAAATCGGCCCACAACTTCTAAAATCTCTGATTATCTCAAATTAACTCAAATAAGATAATTTTGGGGCATTACAATTCTCCCCCTCTAAGAACTGATTTCGTCCTCGAAATCAAATACGCTTCCATCAAAAGATTAAGGGATAGAACCCAGGACTGCAAAAAGAATACACTTCTCAGACAAAACTCTGAAAATCGCTGCTTCTCGGACTCTGTCTCCCAAAGCTCTTCTTCAAATCCGTATCGGTTCCACTGTCTATCTCAAACTGAAACAGTTTGGTTTCGGGGCTGCTCTTAACTTCGGTCGAAACTCTGAATCGGTTGTCTCAAGCAATACGACATCTCATCAAATTCGGTCTCATCCACTAACGAACAACAAAAAAATTGTTCGGGAAAAACCGCAACTAGGATCTAGAATACTCCGCAACAAAAGACGGAAAAAATCACCACTGAATATCAAAAAAAGACAGAATAATACAAGTCCATAGGCAAGATTGCCTATCATCTCCAATATCTATTGAGAATCGATCGATCTCAGAGATGACTTCTCTTTCTTCTCATATCTGACAAAAGCCTCTGAAAGTAGAATTATTCAAAAAGGTCGATCTCCCAGATCAAAATCAGAGGTCTACGTCAGAAATTCAAATACTCCGTCCGTCTATCAAAAGTCTTCTTCATTCACGTCAGAAAATTCTTCTCCTTTTCAGTCAAAAATCGAACCACATCTGGTTCCAACTCAGGTGACTCAAGAAAACATCATTCCTAAACAAAGGAAATCTCTCTCTCTCTCTCATACAATACTTCCGAAAGATGCCATCAAGATCATCATTTGATAGGTGTATTGTAAACAACTTCACAAGAAGTGAAGAATTTCCTGTCAACTAGTGCTAAGTCGAGCACTACAACTCATGACATATCCTCTAAAGTCTGAATCCTCTGATCTGGCTGTCCGTCATTCTGAGGATAACAACGGAACTCAGATGAAATCAATCAAAAACCTCAAAATACTATACCCAAAAGCAAAGGGTGAATCAAAAATCTCTGTCAGACTTCGGCAATCATGCAATCTAACGACATCACGACAGAATATAGATCATCTGATCACCTCTAAAAATCATTTTGCCCGGAATCCCGTAACATATTCCATCACTCGATCAATTGCTACTCAGATGACATCTCATATCGGAATAAACATAGTAGCTTTGCGACGAAAATCGTCGAACGTGATCCCAATTCCATTCTGAACCAGAATAAACTGTACACCAGAATCGGATCGTTCTCTCTCTGACTGCTGAAAGTTCAAAACATATGGGATACAAACCTCGTGACATCATTATTCATCTGCTTTTACAAGAACTGATTCTTCAAATCGTTGAATATCTTTCGGCCATCTGAAAGAATTTTGAATAGAAAGCAATGTGCCGCTCACAAGGTACGCTGTCTCAAATCAGAAATATTTGGCACAAAATCTGCTTATTCGCAATAAAGCATCATCACTGACCTGAAACTCAGACGGTGTCCAGATCTAGATTTTCTTCTTCGAATTCTGAATAATCGAATCAGATTTCTGTGCTTTCTCGGTCTTCTCAATCAACTTCAGTTTGGCTTAAAAGCAAACTTCTGATAGATCTCTTATCTGATTCAAACTCAAAACCGAAAGTGCAGCAATCATCGGTCAAAGAGAACAACGGTAGTAGAGAAAAATAAGAACAGATCATTCGGCTTAGAATATCATCTACCGCATTTCATTTCTTCTAGTTCAAGTAGATTCCACAGTCATAGTCTTCAGCAGATCCAACTAATCATCTTCTTCGTTTCCTGATCAATTCGGACTGTGAAATATAAATACCTCAATTCTCAATATCAGAAAAGAGTTCAGAAATCTCCTCGTCAGGAAAACAATGTCACATCTCCTACGCAATAAGATCGTTGTGATCTCAAAATCAAGAATCGGAAATTGAGTCTATTGCGTCTTCAGATGTGTCGATGCCTAAGCTATCACAAGCTTCCTCGAAATAAGAATATATTCCAAATCTCGATAAGAAGAATCTCAAAATACTGTAAAATCGTCAGTACAGAACGAGTAAAGAACTCTGGAGTGTTGATCATTCTATTCTTCAGATCGATAAGACAGGTTCCATAAAATTTCGGTTCAGACAAGAACTTATCCTTGCGAGATAGAGGAGTAATCGATTTCATAACGGTAAGAATCCCTCAATAATCAAGTGATAGAAACCCAAAGAACTCATGAATATTCAATCTCAGGTACGGTGTCGGTCTAGATCAATCATACTGCTTCGGTCATGCAGTGATCAATAGGAATCCCATTTTCAGCTCATAGAAGGTGACCGAATAAGACAACTCAATCTCATCAAAATTCAGGCTTCGGTAGAATAACATACAACTGATCATCATGCAAATCTGCAAACAATTCCTCAAAGGATCTGAAAGCTTGGTATGACTCTTCGAATATCCAAAAGAATAATCGATAAGAATAATTATGAACTCGACTGAATACCTCTGAAAGCTTCAGCTCATAAGATTCATAAACCCTGTAGAAGCAATTTCAATTCCACCGGTAAGATTAAAAATTCAAAGCGGTCATACCTCATTCTGAATTCGATCTCTGAAACCTCTTCCTCTCGGATTATCAGTTGATGATATCTGATCTTAAGTTAATGCTGAATTCATCCTCACGACTCGGAGGTAAATCAGGAATCTCAACCAGAACAACGTCATCAAATTCTAAAATCTTTGTTATATCAACCAAATCGGGCTGATTTTCAAGACATCAACTGCAATTATCAAGAATTACTCTGCACCTTGCTATAACAAACGGTAATCGACAAAACAATATGAAAGGAATCCTTAACTCAAGAATTCTACCGGAGGATATCCACTCGTCTATCGTCTCGGATTTGAATCAGACTGAATGAACGTGCCAGGAGCATGAGATTGCATGCTGGACTGCCAAAATCATTCTGGGCTGATGCAGTTAACACTGCAGCATATCTGATCAACAGAGGACCTTCGGTACTACTTGATTGCAGAATACCAGAGGAGGTCAAGGAATAAACCTTTCTTTCTTGAAAGTTTTTGGTTGTCTCTCATATGTTCATATTGATTCAGCTAGCAGAACAAAACTTGATCTGAAGTCAAAGAAGTGTTTCTTTATTGGTTATGGAGATAATGATTTTGGTTATCGGTTCTGGGATGACCAAAATCGGAAGATCATTCGGAGCAGAGATGTCATTTTCAATGAGCAAGTTTTGTACAAATACAAGTTAGACATTCCAGCTGGAGATAACTATCGTGAAGTCAAAAAGACAAATGAAGTGCCATTGACAGATCCCTATGAATGAGTCAGAGGATATTAACCAGGAAAAAGAAACTGTTGCACAAGATGATGAACCGAAAACTCCGGAAATTGAACTCAGGAGATCTTCTAGAACAATCAGACCACCTCAGAAATACTCCCCAACACTTCACTATATTTTGCTGACAGATAAAGGTGAACCAATGACCTTTGAAGAAGCGATGCAAAATGACGATTCAATCAAGTGGGAGTTAGCCATGAAAGACGAGACGGACTGCAAATAAAATAGAAGAGGCATGAATTGCTGCATTGACTGTGTGAAGCCATGATTGAAATCAAGTCTTCAAGTGGGAGAATTGTAAGGCAAGTTGCTAAATAAATAATGGAAGTGGGGCCCGCATTTGATTAAAGAAATCAGGAATTGGAATTCCCACATCGGTTCAATGAAGAAAATGGATGGAAAAATTTGCTATAAATAGGGTCATCCTTTCTTCAGTTATAGTATCCCAAAATCGAGAGAAACATAGAAAAAAGAAAAGAGAGTTTTTTCTGGTATTTTCTTGAATGTTCTCTTGTGTGAGTTAGAGAAATATTTTCTCGGTAATACTCGGGGTTTGGGTTAGTGAGAGATATAGTGTTTTGTATACACTTGTAATATTTCTCCAGTTATAAATATTGCAGTAGCTCCATGGACGTAGCCTATATTGGGTGAACCACGTAAATCCTTGGTGTTCTTGTTGATTGTTTTATTCCGCAATTATTATTATCGTCATGATCACTTCGGTCTGATCCATAACACTCAGAACCATTGTGTTTCCAACTAGACTATGTTATGACAATAAGCATTCATACACAGATGGCAAGAAACGCCATGATTGGATTGCTCATCTTCAAGCTGGAGCCGGTATTGTGGCTGATAGTCTTCCTGATGACGAGCAAACGGAGTGTGAAAACAAAGTTGTTGGCCTTTCTCGAGCCATTGATTTAGCAGAGTCGGCATTTTTAAATAAAGATCGTACGCAGCTAGCCAAGCACCGGGATTCTTTGCCTGTACAACTAGGGCCGGATTAATGCCGCAGAATGGATGTTTGGGAAACCAAACTGTTGAGGAAGCTACGATTGAGAGGATTGAATTTGGAGTAATAAGCAGCTTCGTGCAAAGTTATTCCAGATGAAGCCATAGTTAGTAAGAAGCATTTTGGTCCTTCAATATTACTTAGAAGCGATAAGAGCTGTGAATAAGAGCTGTGAATTATGTCATAAGAACTGTGAAGGCATGTAGATTGATTTCACCGTTAACTTTGATGTGAGTGAAGATATGTAGATCAATTACTGTTACTTTGATCTGAGTGAAGATATGTAGATCAATTATAGTTACTTTGATCTGGCCTCATGTAATGGTGTGTTATCAATTAAATTTGATGAGTCTCGATAACTTGATCTGAAAGTACTTTTTATCCAATAATATCTTGGCAAAGATTTATTCTTGGTTTTGTTTGATTTGTTTTCTTTCAATTTATCACCAAAACTTCGATTTAATCACCAACAATATCTAACAATATTTATGTCTAATTTCATTTTATTTTATGCAGAAATTATTTTTTATACTTCTTTGCTCAATCCATGTTCTTGAAATTTTACTTGATGGCTCAAGATATTTTACTGAAATTAGTTACATTTATTACCTGTATAAATTAGTTACTTTATTGTATCGGTGTTTCAAGATAATGATTTGTTAGATTTTGTGTAACATGTTTGTACATCCTAAAATAAAATATCAACGGTCTATTATATTTCATGTGTTCCATTGATTTTTCGATTTAGCTTTTAGTTTCATTTTTTATTTATATATTTTATTGCATATAAGATTTTTTTAAATTTATAACGTGTTATATTAATAAATTTATGTCTTAATAACTTATAGTATATCAGAAATAACATATAATATCATTTACTCTGTTACACACATACATCGAATACATCTGTCGTTACATTGGCATAATCATATTTAAAATTTCATTACGCATTAACAATATATTATGTTCATTTATTATGTTACGCACGTAACACATGTGATGTTCATTTATTATGTTACACAGACAATGCGTGTGCATGACAGCTAGTAGTGTTATGGAAGTGAAAGACGAACATAGAAATTAAAAGTTTGAAATGATCTAAATTAAATTAAATAAATAAATATAATAGAAAAAGTTAATAAGTTTGCTCAAAAAAAAAAAAAATGAATAAGTAATAAGTTTGAATGATTGATAAAAGAGTATGTTAGTCTAATAAAAATATGGGATGATTAAGTAGGGATAATATTGTAATGCTGTGTTTACTTAGTATGATTAGAGTTGGATTGATTGATTATCATACTCTATCAAATGTTTACTAGAAATTTTACCAAATTTATATCTATCTATCTATATATATATATATATATATATATATATATATATATATAAGCATAGTTTTTACTAAATATAGTAGTTTTCCGTCAAAACATACTTACTATAAATGAAAATTATGGATGAAATTTTGTTAAAACTATAGCTAATGTTTTCGGTTCAAATAATAATAATAATATGATGATTAAGGTTATAGATAATGTATTCGGTTCAAATAATACTAATAATATTTTTGGTTAAATTTGTAAAAATAAATTTATATTTACTACTTTTATCAATGTTTGTTTTTTAATTTCAATTGGTTTATTGTGTCCATATACAAATTAATCTTACCAAAAATATCGTAAATAATTTAAATATCGTGTATATATATGTCAAATTAATAATAAAAACTTACGACACAACCTAAAACATTTATATATGCTTGCATATAGTTTTCATAAATGATATATATATATATATATATATTTAGAGTTTTGCTAATTTTTTATGCCTATATATATGCAAAATTTTTCATTAATTACTAACAACATTGGCACACACGTGTGTAACAAAAAATGTGATAAATGCGTTTGTTCTTAATTTAAACATATTTGATATAGTGTTTCAAAAATTGAGTTAGTTTTGGTTTTTTCTTTTTGTTTTGCATAAGAAAAAGAAATATAAGGCTAAGTAATAGAAGAGAGAAAAAATAACTGCATATACAAAAAAAATGGATGTGGGAAGTTATTTTTTGAAATATGGATTTTACCGATGAATATTATCTACTTTTCCATTGTTTTTTTCTGTAAAATAGTAAGGAATTATTTGAAAATTAGAAAAGGCCATACCAACTTACCAAAAAAAATTAGTATGAGACTCACATCTTTAATATAATAGTAAGAGATATTCACCTACCAAATATAAAATTAATTTCAAAACTTTCCAAATTCATATTGAGATTGAAATTAAAAACATTGAAAATATAAAATAACTTTAAATATCTGCATCGATTATAATATTTCATTAATTTTTTTATTTTAGGTTTATCGATTGTTTTCTTATTATTATTATTATTATTATTATTATTATTATTTAATTGATGTATTTTTTTAAAAAATAATAACATTCATAATTATTTCTCATATATTTATGTGAATATATTGGTTTTGAAATAATATTAAACAAAAAAATATTAATATATTTGCATGTGTGAATCGTGATCAACATATACATGTTATCAATAATAACTACCAGCTATACAAATAATAATAACAAAATTGTATTAAATAATTTGATCCGTCTTTAAGAATTTTTATAATTCATTAAATAAAATAAGTATTATAAATAAAATTTAAAATATTTATTTGAAATATTATTAATTTAATTTCAGTCAATTATGTACGTGTGTGAAAATTCTCATTAATTGTATATATATGATAATTTTCGGTTTAAAATTTGATATTTGATTGGATATTTCAAATTTTAAAATTTTATTGATTGTTTCAATATTTTAGGTTTCAAATTTTTTTATATCATGATTTTTTGTTCAAAATTTATCCGATGTTTCAAAATTTTAAAATTTTTTATTCAAAATTTGAAATTTTTTAATGTACCAATGCACGGTTCAAAATTTGAAATTTGATCGTATATTATCGCTATTTATTTCAGTTAAATTTTTATGTTCATATATATAAGTGAAAATTTTCATAAATGTTATATATGATAATATACCAATTTTTTTGTTCAAATTTGAAATTTGATTGGATTTTAGTATGTTATCAATACTTTATAATTTCAATTAATTTTTGGTCAAATATGTAAAAAAAAAATTTGTAAATTATATATATAATAATGTACCAATTTTCGGTTTAAACATTGAAATTTCAAAGGATGCTATTAATACTTTATAATTTCTTCTGATTTTTTTGTAATCATGTATATGTGTAAATTTCGATAAATATTATATATGACGATGTAACATTTTTCAATTTAAAAAAATAAAATTTGATCGGAAGTTATTGCTACTTTTTAGTTTTAGTTAAATTTTTTATGTCTATGTATATTTGAAAATTTTCATAAATGCAATATATGATGCAGTACCAATTTTTTATTCAAATTTTAAATTTGACAAGATATTATCAATACTTTTTAATTTAATTTCAATTTTTTGTTGTGTACATATATGAAAATTTTCATAAATACTATATATATTGTAATGTATCAATTTTTTGTTTCAAAATTAAAAATTTGATAGAAATTTATCACGAATTCTTAATTTTGGTTGACTTTTTGTGTTATATATATGTAAAAAATTTCAAAAATGTTATTTATAATAATGTATCAATTTCGATTCAAAATTTGATTATATATCATTATTTTTCAATTAATTTTAGTTAAAATTTTTTTGCCCCTATATATGTTAAAATTTGCATAAATGCTATAAATGATAATTAGGTTTTGCTTAAGATAATCGATATTATGGCTGGACCCACCTGAAAAATATAGAATGCATTAAAATATATACAATGATGTATCATTTTATTCAATTTATGTTATTATTTTGAGTATTGTGTTATTTTTATATATTTAGTTCTCACTAATATTTATCATATTAAATATATAAAAAAATTTATATAATATTACATTTTTGAATTTTTAAAAGAGTATTGTTGTGAATGTTTGATATATTGATTGTTAGTAAATCAATTTTATATGTATATTAATTATAAACTTGATATAAATTTTTTATGATATATATTCTAAAAAATTAATAATATTTTTTTATTTATTAAAATATTAATAATCCGTGCATCGCACGGGGTGAAATACTAGTATATATAAAAGTGGAGTTTTTGCCATATATAGTAAAATCCCGCCAAAAATTTTAAACTAAAAAAGGAAAAAAAAACACTACTTATTTCTATTTATATTTTAAATGCAACCAAACACATTTCAAATATTTTCATACATTAACCTGTCAAAAAATATATATATATATAATATATATAAAGATAACTCACAGATATAATTGACTCAAATTTACATAGGTTATAATGTTTTGATTTGCTAAAAAATTTACACTTTAAAATATAGATAAATAAATAATACAAATATAATAATAAATAAATTATCATTTTAAAATTTTGTTAATCACTCCATACAAATTTATTAATTTTATGAATCCGTATATATCAAATAAATGCTTTAATATATAAAATTGTGAATAACTACTATATTTCTTTTTTTAAAATTTGCTTAATCACTCTATACAAATTTATTAATTTTATGAATCCGTATATATCAAATAAAAGCTTTAATATATAAAATAGTTAATAACTACTATATTTCTGTAATAATACAACCAATTTAGAAGATTTAATAATTACATATAAAATGTACCATAAATGAAATAATTAATAATTACCTAATTTCCTTTTAAAATTTAAAATCTACCATAATTACCCTTTTCACCTATCATTTATAAAAGCTTATTTATATCTTACATTAACATTTAGCCACATTAAAACATTTCCATTTATAATTCTTGAAGTATGAAAAGAAATATTCACATGAATTTTTTTTTTATAAAAATTAGAAGACAATAAAACAATAACACAATTAAATATAAAGTTTTAAATAATTATTACTAACTAGATCTTATATGTGCGAGAATGTATAATATATAATAAAAATATTAAGTACTTTAAAAAAAATTATATATGTATTTATTTTGAAATTCAAATAATTATTTTAAACAAAATTAAGTAACATTATCAAATATTTTAATCATAAATTATTTTAAAAAATATTAAATATATATAAAAATAATATTTTCCAACTATAATTATCAAAGGGATAAATTTGGAATCATAATTTAATTCTAATATCATTCCTAATCATAATCAAAGTAAACATATTATTATTTATCAATCATTATTCTAAATCCTACTTAGATCATGGTTTTTGTAGATGTGATTAATTTATGGATTATAAAAAAGTTAAGAAAAATTAAAAGTTTGTAGTGTCTGGAAACAAACATGAATTTTTAAAAATCAAAGTTGAGTAGTGTTTGATAAATAAATGATTAGGGTAAAATAGTCATTGGGGAAATTCCAAACAACGGATATAGGCTCACATAATCTAGGTTTAAGAAACACACAAAATTGACCTTTTAAACCAAAAATTTATTTTCCAACCTCAAGAGCGGCAAACATCAGGAAGGAAATTTATGGCATCAAACAGCAGATGGGAGAGTCGCTGCATGAGTATTAGGGATGGCAATGGGTCGGGTATGGGTAGGATATCGTATCCCCATCCCCATACCCATTTATTAAATTCATCCCCATACCCATACCCATCGGATATTAAATGTCATCCTCATCCCCATACCCGTCGGAGGATCGGATATCCATACCCTACCCATATCCCCATTTATCGTATCTATTCCATACAAATTCATTTTTGAAATTTGAATTATTTTGATAAAACTATACTTATTTACTATATTTTTATACCAAATGTTTTTAGAAAACATTAAAAAATTAAAACATAGAAGAAAATCTACAACCTAAGAATTATATAAAAAATAATACTCCTACAAAATAGTATTATATTTATACTAATAATTTCATTGTTTCATTCAACTAACATAATTTAACAAAAAAATTAAATTAGCATTTATTTAATATAAATTAATATGTACACACACACACACACACACACACACACACACACACACATATATATATATATATATATATATATATATATATATATATATATATATATATATATATATATATATATAAATATATAATCGGATATCGGGTCGGGTATGGGTAGGATATTACTATATCCTCCTCCATTCCCATTTACGAGATCCCCATACCCATTTAATTAATCGGGTCCAAAAAATGCCTCCATACCCTCTTCCATTCGGGTCGGGTATCGGATTCTCCATCGGGTTCGGAGAAAATTTCCATCCCTAATGAGTATTGGGAGCGTTTCAAGAAACTTTGCGTTAGCTGTCCACAATACCAGATAAGTGAAAATTTATCAATTCAATACTGCTATGAAGGATTGTTGTCTCATGACAGGAGCATGGTGGATGCGGCCAGTGGTGGGGTTTTCGTGGATAAAACTCCGGTACAAGCAAGGGATCTAATCGAGAATATGGCTGCCAATTCTCAGCAATTTGGCACCAACAAAAGTGATCCTGCGCCCAAGAGGAGTAACGAGGTAAACGTTTCTTCCCTTGAGCAACAACTGATTGAACTGATGTCTCTTGTGCATCATATGGCTGTAGGGAATGGACAGATTGCAAAGGTATGCGAAATTTGCGCTGCAGTGGGACATGCAACTGACATGTGTCATACACTTCAAGAGGGATCAGATGAACAAGTCAATGCAGCAGGAGGATTTTCAGGACCACCACAGCAGAAATATGATCCTTACTCCAACACATACAATCTGGGTTGGAGGGATCATCTGAACCTTAGATATGACAATCCTCCGGCGAATCAATCTGGACCTCAGCCACCATCGCACAATCATGCTTATAGGCCACCGTATCATCCTCCACCACAGCGTCCTCAAATTCCAATACCTAGTGAGTTTCTTGAAAACATAGTAAAGGATCTTGCGACTAATACTTTGTCCTTTCAACAGGAAACCCGAGCAAGTATCCAACACTTGAACACTCGGGTGGGGCAGTTGGCAACCGCAGTCAACAGGTTGGAGGCACTGAATTCGAATAGCTTACCATCACAGACAGTGGTGAATCCGAAAGAGAATGTAAGTGCAATCACCTTGAGGAATGGGAAGGATTTGATAGTCAAGGAGAAGGAAATTGAAGCTTCAACCAATGAAGAACCAAAGGTGG
Source organism: Henckelia pumila (assembly GCF_033568475.1). NCBI lineage: Eukaryota > Viridiplantae > Streptophyta > Magnoliopsida > Lamiales > Gesneriaceae > Henckelia > Henckelia pumila. Next base: position 109,118,977 of record NC_133121.1, read on the forward strand.
ATGATAAAGAATCAACAAGGGAAGAGACACCAAGAGGCAAGTTGAAACGACCCTACCCTCTAAACTTAATTAAATAATAAATAAACATACGGATTTATAAAAATTTTGCCATGACTTGTTTGAAAGTAAACAAGCCACCCTGTCCCAAACAGCAGTTTTAACATAAGAAAAGAAACGACCATTAAAAGATTCGAAATACGATAAACATAAAGTACGAATGAAAGGCAACCCCTCACGGTTGCAATAATAGCAATAACAAGTTTTTACGACTCAAACATAAGCACAGGAAAAACATATCCTGACTAAAACTGCAAATACTCAATCTCATGTTCATTAATACAATCAGAGTTTAGTGTGGAAACTTAAAAAGAAAAAGCAACGGTCTTAGGGCCTCGCACCACCGGGGACCTCAACCTAGTGGATCTTGCCCCTCCGTCTCCACATACAACTCCTCACCTGCAATCAAACAAGCGTAGCGAGTCTAATGACTCAACAAGTATAAACAGTGATAACAAGGGGTTTAAAATACTTGACGTAATACTCAAACTACAGTACATAATATACTTTGAAACTTAAACTGTAAATATGCATGACATAAGAGAATAAGGCAACATGCACTGATGAACTCACGCCAACTCACGCTATGAGAACTTGAACTTTCTTGACTTAACTGTACTTCATGCATTTCTGAAAGACTGAATAATTAAAGACGAGTCAACTGATACTTGAAACTTTACTTTAACCTTTGCTTTAGAACTTAGATCCTTGAATTGTGACCCTCTGTTTTGATCGATCAATGGCTGCAGTGCACTATGCCGGCAAAACGCCGAGATTTCTCCCGACTGACTTAACCCCTTTATGGCAAGGACATCAAAATTTCTTCCGACCCCACATTGCCCTACATGGCAAGGACACCGGGATTTCTCCCGACCCCACATTGCCCTCTATGGCAAGGACACCGGGATTTCTCCTGACCCCACATTGCCCTCCATGGGTAGGGGAAAACAAGATGTCTCCTGTCCCCTCCCAAAACCTCTGATTTGGCAAGTAAGCCGAGACATCCCCCGACTTATCATTACCCTTTTTCGTCACAACCAATTCACTTCCTTCATAAAAATATTTTCTTTTCTTTCTTTGACTCGACTCAAAATACTTGGCATGCAAGACTTGAAGCGACTTTCTTTGAAAATATTGCTTGGCTCAAGAACGAGGCTTACGCACACGAACATGCATCTTTAAGACATGAAACTCAACTCAAAAATATGGGTGCAAGGTGGGTGAGTGGCTGCCCCTAAGCTAAAAGCCCAACTTAATCTTGAATTTCCTCAAACTTGGCTTAAACCGAGCAAGCAAACCGAAAAACCCTTATCTCTATCATATCTTAACCAAAACCCGTCCCGCTTGAACCGAAACTTACTAAACACTTCAAACTAACCCTAGGATAAGTTTATGACCTCCAAAGACCACCCGAGCAACCCGATCAAAACGGATTTCCGGGCATCCCTCAAACTTGTCAAAATTCTGCACTAGAAACCCCGACTTGATAAATTTTTAACTTGACCAAAACTAACTCGATTTGCTCCCAAAATGAACCGACGCGACCCCAAAATCCTAAATATGACTTAGGACCAGGCCTCACCCATCCATTGTTGCTCAACACGTTCAGTTTAATCAGAAACTCAACAGATCCCAATTTGCTCATAAAATTTCTGCTCCAACCCTTTGATTTAGAAGACCCTTATCCTATCCAATTTCTAACCGAAACGAGCCCAATTTATACCGACGCGACCACAACATCATAACCTTGACCTAGGACCAGCCCAAGACACGACCAGACTTGAAATGATACCTCCCCTGCCCCGGAACAGTAGCTGCCTCTCTAAGAAAACAGGACTCAACTTCACTTCTAACATCATGTTTCAACCCCAAACCTTTTTCCCTTAACTCTAACCCATACCAATCCACCAAACACACTTACTAACACCCCTTAGGACATATCCCAAGCATCTAGGCTGTAATGCCCCGTTTTTATCTTAAATGAGTTTATTTGAGTTAATCGGAGATTACAGAGTTCACGAGCCGACTTAATTTTGATCAGGGTCCTTTTTGCAAATTTTGGAAATTTTAGGGACTAAAACGCAAATAATGGATTATATATATATTATTGTCTAGCTTGACTTGGTCCATTACTTCTCCTCCTTCCTCAAGCACGCCTTCTCCATTGAAGTCGACCCAAATGAGTTTCCAAGCTTTGTGATTTCATTTCGAGCTCGATCCGGCCGTTAGAATATATTTCTGAAGGCAGTTTAGCGATCACTGCAACGAGAGCTCCGTTATATCGTAAGTTTTTCTACGATCGGATACATTCTAGTTTTTGGATGTTGTTAGAATTGTTCGAGATTCGAGTACGTTGTTCTTGACAGAGTTCTGGTCGTTTATTATCTGTCGGTTTTGAAATAGAGCGACGTTCGGAATTGTTATGATTTTTCTTATTATTTTCGAAAACCTTGATTTTGTGATGTGTTGGGATTGTGTTGAAATTGAGGTTTGAGGATTGGAATGAGTTTATTGAGTTGTTGTTTTGCTGTCTGCATTTTCGGTTTGATCAGTTATAGCCGTTATGCCGTCAGTTTGAGTTTTGGATATCGGTTTGATGTTTTGAATTATACCGAGTTTGATATGAGTTTTGATATCGATTTTGATCACTATGACTTATTCTGATAGATTGATTTGAAGTCTTGGAAGTTGAGAGCCTTACAGCTTTGATCAGTTGGAAGAGTTGAGCCGGTATAGTGTCGATGTTATTCTTTATTTCTCGATGGATTTGGATAGTTTTTGATTGAAGGAACTTTGATTGAGAATTGTTGTTTTACAGATCGACGACTGTGAACAACACGAAGAAAGGTATAAGATAACTTTGGAATGGAATAGGACGATTAACTCGAATCCGGATTGATTTGAGTGCCCTAGAAGAAATCACATATTGCATGTTTATGTGCTTATTTGAATATATGTCTGAATTGTTATTTGAATGCATTAGATTCATGTGCATTCATATTGAGACGAATTGATTATTCATTTTGAATTAGACGATCTAGAGATTGTACTCGAGTGACTTGGTAGGCGATTTACTACTTTGTTGTTTAACTCACTATAATGCTCTGGAGTCTAGAGGATTAAAATATGCCTCGTCCACCTCGAGATGGAAGTCGGTGTGATTGTAGGATGTTTTAACCTCGGGATCCCAAACCAAAGAAAGAAAGAAAGAATAGATGAATTCCATTCGATTATCTGAGTCTGATAATCCAAAAGTTTTAAAGACATGCATATCATTTTAATTCAGTACTTGATTGGATTAATTGATTATATGAAGAATGAGTTCATATATGACTTGATATGTTTATTTGATAGCATGTTAGTCTCTTTTACTGGGAATATCAATTCTCACCGGATTATCCTGCTGTTGTCTTTGTTTGTATGTTTACTTGGCAACAGGTAGGGCAGGTACCAGTCAGAGACCACGTGGATAGAGGATCGAGAGATTAGAAGTGAGGCTTGGTTTTTAGAAGTCGAATGTATTCGAACTTTTGATGTTTTGTAATGCATGCGAATCTAGTTATGTTTTGAAGTAATTACTAGACTCGAACCTTGGTTGTATCTTGTTGTATCGAGTAGTCGAGATTATGTTTGAATTTGGATTGATGCATGTTGTTATGATTATTGTTTGGATTGAGTTTGTAAGGAAAGGCATTCCATGTTCTGAATTTTTTCTGGGCAAGGGGGTGCGCTCGATCCTAGGTTATTGCAGGATCGAGCGCGGCCCCTATGATTTCCGAGGCAGAGAGTTTCACAAAATGGTGTGCCCGATCCTGGATTTTTGCCGGATCGAGCGCGGCACACTGCTTTTTCTCGGCAGGGAGTTTTAAAATTTGGTGCGCTCGATCCTGGACTTTTATAGGATCGAGCACAACATTGTTCATCAGAAAAATAATTTTTTTTTTATTTGTTGCCTTATCTTATAGATGGTGCATGATAATTGTTTATATTATCTTAAGAATAGAAGATTAGAACCAAGGCCTCACATTAAGTTGAGGTTCGCTCCGCATATTGCCGACAACGAGGAGGCGAAAGCAGACCAGTTCATTAATGGTTTGCACCCTGACATCTTCATTCTGGTAAATACTGGGAGGCCAGATAATTTTTTTGATGCGATGGATCAGGCTAAGGGAGCGGAAGCGGGACTGATGAGAAAGAGGGAGAATCAGTACCAGCCTTAATAGCAGAAACATAGGCAGTATCAGAATCAACAGCAGATGAATGAGGGTGGTAGCAGTGGTGGTAGCAAGAAGAACTATTTCCGTCCCAAAGGGAAACAGTTCAAGAAGTCGGGAAGCACTTCTTCGAGCTCGAGTGGCTCGAGACAGTTCAGTTCTGGACAGGGTTCAGGATCTTCTGGAGCTTTGTGTAGCAAGTATGGAGGACGGCACTCCAGTGAGCAATGCAGAGGAATTTTTGGGAACTGCTACATCTGTCAACAGACAGGACATTATGCCAGACAGTGTCCTCAGAAAGGTTCTGACCAGACTCAGAGTGGGAATACCTCTCGACAGTCATCTCAGCCTGGTAGGCAGGCTATTGCAGTTCACTCCTTCCAACCACAAAAGCAGAACCGTTAGGGAGGTAATCAGAGTTTGAACCAACCTTCTCGACCGCAGGCTAGAGTGTTTATTCTAAACGAAGATGAGGCTCAAGCTGCACCGAATGATGTGATTACAGGTAACTGTAAGATTTTTGGTTATCCTGCGTTTATTCTGATAGATACAGGTGCATCTCATTCTTTCTTATCTGAGAAATTTATTGTGATGCATGCCTTGCCTGTTGAGCCTATGTCTACTTTTGTATATGTTACTTCACCTTTGGGTGGAGGTATTGTGTCAAAAAATTTGGTTAAGAACTGCGAATTGAGTTTTGATGGGAATTCGATTGAGTGTGACTGTATTGTACTTAGTCTGTCTGATTTTGACTGCATTTTGGGAATAGACGTGTTGACTGAGTACAGGGCTACCGTGGACTGTTTTCAGAAGGTAGTTCAGTTCAGACCAGATATGGCAGATGAATGGAGATTCTTTGGTAAGGGTTCTTGTTCTAAAATTCCTTTGATATCTGTCTTATCTATGACTAGATTATTACAGAGAGGAGCCGAAGGATTTCTTGTATATGCGATCGATATTCTGAAGTCTAGCCCTGAGCTGAACGATATACCAGTGGTTAGGGAATTCCCTGATGTGTTTTCCGATGAAATTCCGGGATTGCCACCGATTCGAGAGATTGAATTCGGCATTGATTTGACGACAGGTACTCAGCCAATTTCAAAAGCTCCGTACCGAATGGCTCCGATCGAATTGAAATAATTGAAGGAGCAATTGGAAGATTTGATTGCCAAGGGATACATTAGACCGAGTGTGTCGCCTTGGGGTGCTCCTGTCCTGTTTGTTAGAAAGAAAGATGGCTCCATGCGTCTCTGCATTGACTACCGCCAACTGAATCAGGCGACAGTTAAGAACATGTATCCTTTACCTCGTATAGATGATCTTTTTGATCAATTGCAGGGTTAGTGTATTTATTCGATGATAGATTTGAGATCGGGATATCACCAGCTGAGAGTTCGTGAAGAGAATGTTCCTAAGACTGCATTTAGGACAAGGTATGGACATTTTGAATTTCTTGTCATGCCTTTCGGTTTGACGAACGCCCCAGCAGTCTTTATGGGATTAATGAACCGAATCTTTCAGCGTTTTCTTGATGAGTTTGTGATTATTTTCATTGATGATATCTTAATCTATTCTAAGAGTCGTGCCAAGCATGCAGAGCATCTGAGAACAGTTTTGTAGATTTTGAGGACAGAACAGTTATTTGCCAAGCTTTTGAAGTGTGAGTTTTGGCTTGACAGAGTTGTCTTTCCGGGGAACATTATTTCAGGAGAGGGGATTACTGTTGATCCCAGCAAGATAGAAGCAGTGATGAACTGGCGAAGGCCGACTTCGGTGCCTGAGATCCGCAGCTTTATGGGTTTAGCAGGGTACTATCGCAGATTTATTCAGGGTTTTTCTTCTATTGCGAAGCCTATTACCCAGCTGACTCAGAAGAATGCTCCTTTTCTGTGGACAGATGATTGTGAAGCCAATTTTGTTGAGTTAAAGAAGAGATTAACCAGTGCTCCGATTCTTTCTATTCCATCTGGTTCTGGAGGTTTCACAGTTTATTGTGATGCTTCTCATCTAGGTCTCGGATGTGTTCTTATGCAGAAGAAGCACGTGATAGCATATGCGTCGAGGCAGTTGAAACCGCATGAGACTTGCTATCCAGTTCATGATCTTGAACTTGCTGCTATTATTTTTGCCTTGAAGATCTGGCGTCACTATCTCTACGGTGAGTCTTTTGAGATCTTTTTTGACCATAAGAGTCTAAAGTACTTGTTTTCGCAGTCAGAATTGAATATGAGACAGAGAAGATGGCTAGATTTGTTGAAGAACTTCGACTGCGAGATTAAGTATTATCTGGGGAAGTCGAATGCAGCTGTCGATGCTTTGAGTCGCAAGCTTTGCTCTTTATCTCTTTCGACGATCGGTGTTTCTCGGTTGATCGACGACTGTTGCACTTCTGGGTTGGAGTTTGAGTCAGATAGAAATCAAATCAGAATTTGTGCGATTCAGGCCGAGCCAGAGTTGTTTGTGTCGATCAGAGAAGCACAAAAATCAGATGAGAGTATTCAGAATTCGATAGAGAAGGTGAGATCAGGACACCAGTTTGAGTTTCAGGTCAGATATGATGTTTTATTTGTGAATAGCCGTATTGTTGTGCCTGAGATTGATGAGTTAAGACAGCGTATTCTGAGAGAGGCGCATTGTAGTCGGTTCAGTGTTCATCCCGGAGGCCGAAAGATGTATAACGACTTGAAGAGTCAGTTCTGGTAAAAGAAGTTGAAGAAGGATGTGGTGAGGTTTGTATCACATTATTTGAACTGTCAGCAGGTTAAAGCCGAGAGAAAGAGACCAGGTGGGCTTCTGCACAGTCTGTCTATTCCAGAATGGAAGTGGGATCACATTTTGATGGATTTCGTCATGAAACTACCCCGATCGGTTCGAGGATGCGATGCTATTTGGGTAGTGATTGATAGGTTGACAAAGTCTGCTTGCTTCATTCCTTATCGGATGACGTACCGCCATGATCAGATGGCCGATTTGTATGTCAAAGAAATTGTCAGATTGCATGGGGTACCGAGATCGATTGTTTCTGACCAAGATCCTCAGTTTACTTCTCATTTTTGGCACAGCCTGCAAGAGGCTCTTGGTACTAAGTTGCATCTGAGTACAGCTTATCATCCTCAGACCGATGGTCAGTCTGAGCGGACGATTTAGACTCTGGAGGATATGTTACGAGCAGTGGTGCTTGACTTTGGTAGTACTTGGCAAGATTCTTTGCCTCTCATCGAGTTTTCGTACACCCTTTGAAGCGTTGTACGGAAAGAAGTGCAGATCTTCTCTGTACTGGGATGAGATGTCTGAGTCCCCAGACTTGGGACCAGATATGATTCGTGATATGACTGAGCAGGTGAAGAATATTCGGTTGAGAATGAAGACTGCTCAGGACCGACAAGCGAAGTATGCAAATATCCGTCGCAGACCTCTATCTTTTGATCAGGGAGACCGAGTATTCTTGAATATTTCTCCGTTTAGAGGTACTGTTAGATTTGGGAAGAGAGGGAAGTTGTCACCAAGATTCATCGGTCCGTATGAGATTTTACAGAAGATAGGCGATCTAGCCTACCGATTAGCACTTCCTCCTTTTTTATCTGGTATTCACGACGTCTTCCATGTCTCTATGCTGCAGAAGTATCATCCAGATCCTTCTCATGTTCTTCAACCTGATGAAGCCGAACTTGATGAAACTTTGAGTTATTTTGAGAGACCGATTCAGATCCTTGACACAAAGGAGAAACAGCTCAGAACCAAAACGATACCTTTGGTGAAAGTTCAGTGGATCGTCACGAAGTCGAAGAAACGACTTGGGAGACAGAATCTGATATGAGGCAGTGATTTCCAGATTTGTTTATCTGATGTGAATTCTTAATTCTATTCTTGAATTCTTAATTTTCTTCTTATGAGTTGATATTAATGATTTAGAGGACGAAATCTTTTCTTAAAAGGGGAGAATTGTAACGCCCCATTTTTATCTTAAATGAGTTTATTTGAGTTAATCTAAGATTACAGAGTTCACGAGCCGACTTAATTTTGATCAGGGTCCTTTTTGCAAATTTTGGAAATTTTAGGGACTAAAATGCAAATAATGGATTTTATATATATTCTTGTCTAGCTTGACTTGGTCCATTACTTCTCCTCCTTCCTCAAGAACGCCTCCTCCATTGAAGCCGACCCAAATGAGTTTCCAAGCTTTGTGATTTCATTCCAAGCTCGATCCGGCCGTTAGAATCTATTTCTGAAGGCAGTTTAGCGATCACTGCAATGAGAGCTCCGTTATATCATAAGTTTTTCTACGATCGAATACATTCTAGTTTTTGGATGTTGTTAGAATCGTTCGAGATTCGAGTATGTTGTTCTTGACAGAAGCATTTTGGTCCTTCAATATTACTTAGAAGCGATAAGAGCTGTGAATAAGAGCTGTGAATTATGTCATAAGAACTGTGAAGGCATGTAGATTGATTTCACCGTTAACTTTGATGTGAGTGAAGATATGTAGATCAATTACTGTTACTTTGATCTGAGTGAAGATATGTAGATCAATTATAGTTACTTTGATCTGGCCTCATGTAATGGTGTGTTATCAATTAAATTTGATGAGTCTCGATAACTTGATCTGAAAGTACTTTTTATCCAATAATATCTTGGCAAAGATTTATTCTTGGTTTTGTTTGATTTGTTTTCTTTCAATTTATCACCAAAACTTCGATTTAATCACCAACAATATCTAACAATATTTATGTCTAATTTCATTTTATTTTATGCAGAAATTATTTTTTATACTTCTTTGCTCAATCCATGTTCTTGAAATTTTACTTGATGGCTCAAGATATTTTACTGAAATTAGTTACATTTATTACCTGTATAAATTAGTTACTTTATTGTATCGGTGTTTCAAGATAATGATTTGTTAGATTTTGTGTAACATGTTTGTACATCCTAAAATAAAATATCAACGGTCTATTATATTTCATGTGTTCCATTGATTTTTCGATTTAGCTTTTAGTTTCATTTTTTATTTATATATTTTATTGCATATAAGATTTTTTTAAATTTATAACGTGTTATATTAATAAATTTATGTCTTAATAACTTATAGTATATCAGAAATAACATATAATATCATTTACTCTGTTACACACATACATCGAATACATCTGTCGTTACATTGGCATAATCATATTTAAAATTTCATTACGCATTAACAATATATTATGTTCATTTATTATGTTACGCACGTAACACATGTGATGTTCATTTATTATGTTACACAGACAATGCGTGTGCATGACAGCTAGTAGTGTTATGGAAGTGAAAGACGAACATAGAAATTAAAAGTTTGAAATGATCTAAATTAAATTAAATAAATAAATATAATAGAAAAAGTTAATAAGTTTGCTCAAAAAAAAAAAAATGAATAAGTAATAAGTTTGAATGATTGATAAAAGAGTATGTTAGTCTAATAAAAATATGGGATGATTAAGTAGGGATAATATTGTAATGCTGTGTTTACTTAGTATGATTAGAGTTGGATTGATTGATTATCATACTCTATCAAATGTTTACTAGAAATTTTACCAAATTTATATCTATCTATCTATATATATATATAAGCATAGTTTTTACTAAATATAGTAGTTTTCCGTCAAAACATACTTACTATAAATGAAAATTATGGATGAAATTTTGTTAAAACTATAGCTAATGTTTTCGGTTCAAATAATAATAATAATATGATGATTAAGGTTATAGATAATGTATTCGGTTCAAATAATACTAATAATATTTTTGGTTAAATTTGTAAAAATAAATTTATATTTACTACTTTTATCAATGTTTGTTTTTTAATTTCAATTGGTTTATTGTGTCCATATACAAATTAATCTTACCAAAAATATCGTAAATAATTTAAATATCGTGTATATATATGTCAAATTAATAATAAAAACTTACGACACAACCTAAAACATTTATATATGCTTGCATATAGTTTTCATAAATGATATATATATATATATATATATTTAGAGTTTTGCTAATTTTTTATGCCTATATATATGCAAAATTTTTCATTAATTACTAACAACATTGGCACACACGTGTGTAACAAAAAATGTGATAAATGCGTTTGTTCTTAATTTAAACATATTTGATATAGTGTTTCAAAAATTGAGTTAGTTTTGGTTTTTTCTTTTTGTTTTGCATAAGAAAAAGAAATATAAGGCTAAGTAATAGAAGAGAGAAAAAATAACTGCATATACAAAAAAAATGGATGTGGGAAGTTATTTTTTGAAATATGGATTTTACCGATGAATATTATCTACTTTTCCATTGTTTTTTTCTGTAAAATAGTAAGGAATTATTTGAAAATTAGAAAAGGCCATACCAACTTACCAAAAAAAATTAGTATGAGACTCACATCTTTAATATAATAGTAAGAGATATTCACCTACCAAATATAAAATTAATTTCAAAACTTTCCAAATTCATATTGAGATTGAAATTAAAAACATTGAAAATATAAAATAACTTTAAATATCTGCATCGATTATAATATTTCATTAATTTTTTTATTTTAGGTTTATCGATTGTTTTCTTATTATTATTATTATTATTATTATTATTTAATTGATGTATTTTTTTAAAAAATAATAACATTCATAATTATTTCTCATATATTTATGTGAATATATTGGTTTTGAAATAATATTAAACAAAAAAATATTAATATATTTGCATGTGTGAATCGTGATCAACATATACATGTTATCAATAATAACTACCAGCTATACAAATAATAATAACAAAATTGTATTAAATAATTTGATCCGTCTTTAAGAATTTTTATAATTCATTAAATAAAATAAGTATTATAAATAAAATTTAAAATATTTATTTGAAATATTATTAATTTAATTTCAGTCAATTATGTACGTGTGTGAAAATTCTCATTAATTGTATATATATGATAATTTTCGGTTTAAAATTTGATATTTGATTGGATATTTCAAATTTTAAAATTTTATTGATTGTTTCAATATTTTAGGTTTCAAATTTTTTTATATCATGATTTTTTGTTCAAAATTTATCCGATGTTTCAAAATTTTAAAATTTTTTATTCAAAATTTGAAATTTTTTAATGTACCAATGCACGGTTCAAAATTTGAAATTTGATCGTATATTATCGCTATTTATTTCAGTTAAATTTTTATGTTCATATATATAAGTGAAAATTTTCATAAATGTTATATATGATAATATACCAATTTTTTTGTTCAAATTTGAAATTTGATTGGATTTTAGTATGTTATCAATACTTTATAATTTCAATTAATTTTTGGTCAAATATGTAAAAAAAAAATTTGTAAATTATATATATAATAATGTACCAATTTTCGGTTTAAACATTGAAATTTCAAAGGATGCTATTAATACTTTATAATTTCTTCTGATTTTTTTGTAATCATGTATATGTGTAAATTTCGATAAATATTATATATGACGATGTAACATTTTTCAATTTAAAAAAATAAAATTTGATCGGAAGTTATTGCTACTTTTTAGTTTTAGTTAAATTTTTTATGTCTATGTATATTTGAAAATTTTCATAAATGCAATATATGATGCAGTACCAATTTTTTATTCAAATTTTAAATTTGACAAGATATTATCAATACTTTTTAATTTAATTTCAATTTTTTGTTGTGTACATATATGAAAATTTTCATAAATACTATATATATTGTAATGTATCAATTTTTTGTTTCAAAATTAAAAATTTGATAGAAATTTATCACGAATTCTTAATTTTGGTTGACTTTTTGTGTTATATATATGTAAAAAATTTCAAAAATGTTATTTATAATAATGTATCAATTTCGATTCAAAATTTGATTATATATCATTATTTTTCAATTAATTTTAGTTAAAATTTTTTTGCCCCTATATATGTTAAAATTTGCATAAATGCTATAAATGATAATTAGGTTTTGCTTAAGATAATCGATATTATGGCTGGACCCACCTGAAAAATATAGAATGCATTAAAATATATACAATGATGTATCATTTTATTCAATTTATGTTATTATTTTGAGTATTGTGTTATTTTTATATATTTAGTTCTCACTAATATTTATCATATTAAATATATAAAAAAATTTATATAATATTACATTTTTGAATTTTTAAAAGAGTATTGTTGTGAATGTTTGATATATTGATTGTTAGTAAATCAATTTTATATGTATATTAATTATAAACTTGATATAAATTTTTTATGATATATATTCTAAAAAATTAATAATATTTTTTTATTTATTAAAATATTAATAATCCGTGCATCGCACGGGGTGAAATACTAGTATATATAAAAGTGGAGTTTTTGCCATATATAGTAAAATCCCGCCAAAAATTTTAAACTAAAAAAGGAAAAAAAAACACTACTTATTTCTATTTATATTTTAAATGCAACCAAACACATTTCAAATATTTTCATACATTAACCTGTCAAAAAATATATATATATATAATATATATAAAGATAACTCACAGATATAATTGACTCAAATTTACATAGGTTATAATGTTTTGATTTGCTAAAAAATTTACACTTTAAAATATAGATAAATAAATAATACAAATATAATAATAAATAAATTATCATTTTAAAATTTTGTTAATCACTCCATACAAATTTATTAATTTTATGAATCCGTATATATCAAATAAATGCTTTAATATATAAAATTGTGAATAACTACTATATTTCTTTTTTTAAAATTTGCTTAATCACTCTATACAAATTTATTAATTTTATGAATCCGTATATATCAAATAAAAGCTTTAATATATAAAATAGTTAATAACTACTATATTTCTGTAATAATACAACCAATTTAGAAGATTTAATAATTACATATAAAATGTACCATAAATGAAATAATTAATAATTACCTAATTTCCTTTTAAAATTTAAAATCTACCATAATTACCCTTTTCACCTATCATTTATAAAAGCTTATTTATATCTTACATTAACATTTAGCCACATTAAAACATTTCCATTTATAATTCTTGAAGTATGAAAAGAAATATTCACATGAATTTTTTTTTTATAAAAATTAGAAGACAATAAAACAATAACACAATTAAATATAAAGTTTTAAATAATTATTACTAACTAGATCTTATATGTGCGAGAATGTATAATATATAATAAAAATATTAAGTACTTTAAAAAAAATTATATATGTATTTATTTTGAAATTCAAATAATTATTTTAAACAAAATTAAGTAACATTATCAAATATTTTAATCATAAATTATTTTAAAAAAATTATATATATAATATAAAAATAATATTTTCCAACTATAATTATCAAAGGGATAAATTTGGAATCATAATTTAATTCTAATATCATTCCTAATCATAATCAAAGTAAACATATTATTATTTATCAATCATTATTCTAAATCCTACTTAGATCATGGTTTTTGTAGATGTGATTAATTTATGGATTATAAAAAAGTTAAGAAAAATTAAAAGTTTGTAGTGTCTGGAAACAAACATGAATTTTTAAAAATCAAAGTTGAGTAGTGTTTGATAAATAAATGATTAGGGTAAAATAGTCATTGGGGAAATTCCAAACAACGGATATAGGCTCACATAATCTAGGTTTAAGAAACACACAAAATTGACCTTTTAAACCAAAAATTTATTTTCCAACCTCAAGAGCGGCAAACATCAGGAAGGAAATTTATGGCATCAAACAGCAGATGGGAGAGTCGCTGCATGAGTATTAGGGATGGCAATGGGTCGGGTATGGGTAGGATATCGTATCCCCATCCCCATACCCATTTATTAAATTCATCCCCATACCCATACCCATCGGATATTAAATGTCATCCTCATCCCCATACCCGTCGGAGGATCGGATATCCATACCCTACCCATATCCCCATTTATCGTATCTATTCCATACAAATTCATTTTTGAAATTTGAATTATTTTGATAAAACTATACTTATTTACTATATTTTTATACCAAATGTTTTTAGAAAACATTAAAAAATTAAAACATAGAAGAAAATCTACAACCTAAGAATTATATAAAAAATAATACTCCTACAAAATAGTATTATATTTATACTAATAATTTCATTGTTTCATTCAACTAACATAATTTAACAAAAAAATTAAATTAGCATTTATTTAATATAAATTAATATGTACACACACACACACACACACACACACACACACACACACATATATATATATATATATATATATATATATATATATATATATATATATATATATATATAAATATATAATCGGATATCGGGTCGGGTATGGGTAGGATATTACTATATCCTCCTCCATTCCCATTTACGAGATCCCCATACCCATTTAATTAATCGGGTCCAAAAAATGCCTCCATACCCTCTTCCATTCGGGTCGGGTATCGGATTCTCCATCGGGTTCGGAGAAAATTTCCATCCCTAATGAGTATTGGGAGCGTTTCAAGAAACTTTGCGTTAGCTGTCCACAATACCAGATAAGTGAAAATTTATCAATTCAATACTGCTATGAAGGATTGTTGTCTCATGACAGGAGCATGGTGGATGCGGCCAGTGGTGGGGTTTTCGTGGATAAAACTCCGGTACAAGCAAGGGATCTAATCGAGAATATGGCTGCCAATTCTCAGCAATTTGGCACCAACAAAAGTGATCCTGCGCCCAAGAGGAGTAACGAGGTAAACGTTTCTTCCCTTGAGCAACAACTGATTGAACTGATGTCTCTTGTGCATCATATGGCTGTAGGGAATGGACAGATTGCAAAGGTATGCGAAATTTGCGCTGCAGTGGGACATGCAACTGACATGTGTCATACACTTCAAGAGGGATCAGATGAACAAGTCAATGCAGCAGGAGGATTTTCAGGACCACCACAGCAGAAATATGATCCTTACTCCAACACATACAATCTGGGTTGGAGGGATCATCTGAACCTTAGATATGACAATCCTCCGGCGAATCAATCTGGACCTCAGCCACCATCGCACAATCATGCTTATAGGCCACCGTATCATCCTCCACCACAGCGTCCTCAAATTCCAATACCTAGTGAGTTTCTTGAAAACATAGTAAAGGATCTTGCGACTAATACTTTGTCCTTTCAACAGGAAACCCGAGCAAGTATCCAACACTTGAACACTCGGGTGGGGCAGTTGGCAACCGCAGTCAACAGGTTGGAGGCACTGAATTCGAATAGCTTACCATCACAGACAGTGGTGAATCCGAAAGAGAATGTAAGTGCAATCACCTTGAGGAATGGGAAGGATTTGATAGTCAAGGAGAAGGAAATTGAAGCTTCAACCAATGAAGAACCAAAGGTGGATGATAAAGAATCAACAAGGGAAGAGACACCAAGAGGCAAGTTGAAACGACCCTACCCTCTAAACTTAATTAAATAATAAATAAACATACGGATTTATAAAAATTTTGCCATGACTTGTTTGAAAGTAAACAAGCCACCCTGTCCCAAACAGCAGTTTTAACATAAGAAAAGAAACGACCATTAAAAGATTCGAAATACGATAAACATAAAGTACGAATGAAAGGCAACCCCTCACGGTTGCAATAATAGCAATAACAAGTTTTTACGACTCAAACATAAGCACAGGAAAAACATATCCTGACTAAAACTGCAAATACTCAATCTCATGTTCATTAATACAATCAGAGTTTAGTGTGGAAACTTAAAAAGAAAAAGCAACGGTCTTAGGGCCTCGCACCACCGGGGACCTCAACCTAGTGGATCTTGCCCCTCCGTCTCCACATACAACTCCTCACCTGCAATCAAACAAGCGTAGCGAGTCTAATGACTCAACAAGTATAAACAGTGATAACAAGGGGTTTAAAATACTTGACGTAATACTCAAACTACAGTACATAATATACTTTGAAACTTAAACTGTAAATATGCATGACATAAGAGAATAAGGCAACATGCACTGATGAACTCACGCCAACTCACGCTATGAGAACTTGAACTTTCTTGACTTAACTGTACTTCATGCATTTCTGAAAGACTGAATAATTAAAGACGAGTCAACTGATACTTGAAACTTTACTTTAACCTTTGCTTTAGAACTTAGATCCTTGAATTGTGACCCTCTGTTTTGATCGATCAATGGCTGCAGTGCACTATGCCGGCAAAACGCCGAGATTTCTCCCGACTGACTTAACCCCTTTATGGCAAGGACATCAAAATTTCTTCCGACCCCACATTGCCCTACATGGCAAGGACACCGGGATTTCTCCCGACCCCACATTGCCCTCTATGGCAAGGACACCGGGATTTCTCCTGACCCCACATTGCCCTCCATGGGTAGGGGAAAACAAGATGTCTCCTGTCCCCTCCCAAAACCTCTGATTTGGCAAGTAAGCCGAGACATCCCCCGACTTATCATTACCCTTTTTCGTCACAACCAATTCACTTCCTTCATAAAAATATTTTCTTTTCTTTCTTTGACTCGACTCAAAATACTTGGCATGCAAGACTTGAAGCGACTTTCTTTGAAAATATTGCTTGGCTCAAGAACGAGGCTTACGCACACGAACATGCATCTTTAAGACATGAAACTCAACTCAAAAATATGGGTGCAAGGTGGGTGAGTGGCTGCCCCTAAGCTAAAAGCCCAACTTAATCTTAAATTTCCTCAAACTTGGCTTAAACCGAGCAAGCAAACCGAAAAACCCTTATCTCTATCATATCTTAACCAAAACCCGTCCCGCTTGAACCGAAACTTACTAAACACTTCAAACTAACCCTAGGATAAGTTTATGACCTCCAAAGACCACCCGAGCAACCCGATCAAAACGGATTTCCGGGCATCCCTCAAACTTGTCAAAATTCTGCACTAGAAACCCCGACTTGATAAATTTTTAACTTGACCAAAACTAACTCGATTTGCTCCCAAAATGAACCGACGCGACCCCAAAATCCTAAATATGACTTAGGACCAGGCCTCACCCATCCATTGTTGCTCAACACGTTCAGTTTAATCAAAAACTCAACAGATCCCAATTTGCTCATAAAATTTCTGCTCCAACCCTTTGATTTAGAAGACCCTTATCCTATCCAATTTCTAACCGAAACGAGCCCAATTTATACCGACGCGACCACAACATCATAACCTTGACCTAGGACCAGCCCAAGACACGACCAGACTTGAAATGATACCTCCCCTGCCCCGGAACAGTAGCTGCCTCTCTAAGAAAACAGGACTCAACTTCACTTCTAACATCATGTTTCAACCCCAAACCTTTTTCCCTTAACTCTAACCCATACCAATCCACCAAACACACTTACTAACACCCCTTAGGACATATCCCAAGCATCTAGGCTGTAATGCCCCGTTTTTATCTTAAATGAGTTTATTTGAGTTAATCGGAGATTACAGAGTTCACGAGCCGACTTAATTTTGATCAGGGTCCTTTTTGCAAATTTTGGAAATTTTAGGGACTAAAACGCAAATAATGGATTATATATATTATTGTCTAGCTTGACTTGGTCCATTACTTCTCCTCCTTCCTCAAGCACGCCTTCTCCATTGAAGTCGACCCAAATGAGTTTCCAAGCTTTGTGATTTCATTTCGAGCTCGATCCGGCCGTTAGAATATATTTCTGAAGGCAGTTTAGCGATCACTGCAACGAGAGCTCCGTTATATCGTAAGTTTTTCTACGATCGGATACATTCTAGTTTTTGGATGTTGTTAGAATTGTTCGAGATTCGAGTACGTTGTTCTTGACAGAGTTCTGGTCGTTTATTATCTGTCGGTTTTGAAATAGAGCGACGTTCGGAATTGTTATGATTTTTCTTATTATTTTCGAAAACCTTGATTTTGTGATGTGTTGGGATTGTGTTGAAATTGAGGTTTGAGGATTGGAATGAGTTTATTGAGTTGTTGTTTTGCTGTCTGCATTTTCGGTTTGATCAGTTATAGCCGTTATGCCGTCAGTTTGAGTTTTGGATATCGGTTTGATGTTTTGAATTATACCGAGTTTGATATGAGTTTTGATATCGATTTTGATCACTATGACTTATTCTGATAGATTGATTTGAAGTCTTGGAAGTTGAGAGCCTTACAGCTTTGATCAGTTGGAAGAGTTGAGCCGGTATAGTGTCGATGTTATTCTTTATTTCTCGATGGATTTGGATAGTTTTTGATTGAAGGAACTTTGATTGAGAATTGTTGTTTTACAGATCGACGACTGTGAACAACACGAAGAAAGGTATAAGATAACTTTGGAATGGAATAGGACGATTAACTCGAATCCGGATTGATTTGAGTGCCCTAGAAGAAATCACATATTGCATGTTTATGTGCTTATTTGAATATATGTCTGAATTGTTATTTGAATGCATTAGATTCATGTGCATTCATATTGAGACGAATTGATTATTCATTTTGAATTAGACGATCTAGAGATTGTACTCGAGTGACTTGGTAGGCGATTTACTACTTCGTTGTTTAACTCACTATAATGCTCTGGAGTCTAGAGGATTAAAATATGCCTCGTCCACCTCGAGATGGAAGTCGGTGTGATTGTAGGATGTTTTAACCTCGGGATCCCAAACCAAAGAAAGAAAGAAAGAATAGATGAATTCCATTCGATTATCTGAGTCTGATAATCCAAAAGTTTTAAAGACATGCATATCATTTTAATTCAGTACTTGATTGGATTAATTGATTATATGAAGAATGAGTTCATATATGACTTGATATGTTTATTTGATAGCATGTTAGTCTCTTTTACTGGGAATATCAATTCTTACCGGATTATCCTGCTGTTGTCTTTGTTTGTATGTTTACTTGGCAACAGGTAGGGCAGGTACCAGTCAGAGACCACGTGGATAGAGGATCGAGAGATTAGAAGTGAGGCTTGGTTTTTAGAAGTCGAATGTATTCGAACTTTTGATGTTTTGTAATGCATGCGAATCTAGTTATGTTTTGAAGTAATTACTAGACTCGAACCTTGGTTGTATCTTGTTGTATCGAGTAGTCGAGATTATGTTTGAATTTGGATTGATGCATGTTGTTATGATTATTGTTTGGATTGAGTTTGTAAGGAAAGGCATTCCATGTTCTGAATTTTTTCTGGGCAAGGGGGTGCGCTCGATCCTAGGTTATTGCAGGATCGAGCGCGGCCCCTATGATTTCCGAGGCAGAGAGTTTCACAAAATGGTGTGCCCGATCCTGGATTTTTGCCGGATCGAGCGCGGCACACTGCTTTTTCTCGGCAGGGAGTTTTAAAATTTGGTGCGCTCGATCCTGGACTTTTATAGGATCGAGCACAACATTGTTCATCAGAAAAATAATTTTTTTTTTATTTGTTGCCTTATCTTATAGATGGTGCATGATAATTGTTTATATTATCTTAAGAATAGAAGATTAGAACCAAGGCCTCACATTAAGTTGAGGTTCGCTCCGCATATTGCCGACAACGAGGAGGCGAAAGCAGACCAGTTCATTAATGGTTTGCACCCTGACATCTTCATTCTGGTAAATACTGGGAGGCCAGATAATTTTTTTGATGCGATGGATCAGGCTAAGGGAGCGGAAGCGGGACTGATGAGAAAGAGGGAGAATCAGTACCAGCCTTAATAGCAGAAACATAGGCAGTATCAGAATCAACAGCAGATGAATGAGGGTGGTAGCAGTGGTGGTAGCAAGAAGAACTATTTCCGTCCCAAAGGGAAACAGTTCAAGAAGTCGGGAAGCACTTCTTCGAGCTCGAGTGGCTCGAGACAGTTCAGTTCTGGACAGGGTTCAGGATCTTCTGGAGCTTTGTGTAGCAAGTATGGAGGACGGCACTCCAGTGAGCAATGCAGAGGAATTTTTGGGAACTGCTACATCTGTCAACAGACAGGACATTATGCCAGACAGTGTCCTCAGAAAGGTTCTGACCAGACTCAGAGTGGGAATACCTCTCGACAGTCATCTCAGCCTGGTAGGCAGGCTACTGCAGTTCACTCCTTCCAACCACAAAAGCAGAACCGTTAGGGAGGTAATCAGAGTTTGAACCAACCTTCTCGACCGCAGGCTAGAGTGTTTATTCTAAACGAAGATGAGGCTCAAGCTGCACCGAATGATGTGATTACAGGTAACTGTAAGATTTTTGGTTATCCTGCGTTTATTCTGATAGATACAGGTGCATCTCATTCTTTCTTATCTGAGAAATTTATTGTGATGCATGCCTTGCCTGTTGAGCCTATGTCTACTTTTGTATATGTTACTTCACCTTTGGGTGGAGGTATTGTGTCAAAAAATTTGGTTAAGAACTGCGAATTGAGTTTTGATGGGAATTCGATTGAGTGTGACTGTATTGTACTTAGTCTGTCTGATTTTGACTGCATTTTGGGAATAGACGTGTTGACTGAGTACAGGGCTACCGTGGACTGTTTTCAGAAGGTAGTTCAGTTCAGACCAGATATGGCAGATGAATGGAGATTCTTTGGTAAGGGTTCTTGTTCTAAAATTCCTTTGATATCTGTCTTATCTATGACTAGATTATTACAGAGAGGAGCCGAAGGATTTCTTGTATATGCGATCGATATTCTGAAGTCTAGCCCTGAGCTGAACGATATACCAGTGGTTAGGGAATTCCCTGATGTGTTTTCCGATGAAATTCCGGGATTGCCACCGATTCGAGAGATTGAATTCGGCATTGATTTGACGACAGGTACTCAGCCAATTTCAAAAGCTCCGTACCGAATGGCTCCGATCGAATTGAAATAATTGAAGGAGCAATTGGAAGATTTGATTGCCAAGGGATACATTAGACCGAGTGTGTCGCCTTGGGGTGCTCCTGTCCTGTTTGTTAGAAAGAAAGATGGCTCCATGCGTCTCTGCATTGACTACCGCCAACTGAATCAGGCGACAGTTAAGAACATGTATCCTTTACCTCGTATAGATGATCTTTTTGATCAATTGCAGGGTTAGTGTATTTATTCGATGATAGATTTGAGATCGGGATATCACCAGCTGAGAGTTCGTGAAGAGAATGTTCCTAAGACTGCATTTAGGACAAGGTATGGACATTTTGAATTTCTTGTCATGCCTTTCGGTTTGACGAACGCCCCAGCAGTCTTTATGGGATTAATGAACCGAATCTTTCAGCGTTTTCTTGATGAGTTTGTGATTATTTTCATTGATGATATCTTAATCTATTCTAAGAGTCGTGCCAAGCATGCAGAGCATCTGAGAACAGTTTTGTAGATTTTGAGGACAGAACAGTTATTTGCCAAGCTTTTGAAGTGTGAGTTTTGGCTTGACAGAGTTGTCTTTCCGGGGAACATTATTTCAGGAGAGGGGATTACTGTTGATCCCAGCAAGATAGAAGCAGTGATGAACTGGCGAAGGCCGACTTCGGTGCCTGAGATCCGCAGCTTTATGGGTTTAGCAGGGTACTATCGCAGATTTATTCAGGGTTTTTCTTCTATTGCGAAGCCTATTACCCAGCTGACTCAGAAGAATGCTCCTTTTCTGTGGACAGATGATTGTGAAGCCAATTTTGTTGAGTTAAAGAAGAGATTAACCAGTGCTCCGATTCTTTCTATTCCATCTGGTTCTGGAGGTTTCACAGTTTATTGTGATGCTTCTCATCTAGGTCTCGGATGTGTTCTTATGCAGAAGAAGCACGTGATAGCATATGCGTCGAGGCAGTTGAAACCGCATGAGACTTGCTATCCAGTTCATGATCTTGAACTTGCTGCTATTATTTTTGCCTTGAAGATCTGGCGTCACTATCTCTACGGTGAGTCTTTTGAGATCTTTTTTGACCATAAGAGTCTAAAGTACTTGTTTTCGCAGTCAGAATTGAATATGAGACAGAGAAGATGGCTAGATTTGTTGAAGAACTTCGACTGCGAGATTAAGTATTATCTGGGGAAGTCGAATGCAGCTGTCGATGCTTTGAGTCGCAGGCTTTGCTCTTTATCTCTTTCGACGATCGGTGTTTCTCGGTTGATCGACGACTGTTGCACTTCTGGGTTGGAGTTTGAGTCAGATAGAAATCAAATCAGAATTTGTGCGATTCAGGCCGAGCCAGAGTTGTTTGTGTCGATCAGAGAAGCACAAAAATCAGATGAGAGTATTCAGAATTCGATAGAGAAGGTGAGATCAGGACACCAGTTTGAGTTTCAGGTCAGATATGATGTTTTATTTGTGAATAGCCGTATTGTTGTGCCTGAGATTGATGAGTTAAGACAGCGTATTCTGAGAGAGGCGCATTGTAGTCGGTTCAGTGTTCATCCCGGAGGCCGAAAGATGTATAACGACTTGAAGAGTCAGTTCTGGTAAAAGAAGTTGAAGAAGGATGTGGTGAGGTTTGTATCACATTATTTGAACTGTCAGCAGGTTAAAGCCGAGAGAAAGAGACCAGGTGGGCTTCTGCACAGTCTGTCTATTCCAGAATGGAAGTGGGATCACATTTTGATGGATTTCGTCATGAAACTACCCCGATCGGTTCGAGGATGCGATGCTATTTGGGTAGTGATTGATAGGTTGACAAAGTCTGCTTGCTTCATTCCTTATCGGATGACGTACCGCCATGATCAGATGGCCGATTTGTATGTCAAAGAAATTGTCAGATTGCATGGGGTACCGAGATCGATTGTTTCTGACCAAGATCCTCAGTTTACTTCTCATTTTTGGCACAGCCTGCAAGAGGCTCTTGGTACTAAGTTGCATCTGAGTACAGCTTATCATCCTCAGACCGATGGTCAGTCTGAGCGGACGATTTAGACTCTGGAGGATATGTTACGAGCAGTGGTGCTTGACTTTGGTAGTACTTGGCAAGATTCTTTGCCTCTCATCGAGTTTTCGTACACCCTTTGAAGCGTTGTACGGAAAGAAGTGCAGATCTTCTCTGTACTGGGATGAGATGTCTGAGTCCCCAGACTTGGGACCAGATATGATTCGTGATATGACTGAGCAGGTGAAGAATATTCGGTTGAGAATGAAGACTGCTCAGGACCGACAAGCGAAGTATGCAAATATCCGTCGCAGACCTCTATCTTTTGATCAGGGAGACCGAGTATTCTTGAATATTTCTCCGTTTAGAGGTACTGTTAGATTTGGGAAGAGAGGGAAGTTGTCACCAAGATTCATCGGTCCGTATGAGATTTTACAGAAGATAGGCGATCTAGCCTACCGATTAGCACTTCCTCCTTTTTTATCTGGTATTCACGACGTCTTCCATGTCTCTATGCTGCAGAAGTATCATCCAGATCCTTCTCATGTTCTTCAACCTGATGAAGCCGAACTTGATGAAACTTTGAGTTATTTTGAGAGACCGATTCAGATCCTTGACACAAAGGAGAAACAGCTCAGAACCAAAACGATACCTTTGGTGAAAGTTCAGTGGATCGTCACGAAGTCGAAGAAACGACTTGGGAGACAGAATCTGATATGAGGCAGTGATTTCCAGATTTGTTTATCTGATGTGAATTCTTAATTCTATTCTTGAATTCTTAATTTTCTTCTTATGAGTTGATATTAATGATTTAGAGGACGAAATCTTTTCTTAAAAGGGGAGAATTGTAACGCCCCATTTTTATCTTAAATGAGTTTATTTGAGTTAATCTAAGATTACAGAGTTCACGAGCCGACTTAATTTTGATCAGGGTCCTTTTTGCAAATTTTGGAAATTTTAGGGACTAAAATGCAAATAATGGATTTTATATATATTCTTGTCTAGCTTGACTTGGTCCATTACTTCTCCTCCTTCCTCAAGCACGCCTCCTCCATTGAAGCCGACCCAAATGAGTTTCCAAGCTTTGTGATTTCATTCCAAGCTCGATCCGGCCGTTAGAATCTATTTCTGAAGGCAGTTTAGCGATCACTGCAACGAGAGCTCCGTTATATCATAAGTTTTTCTACGATCGAATACATTCTAGTTTTTGGATGTTGTTAGAATCGTTCGAGATTCGAGTATGTTGTTCTTGACAGAGTTCTGGTCATTTATTATCTGTCGGTTTTGAAATAGAGCGACGTTCGGAATTGTTATGATTTTTCTTATTATTTTTGAAAACCTTGATTTTGTGATGTGTTGGGATTGTGTTGAAATTGAGGTTTGAGGATTGGAATGAATTTATTGAGTTGTTGTTTTGCTGTCTGCATTTCCGGTTTGATCAGCTATAGCCGTTATGCCGTCAGTTTGAGTTTTGGATATCGGTTTGATGTTTTGAATTATACCGAGTTTGATATGAGTTTTGATATCGATTTTGATCACTATGACTTCTTCTGATAGATTGATTTGAAGTCTTGGAAGTTGAGAGCCTTACAGCTTTGATCAGTTGGAAGAGTTGAGCCGGTATAGTGTCGATGTTATTCTTTATTTCTCGATGGATTTGGATAGTTTTTGATTGAAGGAACTTTGATTGAGAATTGTTGTTTTACAGATCGACGACTGTGAACAACACGAAGAAAGGTATAAGATGACTTTGGAATGGAATAGGACGATTAACTCGAATCCGGATTGATTCGAGTGTCCTAGAAGAAATCACATATTGCATGTTTATGTGCTTATTTGAATATATGTCTGAATTGTTATTTGAATGCATTAGATTCATGTGCATTCATATTGAGCCGAATTGATTATTCATTTTGAATTAGACGATCTAGAGATTGTAGTCAAGTGACTTGGTAGGCGATTTACTACTTCGTTGTTTAACTCACTATAATGCTCTGGAGTCTAGAGGATTAAAATATGCCTCGTCCACCTCGAGAGGGAAGTCGGTGTGATTATAGGATGTTTTAACCTCGGGATCCCAAACCAAAGAAAGAAAGAAAGAATAGATGAATTCCATTCGATTAACTGAGTCTGATAATCCAGAAGTTTTAAAGACATGCATATCATTTTAATTCAGTACTTGATTGGATTAATTGATTATATGAAGAATGAGTTCATATATGACTTGATATGTTTATTTGATAGCATGTTAGTCTCTTTTACTGGGAATATCAATTCTCACCGGATTATCCTACTATTGTCTTTGTTTGTATGTGTACTTGGCAACAGATGGGGCAGGTACCAGTCAGAGACCACGTGGATAGAGGATCGAGAGATTAGAAGTGAGGCTTGGTTTTTAGAAGTCGAATGTATTCGAACTTTTGTTGTTTTGTAATGCATGCGAATCTAGTTATGTTTTGAAGTAATTCCTAGACTCGAACCTTGGTTGTATCTTGTTGTATCGAGTAGTCGAGATTATGTTTGAATTTGGATTGATGCATGTTGTTATGATTATTGTTTGGATTGAGTTTGTAAGGAAAGGCATTCCATGTTCTGAATTTTTTCTGGGCAAGGGGGTGCGCTCGATCCTAGGTTATTGCAGGATCGAGCGCGGCCCCTGTGATTTCCGAGGCAGAGAGTTTCACAAAATGGTGCGCCCGATCCTGGCGTTTTGCCGGATCGAGCGCGGCACACTGCTTTATCTCGGCAGGGAGTTTTAAAATTTGGTGCGCTCCATCCTGGAAAAGTCCAGGATCGAGCACAACACTGTTCATCAGAAAAATAATTTTTTTTTATTTGTTGCCTTATCTTATAGATGGTGCATGATAATTGTTTATATTATCTTAAATATAGAAGATTGGAACCGAGGCCTCACATAGGCAACCCTCAACCACATTTCCACACCACAATTGGAAATCTCAAGATCATGCACCAATTGTGTCTTGATTCTTGATTAATCAATACAACCAATGGCCAAGCAACACAATACACCAAACATACATCCAAAACAGCCCTAATAACATGTAATTTCGAATATATAAGGCATAAAACTTTTGGAAATTTTCGAAATTCACATATGCAATCAATCCTCTTCAACTTTCCAATCACAATCACCATGTATCCTTTTAAACTCAAATCATACAACATTTTCAAAAAATACATAACATCATGCTGAAAAGTGGGTAAAAATTGAACATAACATGCTGCAAAATCTTGGACATTTCAAATTTTTAATAGAACCATAAGCAAGGAACATAAATAGCTTGAATGAGAGCCAAAAAGTGCTTATTCTTGCCTTCACTCTTTTACCCAACTAAAACCGAAATGGAGAGGGGAAAATGGGCTGGAACTTTCGACTAACACCAAGGTGGACCTTCCAAGGTGGTCCTCCGGCGACGGCGACGGTGGTGGAGGGCAGCGGCAGCCGGAAAAGCCAAGGGGAGGAGGTGGCCGAATGCATGGAAGGGAAAGAAGGGGGGGCGGCTCCTAGGGAGAACATGGGGCTAGGGTTTTGAAAAGTTGGAATGAAATGTTTTAAGTTGAAAGTGTAGAGTGTGTAATGTGTAGGTGTGTATTTTAAAAGTGCTAGTTTACTAATAAAAGTGCTACTCAAACTATTACAACTTTACCTCTAAAATTTTGCACCTTTAAAAATACTTAAGTTTAAAATTCCAAGTCTAGGCATTTAAATTGGGTTTTAACTAGTCCGAGTTTTAAAAAATCCTAACTTTTGAAAAGTTAAGGAATAAACTCAAAAACATAATAAAAGTACTTTTCGACACCCGAAAAATTCAAAAATTAAACTTTCAGTCTAAATTCCTCTTTCCTCCCAACTCAAAATTCTAAAAATAAAAGCCTTGAAAATTTATCGCCGAAATCCACCATCGTCGCTTGCCGGAATTGGAAATCATTTAACTCAGGTATCTCAAAATAAAAAACTCAATAAATTGAGCAACTCTATCTTTAAAAGAAACTTAATCAATTAAAAGTATAAATATTCAAAATGCATTTAGGCACTATCTTAGGAATTAAAAATCAACACTTAAAATATTTTGATGTCACTGCGATTAATGGAATATTTAAATAATAACAGAGTGAATAGAAAATAATTTAAACAAACTAAACGAACGTTTAAAAATAATTTAAATTAAATACACAAGCGGTATAAAAAACATTTAAAATGATTTGGACAGATAAAAACATTTAAATAAATAAGCTAGACATTTAAAATAATTTAAATAAACAAAATCTTAAATCTTTAAAATATTTAAAACGATTAAATTGCACAATAAAATCATTTAAATAAATAAACTTAAACAATTAAAACATAATTCACATAAAGAATTTAAATCAATTAAACTTAAAATAATAACCATAATATTTATTTAATTTAATGCATGCGATTTAGTAGATTAGATTTTAGGTACTACAATTCCTTCCCTCTTTAAATGGAATTTCGTCCTCGAAATTTAAACATACTATCTAGATCCAGATACATTAGACTAGATCGGTACTAACTACTCTTACCTAGTACCTACACGAGTCGACACTAATAAGCTTTCGATGCACATTTGATGTTTATAAACACCTACCAAGCAAGGAACTAACTAACTCCCACTGTAAAATAAATTTGCAAATTCCTATTTATCCCCAATGGTAGTAGCTTACGAGAAATTTCTAATTACAGGCGAATTTAAGAGTTTTCAATTCGCCTCCTAACTCCTAAAATATCAGATACCTGCCTTAGTTTGAAAATCCTTAAATCCTGGATCGCAATTTCAAGCAATAACTATCCGTAAACCCAATAAATAATTTATGTCGATCTTACTCGTAACTTAAAAGCTTTCTAACAAAGAAACTACGCTTATTGTCTATTTAACTGTTAAACTTAACTCATATAATATACGACTCGAGCTCTTAAGAAAATTACAAGTCCCCGAAATACTTAACAACTAAACACTAAACTTTTCTAAATAGAATAGCTAAGGTAACTACACACCTCTACCTCAACTTCTCTCAAGATACAAGATGGATCTGACTCTTACTTCCACATCATCGACACATGGAACCCATCATGCATTGCTAACAAATCTGCGGCATATCCAACGATAAAACAAATTACTAATCTCCTCAACATTAGCATAAAAACCGACAAATAGAGTTAATTTCCCTATTTACCCAAATCGATAGTATTACAGGGCAACGATACCTTCGAGAACAACTTATTAACCAATTTGAGGTTCTAAAGATCCATGACACTTATTAGCAGTTCTGCGCTTAATGATCACGGACTATGCTCAATCCCTTATTAGATACTACAACTCTCAACGCTTCTAAGTATGATTAAAATTTTCTTAAACAACGACTCTAGCTCGGCTAACCTTCAAGTGGGACTAACGGTTCTTCTGAACTTAGGATTGATTGACCAATTTCTATAAACAAACCTAATCTAACCCTTGATAAGAAAATATAACCATAAAATTCCACTGCTGTTCAGTCCCAAAGTATTAACCGATAATATATAGAATCCAAACAGATGACTAAATAGATCCCCATTATCCAATCACCAATTTATACTTTTGCCTCTTGGTCATTCTTAATTCTACCAAAAGTTGAATTTCTTAGTTAAAATATCCCAACGGATTTAACCACCTTTCTCTAAATCAGACACATTGACTATGTAATCCTTACTTACTCTTCAAGTCAAAATATACCACGAGCTATTATCCACTTATTGGATTAGATGGTCTCTAAGTACCAAAAAATTCCTACATATCTTCTGAAGACATATCTCAAATCCATAGTTCAACTAGAAAGCAAGTCTGAAAATCCAAAGATTCCCAAATTATTATATGTACAACCAGAATTTATATTTCAAGAACTTAGTATACAACTGGACACCTCAAAGGGTTTGTAACATGATCGTAAAGGCTTTCTAATTGATCCTCCTGTACCTTAGTGTTTCACCGTTAAATAAATTTACAGCTTATCTAGGAAAGCTACCTGAATATTCTGTTCATCCTTCCGTACCTATAGTTGGTGCATTACTCTTACCGGTCGACAATCACAAAATCTTAGAACGCTAATATGAAGTACCCAAAAGTATCTAGGGACAACTCTGTTTCCCTACCTCGTGACTGACCAGCCATTCAGCTTACAACAATCATCTGCTTACTGTTAACGATCCTATTTAAAATGAAACAACCCATTCAACTAATTCACTAACTAGCAATCTTCTCGCTAGAACTAGTTATAACTAGTAGTCGACATTCCTCGGATCACAACAATATCTTAGGATTTTATCTAGCACTAATGCTAAATCCCAACGTTCTAAATACTTACCAAGCGGTTACAAGCAATTCTCTACACAAGAACTCTAATTGGTAATTGAAACTATGATCCACCCAAAATCCTTATCATGATGGATCATGAAAGAAACAAACATACAGGTAATGTTGCTCGATATGAAATGAAACGATGCAAGCATTACCAACAAACGATCTGAAAATACAAGTCTAGATAAGTGAAAACAACTCACTCATAATTCAGTTCTAGGGACGAATGAATAATAATGGATGCTCCAATAATATTGAATATGAGCCAACAAGATACAAATCTCGTGACCATTCATCCATGGGTAATGAAATCATGCTCAACAATAAAAGCACAATTAAGACAGTCGTGTGACTACAGTCGAGAGAAATACACACAAGTCAATGATCAGGGAAAAACAACGGTCTCAAAATAAAATCAGATGTCAGCCGAACAATATGAGTAGATTATCAAAAAAAAAAGTGAATCTTACTCACATCAACATGTGGCTCGAGAACCGAAGGAAAAATTTCCATAAGTGTGAAACATTAACAAGATTTTACTAAGAACTTCAACCAATGCCAAAGTGGCAGAATTCAACGCTGATTAATGTCATACGAATCCATAAATGCTCAAAGAAAGTGCAAAAAAATTTCCGATACTCAGAAGTATGTGTTACTACAATGGATACAAATATAAATGAAGAACAAAGAAATAATGATCGGAATAATAGTTCACATAATTGAAAGGCTCATAGTAACCGACTCAATATTTCCAAAAATTCATATTTGCTCAAATAACAAAAGAAAACTCAAACTATCCCTAATAATATAAAACAAAGTACGTATCCCAAGTCTTCACACGAGTTTCAGTCACTTAACTTAACTGACAAAACATACGTCTATAAATTCCTAAGCAACTATACACTTAGTTGTATCCGACTAAAGTTCATCCATAAGAGAATAAATTACTAGAAGGACATATCAATTAATATCTCCTACGAATTTCTAGCACTACCTAATAACTCAAACAACACCCACGTACTGTCCAAAACTGAAAGGAATATTGTACACCAACTCTGTTTAACTTGAATCCGCATGCTATAAAAATAATCATTTGAATGGTACACTTTAAACTACTAAAGAAGTTTTTAAACAATAAAAACATTGAGCTACACATTTAAATAAATTAAGCATCTAGTTTGAAAATATTTTAAAAAGGATGACATCAAAACATTTAAAGTAATAGTCTCAAATGCGTCTAACATATAAAATTCCTTAAAACTTACAGACTTTGAGGCGATATCCCTTGAGTTTCGGCAACCGGCAGTAGGCTCAGCCCAAACCAAGACCGCGCTCTGATACCAACTGAAACGACCCTAACCTCTAAATTTAATTAAATAATAAATAAACATACGGATTTATAAAAATTTTGCCATGACTTGTTTGAAAGTAAACAAGTCACCCTGTCCCAAACATCAGTTTTAACATAAGGAAAGAATTGAAAGTAAACAAGTCACCCTATCCCAAACATCAGTTTTAATTTCAGGAAAGAAACGACCATTAAAAGATTCGAAATACGATAAACATAAAGTACGAATGAAAGGCAACCCCTCACGGTTGCAATAATAGCAATAACAAGTTTTTACAACTCAAACATAAGCATAGGGAAAACATATCCTGGCTAAAACTGCAAATACTCAATCCCATGTTCATTAATACAATCAGAGTTTAGTGCGGAAACTTAAAAAGAAAAAGCAACGATCTTAGGACCTCGCACCACCGGGGACCTCAACCTAGTGGATCTTGCCCCTCCGTCTCCACATACAACTCCTCACCTGCAATCAAATAAGTCCATTTGGAAGCGTCTTGACAGAGTTCTTGTTTCTGTGGATTGGGGTGACCATTTCAACTTTATCAGGGTTGAACACCTCAGTCGCACGGTTTCGGATCATTGTCCTCTTTTGGTGTCTGCTCCTGTCTTTGCTCGGGGGCCGAGCTCGTTTCGGTTCCAGAGCATGTGGACTCGGCACCCGGGGTTCTTTCAAACCGTCAGGCTGAACTGGAACATGCCCTGCTCTTTGCAAGGCATGCCCAGGCTCTTTGCCAAGCTAAAACGGTTGAAGGGCCACCTCAAGTGGTGGAACCGAGATGTTTTTGGGAACCTTTTTGATAAGATCGCTGAGGCAGAGAGGTCGGTTAGACTGGATGAGGCTGCCTGTGAAGCGGATTCCTCTGAGCATAGCTGGACCTTCTTGTCCAGATGCAATGAGGAGCTGTCTAGAGTCACCGCTATGGAAGAGGATTTTTGGAAGCAGAAAGCTGCTTGTAATTGGCTTGAGGACGGGGAGAGGAATACGAAGCTTTTCCACAACATGGTGAAAAAGAAGAATGTGGTTAATAAGATCTTTCGTATTTGGGAGGATGGTAATTGCCTCACCTCTCCTGGTCTCATCAATCAGTCAGGGGCTGCCTATTTCGAGCGCCTTCTCACTGGAGATCCTTTTGTCCTGGATCTTCCGAATTTTTCTGGCTTCTTCTCGGAGATTTCGGAGGAGGAGAACCATAGCTTTGCCGCCGAACCTTCCTTGGAAGAGGTTCGTGCTGTCGTCTTTTCCATCCCTCAGGATAGTATGGCGGGCCCCGATGGGTTTTCTTCGGCTTTTTTTCAGAGCTGCTGGGATTTTGTGCAGCATGATGTCATGGACGCTGTCCTTGATTTCTTTCGGGGCTCTCTTATGCCCCAGGGCTTCACTGCCACCACGATCACTTTGATCCCCAAAGTCGAGGGTGCGCAAGCTTGGACGGACTTCCGTCCCATCAGCTTGTGTAATGTTTCCAACAAGATTATCTCGAAGCTTTTATACTCTCGTCTGCGGTCGGTGGTGGGGAGACTCGTTTCTCAGAGTCAGAGTGGCTTTGTGCCGGGGCGGATGATTTCTGACAATATCCTTCTCGCGCATGAGCTCACTCACAGTCTTAATCTCCCTGCCCGTGGTGGTAATGTCATTCTGAAATTGGACATGGCTAAGGCCTATGATAGAGTCCAATGGTCTTTTCTTCTGGATGTCCTCCAAAGGTTTGGTTTTTCGGAGCAGGTTGTGAGAATGGTGAGGGCTTGCATTTCTTTTTGCAAGTTCTCGGTTAATGTCAATGGCACCCCTGCTGGTTTCTTTGCTTCCTCGAGGGGCTTGAGACAGGGTGACCCGTTATCTCCCCTCCTCTTTGTTCTTGGAGGGGAGTATCTGTCCCGTGGCTTGGACCGGTTGTTCCTCCAGCATGCTGATTTGAGGTATCGGTCTGGGTGTGATTTACCGATTTCCCATTTGGCCTATGCTGACGATGTCATTATTTTTGCCAATGGGGGATCCCGTGGTCTTCAGCGTCTCAAATATTTTCTGGCTCACTATGAAAATTGCTCGGGCCAGCTCGTTAATTTGGCCAAGAGTGCTATGATCTTTCCTCCGGGCTGGACCGCTCGTCGCCGCTCCCGTTTGCTGCAAATCACTGGATTTGCGGAGGGGCATCTGCCCTTGAAATACCTTGGAGCTCCGCTTTTTCGTGGGAACCGCAAGTGCTCTCTCTTTGAGCCTCTTCTGCAGACGGTCCGGAAAAAGCTGGAGGGCTGGGAGTCCCGTTCCCTTGCTCCTGGGAGTAGGATGACGCTGATCCGCAGTGTGCTCCTTTCGATCCCGATCCATCTCTGCCAGGTGATCCAACCTCCTTTAGCTGTTTTGGAGAAATTGGAGCGTATTTTCAATGCTTTTCTTTGGGGCTCCAGACCCTTAGAGAAGAAGTGGCACTGGGCCCGCTGGTCTCGCGCCTGTCTCCCTGTGAAAGAAGGAGGCCTGGGTTTTCGCAGGCTCAAGGACATTATTGACAGCTTTTCCATGAAGCTGTGGTTCAGATTCCGGCAGGGTTCCTCTCTCTGGGCGAGGTTCCTCTCGAGGAAGTATTGCCGGACTGTCAGCCCTATTTGTGCTCTTTCTCGTGGAGCCATTTCCCCCACTTGGAGGCGTTTGCTCCAGATTAGACCTCGTGCGGAGCCTGGTATCTGGTGGAGGATTGGTCTTGGGGATGTCTCTTTTTGGGATGATACTTGGTTGGGTGATGCCCCTTTGTCGAGCAGGTGTAATGTCAGAGGGGATCGGTGTGTGCGTGTTTTCAGCTTCCTTTTGGAGGGAGACTGGGATTTTGATCTCCTTTGCGCTGTCGTCTCTCCCTCGGTGGCGGAGGAGATCGTTCAGATTCCTGTTTTGGTGGATGAGCCGGATGCGACTATCTGTGTGAGACCTCGATTCTAAACCACTAATCTCGGATTAAACAACAAGTAAGCGAACAAGAATCCAAGAGTAAAACAATTCAAAAGTTTTTTTTTTTTTTTTTTTTTAAACGCCGCGCGCCCGCGCGAGGAACCAAGCTCGCGCGTGCGCGGGCTTCAACATCCGAGACCAACCAAAGGCTCGCACCCGCGCGAGGTACCAAGCTCGCGCGCATGCGGGCAAACCATTCAGAGGCCCAACGGAGGCCTCGCGCGCGCGCGAGGAACGCCTCGCCCGCACGCGGAAGGCCTGGGCAGAAAATGCTCAGGCTGCAGAAAGAAGAAAAAAAAAGGATTCCGCGCTTGGTCCGACATGCCTTCAAATTCATATGCAATAACAGAGTGTAGGGAAACATGCCATAACAAGTCATGCTTTCAGAAGGCATAAAAACAACCAGAAGTCTAAATCGATACAACAACAACATACTTCGATTTTAGATTACAATCCGAATACAAACTAATTCGAATAAAAAAACATATCAAGTTTGAGTTCTAACATGCTTCAATCTTAAACCAGATAAACATGCTAATTCGACTTCTAAACCGAGTCTCACTTCTACTACTTGCCCTCGAAGCTAACCATGCCTCTTCTGACTTGTTCCTGCCCCACCTGTTGCCAAGTACACATACAAAACAAAGCAACAGCCGGATAAACGGTGAGAACGACATTCCCAGTAAAAGCAACATAACAAGTAATACAAGTAACAAACATGCTTTCAATACAATAACAAAATCAATAACATCGTAATGAAATGCATGTCTTGAAACAGGGATATCAAATTTGATAATGAGGGATTGCTGCTGTGCCTTTGGGATCCCGAGGATAAGATCACGTAACAACTCACCGACTCTCCCAATCGAGGTGGTGCCACGTATCTCACTCCTCTAGACTTTGAGCAACTATAATGAGTATGCTAGCACCAGACGAAACGACTACGACCTGGGCCACTCAATCATAGTTCCCAAACGTCTAAACAAAAAGGGCGGTTCTGCCCGCTGAAACAAGATTGGCTCAAGATGAATGCATAACAGAAACATAAAACATAATCCTTTTAACAAAAACTAATACAATCAAACAATACACAAGTTCCTCATGCTAGAACAAGTGTAGATGCAAGTATGAGATTTCAAAAGGGAAAACTCGAGAACCACAGTCCCGAGTATGCTATCCCGCTACGATGACTGCTTTTACCTTTCAATGCAGTAGCTCCCAAGTCTGGATACGCTACAAAGAGATTGTATCAAAGTCTAACCAATTTATACGAAAACAAGGTAACAGTGCAAAGAATTTCTCTATACCGTTCTTCGTTCAAAACTCTGAAACGATCAAACAGCTGCTAACTCAGGGCTTGACAACTCCAAATGAATCTGTTGAGATACAAGAGATGATTTATCAATAACCACGATCAACTTACAAGCCAAGTTCAAACTCAAAAACGGTTCAAAATCTCCAAAAACTCAAACCGACGGCATAACGGCTATAACTGAACAAACCGGCAACGCAGACAGCAGTTCAATACTGATAAAAACTCAATTCAATACTAATATAACAACAACAAGACAAACCCAACAAATCTCAAAACCATGATTTTCGAAAATGGCTTCCAAAAATCATAACAAATCCGAACGTCGCTTTATTTCAAAACTGACAGATAATAAACGATCAGAACTCTGTAGAGAACAACATACTCGAATCTAACTCGATTCTAACAACATCCAAAAACTAGAATGCGTCCGATCGTAGAATAACTTACAATATAACAGAGCTCTCACTGCTGTGATCGATAATCCGCCTTCAGAAATAATTTCCAACGGCTAGATCGACCGGAAATCAAAATCACAAAGCTTGGAAAGTGTTGGAGGCGTCTTCAATGGTGGAGCTCGGTTTTGAGGAGGAGGAGGAGTGCTTTCAAAGTCAAACAAATGAGTAGATAATATAACAATCCAATATTTGCGTTTTAGTCCCTGAAATTTCCAAAATTTGCAAAAAGAACCCTGATCAAAATAAAGTCGGCTCGCGAACTCTGCAATCTCCGATTAACTCAAATAAACTCATTTAAGATAAAAACGGGGCGTTACAATTCTCCCCCACTAAGAAGAGATTTCGTCCTCGAAATCAACGAGAACCACAACTCATAAGATAGAATAAAAAACTAAAGACAGTAAGAAGAACTCACGTCATCCGAACAACTCTGGAAAACGTTGTCTCATGTCAGATTCTGTCTCCCAAGTCGCTTCCTCGACTCCGTGACGGCTCCACTACACTTTCACCAACGGAATCAACTTGGTTCTGAGTTGCTTTTCTTTCCGATCAAGGATCTGAATCGGTCGCTCAAAATAGCTCAGGGTCTCGTCTAACTCGGCTTTGTCAGGCTGAAGGATATGAGAAATATCTGGTTGATACTTTCGCAGCATAGAGACGTGAAAAACGTCGTGAATACCAGATAAAGATGGAGGAAGTGCAAGTCTGTAGGCAAGATCGCCTATTTTCTCGAGAATTTCGTACGGACCGATGAATCTCGGAGATAACTTTCCTCTCTTACCGAATCTGACGGTGCCTCTGAACGGAGAAATCTTAAGGAATACACGGTCTCCCTGCTCAAAACTCAGAGGTCGACGTCTGACATTCGCATACTTCGCCTGTCTATCTTGAGCTGACTTCATTCTGGTCTGAATGATCTTAACCTGCTCTGCCATATCTCTAAGCATCTCCGGTCCCAAATCTGGTGACTCGGACAATTCATCCCAAAACAACGGAGATCGGCACTTTCTACCATACAAAGCCTCAAAAGGCGCCATACCGATACTCGCTTGGAAGCTGTTGTTGTAAGAAAACTCGACAAGAGGCAAAGAATCCTGCCAACTAGTGCCAAAGTCTAGCACTACCGCTCGCAGCATATCATCCAACGTCTGGATAGTCCGCTCTGACTGTCCATCTGTCTGAGGATGATAAGCTGTACTCAGATGCAATCGAGTACCAAGCGCCTCTTGCAAACTATGCCAGAAGTGCGAAGTGAATCTAGGATCTCTGTCTGAAACGATCGACTTCGGCACACCATGCAATCTCACAACATTGCTAACATACAACTCAGCCATCTGATCATGACGATACGTCATCTTGTACGGAATAAAACACGCAGACTTCGTCAATCGGTCGATCACTACCCAAATAGCATCGCATCCTCGAACGGATCGTGGTAGCTTCGTGACAAAATCCATAGAAATGTGATCCCATTTCCATTCAGGAACAGATAGGCTGTGCAAAAGACCACCTGGTCGCTTCCGCTCTGCTTTCACTTGCTGACAATTCAAACACCGAGATACAAATCTCGCAACATCGTCCTTGATTCTTTTCCACCAGAACTGACTCTTTAGATCGTTGTACATTTTATGACCTCCAGGATGAACGCTAAACCGACTGCAATGAGCCTCTCGGAGAATACGCTGTCTCAACTCCGAAATATCAGGCACAACAATACGGTTATTCACAAACAAAACGTCATCTCTAACCTGGAATTCTGACTGATGCCCAGTTCTGACTTTCTCTACTGAAACCTGAATGCTCGGCTCAGACTTCTGTGCTTCTCTGATTGGAACAAACAACTCCGGCTCGGCTTGAATAGCAAATACTCTGATAGTCTCCCTATCTGTTTCAAACTCTAAACCAGAAGTGCAACAATCATCGACCAACTGAGAAACACCGATAGTTGAAAGAGATAACGAACAAAGCTTTCGGCTCAAGGCATCTGCAACTGCATTCGACTTCCCTGGATAATACTTGATCTCACAGTCGAAATCCTTCAACAGATCTAACCATCTTCTCTGTCTCATATTCAGCTCTGCCTGTGAAAACAAGTACTTAAGACTCTTATGATCAGAAAAGATCTCGAAAGACTCACCATAAAGATAGTGACGCCAGATCTTCAAAGCAAATACAATCGCTGCAAGTTCAAGATCATGAACAGGATAACGAGTCTCATGCGGTTTCAGCTGCCTTGATGCATACGCCACCACATGCTTATGCTGCATAAGAACACAACCCAAGCCTCGGTTAGAAGCATCACAATAGACTGTGAACCCTCCAGTACCCTTCGGAATAGTAAGAATTGGAGCACTGGTCAGTCTCCTCTTTAGATCAACAAAGCTAGCCTCACAATCTGGAGTCCAGACAAAAGGCGCATTCTTCTGAGTCAGCTGGGTAATAGGCTTGGCAATAGACGAGAAACCCTCGATGAAACGACGGTAATAACCAGCTAAACCCATGAAGCTTCGGATCTCAGGTACTGATGTCGGCCTAGGCCAATTCATAACCGCTTCGATTTTGCTGGGATCGACAGAAATCCCATCTTCAGAAATAATATGACCGAGAAAGACAACTCGATCTAACCAGAATTCACATTTCGATAGCTTGGCAAACAACTGCTCAACTCGTAAAATCTGCAAGACGATTCTCAAGTGCTCTGCATGGTCAGTACGGTTCTTCGAGTAGATAAGAATATCATCGATGAAAATAATGATGAACTCATCTAAATAACGCTGAAAGATACGGTTCATCAAACCCATAAAAACAGCTGGAGAGTTAGTCAAACCGAATGGCATGACTATAAACTCAAAGTGACCATACCTCATTCTGAATGCGGTCTTAGGAACATCTTCCTCTCGCACTCTCAGCTGATGGTAGCCTGACCTCAGATCAATCTTAGAGTAGACAGAAGAACCCTGCAGTTGATCAAACAAGTCATCTATTCGGGGTAAAGGATACCTGTTCTTAACTGTAGCCTGATTCAATTGACGGTAGTCGATACAGAGCCGCATAGAACCATCCTTCTTCCGAACGAAAAGAACAGGAGCACCCCAAGGCGATACACTAGGTCTGATGTATCCCTTGGCAATCAAATCCTCAAGCTGCTCCTTCAACTCTCTCAATTCAACAAGTGCCATACGATAAGGAGCTTTTGAAATAGGTTGAGTACCTGGCACTAAGTCAATGCTGAATTCGACTTCTCGAATGGGTGGCAATCCAGGAACATCTTCCGGAAACACATCAGCAAAATCTCTAACCACTGGTAAGTCAACCAAAGCTGGGCTAGATTTCAGTACATCAACCGCATAAACCAAAAATCCTTCTGCACCTCTCTGTAACAAACGAGTCATAGATAACACTGAAATCAAAGGAATTCTAGATCGAGAACCCTTACCAAAGAATTTCCACTCGTCTGCCATTTCAGGTCTGAACCTGACAACCTTCAGAAAATAATCAACTGTCGCCCTGTACTTGGTCAAAGCATCTATACCGACAATACAATCAAAATCTGACAACCCAAGCACAATACAGTCGAATTCTAACAAATTCCCCTCGAAACAAAATTCACAGTTCCTGACTAGTCGGACAGAAACAATTCCTCCACCCAAAGGTGAAGTAACAGCTACTACTGTAGGCAACAATTCAGTTGGCAAAGCATGCAATAACACATATTTCTCAGAGATAAAGGAATGGGAAGCACCTGTATCTATCAAGACATGAGCAGAATGACCGAAAATCGAACAGTTACCTGCTATGACATCGTCAGGTGCTGCCTGAGCCTGATCCTCTGTCAATGCAAAGACTCGTGCTTGCTGTCTCGGAGGCTGATTTGCACTAGAGCTACCTCCTTGTCTGTTCTGCTGTTGCTGGGGTTGGAAAGAGTGTACTGCAGACGACTGCCTCTCCATCTGAGTTTCAGGTCTAGACGAACTCCCACTCTGAGCTCTATCTCTATTACGTTGAGGGCACACTTTAGAGAAGTGTCCCGGTTGCTGACATGTGTTACAATTGCCGAAGACTCCCACACACTGATCCGTTGAGTGTCTTCCTCCACACTTGCTGCAGTACAAGGATGATGACCCAGAACTCGGTCCTGAACCGAATTGCTTCAAACCACTGGAACTGGACGAACTGTTCCCCTGTCTCTTGAACTGTTTACCTCTTGCCTTGTACTGATCCTTTCTGTTTTCCCCACTGTTTCCACCTTCATACCTCTGCTGCTGGTTCTGATGTTGAGGTGGCTGATTCTGGTACTGAGATGGTTGGTTCTGATACTGCCTCTGCTGCTGAGGTGCCCCCTGATTACCTCTTTGCCTCCACAAGCCTGCTTCTGCTCCCTTTGCGTAATTCATGGCATCCGCAAAGTTGCTAGGCCTGTTGGTGTTAACCAACGTGAAGACATCGGGGTTCAACCCGTTGATGAACTGATCTGCCTTAGCTTCTTCATCTCCGGCAATTAGCGGTGCAAAACGCAACAGACTATCGAACTTAGCCACGTACTCTTCAATGTTCAGATTCCCTTGCCTCAGATTTGCAAACTCTGCTCCCTTATCCTTACGATACGAGATAGGGAAAAACCGCTTATAAAACTCAGATTTAAAAAGAGTCCAAGTAACCTCTGTACCTCTACTCTCAATTGCTTTCTTTGTCATGATCCACCAGCTCTTAGCACCACCACACAGCTGATGAATTACTAACCTGATTCGGCGGTCATCTGTGTAGTCAATGGAATCAAACAACTGATCCATACCATCCAACCAACTCTCACAGTCAACTGGATTTTCTGAACCCATCAACAATGGCAGATTGAACGACTGAAACCTCTTCAGCAAGGTTTCCATAGGAGTCGCTGAAGCATCCAACTGATCAACCTCAGTGCTAGCTTGCTCAGTCGCAGGGATAACTGGTGGTGTGTTTCTGTTTATCACTCGACGAGGACCCATCTGATAATCAAAGGTTAGCACACGAGATATCTCAAATGCTACCGTCAGTGCCCTTACAACCGCTTGGAATACCGAATACCAGTCGAGAACAGAAACAGTTATATCTCAAGTAGATCATGCTTTATTAATTTAAATCACACAACCATGTAATTCAAATAATGCTCAAACAATAAAGCATGCTCGCATGGAATTAAGTACACAATTAAATAATTCAAACACATGCGAGGAGTCATTGCACACAGACTCGATCTACCCCGCTCACTCTAGTTCGACCAAGAATCTTAACGCTTTGATACCACTTAATGTGAGACCTCGATTCTAAACCACTAATCTCGGATTAAACAACAAGTAAGCGAACAAGAATCCAAGAGTAAAACAATTCAAAAGTTTTTTTTTTTTTTTTTTTTTAAACGCCGCGCGCCCGCGCGAGGAACCAAGCTCGCGCGTGCGCGGGCTTCAACATCCGAGACCAACCAAAGGCTCGCGCCCGCGCGAGGTATCAAGCTCATGCGCGCGCGGGCAAACCATTCAGAGGCCCAACGGAGGCCTCGCGCACGCGCGAGGAACGCCTCGCCCGCGCGCGGAAGGCCTGGGCAGAAAATGCTCAGGCTGCAGAAAGAAGAAAAAAAAAGGATTCCGCGCTTGGTCCGACATGCCTTCAAATTCATATGCAATAACAGAGTGTAGGGAAACATGCCATAACAAGTCATGCTTTCAGAAGGCATAAAAACAACCAGAAGTCTAAATCGATACAACAACATACTTCGATTTTAGATTACAATCCGAATACAAACTAATTCGAATAACAAAACATATCAAGTTCGAGTTCTAACATGCTTCAATCTTAAACCAGATAAACATGCTAATTCGACTTCTAAACCGAGTCTCACTTCTACTACTTGCCCTCGAAGCTAACCATGCCTCTTCTGACTTGTTCCTGCCCCACCTGTTGCCAAGTACACATACAAAACAAAGCAACAGCCGGATAACCGGTGAGAACGACATTCCCAGTAAAAGCAACATAACAAGTAATACAAGTAACAAACATTCTTTCAATACAATAACAAAATCAATAACATTGTAATGAAATGCATGTCTTGAAACAGGGATATCAAATCTGATAACGAGGGATTGCTGCTGTGCCTTTGGGATCCCGAGGATAAGATCACGTAACAACTCACCGACTCTCCCAATCGAGGTGGTGCCACGTATCTCATTCCTCTAGACTTTGAGCAACTATAATGAGTATGCTAGCACCAGACGAAACGACTACGACCTGGGCCACTCAATCATAGTTCCCAAACGTCTAAACAAAAAGGGCGGTTCTGCCCGCTGAAACAAGATTGGCTCAAGATGAATGCATAACAGAAACATAAAACATAATCCTTTTGACAAAAACTAATACAATCAAACAATACACAAGTTCCTCATGCTAGAACAAGTGTAGATGCAAGTATGAGATTTCAAAAGGGAAAACTCGAGAACCACAGTCCCGAGTATGCTATCCCGCTACGATGACTGCTTTTACCTTTCAATGCAGTAGCTCCCAAGTCTGGATACGCTACAAAGAGATTGTATCAAAGTCTAACCAATTTATACGAAAACAAGGTAACAGTGCAAAGAATTTCTCTATACCGTTCTTCGTTCAAAACTCTGAAACGATCAAACAGCTGCTAACTCAGGGCTTGACAACTCCAAACGAATCTGTTCAGATACAAGAGATGATTGATCAATAACTACGATCAACTTACAAGCCAAGTTCAAACTCAAAAACGGTTCAAAATCTCCAAAAACTCAAACCGACGGCATAACGGCTATAACTGAACAAACCGGCAACGCAGACAGCAGTTCAATACTGATAACAACTCAATTCAATGCTAATATAACAACAACAAGACAAACCCAACAAATCTCAAAACCATGATTTTCGAAAATGGCTTCCAAAAATCATAACAAATCCGAACGTCGCTTTATTTCAAAACTGACAGATAATAAACGATCAGAACTCTGTAGAGAACAACATACTCGAATCTAACTCGATTCTAACAACATCCAAAAACTAGAATGCGTCCGATCGTAGAAGAACTTACAATATAACAGAGCTCTCACTGCTGTGATCGATAATCTGCCTTCAGAAATAATTTCCAACGGCTGGATCGACCGGAAATCAAAATCACAAAGCTTGGAAAGTGTTGGAGGCATCTTCAATGGTGGAGCTCGGTTGTGAGGAGGAGGAGGAGTGCTTTCAAAGTCAAACAAATGAGTAGATAATATAACAATCCAATATTTGCGTTTTAGTCCCTGAAATTTCCAAAATTTGCAAAAAGAACCCTGATCAAAATAAAGTCGGCTCGCGAACTCTGCAATCTCCGATTAACTCAAATAAACTCATTTAAGATAAAAACGGGGCGTTACAATCTGGATCCACAGAACCGATGGTGCCTTTTCTGTGAGATCTGCTTGGGAGCAGGTCAGACCGAGAGGATCGGTCTCGGATATCTTTAATCCCTGTTGGGGTCG
Organism: Henckelia pumila; assembly: GCF_033568475.1. Classification (NCBI taxonomy): domain Eukaryota; kingdom Viridiplantae; phylum Streptophyta; class Magnoliopsida; order Lamiales; family Gesneriaceae; genus Henckelia; species Henckelia pumila. The sequence goes on from NC_133121.1 coordinate 109,161,944, forward strand.
CTGGATGAGGCCCACCATGTCCTTCTTTCTGTGGAGGTTTTGGCATCGGTGGTTGCCTGTGGATGAGGTGCTCCAGCAGCGGGGCTTCTCCCTTGTGTCCAAATGCCAGTGCTGTGAGATGTCGGAGACATTCACTCACATTTTCATCGACGGTCCCATCGCCCGCTCTGTGTGGCATTTCTTTGGGGCTATCTTTAGAGTTCGCATCCCTGCCACTGAGAACTTTAGTCTGTTTCTCAGTGCTTGGAAAAGGGGTCGCGAGTGGTCTCCGGGGGGTAATGTGAGGGAATTCATTCCTTTTGTCGTGCTTTGGTTCCTCTGGACTGCACGCAATGATACTAAGCACCGTCACTTACCCTACTCTGCGGAGAAGGTTAAGTTCCAAATTTTGTCTTATTTGAGACTTGCTCATTCCGCAACTGTTATCAAGCCCCGTCTTTGGCTGGGGGCTTTGCAGGCTGCGAGGAAGATGAGCATTTCGGTCGGCCTCCAACGGATTCACAAGACTGCGATCGTCCGTTGGTTGAGGCCTCCACCTGGGTCCTTCAAGCTCAATGTGGATGGGAGCTCGAGAGGTAACCCGGGTGAGTCGTCTGTGGGGGGGGGGGGGGTGTTGTCCGGGATTTTTCTGGTAGGGTCTTGGCGTTTTTTAGTGAGTTCATTGGTTTGGGGTCCAATGTCCGTGCAGAACTCTGGGCGATTTGGAGGGGTATTCTTCTCTGTTCTGACCTTAGCCTTTTTCCCCTTTGGATTGAGACTGATTCCCAGTTTGCCATTCAGATTCTTAGATCTCGGAGGTGCCAATGGGATTTGGACCATATTGTTTCGAGGACGCGTGTTTTGGTGCGGAATAGGCCGTTTCATTTCTCGCATATCTATCGGGAAGGGAATTCGGTTGCGGATGCGTTGGCGCGGCAGGCTCATGATCATAGGCAGTGTTTGTTGGAGATTGGTGTTCCTTTAACCACTCCCATCGCTGCGTTGGCCCGTTCTGACTCTTCCAGGCTTCCTTACCTTAGATCTAGGTTTTCTTAGAGCCTCACGCTCGCTTATAGCCGTTTCTCTTGGGCTTGCCTTTTCTTTGCTTGCTCTCCTTTTTGGTCTAGGTCATCCTAGATTTAGATATATGTAGCTATTTATTTTTATTTGCAGGTACAGCTCTCCGGCCCTTTTCCAGAGGTTTTGGAGTTAGTCTGTTCCCCTATCGCTTGCTTTGCTTCTTCAGGGTGATGGATCACCAGGCGTTCACTGTGCTTATCCTTGCCTGGTTCTTGCTGTTGTTTGGATGTTTTGTGGGCGGTCTCTCGTGCCCCTCGCTTTTTGGGCTTCCAGTCTTCTTGGGAGTTAGGTTATGGCTTGAGTTTCCTTCGCCATTTTCCTGTTCTTTTGCTCTGGGCCTGCTGGTTTGCGGTCGCTCCTCTTTTTCCTCGCGGCCTATGTATAGTGACTTCCCAGCTGATCATGACTTTTGGACATATTTCTTGCATAGCTTTGATCTGTTGTTCAGCTCTGGATGGTGCCAGCTTAGTGTCGGATTTGATTTTGCTGGCCTGGAGTTGTGGATCTCCTCTAGGTTTTACTGCACAGGTTGATTCCAGCCACTCTTTGCGCCTCAGTGTCCGTTTTTGATTTTGCTGGGCCGAGCTGTGGTTCTCTTCTAGCTTTTGCTGCCCAGGATGACTGCTGACGTTGACTTAGTTAGCTATCTTTGATATTATTTGTTTATACTTATTTCCTAGGGATGCTTTGGTTGTATATTTTTCGATACCCTAGCTGTTCTGATGTTCGTATTACCTTTGTATAGCCTTTTGGGGAGGTCTTGGCCTAGTCCCCCTCCTCCTTTAGGTTTTATTTGTATCGCTTTTTTATGTTTATATATAGGTAGGGGTCTGCCTAACCCCCCCGCTTTCGGCGGTGTTTTTTTAAAAAAAAAAAAAAAAAAAATCAAACAAGCATAGTGAGTCTAATGACTCAACAAGTATAAACAATGATAACAAGGGGTTTAAAATACTTGACGTTATACTCAAACTACAGTACATAATATACTTTGAAACTTAAACTGTAAATATGGATGACATAAGAGAATAAGGCAACATGCACTGATGAACTCACGTCAACTCACGCTATGAGAACTTGAACTTTCTTGACTTAACAGTACTTCATGCATTTCTGAAAGACTGAATAATTAAAGACGAGTCAACTGATACTTGAAACATTACTTTAACCTTTGCTTTAGAACTTAGATCCTTGAATTGTGACCCTCTGTTTTGATCGATCAATGGCTGCAGTGCACTATGCCGGCAAGACGCCGAGATTTCTCCCGACTGACTTAACCCCTTTATGGCAAAGACACCGGAATTTCTTCCGACCCCACATTGCCCTACATGGCAAGGACACCAGGATTTCTCCCGACCCCACATTTCCCTCTATGGCAAGGACACCGGGATTTCTCCCGACCATATATTTCCCTCCATGGGTAGGAAAAAACAAGATGTCTCATGTCCCCTCCCAAAACCTCTGATTTGGCAAGTAAGCCGAGGCATCCCACGACTTATCATTACCCTTTTTCGTCACAACCAATTCACTTCCTTCATAAAAATATTTTTTTTTTCTTTCTTTGACTCGACTCAAAATACTTGGCATGCAAGAATTGAAGCGACTTTCTTTGAAAATATTGCTTGGCTCAAGAACGAGGCTTACGCACACGAACATGCATCTTTAAGACATGAAACTCAACTCAAAAATATGGGTGCAAGGTGGGCGAGTGGCTGCCCCTAAGCTAAAAGCCCAACTTAATCTTCAATTTCTTCAAACTTGGCTTAAACTGAGCAACCAAACCGAAAAACCCTTATCTCTATCATACCTTAACCAAAACCCGTCCCGCTTGAACCGACACTTACTAAACACTTCAAATAACCCTAGGATAAGTTTATGACCTCCAAATACCACCCGAGCAACCCGATCAAAATGGATTTCCGGGCAGCCCTCAAACTTGTCAAAATTCTGCACTAGACACCCCGACATGAGAAATTCTTAACTTGACCAAAACTAACTCGATTTGCTCCCAAAATGAACCGACGCGACCCCAACATCCTAAATATGACTTAGGACCAGGCCTAACCCATCCATTGTTGCTCAACACGTTCAGTTTAATCAGAAACTCAACAGCTCCCAATTTGCTCATAAAATTTCTGCTCCGACCCTCGATTTAGAAGACCCCTATCCTATCCAATTACTAAACGAAACGAGCCCAATTTATATCGACACGACCACAACATCATAACCTTGACCTAGGACCAGCCCAAGACACGACCAGACTTGAAATGATACCTCCCCTGCCCCAGAACAGTAGCTGCCTCTCTAAGAAAACCGGACTCAACTTCACTTCTAACATCGTGTTTCAACCCCAAACCTTTTTCCCTTAACTCTAACCCATACCAATCCACCAAACACACTTACTAACACCCCTTAGGACATATCCCAAGCATCTAGGCAACCCTCAACCACATTCCCACACCACAATTGGAAATCTCAAGATCATGCACCAATTGTGTCTTGATTCTTGATTAATCAATACAACCAATGGCCAAGCAACACAATACACCAAACATACATCCAAAACAGCCCTAATAACATGTAATTTTGGATATATAAGGCATACAACTTCTGGAAATTTTTGAAATTCACATATGCAATCAATCCTCTTCAACTTTCCAATCACAATCACCATGTAACCTTTTAAACTCAAAGCATACAACATTTTCGAAAAATACATAACATCATGCTGAAAAGTGGGTAAAAATCGAACATAACATGCTGCAAAATGTTGGACATTTCAAATTTTTAATAGAACCATAAGCAAGGAACATAAATAGCTTGAATGAGAGCCAAGAAGTGCTTATACTTGCCTTCAATCTTTTACCCAACTAAAACCAAAATGGAGAGGGGAAAATGGGCTGGAACTTTCGACTAACACCAAGGTGGACCTTCCAAGGTGGTACTCCGGCTACGACAACGGTGGTGGAGGGCGGCAGCGGCGGCCGGAAAAGCCAAGGGGAGGAGGTGGCCGAATGCATGAAAGGGAAAGAAGGGGGCGGCTCCTAGGGAGAACATGGGGCTAGGGTTTTGAAAAGTTGGAATGAAATATTTTAAGTTGAAAGTGTAGAGTGTGTAGTGTGTAGGTGTGTATTTTAAAAGTGCTAGTTTACTAATAAAAGTGCTACTCATATTATTACAACTTTACCTCTAAAATTTTGCACCTTTAAAAATACTTAAGTTTAAAATTCCAAGTCTAGGCATTTAAATTGGGTTTTAACTAGTCCGGGTTTTAATAAAATCCTAACTTTTGAAAAGTTAAGGAATAAACTCAAGAACATAATAAAAGTACTTTTCGACACCCGAAAAATTCAAAAATTAAACTTTCAGTCTAAATTCCTCTTTCCTCCCAACTCAAAATTCTAAAAATAAAAGTCTTGAAAATTTATCGCCGAAATCCACCATCGTTGCTTGCCGGAATTGGAAATCATTTAACTCAGGTATCTCAAAATAAAAAACTCAATAAATTGAGCAACTCTATCTTTAAAAGAAACTTAAGCAATTAAAAGTATAAATACTAAAAATGCATTTAGGAACTATCTTAGGAATTAAAAATCAACACTTAAAATATTTTGATGTCACTGCGATTAATGAAATATTTAAATAATAACAGAGCGAATAGAAAATAATTTAAACAAACTAAACGAACGTTTAAAAATAATTTAAATTAAATACACAAGCGGTATAAGAAATCTTTAAAATGATTTGGACAGATAAAAACATTTAAATAAATAATCTAGACATTTAAAATAATTTAAATAAACAAAATCTTAAATCTTTAAAATGTTTAAAACGATTAAATTGCACAATAAAATCATTTAAATAAATAAACTTAAACAATTAAAACATAATTCACATAAAGAACTTAAATCAATTAAACTTAAAATAATAATCATAATATTTATTTAATTTAATGCATGCGATTTAGTAGATTAGATTTTAGGTACTACATAAGTTCCCTCCCTTTTCGGAGTATAAACCTATTGCTCCTTTTCCCTTAGCGTTGAAAGAGTCTAGGAAGGATGAAGGAATTAAGGGGATGTATAAAATTTTTCGTAGATGTGAGGTAAATATTCCACTATTAGATGCTATCAAACAAGTACCTCGCAATACTAAATTTTTAAAAGAATTATGTACTGCGAAAAGAAAACAAAAGTTGAAGGGATGTAAGAGAGTTGAATTGGGAGAACAGGTCTCTGACGTCATTCAAAGAAAGGTACCTACAAAATGCAAGGTCCCAGGTATGTTTTCGATTCCATGTAAAATAGGAGATGGTCAGCTTGATGTGGCCATGCTAGATTTAGGAGCATCGATTAATGTCATGCCATACTCTGTTTATGCTTTCTTAAAACTAGGGCCTTTGAATGAAACTGCCATTGTTATCCAGATGGCTGATAAATCTACTATTTTTCCAAGAGGATTGTTAGAAGATGTCCTTGTGCAAGTTGGTTATTTGGTTTTTCCTGCTGATTTTTATGTTCTTGACATAAAAAACAATGATTTGAATAGTCCTATTTTGTTAGGAAGAATTTCTCAATTTACTGCCCGCAATTTTTATTGGACGCGCTCGATCCTGCCAACTCATAGGATCGAGCGCGCACCCTCTCACGCTTTATATTTGTGTGTTTTCCTTCTTTTCCCATATTCCCCCAAATTCCCCTCGGCCCCTTAGAACCCAAAACCCCAATTTTCGAAATTTCTCAAATCTTCAAAAATAGATCTTCATTTCTTACAGGGATTGTTCAAGGGCCCAACATCATCACTCCTCCTCTCCTCTATACTTCTCCACTGCCATAATTTGCTAGGAAAGCCAGATTTTTTGGTGTCCACAAGGTGTTCGACAATTTGCCTCTATCACCAATTCTTGCAAATTTTGGGTGATCATGGGTCCAAAACGCACCAGATAGAAAGGCGAATCTTCTCGCTAAGGCACACGAGCTTCAACAGCGTCACTAAACCTCGCCGGCCGTTTTGTCAACCAAGCGGCTCGAGATCGTTACGATCATGCAAAGAACCATCGCTCCCCTATTACTGAGACGGGTTTTGATCTCGATATGAATGAAAACGAGGTGGCGGTTCAAGTATTGGAACGTGGGTAGGGAACGTTCTGTAAGAAACCTTCTCCAGCCATCGTCCCTCTTGTTCGAGAGTTTTACGCTAATGCTGCGGAGCGGGCGGATGGCAGAGCTTTCGTCTGAGGCACCTTAGTTTTGTATGCGGAAAACGAGTTGAATGCTATGCTGGAGATGTCGGACGTCGATGACAGCTTATACCAAAGCGTTGCCCTCTACCCGGATCTCAATGAGGTCATTTATCAGTTATGTTTTACAGGAGCTGCATGGGTGGATCCTATTACTTTCAAATGCTTCAAAGAGAAATATATTTTTCTAGGTCCGGCCACTTGGTACACATTCTTGTGCTGCCGTCTAATGCCAATCTCCCGCACGGGTGAAGTGCACGTTGAGCGTGCAGTGTTGCTATAGGCTCTCAATATCGGATTACCGGTGAACGTGGGATGAGTTATTCATGATCAAATACGGCGATCGATCATTTCTAGGACATCCGGTCTTTTCTTTCCCATGATCATCACACAGTTATGCCTGCGAGCTGGTGTGAAACCTCGAGCGGGCGAGGAATGGTTGCATCCAATGCGACCCATTGACCAAGCAGATGTTGATGCGAGCTTACAGGCGGAGCCAATTTGTGGTGGATGACCAGTTTGTGGCGGTCCACGATCCGATGCGCCCTATTCCACCTTTGCGCCTCACTACTACAGTTACTGTTCGAGAGATGACCTGCCTTCACTCAGCACCAAAATATGTTCAATGCAACCACAGCTGCAAATTTTCAAATGTTGGACTACATATCTCGCGGAATCTCCGAGAGGCTAGGGATTGATCCCACCACGCTCCCACCGACTGTACCTTTCCCGCCACCTTTTGAGTTTCCATGGGTCGACCATGTGCCACCTCCAGAGCATGAGGAGGACGGGGCGGACGCCAATCCATAAATCTGGGGAGTTTCCTTTTACTTTTTGCATTGCATCGCATTGTTTTCTTTTTTGTTTCTTTTTCCTTGTTTTGTTGTGTGTTTGGTTGGTCTTGTTCTCGAGCATTGAGGACAATGCTTCGTTTAAGTGTGGGGGGGGGGGGGGGGGTGCATTCATGCATTCATGCATTGTAATTGTTACATTTCATTGCATTTGTTTGTGTTGCGTACTGACATTTAGTTCGTGAAGTATTTCATGTTTGTTTTGTGTGCATAAGTGGGATGATGATTGTTAGACTATGATGATGAAAGTGAAAAAAATGAATTTTTTGAAAAAAAATTACTCTTGATTGGATATGAGAAACTGTAGGTTGATTGTTGAATATTTTTAAGCACGCATGTTTAACTAGTGAAGTGTAGTGATGTATTAGATACTGTGGATGTCTGTTGGACCATTGCACATCAATAGCTGTTTGTGGAACTTGATAGTTCTTGAAACTTGACGATTTCTTTGATATAGCATCTACTCTCTTGAGCGCACCTTTTAAAATATTTTATGAAACATTGATAGCAATGTAATTAACTCCATCCGGGTTGCAAGCGAGATGTTTGAAATCCTATTCGTATTGTTTGTGGCTAAGTATGCGGATACAATGGGGTTAAATTTTTGGAAATTTTTTTTTTGAAATCACGATTCCATTCGGGCTTCGAATGTGAATGAAATCCTATTCACTATTTTATAGCTAAGTATGCGGATTCCATGGGATTGTAGTTCCATCCGGGCTATAGACAAGGGGATTGAAATTCGAATCCTATCTAGTTATAGCTAAGTCTGTGGGTAATTATTGGGACTTTTAAAATGTCGGGTGCAAAATCCGACGGTGCGTAAGTATTTCTCAGGAGAGTTGTGTTGTGTTGATTAATTGTTGGGATGAGAGTTCTTGATTGTGAGACTTGCACTGATTTGTTTTAGGTCGGCGAACAGTCTTGAAACGTTGTCTTTTGAAGTTGCATGTAACTGGGGTAACATGTCACACACACACACGTTCGCATTCGACTGAAGGTGTATCATTGATGATTGAGAGTGGTTGTAAACTTGTTTTTGAGGGAAAACTTCTCTGAGGCTATGTTGGCATGATTCGTCCTCACTTATGTGTTTGTTTTGTTTCATTTTGTTTTGCATAACTTGCTCGAGGGCGAGCAAGGTTCAAGTGTGGGGGAATTTGATAGTATTGTTTTATTTGCATTTTTAGTGTCATTTTGTTAAGTGTTTTGCATGCATTTAGATGTCATTGTTCATGTTTTAGTCTAGTTTTATTTTATGTCATGCATTGAGCTTCTTAACTTAGTCTTGGTTTATTGTGTAGGAATTACCATGTTTTGAATTAAGAATTCGGATTTGTCAAGCATCGTGCGCTCGATCTTGTGTACTCTTAGGATCGAGCACGGTCATCGAATTTTCAAGACAGTAGGATGGCATCAAGCTGCGCGCTCGATCGCGCGTACTCACCGGATCGAGCGCGGCCAAAGATTTTCAAAACAGAAGGTTGCCCAGTATCATGCGCTCGATCGCGCAAACTTCCAGGATCGAGCGCGAGTCTGTTGCGGAAAAGAATTTCTATTTTTGTAAACTCTTTTATTTGGAACTCTAGACTTTTATTAGGATTTTAATTCCGTTTTGAGAGGATTATCATCAGTTTTCTGCACGCTTAGAAGAGAAGAACTCTCTTGAAGGCTATGTTTTCTCCTCTCTTTTCTTAATTTTATTTTCTTTCATGAATTTTTGTAGAAAATTCATGAATATTGTTGGCTAAACTTTAATACTTGGTTGAGAAAGACAAGCCCCTTGATTTTGTTTATTCATGAGATTTTGATTTCCAGTGTTTGATTTTTTTATCAAGTATCAAGAGTTATTCTGAATTGATTGATATGTTTGTTGAAAGAGTGGGTGCCCGATTAGCCAACTTATGACTAAGGGCTTTGATGACTCTATATGTAAACAATTTTTGTTTAATATAATTTACACTTTTATAATGGCATTTACTTTATCTTTTATCATATTATTATGTTGTGACATACTATACGATGTTTAGATGAAGACCTTGAATATACTAGAGTGCATGTAAGATGTGATAGTACATTGGGATGACTATCATGAAATACATCTTATAATCACTGTATATTCTAAACAGTTCCTAGTCAATTGAGCCGTCCGCAAATAAGGATAAGGATCGCTCGAGATTGAGACTAGCATTTGCGATGCCAAGTACCACGTTTCATTGGTATGGAACATAGAGATGTTCAAAGCATGCAAATGGATATTCATATGATGAATGATCAAACTACCCTATCCGGACTTTCCAAGTGATTATCATTTATTGAGTGGATAAGTCCGCGGTTTAGTTGTACACCATTAGTCCTTACTACTTGAAACATCATGGAGACTCTATATGCTAGTACTGTATTTTGACTCGTTTACCGACTCTATGAGGGTCATCAGGTGTCGAGATTGGGTACAATTACAACACATATAGGAGTCGATGCTTTGTTGTCAAGGATTCACCACATTCCCACACCACAATTGGAAATCTCAAGATCATGCACCAATTGTGTCTTGATTCTTGATTAATCAATACAACCAATGGCCAAGCAACACAATACACCAAACATACATCCAAAACAGCCCTAATAACATGTAATTTTGAATATATAAGGCATAAAACTTTTGGAAATATTCGAAATTCACATATGCAATCAATCCTCTTCAACTTTCCAATCACAATCACCATGTAACCTTTTAAACTCAAATCATACAACATTTTCAAAAAATACATAACATCATGCTGAAAAGTGGGTAAAAATTGAACATAACATGCTGCAAAATCTTGGACATTTCAAGTTTTTAATAGAACCATAAGCAAGGAACATAAATAGCTTGAATGAGAGCCAAAAAGTGCTTATACTTGCCTTCACTCTTTTACCCAACTAAAACCGAAATGGAGAGGGGAAAATGGGCTGGAACTTTCGACTAACACCAAGGTGGTCCTCCGGCGACGGCGACGGTGGTGGAGGGCGGCGGCAGCCGGAAAAGCCAAGGGGAGGAGGTGGCCGAATGCATGGAAGGGAAAGAAGGGGGGGCGGCTCCTAGGGAGAACATGGGGCTAGGGTTTTGAAAAGTTGGAATGAAATGTTTTAAGTTGAAAGTGTAGAGTGTGTAATGTGTAGGTGTGTATTTTAAAAGTGCTAGTTTACTAATAAAAGTGCTACTCAAACTATTACAACTTTACCTCTAAAATTTTGCACCTTTAAAAATACTTAAGTTTAAAATTCCAAGTCTAGGCATTTAAATTGGGTTTTAACTAGTCCGGGTTTTAATAAAATCCTAACTTTTGAAAAGTTAAGGAATAAACTCAAGAACATAATAAAAGTACTTTTCGACACCCGAAAAATTCAAAAATTAAACTTTCAGTCTAAATTCCTCTTTCCTCCCAACTCAAAATTCTAAAAATAAAAGTCTTGAAAATTTATCGCCGAAATCCACCATCGTCGCTTGCCGGAACTGGAAATCATTTAACTCAGGTATCTCAAAATAAAAAACTCAATAAATTGAGCAACTCTATCTTTAAAAGAAACTTAAGAAATTAAAAGTATAAATACTAAAAATGCATTTAGGAACTATCTTAGGAATTAAAAATCAACACTTAAAATATTTTGATGTCACTGCGATTAATGAAATATTTAAATAATAACAGAGCGAATAGAAAATAATTTAAACAAACTAAACGAACGTTTAAAAATAATTTAAATTAAATACAAAAGCGGTATAAAAAACATTTAAAATGATTTGGACAGATAAAAACATTTAAATAAATAAGCTAGACATTTAAAATAATTTAAATAAACAAAATCTTAAATCTTTAAAATATTTAAAACGATTAAATTGCACAATAAAATCATTTAAATAAATAAACTTAAACAATTAAAACATAATTCACATAAAGAATTTAAATAAATTAAACTTAAAATAATAACCATAATATTTATTTAATTTAATGCATGCGATTTAGTAGATTAGATTTTAGGTACTACAATTCCTTCCCTCTTTAAATGAAATTTCGTCCTCGAAATTTAAACATACTATCTAGATCCAGATACATTAGACTAGATCGGTACTAACTACTCTTACCTAGTACCTACACGAGTCGACACTAATAAGCTTTCGATGCGCATTTGATGTTTATAAACACCTACCAAGCAAGGAACTAACTAACTCCCACTGTAAAATAAATTTTCAAATTCCTATTTATCCCCAATGGTAGTAGCTTACGAGAAATTTCTAATTACAGGCGAATTTAAGAGTTTTCAATTCGCCTCCTAACTCCTAAAATATCAGATACCTGCCTTAGTTTGAAAATCCTTAAATCCTGGATCGCAATTTCAAGCAATAACTATCCGTAAACCCAATAAATAATTTATGTCGATCTTACTCGTAACTTAAAAGCTTTCTAACAAAGAAACTACGCTTATTGTCTATTTAACTGTTAAACTTAACTCATATAATATACGACTCGAGCTCTTAAGAAAATTACAAGTCCCCGAAATACTTAACAACTAAACACTAAACTTTTCTAAATAGAATAGCTAAGGGAACTACACACCTCTACCTCAACTTCTCTCAAGATACAAGATGGATCTGACTCTTACTTCCACATCATCGACACATGGAACCCATCATGCATTGCTAACAAATCTGCGGCATATCCAACGATAAAACAAATTACTAATCTCCTCAACATTAGCATAAAAACCGACAAATAGAGTTAATTTCCCTATTTACCAAAATCGATAGTATTACAGATGACTAAATAGATCCCCATTATCCAATCACCAATTTATACTTTTTCCTCTTGGTCATTCTTAATTCTACCAAAAGTTGAATTTCTTAGTTAAAATATCCCAACGGATTTAACCACCTTTCTCTAAATCAGACACATTGACTATGTAATCCTTACTTACTCTTCAAGTCAAAATATACCACGAGCTATTATCCACTTATTGGATTAGATGGTCTCTAAGTACCAAAAAATTTCTACATATCTTCTGAAGACATATCTCAAATCCATAGTTCAACTAGAAAGCAAGTCTGAAAATCCAAATATTCCCAAATTATTATATGTACAACCAGAATTTATATTTCAAGAACTTAGTATACAACTGGATACCTCGAAGGGTTTGTAACATGATCGTAAAGGCTTTCTAATTGATCCTCCTGTACCTTAGTGTTTCACCATTACATAAATTTACAGCTTATCTAGGAAAGCTACCTGAATATTCTGTTCATCCTTCCGTACCTATAGTTGGTGCATTACTCTTACCGGTCGACAATCACAAAATCTTAGAACGCTAATATGAAGTACCCAAAAGTATCTAGGGACAACTCTGTTTCCCTACCTCGCGACTGACCAGCCATTCAGCTTACAACAATCATCTGCTTACTGTTAACGATCCTATTTAAAATGAAACAACCCATTCAACTAATTCACTAACTAGCAATCTTCTCGCTAGAACTAGTTATAACTAGTAGTCGACATTCCTCGGATCACAACAATATCTTAGGATTTTATCTAGCACTAATTCTAAATCCCAACGTTCTAAATACTTACCAAGCGGTTACAAGCAATTCTCTACACAAGAACTCTAATTGGTAATTGAAACTATGATCCACCCAAAATCCTTATCATGATGGATCATGAAAGAAACAAACATACAGGTAATGTTGCTCGATATGAAATGAAACGACGCAAGCATTACCAACAAACGATATGAAAATACAAGTCTAGATAAGTGAAAACAACTCACTCATAATTCAGTTCTAGGGACGAATGAATAATAATGGATGCTCCAATAATATTGAATATGAGCCAACAAGATACAAATCTCGTGACCATTCATCCATGGGTAATGAAATCATGCTCAACAATAAAAGCACAATTAAGACAGTCGTGTGACTACAGTCGAGAGAAATACACACAAGTCAATGATCAGGGAAAAACAACGGTCTCAAAATAAAATCAGATGTCAGCCGGACAATATGAGTAGATTATCAAAAAAAAAAGTGAATCTTACTCACATCAACATGTGGCTCGAGAACCGAAGGAAAAATTTCCATAAGTGTGAAACATTAACAAGATTTTACTAAGAACTTCAACCAATGCAAAAGTGGCAGAATTCAACGCTGATTAATGTCATACGAATCCATAAATGCTCAAAGAAAGTGCAAAAAAATTTCCGATACTCAGAAGTATGTGTTACTACAATGGATACAAATATAAATGAAGAACAAGGAAATAATGATCGGAATAATAGTTCACATAATTGAAAGGCTCATAGTAACCGACTCAATATTTCCAAAAATTCATATTTGCTCAAATAACAAAAGAAAACTCAAACTATCCCTAATAATATAAAACAAAGTACGTATCCCAAGTCTTCACACGAGTTTCAGTCACTTAACTTAACTGACAAAACATACGTCTATAAATTCCTAAGCAACTATACACTTAGTTGTATCCGACTAAAGTTCATCCATAAGAGAATAAATTACTAGAAGGACATATCAATTAATATCTCCTACGAATTTCTAGCACTACCTAATAACTCAAACAACACCCACGTACTGTCCAAAACTGAAAGGAATATTGTACACCAACTCTGTTTAACTTGAATCCGCATGCTATAAAAATAATCATTTGAATGGTACACTTTAAACTACTAAAGAAGTTTTTAAACAATAAAAACATTAAGCTACACATTTAAATAAATTAAGCATCTAGTTTGAAAATATTTTAAAAAGGATGACATTAAAACATTTAAAGTAATAGTCTCAAATGCGTCTAACATATAAAATTCCTTAAAACTTACAGACTTTGAGGCGATATCCCTTGAGTTTCGGCAACCGGCAGTAGGCTCAGCCCAAACCAAGACCGCGCTCTGATACCAACTGAAACGACCCTAACCTCTAAATTTAATTAAATAATAAATAAACATACGGATTTATAAAAATTTTGCCATGACTTGTTTGAAAGTAAACAAGTCACCCTGTCCCAAACATCAGTTTTAACATAAGGAAAGAATTGAAAGTAAACAAGTCACCCTGTCCCAAACATCAGTTTTAATTTCAGGAAAGAAGCGACCATTAAAAGATTCGACCCTAACCTCTAAATTTAATTAAATAATAAATAAACATACGGATTTATAAAAATTTTGCCATGACTTGTTTGAAAGTAAACAAGTCACCCTGTCCCAAACATCAGTTTTAACATAAGGAAAGAATTGAAAGTAAACAAGTCACCCTGTCCCAAACATCAGTTTTAATTTCAGGAAAGAAGCGACCATTAAAAGATTCGAAATACGATAAACATAAAGTACGAATGAAAGGCAACCCCTCACGGTTGCAATAATAACAATAACAAGTTTTTACAACTCAAACATAAGCATAGGGAAAACATATCCTGGCTAAAACTGCAAATACTCAATCTCATGTTCATTAATACAATCAGAGTTTAGTGTGGAAACTTAAAAAGAAAAAGCAACGGTCTTAGGGCCTCGCACCACCGGGGACCTCAACCTAGTGGATCTTGCCCCTCCGTCTCCACATACAACTCCTCACCTGCAATCAAACAAGCATAGTGAGTCTAATGACTCAACAAGTATAAACAATGATAACAAGGGGATTAAAATACTTGACGTTATACTCAAACTACAGTACATAATATACTTTGAAACTTAAACTGTAAATATGGATGACATAAGAGAATAAGGCAACATGCACTGATGAACTCATGTCAACTCACGCTATGAGAACTTGAACTTTCTTGACTTAACAGTACTTCATGCATTTCTGAAAGAATGAATAATTAAAGACGAGTCAACTGATACTTGAAACATTACTTTAACCTTTGCTTTAGAACTTAGATCCTTGAATTGTGACCCTCTGTTTTGATCGATCAATGGCTGCAGTGCACTATGCCGGCAAGACTCCGAGATTTCTCCAGACTTACTTAACCCCTTTATGGCAAGGACACCGGAATTTCTTCCGACCCCACATTGCCCTACATGGCAAGGACACCAGGATTTCTCCCGACCCCACATTTCCCTCTATGGCAAGGACACCGGGATTTCTCCCGACCCTATATTGCCCTCCATGGGTAAGGAAAAACAAGATGTCTCATGTCCCCTCCCAAAACCTCTGATTTGGCAAGTAAGCTGAGGCATCCCACGACTTATCATTACCCTTTTTCGTCACAACCAATTCACTTCCTTCATAAAAATATTTTTTTTTCTTTCTTTGACTCGACTCAAAATACTTGGCATGCAAGAATTGAAGCGACTTTCTTTGAAAATATTGCTTGGCTCAAGAATGAGGCTTACGCACACGAACATGCATCTTTAAGACATGAAACTCAACTCAAAAATATGGGTGCAAGGTGGGTGAGTGGCTGCCCCTAAGCTAAAAGCCCAACTTAATCTTCAATTTCTTCAAACTTGGCTTAAACTGAGCAACCAAACCGAAAAACCCTTATCTCTATCATACCTTAACCAAAACCCATCCCGCTTGAACCGACACTTACTAAACACTTCAACTAACCCTAGGATAAGTTTATGACCTCCAAATACCACCCGAGCAACCCGATCAAAATGGATTTCCGGGCAGCCCTCAAACTTGTCAAAATTCTGCACTAGACACCCCGACATGAGAAATTCTTAACTTGACCAAAACTAACTCGATTTGCTCCCAAAATGAACCGACGCGACCCCAACATCCTAAATATGACTTAGGACCAGGCCTAACCCATCCATTGTTGCTCAACACGTTCAGTTTAATCAGAAACTCAACAGCTCCCAATTTGCTCATAAAATTTCTGCTCCGACCCTCGATTTAGAAGACCCTTATCCTATCCAATTTCTAAACGAAACGAGCCCAATTTATATCGACACGACCACAACATCATAACCTTGACCTAGGACCAGCCCAAGACACGACCAGACTTGAAATGATACCTCCCCTGCCCCGGAACAGTAGCTGCCTCTCTAAGAAAACCGGACTCAACTTCACTTCTAACATCATGTTTCAACCCCAAACCTTTTTCCCTTAACTCTAACCCATACCAATCCACCAAACACACTTACTAACACCCCTTAGGACATATCCCAAGCATCTAGGCAACCCTCAACCACATTCCCACACCACAATTGGAAATCTCAAGATCATGCACCAATTGTGTCTTGATTCTTGATTAATCAATACAACCAATGGCCAAGCAACACAATACACCAAACATACATCCAAAACAGCCCTAATAACATGTAATTTTGGATATATAAGGCATACAAATTCTGGAAATTTTTGAAATTCACATATGCAATCAATCCTCTTCAACTTTCCAATCACAATCACCATGTAACCTTTTAAACTCAAAGCATACAACATTTTCAAAAAATACATAACATCATGCTGAAAAGTGGGTAAAAATCGAACATAACATGCTGCAAAATGTTGGACATTTCAAATTTTTAATAGAATCATAAGCAAGGAACATAAATAGCTTGAATAAGAGCCAAGAAGTGCTTATACTTGCCTTCACTCTTTTACCCAACTAAAACCAAAATGGAGAGGGGAAAATGGGCTGGAACTTTCGACTAACACCAAGGTGGACCTTCCAAGGTGGTACTCCGGCTACAACAACGGTGGTGGAGGGCGGCGGTGGCCGGAAAAGCCAAGGGGAGGAGGTGGCCGAATGCATGAAAGGGAAAGAAGGGGGCGGCTCCTAGGGAGAACATGGGGCTAGGGTTTTGAAAAGTTGGAATGAAATATTTTAAGTTGAAAGTGTAGAGTGTGTAGTGTGTAGGTGTGTATTTTAAAAGTGCTAGTTTACTAATAAAAGTGCTACTCATACTATTACAACTTTACCTCTACAATTTTGCACCTTTAAAAATACTTAAGTTTAAAATTCCAAGTCTAGGCATTTAAATTGGGTTTTAACTAGTCCGGGTTTTAATAAAATCCTAACTTTTGAAAAGTTAAGGAATAAACTCAAGAACATAATAAAAGTACTTTTCGACACCCGAAAAATTCAAAAATTAAACTTTCAGTCTAAATTCCTCTTTCCTCCCAACTCAAAATTCTAAAAATAAAAGTCTTGAAAATTTATCGCCGAAATCCACCATCGTTGCTTGCCGGAACTGGAAATCATTTAACTCAGGTATCTCAAAATAAAAAACTCAATAAATTGAGCAACTCTATCTTTAAAAGAAACTTAAGCAATTAAAAGTATAAATACTAAAAATGCATTTAGGAACTATCTTAGGAATTAAAAATCAACACTTAAAATATTTTGATGTCACTGCGATTAATGAAATATTTAAATAATAACAGAGCGAATAGAAAATAATTTAAACAAACTAAACGAACGTTTAAAAATAATTTAAATTAAATACACAAGCGGTATAAGAAATCTTTAAAATGATTTGGACAGATAAAAACATTTAAATAAATAATCTAGACATTTAAAATAATTTAAATAAACAAAATCTTAAATCTTTAAAATATTTAAAACGATTAAATTGCACAATAAAATCATTTATATAAATAAACTTAAACAATTAAAACATAATTCACATAAAGAATTTAAATCAATTAAACTTAAAATAATAATCATAATATTTATTTAATTTAATGCATGCGATTTAGTAGATTAGATTTTAGGTACTACATAAGTTCCCTCCCTTTTCGAAGTATAAACCTATTGCTCCTTTTCCCTTAGCGTTGAAAGAGTCTAGGAAGGATGAAGGAATTAAGGGGATGTATAAAATTTTTCGTAGATGTGAGGTAAATATTCCACTGTTAGATGCTATCAAACAAGTACCTCGCAATACTAAATTTTTAAAAGAATTATGTACTGCGAAAAGAAAACAAAAGTTGAAGGGATATAAGAGAGTTGAATTGGGAGAACAGGTCTCTGACGTCATTCAAAGAAAGGTACCTACAAAATGCAAG
Source organism: Henckelia pumila (assembly GCF_033568475.1). Taxonomy (NCBI): domain Eukaryota; kingdom Viridiplantae; phylum Streptophyta; class Magnoliopsida; order Lamiales; family Gesneriaceae; genus Henckelia; species Henckelia pumila. Next base: position 109,180,083 of record NC_133121.1, read on the forward strand.
GTCCCAGGTATGTTCTCGATTCCATGTAAAATAGGAGATAGTCAGCTTGATGTGGCCATGCTAGATTTAGGAGCATCGATTAATGTCATGCCATACTCTGTTTATGCTTTCTTAAAACTAGGGCCTTTGAATGAAACTGTCATTGTTATCCAGATGGCTGATAAATCTACTATTTTTCCAAGAGGATTGTTAGAGGATGTCCTTGTGCAAGTTGGTGATTTGGTCTTTCCTGCTGATTTTTATGTTCTTGACATAAAAAACAATGATTTGAATAGTCCTATTTTGTTAGGAAGAATTTCTCAATTTACTGCCCGCAATTTTTATTGGACGCGCTCGATCCTGCCAACTCATAGGATCGAGCGCGCACCCTCTCACGCTTTATATCTGTGTGTTTTCCTTCTTTTCCCATATTCCCCCAAATTCCCCTCGGCCCCTTAGAACCCTAAACCCCAATTTTTGAAATTTCTCAAATCTTCACAAACTGATCTCCATTTCTTACAGGGATTGTTCAAGGGCCCGGCATCATCACTCCTCCTCTCCTCTATACTTCTCCACTGCCATAATTTGCTAGGAAAGCCAGATTTTTTGGTGTCCACAAGGTGTTCGACAATTTGCCTCTATCACCAATTCTTGCAAATTTTGGGTGATCATGGGTCCAAAACGCACCAGATAGAAAGGCGAATCTTCTCGCTAAGGAACACGAGCTTCAACAGCGTCACTAAACCTCGCCGGCCATTTTGTCAACCAAGCGGCTCGAGATCATTACGATCATGCAAAGAACCATCGCTCCCATATTACTGAGACGGGTTTTGATCTCGATGTGAATGAAAACGAGGTGGCGGTTCAAGTATTGGAACGTGGGTAGGGAACGTTCTGTAAGAAACCTTCTCCAGCCATCGTCCCTCTTGTTCGAGAGTTTTACGCTAATGCTGCGGAGCGGGCGGATGGCAGAGCTTTCGTCTGAGGCACCTTAGTTTTGTATGCGGAAAACGAGTTGAATGCTATGCTGGAGATGTCGGACGTCGATGACAGCTTATACCAAAGCGTTGCCCTCTACCCGGATCTCAATGAGGTCATTTATCAGTTATGTTTTACAGGAGCTGCATGGGTGGATCCTATTACTTTCAAATGCTTCAAAGAGAAATATATTTTTCTAGGTCCGGCCACTTGGTACACATTCTTGTGCTGCCGTCTAATGCCAATCTCCCGCACGGGTGAAGTGCACGTTGAGCGTGCAGTGTTGCTATAGGCTCTCAATATCGGATTACCGGTGAACGTGGGATGAGTTATTCATGATCAAATACGGCGATCGATCATTTCTAGGACATCCGGTCTTTTCTTTCCCATGATCATCACACAGTTATGCCTGCGAGCTGGTGTGAAACCTCGAGCGGGCGAGGAATGGTTGCATCCAATGCGACCCATTGACCAAGCAGATGTTGATGCGAGCTTACAGGCGGAGCCAATTTGTGGTGGATGACCAGTTTGTGGCGGTCCACGATCCGATGCGCCCTATTCCACCTTTGCGCCTCACTACTACAGTTACTGTTCGAGAGATGACCTGCCTTCACTCAGCACCAAAATATGTTCAATGCAACCACAGCTGCAAATTTTCAAATGTTGGACTACATATCTCGCGGCATCTCCGAGAGGCTAGGGATTGATCCCACCACGCTCCCACCGACTGTACCTTTCCCGCCACCTTTTGAGTTTCCATGGGTCGACCATGTGCCACCTCCAGAGCATGAGGAGGACGGGGCGGACGCCAATCCATAAATCTGGGGAGTTTCCTTTTACTTTTTGCATTGCATCGCATTGTTTTCTTTTTTGTTTCTTTTTCCTTGTTTTGTTGTGTGTTTGGTTGGTCTTGTTCTCGAGCATTGAGGACAATGCTTCGTTTAAGTGTGGGGGGGTGCATTCATGCATTCATGCATTGTAATTGTTACATTTCATTGCATTTGTTTGTGTTGCGTACTGACATTTAGTTCGTGAAGTATTTCATGTTTGTTTTGTGTGCATAAGTGGGATGATGATTGTTAGACTATGATGATGAAAGTGAAAAAAAATGAAATTTTTGAAAAAAAATTACTCTTGATTGGATATGAGAAACTGTAGGTTGATTGTTGAATATTTTTAAGCACGCATGTTTAACTAGTGAAGTGTAGTGATGTATTAGATACTGTGGATGTCTGTTGGACCATTGCACATCAATAGCTGTTTGTGGAACTTGATAGTTCTTGAAACTTGACGATTTCTTTGATATAGCATCTACTCTCTTGAGCGCACCTTTTAAAATATTTTATGAAACATTGATAGCAATGTAATTAACTCCATCCGGGTTGCAAGCGAGATGTTTGAAATCCTATTCGTATTGTTTGTGGCTAAGTATGCGGATATAATGGGGTTAAATTTTTGGAAATTTTTTTTTTGAAATCACGATTCCATTCGGGCTTGGAATATGAATGAAATCCTATTCACTATTTTATAGCTAAGTATGCGGATTCCATGGGATTGTAGTTCCATCCGAGCTATAGACGAGGGGATTGAAATTCGAATCCTATCTAGTTATAGCTAAGTCTGTGGGTAATTATTGGGACTTTTAAAATGTTGGGTGCAAAATCCGACGGTGCGTAAGTATTTCTCAGGAGAGTTGTGTTGTGTTGATTAATTTTTGGGATGAGAGTTCTTGATTGTGAGACTTGCACTGATTTGTTTTAGGTCGGCGAACAGTCTTGAAACGTTGCCTTTTGAAGTTGCATGTAACTGGGGTAACATGTCACACACACACGTTTGCATTCGACTGAAGGTATATCATTGATGATTGAGAGTGGTTGTAAACTTGTTTTTGAGGGAAAACTTCTCTGAGGCTATGTTGGCATGATTCGTCCTCACTTATGTGTTTGTTTTGTTTCATTTTGTTTTGCATAACTTGCTCGAGGGCGAGCAAGGTTCAAGTGTGGGTGAATTTGATAGTATTGTTTTGTTTGCATTTTTATTGTCATTTTGTTAAGTGTTTTGCATGCATTTAGATGTCATTGTTCATGTTTTAGTCTAGTTTTATTTTATGTCATGCATTGAGCTTCTTAACTTAGTCTTGGTTTATTGTGTAGGAATTACCATGTTTTGAATTAAGAATTCGGATTTGTCAAGCATCGTGCGCTCGATCTTGTGTACTCTTAGGATCGAGCACGGTCATCGAATTTTCAAGACAGTAAGATGGCATCAAGCTGCGCGCTCGATCGCGCGTACTCACCGGATCAAGCGCGGCCAAAGATTTTCAAAACAGAAGGTTGCCCAGTATCATGCGCTCGATCGCGCAAACTTCCAGGATCGAGCGCGAGTCTGTTGCGGAAAAGAATTTCTATTTTTGTAAACTCTTTTATTTGGAACTCTAGACTTTTATTAGGCTTTTAATTCTGTTTTGAGAGGATTATCATCAGTTTTCTGCACGCTTAGAAGAGAAGAACTCTCTTGAAGGCTAGGTTTTCTCCTCTCTTTTCTTAATTTTATTTTCTTTCATGAATTTTTGTAGAAAATTCATGAATATTGTTGGCTAAACTTTAATACTTGGTTGAGAAAGACAAGCCCCTTGATTTTGTTTATTCATGAGATTTTGATTTCCAGTGTTTGATTTTTTTATCAAGTATCAAGAGTTATTCTGAATTGATTGATATGTTTGTTGAAAGAGTGGGTGCCCGATTAGCCAACTTGTGACTAAGGGCTTTGATGACTCTATATGTAAACAATTTTTGTTTAATATAATTTACACTTTTATAATGGCATTTACTTTATCTTTTATCATATTATTATGTTGTGACATACTATACGATGTTTAGATGAAGACCTTGAATATACTAGAGTGCATGTAAGATGTGATAGTACATTGGGATGACTATCATGAAATACATCTTATAATCACTGTATATTCTAAACAGTTCCTAGTCAATTGAGCCATCCTCAAATAAGGATAAGGATCGCTCGAGATTGAGACTAGCATTTGCGATGCCAAGTACCACGTTTAATTGGTATGGAACATAGAGATGTTCAAAGCATGCAAATGGATATTCATATGATGAATGATCAAACTACCCTATCCGGACTTTCCAAGTGGTTATCATTTATTGAGTGGATAAGTCCGCGATTTAGTTGTACACCATTAGTCCTTACTACTTGAAACATCATGGAGACTCTATATGCTAGTACTGTATTTTGACTCGTTTACCGACTCTATGAGGGTCATCAGGTGTCGAGATTGGGTACAATTACGGCACATATAGGAGTCGATGCTTTGTTGTCAAGGATTCACCACACGCTTGCGAGTGTGGATATCCTATGCGATCTGAGGAGATATTAGTGTGACAAATCTCTGTCCAGAGTACATGATGTGCTTTAGGTTACTTGGTTTCCTAGTAGCACATGCGATGTCACTATTTGATCTTCAAGATGCATTGCATAGTTATCGAATCTCGAACGACTCTCGATGTACCAATGGTTGTTGATTCGATCGGGATATATGGATAAAGGGACCGTACTGTACGCTAACCAAAACCTACTGGTTCTTGCATGCACTATCAGTGATACCTAGGGAATCATGGGGCGATGTTGCTAGAAGCTCTTACCATGATTCGATGGGTAAGTCAGAAATTATTGTTCCGAGTCACAAGGAGTTGTGAGCCCACGACTAGCTGTATCCCTGAACCATTGAGGGTCACACAAGTAATGGATTACTAATCCCCGTTGAGATAGTTAAATTTAAAGAGTTGAATTTAGCAAAAGAGAAGTTGGACTTAACTAAAGGGAGTGGAATTTCCTAAAATGACATAGGGATGAGCATTTTTGGAAATCACTAAATTCAGATTCAGAATTATCTTGACTTTGAAAGGTGCAGAAATGGTTTCTATGCACATTGGTAAAATCAGTTTATCAATCGGAGTCATGATGAATTTTATATTAATTTTTATAATAACAGGCTTGGCTTGTTGGGCTTAAGTTATGGATTTTGGGCCCTAAGAAGTTAGTGTCCTAATAGACATATAACTTAATCCAGTCTAGAAATTATATATATATATATATATATATATGTGTGTGTGTGTGTGTGTGTAATTTTTGAAAATCATGATTATTCCAACCTTGAAATTTTTGAAAATACTAATATATTTTTAAGGGGATTTTCGAAATTCCCTTCTCCTTTTTGAGAGAATTCAGTCTGTGATTTTTATGAAAAATTACATTCTGAATTGACAGATCAAATCTGTTTAATCTCTTCGATAAACATCTTATTGATTTCTAGTGCAATCAATCAGAGGGTTTTAGTTTTCTGTTCGTGGACTTAATTCAGGAGTTTATCGAGCGAGTCATCAGTTCCTGGGATTTACAACAAGAGCAGAAAATTCTGTTGGTGTCCATAATCAAGCCATAGCTTGAAGAGGTAAAATTATAATTGTTATTATTATTTTACATGTTGATTTTAATCGTTACGATTTGATACCCATGATATGGAATCGTTCCATACAAGAAAATAAAATTTTTAAACTTCCGCTGCATCGGGTATCATATCACACTGATCTAAAACGTGTTCCAACATTTGTGTATGAGATTTTTAGATTGGTCATCTTAGGATTTTATTATACAATCTAATGCTAAATTAGAATTCAAATCCGTAATTGTTTGAATTATCTAATTTGCAAAGCAACTACAATTAATAATCGTCCGCTTGTGAGTTTATGAATTGTAGAGATAACAATTGACTAGGCTAAATACATCCGCTTGTGTATGTGTTGTCTAGGTTTATCAGTTTTGCTAGTTTGAATGCTACCTTGGATTTAAATATGATCGCTTGTATTGAGTTAATTTATGGGGTAAGGGTTAACTTAGAACGCTTATGTCTAGTTAACTAAAATTAAGATGAAACAGGAATTAAATTTCCAATGGTGAATATTTGATAGGATTAATTATTTTTTGATAATCGATGATTGAATGAATGATATCAAGGGTGTAGTCAACCGATACCAAGACTTGTTTCTTATTGATTTTCTCAGTTTAATTTTCAATTTTGCTTAATAATTATAGAATTTTATTATAAATTGTTTTTGAATTTTTAGTGGTTAATCTCAATTCAAAACCCCCTATTTTATTTTAAAGAACACTTTTAAATTTTTATTTCCTCATGAGAACGATCCCTACTCACACTATTGCATATTTAATTTATCTGAATGAGTCGGGTAATTTGGGCGTGACACGATTAAGTGCTACCAAAAAAATATGAAGATAAATGGCATGATCGATGAGCATTACGAAGACGTGGTGGACTGAGCATCCTCCTCCTTCACGGGCAATGACACAATGTTGCTTCTCTCTGCATTTTTCTCAATCAATCTGCAACCATTACTGATTTCAATACTCAAAATGAGCCAATACACGCACTTTGGCAAAATCGAATTGAGCATAGCATAATATACTTACACTCCAGGTGCTAAGTTGGGTGCAGTACCTTTAACGGATGCATGTTTCACAGACTGAATGTAATATAACAGTTTCAAAAAACCATTAAAAAATGCTATGCAGAGAATCAAGAATCAATGAGATAGGAAATTTGAAGCATAGATGTTTTTTTTACTATAAATTGACGAAGGCTTGAACTAGATGGTAAAGTTGTTCTTCTGCCAGCTGCCTTAGGAGACGACACCTTCTTGGATGAGTTCAAACGTGAACCAGAACTTGAGCCCACTTTCGAATATTTGGACTCGACTTTTGGAACAGTTTTATGATTCTGCCTTGCATTTGTCTTTACCGGGTGCAACTCAATGCTTCGTTTCAAAACATCAGAATGGCGGTCTCTAGCTGGGAATGACGGGATTTTACTAAAACCTGGTTCCGTGTTTCGTCCGAGCACAGCTGTTCCTTTTGGGTTCGATAGATTCTTGGCCAATGTATTGGTTTTGAGGACATTCTTGTTAGAATCTTTGATCTTATTTGGTGATTTGGTACCCAACATTTCGACTTCTGCTACGCAACCATTTTGTTTCTCTTTAGTCACCTGATCATTTGGTTTACTGCTACAAGTAATCTCGTTGTTTAGATCAAAACTTGAGCCTTCCCCATGAAGGATAACTTTTTTTTCATCCTCAATAGAAACTCCAGATTTGGTCTCCGTTTCCAGTAAATTATATCCCTACACCCAAGTAGGCAAAGACTTCACGAAACTGAAGACCAAATACTTCATCATTTTCCCAACTCAAAAATTAGTCATGAAATATGTAAATATGGTAGATTGAACAAAAACACAGAAATCAATTGCAAGTTTTAGAGATCCAAATGCAGAAACTATTCAAAATCTGTGAATTTAACACTTCTTCACCAGTTTACATCGTACACTTCCACAAAAACCCATCAAACAAACAGAATAAAATGATCAAGAAACACGAAGCCGAAAACCATGAATTCAAACCAGAAAATTTACAAAAGCTCAGACAGACCACCGCAAGAGATCCTCAGAACATTGGGTGCAAGTGCAACTGTAAATGATCAAACTCACGATTGGATCATAACAGCAAAGAATCCACCAGTACTACAGAAATCAAGAAACAGGGCATTGATTGGTGCATTTCCTGATCTCATTAAATCTTTTCTTTTAAAATGATATTCGAGCCTTAAAACTCTGTTAATATCTTTATCTGTATAGATACTGAAAATTGGGGGCATTTAGTTTTATAACCTTACTTGAAAAGCTAATTTGATTAATAACCTTAAATATTTTTTATTTTGGTAAATGACCTTCTTTTTATATTTTCACATAATTAATTTCTTCAAATAAATTAAAATAATAGTAATAATAATTGGGAAAATTTGGTCGGGTCATTTGATCGGGTCATATCCACGTTTCTGTGCGATTCTTTCTTCCCGCTTTCTTCCCACTTTCTTCCTCGTGCCATTCTTCCAACAAGGTCATATTCTCTTTTTTCAAGGTAGCAATAAGCCGATTTCAGCCATTTAAAAGTGAGTTTATTTAGTTTAATAATCTGGTTTGCCATTCTATTTTCTGGTTTTATAGAGAGATTTTTGGAATATGTATTATATGTAAACATCGTATCGGTCGCCATGAACGTGATTTCGGTCGCCGGAAACACAATGTCTTTCGCCTCATATGTAGTATCGGTCGCCTTTCATGTCATTTTTCTTTTTAAAAACTTTTTTCCAGATACACAGTTTCTTTTTGTTGATCCATTCCAGCAATATGGTTTTGATTATTTTACTGTGTTTTATACAGGAAATGACATTTACCAATATTATATTTGAATTTGATGGTCAATGGAGAATAGATGAACAAGGCCTATGTACGTGGTGTCCGGGATCTAATTCAAAATGGGCAGCAATAACTGTTGATGAGGATAATTGTTCATGCGAAGAAGTGGTAAATTTGATAAGTAAAGTTTTGGGATTGAATACAGATGAATCGAAAATGACATTAAGTTATTTGCCAGTTGTACGGGGATGTAATCCTCGTCCTATTTATATTGACAATGCTGCAGGTGTAAAGACATATTTATGTTTTGGGGATTCACAGAATAGGCCTGTGCTTCATGCGGAATTGTCGAAAAATATTGATGTTGAAATTGATATGTTTGTAGATGCTCCAAGGGTTGAAAGCATCAAAGATAGATTTGCTGATGTGAATGATGGAAGATTATCATGTGATATGTTTGTTGATCATAATGAGAAAGAGTTGCATGATGGATATTTTGATCGGGTTTTTATCCTAGACGATGTCTCCAACATGCAAAAAGTAAATGATGAAGTTAATGACAACACGGTTGCAAGATCTAGCAATGAAGCCACTTCTACAAATTCGCCAAGCCAATATGATGAACCTGATCAGCCTCTTGAGGATGAACAAACTATGTTGCTTACTGGTGACAACGGATACTGTTTCACAGATGGATCGAAGTTAGCAATTGGTCAAGAATTTGATACCAAGGAAGAGGTTAAAAATGTATTGTCCGAACTTGCAATTAGTTCCTCTTTTGAATTTGATGTTGTGAAATCAACTAAATCACTTTACTCAATCAAATGTGTAAGTGATAAATGCAGCTGGAGAGTACGGGTTGCAAAACAAAGAAAGTCGACCCGATTCTCCATTCGGAAGTATTGTAATACACACACTTGTGATCTTGCTGACAGACGTAAAAGGCATCGCCAAGCGAGTGCTGCTGTGGTATCAAAAATGTTGCTGGATAATTTTAGTGGGCAACAGGTCACCCCAACACCTAAAACAGTAATGACGATGATGCAGAATAGGGGTATTAATATCACCTATTATAAAGCTTGGAAAGGTAAAGAACTAGCACTTAATCAGCTCAGAGGTGATCCTGATGAGAGTTTCCATATGTTGCCTTCATATTTGAACATGGTCAAGCAGGTAAATCCAGGTAGCATCACACATCTTGTTGTTGACGATAATAATAGGTTTAGATACATGTTCTTAGCATATGGTGCTTGTATAAATGGATATAAATTCATGCGAAAAGTGGTTGCAGTTGATGGAACCTTTCTAAAGGGAAAGTACAATGGTGTTTTGCTTGTTGCTACAGCACAAGATGGTGAATTTCACCAATTTCCTATTGCATGGGGTGTTGTCGACTCCGAGACCGTGGAGTCATGGACATGGTTTATGTTGAAGTTGCAGGAATTGGTACCAGATGATGAAGAACTAGTAATAATCTCAGACCGACATCAGGGTATAATTTCTGCTGTGGCAAATGTTTACAAACAAGCACATCATGGTTATTGTGTGTGGCACTTGTCACAAAATATAAAAACTAGGAGTAAACAAAAAGGTGCTACAGAGTTGTTCATGCGTATAGCATATGCATACAAACAAAGTGAATTTGATTCGTTGTACAGTGATATGAGAAACAGGTACCCACAAGTTGCAAAATATTTGGAAGAGCACACTTCTCCGAAAAAGTGGTCTAGATCTCATTGCCCAAGAACACGATACAACATAATGACAACCAATGGAGTGGAGTCAATAAATTCTAGATTGCGAGCTGAAAGGGATCTTCCAATTGTTTCATTGTTAGATGCACTTCAAAAATTGACTTCATGTTGGTTTAGCCGCTATCGTAATGCCGCTACTGCATCTACAACTGTAGTAACTCCTGCTGTTGAGTCAATTTTGCGTGAAAGATTCAATGCTTCTCAAAAAAATCACGTCTATGAGTTGAACAACTTGCAGTATCATGTTTATGCCCAAGATGACCATGAAACTGTTGATTTTGCTAGTAATTCATGTAGTTGTAGAGTTTATGATTTAGATAGAATTCCATGTTGTCATGCCATAGCAGCTAGTTATGCAGCAAATTTGAGAATTTATGACTTATGCTCGGAGCACTATACTACTCGTACACGGGCGCTTGCTTACTCTGGTACTATATATCCTGTGCCTCAATGTAGTGAATGGACGAAGACAACTGACCCATTGGCACGAAAGTTGCTGCCACCTAATGTGAAACGAAAGCGTGGAAGGAGAAAAGTGAATAGAAATCCATCTATTGGTGAGTTTGGAAAACGCTGAGATTGATTGCTTGTTTGATGTTTGGCGGTGACCTGTTATATGTTAGGTTAATTTTGGATTTCATCGTATATTTCAATTATTTTTACATGTGTAGTGCATCAACGATGTTATTTGATGATTGAATTTCATAATTTTACTTTCATTATTATTTGAAAAGCTATTTTATGGTTACTGATTTTTATGTTCAAGGCAACTGTTTCCATGTTCATGCTACTGATGCAAAGTAATTGACAACATTTTTTCATGTTAATAGAAATTTTTTCCATGTTCATGGCTACTGATGCAAAATAATTGATAACCATTTTTATGTTCATGGCAACTGCTTCCATGTTCATGACTACTGATGCAATGTAATTTACAACCGTTTTTCATATTAATGACAATTGTTTCCATGTTCATTTTAAAAGTTTGATTATATAAGAATCGTGATCAAGAGTTAAATATAAATAGTAAAACTAGGTTGAAAGACCAAAGAGTTAGTTGGCAAATGAGTTTTATGTATTGGGCAACCGATATACCACTCACATTAACTGAATTTATATCAACGGCGACCGCTTATGTCGAGGCTAATTTTTACAATCAACATGTATCTTCATCGGTTTTATAACTATATTATGTTTTACTTAATATAGATATATATTATATAGCACATCATAAGATCTATATATTATATTGTGATTGAAAAAATTATGTTATACATCACGTATATTGAAGCGAATAAAACTATAGCATATCACATGGTGTGTGATTCTTTTCTTTGTTACTTAAAGTTTTAACAATTTAATTTCAATTTTACATTTTCATGATTATTTGAATTCAATTTTAAATTTGCATTATTATTTGAAATTACAGATTATATAAAAACAACGATTTGTTAAATAAAAAATATAGTAAAACGATGCTGAAAATTGAAAATTAAGTTGGCAACTGAGGCTAACATATTGGGCAACCGATATACCATTCACAGCAACCAAATATATGTGAGCGGCAACCGCTTATATATCGAGGCTAATTTTCACAATCGCGTATATTTTCATCAATTTTATCACTTATATAATATTAAAGTTATAACACATCATCAAAATATATCTTTATATATTGTGATTGAAGAAATCATATTATACTATTCGAAAATCATGCAACCCTTTATTGGAGAAAATAAAACTATAGCATGTTATATGATATTACTTGTTACTTAACATTTTAACAATTGAATTTCAATTTTACATTTTTGTGATTATTTCAAAGGCTTGATTATATAAAAATCACGATCAAGTGTTTAAAAAAAGAGTAAAATGAGGTAGAAAATTGAAAAGTTAGTTGGTGACCGAGTCTCACGTATTAGGCAACCGATATACCACTCACATCAACTGAATTTATATCAACGGCGACCGCTTATGTCGAGACTAATTTTTACAATCAACATGTAGTTTCATCGATTTTATAACTATATTATGTTTTATTTAATATAGATATATATTATATAGCACATCATCAGATCTATATATTATATTGTGATTGAAAAAATTGTGTTATACATCACGTATATTGAAGCAAATAAAACTATAGCATATCACATGGTGTGTGATTCTTTTCTTTGTTACTTAAAGTTTTAACAATTTAATTTCAATTTTACATTTGCATGATTATTTGAATTCAATTTTAAATTTGCATTATTATTTGAAATTACAGATTATATAAAAACAACGATTTGTTAAATAAAAAATATAGTAAAACGATGCTGAAAATTGAAAATTTAGTTGGCAACTGAGGCTAACATATTGGGCAACCGATATACCATTCACAACAACCGAATATATGTGAGCGGCAACCGCTTATATATCGAGGCTAATTTTCACAATCGCGTATATTTTCATCAATTTTATCACTTATATCATATTAAAGTTATAACACATCATCAAAATATATCTTTATATATTGTGATTAAAGAAATCATATTATACTATTCGAAAATCATGCAACCCTTTATTGGAGAAAATAAAACTATAGCATGTTATATGATAATTACTTGTTACTTAACATTTTAACAATTGAATTTTAATTTTACATTTGTATGATTATTTCAAAGGCTTAATTATATAAAAATCACGATCACGTGTTTAAAAAATTACTATCATAAACATTTATTTAGTTATATAATTATTACTATAAGAAATTCAATGTGATTCTTTTAAGTTAAAATTTGAATCTTGTAGTATGTTTTATTAATATGTACATGCTATTATCCTTAGTAGCATGAACTTTTCATTTAAATAGTTTTTTTAACAAAATTTTTGAATTTTTTAAATATAACAAAATACACTATATCATATTTAAAATATTTTAATTAACATTTAGTTTAAAGATTATTTTTTATTATAAAAATACGATTTTTTTTTTTACTTGTAATTTGAAGTTTGTTACTTAACATTTTAACAATTGTATTTCAATTTTACATTTGCATTATTATTATAGAGGCTTGATCAAGTGTTTAAAAATAGTAAAACGAGGCAGAAAAATTTAAAAGTTAGTTGGCGACTGATCGAGTGTTTAAAAAATAGTAATGATTGAAAACCATGAATCAAAATATATTAATTTCCTATAATGTGTGATACTTTTAAATTTGCAACTATTGAATTTCAATTTTACATTTGCATGAATTTACAAATGATTTTTTCAAACTAAAACACATATATGTATGTGTGCGCTTATTCTTTTAAATGAACATAATATTTTTTTTTTGAATAAAATTTGTTTTCAAACATATATTTAAAATTAGTAAAAGAATCAATGTAGAATGAACTAACCCAAAGTAATACTTCTGAATCCTTGAAACAAAATAATTAAGTAGTGCCTCGGCTAAGATACCATTACAATATGTCATAAAATCTACCATATATATTCGTTCAAACTTAACCCACGTTTGGCTAAATGGGTGCCAAACTTGGAATGGATTGTGATGGAGAAATAACCGCTTCGTCCAATGCAACCACCATCCCACGATCTGTTAATATTTTTAAATCACGTAAAAATTCATAACAGAAATATGGGAAAACAAAATCAGAACTACCTTTGCGGGCCTCTTGTAGAGGTGTGTGTTGTAGTGGACTTTCTATCTTTCGTCGTTTCTCTGGTGGAATCACAAAGTCCAATTCAACAACACCATGATCTGTTGTTATTCTTAAATCACATAAAAATGCAATAACATAAATATGAAAAAAAAAAAAGAATAAAAACTACCTTTGAGGGTTTTTTGCACGGGTTTGTGCTCTAGTCCTCTAGTGGACTTTCTCATATGCTCCATCACTATTTTCAAGTTTTCCTCTAGTTGTGAAAATCTTTGGTTCAAGTGGAGTTCCATCCGTTCAATACGGGATTCCATCTTTTCTAGTTTGGAGTCAATGTGTTGCATCGTTTCCATAATGACACTCTTTGTTTCAACATAATCATGGATTTTGGATGTACCATTTACAGTAGAATTGTGTTGAGGGCATGGTTGGGTAGATGCACCATCATCTACACGAGATTGTCTACAATAAACAGCCTTTCCCTGTAACATCAACTCAACAATTTTCTCCACAACTGCATCTGGGGAAGAATCTTTAAATTCACCATTTATATAATATGAGGAAAATAATTCATCGGCGGTTGGTGTCAACATACCAATAATATCCTGCACATTTAATTTAAATCCATAAATGTAAATTCAATACCTTATAATCTCAACTACATATTATAAATAATTTAATACTTACCTTTTCAGATGAGTTTGCAGCTGCAACTATCTTCACATGTGTCGGTGCTGCTTTTTTATTCCATTTGTTAGTCATCCATCGACACATTCGAGGAAGTTGTAAGTCATTGCCCTCTTTCAACTTAGCAAACGTGCTTGCAATACCAGGTATACATTCATAGGCAAGTATCTAAATTAGTAAATAATAAGATAAGTTAATAGACATATAAACATTAATATAAACCATACCAAACAATGCATTAATTTCACTTACTTGTAATGGTTGGAGGAATCCACTGAGATTATAACTTGCACCTCTGGCACATTTTTTTGATTTCTTTGATTTTATAAGTTCTTTTTCTTTTTCACTCATGTTTTTTCTCAAACTCCTCAAAACTTCCTTAAATGCTACTGTACCCCATGGGTACTTGTTAAAATTTTCTAAATCTTCAACCAGCTGCATCAACTTCAAATCTATAGGTGGGTTCTTTTTTTTCCTTATGGGCCAAAGAACACCAGCAACAAAAAACAAACAGGCCAACTTCACCTTTTCTAGATTTACATTATTTGCATATTCACAATTGATTTCTACTAATCGATCCTTTACATCATCCAAAAAAACTTGCTTCATTCCATTGAAATGTCTCTGATAAAATTTCATGTTATCCACAATCATCGGAAAATTATTAGAACAATCAAGTCCTGTTATCAAACCATACTCCAACATCGAAAATCTTATCGGCCTCTTGCGAACAACCATCCAAAACTCTTTTTTGTTTCTTATATATGTCTGTCGGAGCATTAAATACCACAAAATTTGACTAGATATATTGAAATCTTCAGCACACTTTATGAGATTCCCAAATTGAGTTCTCAAAATCATGAAATCAAGCTCTGCCTCATTCAGATTTTGCAATATAGTTTCTGATACTATATTATAACGTGACTGCACTGAAAGTTTACAATCAAAGTGTGTACTTCTTGATAATTGTGTCTTTAGTTGTATCTGCATGCATATTGATAAATAATAATTTTAATCAAACATATTCAACACAAAAAATGTATCAGATGATCCCACGGCAAAATGTAATCGTGACATTAACGATTCCGCAAGCTTAGCAAACTTAAATCTAATTAAAACTGTACTAAAAAAAATCTAATTAAACTTGCATTAAAATTTTTTTGACACTTTGTTCAACCCCAAAAATACATTCGGGTAATCCACATTATATTTACCAAGGCATTATTGCTGTGGAGTGCTTTAGAAGCTTGTTACAGACACAACATGGAACACTTCAGTGATGTGAATGTACATAACATAAAAATAAATAATGTTTTGTTTTTTCAATTTATTATTTATCTTTCTAGTTGGAGTTAACTTTGTCTGAATGTAGTTGGCTCGGTGGTCCAACAAATCTGGGTAAACAAAATTTCTTCAAGACAAATCTTAGGTGCCTATAAGATTATATTTACACTTAGCCCAAACTTTTTCTTCTCCATTCTTCAACAAATCATGGGTAAATAAAATTTATTCAAAATTCAAAAGTCAGAGTTTCTGTTTATTGTTCTTTTTTTTTTTTTGCTCTATTCACAAACCTTAATCGTCTCTGCAGAAGTTAGATGTCGATTCATTTTCTAGTTATTGCTTTATGCTGTGTTTTCTTGATTCCCCTCCAAATTCGGTTAAACATGTATAACAAAAGTAAGAGAAAACAGGTGCCTATAGCCTTATATTTATACTTACCCAAACTTTTTCTTGCTCCATTCTCACTTTTCTCTGATTTATCTTCGCTTGTTACCCTTTCCAACAAAAAAACAAAAATTATACATCAAATAAAATCCACATGGTAAAGAGCAGTAAATAACAAGAAAAATCTTGTATCCCAATATTACCTCTTGCAATCAAAGATTTTTTAACGTAAAAACCAGAAAATGGGTGTGGTTGTTGGAAAAGATTTCGAGGGAGAGAACAGAACGAGGCGCCGAGAGATGGAATGATGGGGTAGGGTTATTTATAATGACCCGTTTCCTCTTCTTTTGTTTTGTTTGACCCGTTAAAAAAATAAATTGATATTCAAATATAAATATGATAGTTTAATATGAATATATGCATATATGGAGGGAAATTTTGGCCTAACGTGTCAATTTTAATAAAGAGGTCATTTTTTTAAATAGTCAGTGTGGGGAGGTCATATACCTAAATTTCCCTGAAAATTGTGGATATAAATAAAATTTAAGTTTTGAATAACATAAATTTCCTGTAATTATTCCTAATATGGAATCTTCATAGTCGTTTATCTCGTACAATAATTTCAATTGGTGAATCAATTCCTTCTCTGAAATGAGATGAAACTATTATTTCAAGTCCTTCGATAAATATATATATATTTTAGTTTATTTCTTTCATATTTTGTTGCTTGTTTCATAATTGACTCTACCTCTGTTGCTATTAGAAGCAGTATTTCATTTTTATGTTCAAGATTTATTCGTAAAGATTTTTTTTGTTTTTTGTTTTTAGAGAATAAAATATATGACTATTTCTTGGGTTTAATGTTTGAGATATTTTAGTAAAAACTCCCTGACTGATTAGAAATTGTTGCGAAGAACTGTCGTTTTTAAATTTTTTAATTTCTAAAAACTTTTGTTGATTGAATGTGATATTTAAATCATATTCTTTATTATTCTCAAACTCTTCGATTTCCAGATCTGCCATTAATAAATAACAGAAGATATTTTTTTTTTGAGATTTATTAATCTTTGTTCAATATCTGCTATATCTTGAATTATTAAATCATCTTCTTCAAGATTGAAGAGTGATTTAGGGCTCTTTCATGAGCCTTTAATTGTTCTTTAGTCATATCTATTCTAAAACTAATGTTCTTAGTAGCCATATTAAATATGCTAAGTTTATATTTTGATTGTACTAAAGTACATCTCTTATTGATCCAGTATTTTTGTTCTTGAATCTAATTTCTAGATCTTATGAACATACTTTTTCTTTAAATGTTTCTTCAAATTATTTTCCTAGAGGTGATTTGGATTTCTTAGATCCTGAAGCCATAAAATTTTTAGAACTGTTAGTTATGAATTTAATCCTTGATCTTCTAACTCTGGCTCTGATAACAGGATCATATTGTTCGATAAATTGGTTTTCTAAAAGAAATAATCGTTGATTTATTGTATAAATTTCATTGTAGATCTGAATACATACTGGATCTGTATTTAATAAAGTCTTACTTTTATTTCTCAAATTTATAAGTTTTTCTTTTAAATTAATTATTTCTTGTTTGATAGTCATACCAGGCATATTTTAGAATTTTTCCAGGTTGTGGAAATGACAAAATTTATTTATAACAAATAAATGATTTGAATCAAACTTGGTTTCATTCATTGGTTACTATTATGAATTTTAATTGATAAACTGATTCGAAAATAGTTAAATCAAAATTATTTATATGAAATTCATGAAATATATCATATTCATGATCATCTTCTGTTTCAAACCAATTTTAAATTATTAATTTTCAATTTCTTATAAAAGATAATGACACAATTTGTTTACAAAGATTTGAGAGTTGATAAGGTTTTAAATTTTTAATTAAGGGCAGTGGTAGCGCTTAATCGTGTCACGCCCAAATTACCCGACTCAATCAGATAAACAAATAATGCAGTAGTGTGAGTAGGGATTGTTCCCACGAGGAAAGGAAAATTCAATGTGTTCTTAAATAAATAAAATGGGGGTTTTGAGGTTGAGATTAACTACTGAAACTTTTAAACAATTAAAATTCACTAACATGCAAAATTAAATAAAAGACTGGAGAAAATCAACAGGAGACGAGACTTGGTATCGGTCGACTACACCCTTGATATTCATTCATTCACTCATCGATTCTCTAAAAATAATTAATCTTATTAAATATTCGCCATTGAAAATTCAATTTCCGTTTCACCGTAATTTTAGTTAATTAGAAAACAGCATTCAAAATTAACCCTTACCAATGAATTAACCCGATAACAGCAATCTAGATTTAAATTCACGGTAGCATTCAAACTAGTAAAACTGACGAACCTAGACAACACAAACACCAGCGGTTGTATTTAGCCTAGTCAATAATTGATCCTACGAGATAATAAATTCAACAGCAGAAATTATCACACGTAGTTGCTTTGCAAATTAGTTTATTCAAACAATTACGGATTTGAATTTTAATTTAGCTATCGCTCGCAATACAAAATCCTAAGATGGCCAATCCTAAAATCTCGCATACAAACATAAAATAAAACAGATCAAAGATTGATACTTAATAAAGATTACTACGAATCAAATCTCATGAATAAAATATATCAAGGTTTCGTCTCCCTCAACCAAGTATAAAAAGTTAGCTACAACGATTCATAACTAAATTCATAAAAATTCAAAGAAAAAGAAGAAAACTAGAGATAAAAATTCAAGAATAAAACCTAGCATCCAAAGTAATATCCCAAACGTCTGATAATAATCCTCAAAAACGGAATTAAAAGTCTAATAAAGGCTAGGGAATAAAATAACAAAATTTCCAAAATTAATAATTCTTTCCCGACAGACGAGCGCGCTCGATCTCATGAGTTTGTCCGATCGAGTGCGCTATTTTATCCAATTCACTGCCCAATATTCCTTGCGCGCGCTCGATCGCATAAGTACGTCCGATCGAGCGCGCTATTTTACGCGAACTCTCTGCCTCCATACTTCAACTTCTGCGCTCGATCTCACCAACTCAGCCGCTCGATCGCATGGAAAAATTGGCCAAAACTGTCCTCTTGATTTTCAACTTAAAATCTCCTACACATTAGACCCGGGAGTATGTTATGAACGTAAATGCATGCAAAAGACAAAACTAAGATAAAACATGAACAAACACAATTAAAAACATGCAAAATACTAACAAAATAACATCAAAATCTGCAAACAAAACATGACTATCAAATACCCCCACACTTAATCCTTGCTCGCCCTCGAGCAAGTTATGCAAAACAAAAATATGCAAGACAAGAATCAAGAAATACTACGGAGCACTGGCCTCAGTTCATTTTTCAAACTTTTCAAATCCATCCATCCAACTCACATTATTTTGAAAATTTTAAAACCAGACTGATTTCACCTCACAAACGTATAAGCCCCGCAACTCCAACCAAAATTTATGGAATTGGACTTAAAAAAGCCATTCAGGAGTGAAAGGAAATAACAAGCCCTAAACTAAATACCAACTAGCAGCTTATCAACCACCGAACGAAGAGGATTTTAATAGTTAATAAAGTTTCCAGCAAGCAGCATAATTCTGTTCCGAGGCTGCGTTTCTGCTAAATCTTCAAGAGAAAATTTCTTTGCCTCAGCTTCACATATGTTTGTCTTTGCGATCGCATTAACATGGCGCTGTCTTCTGTTTGATCCTCTCGAGTCGAGCTGGCTAGACTCTTATCGAAATTTAATATAGTATAGAAAGATGTTTATGGTCTATCTGATACCTATCTATCTAGTACGATCGATCAAGTCATTCAGTCTCTTCGCTAGGTCTTTAATAGAATTTAAGCAAGCGGCCCTTTCGCGACTCAAACAGCCGGTACACTTTCCGGCTCGCAACGACTCCATTGGTAGCAAATGGTTATCCATTAAGCGGAGGAAATCTTATTTAAATGAAAAAAAACATAAAAATAAAGTTCCCACTCGGTCCGTCAAAAGTCCGGTTCTTTCGCGAACGAAGTTCAGAATCAACAAGGGTTCGTGATCAAGTCATTCAGTCTCTTCGCTAGGTCTTTACGGCATAAGAAAGCTTGCACTGTCTTTTCGCACTTAGGCGCACAACGTGGTTTTAGAGAGAGCGTGAGATAGTTGGTAGCTAGTCTAACGCTAAGGTAGCGATCAGATCAAGGACAAAGGCTTTATGCACTTTCCGGCTCGCAACGGCTCAAACGGGCGACTTCGGTTGCCGGTGTATAGGTAGGAGTACATTATGGCAGGATCCGGCTTCCTACCATTCTTTGAGCCTTTCGCAAACTGTGTGAACAAGGTTTTAGTATGTATTGGCATTCTGGGCAGGTCGCAATAAGTCCCACTCGGAAGAAGCAATTGGATAAGAATCATACGCTGAATGAGCAGACGAATCGACCGAGGAAGTTCCAAACACTCGCCTCCAAATCCAATTCACACATTCATAGATCATGAAGACTTTTCATGGTTTCATAGGATTACAATGAATAGAAATGAAATGAACACACTCACCATCGGTTAAACACAAAGAAATCAAGTGTGTACGTGTTTTGATAAAAATTCATACTCATCAATAGTGTCAATCGACAGTCCATAGGCAAAATTCGCACAACCCCTCTCCACTAGTATATTGGGCGACTGTGACTCGGTCAATAGGTCTTAATGGGCTTATAATGTAGGCTTGGCTTATAGGTACAATAAAGGAAAATGATTCAAAGAGGGAGTAAATTATGTTTATCTTTAGAGTACACTCCTTTTCATTTAGTTTCACACATCTTTTCACTTCATTGACCTCCATTCTTTTTTTTTTTTCTAATGCTTTTCACCATTGAATTTTCCTTCTTTTTCACCACTTTGTTTCATCATTCTTTTTTTTTTCTATCCCTTTTTTACTACTATTTTTTTTTCTTTTCTTTCAAGTATCATCACACCATTCCAAATTATTCATTTCAACGCAGGAGCATAAAATAAGTTTAACATTCAACTCACTCCCTTAAAGGTAGGAAATAGTGTTTATGCTATGGGTAGTAGTTGTAGGACCTTGAAATAATGCCGAATGGGGGTTAACCACACGTTTACACGCATGCCATTCGAATTTCAATTAGGCTCAAACAAGGTACTAGGGATAATTAATAAAGTGGGTGGCTTGAAAAGCTCAAACGAATTCAGAAAAATTGCCTACATCACTCCTAAGTCACAATGTACCCGCATTGCGCCTCGAGGGATGCTTGAACAAGTTCTAGACATATCTCAATTAACAATCAACTCATACAAATTTTAATCAGTGCAAAGAAGAGAAATCATCAACAGTAAACGATGATTTTGCACAAAATTCAGAAATATGCACCTTATGTGCTCATATATATGTGAAGGCTCAAAGGGCATCTAAGGATAAAAGATTCAAGAAAATTTAGGCCCAAATAATCCAAATAATGCCTCAATCCTATCCACGTTTGTATGTTTCAAAATTCAGATTATAGTGTAATTCACAGAGTATGTAAGAGTTCACTCGTCTACGGAGTTCCATCAGTGCAAAAATTTTTCAGATGGGCATGTAATACACAAACAAAGCTTCATCATCGGCCAGGCTACCCGTTTCTTTCTCAACTCAATACAAAATTCAATAGAATGCTAAAACTCAAAAGTAAACTAAATGCAATAACTCAACAAAAATAACAATGCAAATGAAATGCAATGCATGAATGCACCCCCCCCCCCCCCCAATACTAGAACTACACATTGGCCTCAATGTAATATAAAACAAAACACAAACAACTAATGAAACAAAATGCAATGCGGGAAATGAAAAACGAAATCTCCCCTCGTCAATGGTTGGCGTCCTCATTCTCTGCATGTTCGGGAGGAAGGACATGATTAGCACCTCGAAGCTCGAAAGCCGGTGGAAAAGGGATGGCTGGTGGCAGCGTAGAAGGATCGATCCTGAGCCTCGTAGAAATGCCACGACACATAAAATCTATGACTTGAAAATTGGATGCCGCAGCTGCATTGAATTCATCTTGATACCGCACCCGTTGTGCTAATTCACGAACGTTGATAGTAGTAGTTTGACGGGGAAGCGGTGGAGGAGGTACGGGATCCGGAGCCGACATGAATTCATTATCCACCATGAAAAGGCTTTGCCGATATGCGAGTTTGGCAGTGAGAGTGTTGCGGTCAATAGGATGCATGGGTGGCAACCATTCCTTGTCGGGTCTATAGGGCACACCGGCACGTAGGCACAGCTGCGTAATAATCATTGGGAAGAAAAGATCCGACGTCCTGTTACGGATAGAATGGCGTATCTGCGCATGAATCACCTTGCCCACATTGACCGGCAGATTGACGTCCAGAGCATATAATAGCACGGCCCTCTCGACATGAACTTCGCTTGTGTGGGAAATCGGCATGAGGCGGCGGGCTACGAAAATGTACCAAGCCGCCGGATCCATGTGAAGAAATTTCTCCTTAAAGCACTTATGATTAATGGGATCCCTCCAGGCAGCTCCTTGCATGCATATTTGACTGATGACTTCTTCCAAATCTGGGCCGTCTTGCATGCTTTGGTACAGACTATCGTCGACGTCTGGCATCTCCAAAAGGCTATTCAAGTCCTGTGGCGTATAAGAAACCAAAAGGCCTCGGACAAATGCCTTACTATCCTGGCGTTCCGCCGCATTCGCATAAAATTCTCGCACAAGAGGGACGATAGCTGGAGACGGTTGTTGGCTAAATTTGACCCAACCACGGTTCAAAAGGTGGGAAGCCACATTGCTGTCGGCAACGTCGAGATCAAAGCCCCTTTCAGTAATAGGGTATCGGTTGGTCTTGGCATGATCGTAACGATCCCGCACCGCTTGGTTGATGAATTGGCCGGCCGGATAGATTGGTTCCTGATTATGCGCTGTTCCTTGGCGAGACGATTCGCCACGCTCTCGGTTGCGTTTTGGGCCCATGGTAGTGTGAGATTAGCAAGAAATATGACTGGGGCAATATATCGAACACCTGGCGTGCACTAAGAATTCCGGTGTTTCTTGGCAAAATTGGGCACTAGATTAGTGGAGAAGAGACGTAGGATGGTGAATGCAATCCTTAGTAGGAGACCTGCAATGTTCCAAGAGAAATTGTGAAGATTTGAAAAAAAATCAAATTTGGGGAATTAGGGATTTCAAATAGCCGAGAGAGAGGGTTAGAGAAAGTGAAGGGAAAAGGGGGAAAAATAAAGAAATAGGCGGTTCAGAGGGGGCGCGCTCGATCGCGTACGCAAGATCGAGCACTCTATGTGAAAATCCGGACAGAAACTTGAGGGGGAACCGCGTGCTCGATCGCGTGAGTACGCAGGATCGAGCGCGCCCTTTTAAAATTCCGGGGCAGAGACTTGGGAAAAAAACGTGCGCTTGATTGCATAAGTATGCAGGATCGAGCGCACAAAGCGAAAAAAAAAATAATTTTTTGATTTTTTCAAAATTTTTCGAAAAACAAAAATAAAGCCAAATTAAATCAAAACAATAAAAGTAAGGAAAATATATATATATATATATATATATATATATATATATATATATATATATATATATATATATATATATATATATATATATATATATATATATATATAAAAGGGAAAGAAACACTGGGTTGCCTCCCAGTCAGCGCTAAATTTGCAGTCAGTCTATAGCTCGACTGCATGCCGTGATTTAGTCGACATTTGGCGGAGCATCTAAAATGATATCATGCTCGTCCTCTCTCACGTTCACTTGAATTCCTTCATAGTAGTGCTTCAGCCGGTGGCCATTCACCTTGAATGTTTTGGAGGTGTCCAAACTTTGAATTTTGACTGCACCATGAGGAAAGACATTAGTAACAACAAACGGTCCATTCCAACGAGAACGTAACTTACCTGAAAACAACCGAAGTCGTGAATGATAGAGCAAAACTTTCTGACCAACTTCGAAGTTCCGTCTAGAGATCATCTTGTCATGGAAGGCCTTTGTTTTATCCTTGTAGATCTTAGAGCTGGCATAGACATCATTCCGGATCTCTTCCAATTCTTGCAACTGTAGCTTTCGGTGCTCACCGCTCTCATCCATCTGCATGTTAAAATTTTTGATAGCCCAATAGGCTCTATGCTCCAATTTCACTGGCAGATGACAGGCTTTCCCAAAAATCAACCGATATGGATACATTTCAATCGGTGTCTTGAATGCCGTTCTATACGCCCACAAGGCATCATCCAAGCGCAAGCTCCAATCCTTTCTCGTAGGATTCACGGTCTTCTCTAGGATAGATTTGATTTCTCTGTTTGATACCTCAGCTTGACCGTTGGATTGTGGATGATATGTCGTGGAAATCCTGTGCGTCACATGGTACTTTTTAAGCAAACTCGCCACAGTTCGGTTGCAGAAGTGTGTACCTCTATCACTGATGAGGGCTCTAGGAATTCCAAACCTAGAGAAAATGTTATGCTTGATAAACTCTGCAACAACTTGAGAATCGTCAGTATGGGTGGCCTTTGCTTTCACCCACTTCGAGACATAATCCACAACAAGTAATATATAAATATAACCATATGAACTCGGAAAGGGTCCCATGAAGTCGATGCCCCAAACATCAAAGATCTCACAAACTAGAATAGGTTGTTGGGGCATCTCCTTTCGTTGGGAGATGTTACCTGTCTTTTGGCATTGAGCGCACGAATTACAGAACAGGTAAGAGTCTCGAAATAAGGAAGGCCAGAAAAATCCATTGTCCAACACCTTCCTTGACGTTCTTTTCGGCCCAAAGTGGCCACCACATGCATAAGAATGACAAAACGTGAGGATAGGGATTACCTCGCTCGCGGGTACACATCGACGTATCACTTGATCAGCGCAGTGTTTCCACAAGTATGGATCATCCCACACATAATACTTCGCATCGCTTCTCACTTTGTCTTTTTGCGCCTTGGAAAATTCAGAGGGGAAACCATTAGTAACTAAATAATTCACAATATTTGCGTACCATGGTAACTCGGTGCTCGCCGAAAACAGCTGTTCATCAGGAAATTCTTCTCGCAAATTTAGCTCATCATCAGCATGAACTAGACGACTCAAGTGGTCAGCAACTTGATTCTCGGTCCCTCTTTTGTCTTTGATTTCCACATCAAATTCACTCATCAGTAGTATCCACCGGATCAGCCTTG
This sequence comes from Henckelia pumila, assembly GCF_033568475.1. Classification (NCBI taxonomy): domain Eukaryota; kingdom Viridiplantae; phylum Streptophyta; class Magnoliopsida; order Lamiales; family Gesneriaceae; genus Henckelia; species Henckelia pumila. The sequence goes on from NC_133121.1 coordinate 109,205,311, forward strand.
GTTTTGCCTCTTTCTTCGCCATCAGAAAACGAAGAGCTGCATGATCAGAGTAAACAATAACTTTAGCACCAAGTAAATAAGAGCGGAATTTTTCTAATGCGAAGACCACAGCTAAAAGCTCCTTTTCAGTAGTGGAATAATTTCGTTGGGCATCGTTCAGGATACGCGAAGCATAATAAATAGCATGCGATGCTTTCCCAACTTTCTGGCCTAAAACAGCGCCAACTGCATAGTCGCTGGCGTCACACATAATCTCGAACGGCTGGCTCCAATCCGGTGGTTGGATTATTGGTGCAGATGTCAAGGAGTTATTTAATTTGTCAAAGGATGATTTGCATGACTCATTAAACTCAAATGACACATCTTTTTGTAATAGCTTGCACATGGAGGATGCGATCTTGGCGAAATCTTGAATTTACCTCCTATAAAAACCTGCATGGCCAAGAAAAGAACGCACTTTCCGCACACATGTGGGATAAGGGAGAGACTGAATGATATCAATTTTAGCCCTATCTACCTCTATTCCCTTAGATGACACAACATGACCCAAAACCACATCTTACCCAACCATAAAATGACATTTTCAGAATTTAAAACTAGATTGGTTTCGACACACCTCTTAAGGACAAGTGCAAGGTTAGATAGACAGTTTTCAAAGGAATCACCATAGACAGTGAAATCATCCATAAAAACTTCTAAGATATGCTCAATAAAGTCTGAAAAAATACTAACCATACACCGTTGGAAAGTGGCCGGTGCATTGCAAAGTCCAAAGGGCATCCGTCGATACGCAAAGGTGCCAAACGGGCATGTGAATGTCATTTTTTCCTAATCCTCTGGCGCGATAGAAATCTGAAAATAACCAGAATATCCATCAAGAAAACAATAGTAAGGATGACACGCTAACCTTTCAATCATTTGATCAATAAAGGGCAAAGAAAAGTGGTCCTTTTGGGTTCCGGCATTAAGCTTCCTATAGTCAATACAAACCCTCCACCCATTTTGAATACGGGTGGGAACCATCTCGTCATCCTTATTCTTCACCACAGTGATTCCGGTTTTCTTGGGTACCACTTGAACCGGACTGACCCACTGACTGTCAGAAATTGGGTAGATAACCCCAACTTCAAGTAGCTTCAGAATTTCAGCCTTTACCACCTGCATCATCGGTGGATTCAGTTTGCGTTGTGGCTGACGTGAGGGTTTTACCCCTTCCTCCATCAATATTCGATGCATGCATGTGGAAGGGCTAATTCCCTTAATGTCTGCTATGGTCCATCCAATAGCAGTCTTGTGCTCTTGTAACACCTTGACTAATTGCTCCTCTTGATCGACTTCCAAACTGTTGGAGATGATAACCGGTAGTGTTTCTCCTTCACCAAAGAAGACATACTTCAGATGGTTTGGAAGTGTCTTCAGTTCGACCATTGGTGCCTGCAAAACAGATGGAAGACGCCTAGTATTAGAGATTGGCAAAGCTAAGTAAGAGACATTACCTGACTGAGGTAGCTTAGGCGAACTATTCAGAAGTTTCTCAATCTCTTCCACTTCTTGACTGCATCGAATTCCATCTTCCGTCTGCATAATGGGTGCTGTAATAGCCACCTCTAGCTCATCATTCCCTGCATGCTCACAATACTCTTGTGCCAAAAAATCCACAATATCAACAGAAAATACACAATCATCACTATCAGGAAATTTCATGGCATCATAAATATTAAATTTCACAACCTCGCCATCGAATTCCATAGTAAGTGTGCCACTGTGAACATCAATTTTTGTCATGGAAGTTTTCAAAAATGGTCTGCCTAACAAAATAGGACTATTATGATCACCATTTTCCATGTCTAGCACATAAAAATCTGCAGGAAACACCAATTCATTCACTTGCACCAACACATCTTCTATGACACCCCTAGGATATGCATTAGACCTATCAACTAACTGAATAACAATTCCAATTTTGTTCAATGGGACAAGTTTCAAGGATGCATAGATGGAATAGGGCATAACATTGATTGATGCTCCTATATCTAGCATGGTCTTCTCAAGTCTAACATTCTCTATAGTGCATGGGATAGAAAACATACCTGAATCCTTACATTTTGTGGGTAGTTTCCTTTGGATCACAGCAGATACGTTCTCACCAAGTTCCACTTTTTGACAGCCCTTCAATGTCTGTTTCCTCTTTGCTGTGCACAGTTCCTTCAAGAACTTCGCGTATCGAGGCACCTGCTTAATAACATCTAGCAACGGAATATTTACCTCACATCTATGAAACGTTTCATAAAGATCCTTTATCCTTTCATCTTTTCTAGACTCTTTAAGGGCTAAGGGAAAAGGAGCGACATGCTTATATTCAGAAAGTGGAGGAAACTTACCTCTTGGTGCTTCTTCCTTGGGTGCTTCTCCATCAGTCGCCTTCGTCTCTTCTTGTGGTTTCTCCTTGGGTGAAGCCTCCACCTTTTTTCCTTGATCTTCAACTCCTTCCCATTCCTTAGAGTGATTGCACTTGCGTTTTCTCTTGGGTTTGGAATTGTTTGAGATGGTAGAGCATTGGAATTCTGTGCTTCTAGCTTGTTGATGGCGGTGGCGAGCTGTCCCATCTGGGTATTCATGTTATGGATACTTGCTCTTGTTTCCTGTTGAAAAGCTGCAGTGTTAGTGGCAAGTTCCTTAACTATATTTTCGAGAAACTCACCTGGTGTTGGTATCTGAGGTCTCTGCTGTTGCTGTTGAGGATACGACGGCCTATAATTATGATTATGCGGTGGTGCTTGAGGCCTCGATTGATTTGCTTGAGGATTCCCATATCTCAGATTTGGATGATCCTTCCAACCAGGATTGAATGTGTTGGAATAAGGATCATATTTTCGCTGGGGTGGTCCAGGAAATCCTCCAGTAGCGTTGACCTGTTCAACTGATTCTTCATGAAGTGTGGGACACGTATCAGTAGCATGTCCCATTGCAGCACAAATTTCACACGCCTTTGCAGGTTGTCCATTCCCTACAGCATCTGACGCACAAGAGTAATCAATTCAAGTAATTGCTGTTCAAGGGAAGAGACATTTACCTCGTTGTTCTTCCTTTGTGGATGCTCGTTCCTGATGGTGCCAAATTGTTGAGAATTGGCAACCATATTCTTTATCAGATTTCTTGCTTGTACCGGAGTTTTGTCAACGAAAACTCCTCCACTGGCTGCGTCCAGCATGCTCCTGTCATGAGGTAACAAACCTTCATAGCAAAATTGGATCAATTGGTTTTCACTTATCTGATGCTGCGGACAACTAGCGCAAAGCTTCTTGAACCGCTCCCAGTATTCATGCATTGATTCCCCGGAGTATTGCTTGATCCCATAGATTTCCTTCCGGATATTTGCAGCTCTAGAGACTGGAAAGTATTTCTCCAGGAAGGTTCTTTTCATCTCCGTCCAAGTTGTGATGGAGCCAGAGGGCAAGTAATATAGCCAATCCTTAGCAGCACTCTTCAAAGAGAAAGGAAAGGATCTCAGCTGAATCTGCTCCTCTGTCATTCCATGGGGTTTCATACTCGTGCAGACCACGTGAAACTCCATCAAGTGTTTGTTGGGATCCTCACCTGCAAGACCATGAAAAGAAGGTAGTAAGTGAATTAATCCAGATTTAAGCTCAAAAGTTGCATTATTTTCTAAAGTAGGAAAAGTAATGCATAAAGGTTGTTGATTGGGATCAGGAGTGCCCAATTGTCTAAGACTCAGGTTCGCATTAGCAGCCATCTCTTCTTTTTCTGGAAAAGCAGCTCGAGCAGCTGCCTCTTGTTGTTTCCTTCGAAGTTCTCTCCTTCGCCTATGCAAAGTTCTTTCAATTTCCGGATCGTAGAGAAAATCTTCTTCAGCAAAATCACCTGAAAGCATGAACTAGAGAGAACTCGAAACAAAGAAAAGAGAAGAGAGTGAGATTAATCAAAACAAAACAAAAAAGAAAAAGAACACAAAAAATTAACACCGTTCCCCGGCAACGGCGCCAAAATTTGGTAGCGCTTAATCGTGTCACGCCCAAATTACCCGACTCAATCAGATAAACAAATAATGCAGTAGTGTGAGTAGGGATCGTTCCCACGAGGAAAGACAAATTCAATGTGTTCTTAAATAAATAAAATGGGGGTTTTGAGGTTGAGATTAACTACTGAAACTTTTAAACAATTAAAATTCACTAACATGCAAAATTAAATAAAAGACTGGAGAAAATCAATAGGAGACGAGACTTGGTATCGGTCGACTAAACCCTTGATATTCATTCATTCACTCATCGATTCTCTAAAAATAATTAATCTTATTAAATATTCACCATTGAAAATTCAATTCCTGTTTCACCGTTTTTAGTTAATTAGAAAACAACATTCAAAATTAACCCTTACCAATGAATTAACCCGATAACAGCAATCTAGATTTAAATCCATGGTAGCATTCAAACTAGTAAAACTGACGAACCTAGACAACACAAACACCAGCGGTTGTATTTAGCCTAGTCAATAATTGATCCTACGAGATAATAAATTCAACAGCAGAAATTATCACATGTAGTTGCTTTGCAAATTAGTTTATTCAAATAATTACGGATTTGAATTCTAATTTAGCTATCGCTCGCAATACAAAATCCTAAGATGGTCAATCCTAAAATCTCGCATACAAATATAAAATAAAACAGATCAAAGATTGATACTTAATAAAGATTAAACACTATGAATCAAATCTCATGAATAAAATATATCAAGGTTTCGTCTCCCTCAACCAAGTATAAAAAGTTAGCTACAACGATTCATAACTAAATTCATAAAAATTCAAAGAAAAAGAAGAAAACTAGAGATAAAAATTCAAGAATAAAATCTAGCCTCCAAAGTAATCTCCCAAAAGTCTGATAATAATCCTCAAAAATGGAATTAAAATTCTAATAAAGGCTAGGGAATAAAATAACAAAATTTCCAAAATTAATAATTCTTTCCCGACAGACGAGCGCGCTCGATCTGATGAGTTTGTCCGATCGAGCGCGCTATTTTATCCAATTCACTGCCCAATATTCCTTGCGCACACTCGATCGCATAAGTACGTCCGATCGAGTGCGTTATTTTACGCGAACTCTCTGCCTCCATACTTCAACTTCTGCGCTCGATCTCACCAACTCAGCCGCTCAATCGCATGGAAAAATTGGCCAAAACTGTCCTCTTGATTTTCAACTTAAAATCTCCTACAAATTAGACCCGGGAGTATGTTATAGCGTAAATGCATGCAAAAGACAAAACTAAGATAAAACATGAACAAACACAATTAAAAACATGCAAACTACTAACAAAATAACATCAAAATCTGCAAACAAAACATGACTATCAGGAAGCAGGAGGTTTGGGAAGGTTACCTTGATTGATTGAATCTTGGTTTTAAGCAGAGGCCAAATCCGTGTTTTTCCTTAACGATCTCCTGATCAGATGGTACTTGCTATGTGGATCTCCAGGTTTACTCTTACCATTATTATTCAATGGTTGACTTCCAACCTTATCCTCCTTACGCCCTGCTTGTTTAGTTATTTTTCATAGAGCTTAATCTTTGTTTCTGATTTTATGTTTCTTAGTTTCTGATAGTTTTCATGCGTCTTGTATGAACCAGATTGTAAGAAACTTAAGAAGCGAGAGAGAGAGAGAGAGAGAGAGAGAGAGAGAGAGAGAGATGCTCAAACTTCACTTGTTATTTCTACAACCAACATCTCCCTTTTATAGATGGAGAGATCAATAGTACAAAGATAAAGGAAAGAGACCACTACTGACTCTGAATAATTTTAAAATACAACATAATGGAAGACAGTTCATTTATCGTCTGAATGGATGCCTTTACACGTGGTGTGGTCCACGATTTGTAATTTTATTACATTGAGTTGATGTTTGTATCACTGGTGGCTTCGGACCACTTCTTTATTGGTTTTTCTTTGACAGCTGTTTCTTCTGTATTTTCTTCTGTTTTTAGGCAATGTCCACATTTGTGAGTGGAAATCATTGTTCCTAATTTCTTGCATAGCATCTGTTGGGTTTCTCTTGTCATATCGACTCTTGATTCATATATTGGCGCTTCAAATTGTGCCAACATTGTTAGGTCTTTCTTCTGGATAAGATCCTTGTGTCCAGTGTGAAAGAGTGGGTGCCCGGTGAGCCAACTTGTGGCTAAGGGCTTTGATGACTCTTTGTATAAACAATCTTTTGTTTAATATAATTTACACTTTTATTAATGGCAATGACTTTATCTTTCTTCATATTGTTATATTGTGATATACTATTGTTGTTTTGATAAAGACCTTGAATATACTATAGTGTATATAAGATGTGGTAGAACATGGGGATGTCTATCATGAAACACATCTTATAGTCACTGTATATTCTAAACTGTTCCTAGTCGATTGAGCCGTCCGATAATAAGGATAAGGATCGCTCAAGTTTGAGACTAGCATTTGCAATGCAGAGTACCACGTTTCATTGGTAGGGAACATAGAGATGTTCGAAGCATTCAAATGGATATTCATATGATGAATGATCGAAATACCCTATCCGGACTTTCCAAGTGGTTATCACTTATCGAGTGGATGAAGTCCGCGGTTTTGGTTGTACACCATTAGTCCTTACTACTTGAAACATCATTGAGACTCTATATGCTAGTACTGTGCTTTGACTCGTTTACCGACTCTATTGGGGTCATCAGGTGTCGGGATTGGGTACAGTTACAACACATATAGGAGTCGATGCTTTGTTGTCAAAGATTCACCACATACTTGCGAGTGTGGATATCCTATGCGATCTAAGGAGATATTAGTGTGACAAATCTCTGGCCAGAGTACATGATGTGTTTTAAGAAATGGTTTCTTAGTAGCACATGCGATGTCACTATTTGATCTTCAAGATGTATTGCATAGTTATCGAATCTCGAACGACTCTCGATTTACCAATGGTTGTTGATTCGATCGGGATATATGGATGAAGGGACCGTACTGTACGCTAACCAAAATCTATTGGTTCTTGCAGGCACTATCAGTGATACCTAGGGAATCATGGGGCGATGTTGCTAGGCGCTCATACCATGATTCGATGGGCAAGTCGGAAATTGTTGTTCCGAGTCATAAGGAGTTGTGAGCCCACGGCTAGCTGTATCCCTGAACCATTGAGGGTCACATAGAGTAATGGATTTTTAATCCCCGTTGAGATAGTTAAATTTAAAGAGTTAAATTTAATGAACAAAGAAGTTGGACTTCTTATTTAAGAGTAGAGGAGTAAGATTTCCTAAAATGACATAGGGATGGGCATTTTTGGAAATCACTGAATTCGGATTCAGAAAAATTTATATTGACTCTAAAAGGTGCAGAAATAGTTTCTGTGCACATTGGTGAAATCGGTTTATCAATCGAAGTCATGATGAATTTTATATTAATTTTTGAACATGCGGGCTTTGCTTGTCAGGCTTGAACTTATGACTAATGGGCCCTAAGCTGTTAGCAGCCCACATTATAAATAAGTTATTGCAGTACAGAAATTACACAACAGAGGTCACAAAGTAATTTTCGAAAACCCTGGTTTTTTCTTAAGTGTGGCCGCCGCCCCCTCCCTCTCTCTGTCGAAAAATCCAGCCTATGAATTTTGAATTTGCAGTCTGGTTTAACGGATCAAATTCGTTAATTCTCTTCGTAGAAACTTCTGATAGATTTTTCTAGTGCAATCTATCAGAGGGATTAAATCTCTGTTCGTGGACCTGATTGAAGAACAGTTCGTCCATCAGTTCCTGGGAGATACAACAAGAGCAGAGCAATCTGTTGGTGTCAATAATCTCGATTCGAGATTGGAGGTAAAAATTTATAATTGTTATTTAATTTTTACACACACAATTTAATCGTAAAGTTTTGATACCCATTATTGAATCGTTCCATATAAAATTTTAAACTTCCGCTGCACCGGGTATCAATTCTGATTGATCTGATTGCCGTTCTCCAACAGAGTGGTTAATAAAATTTTACTGGATGTAAAATTTATTTTAACCTTTGAGTTTTCATAAATCTTTCCAGTTTTTGAGATCATGTCAATTAGTGTCTTTATTCTTATCTCCGGAAGTGTTGAGATATCCATTACTGGTTTCTCTTCATTTGATCCTTCGAATAAAAAATTTTCTTTATTTCTTCGACATTGAATGTATACCATTGGTTGGTAGAATTTGTCATTATCCCAATATGGAAGGGTTGAATGAATGCTCAATGTTAATAATGGATCGTCTTTGAACACTGCTTTCTTGAACTGAATAATACTATTTCTCAATTGGTAGGAAAATAGTTCTATTTCTTGGTTGTTTGGACTGACTTCCAATCCACTTAATAATCCATTTAAGAAGAATTTTTGCAACTTCATGTGCTGGAGCACCTTGTAGTGTTCTTGCTCTGGATATATTCTGTGTATCACAAGTCTGTAACCAATGACCTGCATCTGTTTTGATTGTCCTTAAATAATTTAATGTTTCGAAAAACTCATTTTTGAATTTTTCTGCGAAATTTGTTTTTTCAAAAATTGGTTTTTGTGGTCGTAGATTGACCATTTTTCTTTCTCTTTTTTCAAGGGCGCTTTTGAACGTCCTTTCTATTTTTCTCGGTGCTGGCTGTGACCACCGTTTCTTTTTCTTTTTCTTTATTGTCAGTGTTGGATTTGACCACTGACTATTTTTCATTCATCTTCATTATTTTGTCAAATGGAGTTGCTATCTTGATTGGTGTTCTTGGTGAGGATGATGATGACGAGGTTGTCATCTTCTCTTTTGTCTTCTGAATTTTTCTGATTACATTCTTTTCTCTTAGTTTAAGAATTTTAATTTCTTCTTGTATTTCGATCAGTTGTTCCTCTAATTGATTTAATTGCTCCATCCTTGATATATCCTGCACAGAAAAACATATTTATACATATATAAAATGGTTAGTAATTTAACTTTTCTCGTGAGTAATTCGGATAGTTTTATTATGTGTATCATTGCATTTATGGATCCTTTCACAAGAATCGAACCAATCTTAATAAATGAGATTGATTATTTTACTCATAGAGTAATTTATGTTTCAGAATATAAATCTCTTTTCATAAATTTATATTCCCCATGCTTTTCTGAGGCATGTTCGGATGACTTAAAGTCATAAAATAATTCATGTTTATGAATATAAATCTTATTTCATCAATTTATATTCCCCATGATTTCTGAGGCATGTTCGGATGACTCGAAGTCATTTTCTGGATCACTTAAGATCTCTTTTGCTATTCCGTTACTACGGATAGTATAATTTGGGTGAAGTTCTCTGGTTAATGAGTCGAGTAATGAATTATCCGTCCTTTGACATGCTGGATTTCAAACTAATAATGGTTTAATTCCAATTGCCATCTGATTAACCGTGTTGCATTTTTTCCTACATTTCTTGATATTTTTCTTGATTTGAAATATGTTAAATTCATATTATATGTTCTTACTAAAAATGGTTTAGAGATAAGATAAATTTCATAAGTCCTAATTGTAAAAATTAAATCTAATAATTCCTTTTCATTCGAATGATAATTTAATTGTGCGCCTTGAAAGGTTCCTGATGTATAATTGCATAATTCTTCATTATTCCTAGTATCTGTTTTAGTAAGCTCTTCTAAATTTATTTCTCCTGTATAAGCTTTTTGTAACGCCCCGTTTTTATCTTAAATAAGTTTATTTGAGTTAATCGGAGGTTACAGAGTTCACGAGCCGACTTGATTTTGATCAGGGTTCTTTTTGCAAAAATTGGATTTTTTAGGGACTAAAACGCAATTATTGGATTTTATATATTATCTACACTTGGAATTGATTGGTAAAGTCTTCATATTCCTCCTCCTAACCGTGAGCTCCATTGAAGATGCCTCCAACCTTTTTCAAGCTTCCAGATTTCAGTCCGAGCTCGATCCGGCCGTTGGAATTTATTTCTGAAGGCAGATTATCGATCACTGCAGTGAGAGCTCTGTTATATTGTATGTTCTTCTACGATCGGATGCATTCTAGTTTTTGGATGTTGTTAGAATCGTTCGAGATTCGAGTATGTTGTTCTAGACAGAGTTCTGATCGTTTATTATCTATTGGTTTTGAATTAGAGCGACGTTCGGATTTGTTATGATTTTTGGAAGCCTTTTTCGAAAATTATGGTTTTGAGATTTGTTGGGTTTGCCTTGTTTTGGTTGTATTGGCTTTGATATGAGTTGATATCAGTATTGAACTGCTGTCTGCGTTTCCGGTTTGTTCAGTTTATAGCCGTTACGCCGTCGGTTTGAGTTTTGGGGATTTCAAACCATTTTTGAGTTGTTGAACTTGGCTTGTAAGTCGATCATGGTAATTGATATTTGATTTGTATCTTTACAGATTCGTTTGAAGTTTGTCAAGCCCGTGTTAGCAGCATTGTTCGTCAAGAGTTGGACGAAGAACGGTAAAGAGATTACCTTGAACCGTTGCCTTTGTTGTTGGATTGTTTAGTTGTTGATTAAACCTTTTGTTGTAGCTTATCCAGAGTTGGAACTACTGCATTGAAAGGTAAAAGCAGACATCGATAGCGGGATAGCATACTCGGGATAGTTGGTTCTCGAGTTTTCCTTAAAATCACATACTTGCATCTACACTCGTTCTAGCATGAGGAACTTGTGTTTTGTTGTTTTGATTGAGCTTTGGTTATATGGCTATGTTTTATGTTTTTGTTATGCATTCATCTTGAGCCAATCTTGTTTTCAGCGGGCAAAACCGCCCTTTTTGTTTAGACGTTTGGAAACTATGATTGAGTGGCCTAGGTCGTAGTCGTTTCACCTAGTGCTAGCATACTCATTATAGTTGCTCAAAGTCTAGAGGAGTGGGATACGTGGCACCACCTCGATTGGGTGAGTCGGTGTGTCGTTACGTAATCTCACCCTCGGGATCCCAAAAGCACAGCAGCAATCCCTCGTTATCAGATTTGATATCCCGGTTTAAAGACATGCATTTCATTACATCGTTATTGATTTCGTTGTTGTCTTGAAAGCATGTTTATTGTTGTATTACTTGATATGTTGTTTTTACTGGGATTATCATTCTCACCGGTTTATCCGGCTGTTGCTTTGTTTTGTATGTGTACTTGGCAACAGGTGGGGCAGGACCAAGTCAGCGAAGGCCTGGTTAGCAGCAAGAGGGAGAGCTAGTAGTGAGACTCGGTTTAGAAGTCGTGTCAGCATGTCTACCTAGTTGTTTTGGAACATGTTTAGATCTCAAACTTCGTTGTTTATGTTGTATCGATTATGCGAGTCTTTTGTTGCATGTTATAGAATGGTGCGTAGTTGATCAACACTAGCATTTCATGTAATAACTGGAGAAGTTATGTTTTTAATGCATGAATTTGAGTTTGATGTTTGGAATAATTTTTAGTTTGAGTTGCCAAGCTTTTTCTGCCCTGTTCTGTTTCTGCTGCAGAGGGCGCGCTCGAGCGGCAGTTTTTGCCCGCCCGAGCGCACCCCCCTTTTTATTTTCCAGCAGCGCTGGAGTTTAGGACGCGCTCGAGCGGCAGTTTTTGCCCGCCCGAGCGCAGCCCCCTTTTAAATTTTTTTTTTCTTTCTTACTTTGGCCTTGGATCTTGTATGCTTAATTGTTGTTTAAGCTGAGATTAGTTGTTTAGAACCGAGGTCTCACATTAAGTGGTATCAGAGAGTTAAGATTCTTGGTTGAACTAGAGTGAGCGGGTAGATCGAGTCTGCGTGTATTGGCTCCTCGCATGTGTTTGAATTATTTTAACTGTGTACTTAATTCCATGCGAGCATGCTTTATTATTGAGAATTATTGAATTACATGGTTATGTGATTTAATTTATAAAGCATGATCTACTTGAGATATAACTGTTTCTGTTATCGACTGGTATCCGGTATTCCAAGCGGTTGTAAGGGAACTGATTGTAGCGATTGAGATATCTCGTGTCCTAACCTTTGATTATCAGATGGGTCCTCGTCGAGTGATAAACAGAAACACACCGCCAGTTATCCCTGCGACTGAGCAAGCTAGCACTGAAGTTGATCAGTTGGATGCTTCAGCAACGCCTATGGAAACCTTGCTGAAGAGGTTTCAGTCGTTCAATCCGCCGTTGTTAATGGGTTCAGAAAATCCAGTTGACTGTGAGAGTTGGTTGGATGATATGGATCAGTTTTTTGATTCCATTGACTACACAGATAACCGCCGAATCAAGTTAGTAATTCATCAGTTGCGTGGTGGTGCTAAGAGCTGGTGGATCATGACAAAGAAAGCAATGGAGAGTAGAGGTACAGAGGTTACTAGGACTCTTTTTAAATCTGAATTTTATAAGCGGTTTTTCCCTATCTCGTATCGTAAGGATAAGTGAGCAGAGTTTGCAAATCTGAAGCAAGGGAATCTGAACATTGAAGAGTACATGGCTAAGTTTGATAGTCTGTTGCGTTTTGCGCCGCTAATTGCCGAAGATGAAGAAGCTAAGGCAGATCAGTTCATCAATGATTTGAACCCCGACGTCTTCACGTTGGTAAATACCAACAGGCCTAACAACTTTGCGGATGCCATGAATCACGCAAAGGGAGCAGAAGCAGGCTTGTGGAGGCAAAGAGGTAACCAGGTAGCACCTCAGCAATAGAGGCAGTATCAGAACCCACCATCTCAGTATCAGAATCAGCCACCGCAGCATCAGAACCAGCAGCAAAGGTATGAAGGTGGAAACAGTGGGGGAAACAGAAAAGATCAGTACAAAGCAAGAGGTAAACAGTTCAAGAGGCAGGGGAACAGTTCTTCTAGTTCCAGTGGTTCGAAGCAATTCGGTTCAGGACAGAGTTCTGGATCTTCAGCCATGTACTGCAGCAAGTGTGTGTTGGAGAACGAGGCGATCAAATCAATCAGAATTGATACCCGGTGCAGCGGAAGTTTAAAAATTTTATATGGAACGATTCCATAATGGGTATCAAAACTTTACGATTAAATTGTGTGTGTAAAAATTAAATAACAATTATAAATTTTTACCTCCAATCTCGAATCGAGATTATGGACACCAACAGATTGCTTTGCTCTTGTTGTATCTCCCAGGAACTGATGGACGAACTGTTCTTCAATCAGGTTCACGAACAGAGATTTAATCCCTCTGATATATTGCACTAGAAAATCTATCAGAAGTTTCTACGAAGAGAATTAACGAATTTGATCCGTTAAACCAGACTGTAATTCAAAATTCACAGACTGGATTTTTCCCGAGCAGAGGGGAGGGGGGCGGCCACTTTTAGAGAGAAAACTAGGGTTTTTCGAAAAATTGTGACCTGCTGTGTCTAATTTCTGTACTGCAATAACTTATTTATGATGTAGGCCGCTAACAGCTTAGGGCCCATTAGTCATAAGTTCAAGCCTGACAAGCAAAGCCCGCATGTTCAGAAATTAATATAAAATTCATCGTTACTCTGATTGATAAACCGATTTTACCAATGTTCACAGAAACCATTTCTGCACCTTTTAAAGTCAAGATAAATTTTTCTGAATCCGAATTCAGTGATTTCCAAAAATGCCCATCCCTATGTCATTTTAGGAAATCTTACTCCTCTACTCTTAAATAAGAAGTCCAACTTCTTTGTTCATTAAATTTAACTCTTTAAATTTAACTATCTCAACGGAGATTAAAAATCCATTACTCTGTGTGACCCTCAATGGTTCAGGGATACAGCTAGCCGTGGGCTCACAACTCCTTGTGACTCGGAACAACAATTTCCGACTTGCCCATCGAATCATGGTAAGAGCGCCTAGCAACATCGCCCCATGATTCCCTAGGTATCACTGATAGTGCCTACAAGAACCAATAGATTTTGGTTAGCGTACAGTACAGTCCCTTCATCCATATATCCCGATCGAATCAACAACCATTGGTAAATCGAGAGTCGTTCGAGATTCGATAACTATGCAACACATCTTGAAGATCAAATAGTGACATCGCATGTGCTACTAAGAAACCATTTCTTAAAACACATCATGTACTCTGGCCAGAGATTCGTCACACTAATATCTTCTTAGATCGCATAGGATATCCACACTCGCAAGTATGTGGTGAATCCTTGACAACAAAGCATCGACTCCTATATGTGTCGTAACTGTACCCAATCCCGACACCTGATGACCCCAATAGAGTCGGTAAACGAGTCAAAGCACAGTACTAGCATATAGAGTCTCAATGATGTTTCAAGTAGCAAGGACTAATGGTGTACAACAAAAACCGCGGACTTTATCCACTCGATAAGTGATAACTACTTGGAAAGTCCGAATAGGGTAGTTCGATCATTCATCGTATGAATATCCATTTGCATGCTTCGAACATCTCTATGTTCCTTACCAATGAAACGTGGTACTCTGCATCGCAAATGCTAGTCTCAAACTCGAGCGATCCTTATCCTTATTATCGAACGGCTCAATCGACTAGGAACAGTTTAGAATATACAGTGACTATAAATGTGTTTCATGATAGCCATCCCCATGTGCTACCACATCTTACATACACTATAGTATATTCAAGGTCTTTATCAAAACAACAATAGTATATCACAATATAACAATATGAAGAAAGATAAAGTCATTGCCATTAATAAAAGTGTAAATTATATTAAACAAAAGATTGTTTATACAAAGAGTCATCAAAGCCCTTAGCCACAAGCTGGCTCACCAGGGCACCTACTCTTTCAATCTCCCACTTGCCCTAAAGCCAACTAGTCATACTACATAGACCCATTGCTTCGCGATGTTTGTCAAATAATGGTCCTGGCAAGGGCTTAGTAAGTGGATCAGCGATATTGTCTGCAGAGGCCACTCTTTCGACAGTGATGTCTCCTCTTTCCACAATCTTCCGGATGATGTGGTATTTCCTCAGTACGTGTTTGGATCTTTGATGAGACCTTGGTTCCTTTGCCTGAGCAACGGCACCCGTGTTGTCACAGTACACCGGGACTGGACCAACAACTTCCGGAATAACGCCCAACTCTTGGATGAAATTCCTCATCCAAACGGCCTTTTTAGCAGCAGCTGATGCTGCAATGTATTCTGCCTCAGTGGTGGAATCCGCTGTGGTGTCCTGATTGGAACTCTTCCAAGAGACAGCACCGCCATTGAGCATGAACACAAATCCAGAGGTTGACTTCGAGTCATCTACGTCACTTTGGAAGCTAGAGTCGGTATAGCCTTCCAATTTTAGTTCTCTTCCTCCATATACCATGAACATATTCTTAGTCCTTCGTAAGTACTTAAGAATGTCCTTCATGGCTTTCCAATGCATTTGACCGGGATTAGCTTGATATCTGCTCGTGACACTCAGAGCAAATGCTACATCCGGTCTGGTAGATATCATCCCATACATGATACTACCTATGGCTGACGCATATGGTACATGTGTCATTTTCTCTATCTCTTCATCAGTCTTGGGACACATAGACTTGGATAGAGAAACTCCATGACACATGGGTAGATGTCCTCTCTTGGACCCATCCATTGAAAACCGTTTCAATATGGTGTCGATGTAGGTTGATTGAGTGAGTCCTATCATTCTCTTAGATCTATCTCTATAGATCTGTATCCCTAGAATATAGGATGCCTCACCAAAATCCTTCATCGAGAATCTACCTGATAACCATATCTTTGTTGACTGCAACATCCCTACGTCATTCCCAATGAGTAGGATGTCATCAACATAAAGTACTAAGAATGTCACAGCATCCTTAACTACTTTTTTGTACACGCATGGTTCCTCCGGGTTCTTGATGAAACCAAAATCCTTTATTGTTTCATCAAATTTCTGGTTCCAACTTCTTGATGCTTGTTTTAGACCATAGATTGATCTCTGAAGCTTGCATACCTTATGCTCGCTTCCCATGGATGTGTATCCCTCAGGCTGCGTCATATAGATCTCTTCCTTAATGTTTCCATTAAGAAATGCAGTCTTCACATCCATTTGACATATCTCATAGTCATACCAGGCAGCTATGGCAATAAGGATTCTTATGGACTTGAACATTGCAACTGGTGAAAAGGTTTCATCATAGTCAACTCCTTGTCTTTGAGTATAACCTTTCTCCACCAATCGCGCCTTGTAGGTCAATACCTTACCATCAGGCCCAAGCTTTCTCTTGTAGATCCATTTACACCCTATTGGAACAATTCCATCGGGAGGATCTACTAAAGACCAAACTTGGTTTGTATGCATCGAATCTATTTCCGACTGCATAGCTTCAAGCCATAAATTTGAATCCGCATCAGAAATTGCTTCCTTGAAGTTTCTTGGATCACATCCAACATCGGGTTCATCTTGATCCCCTTCAAGAAGAAGACCATATCGAATAGGAGGTCTAGAAGTCCTCTCGAATCTTCTAGGTATAGGCGTGTCTATCAATGGTTCCTGAGGTGTAGGATCGTTATTTTGTATTTCGGGTTCTTCTCGAATTTCTTCGAGTTCCATCATCTCGCCTTTCTTATCCAATAAGAACTCCTTCTCTAAGAAGGTGGCATTCCTTGAAACAAACACCTTTGTTTCAGCAGGATGATAGAAATAATATCCGATTGAATTCTTAGGATACCCTACAAAATAACATAAGGTGGATCGACTATCCAACTTATCTCCCACTGTCTGCTTCACGTAAGCAGGACATCCCCAAATCCTCAAGTACGAATACTTAGGAGCTTTGCCATTCCATAACTCGTATGGTGTTTTTTCCACTGCTTTAGTGTGGACGTTGTTCAACAACAATACCGCCGTTTCAAGCGCATAGCCCCAAAACGAAGGTGGAAGCTCAGTGAAGCTCATCATGGATCGAACCATGTCCAACAAAGTTCGATTACAACGCTCCGATACACCATTCAGCTGAGGTGTCATAGGAGGAGTCCACTGAGAGAGAATCCCATTCTCTTTCAGATAGTCTAAAAACTTGGTACTCAAGTATTCTCCACCTCGATCCGATCGAAGTGCTTTAATACTTTTACCCAGCTTGTTTTCTACTTCAGCCTTGAATTCTTTGAACTTTTCAAATGCTTCAGGCTTATATTTCATTAAATATAAATACCCATACCTAGAATAATCATCAGTAAAGGTAATGAAGTAGGTGTGGCCATATTGAGTACCAATTCTAAATGGATCACAAACGTCTGTATGGATCAAATCCAACAGATTTTGACTACGCTCAGGTTTCCCCTTAAAAGGAGATTTAGTCATTTTTCCTTTCAGGCAGGATTCACAAGTAGGTAGAGAGTTAATATCAGACATATCAAACATGCCCTCTCCCACTAGCTTGTTCATCCTCCTTGAGAAAATATGACCTAGCCTAGCATGCCAAAGGTTTGTCGGGTTTTGACTATCGATTTTCCTTTTGTTTGTTGTTGCCGGTTTATCAACATAATTTATTGGAACGTCTTTTAATTTTAAGTTATATAGATCGTTTTCAAGTTGTCCATTTCCAATCAAACATTCATTCTTGTAAATATTGCAAATCCCATTCACAAAATTGCAAGAATAACCATCTCTATCTAGCATAGAAACAGAAATAATGTTTTTAATTAAATCCGGAACAAATAAAACATCTCTTAAAAATAACTTAAAACCGTTCTGCAAAATTAAACAAACATCTCCAATGGCTGTAGCTTCAACTCTGGAACCATTCCCGAGCCTCAGCTGGGTCTCACCCATTCTAAGCCTGCGACTTCTTATCATCACCTGCAAATCATTGCAAATGTGAGATCCACATCCGGTATCTGTTGGAGTGCGCGGCGTTCAGATCAAACAAGATTGATACCCGGTGCAGCGGAAGTTTAAAATTTTTATTATATGGAACGATTCCATATTGGGTATCAAATCTTTACGATTAAATTGTGTGTGTAAAAATTTAAATAACTATTATAAAATTTTTACCTTTAATCTCGAATCGAGATTCTGGACACCAACAGATTTCTCTGCTCTTGTTGTATCTCCCTGGAACCGATGGACGAACAGTTCTTCAATCAGGTCCACGAATAGAGATTTAATCCCTCTGATAGATTGCACTAGAAAATCTATCAGAAGTTTTCTACGAAGAGAGTTAACGAATTTGATCCGTTAAACCAGACTGTAATTCAAAATCACAGGCTGGAATTTTTCTCGAGTAGAGAGAGGGAGAGGGGGCGGCCACTTTAAGAAAAATAGCTTAGGGTTTTCAAAAATTTTGTGCCTATTTTGTGTAATTTCTGTACTGCAATAACTTATTTATAATGCAGGCCACTAACAGCTTAGGGCCCATTAGTCATAAGTTCAAGCCCGACAAGCAAAGCCCGCATGTTCAGAAATTAATATAAAATTCATCGTGACTCCGATTGATAAACCGATTTCACCAATGTTCACAGAAACCATTTCTGCACCTTTTAAAGTCAAGATAAATTTTTCTGAATCCGAATTCAGTGATTTCCAAAAATTGCCATCCCTATGTCATTTTAGGAAATCTTACTCCTCTACTCTTAAATAAGAAGTCCAACTTCTTCGTTCATTAAATTTAACTCTTTAAATTTAACTATCTCAACGGGGATTAAAAATCCATTACACTGTGTGACCCTCAATGGTTCAGGGATACAGCTAGCCGTGGGCTCACAACTCCTTGTGACTCGGAACAACAATTTCCGACTTGCCCATCGAATCATGGTATGAGCGCCTAGCAACATCGCCCCATGATTCCCTAGGTATCACTGATAGTGCCTACAAGAACCAGTAGATTTTGGTTAGCGTACAGTACGGTCCCTTCATCCATATATCCCGATCGAATCAACAACCATTGGTATATCGAGAGTCGCTCGAGATTCGATAACTATGCAATGCATCTTGAAGATCAAATAGTGACATCGCATGCGCTACTAAGAAACCATTTCTTAAATCACATCATGTACTCTGGCCAGAGATTCGTCACACTAATATCTCCTCAGATCGCATAGGATATCCACACTCGCAAGTATGTGGTGAATCCTTGACAACAAAGCATCGACTCCTATATGTGTTGTAACTGTACCCAATCCCGACACCTGATGACCCCAATAGAGTCGGTAAACGAGTCAAAGCACAGTACTAGCATATAGAGTCTCAATGATGTTTCAAGTAATAAGGACTAATGGTGTACAACCAAAACCGCGGACTTTATCCACTCGATAAGTGATAACCACTTGGAAAGTCCGGATAGGGTAGTTCGATCATTCATCATATGAATATCCATTTGCATGCTTCGAACATCTCTATGTTCCTTACCAATGAAACGTGGTACTCCGCATCGCAAATGCTAGTCTCAAACTCGAGCGATCCTTATCCTTATTATCGGACGGCTCAATCGACTAGGAACAGTTTAGAATATACAGTGACTATAAGATGTGTTTCATGATAGACATCTCCATGTTCTACCACATCTTACATACACTATAGTATATTCAAGGTCTTTATCAAAACAACAATAGTATATCACAATATAACAATATGAAGAAAGATAAAGTCATTGCCATTAATAAAAGTGTAAATTATATTAAACAAAAGATTGTTTATACAAAGAGTCATCAAAGCCCTTAGCCACAAGTTGGCTCACTGGGCACCCACTCTTTCAATCTCTCACTTGCCCTATAGCCAACTAGTCATACTACGTAGACCCATTGCTTCGCGATGTTTGTCAAATAATGGTCCTGGCAAGGGCTTAGTAAGTGGATCAGCGATATTGTCTGCAGAGGCCACTCTTTCGACAGTGATGTCTTCTCTTTCCACAATCTCCCGGATGATGTGGTATTTCCTCAGTACGTGTTTGGATCTTTGATGAGACCTTGGTTCCTTTGCCTGAGCAACGACACCCGTGTTGTCACAGTACACCGGGACTGGACCAACAACTTCAGGAATGACGCCCAACTCTTGGACGAAATTCCTCATCCAAACAGCCTCTTTAGCAGCAGCTGATGCTGCAATGTATTCAGCCTCAGTGGTGGAATCCGCTGTGGTGTCCTGCTTGGAACTCTTCCAAGAGACAGCACCGCCATTGAGCATGAACACAAATCCAGAGGTTGACTTCGAGTCATCCACGTCACTTTGGAAGCTAGAGTCGGTATAGCCTTCCAATTTTAGTTCTCTTCCTCCATATACCATGAACATATTCTTAGTCCTTCGTAAGTACTTAAGAATGTCCTTCACGGCTTTCCAATGCATTTGACCAGGATTAGCTTGATATCTGCTCGTGACACTCAGAGCAAATGCTACATCCGGTCTGGTAGATATCATCCCATACATGATACTACCTATGGCTGACGCATATGGTACATGTGTCATTTTCTCTATCTCTTCATCTGTCTTGGGACACATAGACTTGGATAGAGAAACTCCATGACACATGGGTAGATGTCCTCTCTTGGACCCATCCATTGAAAACCGTTTCAATATGGTGTCGATGTAGGTTGATTGAGTGAGTCCTATCATTCTCTTAGATCTATCTCTATAGATCTGTATCCCAAGAATATAGGATGCCTCACCCAAATCCTTCATCGAAAATCTACCTGATAACCATATCTTTGTTGACTGCAACATCCCTACATCATTTCCAATGAGTAGGATGTCATCAACATAAAGTACTAAGAATGTCACAGCATCCTTAACTACTTTCTTGTACACGCATGGTTCCTCCGGATTCTTGATGAAACCAAAATCTTTTATTGTTTCATCAAATTTTTGGTTCCAACTTCTTGATGCTTGTTTTAGACCATAAATTGATCTCTGAAGCTTGCATACCTTATGCTCGCTTCCCATGGATGTGAACCCCTCAGGCTGCTTCATATAGATTTCTTCCTTAATGTCTCCATTAAGAAAATCAGTCTTCACATCCATTTGCCATATCTCATAGTCATACCATGCTGCTATGGCAATAAGGATTCTTATGGACTTGAACATTGCAACTGGTGAAAAGGTTTCATCATAGTCAACTCCTTGTCTTTGATGATAACCTTTTGCCACCAATCGCGCCTTGTAGGTCAATACCTTACCATCAGGCCCAAGCTTTCTCTTGTAGATCCATTTACACCCTATTGGAACAATTCCATCGGGAGGATCTACTAAAGACCAAACTTGGTTTGTATGCATCGAATCTATTTCCGACTGCATAGCTTCAAGCCATAAATTTGAATCCGCATCAGAAATTGCTTCCTTGAAGTTTCTTGGATCACACCCAACATCGGGTTCACCTTGATCCCCTTCAAGAAGAAGACCATATCGAATAGGAGGTCTAGAAGTCCTCTCGGATCTTCTAGGTACAGGCGTGTCTATCAATGGTTCCTGAGGTATAGGATCGTTATTTTGTATTTCGGGTTCTTCTCAAATTTCTTCGAGTTCCATCATCTCGCCTTTCTTATCCAATAAGAACTCCTTCTCCAAGAAGGTGGCATTCCTCGAAACAAACACCTTTGTTTCAGCAGGATAATAGAAATAATATCCGATTGAATTCTTCGGATACCCTACAACATAACATAAGCTGGATCGACTATCCAACTTATCTCCCACTGTCCGCTTCACGTAAGCAGGACATCCCCAAATCCTCAAGTACGAATACTTAGGAGCTTTGCCATTCCATAACTCGTATGGTGTTTTGTTCACTGCTTTAGTGTGGACGTTGTTCAACAACAATACCGCCGTTTCAAGCGCATAGCCCCAAAACGAAGGTGGAAGCTCAGTGAAGCTCATCATGGACCGAAACATGTCCAACAAAGTTCGATTACGACGCTCCGATACACCATTAAGCTGTGGTGTCATAGGAGGAGTCCACTGAGAGAGAATCCCATTCTCTTTTAGATAGTCCAAAAACTCGGTACTTAAGTATTCTCCACCTCGATCCGATCGAAGTGCTTTAATACTTTTACCTAGCTTGTTCTCTACTTCAGCCTTGAATTCTTTGAACTTTTCAAATGCTTCAGACTTATATTTCATTAAATATAAATACCCATACCTTGAATAATCATCAGTAAAGGTAATGAAGTAGGTGTGGTCATATTGAGTCCCAACTCTAAATGGACCACAAACATCTGTATGGATCAAATCCAACAGATTTTGACTACGCTCAGGTTTCCCCTTAAAAGGAGATTTAGTCATTTTTCCTTTTAGGCAGGATTCACAAGTAGGTAGATAGTTAATATCAGACATATCAAACATGCCCTCTCCCACTAGCTTGTTCATCCTCCTTGAGGAAATATGACCTAGCCTAGCGTGCCAAAGGTTTGCCGGGTTTTGGCTATCGATTTTCCTTTTGTTTGTTGTTGCCGGTTTATCAACATAATTTATTGGAACGTCTTTTAGTTTTAAGTTGTATAGATCGTTTTCAAGTTGTCCATTTCCAATCATTCATTCTTGTAAATATTGCAAATCCCATTCACAAAATTGCAAGAATAACCATCTCTATCAAGCATAGAAACAGAAATAATGTTTTTAATTAAATCCGGAACAAATAAAACATCTCTTAAAAGTAACTTAAAACCATTCTGCAAAATTAAATAAACATCTCCCACGGCTTTTGCTTCAACTCTGGAACCATTTCCGAGACTCAGCTGGGTCTCACCCATCCTAAGCCTGCGACTTCTTGTCATCACCTGCAAATCATTGCAAATGTGAGATCCACATCCGGTATCCAATACCCAAGAAGTAGTATTAAGTGAAACATTTATTTCAATATAGAACATACCCTTCGCAGTTCGCAACTGCTCTAGATATTCCTTGCAGTTACGCTTCCAATGACCGGGCTTCTTGCAGTAATGACAAACATCCTTGGATTTTTCATTGTTTGAAGCCTTTGTCTTGTACTTCTTCTCGGGTTCGACTTTCTTGGGTGGGGCAGAACGCTTCTTGCCCTTTGTACTTGGCCCCTTCTTAGCAGAAGAAGAGGAGCCCACCAAGAAAGCCGGTTTATCCTTCTTTAATGTGGATTCATATGTCACAAGCATATTGACCATCTCTTCAAGGGAGGCCTCTATCTTGTTCATATTGAAATTTACCACAAATCCGTCAAACGAAGAAGGAAGAGACAGAAGTAGTAAGTCTACGTTGAGTTCATGCTCCAACACCAAATCAAGGGTTACCAACTTCTGTATGAGCCAAATCCCTCGTACCCCATGATCACGGACCAAAGTCCCTTCACGCATGCGACACGTCATTAGCTCCTTTACAGTAGCGAACCTTTCAGCCCTCGATTGAGCCCCAAAAAGTTCCTTGAGTTGAACGTGAATGTCAGCAGCATTCACGGTGTCCTCAAATCGCCTCTGGAGTTCATCAGACATCGAGGCTTGCATATAGCATTTGGTCTTGATATCATGGTCCCACCATGTATCAAGTTTGGCTAATTCCTCCGGACTTACGTCAGCTGGTGCTTCCTTCGGAGGAGATTTTTCTAACACGTAGAGCATCTTCTCCGAAGTCAAGACAATCTTCAACTTACGGAACCATTCCGTATAGTTGGCGCCAGTCAACTTATTTTGTTCGAGGATCGAGAAAAGTGGATTACGCGAATTCATTGTATGAAATACTGAAAAGAAACAGACAAATATCAGTGATTGTTTAAGCAATTTACTAAGACATAAAATAGGCGAAATTTATTTTATGAATCTCACTCCCACTATTTTAACGATTTCACTACCCTCTAGTGAAAACGGGAAACTGTTTTCCTTAGTGAGAACATGGAGTCCAATTGACAAACTTATAGTCCCGAATAATATCAGCCAACCATAATTTTCAAAAGGTAGAGCCCAATTACTTCTAAAGCAACCTCCACGTTTTTACCTCATGTCCAATAAGGGCCCAATAATATGACGCCGATTATTGTGACATGTCAAGATGACCCATCAATATTAAGTTGTGATGGACGGTCGCCATGTGGATCCCCCAATAATATGAGCCGATCCCATGGGAGTTCCACCCAACTTACAACATGTGTCGATCCAATGTACAGCTTTCCGACGAACGGGCCCCCCAATAATATGAGCCGGACCGTATCCGCGGGTAGCATCTCATACATTGATCGTTGATGGAAGGTAGGAACATTTAAACAAATTTAAATTTCCTTTATTTATCTTGATATCAATTTTAAATCATATTTAAAATGAGGGATTTTAATTATAAAAATTTGTCTCATCATTTTTAAAATTTTGTATGCTTGTCGGATTCACACAATTTTGTCTAAAACATGCATACAACTATAATATCACATATTATATAGGATGATCGATTCCATTTCTAATCGACCCGTGGTTGCCAATCACGAGTCTTAGTCCAATCCTAGGTAATATGCAGTATGAAATGCAATCCTATTACATTTGCTTCCAATTTACATTTCTTCTGTCTTTATTGTCTGCTGGGCCCACCTCCATCTTCAAATCTTGATCTCCCACTAAATCTAATGTATTTACAATAAATAACAATGACAAGTAGGGGATACATTTTTAAGGGGTGGGAACGGGCCATAAACCAAGCCCACTTTTATTACATAT
Organism: Henckelia pumila; assembly: GCF_033568475.1. Taxonomy (NCBI): domain Eukaryota; kingdom Viridiplantae; phylum Streptophyta; class Magnoliopsida; order Lamiales; family Gesneriaceae; genus Henckelia; species Henckelia pumila. The sequence continues at coordinate 109,229,846 of NC_133121.1, forward strand.
GACATTCATATTGGGCCATAAACCAGACCCATTAATAAAACCAACAACAATAAAACAAATATAAATTCCTAACATACACCTACAAAATTGGTCATGGCAATCGATCATCCTTATCCAATAACATTTAATTCAAAATTAATTTATTGGATAACATGCAATGGCAATTTAAATTTAAAAAGATAAAATCATATCTCATACATAAAATCTTATTTTACATAAAAAATCATATTTTATCTTTTTATCAAATAAAATCCAATTTTATACATAAAATCATATTTTACTCAATATATCCATAAGATCATATCTTATCATCAATTGTACCAAAAATTAATTAATTTCAAAATTCAATTAAAGGATAAAATATTAAAATTTTCCAAAAATTCAAATTTATCCAAAAATCAATTTTAAAATTTTCGGACTCGAACAATTCGATCCGACGCCTCGTGGACCAATCAAAACAATTTTCGATCGGACCAAAAATAAAATTTTAACATATTAAAATTTAATTTAAAATTAAAAAATAATTTTTCCCGCGGGCCGCCCGGGACGTTCCCGGGACTCCCGGGCAGCGATCCAATCGCTGCCCGGGTTTTTGCCCGAAAAAAAAAATATTTTTATTTTAAAATATTTATTTTGTTTCAAAAACCGAGGCCTAAAAATTTTTGTACAATCGATTAATTTAATCGCTTGATCTGAGCAACCTGGCTCTGATACCACTGTTGGAGTGCGCGGCGTTCAGATCAAACAAGATTGATACCCGGTGCAGCGGAAGTTTAAAATTTTTATTATATGGAACGATTCCATATTGGGTATCAAATCTTTATGATTAAATTGTGTGTGTAAAAATTTAAATAACTATTATAAATTTTTACCTTTAATCTCGAATCGAGATTCTGGACACCAACAGATTTCTCTGCTCTTGTTGTATCTCCCTGGAACCGATGGACGAACAGTTCTTCAATCAGGTCCACGAATAGAGATTTAATCCCTCTGATAGATTGCACTAGAAAATCTATCAGAATTTTTCTACGAAGAGAGTTAACGAATTTGATCCGTTAAACCAGACTGTAATTCAAAATCACAGGCTGGAATTTTTCTCGAGTAGAGAGAGGGAGAGGGGGCGGCCACTTTAAGAAAAATAGCTTAGGGTTTTCGAAAATTTTGTGCCTATTTTGTGTAATTTCTGTACTGCAATAACTTATTTATAATGCAGGCCACTAACAGCTTAGGGCCCATTAGTCATAAGTTCAAGCCCGACAAGCAAAGCCCGCATGTTCAGAAATTAATATAAAATTCATCGTGACTCCGATTGATAAACCGATTTCACCAATGTGCACAGAAACCATTTCTGCACCTTTTAAAGTCAAGATAAATTTTTCTGAATCCGAATTCAGTGATTTCCAAAAATTGCCATCCCTATGTCATTTTAGGAAATCTTACTCCTCTACTCTTAAATAAGATGTCCAAATTCTTCGTTCATTAAATTTAACTCTTTAAATTTAACTATCTCAACGGGGATTAAAAATCCATTACACTTTGTGACCCTCAATGGTTCAGGGATACAGCTAGCCGTGGGCTCACAACTCCTTGTGACTCGGAACAACAATTTTTGACTTGCCCATCGAATCATGGTATGAGCGCCTAGCAACATCGCCCCATGATTCCCTAGGTATCACTGATAGTGCCTACAAGAACCAGTAGATTTTGGTTAGCGTACAGTACGGTCCCTTCATCCATATATCCCGATCGAATCAACAACCATTGGTATATCGAGAGTCGCTCGAGATTCGATAACTATGCAATGCATCTTGAAGATCAAATAGTGACATCTCATGCGCTACTAAGAAACCATTTCTTAAATCACATCATGTACTCTGGCCAGAGATTCGTCACACTAATATCTCCTCAGATCGCATAGGATATCCACACTCGTAAGTATGTGGTGAATCCTTGACAACAAAGCATCGACTCCTATATGTGTTGTAACTGTACCCAATCCCGACACCTGATGACCCCAATAGAGTCGGTAAACGAGTCAAAGCACAGTACTAGCATATAGAGTCTCAATGATGTTTCAAGTAATAAGGACTAATGGTGTACAACCAAAACCGCGGACTTTATCCACTCGATAAGTGATAACCACTTGGAAAGTCCGGATAGGGTAGTTCGATCATTCATCATATGAATATCCATTTGCATGCTTCGAACATCTCTATGTTCCTTACCAATGAAACGTGGTACTCCGCATCGCAAATGCTAGTCTTAAACTCGAGCGATCCTTATCCTTATTATCGGACGGCTCAATCGACTAGGAACAGTTTAGAATATACAGTGACTATAAGATGTGTTTCATGATAGACATCTCCATGTTCTACCACATCTTACATACACTATAGTATATTCAAGGTCTTTATCAAAACAACAATAGTATATCACAATATAACAATATGAAGAAAGATAAAGTCATTGCCATTAATAAAAGTGTAAATTATATTAAACAAAAGATTGTTTATACAAAGAGTCATCAAAGCCCTTAGCCACAAGTTGGCTCACTGGGCACCCACTCTTTCAGTATCCAATACCCAAGAAGTAGTATTAAGTGAAACATTTATTTCAATATAGAACATACCCTTCGCAGTTCGCAACTGCTCTAGATATTCCTTGCAGTTACGCTTCCAATGACCGGGCTTCTTGCAGTAATGGCAAACATCCTTGGATTTTTCCATGTTTGAAGCCTTTGTCTTGTACTTCTTCTCGGGTTCGATTTTCTTGGGTGGGGCAGAACGTTTCTTACCCTTTGTACTTGGCCCCTTCTTAGCAGAAGAAGAGGAGCCCACCAAGAAAACCGGTTTATCCTTCTTTAAAGTGGATTCATATGTTACAAGCATATTGACCATCTCTTCAAGGGAGGCCTCTATCTTGTTCATATTGAAATTCACCACAAATACATCAAACGAAGAAGGAAGAGATAGAAGTAGTAAGTCCACGTTGAGTTCATGCTCCAACACCAAATCAAGTGTTACCAATTTCTGTATGAGCCAAATCACTCGTACCCCATGATCACGGACCGAAGTCCCTTTACGCATGCGACACGTCATTAGCTCTTTTACAGTAGCGAACCTTTCAGCTCTCGATTGAGCCCCAAAAAGTTCCTTGAGTTGCACGTGAATGTCAGCAGCATTCACGGTATCCTCAAATCGCCTCTGGAGTTCATCAGACATCGAGGCTTGCATATAGCATTTGGCCTTGATATCATGGTCCCACCATGTATCAAGTTTGGCTAACTCTTCTGGACTTATGTCAGCTGGTGCTTCCTTCGGAGGAGATTTTTCTAACACGTAGAGCATCTTCTCCGAAGTCAAGACAATCTTCAACTTACGGAACCATTCCGTATAGTTTGCGCCAATCAATTTATTTTGTTCGAGGATCGAGAAAAGTGGATTACGCGAATTCATCTTTATGAAATACTGAAAAGAAACAGACAAATATCAGTGATTGTTTAATTAATTTACTAAGACATAAAATAGGCGAAATTTATTTTATGAATCTCACTCCCACTATTTTAACGATTTCACTACCCTCTAGTGAAAACGGGAAACTGTTTTCCTTAGTGAGAACATGGAGTACAATTGACAAACTATGGTCCCGAATAATATCAGTCAACCATAATTTTCAAAAGGTAGAGCCCAATTGCTTCCAAAGCAACCTCCACGTTTTTACCTCATGTCCAATAAGGGCCCAATAATATGACGCCGTTTATTGTGACATGTCAAGATGACCCATCAATATTAAGTTGTGATGGACGGTCGCCATGTGGATCCCCCAATAATATGAGCCGATCCCATGGGAGTTCCACCCAACTTACAACATGTGTCGATCCAATGTACAGCTTTCCGACGAACGGGCCCCCCCAATAATATGAGCCGGACCATATCCGCGGGTAGCATCTCATACATTGATCGTTGATGGAAGGTAGGAACATTTAAACAATTTTAAATTTTCTTTATTTATCTTGATATCAATTTTAAATCATATTTAAAATGAGGGATTTTAATTTTGAAATTTTGTCTCATCATTTTAAAATTTTGTATGCTTGCCGAATTCACACAATTTTGTCTAAAACATGCATACAACAATAATATCATATATTATATAGGATGATCGATTCCATTTCTAATCGACCCGTGGTTGCCAATCACGAGTCTTAGTCCAATCCTAGGTAATATGCAGGTATGCAATGCAATCCTATTACATTGTGCTTCCAATTTACATTTCTTCTGTCTTTATTGTCTGCTGGGCCCACCTCCATCTTCAAATCTTCATCTCCCACTAAGTCTAATGTATTTACAATAAATAACCATGACAAGTAGGGGATACATTTCAAGGGGTGGGAACGGGCCATAAACCAGGCCCACTTTTATTACATATGACAATTCATATTGGGCCATAAACTAGGCCCATTAATAAATCCAACAACAATAAAAACAAATGTAAATTCCTAACATACACCTACAAAATTGGTCATGGCAATCGATCATCCTTATCCAATAACATTTAATTCAAAATTAATTTATTGGATAACATGCAATAGCAATTTAAATTTAAAAGGATAAAATCATATTCCATATATAAAATCTTATTTTACATACAAAATCATATTTTATCTTTTTATCAAATAAAATCATATTTTACATATAAAATCCAATTTTATACATAAAATCATATTTTACTCAATATATCCATAAGATCATATCTTATCATCAATTGTACCAAAAATAATTAATTTCATAAAATCTGATTTAACGGATAAAATCTATAAATTTTCCAAAAATTCAAATTTATCCAAAAATCAATTTTAAAATTTTCGGACTCGAACAATTCGATCCGACGCCTCGTGGACCAATCAAAAACAATTTTCGATCGGACCAAAAATAGAATTTTAACATATTAAAATTTTAATTTTAAAAATTAAAAATTAATTTTTCCGCGGGCCGCCCGGGACGTTCCCGGGCTGCTCGCGCCCCAAAGGGGCTCGGGCCGGGCAGCCCGGCTGCCCCTAGGGCAGCGACAATCGCTGCCCTGGGCAGCGACCATCGCTGCCCCCCCGGGCAGCGATCCAATCGTTGCCCGGGTTTTGCCTGAATTTTTTTTTTTTTATTTTTAAAATATTTATTTTGTTTCAAAAACCGAGGCTTAAAAAATTTTTGTACAATCGATTAATTTAATCGCTTGATCTGAGCAACCTGGCTCTGATACCACTGTTGGAGAACGCGGCGATCAGATCAATCAGAATTGATACCCGGTGCAGCGAAAGTTTAAAAATTTTATATGGAACGATTCCATAATGGGTATCAAAACTTTACGATTAAATTGTGTGTGTAAAAATTAAATAACAATTATAAATTTTTACCTCCAATCTTGAATCGAGATTATGGACACCAACAGATTGCTTTGCTCTTGTTGTATCTCCCAAGAACTGATGGACGAACTGTTCTTCAATTAGGTCCATGAACAGAGATTTAATCCCTCTGATAGATTGCACTAGAAAATCTATCAGAAGTTTTTACGAAGAGAATTAACGAATTTGATCCGTTAAACCAGACTGTAATTCAAAATTCACAGACTGGATTTTTCCCGAGCAGAGGGGAGGGGGGCGGCCACTTTTAGAGAGAAAACTAGGGTTTTTCGAAAAATTGTGACCTGTTGTGTCTAATTTCTGTACTGCAATAACTTATTTATAATGTAGGCCGCTAACAGCTTAGGGCCCATTAGTCATAAGTTCAAGCCTGACAAGCAAAGCCCGCATGTTCAGAAATTAATATAAAATTCATCGTGACTCTGATTGATAAACCGATTTTACCAATGTTCACAGAAACCATTTCTGCACCTTTTAAAGTCAAGATAAATTTTTCTGAATCCGAATTCAGTGATTTCCAAAAATGCCCATCCCTATGTCATTTTAGAAAATCTTACTCCTCTACTCTTAAATAAGAAGTCCAACTTCTTTGTTCATTAAATTTAACTCTTTAAATTTAACTATCTCAACGGGGATTAAAAATCCATTACTCTGTGTGACCCTCAATGGTTCAGGGATACAGCTAGCCGTGGGCTCACAACTCCTTGTGACTCGGAACAACAATTTCCGACTTGCCCATCGAATCATGGTATGAGCGCCTAACAACATCGCCCCATGATTCCCTAGGTATCACTGATAGTGCCTACAAGAACCAATAGATTTTGGTTAGCGTACAGTACGGTCCCTTCATCCATATATCCCGATCGAATCAACAACCATTGGTAAATCGAGAGTCGTTCGAGATTCGATAACTATGCAACACATCTTGAAGATCAAATAGTGACATCGCATGTGCTACTAAGAAACCATTTCTTAAAACACATCATGTACTCTGGCCAGAGATTCGTCACACTAATATCTCCTCAGATCGCATAGGATATCCACACTCGCAAGTATGTGGTGAATCCTTGACAACAAAGCATCGACTCCTATATGTGTCATAATTGTACCCAATCCCGACACCTGATGACCCCAATAGAGTCGGTAAACGAGTCAAAGCACAGTACTAGCATATAGAGTCTCAATGATGTTTCAAGTAGTAAGGACTAATGGTGTACAACCAAAACCGCGGACTTTATCCACTCGATAAGTGATAACCACTTGGAAAGTTCGAATAGGGTAGTTCGATCATTCATCGTATGAATATCCATTTGCATGCTTCGAACATCTCTATGTTCCTTACCAATGAAACGTGGTACTCTGCATCGCAAATGCTAGTCTCAAACTCGAGTGATCCTTATCCTTATTATCGGACGGCTCAATCGACTAGGAACAGTTTAGAATATACAGTGACTATAAGATGTGTTTCATGATAGCCATCCCCATGTGCTACCACATCTTACATACACTATAGTATATTCAAGGTCTTTATCAAAACAACAATAGTATATCACAATATAACAATATGAAGAAAGATAAAGTCATTGCCATTAATAAAAGTGTAAATTATATTAAACAAAAGATTGTTTATACAAAGATTCATCAAAGCCCTTAGCCACAAGTTGGCTCACCAGGGCACCTACTCTTTCAGTGTGGGGGAAGACACTCACCGGATCAGTGTGTGGGAGTCTTTGGCAATTGTAACACCTGTCAGCAACCGGGATACTTCTCTAAGGTGTGCCCTCAGCGTAACAGATATAGGGCTCAGAGTGGGAGTTCGTCTAGACCTGCAGCTCAGCCTGAGAGGCATTCTTCTGCAGTGCACTCTTTCCAGCCTCAGCAGCAGAACAGATAGGGAGGTAACTCTAGTGCGAACCAGCCTCCGAGACAGCAGGCACGTGTCTTTGCTTTGACAGAGGATCAGGCTCAGGCAGCACCTGATGATGTTATAGCAGGTAACTGTTCGATTTTTTGTCATTCTGCTCATGTTTTGATAGATACAGGTGCTTCCCATTCCTTTATCTCTAAGAAATTTGCGTTATTGCATGCTTTGCCTACTGAGTTGTTGCCTACAGTAGTAGCTGTTACTTCACCTTTGGGTGGAGGAATTGTTTCTGTCAGATTAGTCAGGAACTGTGAACTGTGTTTTGAAGGAAATATGTTAGAATTTGAATGTATTGTACTTGGATTGTCAGATTTTGATTGTATTGTCGGTATAGATGCTTTAACCAAGTACAGGGCAACCGTCGATTGCTTTCTGAAAGTTGTCAGGTTCAGACCTGAAATGGCCGACGAGTGGAAATTATTTGGTAAGGGTTCTCGATCTAGAATTCCTTTGATTTCAGTGTTATCTATGACTCGTTTACTACAGAAAGGTGCAGAAGGATTTTTGGTGTATGCAGTTGATGTACTGAAATCTAGTCCAGCTTTGGTAGATTTACCGGTGGTTAGAGAATTTGCTGATGTGTTCCCGGAAGAGGTTCCTGGTTTGCCACCTATTCGAGAAATCGAATTCAGTATTGACTTAGTGCCAGGTACTCAACCTATTTCAAAAGCTCCGTATCGTATGGCACTTATTGAATTGAGAGAGTTGAAGGAGCAGCTTGAGGATTTGATTGCCAAGGGATACATCAGACCTAGTGTATCGCCTTGGGGTGCTCTTGTGCTTTTTGTTCGGAAGAAGGATAGTTATATGCGGCTCTGTATCGACTACCGCCAATTGAATCAGGCTACAGTTAAGAACAGGTATCCTTTACCCCGAATAGATGACCTTTTTGATCAGCTGCAGGGTTTTTTTGTCTATTCTAAGATTGATTTGAGGTCAGGTTATCACCAGTTGAGAGTCCGAGAGGAAGATGTTCCTAAGACCGCATTCAGAACGAGGTATGGTCACTTTGAGTTTATAGTCATGCCATTCGGTTTGACTAATGCTTCAGCAGTTTTTATGGGTTTGATGAACCGTATCTTTCAGCGTTATTTAGATGAGTTTGTCATTATCTTTATCGATGATATTCTTATCTACTCGAAGAACCGTACTGACCATGCAGAGCACTTGAGGACCGTACTGCATATTTTGCGAGTTGAGCAGTTGTTTGCCAAGCTGTCTAAGTGTGAATTCTGGTTAGATCGAGTTGTCTTTCTCGGTCATATTATTTCTGAAGATGGGATTTCTGTCGATCCCAGCAAGATTGAAGCGGTTATGAATTGGCCTAGATCTACTTCAGTGCCGGAGATCCAAAGCTTCATGGGTTTAGCTGGTTATTACCATCGTTTCATCGAGGGTTTCTCGTCTATTGCCAAGCCAATTACCCAGCTGACTCAGAAGAATGCGTCTTTTGTTTGGACTCCAGATTGTGAGGCTAGCTTTGTTGATCTGAAGAGGAGACTGACCAGTGCTCCAATTCTTTTTATTCCGAAGGGTACTGGAGGTTTCAGAGTCTATTGTGATGCTTCTAACCGAGGCTTGGGTTGTGTTCTTATGCAGCATAAGCATGTGATAGCGTATGCATCGAGGCAGCTGAAACCGCATGAGACTCGTTATCCGGTTCATGACCTTGAACTAGCTGCGATTGTATTTGCTTTGAAGATCTGGCATCACTATCTTTATGGTGAGTCTTTCGAGATCTTTTCTTATCATAAGAGTCTTAAGTACTTGTTTTCACAGGCAGAGCTGAATATGAGACAGAGAAGATGGTTAGATCTGTTGAAATATTTTGACTGCAAAATCAAGTATTATCCAGGAAAGTCAAATGCAGTTGCAGATGCATTGAGCCCAAAGCTTTGTTCTTTATCTCTTTCTACTATCGGTGTTTCTCAGTTGATCGATGATTGTTGCACTTCTGGCTTAGAGTTTGAAACAGATAGGGAGACTATCAGGGTGTTTGTTATTCAAGCCGAGCCGGAGTTGTTTGTTGCAATCAGAGAAGCACAGAAGTCTTAGCCGAGTATTCAAGTTTCAGTAGAGAAAGTCAGATCTGGGCATCAGTCTGAATTCCAGGTTAGAGATGAAGTCTTGTTTGTGAATAACCGTCTTGTTGTGCCTGATGTTTCGGAGTTGAGACAGCGTATTCTCCGAGAGGCTCATTGCAGTCGGTTGAGCATTCATCCTGGAGGTCGTAAGATGTACAACGACCTGAAGAACCAGTTCTGGTGGAAGAGAATGAAGAGCGATGTTGCGAGGTTTGTATCTCGGTGTTTGAACTGTCAGCAAGTAAAAGCAGAACAGAAGCGACCAGGAGGTCTGTTGCACAGTTTATCTGTTCCTGAATGGAAGTGGGATCACATTTCCATGGATTTCGTCACGAAGCTACCACGATCCGTTCGAGGATGCGATGCCATTTGGGTAGTGATTGACCGATTGACGAAGTCTGCGTGTTTTATTCCGTACAGGATGACGTATCGTCATGATCAGATGGCTGAGTTGTATGTTAGCAATGTTGTGAGATTGCATGGTGTGCCGAAGTCGATTGTTTCAGACAGAGATCCTAGATTCACTTCTCACTTTTGGCACAGTCTTCAGGGGGCACTTGGTACTCGATTGCATCTAAGTACAACTTATCATCCTCAGACCGATGGACAGTCAGAGCGGACTATCCAGACGTTAGAGGATATGCGGCGAGCGGTAGTGCTAGACTTTGGCACTAGTTGGCAGGATTCTTTGCCTCTTGTCGAGTTTTCTTACAACAACAGCTTCCAAGAGAGTATCGGTATGGCGCCTTTTGAGGCTTTGTACGGCAAGAAGTGCCGATCTCCGCTGTTTTGGGATGACTTGTTCGAGTCACCAGATTTGGGACCAGAGATGCTTAGAGATATGGCAGAGCAGGTTAAGATCATTCAGACCAGAATGAAGTCAGCTCAAGATAGACAGGCGAAGTATGCGAATGTCAGGCGTAGACCTCTGAGTTTTGATCAGGGAGACCGAATCTTTCTGAAGATTTCACCTTTCAGAGGCACTGTCAGATTCGGTAAGAGAGGGAAGTTATCTCCGAGATTTATCGGGTCGTACGAGATTCTCGAGAAGATAGGCGATCTTGCCTACAGACTTGCACTTCCTCCGTCTTTATCTGGTATTCACGATGTTTTTCACGTCTCTATGCTGCGAAAGTATCATCCAGATCCTTCTCATGTTCTTCAGCCTGACGAAGCCGAGTGAGACGAGACTCTGAGCTACTTTGAGCGACCGATTCAAATCCTTGATCGGAAGGAGAAACAACTCAGAACTAAGTCGATCCCGTTAGTGAAAGTGCAGTGGAGCCATCACGGAATCGAGGAAGCGACTTGGGAGACAGAATCTGACATGAGGCAGCGATTTCCGAAGTTATTCGGATGACGTGAGTTCTTCTTACTGTCTTTAATTCTTTATTCTATCTTATGAGTTGTGGTTCTTGTTGATTTCGAGGACGAAATCTCTTCTTAGTGGGGGAGAATTGTAACGCCCCATTTTTATCTTAAATAAGTTTATTTGAGTTAATCGGAGGTTACAGAGTTCACGAGCCGACTTGATTTTGATCAGGGTCCTTTTTGCAAAAATTGGATTTTTCAGGGACTAAAATGCAATTATTGGATTTTATATATTATCTACACTTGGAATTGATTGGAAAAGTCTTCATCTTCCTCCTCCTAACCGTGAGCTCCCTTGAAGACGCCTCCAACCTTTTCCAAGCTTCCAGATTTCAGTCCGAGCTCGATCCGACCGTTGGAATTTATTTCTGAAGGCAGATTATCGATCACTGCAGTGAGAGCTCTGTTATATTGTAAGTTCTTCTACGATCGAATGCATTCTAGTTTTTGGATGTTGTTAGAATCGTTCGAGATTCGAGTATGTTATTCTAGACAGATTTCTGATCATTTATTATCTGTCGATTTTGAATTAGAGCGACGTTCGGATTTGTTATGATTTTTGGAAGCCTTTTTCAAAAATTATGGTTTTGAGATTTGTTGGATTTGCCTTGTTTTGGTTGTATTGGCTTTGATATGAGTTGATATCAGTATTGAACTGCTGTCTGCATTTCCGGTTTGTTCAGTTTATAGCCGTTACGCCATCGGTTTGAGTTTTGGGGATTTCGAACCGTTTTTGAGTTGTTGAACTTGGCTTGTAAGTCGATCATAGTAATTGATCTTTGATTTGTATCTGGACAGATTCGTTTGGAGTTTGTCAAGCCCGTGTTAGCAGCATTGTTCGTCAAGAGTTGGACGAAGAACGGTAAAGAGATTACCTTGAACCGTTGACTTTGTTGTTGGATTGTTTAGTTGTTGATTAAACCTTTTGTTGTAACTTATCCAGAGTTGGAACTACTGCATTGAAAGGTAAAAGCAGACATCGACAGCGGGATAGCATACTCGGGACAGTTGGTTCTCGAGTTTCCCTTAAAATCACATACTTGCATCTACACTCGTTCTAGCATGAGGAACTTGTGTTTTGTTGTTTTGATTGAGCTTTGGTTATATGGCTATATTTTATGTTTCTGTTATGCATTCATCTTGAGCCAATCTTGTTTTCAACGGGCAGAACCGCCCTTTTTGTTTAGACGTTTGGGAACTATGATTGAGTGGCCTAGGTTGTAGTCATTTCACCTAGTGCTAGCATACTCATTATAGTTGCTCAAAGTCTAGAGGAGTGGGATACGTGGCACCACCTCGATTGGGTGAGTCGGTGTGTCGTTACGTAATCTCACCCTCGGGATCCCAAAAGCACAGCAGCAATCCCTCGTTATCAGATTTGATATCCCGGTTTAAAGACATGCATTTCATTACATCGTTATTGATTTCGTTGTTGTCTTGAAAACATGTTTATTGTTGTATTACTTGATATGTTGTTTTTACTGGGATTATCATTCTCACCGGTTTATCCGGCTGTTGCTTTGTTTTGTATATGTACTTGGCAACAGGTGGGGCAGGACCAAGTCAGCGAAGGCCTGGTTAGCAGCAAGAGGGAGAGCTAGTAGTGAGACTCGGTTTAGAAGTCGTGTCAGCATGTCTACCTAGTTGTTTTGGAACATGTTTAGATCTCGAACTTCGTTGTTTATGTTGTATCGATTATGCGAGTCTTTTTTTGCATGTTATAGACTGGTGCGTAGTTGATCAACACTAGCATTTCATGTAATAACTGGAGAAGTTATGTTTTTAATGCATGAATTTGAGTTTGATGTTTGGAATAATTTTTAGTTTGAGTTGCCAAGCTTTTTCTGCCCTGTTCTGTTTCTGCTGCAGAGGGCGCGCTCGAGCGGCAGTTTTTGCCCGCCCGAGCGCACCCCCCTTTTTATTTTCCAGTAGCGCTGGAGTTTAGGACGCGCTCGAGCGGCAGTTTTTGCCCGCCCGAGCGCAGCCCCCTTTTAAAAAAAATTTTTTCTTTCTTACTTTGGTCTTGGATCTTGTATGCTTAATTGTTGTTTAAGCCGAGATTAGTTGTTTAGAACCGAGGTCTCACACTTTTAAACATGCTCCCCATTATTCATCTGACGCATCTCTTTCAATTATTATAATATATTTATTTGATGGAAAATATAATTCAAGAAGATTACTAATTATTTTCTTTTTTATTGTATCTATATAATTAGTGTCTTCTTTTGACCAATTCTATTTATAGTCTTGTTTAAGTTTTACCTGTAGAGGTTTTTTGATCTCTGCAAGTTTCTTAATGTAATTTCCAGAATATGTTAATAATCCTAAAAATCTTCTTAGTTGATCTTTATCTTTGATTTCACTAGAAAAATCATAAATTTTCTTAAGTATATGTTGTTGTAAACAATGTTTATCATCTTCAATTTGTAATCCTAGATAATTTTTTTTTTATTTTAAACAATTGTGCTTTTTTTTCTGAAAGTATAATTCCATCTTTATGACAGATATTTAATACTGTCATAAAGTTTTTATAATTTTGATATAATGTTTTTGAATAAATTAATATATCATCCATATAGACACAACAAAAATATACATAAGGTTTAAATGATTCATCCATATATCTTTGAAAAATTCCTGGTGCTTGTTTAAGTCCGAAAGATAATACTGTCCATTGATATTGTCCTTTTGGACAACTGAATGCTGTAAGTAATTGTGTTTGTGAATCTAGCTGAATCTGCCAGAATCCTGATTTACAATCTAGACTGGATAAATATTTCATTCCTCCTATGTAAGATAATAAATCATTTTTATTCGGGATATAATATATATCCATAATTGTTGCATTATTCATTTTTCTATAATCAATTACCATTTTTTTTTATCAGTATCCTTCTTACTGACATAAAAGGCTGGTGAATAATTATCTTGAGTTTAAGTAATTCTTGAATTTCTTTTTCAAATATTTTTACATTATCCATGTTGCATCTTCTTGGTGCTTCACGGATTGTGATGTTAGAGTCATTAAGTTTTATTGAAACAGTAAATTGTTTTCTTTTCTTAATTTTATCCTGAGGGTTTTCAGAACAAATATCATGAAATTTCTTCATAATTTCTTTTTCAAGATTAATAGTTAAAATATTCTCTATTTTAAATTCTATTGGATTTGTATTTCATTTATGAAATTTTTTTGTAAATCATTCATTTCCTACACGAAATGCTGTTCTTATTTGGGAATGCGAATCATTGATGATCCTTTGTTTAAAGTTATGTGATCTTCAAATTGTGTAAAAGGAAGATATTGTCTTATAAAGTTATTTCCTATTATGATATTCATTCCAGATTCTACTTGGTATATAAATGGTATTATAAATTTTGTTTCTTCAATTTCAATTTTTAATTTTTCTGTTATTGTATCTAGCATAATAACTGATCCATCTCCTATTCGAACTTTTAAACTTTTATCATTTTTCTTCCAATAATGATATGGAAGTATATGTTTACTTGCTAGACACACACTTACTCATGTATCAACATAAGCATGTATATGATATGGTTTATGCTCTTTTATTTTTATTTGAATTTTTATATAAATACTATTTGGATTAGTTTTGTTTTTTATATCCATTCTCACACTTTTTTTTAATCGGTCTATTTTTCTATTGGATGAGAAGAGGTTATTTATTTAATTGTGGAAAGTCAAAATTGGTCTTTGAAAGATGAGGGTTAGTTTTTGAAATGAATATTTGTAGAGGTCTATTTGCATAGGGGTTGGTTAAAAAAAATAGGACTCTCATGGGTAGTATTTAAAAAATAAGGATCTTGACTTCTTTTCTTAAGAAAAAGAGAGTTGACTCTTTTAACCTAAAACTAAACCTATTAACTTAATTAGTTAAGTTAATTAAGAATTTGTCACCTTCTTCCCCAAAATTCTTACACGCTTGTTCCCAAAATCCAAAAATAGATCGACCAAAAAAATTTTTGAGTCGACCAAAAGACCCAAGAATTACCAAGAACAACAACTCTTGGATCACCGAAAAAATTGGTGTTGCTCTTGGGCGAGAAGAGATGTTGTAACACCCGGTATTTTTAAATACGTAAATCTGCATGCATAATTAGGGAATTTAATTATTTAAATTTTAGATTTATGGGTTAAATAATTATGTGAATTATTTGTGCATGATTTAATTTATTTTTAAGCATTTAACCCATAATTAGTGATTTTTATGATTTTTAGTATTTAATTGTTTTTGATCGCGTAGACGGGACCGTGGACGGACGAGATGACAACTTTCTATCCAAATTATTTTATGAGTCTTTTTAGAGCCCAAAAATATTATTTTGAGTTTTATTTCCTCAATATTTTTAGTATTTAATTTTATATAATTTTAGGAGTCCGTTTTTATTCAAAATAAGCCAAAATAGTGACTTTTAATTATTTTTAAAATTCCCTTAATTATGTATTTCGGAATTTTTAAATTTATTATCAGATTTTAGTTGTTAGTTAGAGTTTTTAAGTTATATATTTTAAATTTAATATCCTTTTTAATATTTTCAATTATCCTAAAACCTATTTTAATTAAAAACTTAAACCTAAATCTATCCCTACCCCCACGTTATTTTCCATCAGCCGCCACCCCACCCCATATTCATCCTCTTCATCGAGCCATCAGCCAAGGAGGTTCCATAGCCGAGTTTTCTTCGAAACTTCGAGTTGTTCGTCATCCCGAAATCGTCTCACGCCCGTTTTCTCCTCGTTTTTACGGTGCAAGGCATGTTTCCTTTCGATTTTTCTTGCCATGTCAGTTATGATAGTGTGTGTAGTGTTGTGCATCGAAAACTTTTAGTTTTTTTCAGAAAATGTTTGAGTTTGATGAAGGCGTACGGTTTTGGTTGGATTAGTAAAGCATGCTCACGTTTTTTTCTTCTCCCTTGGTAGACTGGCTGCTGGTCGAGGGTCCAGTGGGTGTGTGTGTGTGACCTGGACTCAAATGGCTCGAGTGGTTCAAGCCAAACGAGTCCAGGAGGCCTGATGTTCGGATCGGAGGCCCTAGAGGAGCAGTTTAGGGTTGGAGGGAAGAGGGGTCGGCTGGGGCATGTAGGGCCGGGAACCAGCCGACCCATGGCCAGGTTAGGACCGGCAGGACCTTGGGAAGGTCCTGCCGGCGGCGGTCCGGCCAGTGGTGGCCGGACTGGTGCGGCAGCAGCCCTTGAAGGGCTGCTGCACGCAGCCGAGAGGAATTGAGAGAGGGGGGGATTGGGTTGGGCTGGGTTCTGGGCCTGGGTCGGGTCTGGGTGTTCGGGTCGGGTTAGTAAGGTAGTGGGTCAGGTTAAGTGGGTTCGGGTCTGGGTTTGGTGGGCCGGGCTCGAGTCTTTTTATTTTTAAAATATTTTATGAATTAATGGGTTTTTGGTCCAATTAATTTGAAATAAAATTATTTGAACTCCCAAATAATTTTATTTGGACTTTTAAAATTTTAATTAAGTTAGTCCATTAATTTTATGGGCTTTTGAGCCCATAAAATTTATTGGGCCAATCTTTGGGCTTTTGGGCCCATTGGGTCAGTTTAAGTTGTTATTGGGCTTAGAATGTTTTAAATGGGCTTAAATTAATTTAATTGGGCTTAGAATAATTTTATTGGGCTTAAGTATGTTATTGGGCCAGTCTCAGTGTTTATGGACCAGATTTAAGTAATTGGGCTTGAGTGTTAGGGCCAGCAGTCCAGGACCATCCATGAGAAATTTGCATGTGTCCTGATTATATATTTAATTATTTTTATGCATTGAAGTTATTATAATATTTATATGTTAGTAAGAAATTAAATTAAATATATATGAAAGACACACATTTTTATTTAAGTACATGCATTAATGAAATAATATTTTATGCATGATTTAATGTTTAAGGTTGAGCAAAAGAAAATATTTTATGTTGGAAGTTGAAGTAGTGTGACAATTTAAGGGGGATTCGTCCCCATATGATTGAAGGGCAGTTTACTGTCAATTTAAGAGGTGATTCGTCACCGCCACGTACGTTGGTTTCCACGCTGATCAGTATTTAATGTATGATTTAAGGTTACACTACGGATACAACCATGCGATGTTAGAAAATTAATTGCTCAACAATGTTTATGTATTATGTTATTTAAGTTAAGTTATGTTATGTTATGAAATTTTCAAGCATGCTCATTCATGTATATGTATGTATTAGTATTTAATTGTTTTAAATTATTTTAAACTCTTGTTATGTTAGCATGTTGGGCCTCTAGGCTCACTACACTGGTATGGTGCAGGTGAGTACGTTGAGGATGAGGTTGTACCCACCGGAGGCGAGGATGTATGAGCGGGCATGCAGTGACCCCGTGACCGTGATAGATGTCTGAGTCACATGCATGTTTTATTTATGTCAGCATGTTACATTTTATATTATTTTTTTCAGTGGTTGTGAGTTTTGAAGATTTTATTGAATATTGTCAGTGCATGCAAATCTTAATCATTTTATTTATGCAGTATCTTTAATTAAATGTTTGACTCAGATATTTATTTTACTTTAAAGAATGCATTTTTATTTAAGTATTTAATCGTTTATTTATTTATTTATTTTTAAATCTTGTATTCTGTGCATATATGTATGGGCATATATGTACATATTTTATTTAGTAAGTATATATATAAAAAAAAAAATTCCGCATATTTATTTATTAATTATAGAGTTAGGGTCGTTTCAGTTGGTATCAGATCACGGTCCTCGGAGGGGTCATTACTGCTATGCGAGCTCAGAAATCCACGCTACCGGTCTGTAAGTTTTAAGTGTTTATAGCATGATTTAATTTTTTGAATTTAAGTTAGCATTAATTTGAAACAACTTAGTTATGCATGGCGATTTACGTAAAAAAATATGTGGTGGTGCAGAATGCCTCCGAGACCAGTTAACAGACGTGGGGGACCTCCACCTCCGCAGAACCCTATTGCAGCATTGGAGCAGGCCAATGCGAATATGATGGCGGGGATTACTGCTCTGTTAGAGCAGCAGGCTACTCGTCCCAGGTTGTCCCATGAGGAGGACGTTGCTGAGAGGTTCCAGAAGAAGGGACCCAAGGATTTTGTGGGGACCACCGATCCTTTGGTGGCGGAGGGATGGATTCGCTCTCTGGAGTCCATCTTTGCTTATATGGGGATCACAGACACCGACAGGGTGAACTGTGCGACGTACATGCTGAGGGGTGATGCAGCGCTCTGGTGGGAGGGTGCAGCCAGGGGAGTTCACCTTCCTACACTGACATGGGCAGAGTTTAGGCGTATTTTCTACGCCAAGTACTTCACTGAGGATGTGCGCAGTCGCATGATCCGTGAGTTTATGAGTCTCCGTCAGGGGGACAAGACAGTGGTTGAGTATGTGAGACAGTTCGAGAGGGGCTGTCACTTTGTGCCTCTGATTTCAGATAGTCCACCAGAGAAGTTGAGGCAGTTTGTGGAGGGTTTGAAGGCGGATATCAAGCATGATGTTCGCATGTCAGAAGTCCATACTTATGAGTCTGCAGTCAGTAGAGCCCTGCGTTCCGAGGAGGGACGGAGAGAGATTCAGAGGGAGCAGCAGGGGAAGAGGCAGTTTCAGGCTGGGTATCAGCGACCATCTTCGCAGCCTCCTGCGAAGAAGCAGTTTACAGGGCCGGCTAAGGGCCCAAATCCACAGCAGAGGCCACAGCAGCAGAGGCCGCAGCAGCAGAGGGGCCGGGCCCCTAATGCCATAGCTTATCCTACTTGCCCGAAGTGCCAGAAGATGCATTCGGGACCTTGTCTATTGGAAGCAGGAGTTTGCTACCACTGTAGGGAGCCAGGGCATCAGATAGCTAACTGCCCGAGGAAGAAGAACACCGCTGGTAGGGTGTTTGTGATGCAGGCTGAGGAGGTAGATCCAGACACCTCCTTGATCACCGGTATATCTTATCCCTAGCATTTTAATAATTTTCCTTTGGTTAAAAATTTCGTCTTTAATTTGGAATTTGTTGTTATTTGGGTTATTTAACTGCATGTTAGAATAGGAAGCATGTTTTACTTGTGATTAGAATTAAGAATTTGTGGTGACTCGTTGGGGAAAAACTTAGTAGTGGTATGAAACTGTTGGGAATTTTCTGCGTGCAGGGAGAATTCTAGTTGGAGGCAACTCCACGTTTGCGTTGCTAGATTCAGGGGCTACGCATTCGTTTATCTCCCTGGAGTTTATCAGGCGGGTAGGCATCACACCTGAGAGTAGTGACAGTGGGTATGATGTTACTATGCCGTCAGGGCAGATTATTTCTACCTCGAAGGTTATTCGAGGACTGGAGTTGGAGCTGCAGGGACACTCCATTCGAGCAGATGTAGTAGTTTTGCCTTTGAGTGGATTCGATTTGATTTTGGACATGGACTGGTTGACAGTCAATGGAGCTTCGATTGATTTTCGTCAGAGATCAGTGTCAGTGAGACCTACAGTAGGCGACCCGTTCACTTTTCATGCATCTCAGAGCAGTGATATTCCTCAGGTGATATCTCATATTCAGGCGAGGAAGTTGTTGAGACGGGGTTGCCAGGGGTTTCTAGCGAGTATTGTCACGACCTCAGAGCCATCTAGCAGATCATTATCAGAGATAGAGGTGGTTCGTGACTTTCCGGATGTCTTTTCGGAGGATGTTGCCGGAATTCCACCAGTGAGAGAGGTGGAGTTCAGCATCGACTTAGTGCCAGACACCGTGCCTATCTCTAAGGCACCTTACAGACTTGCTCCTACCGAGATGAAAGAGTTGAAGGAGCAGATTCAGGAGTTGTTAGAGAAAGGATTTGTTCGTCCTAGCTTTTCTCCGTGGGGGGCTCCGGTGTTATTTGTGAAGAAGAAGGATGGTAGTATGAGACTGTGCATCGATTACCGAGAGCTCAACAGGGTCACAGTGAAGAACAAGTATCCACTGCCGAGGATAGAGGATTTATTTGACCAGTTGCAGGGAGCTTCAGTGTTCTCCAAGATCGATCTGCGATCTGGTTATCATCAGTTGCGTGTCAGAGATGCAGATGTGTCCAAGACTGCTTTCAGGACACGATATGGGCATTACGAGTTCTTAGTGATGCCATTTGGGATGACCAATGCTCCAGCGGTTTTCATGGATCTCATGAACCGAGTCTTTCAGCCGTATCTAGATCAGTTCATCATAGTCTTTATTGATGATATTTTGATCTATTCTAGGAGCATCGAGGAGCATAGACAGCATCTTCAGACAGCCTTGCAGACTTTGAGGGAGCATCGGTTGTATGCCAAGTTCAGTAAGTGCAAGTTTTGGCTTGAGCAGGTGGCATTTCTTGGCCACATTATTTCGAGGGATGGGATTGCAGTTGATCAGTCTAAGGTTGAGGCAGTGCAGAATTGGGGTATTCCGAAGAATGCTTCAGAGATTCGCAGTTTCTTGGGTTTGGCAGGATATTATAGGAAGTTCATCAAGGGTTTTTCCTCTATTGCAGTACCCTTGACTTCCTTGACCAAGAAGAATGCGAAGTTTATCTGGAGTTCAGACTGTCAGAGGAGCTTCGATCAGCTGAAGGAAGCACTCACTACTGCACCGGTGTTAGCAGTGACAGTACCACACGAGGAGTGTTAGTGGTGTACACCGACGCGTCTAAGCTGGGTTTAGGCGCAGTACTTATGCAGTATGGCAAGGTTATCGCGTATGCGTCGAGGCAGCTGAAGGTTCATGAGCAGAATTACCCGACGCATGACTTGGAGTTAGCAGCAGTGGTTTTCTCTTTGAAAATCTGGAGGCACTATCTGTATGGCGAGAAGTGCAAGATTTTCACTGATCACAAGAGCCTCAAGTACTTCTTCACCCAGAAGGAGTTGAACATGAGGCAACGGAGATGGTTGGAGTTGGTGAAGGATTATGACTGTGACATTAGCTACCATCCGGGTAAAGCTAATGTAGTAGCAGATGCTTTGAGTCGGAAGTCGTCAGTGGTCTCATGTTTGACCGTACAGTTACCACTACAGAGCGAGATTCAGAGATTTGACTTGGAGTGTTATCCGAGTGGTCATGCACCAAGCTTGTCAGTGTTGACGGTGCAGCCAGTT
The DNA here is from genome assembly GCF_033568475.1 of Henckelia pumila. Lineage (NCBI taxonomy): Eukaryota > Viridiplantae > Streptophyta > Magnoliopsida > Lamiales > Gesneriaceae > Henckelia > Henckelia pumila. Next base: position 109,250,734 of record NC_133121.1, read on the forward strand.
CTGCGAGATCGGATCAGGGATGGACAGTCTACTGATGAGGAGTTGCAGCGATGGAGACAGAGAGATGAGGCTAGGGGTAACCTCTTGTATACAGTGGTGGATGGCATTGTTCAGTACCGTGGTAGGATGTGGGTACCGAACGTCGATCAGTTGAGAGCTGAGATTTTAGCAGAGGCTCACACATCTCCGTACTCTATTCACCCCGGAAGTACGAAGATGTACAAAGATTTGCAGCTATTGTATTGGTGGCCCGGGATGAAGAGTGACATCGGGAGAGTGGTGTGTCAGAGTGCTTGACTTGTCAGCAAGTCAAGGCAGAGCATCAGCGTCCAGCAGGACTTCTTAGACATCTTCCTATTCCGGAATGGAAATGGGAGAATATTACGATGGACTTTGTGGTTGGCTTACCGAGGAGTGCCAGAGGTTGCACAGCGATTTGGGTGATTGTGGATAGACTCACCAAGTCAGCTCATTTCTTGCCGGTGAGGACTACCTACTCATTGACACAGTATGCAGAGCTTTACATCAAGGAGATTGTTAGACTGCATGGCATACCAGTGTCGATTGTGTCAGACAGAGATCCGAGATTCACATCTGCGTTTTGGAAGAGTCTGCACACAGCATTGGGGACTAGATTTTTGTTCAGTACAACATTTCATCCCCAGACAGATGGTCAGTCTCAGAGAGTGATCCAGGTTCTCGAGGATCTTCTGAGAGCTTGTGTCATTGATTTTCGGGGCTCTTGGGAGAATAGACTGCCATTAGTGGAGTTTACCTATAACAACAGTTTTCAGTCGTCTATAGGTATGGCTCCTTATGCAGCATTGTATGGGAGGAGATGTAGATCTCCTGTGCATTGGGATGAGGTTGGTGAGCGGATTTTGCTGGGTCCTGAGATTGTGCAGCAGACAGCTGACATAGTGACTCAGATTCGAGATCGGATGAGGACAGCTCAGAGTCGGCAGAAGAGTTACGCAGATGCCCGACGACAAGATTTGGAGTTCGCTGTAGGTGATCACGTATTCCTGAAGGTGTCACCTATGAAGGGAGTAGTGCGTTTTGGCCGGAGAGGAAAGCTTAATCCGAGGTATTTAGGGCCATTCGAGATCTTGGAGAGAGTTGGCACGTTGGCCTACCGTTTAGCTCTACCACCGGGGCTAGCGGCAGTGCACAACGTTTTTCCATGTATCCATGCTTCGGAGATATGTCTCTAACCCGTCGCATGTGTTGGATTTCGAGCCCTTGCAGATGCCACCAGATCTAGTGTATGAGGAGAGGCCAGTGCGGATCTTGGCTAGGGAGGAGCGGAGGCTTAGGACGGGGGTCATACCGATGGTCAAAGTCCAGTGGCTGAATCACTCAGAGGAGGAAGCTACTTGGGAGACCGAGGCAGACATGAGGACTCGCTACCCGGAGTTGTTCGGGTAAGTACTTTAATTTCGAGGACGAAATTCAATTTAAGGGGGGGAGAATTGTAACACCCGATATTTTTAAATACGTAAATCTGCATGCATAATTAGGGAATTTAATTATTTAAATTTTAGATTTATGGGTTAAATAATTATGTGAATTATTTGTGCATGATTTAATTTATTTTTAAGCATTTAACCCATAATTAGTGATTTTTATGATTTTTAGTATTTAATTGTTTTTGATCGCGTAGACGGGACCGTGGACGGACGAGATGACAACTTTCTATCCAAATTATTTTATGAGTCTTTTTAGAGCCCAAAAATATTATTTTGAGTTTTATTTCCTCAATATTTTTAGTATTTAATTTTATATAATTTTAGGAGTCCGTTTTTATTCAAAATAAGTCAAAATAGTGACTTTTAATTATTTTTAAAATTCCCTTAATTATGTATTTCGGGATTTTTAAATTTATTATCAGATTTTAGTTGTTAGTTAGAGTTTTTAAGTTATATATTTTAAATTTAATATCCTTTTTAATATTTTCAATTATCCTAAAACCTATTTTAATTAAAAACTTAAACCTAAATCTATCCCTACCCCCACGTTATTTTCCATCAGCCGCCACCCCACCCCATATTCATCCTCTTCATCGAGCCATCAGCCAAGGAGGTTCCATAGCCGAGTTTTCTTCGAAACTTCGAGTTGTTCGTCGTCCCGAAATCGTCTCACGCCCGTTTTCTCCTCGTTTTTACGGTGCAAGGCATGTTTCCTTTCGATTTTTCTTGACATGTCAGTTATGATAGTGTGTGTAGTGTTGTGAATCGAAAACTTTTAGTTTTTTTCAGAAAATGTTTGAGTTTGATGAAGGCGTACGGTTTTGGTTGGATTAGTAAAGCATGCTCACGTTTTTTTCTTCTCCCTTGGTAGACTGGCTGCTGGTCGAGGGTCCAGTGGGTGTGTGTGTGTGACCTGGACTCGAATGGCTCGAGTGGTTCGAGCCAAACGAGTCCAGGAGGCTTGCTGTTCGGATCGGAGGCCCTAGAGGAGCAGTTTAGGGTTGGAGGGAAGAGGGGTCGGCTGGGGCATGCAGGGCCAGGAACCAGCCAACCCATGGCCAGGTTAGGACCGGCAGGACCTTGGGAAGGTCCTGCCAGCGGCGGTCCGGCCAGTGGTGGCCGGACCGGTGCGGCAGCAGCCCTTGAAGGGCTGCTGCACGCAGCCGAGAGGAATTGAGAGAGGGGGGGATCGGGTTGGGCTGGGTTCTGGGCCTGGGTCGGGTCTGGGTGTTCGGGTCGGGTTAAGTGGGTTCGGGTCCGAGTTTGGTGGGCCGGGCTCGAGTCTTTTTATTTTTAAAATATTTTATGAATTAATGGGTTTTTGGTCCAATTAATTTGAAATAAAATTATTTGGACTCCCAAATAATTTTATTTGGACTTTTAAAATTTTAATTAAGTTAGTCCATTAATTTTATGGGCTTTTGAGCCCATAAAAGTTATTGGGCCAGTCTTTGGGCTTTTTGGCCCATTGGGCCAGTTTAAGTTGTTATTGGGCTTAGAATGTTTTAAATGGGCTTAAATTAATTTAATTGGGCTTAAAATAATTTTATTGGGCTTAAGTATGTTATTGGGCCAGTCTCAGTGTTTATGGACCAGATTTAAGTAATTGGGCTTGAGTGTTAGGGCCAGCAGTCCAGGACCATCCATGAGAAATTTGCATGTGTCCTGATTATATATTTAATTATTTTTATGCATTGAAGTTATTATAATATTTATATGTTAGTAAGAAATTAAATTAAATATATATGAAAGACACACATTTTTATTTAAGTACATGCATTAATGAAATAATATTTTATGCATGATTTAATGTTTAAGGTTGAGCAAAAGAAAATATTTTATGTTGGAAGTTGAAGTAGTGTGACAATTTAAGGGGGATTCGTCCCCATATGATTGAAGGGCAGTTTACTGTCAATTTAAGAGGTGATTCGTCACCGCCACGTACGTTGGTTTCCACGCTGATCAGTATTTAATGTATGATTTAAGGTTACACTACGGATACAACCATGCGATGTTAGAAAATTAATTGCTCAACAATGTTTATGTATTATGTTATTTAAGTTAAGTTATGTTATGTTATGAAATTTTCAAGCATGCTCATTCATGTATATGTATGTATTAGTATTTAATTGTTTTAAATTATTTTAAACTCTTGTTATGTTAGCATGTTGGGCATCTAGGCTCACTACACTGGTATGGTGCAGGTGAGTACGTTGAGGATGAGGTTGTACCCACCGGAGGCGAGGATGTATGAGCGGGCATGCAGTGACCCCGTGACCGTGATAGATGTCTGAGTCACATGCATGTTTTATTTATGTCAGCATGTTACATTTTATATTATTTTTTTCAGTGGTTGTGAGTTTTGAAGATTTTATTGAATATTGTCAGTGCATGCAAATCTTAATCATTTTATTTATGCAGTATCTTTAATTAAATGTTTGACTCAGATATTTATTTTACTTTAAAGAATGCATTTTTATTTAAGTATTTAATCGTTTATTTATTTATTTATTTTTAAATCTTGTATTCTGTGCATATATGTATGGGCATATATGTACATATTTTATTTAGTAAGTATATATATAAAAAAAAAAAATTCCGCATATTTATTTATTAATTATAGAGTTAGGGTCGTTTCAGTTGGTATCAGATCACGGTCCTCGGAGGGGTCATTACTGCTATGCGAGCTCAGAAATCCACGCTACCGGTCTGTAAGTTTTAAGTGTTTATAGCATGATTTAATTTTTTGAATTTAAGTTAGCATTAATTTGAAACAACTTAGTTATGCATGGCGATTTACGTAAAAAAATATGTGGTGGTGCAGAATGCCTCCGAGACCAGTTAACAGACGTGGGGGACCTCCACCTCCGCAGAACCCTATTGCAGCATTGGAGCAGGCCAATGCGAATATGATGGCGGGGATTACTGCTCTGTTAGAGCAGCAGGCTACTCGTCCCAGGTTGTCCCATGAGGAGGACGTTGCTGAGAGGTTCCAGAAGAAGGGACCCAAGGATTTTGTGGGGACCACCGATCCTTTGGTGGCGGAGGGATGGATTCGCTCTCTGGAGTCCATCTTTGCTTATATGGGGATCACAGACACCGACAGGGTGAACTGTGCGACGTACATGCTGAGGGGTGATGCAGCGCTCTGGTGGGAGGGTGCAGCCAGGGGAGTTCACCTTCCTACACTGACATGGGCAGAGTTTAGGCGTATTTTCTACGCCAAGTACTTCACTGAGGATGTGCGCAGTCGCATGATCCGTGAGTTTATGAGTCTCCGTCAGGGGGACAAGACAGTGGTTGAGTATGTGAGACAGTTCGAGAGGGGCTGTCACTTTGTGCCTCTGATTTCAGATAGTCCACCAGAGAAGTTGAGGCAGTTTGTGGAGGGTTTGAAGGCGGATATCAAGCATGATGTTCGCATGTCAGAAGTCCATACTTATGAGTCTGCAGTCAGTAGAGCCCTGCGTTCCGAGGAGGGACGGAGAGAGATTCAGAGGGAGCAGCAGGGGAAGAGGCAGTTTCAGGCTGGGTATCAGCGACCATCTTCGCAGCCTCCTGCGAAGAAGCAGTTTACAGGGCCGGCTAAGGGCCCAAATCCACAGCAGAGGCCACAGCAGCAGAGGCCGCAGCAGCAGAGGGGCCGGGCCCTAATGCCATAGCTTATCCTACTTGCCCGAAGTGCCAGAAGATGCATTCGGGACCTTGTCTATTGGAAGCAGGAGTTTGCTACCACTGTAGGGAGCCAGGGCATCAGATAGCTAACTGCCCGAGGAAGAAGAACACCGCTGGTAGGGTGTTTGTGATGCAGGCTGAGGAGGTAGATCCAGACACCTCCTTGATCACCGGTATATCTTATCCCTAGCATTTTAATAATTTTCCTTTGGTTAAAAATTTCGTCTTTAATTTGGAATTTGTTGTTATTTGGGTTATTTAACTGCATGTTAGAATAGGAAGCATGTTTTACTTGTGATTAGAATTAAGAATTTGTGGTGACTCGTTGGGGAAAAACTTAGTAGTGGTATGAAACTGTTGGGAATTTTCTGCGTGCAGGGAGAATTCTAGTTGGAGGCAACTCCACGTTTGCGTTGCTAGATTCAGGGGCTACGCATTCGTTTATCTCCCTGGAGTTTATCAGGCGGGTAGGCATCACACCTGAGAGTAGTGACAGTGGGTATGATGTTACTATGCCGTCAGGGCAGATTATTTCTACCTCGAAGGTTATTCGAGGACTGGAGTTGGAGCTGCAGGGACACTCCATTCGAGCAGATGTAGTAGTTTTGCCTTTGAGTGGATTCGATTTGATTTTGGACATGGACTGGTTGACAGTCAATGGAGCTTCGATTGATTTTCGTCAGAGATCAGTGTCAGTGAGACCTACAGTAGGCGACCCGTTCACTTTTCATGCATCTCAGAGCAGTGATATTCCTCAGGTGATATCTCATATTCAGGCGAGGAAGTTGTTGAGACGGGGTTGCCAGGGGTTTCTAGCGAGTATTGTCACGACCTCAGAGCCATCTAGCAGATCATTATCAGAGATAGAGGTGGTTCGTGACTTTCCGGATGTCTTTTCGGAGGATGTTGCCGGAATTCCACCAGTGAGAGAGGTGGAGTTCAGCATCGACTTAGTGCCAGACACCGTGCCTATCTCTAAGGCACCTTACAGACTTGCTCCTACCGAGATGAAAGAGTTGAAGGAGCAGATTCAGGAGTTGTTAGAGAAAGGATTTGTTCGTCCTAGCTTTTCTCCGTGGGGGGCTCCGGTGTTATTTGTGAAGAAGAAGGATGGTAGTATGAGACTGTGCATCGATTACCGAGAGCTCAACAGGGTCACAGTGAAGAACAAGTATCCACTGCCGAGGATAGAGGATTTATTTGACTAGTTGCAGGGAGCTTCAGTGTTCTCCAAGATCGATCTGCGATCTGGTTATCATCAGTTGCGTGTCAGAGATGCAGATGTGTCCAAGACTGCTTTCAGGACACGATATGGGCATTACGAGTTCTTAGTGATGCCATTTGGGATGACCAATGCTCCAGCGGTTTTCATGGATCTCATGAACCGAGTCTTTCAGTCGTATCTAGATCAGTTCATCATAGTCTTTATTGATGATATTTTGATCTATTCTAGGAGCATCGAGGAGCATAGACAGCATCTTCAGACAGCCTTGCAGACTTTGAGGGAGCATCGGTTGTATGCCAAGTTCAGTAAGTGCAAGTTTTGGCTTGAGCAGGTGGCATTTCTTGGCCACATTATTTCGAGGGATGGGATTGCAGTTGATCAGTCTAAGGTTGAGGCAGTGCAGAATTGGGGTATTCCGAAGAATGCTTCAGAGATTCGCAGTTTCTTGGGTTTGGCAGGATATTATAGGAAGTTCATCAAGGGTTTTTCCTCTATTGCAGTACCCTTGACTTCCTTGACCAAGAAGAATGCGAAGTTTATCTGGAGTTCAGACTGTCAGAGGAGCTTCGATCAGCTGAAGGAAGCACTCACTACTGCACCGGTGTTAGCAGTGACAGTACCACACGAGGAGTTAGTGGTGTACACCGACGCGTCTAAGCTGGGTTTAGGCGCAGTACTTATGCAGTATGGCAAGGTTATCGCGTATGCGTCGAGGCAGCTGAAGGTTCATGAGCAGAATTACCCGACGCATGACTTGGAGTTAGCAGCAGTGGTTTTCTCTTTGAAAATCTGGAGGCACTATCTGTATGGCGAGAAGTGCAAGATTTTCACTGATCACAAGAGCCTCAAGTACTTCTTCACCCAGAAGGAGTTGAACATGAGGCAACGGAGATGGTTGGAGTTGGTGAAGGATTATGACTGTGACATTAGCTACCATCCGGGTAAAGCTAATGTAGTAGCAGATGCTTTGAGTCGGAAGTCGTCAGTGGTCTCATGTTTGACCGTACAGTTACCACTACAGAGCGAGATTCAGAGATTTGACTTGGAGTGTTATCCGAGTGGTCATGCACCAAGCTTGTCAGTGTTGACGGTGCAGCCAGTTCTGCGAGATCGGATCAGGGATGGACAGTCTACTGATGAGGAGTTGCAGCGATGGAGACAGAGAGATGAGGCTAGGGGTAACCTCTTGTATACAGTGGTGGATGGCATTGTTCAGTACCGTGGTAGGATGTGGGTACCGAACGTCGATCAGTTGAGAGCTGAGATTTTAGCAGAGGCTCACACATCTCCGTACTCTATTCACCCCGGAAGTACGAAGATGTACAAAGATTTGCAGCTATTGTATTGGTGGCCCGGGATGAAGAGTGACATCGGGAGAGTGGTGTCAGAGTGCTTGACTTGTCAGCAAGTCAAGGCAGAGCATCAGCGTCCAGCAGGACTTCTTAGACATCTTCCTATTCCGGAATGGAAATGGGAGAATATTACGATGGACTTTGTGGTTGGCTTACCGAGGAGTGCCAGAGGTTGCACAGCGATTTGGGTGATTGTGGATAGACTCACCAAGTCAGCTCATTTCTTGCCGGTGAGGACTACCTACTCATTGACACAGTATGCAGAGCTTTACATCAAGGAGATTGTTAGACTGCATGGCATACCAGTGTCGATTGTGTCAGACAGAGATCCGAGATTCACATCTGCGTTTTGGAAGAGTCTGCACACAGCATTGGGGACTAGATTTTTGTTCAGTACAGCATTTCATCCCCAGACAGATGGTCAGTCTCAGAGAGTGATCCAGGTTCTCGAGGATCTTCTGAGAGCTTGTGTCATTGATTTTCGGGGCTCTTGGGAGAATAGACTGCCATTAGTGGAGTTTACCTATAACAACAGTTTTCAGTCGTCTATAGGTATGGCTCCTTATGCAGCATTGTATGGGAGGAGATGTAGATCTCCTGTGCATTGGGATGAGGTTGGTGAGCGGATTTTGCTGGGTCCTGAGATTGTGCAGCAGACAGCTGACATAGTGACTCAGATTCGAGATCGGATGAGGACAGCTCAGAGTCGGCAGAAGAGTTACGCAGATGCCCGACGACAAGATTTGGAGTTCGCTGTAGGTGATCACGTATTCCTGAAGGTGTCACCTATGAAGGGAGTAGTGCGTTTTGGCCGGAGAGGAAAGCTTAATCCGAGGTATTTAGGGCCATTCGAGATCTTGGAGAGAGTTGGCACGTTGGCCTACCGTTTAGCTCTACCACCGGGGCTAGTGGCAGTGCACAACGTTTTTCCATGTATCCATGCTTCGGAGATATGTCTCTAACCCGTCGCATGTGTTGGATTTCGAGCCCTTGCAGATGCCACCAGATCTAGTGTATGAGGAGAGGCCAGTGCGGATCTTGGCTAGGGAGGAGCGGAGGCTTATGACGCGGGTCATACCGATGGTCAAAGTCCAGTGGCTGAATCACTCAGAGGAGGAAGCTACTTGGGAGACCGAGGCAGACATGAGGACTCGCTACTCGGAGTTGTTCGGGTAAGTACTTTAATTTCGAGGACGAAATTCAATTTAAGGGGGGGAGAATTGTAACACCCGGTATTTTTAAATACGTAAATCTGCATGCATAATTAGGGAATTTAATTATTTAAATTTTAGATTTATGGGTTAAATAATTATGTGAATTATTTGTGCATGATTTAATTTATTTTTAAGCATTTAACCCATAATTAGTTATTTTTATGATTTTTAGTATTTAATTGTTTTTGATCGCGTAGACGGGACCGTGGACGGACGAGATGACAACTTTCTATCCAAATTATTTTATGAGTCTTTTTAGAGCCCAAAAATATTATTTTGAGTTTTATTTCCTCAATATTTTTAGTATTTAATTTTATATAATTTTAGGAGTCCGTTTTTATTCAAAATAAGCCAAAATAGTGACTTTTAATTATTTTTAAAATTCCCTTAATTATGTATTTCGGGATTTTTAAATTTATTATCAGATTTTAGTTGTTAGTTAGAGTTTTTAAGTTATATATTTTAAATTTAATATCCTTTTTAATATTTTCAATTATCCTAAAACCTATTTTAATTAAAAACTTAAACCTAAATCTATCCCTACCCCCACGTTATTTTCCATCAGCCGCCACCCCACCCCATATTCATCCTCTTCATCGAGCCATCAGCCAAGGAGGTTCCATAGCCGAGTTTTCTTCGAAACTTCGAGTTGTTCGTCGTCCCGAAATCGTCTCACGCCCGTTTTCTCCTCGTTTTTACGGTGCAAGGCATGTTTCCTTTCGATTTTTCTTGCCATGTCAGTTATGATAGTGTGTGTAGTGTTGTGCATCGAAAACTTTTAGTTTTTTTCAGAAAATGTTTGAGTTTGATGAAGGCGTACGGTTTTGGTTGGATTAGTAAAGCATGCTCACGTTTTTTTCTTCTCCCTTGGTAGACTGGCTGCTGGTCGAGGGTCCAGTGGGTGTGTGTGTGTGTGACCTGGACTCGAATGGCTCGAGTGGTTTGAGCCAAACGAGTCCAGGAGGCTTGCTGTTCAGATCGGAGGCCCTAGAGGAGCAGTTTAGGGTTGGAGGGAAGAGGGGTCGGCTGGGGCATGCAGGGCCGGGAACCAGCTGACCCATGGCCAGGTTAGGACCGGCAAGACCTTGGGAAGGTCCTGCCAGTGGCGGTCCGGCCAGTGGTGGCCGGACTGGTGCGGCAGCAGCCCTTGAAGGGCTGCTGCACGCAGCCGAGAGGAATTGAGAGAGGGGGGATCGGGTTGGGCTGGGTTCTGGGCCTGGGTCGGGTCTGGGTGTCCGGGTCGGGTTAGTAAGGTAGTGGGTCGGGTTAAGTGGGTTCGGGTCCGAGTTTGGTGGGCCGGGCTCGAGTTTTTTTATTTTTAAAATATTTTATGAATTAATGGGTTTTTGGTCCAATTAATTTGAAATAAAATTATTTGGACTCCCAAATAATTTTATTTGGACTTTTAAAATTTTAATTAAGCTAGTCCATTAATTTTATGGGCTTTTGAGCCCATAAAAGTTATTGGGCCAGTCTTTGGGCTTTTGGGCCCATTGGGCCAGTTTAAGTTGTTATTGGGCTTAGAATGTTTTAAATGGGCTTAAATTAATTTAATTGGGCTTAGAATAATTTTATTGGGCTTAAGTATGTTATTGGGCCAGTCTTAGTGTTTATGGACCAGATTTAAGTAATTGGGCTTGAGTGTTAGGGCCAGCAGTCCAGGACCATCCATGAGAAATTTGCATGTGTCCTGATTATATATTTAATTATTTTTATGCATTGAAGTTATTTTAATATTTATATGTTAGTAAGAAATTAAATTAAATATGTATGAAGGACACACATTTTTATTTAAGTACATGCATTCATGAAATAAAATTTTATGCATGATTTAATGTTTAAGGTTGAGCAAAAGAAAATATTTTATGTTGGAAGTTGAAGTAGTGTGACAATTTAAGGGGGATTCGTCCCCATATGATTGAAGGGCAGTTTACTGTCAATTTAAGAGGTGATTCGTCACCGCCACGTACGTTGGTTTCCACGCTGATCAGTATTTAATGTATGATTTAAGGTTACACTACGGATACAACCATGCGATGTTAGAAAATTAATTGTTCAACAATGTTTATGTATTATGTTATTTAAGTTAAGTTATGTTATGTTATGAAATTTTCAAGCATGCTCATTCATGTATATGTATGTATTAGTATTTAATTGTTTTAAATTATTTTAAATCCTTGTTATGTTAGCATGTTGGGCCTCTAGGCTCACTACACTGGTATGGTGCAGGTGAGTACGTTGAGGATGAGGTTGTACCCACCGGAGGCGAGGATGTATGAGCGGGCATGCAGTGACCCCGTGACCGTGATAGATGTCTGAGTCACATGCATGTTTTATTTATGTCAGCATGTTACATTTTATATTATTTTTTTCAGTGGTTGTGAGTTTTGAAGATTTTATTGAATATTGTCAGTGCATGAAAATCTTAATCATTTTATTTATGCAGTATCTTTAATTAAATGTTTGACTCAGATATTTATTTTACTTTAAAGAATGCATTTTTATTTAAGTATTTAATCGTTTATTTATTTATTTATTTTTAAATCTTTTATTCTGTGCATATATGTATGGGCATATATGTACATATTTTATTTAGTAAGTATATATAAAAAAAAAAAATTTCCGCATATTTATTTATTAATTATAGAGTTAGGGTCGTTTCAGATGTTGCTCTTGGCTATTCCCTGGAGCTGATGTTCTTAGTCGATAGAGAACAAAAAATTGTTCTTGGGTCGACTGCTTTTTGCTCTCGGTCGACCAAAAGCAGTCGACCCAAGAACAGCTCTTGGGTCGAACCCAAGAGGTCGACCCAAATTGTTCTTGGGTCGACCAAGAGATTCTACTCTTGGTCGACCCAAGATCATAATTTTGCTCTTGGGTCGACCAAGAGCAATCCTCAACTTGAGAATTGCTCTTGGTCGACCCAAGAGAAATTCTTGGCTTCTCTTGGTCGACCAAGAGAAGATCTATAAGGTTCAATCAATTTTTTTTGGTAGACTAACCTAAAATTTTGGTATTTCGTTTCGGATAGAAATTTATGGCCACATAACATTAATTATCAGTCAAATTTGTGAAATTAGCGGATTTATATGTAAAAATATGTAAGATTATAGACATACTTGTGAAACTAGCAAATTCATATGTTAAATCATGTATCATTATAGAACATATTTGTGACATTAGCGGATTAATATGTTAAAACATGTACGATTCGATTATAGAACATACTTGTCGAATTAGTGGATTCATGTGCTAAAACATATACGATTATAGAATATAGTCGTGAAATTAGTGTAATCTTATGAAATTGGTCAAAATTGTGCAATTACGGGTCAAAATTATGTAATTATTGGTCAAACTTGTGAAATTAGCGGATTCATATGTTAAAACATGTACGATTATAAAACATACTTCTGAAATTAGTAGATTCACATGTTAAAACATGTACGATTATAGAACATACTTGTTAAATTATTGGATTTATATGTTAAAACATGTATAATTATAGAACATAGTCGTGAAATTAGCGGATTCATATGTTACAACATATATCATTATAGAATATATTTGTGAAATTAGCGGATTCATGTGTTAAAATAAGTACGATTATGTAACATACTTGTCAACTTAGGGAATTCATATGTTAAAACGTATACGATTATATAAAATAGTTGTGAAATAACTGGATTCATATATTAAAACATGTATCATTATAGAACATACTTGTGACATTAGCGGATTCATATGTTAAAACATGTACGATTATATAACATCTTTATGAAATTAGTGAATTCATATGTTAAAACATGTACGATTCTAGGTCAACATACTTGTGAAATTATCGGATTCATATGCTAAAATATATACGATTATAGATCAACATACTCGTGAAATAAGTGGATTTATATGTTAAAACATGTACGATTATAGAACATATTTGTAAAATTAATGGATTAATATGTTAAAACATGTACGATTACCGGTCAACATTAGTGGATAAAACATACATGTGAAATTCGCGAATTCATACATTAACATGTACGAATATAAAACATACTCGTGAAATTAGTGGATAGATTGTTAAAAAATGTAAAATTATCAATGAACATTGGACAAAATTGTGTAATTACGTGTCAAAATTATGTAATTATCGTTTCAAACTTGTGAAATTAATGGATTCATATGTTAAAATGTGTAACGCTCGGAATTATTTAATTTTGATCCGAGAATATTTAATTTGGGAATATTTGGAGTTTTGATTTAAATTCTAATATTCTTAAATTATTTAGGATTGAAATTGAATGGAATGAGAAATTGAGGACTGAATTGCAATTATTGAAGACTTGAGGGGCCTAAGTGCAATTATTGGAAATTTTATTGGACACTTGTTATTTTTCCTAGCATGCACGTGTGATTCAAGTCCATTTCCATCAGATTATTCAGAAAAGGAAAAGGAAGAAACCGAGAGCAAGAAACAAAGAACTTCCAAGTTTCATTCTTTATCTTCAAATCGCCGTATCTTTTGATCCGGTTATTCGATTTCGATTCCGAAAGACGTTCTGGAATCCTTGCAAAGAGACCTTCGAATTGATGTAAGTTTTCTTTTAGTTCATCAGGGTTTGGGAATTCGAAATTGACAGAGATCAGAAATTGATATGAATTGATGTGTTGAACTTATATGTTGTGTTTTGTTGAAGTTGGGTTGAAGAATGGATTGTTGGATTAGTTTTTAAGATTTTCCAGCTATTATTCGACTTATATGCTTGCTGATATGTTGAGTTTGAGTTGATATACAGCTGATATGATTGTTAGAATGACTTAGTTGAGTTCGGGATTGACGAATGATACCGATATGCCATCGAAACTTTTGATTTGAAGTGTTTCGCTATCCTTTGATTGAGCTGCTATTGAGCTGAGTATTAGCTGATGTTTTCTTGGTTGTTATGCTATGATTTCAGTTCATAAACAGGGCATATCAACTTGATAATTCCGACTTCGAAACCGATAGATGAAATAACAAGGTTGGTAGTGTTTTGTCTTGAAGTTTAGTTAAAGCTTGAGAAGATTTTGAGATTAGGCTTTTGGTTGATGTTGTACAGATTTTGACAAGCTAGAAGACACCTTAAACCTCACATTTGAAAGGTAAAAGTGAACTATTATTCGATTGGGATTACAACTCGAGATGGTTTGTATCGATTTCCCTAAATCACATACTTATTTGCTTTTATATGCTCTTCTATGATTTGGTGAATGAGTCTTTGATGTTAATGAATGTTTTTATGATGATATATGTTGCATTCATCTTGCAAGACTTATTCCTTGATTTTGAAATGAACGAAAACGTTCGAATAGACGATTTGAGGGATTATATATGTATGGCCTGGGTGGTTGACGTAGCCTAGCGTCTGAAGTGCATATATAGTGGCTTCAAAGTCTAGAGAAGTGGGATAAGTAGCCCCACCTCGATCGAGAGAGTCGGTGGTTAGCTATGATATCTTCTTCTCGGGATCCCAATCGACGAAATGAGAGAGTCCTTGAATAAACCTTGTTTTTAAAACATGCATTGTCTTTATTTATATCATGAGCTTGATATATGTTGTATATGCATGTTTAGTTACTTTTATTGGAAAATGTATTTCTCACCGGAGTTATCCGGCTATTGTTATGTTGTATGTGTCATGGCAATAGGCGGGAGTGGATCAAGGCAAAAGAGAACTTGAAGAACAAGGGATGAGGAGAATAGCGTGATGATTCGAGTTTTAGATGGTTTGTGTGAGTTGTCAATGATAGTGTTGAGTTTCATAAACATGGTCATGTATAGTTACTTGTACCAAGACTTGTTGGTTAATAAGTTGTTGTCTTGTTGATGTATATAGGATTTGAGATGATGTGTAAATCCTTAAGACAACATGATGTAGCTTAATCTTTATTGTATAACAATGCTTCTTGCATGTTTTGTGAGCCTTTATTATTATGATTGTAAGGCCTTGTTATGATCTAGTTCCATCAATTGTATAGCATGTTGGAATGCATGTTAGTTGTTGAATTTGATTAGATCATGTGTGAACTGAAGCTAGATGAAAAAAATGAAGGAAAGGAACTCATTTGATAGCAATTTAGTTTCTGTTGTTTTTCTGGAAATGGGCTCGCTCGATCGGTGAAATGTCACGGATCGAGCGAGGCCATATTTTGATTGCACCCGAGAATTGGGCCAAATGAAAGAGTGGGTGCCCGGTTAGCCAACTTGTGGCTAAAGGGCTTTTATGACTCTATGTATAAACAATCTTTGTTTAATATAATTTATATTCATTAATGGCATTTTCTTTATATTTCTTCATATTGTTATATTGTGATATACTATTGCTGTTTTGATAAAGACCTTGAATATACTATAGTGTAAGTAAGATGAGATAGTGAATAAAGAGATATCACTATTATGAAACACATCTTATAGTCACTGTATATTCTAAACAGTTCCTAGTCAATTGAGCCGTCTGCAAATAAGGATAAGGATCGCTCGAGATTGAGACTAGCATTTGTGATGTCAAGTATCACGTTTCATTGGTAATGAACATGGAGATGTTCAAAGCATGCAAATGGATATTCATATGATGAATGATCGAACTACCCTATTCGTACTTTTCAAGTGGTTATCACTTATCGAGTGGATAAAGTCCGCGGTTTTGGTTGTACACCATTAGTCCTTGTTACTTGAAACATCATTGAGACTTTATATGCTAGTACTGTACTTTGACTCGTTTACCGACTCTATTGGGGTCATCAGGTGTCGGGATTGGGTATAGTTACGACACATATAGGATTCGATGCTTTGTTGTCAAGGATTCACCACATACTTGCGAGTGTGGATATCCTATGCGATCTGAGGAGATATTAGTATGACAAATCTCTGGCCAGAGTACTCGATGTGATTTAGGTTACTTGGTTTTCTAGTAGCACATGCGATGTCACTATTTGATCTTCAAGATGCATTGCATAAATATCGAATCTCGAACAACTCTTGATGTACCAATGGTTGTTGATTCGATCGGAATATTTGGATGAAGGGACTGTACTGTACGCTAACCAAAATCTACTGGTTCTTGCAGGCACTATCAGTGATACCTAGGGAATCATGGGGCGATGTTGTTAGACGCTCTTACCATGATTCGATGGGTAAGTCGGAAATTATTGTTCCGAGTCACAAGGAGTTGTGAGCCCACGGCTAGCTATATCCCTGAACCATTGAGGGTTACACAAATAATGGATTACTAAAACCCCGTAGAGATAGTTAAATTTAAAGAGTTAAATTTAATGAAAGAGAAGTTGGACTTCTTAACTAAAGGGAGTGGGATTTTCTAAAATGATATAGGGATGAACATTTTTGGAAATCATTGAATTCGGATTCAAAAAAATTATCTTGACTCTAAAAGATGCAGAAATGGTTTCTGTGCATATTGGTGAAATCAGTTTATCAATCGGAATCACGATAAATTTTATATTAATTTCTAGAACAACGGGCTTGCCTTGTTGGGCTTAAGTTATGGATTGTGGGCTTTAAGGAGTTAGAGTCCTAATACAATTATAACTTAATCTAGTCTAGAAATTATCTATAAATAGGCAGCAGTGTTCGAAAATTCCATACAGTTCATTCTTGAATTTTCGAAAGTACTGCATCAAATTATTCAAGAGGATTTTCGAAAATTCCTCTGTCCCTTTTGAGAAAATTCGGACTGTGATTTTTGTGAAAAATTGCAATCCGAATTAACAGATCAAATCTGTTTATTCTCTACGTAAAACTTCTGATTTATTTCTAGTGCAGTCAATCAGAGGGTTTCTGTTTTTCGTTCGTGGACCTAATTTCGGTGATTGATCGTGACGCCATCGGTTCCCGGGATTTACAAGAAGAGCAGATTTTCGAGATTTTAAAGTAAAATATTTAATTGTGATTATTTGTTTTACTTATACATATTTAATCGTAAAAGTTTTGATACCCTTGATATGGAATCGTTCCATATAATAAAATAAAATTTTTAAACTTCCGCTGCACCGGGTATCAATTCTTGATTGATCTGAACACGTTTTCCAACAGTGGTATCAAAGCCAGGTTGCTCAGATCAAACGATTAAATTGATCGATTGTACAAAATTTTTTAAGTCTCAGTTTTTGAAACAAAACGAATTTTTAAAATTAAAATTTAATGGGCAAATCGGGCAGCGATCGTCGCTGCCCGGGGCAGCGTTGGGCGCTGCCTAGGGCAGCGACGGGCTGCCCTGCCCGGGCCCCCTTTTGGGGCGCGGGCTGCCCGGTATTGTCCCGGGCAGCCCGGAAAAATTAATTTTTAATTTTTTAATTAAAATTTTAATATTTTGAAATTCTAGTTTTTAATCCGATCGAAAATTGTTTTTGATTGGTTCACGAGGCATCGGATCGAATTGTTCAAGTTCGAAAATTTTAAAATTGATTTTTGGATAAATTTAAATTTTTGGAAAATTTATAAATTTTATCCGTTAAATTAAATTTTATAAAAGTAATTGTTTTGGTACAATTGATGATAAGATATGATCTTATGGATGGATAAGATAAAATATGATTTTATCTTTTAAATTATGATGCCTTTGCATGTTTATCCAATTATTTAATTATTGAATTAATTATTGGATAAAGGATGATCGATTGCCATGACCAATATTTTAGAAGTATGTTAGGTAATTTACATTTATCTTATTGTTGTTGGATTTTATTAATGGGCTTGGTTTATAGCCCAATATGATTGTCATTTGTAATAAAAAGTGGGCTTGGTTTATGGCTCGTTCCCACCCCTAAAAATGTATCCCATATTTGTCATCGAAATTTATTGTAAATTTATGAGACTTAGTGGGAGACAAAGATTTGAAGACAAGGTGGGCCCAGCAGACAATGAAGACCGAAGAAATGTAAATTGGAAGCTCAATGTAATAGGATTGCATTGCATACTTGCATATCATCTAGGATTGGACTTAGACTCGTGATTGGCAACCACGGGTCGATTAGTTAATGGGATCGATCATCCTTAAATAATATATGATATTATTGATGTATGCATGTTTAGACTAAATTGTATGAATCCCGCAAGCATACATAAATTGCATGATGAGACAAATTTTCAAAAATTAAAATCCCTCATTTTAAATATGATTTAAAATTGATATCAAGATTTATAAAAGGGGATCCACATGGCGACCGTCCATCACAACTTAATATTGATGGGTTATCTTGACATGTCACAATAAACGGCGTCATATTATTGGGCCCTTATTGGACATGAGGTAAAAAAATGGGGGTTACTTTGGAAGTAATTGGGCTCTACCTTTTGAAAATTATGGTTGGCTGATATTATTCGGGACTATGATTTGTCAATTGGACTTCATGTTCCCACTAAGGAAAGGAGATTTCCGTTTTCACTAGAGGGTAGTGAAATCGTTAAAATAGTGTGAGTGAAATTCATAAAATTAAATTTTGCCATATTTTATGTCTTAGTAAATTAATTAAACAATCACTGATTATTGTCTGTTTCTTTTCAGTATTTCATTACAATGAATTCGCGAAATCCACTATACTTAATTCTCGAACAAAATAAATTGACTGGCGCAAACTATACGGAATGGTTCCGTAAATTAAAGATTGTTCTAAACTCGGAGAAAATTTTCTACGTGTTAGTAAATAATCCTCCAAAGGAAGCACCGGCTAATATAAGTCCGGAAGAATTGGCAAAACTTGATCAATGGTGGGACCATGATATCAAGGCTAAATGCTATATGCAAGCTTCAATGTCTGATGAACTCCAGAGGCGATTTGAGGATGCCGTGAATGCTGCTGACATACACATGCACCTCAAGGAACTTTTTGGAGCTCAGTCAAGGTCGGAGAGGTATGCCACCGTCAAAGAGCTCATGACATGCCGCATACGAGATGGGACTTCGGTCCGTGAGCATGGGGTACACATGATTGGGCTCATTGAAAAGTTGGTAACACTCGATTTGACATTGGAGCATGAGCTAAACGCGGACTTGTTACTTCTTTCACTTCCTTCGTTGTTTGACGGATTTGTGGTAAACTTCAATATAAACAAGATAGAGGCCACCCTTGAAGAGATGGTCAATATGCTTGTGTCTTATGAGGCCATATTAAAGAAGGATAAACCGGTACTCTTGGTTGGCTCCTCTTCTTACTCCAAGAAGGGGCCAAGTGGAAAGGGTAAGAAACGTTCTGCCCCACCCAAGAAAATTGTACCACAAAAGAAGGCCAAGACAAAAGCTTCAAACGTGAACATATCCGGAGATATTTACCATCACTGCAAGAAACCCGATCATTGGAAACGTAACTGCAAGGAATACCTCGAGCAGTTGCAAACTGCAAAGAGTATGTTTTACATTGAAATAAATGTTTCACTTAATACTACTTCTTGGGTATTGGATACCGGATGTGGATCTCACATTTGCAATGATTTGCAGGTGATGACAAGAAGTCATAAGCTTAGGATGGGTGAGACCCAGCTGAGGCTCGGAAATGGTTCCAGAGTTGAAGCCAAAGCAGTGGGAGACGTTTATTTAGTTTTGCAGAACAATTTTAAGTTATTTTTGAGAGATGTTTTATTTGTGCCAGATTTAGTTAAAAACATTATTTCTGTTTCTATGCTTGATAGAGATGGTTTTTCTTGTAATTTTGTGAATGAGATTTGCAATATTTACAAGAATGAATGTTTGATTGGAAATGGACAACTTGAAAATGATCTATATAACTTAAAATTAAAAGACGTTCCAATTAATTATGTTGATAAACCGGTAACAACAAATAAAAGGAAAAACGATAGTCAAAACCCGGCAAACCTTTGGCATGCTAGGCTAGGTCATATTTCCACAAGGAGGATGAACAAGCTAGTGGGAGAGGGCATGTTTGATATGTCTGATATTAACTATCTACCTACTTGTGAGTCCTTCCTAAAAGGAAAAATGACTAAATCTCCTTTCAAAGGGAAGCCTGAACGTAGTCAAAATCTGTTGGATTTGATCCATACAGATGTTTGTGGACCATTTAGTATCGGTACTAAATTTGGTCACACCTACTTCATTACCTTTACTGATGATTATTCGAGGTATGGGTATTTATATTTAATGAAATATAAGTCTGAATCATTTGAAAAGTTCAAAGAATTCAAGGCTGAAGTAGAAAACAAACAAGGTAGAAGTATTAAAGCCTTCGATCGGATCGAGATGGAGAATACTTAAGTACCGAGTTTTTGAGCTATCTAAAAGAGAATGGGATTCTCTCTCAGTGGACTCCTCCTATGACACCTCAGCTGAATGGTGTCTCGGAGCATCGTAATTGAACTTTGTTGGACATGGTTCGATCTATGATGAGCTTCACTGAGCTCCCACCTTCGTTTTGGGGCTATGCGCTTAAAACGGCGGTATTGTTGTTGAACAATGTCCACACTAAAGCAGTAGATAAAACTCCATACGAGTTATGGAATGGCAAAGCTCCTAAGTATTCGTACTTAAGGATTTGGGGATGTCCTGCTTACGTGAAGCAGACAGTGGGAGATAAGTTGGATAGTCGATCCACCTTATGTTATTTTGTAGGATATCCGAAGAATTCAATCGGATATTATTTCTATCATCCTACTGAAACAAAAGTGTTTGTTTCAAGGAATGCCACCTTCATGGAGAAGGAGTTCATATTAGATAAGAAAGGCAAGATGATGGAACTCAAAGAAATTCGAGAAGAACCCGAGATACAAAATAACGATCCTACACCTCAGGAACCATTGATTGACACGCCTATATCTAGGAGATCCGAGAGGACTTCTAGACCTCCTATTCGATATGGTCTTCTTCTTGAAGGGGATCAAAGTGAACCCGACATTGGATGTGATCCAAGAAAATTAAAGAAAGCAATTTCTGATACGGATTCTAATTTATGGCTTGAAGCTATGCATTCAAAAATAGATTCAATGCATTCGAACCAAGTTTGGTCTTTAGTAGATCCTCCCGATGGAATTGTTCCAATTGGGTGTAATGGATCTACAAGAGAAAACTTGGGCCTGAAGGTAAGGTATTAACCTACAAGGATTGATTGGTGGAAAAAGGTTATACTCAAAGACAATGAGTTGACTATGATGAAACCTTTTCACCAGTCGCAATGTTCAAGTGCATAAGAATCCTTATTGCCAAAGCAGCTTGGTATGACTATGAGATATGGCAAATGGATGTAAAGACTGCATTTCTTAATGGAAACATTAAGGAAGAGATCTATATGATGCAGCCTGAGGGATACACATCCATAGGAAGCGAGCATAAGGTATGCAAGCTTCAGAGATCAATCTATGGTCTCAAACAAGCATCAAGAAGTTGGAACCAGAAATTTGATGAAACAATAAAGGATTTTGGTTTCATCAAGAACCCGGAGGAACCATGCGTGTACAAGAAAATAGTTAAGGATGCGGTAACATTCTTAGTACTTTATGTTGATGACATCCTACTCATTGGGAATGACGTAGGGATGTTGCAGTCAACAAAGATATGGTTATCAGGTAGATTCTCGATGAAGGACTTAGGTGAGGCATCCTATATTCTAGGAATACAGATCTATAGAGATAGATCTAAAAGAATGATAGGACTCACTCAATCAACCTACATCGACACCATATTGAAAAGGTTTTCAATGGATGGGTCCAAGAGAGGACATCTACCTATGTGTCATGGAGTTTCTCTATCCAAGTCTATGTGTCCCAAGACTGATGAAGAGATAGAGAAGATGACACACATGCCATATGCGTCAGCCATAGGTAGTATCATGTATGGGATGATATCTACCAGACCGGATGTGGCCTATGCTCTGAGCGTCACGAGCAGATATCAAGCCAATCCCAGTCAAATGCATTGGAAAGCCGTGAAGGATATTCTTAAGTACTTGCGAAGGACTAAGAATTTATTCATGGTTTATGGAGGGAGAGAATTGAAGTTGGAAGGCTATACTGACTCTAGCATCCAATGTGACGTGGATGACTCGAAGTCAACCTCTGGATTTGTATTCATGCTCAAAGGTGGTGCTGTCTCTTGGAAAAGTTCCAAGCAGGCCACACAGCGGATTCCACCACTGAGGCAGAATACATTGCAGCATCAGCTGCGGCTAAAGAGGCGGTTTGGATAAGGAAATTCATCCAAGAGTTGGGTGTAATTCCTGAATTTGTTGGTCCAGTCCCGGTGTACTATGACAACACGGGTGCCGTTGCTCAGGCAAAGGAACCAAGGTCTCATCAGAAGTCCAAACACGTACTGAGGAAATATCACATCATCCAGGAGATCGTGAAAAGAGGAGATATCACTGTCGAAAGAGTGGCCTCTACAGACAATATCACTGATCCACTTACTAAGCCCTTGCCAGGACCATTGTTTGACAAACATCGTGAAGCAATGGGATTATGTAGTATGACTAGTTGGCTTTAGGGCAAGTGGGATATTGAAAGAGTGGGTTCCCGGTTAGCCAACTTGTGGCTAAAGGGCTTTTATGACTCTATGTATAAACAATATTTGTTTAATATAATTTATATTCATTAATGGCATTTTCTTTATCTTTCTTCATATTGTTATATTGTGATATACTATTGCTGTTTTGATAAAGACCTTGAATATACTATAGTGTAAGTAAGATGAGATAGTGAATAAAGAGAGATCACTATTATGAAACACAACTTATAGTCACTGTATATTCTAAACAGTTCCTAGTCAATTGAGCCGTCCGCAAATAAGGATAAGGATCGCTCGAGATTGAGACTAGCATTTGTGATGCCAAGTACCACGTTTCATTGGTAATGAACATGGAGATGTTCAAAGCATGCAAATGGATATTCATATGATGAATGATCGAACTACCCTATTCGTACTTTCCAAGTGGTTATCACTTATCGAGTGGATAAAGTCCGCGGTTTTGGTTGTACACCATTAGTCCTTATTACTTGAAATATCATTGAGACTTTATATGCTAGTACAGTACTTTGACTCGTTTACCGACTCTATTGGGGTCATCAGGTGTCGGGATTGGGTACAGTTATAACACATATAGGAGTCGATGCTTTGTTGTCAAGGATTCACCACATACTTGCGAGTGTGGATATCCTATGCGATCTGAGGAGATATTAGTGTGACAAATCTCTGGCCAGAGTACTCGATGTGATTTAGGTTACTTGGTTTCCTAGTAGCACATGCGATGTCACTATTTGATCTTCAAGATGCATTGCATAGTTATCGAATCTCGAACAACTCTCGATGTACCAATGGTTGTTGATTCGATCAGGATATTTGGATGAAGGGACTGTACTGTACGCTAACCAAAATCTACTGGTTCTTGCAGGCACTATCAGTGATACCTAAAGAATCATGGGGCGATGTTGCTAGACGCTCTTACCATGATTCGATGGGTAAGTCGGAAATTGTTGTTCCGAGTCACAAGGAGTTGTGAGCCCACGGCTAGCTGTATCCCTGAACCATTGAGGGTTACACAAGTAATGGATTACTAAAACCCCGTAGAGATAGTTAAATTTAAAGAGTTAAATTTAATGAAAGAGAAGTTGGACTTCTTAACTAAAGGGAGTGAGATTTCCTAAAATGACATAGGGATGGGCATTTTTGGAAATCACTGAATTCGGATTCAGAAAAATTATCTTGACTCTAAAAGATGCAGAAATGGTTTCTGTGCACATTGGTGAAATCAGTTTATCAATCGGAATCACGATGAATTTTATATTATATTCTAGAACAACGGGCTTGCCTTGTTGGGCTTAAGTTATGGATTGTGGGCTTTAAGAAGTTAGAGTCCTAATACAATTATAACTTAATCTAGTCTAGAAATTATCTATAAATAGGCAGCAGTGTTCGAAAATTCCATACAGTTCATTCTTGAATTTTCGAAAATACTGCATCAAATTATTCAAGAGGATTTTCGAAAATTCCTCTGTCCCTTTTGAGAAAATTCGGACTGTGATTTTTGTAAAAAATTGCAATCCGAATTAACAGATCAAATATGTTTATTCTCTACGTAAAACTGCTGATTGATTTCTAGTGCAGTCAATCAGAGGGTTTCTGTTTTTCGTTCGTGGACCTAATTTCGGTGATTGATCGTGACGCCATCAGTTCCCGGGATTTACAAGAAGAGCAGATTAAGTTCTGTTGGTGTCCATAATCTCGCTTCGAGATTTTAAGGTAAAATATTTAATTGTGATTATTTGTTTTACTTACACATATTTAATCGTAAAAGTTTTGATACCCTTGATATGGAATCGTTCCATATAATAAAATAAAATTTTTAAACTTTCGCTGCACCGGATATCAATTCTTGATTGATCTGAACACGTTTTCCAACACCAAAGTGCTCGCTCGATCGGCAGCTTTTCACGGATCGAGCGAGGTGCTCAAATTTTTAAAAAAAAAAAATTTATTTTGTTAGTCTTTGATTATTTGACTATTAATTACGAAGATTTGATTAATGAGATATTAGAACTCGGGTCATCACAAAATGTGTATGATTATAAAACGAACTTGTGAAATTAATGGATCAATATATTGCAACATATACGATTATATGTCAAAATTATGTATTACGGGTCAAAATTATGTAAATATTGATCAAACTTGTGAAAGTAGCAGCGAAAAAATTATTTAACTGCCTAATTTTTCTTAACAAACAGATATGTTAAAAATACAAATAAATGCGTTACAAACAAATCTATATTATGAGATTGATAATCAGCTCAGTCCCTTATGTTTCACATCCCGAATTTAATGAAACATGATTGTTTTTGCTCCGAATGTTTTTTCTACGGAGCGCAATGCTTCTTTCCGCAGCGTGTATAACACGCTACAGATATTTCTATCAATGTGCGCTGCGGAAACATCTTTCTGCAGCACAAGCTTGGGTCGACCCAAGATTGCTCTGGGTCGACCCAAGAGCTTTCCACAGCGCGCGTGCGAAAACATCTTTCCGCAGCACAAGATTGGGTCGACCCAAACTTAAGCGGGATATTTAGGGAGAAGGGATTGAAATCTATTGAATTTAAAAAAAAAAAAAGGAGTCAAGAGTTAATTTTCTTATATACCCTTCTTTTTAACTTATTAAAAATAAAAAATTCTTATTAATATTAAAACTTAAATCTAAATCTATTCTTCTGTAAACTTCCATATCCTTCCCTCGTTCTATTCCTTTTTCCAGATCTTATCTCACTATTCTTCTTCTCAAACTCTTTCAAAATATATGAACAATAATCTGACATTTTTTTCAAATTATTTATATAAATAATTAAAAACAAAAAACTAAATGGGAAGGCCCATGCTTGGGTCGACCCAAAGAAGCTCTTGGGTCGACCCATGCAATCTCTGGGTCAACCCAGCTTGTTGGGTCGACCCAAGCTTGTGCTGCGGAAAGCAACATCTGCAGCATGTTATGCGAGCTGCGAAAAGAAGCACTGTGCGCCGCGGAAAAATCAAATTTCATTAAATTCAGGATGCGAAACATAAGGGGTTAGACTTATTATCAATTCCATAATACATGATTGTTTGTAACGCATTTATTTTTATTTTTAACAAATCTGTTTATCAAGAAAAATTAGGCACTTCAATAATTTTTTCGCTGCCAATTTCACAAATTTGACCAATATTTACATAATTTTGACCAATGATTTAACGATTATAATATATGATTATACATATTGTAACATATTAATCGACTGATTTGACGATTATATTATATGATTATACATATTGCATCATATAAATCGACTGACTTAACGATTATGTTATATGATTATACATATTGTAACATATTAATCAACCAAATTCACCAATCGACGGATGAATTCAAGGTTTGATATATAATCGTGCAATTTATAATGTCTTCACTAATACGTTATATGATTACACATATTTTAATATAATGATCAACTGATTTAAAGATTATGTTATATGATTATACATATTGTAACATATTAATCAACTAAATTTACCAATCAAAGGATGAATTTAAGGTTTGATATATATCGTGCAATTTATAATGTTTTCACGATTATGTTATATGATTATACATATTTTAATATAAGAATCAACTGATTTAACGAATATGTTATATGATCATACATATTGTAACATATTAATCGATCAATTTTACGATTATGTTATATGATTATACATATTGTAACACATGAATCGACTGATTCATGATTATGTTATATGATTATACATATTGTAACATATTAATCGATTGATTTCACGATTATGTTATATGATTATACATATTTTAATATAAGAATCAACTGATTTTAAAATTATATTATATGATTATACATATTTCAGTATACAAATCAATTGATTTGACGATTATGTTTGACCGTCTAAATCGGTATGATTAAAAATCAACTGGAAAGCGTACCAGGTCAAGTAATAATATATTCGACAAAGGTCCAGATGTCGAACCCACAGGGACTGTATAAATATGAATACCAAAATAAATTTATTTCTACTTAATCTAGACTAATGAAAAATAGTGATTCAGATTTTTAAACTAATAATTAAAATTGCAAATAAAAATAAAGTTAATTAAAACGCAGCAGAAATTTGGATTTAAATCAAATTTGGAAAAAATTCGATCAAGGACACACGTAGGTACCAGACAATTCATGTAACAAGCAGTCGGTTTAAGACATCAGACTTAATCTTAATTCACGGGAATTTTCCTAAATTATTCAAAGGACAATTTCTAGAACAATCAAACCTATTCAAATATTGACGGATTAATCTTTCGTAATTCTAATCAAATTTGAATGCATGAAGAACTGTGAAAATTCAGTTTACACCCAAACCGCGTAATGAAACCAAATTCTATTTCTAGTTGGTTTTACAATATGTTAATTATCGAAGTGATCAAAATCGAAACATCCTCTGTCGAATTGGAATCAATTAACGTGCAAGCAAATAACTGGCCAATAAATTCACGAGACAAATATAAATTCGATAATCAATAAAATAAATTCAAGTCTGAAAATCTCAAATAAGCAAATCAAGTTTTATACATAAATTGTCTGGCCCAATCACGTGGCCTTGATCGAAAAAGAAAACTACTCAATAAATAAATTCATGATTTAAACATGGTTTTTAATCATGAAAAATCAAAAAAAAATAAGAAAAGAATAAGAATTATCCCGAGCAGTAGCCGCCTCCCACGTCTGTGCGTCTCTAATTCTACCTTTGGAACCAGAGTAATTTTTGAACCCTCAAAAATAATTAAAAAATTTTATTTATAGTACACGGATTCCAAAAAAATTAATTCCTTACGCAACAAGGAATTTCTCTGTAATGCCCCGATTTTATAGTAATTGAGTTTAATTGAGATAATCAGGGTTTTCAGTATTTGAGGATCGTTTTGATATTTCGCAGGGGGTCATTTTGCAAACTTTGAAAAATAAAGGACTGAAATGCAAAAGTTGGATTTTATTATTATTATCAAGCAACTTGCCCATCACCCCCATACCTCTCCTTCCTCCCTACTCTCTCTCTCGATTTCTCTCTCTCCCGGAAGCCATGGAAATCGATTCTTCTAGTTTTTCTTTCGCTCGATTCGTTCGATCCGACCGTTAGATTTTCATTCCGAGTTGAGATTCACGATCACCGTGATGAGGGCTACGTTTTGAAGTAAGTTTTGTTACGATCCTCGAACTTTGAATTTTGTTGGGTTGTCAGAATTTGATAATCTTGGAGTATGTCGTTCTTGAGCTAGTATAGAACGTGTATTCGAAGTCGGTTTGGAAAAAGAACGAAGTTTGGATTTTATATGATTTTAGAGGTGAAATTCGAAAATGGAGTTGTTGGATTTTGTTGATTTTGGATTGTTTTGTTGATTGAGAAGTTGTTTTGGATGGTTTGGGATTGTTGGTTGTTATTGGAGATTCTTGGTTTGACCGGTTATAGCCGTTATGCCTTCGAAATCGAGTTTTGGATTATCGTTTGTTTGTTCGATTTATTTCCGGGTTTGTTTGAGTTGTTGGATTGACACCGAGTCCGTATGATCTTCATTTTCAGATTTGGATTGGAGTTTCGGGTTTGGATCGAACTTGGAAGTTGAATCGAATCGAGAATTGAAGACGGTATATTGATTGAATTTCCTTGTTTTGAATTGTTGTGATTCGATTGATTATTTATTTGAGTTCATTGTTATTTTCATATTTGAATCATCGACGGACTCGAAAGGTAAAAGACGACATTGATTCGAATGGGGTTGAATACTCGAGTTCGATTGATTCTCGAGCCCCGAAAATCACATACTGCATGTTTATTTGCTTGTGTGAATTTGATTGATAGTTTATTTACACTTGCATTCATATTGAGCCTATTATTCGATTCGTTTTGAATTTAGACGATTTAGGGAGCTATATTGAAGTGGTTTTGGATTTCAAAATTTTCCAAGTGCCAGAATACTTCTTATAGTTGCTCTGAGTGTCTAGGGGTTGAGTTGAGCGACATCCACCCCGAATGGGTGTGTCGGTGAGTTGTTGTGAAGACTTGGCCCCGGGATCCCAACCGAATTTCCGATTGATATTTCGATTATCTGACTTGATAGTCCCGAGCTTTTGAAGTCATGCATACATTCACTCTCTTTCGAGTTATTGATGATTTTTACATTTAGATATGAGATGTTTGATTGATTTTGTATGCCTGTCTCTTTTACTTAGAAATTATATTTCTAACCGGTTTATCCGGCTGTTGTCTTTGTTTGTATGTGTACTTGGAAACAGGAGGATCAGGAGCTGGACCGAGTCGTCTGGGTTAGCTCGGGTTGATAGTGATAGTAGTGAGACTCCGCGTCGTAGGGTTGAGTCTATTGAACTTGTATTAGTTTTGTTGAGTCGTGGGAACTCATTTATAGAACTCGGCTGGATATTGTATTTTGGGGCAAGACTTAGAACTCGTGATATGTTCTATCTATCGTGTTGTATGGTTTTATATTATGCATGTGGAATTCGTAGTGCATGTTTAGATTTTGAAGCATCGAATGGCTTGAATGGATTGAATTAGCCCCTTTCCGGTTATGTTGATTTTCTGGGCAGAAACCTGAGATTTTTTGGTGTGCTCGATCGCACGAGTTCGTGCGATCGAGCGCAGCCCTTGTGTTCTCGGGCAGAACCTTTGCTCTTTGGCGTGCTCTCGATCGCACGAGTTCATGCGATCGAGCGCGGCACTGTTCACTTTTAAAAAAAAATTCCTTTTCTTTTGGCTTTTGTTTAATGATGCTTAATGTTTGTTTAGTGCCTGAATAGATGATTAGAGAACGAGGTCTCACATTAAGTGGTATCAGAGAGATAAGATTCTTGGAGTCGAACTAGAGTGAGCGGGGTAGATCGAGTCCGCGTGAATTGAACTATCGCATGTGATTGATTTATTTAATTGATTATTTAAATACGTGCGAGCATGCTTTATTGATTCTTGAATTAATTGAATTACATGAGTTGTGATTTAATTTATAAAGCATGAATTACGTGATATATATTTGTCTTGTGCTATTATCTGTTCTCGTATATCATTGAGATTCATGAGTATTCAGAGCAGAGTTTTGGACACCGAGGTTATGAGATTGAGAATATGTTTGAGATTTTGTGTCCTAACCCCTTGATATCAGATGTCACCTCGACGATCCTTGAGAAGGAATCAACCACCTTTGACTCCTCCTTCTACTGAGAATCTGCCGCCAGTGATAACTCCTCAGAATGATCAGGGTAGTACTTGTAGTGGCCCGTATCCAAAACTAATGATTAATGAGTAATTAATCGTATAATCATGTTGAGACTAAGTAAAACATGATTAAGGAAATTTCAGATGAATTAATGAACTTCGGAAATGGATCCAAAACACTCGGAAATGGTCCAGAGGGTCCCAAGACTCGAGCAGGATCGGAGCCACCGATCCAGGATCGGAGCTTTCGATCTTGGTGAGTTTGGAACCACATCGGAAGCAAGGAGATCGGAGCTTCCGATCGGCGATCGGAGCTTCCGATCGGCCGGCGGTGACAGGTGTGTGGTTGCATGTAAAGGAATTGACGTGTGGCAATCGGAGCTTCCAATCGGGGAATGGAGCTTCCGATCTGTGACGTTCGGAGCTTCCGATCGAGGAACGGAGCTTCCGATCGATGCCTATAAATATGATGTCCGAGCTCCTCATTTTTTGCCAATTCCGAGTTCCTCTCCTTCGCCTGCAAGGCTCTATTTAGGGCTTTGGGTACTCTTATTTTAGAGTTGGAGTAGGGAACATATTTTAGTATAGTCAGACAGTGTCTGACACAGTAGCGGAGCAGTGCTCATGTAGCAGAGCAGTGCTCGAAGCTGTGGAGCTGCAGCAGGGGTGTACCCCTAGTTGCGGGATAGTCACCATCAGTGGGCTAACGACGGACGCAGGTATAGCTATGGTCTCCTTAAATTATTTAGGAGTATGCAATAGCTTAGTTAAGGCTTTTAGAGCTTATTGAATGATGCATGGGTATTTGCATTGTAGACTTGATGATAGGCTTGGAACCTAGAGTGGGACTACTAGGACTGCCTTAGAAAGGTACGTAAGTACTGACTGAGATTTCCAGCGGATATGCATGCTTATATTTTGCATTTATGTGTTTGCATGTTATTATTGTTATGCGGCATGTGCATATCATATTGTGCCTGAACATCTGTATATCTTTCGAGATAAGCCAGTTAGGGTTGCTCAGCCCTGTTAGGACGTTTGATATCGAGTACCCTTAGGTACTGATACCTCGAGGACTCCGTGGTCCGCGTCCGTGATTTGGGAATGAGTGGTCGCACACAGTGGTTAGCTACCCCGATGTGACGAGCTTATATCCCAGGCGCCAGTCTGAGCAGTTCGTATACAGTTATCCCAGATATGGATACCCTGTCATTTGCATGCATCATATTTGTATGTTTATCCGTGCTTTCGTATTGAGCTTAGAGCTCACGTCCAGTATTTTTTGTGTATATGGATACCCTATTCGACGGGGCAGGTGTAGGTGCAGGATTGAGCACCAGGAGCCTGGAGGAGCCAGTGACCTTGAAGACAGCAGTATTTAGCTGTAGGTTTTTATCTAAGAAAATTCGATTGGGTTGTATAAATCGAGTTTGTTAGCCGGTTGTATTCTGCCGGTCTGCTTGTATTTAAGTCTTCCGCAGCGATTTTATTTAATGCATGCTTAATTATGCTCTTAACTCTGATTAGATAGTGGATTCGGGTCGGGTCGCTACATTTATTGGTATCAAAGCTGCATGCAAGGGACTTAGGAAATTGATAATAAGACTTCTTGATTATCCTTGTAGGATTTATTGAGGCCTAGCAAAAGAAGATTTGGTTCTTCATTGCCAAGGTTTGCGGCAGAAGTTTTTACTATAAGAAATGCAACAGTAATGAGAACACCAATAGTAGCATATCGATAGATAGACTGACTATTGTGGATGGTTCATCATTCGATGCATTGGGATGTTGATCGAAGAACATATGGATTCCAGCCAGGGAAGACTGGAAGAGAATATCGGGTATATCGCATCAGATATCTCTGAGGGCTTTTTGGAACGAATGGTGTTTAGTAATCCATGTGGTTCCAGTCCTTGAAGATTCTCCACTCATAGCTGGAGAGATTGTCAGATAGACCTTCACAGGAGATACCTTGAGTGCCTAAGGCATGACAGGTTTCGAGCGTAAGGTCTGTAAACTCGTGCAGAACATGGTTTTGCCGGTAAGCTTGTATCGATGCTTTTGGTAGGCATACGGGAAACTTCATGTTCAAAAGCATGATTTGGATACAAGAAGAACGCTGATGGTAGATCGTGAGCAAAAGAAGTCGACTGACATGCACTGACGCAGAGCATAGCTGGTTAGCTATCACGTGCCATTTCTCCGGAGTTCTTCGCTGGAGGACATGTAGAGAGACTTGGACGGGAGTATGCTTGTATCGATGTGTGTGTCGATTGGAAGCTTCATGCTCAAGGAGCAAAGACAAGTGCGATGATTTTAAATACTGTATTGATGTATTTGTAAACAGGATTTCTGTTGTAATGAATCATCAGAATTTGGTTGTATCATTTCAAGTTATTGGATGTACATGTTGTTGTATTTTCGGAATACTGTAATGATATTACATGAGATTGTAATAAAGAAATTGTACAAACTTGAAGTAATGATACATGTGTTACTTATTCAGCAATTCGTGATTGATTGCAAGTAATTTTATAAAGTTTGGCTTGGAATTAGTTGACTAATCAACTAGGATAGCTCATGAATTTTGAGTAAGCCAGCGGTAACGGATTGACATGGGGTTAGTCTAGGTGTTTTCCTAGGATTGACCTAATTAGTCGTTCGACTGGGTTAGTGCCAGTGATGAGGTGATTCATCTGGGGGCATGGGAATTTTGATCTTGTTTGAAATTTTGAGTTTCGTTCTAGGTTGTTTCCATAGAATAGTAGCCTGATTGACCTTCATAGGTTGGGAATTCGTAATGATGGGATTTCATCAGGAACTAGTTGAGTACATATCGAGAGTTGTGGACTATGATCATGACTAGACATGATGGAGCGCGACCCTATGCCAATGTTACTCTGGGAGTCTTTTGTACTTCGGAGAATACCTGGAAGCCTTCGTGCTTCAGAATTGGCGGTGGGAAGGCTATCTAGTCTAGAGTTTTGGTAACAGTCACGACGGGGTATGACATTGGATTAGATGTCTGGTTAGGTATCAGTGGTTTAGATATCGACTGACTGTCGTCAGAGATATTGGTTTGTAGTTTTGTCGTAAGAACCAGTCTTGGAGGGATTTCCTTGACAAGTGCGTATTCTGAGCAGATAGTTCTAGCCTATTGGATACTGCTAGACTAGTGGATCTAGTCGGTGTTTGGATACTCTTGTGATAAGGGTTATCCAGGAGATGGGTTTGTGAACTTCCTGGAACATTTGACTCGGGGATGAGTATTTTTCAGCAATGATGGTTTCCTTCAGTGATAGATTATATCCGATGCTAAGGATTGTACATGACTATTTGAGGCATGAGGATAGCGTGATTTATGCCAGTGTACACTTGGTGGTGATTTCAGGTGGGACACCGCGGCAAGTAACCTCAGTTTCGATTTGTTGCAGTCTTAGCAAGAGATATAGTTATCAGGAGCATGTTCAGCGATAGTTGATGTAACGCCCCATTTTTATCTTAATTGAATTTATTTGAGTTAATAAAAGATTACAGAGTTCTCGAGCCGGTTTGATTTTGATCAGGGTCATTTTTGCAAAAATTGGATTTTTCAGGGACTAAAACGCAATTATCGGTTTTATAGATATTTATAAGGCTTTTGGACCCATTCTCTCCTCCATCACCTTCCTCTTCACGCCTCCCTCCTCCATTGTTGAAGAAATCGATTCTTCAAGCTTCCAGATTTCATCCCGAGCTCGATCCGGCCGTTGGAATTTATTTCTGAAGGCAGATTATCGATCATTGCAGTGAGAGCTCTGTTATATTGTAAGTTCTTCTATGATCGGATACATTCTAGTTTTTGGATGTTGTTAGAATCGTTCGAGATTCGAGTATGTTGTTCTAGACAGAGTTCTGATCGTTTATTATCTGTCGGTTTTGAATTAGAGCGACGTTCGGATTTGTTATGATTTTTGGAAGCCATTTTCGAAAATGTGGATTTTTAGATTGATGGGTTTGCTTTGTTATTGTTGTTTTGGGCATTGATATGAGTTGATATCGGTATTGAACTGCTGTCTGCATTTCCGGTTTGTTCAGTTTATAGCCGTTATGCCGTCGGTTTGAGTTTTGGGTTTTCGAATCGTTTTTGTATTGATTGAAGTCTTGGCGTGTGAGTGATCGTGGTTGTTGATCAACTCTTGAATTCTTACAGATTCGTTGGAGTTTGTCGAGCCCTGTGTTAGCAGCATTGTTCGTCGAGAGTTGGACGAAGAACGGTATAAAGAGTTTTCCTTGAACCGTTGCCTTGTTGTTGTTAGATTGTGTAGTTGTTTATACAATCTCTTTTGTAGCTTATCCAGAGTTGGAGCTACTGCATTGAAAGGTAAAAGCAGTCATCGCAGCGGGATAGCATACTCGGGACTGTGGTTCTCGAGTTTTCCCTTTTGAAATCACGTACTTGCATCTACACTTGTTCTAGCATGAGGAACTTGTGTTTTGTTTGATTGTTTTGGCTTATGTTTTATGTTTTGGTTATGCATTCATCTTGAGCCAATCTTGTTTTCAGCGGGCAGAACCACCCTTTTAGTTTAGACGTTTGGGAACTATGATTGAGTGGCCCAGGTCGTAGTCGTTTCGTCTGGTGCTAGCATACTCATTATAGTTGCTCAAAGTCTAGAGGAGTGAGATACGTGGCACCACCTCGATTGGGAGAGTCGGTGAGTTGTTACGTGATCTTACCCTCGGGATCCCAAAGGCACAGCTGCAATCCCTCGTTATCAGATTTAATATCCCTGTTTAAAGACATGCATTCATTACGATGTTATTGATTTTGTTATTGTATTGAAAGCATGTTTGTTACTTGTATTACTTGTTATGTTGCTTTTACTGGGAATGTCGTTCTCACCGATTATCCGGCTGTTGCTTTGTTTTGTATGTGTACTTGGCAACAGGTGGGGCAGGAACAAGTCAGAAGAGGCATGGTTAGCTTCGAGGGCAAGTAGTAGAAGTGAGACTCGGTTTAGAAGTCGAATTAGCATGTTTATCAAGTTTAAGATTGGAGCATGTTAGAACTCGAACTTGATATGTTTTGTATTCGAACTCGAATTGTATTTTGGATTTTGAAACTTAGAATTGATGCATGTTCTACTCTTTCTTGTAATTGAGTACTTCGTTGTTGAAAAAGTGTTAGTTGGATCATGTCGGAGCCTTTTCGGGTGTTGGATTGCACTTTTGGAGCCTTATTTTGAGCTAAAACAGCAGGCCATGCGCGCCCGCGCCTGGTGAGGAGCGCCCGCACGTTCTGCTCCCTTTCTCGAAGGCCCGGGCAGGGCTGTATGCGCGCCCGCGCCTCGGGTGGCGCGCCCGCGCGTCACCCTGTGTAAAAAAAAAAAAAACTTTTCTTTTAATCTTAGATCTTGTATGCGTAATTATTGTTTATTCTGAGATTAGATGATTAGAATCGAGGTCTCACATTAAGTGGTATCAGAGCGTTAAGATTCTTGGTCGAACTAGAGTGAGCGGGGTAGATTGAGTCTGTGTGCAATGACTCCTCGCATGTGTTTGAATTATTTAATTGTGTACTTAATTCCATGCGAGCATGCTTTATTGTTTGAGCATTATTTGAATTACATGGTTGTGTGATTTAAATTAATAAAGCATGATCTACTTGAGATATAACTGTTTCTGTTCTCGACTGGTATTCGGTATTCCAAGCGGTTGTAAGGGCACTGATGGTAGCAATTGAGATATCTCGTGTGCTAACCTTTGATTATCAGATGGGTCCTCGTCGAATGATAAACAGAAACACACCACCAGTTATCCCTGCGACTGAGCAAGCTAGCACTGAGGTTGATCAGTTGGATGCTTCAGCGACTCCTATGGAAACCTTGCTGAAGAGGTTTCAGTCGTTCAATCCGCCATTGTTGATGGGTTCAGAAAATCCAGTTGACTGTGAGAGTTGGTTGGATGATATGGATCAGTTGTTTGATTCCATTGACTACACAGATGACCGCCGAATCAGGTTAGTAATTCATCAGCTGCGTGGTGGTGCTAAGAGCTGGTGGATCATGACAAAGAAAGCAATTGAGAGTAGAGGTACAGAGGTTACTTGGACTCTTTTTAAATCTGAGTTTTATAAGCGGTTTTTCCCTATCTCGTATCGTAAGGATAAGGGAGCAGAGTTTGCAAATCTGAGGCAAGGGAATCTGAACAATGAAGAGTACGTGGCTAAGTTCGATAGTCTGTTGCGTTTTGCACCGCTAATTGCTGGAGATGAAGAAGCTAAGGCAGATCAGTTCATCAACGGGTTGAACCCCGATGTCTTCACGTTGGTTAACACCAACAGGCCTAGCAACTTTGCGGATGCCATGAATTACGCAAAGGGAGCAGAAGCAGGCTTGTGGAGGCAAAGAGGTAATCAGGGGGCACCTCAGCAGCAGAGGCAGTATCAGAACCAACCATCTCAGTACCAGAATCAGCCACCTCAACATCAGAACCAGCAGCAGAGGTATGAAGGTGGAAACAGTGGGGGAAACAGAAAGGATCAGTACAAGGCAAGAGGTAAACAGTTCAAGAGACAGGGGAACAGTTCGTCCAGTTCCAGTGGTTCGAAGCAATTCGGTTCAGGACCGAGTTCTGGGTCATCATCCTTGTACTGCAGCAAGTGTGGATGAAGACACTCACCGGATCAGTGTGTGGGAGTCTTCGGCAATTGTAACACATGTCAGCAACCGGGACACTTCTCTAAAGTGTGCCCTCAACGTAATAGAGATAGAGCTCAGAGTGGGAGTTCGTCTAGACCTGCAGCTCAGCCGGAGAGGCAGTCGTCTGCAGTGCACTCTTTCCAACCCCAGCAACAGCAGAACAGACAAGGAGGTAGCTCTAGTGCAAATCAGCCTCCGAGACAGCAAGCACGAGTCTTTGCATTGACAGAGGATCAGGCTCAGGCAGCACCTGACGATGTCATAGCAGGTAACTGTTCGATTTTCGGTCATTCTGCTCACGTCTTGATAGATACAGGTGCTTCCCATTCCTTTATCTCTGAGAAATATGTGTTATTGCATGCTTTGCCAACTGAATTATTGCCTACTGTAGTAGCTGTTACTTCACCTTTAGGTGGAGGAATTGTTTCTGTCCGACTAGTCAGGAACTGTGAACTTTGTTTTGAGGGAAATTTGTTAGAATTCGACTGTATTGTACTTGGACTGTCAGATTTTGATTGTATTGTCGGGATAGATGCTTTAACCAAGTACAGGGCGACAGTTGATTGTTTTCTGAAGGTTGTCAGGTTCAGACCTGAAATGGCAGACGAGTGGAAATTCCTTGGTAAGGGTTCTCGATCTAGAATTCCTTTGATTTCAGTGTTATCTATGACTCGTTTGTTACAGAGAGGTGCAGAAGGATTTTTGGTTTATGCGGTTGATGTACTGAAATCTAGCCCAGCTTTGGTTGACTTACCAGTGGTTAGAGATTTTGCTGATGTGTTTCCGGAAGATGTTCCTGGATTGCCACCCATTCGAGAAGTCGAATTCAGCATTGACTTAGTGCCAGGTACTCAACCTATTTCAAAAGCTCCTTATCGTATGGCACTTGTTGAATTGAGAGAGTTGAAGGAGCAGCTTGAGGATTTGATTGCCAAGGGATACATCAGACCTAGTGTATCGCCTTGGGGTGCTCCTGTTCTATTCGTTCGGAAGAAGGATGGTTTTATGCGGCTCTGTATCGACTACAGCCAATTGAATCAGGCTACAGTTAAGAACAGATATCCTTTACCCCGAATAGATGACTTGTTTGATCAACTGCAGGGTTCTTCTGTCTACTCTAAGATTGATCTGAGGTCAGGCTACCATCAGCTGAGAGTGCGAGAAGAAGATGTTCCTAAGACCGCATTCAGAACGAGGTATGGTCACTTTGAGTTTATAGTCATGCCGTTCGGTTTGACTAACGCTCCAGCTGTTTTTATGGGTTTGATGAACCGTATCTTTCAGCGTTATTTAGATGAGTTCGTCATTATTTTCATCGATGATATTCTTATCTACTCGAAGAACCGTACTGACCATGCAGAGCACTTGAGAATCGTCTTGCAGATTTTGCGAGTTGAGCAGTTGTTTGCCAAGCTATCGAAATGCGAATTCTGGTTAGATCGAGTTGTCTTTCTCGGTCATATTATTTCTGAAGATGGGATTTCTGTCGATCCCAGCAAAATCGAAGCGGTTATGAATTGGCCTAGACCGACATCAGTACCTGAGATCCGAAGCTTCATGGGTTTAGCTGGTTATTACCGTCGTTTCATCGAGGGTTTCTCGTCTATTGCCAAGCCTATTACCCAGCTGACTCAGAAGAATGCGCCTTTTGTCTGGACTCCAGATTGTGAGGCTAGCTTTGTTGTTCTAAAGAGGAGACTGACCAGTGCTCCAATTCTTTCTATTCCGAAGGGTACTGGAGGGTTCACAGTCTATTGTGATGCTTCTAACCGAGGCTTGGGTTGTGTTCTTATGCAGCATAAGCATGTGGTGGCGTATGCATCAAGGCAGCTGAAACCGCATGAGACTCGTTATTCGGTCCATGATCTTGAACTAGCTGCGATCGTCTTTGCTCTGAAGATCTGGCGTCACTATCTTTATGGTGAGTCTTTCGAGATCTTTTCTGACCATAAGAGTCTTAAGTACTTGTTTTCTCAAGCAGAGCTGAATATGAGACAGAGGAGATGGTTAGATCTGTTGAAGGATTTCGACTGTGAAATCAAGTACTATCCGGGGAAGTCTAATGCAGTTGCAGATGCCTTGAGCCGAAAGCTTTGTTCTTTATCTCTTTCTACTATGGGTGTTTTCCAGTTGATTGATGATTGTTGCACTTCTGGTTTAGAGTTTGAAACAGATAGGGAGACTATCAGAGTGCTTGCTATTCAAGCCAAGCCAGAGTTGTTTGTTGCAATCAGAGAAGCACAGAAGTATGAGCCGAGCATCCAGATTTCAGTAGAGAAAGTCAGATCGGGCCATCAGTCTGAATTCCAGGTTAGAGATGATGTTTTGTTCGTGAATAATCGTATTGTTGTGCCTGATATTTCGGAGTTGAGACAGCGTATTCTCTGAGAGGCTCATTGCAGTCGGTTTAGCGTTCATCCTGGAGGTCGTAAGATGTACAACGATCTGAAGAGTCAGTTCTGGTGGAAGAAAATGAAGGACGATGTAGCGAGATTTGTATCTCGGTGTTTGAATTGTCAGCAAGTGAAAGCAGAGCGGAAGCGACCAGGTGGTCTTTTGCACAGCCTATCTGTTCCTGAATGGAAATGGGATCACATTTCTATGGATTTTGTCACGAAGCTACCACGATCCGTTCGAGGATGCGATGCTATTTGGGTAGTAATCGACCGATTGACGAAGTCTGCGTGTTTTATTCCGTACAGGATGACGTATCGTCATGATCAGATGGCTGAGTTGTATGTTAGCAATGTTGTGAGATTGCATGGTGTGCCGAAGTCGATCGTTTCAGACAGAGATCCTAGATTCACTTCTCACTTCTGGCACAGTCTTCAGGGGGCACTTGGTACTCGATTGCATCTGAGTACAGCTTATCATCCTCAGACAGATGGACAGTCAGAGCAGACTATCCAGACGTTGGAGGATATGCTGCGAGCGGTAGTGCTAGACTTTGGCACTAGTTGGCAGGATTCTTTGCCTCTTGTCGAGTTTTCTTACAACAACAGCTTCCAAGAGAGTATCGGTATGGCGCCTTTTGAGGCTTTGTATGGTAGAAAGTGCCGATCTCCATTGTTTTGGGATGAATTGTCCGAGTCACCAGATTTGGGACCGGAGATGCTTAGAGATATGGCAGAGCAGGTTAAGATCATTCAGACCAGAATGAAGTCAGCTCAAGATAGACAGGCGAAGTATGCGAATGTCAGACGTCGACCTCTGAGTTTTGAGCAGGGAGACCGTGTATTCCTTAAGATTTCTCCGTTCAGAGGCACCGTCAGATTCGGTAAGAGAGGAAAGTTATCTCCGAGATTCATCGGTCCGTACGAAATTCTCAAGAAAATAGGCGATCTTGCCTACAGACTTGCACTTCCTCCGTCTTTATCTGGTATTCATGACGTTTTTCACATCTCTATGCTGCAAAAGTATCAACCAGATATTTCTCATATCCTTCAGCCTGACGAAGCCGAGTTAGACGAGACCCTGAGCTATTTTGAGCGACCGATTCAGATCCTTGATCGAAAAGAAAAGCAACTCAGAACCAAGTTGATTCCATTGGTGAAAGTGCAGTGGAGCCGTCACGGCGTCGAGGAAGCGACTTGGGAGACAGAATCTGACATGAGACAGCGATTTTCGGAGTTATTCGGATGACGTGAGTTCTTCTTACTGTCTTTAGTTCTTTATTCTATCTTATGAGTTATGGTTCTTGTGGATTCGAGGACGAAATCTCTTCTTAGTGGGGGAGAATTGTAACGCCCCGTTTTTATCTTAATTGAATTTATTTGAGTTAATCAGAGATTACAGAGTTCTCGAGCCGGTTTAATTTTGATCAGGGTCATTTTTGCAAAAATTGTATTTTTCAGGGACTAAAACGCAATTATCGGTTTTTATAGATATTTCTAAGGCTTTTGGACCCATTCTCTCCTCCATCACCTTCCTCTTCACGCCTCCCTCCTCCATTTTTGAAGAAATCGATTCTTCAAGCTTCCAGATTTCATCCCGAGCTCGATCCGGTCGTTGGAATTTATTTCTGAAGGCAGATTATCGATCACTGCAGTGAGAGCTCTGTTATATTGTAAGTTCTTCTACGATCGGATACATTCTAGTTTTTGGATGTTGTTAGAATCGTTCGAGATTCGAGTATGTTGTTCTAGACAGAGTTCTGATCGTTTATTATCTGTCGGTTTTGAATTAGAGCGACGTTCGGATTTGTTATGATTTTTGGAAGCCATTTTCGAAAATGTGGATTTTTAGATTGATGGGTTTGCTTTGTTATTGTTGTTTTGGGCATTGATATGAGTTGATATCGGTATTGAACTGCTGTCTGCATTTCCGGTTTGTTCAGTTTATAGCCGTTATGCCGTCGGTTTGAGTTTTGGGTTTTTGAATCGTTTTTGTATTGATTGAAGTCTTGGCGTGTGAGTGATCGTGGTTGTTGATCAACTCTTGAATTCTTACAGATTCGTTGGAGTTTGTCGAGCCCTGTGTTAGCAGCATTGTTCGTCGAGAGTTGGACGAAGAACGGTATAAAGAGTTTTCCTTGAACCGTTGCCTTGTTGTTGTTAGATTGTGTAGTTGTTTATACAATCTCTTTTGTAGCTTATCCAGAGTTGGAGCTACTGCATTGAAAGGTAAAAGCAGTCATCGCAGCGGGATAGCATACTCGGGACTGTGGTTCTCGAGTTTTCCCTTTTGAAATCACGTACTTGCATCTACACTTGTTCTAGCATGAGGAACTTGTGTTTTGTTTGATTGTTTTGGCTTATGTTTTATGTTTCGGTTATGCATTCATCTTGAGCCAATCTTGTTTTCAGCGGGCAGAACCGCCCTTTTAGTTTAGACGTTTGGGAACTATGATTGAGTGGCCCAGGTCGTAGTCGTTTCGTCTGGTGCTAGCATACTCATTATAGTTGCTCAAAGTCTAGAGGAGTGAGATACGTGGCACCACCTCGATTGGGAGAGTCGGTGAGTTGTTACGTGATCTTACCCTTGGGATCCCAAAGGCACAGCTGCAATCCCTCGTTATCAGATTTAATATCCCTGTTTAAAGACATGCATTCATTACGATGTTATTGATTTTGTTATTGTATTGAAAGCATGTTTGTTACTTGTATTACTTGTTATGTTGCTTTTACTGGGAATGTCGTTCTCACCGGTTATCCGGCTGTTGCTTTGTTTTGTATGTGTACTTGGCAATAGGTGGGGCAGGAACAAGTCAGAAGAGGCATGGTTAGCTTCGAGGGCAAGTAGTAGAAGTGAGACTCGGTTTAGAAGTCGAATTAGCATGTTTATCAAGTTTAAGATTGGAGCATGTTAGAACTCGAACTTGATATGTTTTGTATTCGAACTCGAATTGTATTTTGGATTTTGAAACTTAGAATTGATGCATGTTCTACTCTTTCTTGTAATTGAGTACTTCGTTGTTGAAAAAGTGTTAGTTGGATCATGTCGGAGCCTTTCCGGGTGTTGGATTGCACTTTTAGAGCCTTATTTTGAGCTAAAACAGCAGGTCATGCGCGCCCGCGCCTGGTGAGGAGTGCCCGCGCGTTCTGCTCCCTTTCTCGAAGGCCCGGGCAGGGCTGTATGCGCGCCCGTGCCTCGGGTGGCGCGCCCGCGCGTCACCTTGTGTAAAAAAAAAAAAAATCTTTTCTTTTAATCTTAGATCTTGTATGCGTAATTATTGTTTATTCTGAGATTAGATGATTAGAATCGAGGTCTCATAGTTGAAATCTTTCGGACTTGTATTGCGGCTTGGGTTGAACAAGTCCTTATGATCATCTTGAATGAATATAGACAGTGGATAGTATGTCTAGACTGGTGCAGGTTTAGCACTAGTGATTACTTGTAACTGTTGTCTGACTCTGTCAAAGATGAGTGAGTGAATCAGCTGTGATTCTTTTAATTCCAAGTATTTGGGATCTGCGGACGTGTGGCAGTGAGATCATCGATATTGATCGGCCATGAGAGTTTCATTAATCTGTGATTGTCTGATTAGGGTTGATATCGTCAGGCAGAGCGAGAGCTACAGTAGATCAACTTGATCGATCAGATTATTCCAATCGGTACTGATTGGGATGCAGTGAATCAAGAAGTACTGGAAATAGTACTATAAGTATGGTATGCTTTGATACAACGATTCAAGTGCATTTAGGGAATTCTTTAGTTGCTAAGGAATCTCCAGGGATGCGAGAATCGGGGATTTCGGATTCTGCAGATCAAGAGAATAGTCATAGGTTGGCTCTTGTGATCATTTTCTAGTTAATAGCATTACTGAGATTACCATTGACGGATTTTGATCTGAACATTGCTTGGTTTTAGCAATGATTTATCCAGTTTGCGGAAATAGGATTCAGTGATTGTCCCAGATTTTTCAGTGGACAAATTTTGGAGACTGTTGGTCAGAGTGTTTTGCTTGGGGTGCTTTCAACAGATTTCTCATGAGTTGTTCTTGAGAGGCGATTTGACAAGTGCTTATGGATTTCAATGAACATTATCAGGTTAGCATTAGTTGTTCCATGGGATGAGACAG
This sequence comes from Henckelia pumila, assembly GCF_033568475.1. Lineage (NCBI taxonomy): Eukaryota > Viridiplantae > Streptophyta > Magnoliopsida > Lamiales > Gesneriaceae > Henckelia > Henckelia pumila. The sequence continues at coordinate 109,293,619 of NC_133121.1, forward strand.
CAGCTGAGACTTGTGTTTCTGAGTCTGGCAGGATTGTTGTCACTGATATCCCAGTACGTTTTGATATGCTGTGTCATTGAAAGGATTAGATAACGTAATTGCCACTAGTATTGATAGATTCTGTGCGAGATCAAGGTGAATCAGTTTTGTTATCCCCGCTAGTGAGCCAAGGATTTGGTTATCTGGAATAGGATTAACCGGAATCGTTTTCGTCGATACTATCTCTAGTTCCGAGATAGAAGTAAGCATTCGACATAGGCTACTAATGCTGAGGGTGGTGTTGGTCCATCTGAGGGTTTCAGCAAGATGGTAGTGAATTTCGAGGCGACTACCTCGAAGGATGCATTTAGACAAGAAATTGTGTATAAGGATTTTGTCACAATTGGGGTTAGAAATCTCTGTTTGCTAGTTGTTATTCTTTGGGAACATTCGTTGGCCAATGGCAGGGTGAGTACTGAAAGTACGTACTATGATGCCAGGAATTTTCAGGATTTTGTTGTTATCCATGGAAGGATGACTAATACGATTGAGTAGATGCTATCTACGATAGCGGGATTCGGATCAAGGTTTATCGCAATCAGACTGAGAATTTCAGATGGTTAGAGTGGTGGCAGTGATGCGATTGCTTTGCGAACTGGTGGCTGGTATTTGCTATTTATATTCGCATAAGGTACTGTTTTGGGAAGAAATATTTTATCCTTAGTGATAAAGAGTAACTCACATGAGTTCTTGGAAGAAGGATATCTAGGATTTGACCGAAAGTCAAATCTAGATCAATTTGTTTAGAACTTTGCGATAACGTCAAGGGATGCGATGTTACCGTTAGACCAGTGAAAATACAATATGTTGTATCTGGTTTTATCGTGGGCAGCGATGGAGTTAGTGCATGTCTAGAGAATAGCTGATGGCTAGTTACGATCTTAGCAGGAGTGTCATCGGTAAGATTTGTAGGCAGTGTGGCTGATACAGTTGGCAATTTGGACCGAAGGTGCCGTTTTGTTGCGGTTATCGATGGATAACTGACAATAGTCAGTAGTGTTACTCGATTCTCGTAGGATTGCTGATAAGAAGGCAGTGATTTCCAGAGTGATCGTTAAAAGCGTGCGAGTTTATGATCTGATGTGGTTCAGTGAATGAACAGACCCTACAGGTTTAGCGAGGTTTGGTATTGTCGAAGGTTATTTGACCAGATGTTTTGAACCGGAACTACTAATGAATTGGACGAATGTTTTATACTATATTCCCGGGGTTTACTCTAGATTTCGAGGACGAAATCCTTTTAAGGTGGTGGGAATGTAGTGGCCCGTATCCAAAACTAATGATTAATGAGTAATTAATCGTATAATCATGTTGAGACTCAGTAAAACATGATTAAGGAAATTCCAGATGAATTAACGAACTTCGGAAATGGATCCAGAACACTCGAAAATGGTCCAGAAGGTCCCAAGACTCAAGCAGGATCGGAGCCACCAATCCAGGATCGGAGCTTCCGATCTTGGTGAGTTCGGAACCACATCGAAAGCAAGGAGATCGGAGCTTCCGATCGGCCGGCGGTGATAGGTGTGTGGTTGCATGTAAAGGAATTGATGCGTGGCGATCGGAGCTTCCGATCGGGGAACGGAGCTTCCGATCTACGACGTTCGGAGCTTCCGATCGAGGAACGGAGCTTCCGATCGATGCCTATAAATATGAGGTCCGAGCTCCTCATTTCTTGCCAATTCCGAGTTCCTCTCCTTCGCCTGCAAGGCTTTATTTAGGGCTTTGGGTACTCTTATTTTAGAGTTGGAGAAGGAAACATATTTTAGTATAGTCAAACAGTGTCTGACACAGTAGCGGAGCAGTGCTCGTGTAGCGGAGCAGTGCTCGTGTAGCGGAGCAGTGCTCGAAGCTGTGGACCTGCAGCAGGGGTGTACCTCTAGTTGCGGGATATTCGCCATCAGTGGGCTGACGACGGGCGCAGGTATAGCTATGGTCTCCTTAAATTATTTAGGAGTATGCAATAGCTTAGTTAAGGCTTTTAGAGCTTATTGAATGATGCATTGGTATTTGAATTTTAGACTTGATGATAGGCTTGGAACCTAGAGTGGGACTACTAGGACTGCCTTAGAAAGGTACGTAAGTACTGACTGAGATTGCCAGCGGATATGCATGCTTATATGTTGCATTTATGTGTTTGCATGTTATTATTGTTATGCGGCATGTGCATATCATATTTTGCCTGAACATCTGTATATCTTTCGAGATGAGCAAGTTAGGGTTGCTCAGCCTTGTTAGGACGTTTGATATCGAGTACCCTTAGGTACTGATACCTTGAGGACTCCGTGGTCCACGTCCGTGATTCGGGAATAAGTGGTCGCACACAGTGGTTAGCTACCCCGATGTGACGAGCTTATATCCCAGGCGTCAGTCTGAGCAGTTCGTATACAGTTATCCCAGATATGGATACCCTGTCATTTGCATGCATCATATTTGTATGTTTATCCGTGCTTTTGTATTGAGCTTAGAGCTCACATCCAGTATTTTCTGTGTATATAGATACCCTATTCGACGGGGCAGGTGTAGGTGCAGGATTGAGCACCAGGAGCCTGGAGGAGTCAATGACCTTGAAGACAGCAGTATTTAGCTGTAGGTTTTTATCTAAGTAAATTCGATTGGGTTGTATAAATCGAGTTTGTTAGTCGGTTGTATTCTGCCGGTCTGCTTGTATTTATGTCTTCCGCAGTGATTTTATTTAATGCATGCTTAATTATGCTCTTAACTCTGATTAGGTAGTGGATCCGGGTCGGGTCGCTACAGTACTGGAATGGATCAGTTTGATGCGACTGCAACCCCGATGGAGACTCTAATGAAGAGGTTCCGATCTTTCCGATCGCCTACTTTGACGGGTATCGAGAACTCCGTTGCTTGTGAAAGTTGGCTAGATGAAATGGATGAGCTCTTTGATTCCCTCGACTATACCGATGACCGCAGAATCAGGTTAGTCAGTCATCAGTTGCAAGGTGTTGCTAAGAATTGGTGGACCACAACCAATAGAGCGAATGAGAACCGAGGCACCACCATCACTTGGAGCTTGTTCAAGACTGAGTTCTTCAAGCGATTCTTTCCTGTCTCGCATCGTAAGGAAAAGGGTGCCGAATTTGCGAATCTGAAGCAAGGGAACTTGTGTATCGAGGACTATGTGAGCAAGTTTGACAGTCTTCTGAGGTTTGCACCTCACGTCGCAGACAACGAGGAAGCCAAGGCCGACCATTTCATCAATGGCTTGAACCATAAGATCTTTACCTTGGTCAATACCGGAAGACCCAACAACTTCGCAGATGCTATGGATCAGGCAAAGGGAGCCGAAGCCGAATTCTTGATGCAACAAGGTAATCAGGTAGCTCCTCAGCAGCAGCAGAGATCTTTTTAGAACCAGCCTATTCAGTTTCAGCCTCAACAGTCTCAGTATCAGTACCAACCTTCTCAGCATCCGAATCAGTCTCAGAGGGTTGAGGGAGGCAACAGTGAAAGAAACAGGCAAGATCAGTATAGACCTAAGGGGAAACAGTTTAAGAAGTCTGGTAACAGTTCATCGAGTTCCAGTGGTTCTAGGCAGTTCAGTTCTGGGCAGAGTTAAGGATTTTCTGGAGCTTCGTGCAGCAAGTGTGGAGGCCTTCATCCAAGTGACTAGTGTCGAGGCGTGTTTGGTAGTTGCAACATCTGCCAGCAGCCGGGTCACTTTGCTAGAGTCTGTCCTCAGCGAGGATCCGATAGAGCTCAGAGCGGCAGTTCTTCTCGACCGCCAGCTCAGCCCAAGAGATCAGCTTCTGCAGTTCATTCCTTTCAGCCTCAACAGCAGACTCTTTAGAGGGGTAATCAGAATCAGAACCAACCTCCTCGACACCAGGCGAGGGTGTTTGCCTTGACAGAGGATCAAGCCAATGCAGCCCCGAATGACGTGATAGCAGGTAACTGTTCGATTTTTGGTTATCCTGCGTTTGTGTTGATTGATACAGGTGCTTCTCACTGTTTTATTTCTGAAAGATTTGTCGTGATGCATGATTTATTTGCTGAGCCATTATCTGATGTTGTTTCTCTTACTTCACCTTTGGGTGGAGGAATTGTTTCGGTGAGAATGGTCCAAAATTGTGTGATAGAATCCGAAGTGAATTCGATTGAGATTGACTGCATCGTACTTGGATTATCTGATTTTGACTGTATTATCGGGATTGATGCTTTGACCAAGTATAGGGCGACAGTAGATTGCTTTTAGAAAGTGGTTCGATTCAGACCTGAGATGGCAGACGATTGGAAGTTTTTCGGTAAGGGTTCTCGATCCAAAATTCCGTTGATTTCTGTGTTATTCATGTCTCGTTTGCTACAGAAAGGAGCAGAGGGATTCTTGATTTATGCAATGGATATTCAGAAGTCTAGCCCTGAGTTTTCTGAGATACCGGTGGTTAGCAAGTTTCCTGATGTTTTTCTAGACGAGATTCCTGGTTTGCCGCCTATTCGAGACATCGAATTTAGCATTGAACTTGCACCAGGTACTCAACCTATTTCGAAAGCATCTTACCGTATGGCTCCGTTAGAGTTGAAAGAATTGAAGGAACAGTTAGAAGATTTAATTGCCAAGGGATACATCCGACCTAGTGTATCGCCTTGGGGTGCACCAGTGCTTTTTGTGAGGAAGAAAGATGGTTCTATGCGACTTTGCATCGACTACCGCCAGTTGAATCAAGCGACGGTCAAGAACAAGTATCCTCTACCGAGAATTGATGACCTTTTTGATCAATTGCAAGGTTCTTCAGTGTATTCGAAGATAGATCTGTGATCAGGGTATCATCAGCTGAGAGTTCGCGACGAGGATGTGCCGAAGACAGCTTTCAGAACCAGATATGGGCATTTAGAATTCATAGTCATGCCGTTCGGTTTGACCAATGCTCCAGCAGTTTTTATGGATCTGATGAATCTTATCTTTCAGCGGTATCTAGATGAGTTCGTCATCATCTTCATCGACGACATTCTGATCTATTCGAAGAACCGTTCTGATCATGCCGAGCATTTGAGGATTGTATTGCAGACCTTGCGAGCCGAACAGTTGTATGCTAAGCTATCAAAGTGCGAGTTTTGGTTGGACCGAGTCATTTTTCTAGGCCACATTGTATCAGGAGATGGAATATCTGTGGATCCCAGTAAGATCGAGGCAGTTATGAATTGGAAGAGACCGACATCAGTGCCATAAATCCGAAGCTTCATGGGTTTAGCGGAGTATTATCGCCGATTTATCGAGGGCTTCTCTTCCATTGCAAAGCCGATTACTCAGTTGACCCAGAAGAATGCACCGTTTGTTTGGTCCGAGCAGTGTGAGGCTAGTTTCATTGAGCTGAAGAAGAGATTGACTAGCACTCCGATCTTGTCTATTCCATCAGGTACTGGAGGTTTCTCCGTGTACTGCAATGCTTCTCATCGTGGGCTTGGGTGCATTCTCATGCAGAGGAAGCATGTTATAGCTTATTCTTCGAGACAGCTGAAGCCTCACGAGACACGTTATCCGATCCATGATCTCGAGCTAGCTGCAATCATGTTTGCTTTGAAGGCTTGGCGCCATTACCTGTATGGTGAGTCGTTTGAGATATTTTCTGACCACAAGAGCCTGAAATACTTGTTTTCTCAGTTCGAGTTGAACATGATGTTGGAAAACTGGCGTTCAGATCAATCACGATTGATACCCGGTGCAGCGAAAGTTAAAAAATTTTATTATGGAACAATTCCATAGTGTGGGTATCAACCGTTCAACGATTAAATTATAAGTGTGTGTAAAATTTAAATAACAATTATTAAATTTTACCTTCAATCTCGAATCGAGATTATTGGACTCCAACAGATTTCTCTGCTCTTGTTGTCTCTCCCTGGAACCGATGAACTCCTTCAATCAGGTCCACGAATGGAGGTTTAATACCTCTGATAGATTGCACTAGAAAATCTATCAGAAGTTTTCTGCGAAGAGAATAACAAATTTGATTCGCTTATTCCAGACTGCAATTCAAAATCACAGACCGGAATTTCTCTGACAGAGAGAGGGAGGGGTCGGCCGAAATATTCTTGAGAGGAGGCTAGGGTTTCGAAATTTTGCTCTCAAAATTATGACCAGTTGTGTCTAATTTCTGTACTGCAATAACTTATTTATAATGCAGGCCACTAACAGCTTAGGGCCCATTAGTCATAAGTTGAGGCCCGACAAGCAAAGCCCGCACGTTCAGAAATTAATATAAAATTCATCGTGACTCCGATTGATGAACCGATTTCACCAATGTGCACAGAAACCATTTCTGCACATTATAAAGTCAAGATAAATTTTCCTGAATCCGAATTCAGTGGTTTCCAAAAATGTCCATCCCTATGTCATTTTAGGAAATCCTACTCCCTTACTCTTATTTAAGAAGTCCAACTTCTTTATTCATTAAATTTAACTCTTTAAATTTAACTATCTCAACGGGGATTAAAACTCCATTACACTGTGTGACCCTCAATGGTTCAGGGATACAGCTAGCCGTGGGCTCACAACTCTTTGTGACTCGGAACAACACTTTCCGACTTGCCCAACGAATCATGGTAAAGCGCCTAGCAACATCGCCCCATGATTCCCTAGGTATCACTGATAGTGCCTACAAGAACCAGTAGATTTTGGTTAGCGTACAGTACGGTCCCTTCATCCATATATCCCGATCGAATCAACAACCATTGGTATATCGAGAGTCGCTCAAGATTCGATAACTATGCAATACATCTTGAAGATCAAATTAGTGACATCGCATGTGCTACTAAGAAACCATTTCTTAAATCACATCAAGTACTCTGGCCAGAGATTCGTCACACTAATATCTCCTCAGATCGCATAGGATATCCACACTCGCAAGTATGTGGTGAATCCTTGACAACAATGCATCGACTCCTATATGTGTTGTAACTGTACCCAATCCCGACACCCGATGACCCCCATAGAGTCGGTAAACGAGTCAAAGCACAGTACTAGCATATAGAGTCTCCATGATGTTTCAAGTAGTAAGGACTAATGGTGTACAACCAAAACCGCGGACTTTATCCACTCGATAAGTGATAACCACTTGGAAAGTTCGGATAGGGTAGTTCGATTATTCATCCTATGAATATCCATTTGCATGCTTCGAACATCTCCATGTTCCCTACCAATGAAACGTGGTACTCCGCATCGCAAATGCTAGTCTCAAACTCGAGCGATCCTTATCCTTATTATCGGACGGCTCAATCGACTAGGAACAGTTTAGAATATACAGTGACTATAAGATGTATTTCATGATAGACATCCCCATGTTCTACCACATCTTACATACACTATAGTATATTCAAGGTCTTTATCAAAACAACAATAGTATATCATAATATAACAATATGAAGAAAGATAAAGTCATTGCCATTAATAAAAGTGTAAATTACATTAAACAAAAGATCGTTTGTACAAAGAGTCATCAAAGCCCATAGCCACAAGTTGGCTCACTGGGCACCCACTCTTTCAATCTCCCACTTGCCCTATAGCCAACTAGTCATACTACGTAGACCCATTGCTTCGCGATGTTTGTCAAACAATGGTCCTGGCAAGGGCTTAGTAAGAGGATCAGCGATATTGTCTGCAGAGGCCACTCGTTCAACAGTGATGTCTCCTCTTTCCACAATCTCCCGGATGATGTGGTATTTCCTCAGTACGTGTTTGGATCTTTGATGAGACCTTGGTTCCTTTGCTTGAGCAACGGCACCCGTGTTGTCACAGTACACCGGGACTGGACCAACAAATTCAGGAATGACGCCCAACTCTTGGACGAACTTCCTCATCCAAACGGCCTCTTTAGCAGCAGCTGATGCTGCAATGTATTCAGCCTCAGTGGTGGAATCCGCTGTGGTGTCCTGCTTGGAACTCTTCCAAGAGACAGCACCGCCATTGAGCATGAACACAAATCCAGAGGTTGACTTCGAGTCATCCACGTCACTTTGGAAGCTAGAGTCGGTATAGCCTTCCAATTTCAGATCTCGTCCTCCATATACCATGAACATATTCTTAGTCCTTCGTAAGTACTTAAGAATGTCCTTCACGGCTTTCCAATGCATTTGACCAGGATTAGCCTGATATCTGCTCGTGACACTCAGAGCAAATGCTACATCCGGTCTGGTAGATATCATCCCATACATGATACTACCTATAGCTGACGCATATGGTACATGTGTCATATTCTCTATCTCTGCATCAGTCTTGGGACACATAGACTTGGATAAAGAAACTCCATGACACATGGGTAGATGTCCTCTCTTGGACCCATCCATTGAAAACCGTTTCAATATGGTGTCGATGTAGGTTGATTGAGTGAGTCCTATCATTCTCTTAGATCTATCTCTATAGATCTGTATCCCAAGAATGTAGGATGCCTCACCCAAATCCTTCATCGAGAATCTACCTGATAACCATATCTTTGTTGACTGCAACATCCCTAAATCATTCCCAATGAGTAGGATGTCATCAACATAAAGTACTAAGAATGTCACAGCATCCTTAACTACTTTCTTGTACACGCACGGTTCCTCCGGGTTCTTGATGAAACCAAAATCTTTTATTGTTTCATCAAATTTCTGGTTCCAACTTCTTGATGCTTGTTTTAGACCATAAATTGATCTCTGAAGCTTGCATACCTTATGCTCGCTTCCCATGGATGTGAACCCCTCCGGCTGCTTCATATAGATTTCTTCCTTAATGTCTCCATTAAGAAAAGCAGTCTTCACATCCATTTGCCATATCTCATAGTCATACCATGCAGCTATGGCAATAAGGATTCTTATGGACTTGAACATTGCAACTGGTGAAAAGGTTTCATCATAGTCAACTCCTTGTCTTTGAGTGTAACCTTTCGCCACCAATCGCGCCTTGTAGGTCAATACCTTACCATCAGGCCCAAGCTTTCTCTTGTAGATCCATTTACACCCTATTGGAACAATTCCATCAGGAGGATCTACTAAAGACCAAACTTGGTTTGTATGCATTGAATCCAATTCAGACTGCATACTTCAAGCCATAAATTTGAATCCGCATCAGAAATTGCTTCCTTGAAGTTTCTTGGATCACATCCAATGTCGGGTTCATCTTGATCCCTTTCAAGAAGAAGACCATATCGAACAGGAGGTCTAGAAGTCCTCTCGGATCTTCTAGGTTCAGGCGTGTCCAGTAATGGTTCCTGAGGCGTAGGATCGTTATTTTGTATTTCGGGTTCTTCTCGAACTTCTTCGAGTTCCATCATCTTGCCTTTCTTATCCAATAAGAACTCCTTCTCCAAGAAGGTGGCATTTCTAGAAACAAACACCTTTGTTTCAGTAGGATAATAGAAATAATATCCGATTGAATTCTTCGGATACCCTACAAAATAACATAAGCTGGATCGACTATCCAACTTATCTCCCACTGTCCGCTTCACGTAAGCAGGACATCCCCAAATCCTCAAGTACGAATACTTAGGAGCTTTGCCATTCCATAACTCGTATGGTGTTTTGTCCACTGCTTTAGTGTGGACGTTGTTCAACAACAATACCGCCGTTTCAAGCGCATAGCCCCAAAACGAAGGTGGAAGCTCAGTGAAGCTCATCATGGATCGAACCATGTCCAACAAAGTTCGATTACGACGCTCCGATACACCATTCAGCTGTGGTGTCATAGGAGGAGTCCACTGAGAGAGAATCCCATTCTCTTTTAGATAGTCCAAAAACTCGGTACTCAAGTATTCTCCACCTCGATCCGATCGAAGTGCTTTAATACTTTTACCTAGCTTGTTTTCTACTTCAGCCTTGAATTCTTTGAACTTTTCAAATGCTTCAGACCTATATTTCATCAAATATAAATACCCATACCTTGAATAATCATCAGTAAAGGTAATGAACTAGGTGTGGCCATGTTGAGTCCCAACTCTAAATGGACCACAAACATCTGTATGGATCAAATCCAACAGATTTTGACTACGCTCAGGTTTCCCCTTAAAAGGAGATTTAGTCATTTTCCCTTTTAGGCAGGATTCACAAATAGGTAGAGAGTTAATATCAGACATATCAAACATGCCCTCTCCCACTAGCTTGTTCATCCTCCTTGAGGAAATATGACCTAGTCTAGCGTGCCAAAGGTTTGCTGGGTTTTGACTATCAATTTTCCTTTTGTTTGTTGTCGCCGGTTTATCAACATAATTTATTGGAACGTCTTTTAGTTTTAAGTTGTATAGATCGTTTTCAAGTTGTCCATTTCCAATCAAACATTCATTCTTGTAAATATTGCAAATCTCATTCACAAAATTGCAAGAATAACCATCTCTATCTAGCATAGAAACAGAAATAATGTTTTTAATTAAATCCGGAACAAATAAAACATCTCTTAAAAATAACTTAAAACCGTTCTGCAAAATTAAACAAACATCTCCAATGGCTGTAGCTTCAACTCTGGAACCATTCCCGAGCCTCAGCTGGGTCTCACCCATTCTAAGCCTGCGACTTCTTGTCATCACCTGCAAATCATTGCAAATGTGAGATCCACATCCGGTATCCAATACCCAAGAAGTAGTATTAAGTGAAATGTTTATTTCAATATAGAACATACCCTTTGCAGTTCCCAACTGCTCTAGATATTCCTTGCAGTTGCGCTTCCAATGACCGGGCTTCTTGCAGTAATGGCAAACATCCTTGGATTTTCCATTGTTTGAAGCCTTTGTCTTGTGCTTCTTCTCGGGTTCGACTTTCTTGGGTGGGGCAGAACGTTTCTTACCCTTCGTACTTGGCCCCTTCTTAGAAGATGAGGAGCCCACCAAGAAAGCTGGTTTATCCTTCTTTAGTGTGGATTCATATGTCACAAGCATATTGACCATCTCTTCAAGGGTGGCCTCTATCTTGTTCATATTAAAATTTACCACAAATCCGTCAAACGAAGAAGGAAGAGACAGAAGCAGTAAATCCACGTTGAGTTCATGCTCCAACACCAAATCAAGAGTTGCTAACTTCTGTATGAGCCAAATCACTCGTACCCCATGATCACGGACCGAAGTCCCTTCACGCATGCGACACGTCATTAGCTCCTTAACAGTAGCGAACCTTTCAGCCCTCGATTGAGCCCCAAAAAGTTCCTTGAGTTGAGCGTGAATTTCATCAGCATTCACGGTGTCCTCAAATCGCCTCTGGAGTTCATCAGACATCGAGGCTTGCATATAGCATTTGGTCTTGATGTCATGGTCCCACCATGTATCAAGTTTGGCCAATTCCTCCGGACTTACGTCAGCTGGTGCTTCCTTCGGAGGTGATTTCTCTAACATGTAGAGCATCTTCTCCGAAGTCAAGACAATCTTCAACTTCCGGAACCATTCCGTATAGTTTGTGCCAGTTAACTTGTTTTGTTCGAGGATCGAGAATAATGGATTACGCGAATTCATTGTATGAAATACTGAAAAAAAAAACAGACATATATCAATGATTGTTTAAGCAATTTACTAAGACATAAAATAGGCGAATTTAATTTTTTGAATCTCACTCCCACTATTTTAACGATTTTACTACCCTCTAGTGAAAACGGGAAACTTTTCCTTAGTGAGAACATGGAGTCCAATTGACAAACTTATGGTCCCGAATAATATCAGCCAACCATAATTCTCAAAAGGTAGAGCCCAATTGCTTCCAAAGCAACCCCCATGTTTTTACCTCATGTCCAATAAGGGCCCAATAATATGACGCCGTTTATAGTGACATGTCAAGATGACCCATCAATATTAAGTTGTGATGGACGGTCGCCATGTGGATCCCCCAATAATATGAGCCGATCCCATGGGAGTTCCACCCAACTTACAACATGTGTCGATCCAATGTACAGCTTTCCGACGGACGGGCCCCCCAATAATATGAGCCGGACCGTATCCGCGGGTAGCATCACATACATTGACCGTTGATGGAAGGTAGGAACATTTAAACAAATTTAAATTTCCTTTATTTATCTTGATATCAATTTTAAATCATATTTAAAATGAGGGATTTTTAATTATAAAAAATTTGTCTCATCAATTTCAAATTGTTGCATGCTTGCCGGATTCACGCAATTATGTCTAAAACATGCATACAATCATAATATCATATATTATATATAGGATGATCGATTCCATTTCTAATTGACTCGTGGTTGCCAATCACGAGTCTTAGTCCAATCCTAGGTAATATGCAGTATGCAATGCAATCCTATTACATTAGCTTCCAATTTACATTTCTTCGTCTTTATTGTCTGCTGGGCCCACCATCTTCAAATCTTGATCTCCCACTAAATCTAATGTATTTACAATAAATAGCAATGACAAGTAGGGGATACATTTTAGGGGTGGGAACGGGCCATAAACCAAGCCCACTTTTATTACACATGACATTCATATTGGGTCATAAACCAGGCCCATTAATAAAACCAACAACAATAAAACAAATGTAAATTCCTAACATACACCTACAAATTTGGTCATGGCAATCGATCATCCTTATCCAATAACATTTAATTCAAAATTAATTTATTGGATATCATGCATATGGCAATTTAAATTTAAACAGGATAAAATCATATTTTATATATAAAATCATATTTTACATATAAAATCATATTTTACCTTTTATTAAATAAAATCATATTTTATCTACAGAATCTAATTTTATAGATAAAATCATATTTTACTTAATATATACATAAGATCAAATCTTATCATCAATTGTACCAAAAATAATTGATTTCAAAATTCAATTTAAGGATAAAATATTAAAATTTTCCAAAAATTCAAATTTATCCAAAAATCAATTTTAAAATTTTCGGACTCGAACAATTCGATCCGATGCCTCGTGAACCAATCAAAAACAATTTTTGACCGGACCAAAAATAAAATTTTAACACATTAAAATTAATTTAAATAAAAATAATTTTTCACGCGGGCCGCCCGGGACACTCCCGGGCCGGCCCGCACCCGTGGGTGCGGGCCGGGGCAGCCCGGCTGCCCCTTTAGGGCAGCGACAATCGCTGCCCTGGCGGCGCCTGGCGCCGCCGCTGGGCGGCGCCGTGCGCTGCCCTGGGCGGCGCCGAGCGTCGCCCCTGGGCAGCGCCGAGCGCTGCCCTGCGCTGGGCAGCGCCGAGCGCTGCCCTGGCGGCGCTGTGCGCCCCCTTGGCGCCGCCCGGGGCAGCGACCGTCGCTGCCCCACCGGGCAGCGATCCAATCGCTGCCCGGGTTTTGCCCGAAAAAAAATTTTTTTTTTTTATTTAAAATATTTATTTTGTTTTAAAAAACCAAGACTCAAAAATTTTTGTACAATCGATTAATTTAATCGTTTGATCTGAGCAACCTGGCTTTGATACCACTGTTGGAAAACTGGCGTTCAGATCAATCACGATTGATACCCGGTGCAGCGGAAGTTTAAAAATTTTATTATGGAACAATTCCATAGTGTGGGTATCAACCGTTCAACGATTAAATTATAAGTGTGTGTAAAATTTAAATAACAATTATTAAATTTTACCTTCAATCTCGAATCGAGATTATTGGACTCCAACAGATTTCTCTGCTCTTGTTGTCTCTCCCTGGAACCGATGAACTCCTTCAATCAGGTCCACGAATGGAGGTTTAATACCTCTGATAGATTGCACTAGAAAATCTATCAGAAGTTTTCTGCGAAGAGAATAACAAATTTGATTCGCTTATTCCAGACTGCAATTCAAAATCACAGACCGGAATTTCTCTGACAGAGAGAGGGAGGGGTCGGCCGAAATATTCTTGAGAGGAGGCTAGGGTTTCGAAATTTTGCTCTCAAAATTATGACCAGTTGTGTCTAATTTCTGTACTGCAATAACTTATTTATAATGCAGGCCACTAACAGCTTAGGGCCCATTAGTCATAAGTTGAGGCCCGACAAGCAAAGCCCGCACGTTCAGAAATTAATATAAAATTCATCGTGACTCCGATTGATGAACCGATTTCACCAATGTGCACAGAAACCATTTCTGCACATTATAAAGTCAAGATAAATTTTCCTGAATCCGAATTCAGTGGTTTCCAAAAATGTCCATCCCTATGTCATTTTAGGAAATCCTACTCCCTTACTCTTATTTAAGAAGTCCAACTTCTTTATTCATTAAATTTAACTCTTTAAATTTAACTATCTCAACGGGGATTAAAACTCCATTACACTGTGTGACCCTCAATGGTTCAGGGATACAGCTAGCCGTGGGCTCACAACTCTTTGTGACTCGGAACAACACTTTCCGACTTGCCCAACGAATCATGATAAAGCGCCTAGCAACATCGCCCCATGATTCCCTAGGTATCACTGATAGTGCCTACAAGAACCAGTAGATTTTGGTTAGCGTACAGTACGGTCCCTTCATCCATATATCCCGATCGAATCAACAATCATTGGTATATCGAGAGTCGCTCAAGATTCGATAACTATGCAATACATCTTGAAGATCAAATTAGTGACATCGCATGTGCTACTAAGAAACCATTTCTTAAATCACATCAAGTACTCTGGCCAGAGATTCGTCACACTAATATCTCCTCAGATCGCATAGGATATCCACACTCGCAAGTATGTGGTGAATCCTTGACAACAATGCATCGACTCCTATATGTGTTGTAACTGTACCCAATCCCGACACCCGATGACCCCCATAGAGTCGGTAAACGAGTCAAAGCACAGTACTAGCATATAGAGTCTCCATGATGTTTCAAGTAGTAAGGACTAATGGTGTACAACCAAAACCGCGGACTTTATCCACTCGATAAGTGATAACCACTTGGAAAGTCCGGATAGGGTAGTTCGATTATTCATCCTATGAATATCCATTTGCATGCTTCGAACATCTCCATGTTCCCTACCAATGAAACGTGGTACTCCGCATCGCAAATGCTAGTCTCAAACTCGAGCGATCCTTATCCTTATTATCGGACGGCTCAATCGACTAGGAACAGTTTAGAATATACAGTGACTATAAGATGTATTTCATGATAGACATCCCCATGTTCTACCACATCTTACATACACTATAGTATATTCAAGGTCTTTATCAAAACAACAATAGTATATCATAATATAACAATATGAAGAAAGATAAAGTCATTGCCATTAATAAAAGTGTAAATTACATTAAACAAAAGATCGTTTGTACAAAGAGTCATCAAAGCCCATAGCCACAAGTTGGCTCACTGGGCACCCACTCTTTCACATGAGACAGAGGATATGGATGGATTTGCTTAAGGACTTCGACTGTGAGATCAAGTATTATTCTGGAAAATCGAATGCAGCTGCAGACGCTCTTAGTCGGAAGCTTTGTTCTGTGTCTCTTTCTATGATTGGTGTCTCTCGATTGATTGAAGACTATTGTATTTCTGGTTTGGAGTTTGAGACCGATAGGAGATCCATCAGAGTTTTTGCAATTCAGGCCCAGCCGGAGTTGTTTCCGTTGATCAGAGAGGCACAGAGAACAGATCCGAATATTCAGAGTTCGATAGAGAGGGTCAGATCAGGTCACCAGTCAGAGTTTCAGGTCAAGAATGACGTTTTGTTCGTGAATAGCCGTATTTTTATGCCCGATGTTTCTGAGTTGAGACAGCGTATTCTTCGAGAGGCGCATTGCAGTCGATTCAGTGTTCATCCTGGAGGCCGGAAGATGTATAATGACTTGAAGACTCAGTTCTGGTGGAAACAGCTGAAGGGAGACGTCACGAGGTTTGTATCCCGTTGTCTGAATTGTCAACAGATGAAAGCCGAGAAGTAGAAACCCGGTGGATTATTGCACAGTTTACCTGTCCCGAAATGGAAATGGGATCATATCTCAATGGATTTTGTCACCAAGCTACCGCGTTCTGTCAGAGGTTGTGATGTGATCTGGGTAGTGATTGACCGGTTGACGAAATCTGCTTGTTTCATTCCTTAACGTATGACATACCGTCATGATCAGATGGCCGAGTTGTATGTCAGAGAGGTTGTGAGATTGCACGGCGTGCCGAAGTCGATAGTATCAGATAGAGATCCAAGGTTCACTTCTCACTTTTGGCACAGTCTTTAGGAGGCTTTTGGTACTCATTTGCACTTGAGCACAGCGTATCACCCTCAGACCGATGGCCAGTCCGAGCGTACGATCCAGAATTTGGAGGATATGCTTCGAGCCGTAGTGCTTGATTTTGGTTCAGGGTGTCAAGATTCTTTGTCTCTAGTGGAGTTTTCGTACAATAACAGCTTCCAGGCGAGTATTGGAATGGCATATTTCGAAGCTTTGTACGGGAAGAAGTGCAGATCTCCGTTGTTCTGGGATGATATTTCAGAGTCACCTGAGTTAGGTCCAGATATGATTCGTGATATGGCAGACCAGGTGAAGTTGATTAGAGTCAAAATGAAGACAGCCTAGGATCTACAGGCCAAGTATGCGAATGTCAGACACAGACCACTGTGTTTTGATCAGGGAGACTGTGTGTTTTTGAAGATTTCTCCTTTCCGAGGCACTGTCAGATTTGGGAAAAGAGGGAAATTGTCTCCGAGGTTCATTGGACCGTATGAAATTCTGGAGAAGATAGGCGATCTTGCCTATAGGATTACTCTTCCTCCGTCTCTTTCAGGCATCCACGATGTGTTTCACGTCTCGATGTTGCGAAAATATCACCATGATCCGTCTCACGTTCTTCAGCCAGATGAGGCCGAGTTGGATGAGACTCTGAGTTACTTCGAGCGACCGATTCAAATTCTTGACAGAAAAGAGAAGCAGCTCAGAAACAAGTCGATTCCATTGGTGAAGATTCAGTGGAGTCGTCACGGAGTTGAAGAAGCGACTTGGGAGACCGAATCCGATATGAGGCATTGTTTTCCATAATTGTTCGATTGAGGTGAGTTCGTCTTCAGTTAGTTCTTGCTTGTTTCAGTTTTGATCTGTCAGATTTCGAGGACGAAATCAAATCTTAGAGGGGAAGAATTGTAATGCCCCGATTTTATAGTAATTGAGTTTAATCGAGATAATCAGGGTTTTCAGTATTTGAGGATCGTTTTGATATTTCGCAGGGGGTCATTTTGCAAACTTTGAAAAATAAAGGACTGAAATGCAAAAGTTGAATTTTATTATTATTATCAAGCAACTTGCCCATCACCCCCATACCTCTCCTTCCTCCCTACTCTCTCTCTCGATTTCTCTCTCTCCCAGAAGCCATGGAAATCGATTCTTCAAGTTTTTCTTCTGCTCGATTCGTTTGATCCGACCGTTATATTTTCATTCCGAGTTGAGATTCACGATCATCGCGACGAGGGCTACGTTTTGAAGTAAGTTTTGCTACGATCCTCGAACTTTGAATTTTGTTGGTTTGTCAGAATTTGATAATCTTGGAGTATGTCGTTCTTGAGCTAGTATAGATCGTGTATTCGAAGTCGGTTTGGAAAAAGAACGAAGTTTGGATTTTATATGATTTTAGAGGTGAAATTCGAAAATGGAGTTGTTGGATTTTGTTTGATTTTGGATTGTTTTGTTGATTGAGAAGTTGTTTTGGATGGTTTGGGATTGTTGGTTGTTATTGGAGATTCTTGGTTTGACCGGTTATAGCCGTTATGCCGTCGAAATCGTGTTTTGGATTATCGTTTGTTTGTTCGATTTATTTTTGGGTTTGTTTGAGTTATTGGATTGACACCGAGTCCGTATGATCTTCATTTTCAGATTTGGATTGGAGTTTCGGGTTTGGATCGAACTTGAAAGTTGAATCGAATCGAGAATTGAAGACGGTATATTGATTGAATTTCCATGTTTTGAATTGTTGTGATTCGATTGATTATTTATTTGAGTTCGTTGTTATTTTCAAATTTGAATCCTCGACGGACTCGAAAGGTAAAATACGACATTGATTCGAATGGGGTTGAATACTCGAGTTCGATTTATTCTCGAGCCTCGGAAATCACATACTGCATGTTTATTTGCTTGTATGAATTTGATTGATAGTTTATTTACACTTGCATTCATATTGAGCCTATTATTCGATTCGTTTTGAATTTAGAAGATTTAGGGAGCTATATTGAAGTGGTCTTGGATTTCGATATTTTCCAAGTGCCAGAATACTTCTTATAGTTTCTCTGAGTGTCTAGGGGTTGAGTTGAGCGACATCCACCCCGAATGGGTGTGTCGGTGAGTTGTTGTGAAGACTTGGCCCCGGGATCCCAACCAAATTTCCGATTGATATTTCGATTATCTGACTTGATAATCCCGAGCTTTTGAAGCCATGCATACATTCACTCTCTTTCGAGTTATTGATGATTGTCACATTTAGATATGAGATGTTTGATTGATTTTGTATGCCTGTCTCTTTTACTTAGAAATTATATTTCTAACCAGTTTATCCGGTTGTTGTCTTTGTTTGTATGTGTACTTGGCAACAGGAGGATCAGGAGCTGGACCGAGTCGTCTGGGTTAGCTCGGGTTGATATTGATAGTAGTGAGACTCCGCGTCGTAGGGTTGAGTCTATTGAACTTGTATTAGTTTTGTTGAGTCGTGGGAACTCATTTATAGAACTCGACTGGATATTGTATTTTGGGGCAAGACTTAGAACTCATGATATGTTCTATCTATCGTGTTGTATGGTTTTATATTATGCATGTGGAATTCGTAGTGCATGTTTAGATTTTGAAGCATCGAATGGCTTGAATGGATTGAATTAGCCCCTTTCCGGTTCTGTTGATTTTCTGGGCAGCAACCTGAGAGTTTTTTGTGCACTCGATCGCACGAGATCGAGCGCAGCCCTTGTGTTCCCGGGCAGAACCTTTGCTCTTTGGCGTGCGCTCGATCGCACGAGTTCGTGCGATCGAGCGCGGCACTGTTCACTTAAAAAAAAAAAAATTTCCTTTTCTTTTGGATTTTGTTCAATGATGCTTAATGTTTATTTAGTGCCTGAATAGATGATTAGAGAATGGGGTCTCACATTCTCGAAATTTTTTATTCTTCACGACACGCGCGCACGCCTGAAAGAGTACTTGCGCCCGCAGTTATAAAGAACAGTGGATTTTCCCCTCTAGCGCGCGCGTGCTCCAAACAGTTTTGCTCGCGCGCGTTCCTTCATCAAAGTTGCTGGAAATTTGTGACGCGCTCGTGCACACAGCTACCCTCATCCGCACGCTATTTATTTTTTGAAGCGCTAAAGACTTGCGCGATTGCCCTGCACAAAGCGCTAAACTCATGCGCTAACCACCATTCTTGATGCGCGATAGCGCGTCTAGTCTGCGCAAGGTTTTGCGCGTTTTCCATCTTTCAAGTTCCAACTTCATGCGCTGATCTTGAGCTTCCTAGCGCGTTAGCGCCTCTTCATGCTTGTTTGCACAATATGTAGTGCAAACAATTTCGTTTGCACAACAATGTTGTGCAAACGCGCTTAAGTCTTTTCTTTTCTTTTCTTTTTTTTTCTTTTCTTCTCTTCTCCTCTCTTCAAAGCTCTTTTAAATTTTATTTTTCCTACAAATATAACCGGAGAATGAAATGCACACAAATGCAATAAAACACAAAATAACACACAAAATAATATGAATGCACACATAATAAACATAAAATGCACTTATCAATGTTGTATGATTATACATATTGTAACATATGAATCGAATGATTTCACGATTATGTTATATGATTATACATATTTTAACATAAGAATCAACTGATTTAACGATTATGTTATATGCAACTGATTAACGATTATGTTATATGATTATACATATTGTAACATATAAATCGATTGATTTAACGATTATGTTATATAATTATACATATTGTAACATATAAATCTAATGATTTCACGATTATGTTATATGATTATACATGACTGATTTCACGATTATTTTATATGATTATACATATTTTAAAATATAAAAATCGAAAAATCTCTATGGTTTACTTATGGTCTACCAAGAGATTTTTGGGTAGACCATGGTCTATCTATGATCTACCAAAAAAATTTTATGGTCTACCCATAAAATTTCTTGGTCGATTATGTTATATGAATATACATGTTTTGGCATAAGAATCAACTGATTTCACGATAAATTAAAATTTCTCTGTATATAGTCATTAAAAACTAAAATATTTTCTTAGTACATTACAAATAAACTATTCTTAGTACATTTTCTTATATGATTATACATATTTCAATATAAAAATCAATTGATTTAACGATTATGTTGTATGATTATACATATTGTAATATATGAATCGAATGATTTCACGATAATGTTATATGATTATACATATTTCAATATAAGAATCATCTGATTTAACGATTATGTTATATGCAACTGATTTAACGATTATGTTATATGATTATTCATATTGTAACATATGAATCGATTGATTTAACGATTATGTTATATGATTATACATATTTTAACATATGAATCGACTGATTTCACGATTATGTTTCATGATTATACATATTGTAACATATAATTCGACTGATTTCATGATTATGTTATATGATTATACATATTGTAACATATTAATCGACTGATTTCACGATTATGTTATATAATTATACAAATTTTAAAATATAAGAATCGAAAAATCTTCATGGTCTACTTATGGTCTACCAAGAGAGTTCTGGGTAGACCATGGTCTATCCAAAATTCCCTTGTTCTACCATGGTCGACCCTGAACTCTCTGGGTAGATCATGGTCATGGTCGACCAAGAGAGTTCTCCTTGGTCGACCCATATTCTGCCAATCTATTTGGTCGACCCAAAGACCCAAATCTTGGGTCGACCAAGTACAAGGAATTGCTTTTGGGTTGACCAAGAGTAGAATCTCTTGGTCGACCCAAGAACAATTTGGGTCGACCAAGAGCAATTTGGGTCGACCTCTTGGGTTCAACCCAAGATTTCTTCTTGGGTCGACTGCTTTTGGTCGACCGAGAGCAAAACACAGTCGACCCAAGAACAGCTTTCTGTTCTTTGTCGACCAAGAACAGCAGCTCCAGGGAAGAGCCAAGAGCAGCGGCTCTTCTCGCCCAAGAGCAACACCAATTTTTTCGATGATCCAAGAGTTGTTGTTCTTGGTAATTTTTGGGTCTTTTGGTCGACTCAAAAATTTTTTTGATCGATCTATTTTCGGATTTTGGGAACAAGCGTGTAGGAATTTTGGGGAAGAAGGTGACAAATTCTTAATTAACTTAACTAATTAAGTTAATATGTTTAGTTTTAGGTTAAGAGAGTCAACTCTCTTTTTCTTAAAAAAAAAAGTCAAAATCCTTATTTTTTAAACATCTTTCTGCAGCACAAGCTTGGGTCGACCCAAGAGCTTTCCACAGCGTGTGCGGAAACATCTTTCAGCAGCACAAGATTTGGTCGACCCAAACTTAAGCATTATGGAAGTGAATGACTTCAATTAAAATTTAATAAATATTTTTTATTTTTTATTAGTCAAGCGTAAGGGTATATGAGTAAATTAAACATCCGACCCTTATTTTTAAATAGAATAGATTTAACTCTCTTCTAACTATATTTCCACTAAATATCCCCACGTTCTACCACCAACTCAGGAGCAGGAAGCAAAAAAAAGTTATCTCCAGGTAAATTAAAGATCAGACAATTATGATATTTCACTACAAAAAATTTTTCGTTTTTGCCACGGGAAAAACCGTGGTTAAAACCGTGGCTAAAAAAATTATCCACGGTTTTAGCCACGCTTTTTCAAACCGTGTCTAAATGCGCCGTGGTTAAGATCATCCACGGTTAAAAACCGTGGTTAACTTTTAACCACGGTTTTTTTAAAAACTGTGGCTAAGTTAACCACGGTTTATTACAAATCGTGGTTAACTTTAACCACGTTTTTGTAAAAAACCGTGGTTAAATTTACCCACGTTTTTCATAAAAACCGTGGTTAAGTTTACCACGCATTTTAAAAACCGTGGCTAATTTAGCCACGGTTTTTAAAAAAACGTTGTTAAGCTTAACCACGTTTTTTATAAAACGTGGTTAAGGTTAACCACGTTTTCTATAAAAAAACGTGGTTAATTAGCCACGGTTTTTTAGTAAACCGTGGTTAAATTAGCCACGATTTTTTAAATAAACGTGGTTAAAATAGCACGGTTTTTAAAAAAACGTGGCTAGTTTAGCCACAGGTTTTTAAATAATCATGGTAACTAGCCACATTTCCTAAAAAAATACGTGATTAAAAAACTAAAGTTTGCAATATAACAAAATAAGATGAACCGTATACACAATACAACCGCAAAATTAACTAGATGGATAATTTACATAAAAACCAATTTCGTCATACAGATTTAGTTTACAAACCAACTATTCCGAGGCAAATACATTCAAATATCAAACAAACACTGGTAATATAACACATTCGTCGACGACTCACGATATACTACGACGCAAAATACAATGTACACCGATAATATCACAAATCCGTCGACAAACCAACTATTCCGAGGAAAATACATTCAAATATCAAACAAACACTGATAATATAACAAATTCGTCGACGACTCATGAATATACTACGACGCAAAATACGATGTACACCGATAATATCACAAATCCGTCGATGGCTCACGAATATACTACGACACAAATACGATGTTTGAACTTCAACAATCCAAGCGATAGGTACCCAACAGTCAACCTGAGAGATAAAGTACCCAAGAAAAATATTCAATGTTTGACAATTTATGTGAAAATAAGACACGAAATGACTTACCTACTCATGGTTGAGTCTCATCGTCATCGTACTCATCATTGTTTGTAGCAAGGTTTGCGTCCAACTGGAAAGATGAAGTACGTCTTTGTGATGATAATCGATGAATGGAACCCCTCTCCGTTGGTGTCCCTCTGCTTGCTGGTGAGCCCCTAAGTGCTGGTGAACCTCGACTCCCATCTCTGCTCCCTTGCGATGACCTGCGTGTATGTGTTGGGGTTCCACGACCACCATGTGATGCTCCTCGACCCTGAGGGGTATTGCCTCGCACTCCCTGGTTGCTTCGAGGGCCCTCTGGTCTGCCTCATTGGCCCTTTGCGTTGCAGCTCGTGCCTCGTCATGAAAAGCTTCGAAATTTTCTCCTCCGCCAGCAAAGCCTCTCTGACGTGGAGCCATGACCGCTGGATACATCGTATTTGCCAAGGTCGACAAGCCATACATCCTACCATTTTTCCGTCCACCGCAGATGAGCTTAAAATGTTCATTAATGTCGTTGTTTGTAAGCTCGGGATGTATAGTCCCATCCTCCAATGGAGTCATGGCCTCCAACATGTACGCTTCCATTTTTTCCTGTACAAAATAAACAAAATATGTTAGTTATTTAAAATTATATAAGTTCCTACAAAATATTTATTCAATTATAAAGTCATGACGCATACATTAAGATTTTTAGAACGCTCATCCACAAATTTCCCGTCCGACGTCCTATGCATTTGCAAAAATACCTCCCACGCATTCGGCTCGTGCTTGTTCTTCTTACGCTATAACAATACATTATATCGTATGTCATTACAATTCCAGATCAAATAAAATTGCAATGTCTATTGACTATTACATAATAAAACAAAGTTAATTATTTTCTGAAAATATTACCAGATTTGCTCTTGAAGTTTCCATACGTGATACATGTAATAGTAGATTCTCTTTGATTTTCTTCTAATAAGTATATATATTATTAAAAAACATTAGTTTACAAATGTATTGAAGTAATAATCTGTAGCGAAATGAAATAAAAAAAATACAAAGTATAAGTATCAAAGCATATTTATTACTGCAAAAGAGAAATACCATGTCGACAACATGCATTGCATAAGACTTGGATCCACCAGTATGCTTCGTTTGGCCTGTCCCAGGACCTGCAGGCTCGGAGTGCTTGTTTGCCTTGTATATTTTGGCCGTGTCCAGCCAATCTTGAGAAGCCCACACCGCTGTCCACTTGGACCACGTCTCTTCAGTGATTGTTTCAGGATGTTTCCCCTGCGAACGCCATCGGTGGATAGTCTGACGGTACAGTTCTTTAGTGTTGATGTACCAAACCCTCTTGATATCTAAGTCAATGGCTAATACCCATCTGTACCTCTTCTGATCAATAATTTAAAAAATTATTCAGTAGTTGAATGTGTAAAATATTAACAAGGCATGTTATTGTCAATTACTATGAATATATTCTTACCACGAACTCATCCCAATACATTGTCGTTGGTCCTCTGTCACGAACTTCCAAGAGTATCCTTCCTCGCAAGTTTGTGTGTAGAATAAAGAAGTTATGTACGAAGAGACTTTATGATTTTCTGGGGCAAACCTTAAACGAGAAATATAAAATATAAACATACATTTGATATCAATCATATTTATTATGCACTGATGATTACATGATAAACATTTGAAACTTACTTATCATATTCCAACCATATGAACTCTCGTGGATCTTGGTCACTCTCGTCCTCGGAAAATGGTTTCGCCATGTGTTAATATATAATATCTACAAAGAGGCCAAATATTACTTGTAACAATAAGATATTGGATGGTTCACAAAAACATACTAACTATGAAATACAGTAGTGAAAACAAACGTTGTACCTTTAAAAATATAGTAGTGAAATACAAAAACACATCGAGTGGCACAAATATGAATATTATATAAGTAATATTTCAGAAAATAGCTTTAAAATAGCTTTAAACACCCATCAAAGTAATACAAAAACATATCGAGTGGCACAAATATGAATATTATTAAGTAATATTTCAGAAAATAGCTTTAAAATAGCTTTAAACACCCATCAAAGTAATACAAAAACACATCGAGTGGCACATATATAAAATTTCAGAAAATAGCTTTAAACACCCATCAAAGTCGAACAACCCAACTTAATAAAATCTGGAATTTCAAATTTTCAAATAATTTTTGAAAACTAACCGATACCAGCTTTAATCTGCTTCAATATAGTTCCTACAACCATGAGTAAATCAAATGTGAATCATTGGAATTAAATTTACACGAAATGTCTTAATTTTCGAAACCCTAAGTTTGAAATTATACCTCAAAAGCTTGGAAAAATTTTCCAAACGACATAAAAACCTTCCCATAGAATCGAAAGCTGTCGGAGCCGGCGAAAGGGCGGCGATACGCTGGGCTGCCAAAAACTGGTTCGAACCGGTTTAGAGGAAACCTTGCAAAATGGGTATCACATTACATAGATATATTCCACCAAAATTCCAAAACTATGCTCGTATTTGAAGATTGATCACTAGCCGAAAAATTTCGGCGATTTGAATTAACGGGAAATTTTTGAAGAAGTAAGAAAAAAGAAGATCGGGAATGCACCTGGCCGAGAATCAAAGATGACGATGAGGAATTAACTGAGGCGGATCTTTGGAGGCTGCCAAGTTGCTTTCCGCTGGATTAGGACGGCGAATCCATGGGAGCTGCTAGGTTAAAGGAGGGGAACGACGCGTGAATGGATTGGAAAGGATAGAGAAGGTCGTGGGAATGATAGAGATTAGGGCCATTAGACACGTATATGCATCTCTGTTTGTATTTATGTATTAAAAAATTATTATTAGTATTATTTTTTTGAAACAACAAAATATGTTATTATAATATCCTTATAATATCTATAATAACATATTTAATAATATATGTACTTAAAATTAATAATCGACATAATTATAAGATATTAATAATTTTTTTTTGCACATGAATTATTAATTTATTTTATATCCAACAATAAACATATTTAATAATATATTTATTTTAAATATTCACGTCGTTGAGTGCAAAAACAAACAATAACAACAATTATATTTGTTAAAATATAATTGATAATTCTTGAATTTTATTTAAAATATATATGGAACCGGTGAAGACCCCTCAGTTATATGGACAAACACAAATAAGTCTAATTAAAAAATTGAGTACACCTATTTAAGATTAATCAAAATTAAATAAACTTGTTTAATTATCTTTTATTTTAATAATGATCATTTCATCATTTTATAAATTATTCACGTCGTTCAGTGCAAGAACAAACATTAACAACAAATATATTTTTTAGAATATAATTGATAATTCATGAATTTGATTTAAAAAATATATATCCATTAACAATATTTGTTCTAGTTACATAATTATGAATATGCATTAATTAAATTATTAATTTAATAATAACTTTTGTCACCCCTAATAATTAATTTTGGTGATTTCGAGCATTTTTGTCCAACTTAATTATAATAATAAACTTTGAGAATAATTATATAAATTAAGTACTCGACAACAATAAATAATAATAATACTAATGGTTAGATGTTAATTAATACGATAATGATTTTTTTTATGAACGACTTATTTATGAAAATAAAAAATAATAATAGTAATGGATAGATAGTAATACCACATAAACATTCACAGATTTATAAATACAACATTACTTAATCACTTTCAACGTCGAAGTTTTCTTCGCTACTTTCTTGTACATCTTCGGTTCCACTGTCTGTGCTTAACGCGTCAATTTCATCGTCGAAGTTAACAGTGGCATCGACAAGGTTTTCTGAATTCAAAAGAAATTGTGTTTCGACTTCATGAACTTGACTTTCATTATTCTGAAACGCACTTGTCGCATCGGTCTGTACATTATTTTCAGTTACAATGTCTGCAACATAAGCCCTCTGTCTCAAACCGCTTACATAAAGCCAAGCAGAAGGGGTCTTACCTGAAGTTGGGTATTGCAAGAACACGACCTGTGAAGCTTGTGTAGCGAAGACGAAGGGTTCGTTTGTGGGAAGATGTCTGGTCCGGTTCACCTCAAAAATTTTGTACTTACGGTGAACGCGCGTACCTAATCTAGGATGTGGATTGTACCAACAACATTTAAATATTACGGTTTGCTTCAACGGGAGACCAGGGTATTCCAACTCGATTATCTCTTCGATGAAGTCGTAATATTCGGTTTGAACACCATCACTTGAATGACCACGAACTTGAACACCTAAATTATCTGTAGCTTTAAACGTTGTGTCGTGAACAGTGTAGAATTTAAAACCGTTAATACAATAACCTATGTAAGTATTAACTTTTCGCATTGGAACAAGCGCTACTTGTTTAATCAGTTCTGAGACGAACTCTCCTTGTTGCTCTATAGCCTACGATGAGCATAAAATATTGTCAATATCACCTCGAAGGTGCTGAGAGTAATAAATGTTAAATATTAAATTAATTACAATTTAATCTTACTCTTATGTAAGATTTGAACCAACCGAAGTAGTTAGCCTGTATGTTGGAGTCTAAATCTTGATTACTTATCTCAGGAATCTCGGCACGTATTTGGTTCTCGTAAATGCTGTGCAGATATGAAAAGGTTGTTAGAATGAAATACTATGAATATGTATACATATCGGTAATATTGAAAATGCAAACATAACATTGCATACCTCACGTAGGACTTCAGTTCAACACAGTTCAACAAAACATATGTTGCCACAACATGATATTCCTCGTTTGACAGCAATCTAGGTCTTTTACTACCGATATGTCTACCACGTACCATAAATATTGCAAAAAGCTCTGACCCAATCTCGTTCACTATGTTTTGTTGTTGGCATCTAGTCTTTCGCTGTCTTGTTTGTATCGAGTCACCAAAGTAATGCTCGCAAAAAATGGAAGCCTCACTGACCAAATAAGCATTGCATATGGATCCCTCCACGCATGCTTTATTACGAACCGTGCTCTTCAATCTTCGTAAAAATCTTTCGAAAGGATACATCCACCTAAATTTTACTGGACCAGCAATGCGAGCTTCGTGGGGCAGATGGACGCAAAGGTGTTCCATACAATCGAAGAAACTTGGTGGAAATATCTTCTCCAACTTACAAAGAATTATCGGTATCTGCTCATGCAAGCGCATCATGTCACTCTGTTTAATATTACGAGCAGTTAGGTCTGCGAAAAATAGACTTAACTCGGTCAATGCCTCCCAAACCTCTCTGGGTAATAACTCCTTGAATGCAACGGGTATTAGTCGTTGCATGAATACGTGGCAATCATGACTCTTCATACCAAACATCCGCAATTTGTTCATGTTAACGCACCTAGACATGTTCGAGGCATAACCGTCCGAGAAACGGACATCCTTAAGCCATCTGCAAAGAACCTCCCTCGCACTACGCTCCAAAGTGTAACTAGCCTTGGGATGTCTACCTGTAGACACGTCTGGATGTAACTCAGTTCTGATACGCATTTCAACCAGATCTGCCCTTGATTTTGCATTGTCTTTCGTACGTCCGGGGACATTCATGATTGTGTTGAAAACATTGTCAAAAACATTCTTCTCGATGTGCATCACATCCAAATTATGTCTGATCAGATTAGTACGCCAATACGGTAACTCCCATAAAATACTGCGTCTTCTCCAACCACATCTTGCCAAATGACATATCTCTCTGTTTCGAATCTCTGAGTCGACATTGTATGAAGGTATAAAACCATAAGCATCTATATCATTTAGCAGCTCGGTTCCTGTTCTGATGGCGGGAGCAGGATGCAAAACAATTCTTCCTCGTACAAACATGTTTTTCTTGCGCCGTAGTCGATGATCATCGGGCAAAAACTTCCTGTGGTTGTCGAACCATGATGTCTTACCACTGTGCGCTAGTGTGAACGCTTCCGAATCAGACATGCAATAAGGGCATGCTTGTTTTCCAGCTGTGCTCCAACCGGAAAGCATCGCATACGCTGGGAAATCACTTATGGTCCACATCAATGCTGCTCTCATCGTGAAGTTAGTCTGCGAGTGTATGTCGTATGTGGCAGCACCATCGTACCAAAGTTCTTGAAGCTCGGCAATCAATGGTTGCAAGAAAACATCGAGCTTATCCTTCGGGTTACTCGGTCCAGGTGCGATCACAGAGAGGAACATGACCTCATCTTTCATACACATCCAAGGTGGCAAATTGTACGGGGTTAAAATGACGGGCCATGATGAGTATTGTTGTCCCGTTTGGCCAAATGGTTGGAACCCATCTGTTGAAAGTCCTAACCTGACATTTCGGATTTCTGCAGCGAACCACGGGTGTGTTTCATCAAAATGACGCCATGCCGGAGAATCAGATGGGTGTGTCATTGTCTCCATGTCAAAATGGTGGTCGTGATGCCATCGCATATGAGAAGCAGTCGCGGTGGATGCATATAACCGCTGGAGACGAGGAGTGATGGGAAAATAATACATCCTCTTATACGGCGTTTGTTTCTTATTATTTTGGATTCCACGCCGACGAGACAGTTTGTAACGAGGAAGACCTAGATCTTTGATAAGCTTCTTTGTCGAATAAAAACTGTCAGGCATGTGGTTATCAGCTGGACATAACTCTGACATTAACTGGACCATGTCGTTGAAGTTTCTTTCTGACATGTTGTGCTCATGTTTCATCTTCAATAACCTCGCAAGGACAGACAACAAAGAGTGACCGTGTGGATTTCCATCCCAGATTTCTTTCTCTGCAGATTTTATGAGCTCGTATAATCCTTTGATGTAATTGTTGGGGCTTTCTACGTGATCGATATTGGGGTCTACATATTGCGACGGACCTTCTTCCTGATAATCTCCAGGTATTTCGTGACCAAGATTTTGATTTGTAAGGAAATACTCTTGATCATGACTATGAAAACTGTGATCTGCATGTATGTTTTCGGATTCCCAACGCCTGTTCTGAGACCGTGAAGACGACGGCACATCTGGATTGGTATTTGGAAAATTTGGACGAATATACTCTTCTCCGTGAAGATGCCAATTGTAATAGTTCGGTACAAAACCAGATCGACCTAAGTGCTCCTTCACTGTGTTTTCATCTAAGAATACTTTGTTCTGACACTTTTTGTGATTACAAGGACAACGTACTTTACCCGCTGATAAACATTCAACATGACTAAGAGCAAAGATCATGAAATCCTCTACACCATTAATATACTCGTCAGAAATATAGCCATTTTGCAATCTACGATACATTCATCCTCTATCAGTGTGATTCATATTTTCCTACAGTAAACAGAAGCAAAAATACGTAACATATTAATTAGCTTACAATTATATTTTTATAATTAATTAAATGCATCTGTCTCATACAATAATTATTACAAAAGAAATAATTATCATGATAGTCTACTACATATCTGTATTTTCACAAATAGTCTTGTTTAACAAATTATACGATATAGCTTTGATAAAATATAATATATCATGCCAAACAATATATGTTTTACAAATATAAATATAATCATATTTTTTGTTACCATAATACCAATTGAAAATCTGCCCAACTAAAATGTCATGTTCATAAGAATAATTAAATTAATTAACATAACAAAATAAAATAAATTAATTTTACGTCACATTTAAAACATAAATTAATTTGAAATAAAGTTTTATTACAAATATTATAACCGTCAAAATAAAATATAAAAAATTAATAATGATAACTAAAACGTAGATCGTATATTGTATAATTATCTGAACAATATTTTAAAAATGTATTTGAATATCCTTAATCAACATTAATAAAGCAATGTAAATAATAAATCTATCGATCAAGAGACAAGCCATATTCATCAAGAAAGAAATATAAAAAATAAGATGCAAAGTTGTACTTACTTCAGCGAATTAAGAAGCCGAAAATAATTTTGTAAGTGAAGGAAAGCTAACACGGCGACGAACGATGGCTGTAGGAATTGGGTTCTACGGAATAAATTCTAAAATAAGAGAAATTGGTACTAAAAGAAAGGCCCAAACAAGAGGATTTCGGAACAACTCTCCGATCTAAACTTCGATCATCGACGGATTTTTTATTGACGGTCAAAACTGTTTTTTAGCGGTCAGAATAGGTAAAAAAAAGAAAGAATAGCGATCGGGAGAGATGAAGTGGGTGTATAAATGGTTATTTAGCCACGCTTTTTAAAACTGTGGCTACTTTAGCCACGTTTTATTAACACCGTGGCTATTTTAGCCACGCTTTATTAAAAACCGTGGCTAATTCAACCACGCTTTTTAAAACTGTGGCTATTTCAGCCACGCTTTGCCAAAAACCGTGTCTATTCTTAGCCACGCTTTTTTAAACCGTGGCTAACTTTAACCACGGTCAGAATAAAACGTGGTTAATTTTAGCCACGGTTTTAAAAAACGTGGCTATTTTGGCCACGCTTTTCAAAACCGTGGCTAAATTAGCCACGCTTTTTACAAACCGTGGTTAAATAACCACGGTTTTATAAAGTGTGGCTAAATTTAACCATGTTTTTTAAAAAACCGTGGCCCTTTAACCACGGTTTATAGAAATGCGTGGCTAAAATAGCCACGTTTTAAAAAAGCGTGGTTATTTTTGCTACGGTTTTTAAAAAAGCGTGGCTAAATGTAACAACGATTTATTTAAACCGTGGCTAAATCAAGGCTTTTTTTGTAGTGTTTTGGGATCGATTGCTTGCAATTTTCTGCTAATTTTTGGGAACTTCTGCATCTCATGTGTGGATTTTCCAATAAACATCGCCAAGGACTAAATCGATTTGTTCTTGTTTTGGGTTATTAAAATTGATGTCTGGTGTCTTTAATTTATGAAAGATATATATGCATCATGGTTGTCAGCGTTTGGTATGTTTTAGGGTTTAATACAACCCTTTATTTATGATCAACTCCCTTGCCTAATTCCCTAAACCTGCCTCTGCAAATTTAAATTAATTTACAATTATATCTGTTCTTGAACCAAAGACCTCATAAAAAATATAATTTTGGTGCCTCAGCCTTCATCATCTACTGCGAATTTGTAGCTTTAGTAGACAAAGAGAGGTCGGAGGTTCTGACGAGTGAAACTGTTTTCATCTACTAGTTAGCTTTACTTATTGCCATAATTTTGTATGGATTGATTTCTTTGATGTTACTGTTTTGAAGTTAGATGTATGAAGCAACAATGTCAGTTTTATGATTTTGTGCCTCAGGCTGACCCTATCTTTTTGTATTATTTCAAATCATCTCTTATTGGGGATTCTGCTCACCTGAATATTTGAGTGAACTGGGAACGTCCTCATGTTGTGATATTGTGTAATATTTTATATGTTTGACTCTACAGATGAAAGCTGTGGTTTGACTCCAATATGCTAAGTATCTTGGTTGCGAAGTATTTGCTGTAGCAGGTAGTATTGATTATTTTTTTCAGTTTGTTTTAATGTATTATGTGCAAGTGCAGTTACATTTTAACTATTCATGGGCTTTTGTATTTGATTTTTAACATGCATGCAAGTGGATGATTTTGTTGTATTCGAGTTGTACTCGTGGTTACGGAAGATAATGTGTAGCATCATAATAACTGCTTTAACTTATTATTGTCTGTTTGCTAAAAAAAAAAAAACTCATTAATGCTTGTTTATAAAGTAATATCACAAGATTGCTTTTTCCCTCAAGGCCATACTGGGTAAGTATGATAACCAATTCGCAGTCACTGCTTTTTTGTTGAGCTTACCTTTTGATATTTGGAACATTAATTGATTTCTGAGAAAGTTAGAGAATATTGAATTCTATCTCCGGAACCACTTGTGATGACCGACCTACTACACATGCTCGTGTGATGAGTCGCAATGGGACTGACATTATGTTTTGATGTATTGGATTGACTTTCTTCGGCACACTTCATTGTCCTAATGTTTTTGGTTTAGCATGTAGTCAATGGCCACTGAAACATTTAAAAGACCTCAAAATTTACGACTATAGAGGCTTCTTTGTTAATCCTTCGTGCGAAAACATGAAGTATTGATTGTGTTGAGTAATTCCAAATGGCCGATTGTTGTGTTGAGTTTACCCAGCTGCTTCTTCATCCCCCCATCACATAGGCACTTTCTTCAAACGTTCACCACCTAAACTTTCATCACCTAAACCACATAGAAACACCTCTCTCCAATTCTCAATCACTTTTTCTGTAATTCTTTTGCATTTGGATGTTACTATTCAAATTTATTACCCAAGGGAATGTTCGAGTAGTAAGTTGGTTGTGGAGCCACGCAATTCAGGTGAGAACCCATTGAGGCAGCATCATGCCCATACCCCCACCATATTTTGTGAAATTATTAATCAAATAATATGCTACTAAATGGACGCTTTTTTCTAGGAACGGAAGAAAAGTTTTTGTTTTGCAAAATGCTGGGAGCAGACGTCTGCATCAACTACAAGAAACAGAATTTTCCTGAACGTGTAAGGGCTGAAACCGGAGGAAAAGGTACATGCCGCATTATCGTGTTTTTTTAAAATTATTATTATAGTATTATTTAGGTAAAAATTAGTTATAAAAACATTTTCACTTTTTATAGGCAGAAGAAAGAGGGTTAGACTATTGTTTTACCCAAATACATACAACAATTTAAATATGGATTAGGAACTTTTTTTTCTATTTTAGGGATAGTAAAACTAAATGCACGAAAATTTAGGTCGCATGCAGTCTAAAATCGCTCGGGGAAAATTTTGTAATGACTTGTGGGAAATTAAAATTTTATCGAGACAGGGAACTTTTGAAGTATTTTGCATGACATTAATGATCACTTGCATTTGGACCCAACAAGATTTGTATCTGCTATCAACCGAGTGAGGCGTGATATAAATTCCAATATGTTTTTTGACTTTTTGGATTTTTGATCTAGTGTTAAAAAATAAGGTATCAATTTGTTGGATTAATAGATCGAGGAGCTTATTTAAAGATGTTAATCAACACATACGTGTTATGCATGCACGTTAAGCTAGTGTTTGAGAGAGCTTTTAGTAAGCATTTCTCAGCTTTTACTTAACAAAATTTCGAAATTTTCAAAATTTTGTTAAGAAAAAACTGATAAGTGCTTTCTGGAAGTTCTCCCAAATACTATCTAAATATGATGGAGCTTAAAAAATTTGGATATTACTTTTCCGATAGACCTTATAAGCTCCTTGGTCTTTCCATCTTACAGTGAGGTTATAAGAAACCATTTTAGAAATTTAAAAAAGTTCTAATAAGATGCTTTATGTAGCTTCAGAGGGTAGCCACTTAACATTTCTCAATGATATTAATTGTGTCAAAACCTCTCGCATTTTGCTCACTTCTACTTTGGGAATAACTTTTTAACCTTTTACTTATTTTATTCTGCCTATTAATGTCTCAGTTCGCATAGAAAAATTATTGTTATATTCTTTAGCAATTAGCGACCCAGGTGTTAAAAGTTCACCACAACCACCACATTGAGTCTCATTCAAATATGTTGTTTGATAAATCAATTTCTTCTTCTAGATAAATGAACCCTCCTTTTGATTAATCCACCTAGGGTTTTACAAAAATCTTTGGCAGTTGTTTTCCTTGTCGGTACCATTATATCTTGATCTACTTCCACAATACTAGGACATAGCATCCTATACTTTCAAAACAAAGTTCACGCATGCATCACATTTCAGGTATCAGCTGATCTGCTGATATCATTAATTGATCCAATTGTTCTTGCATGTGGACGTACCCTAAAACATGCATTGCATCCTGTTAGGATCTAAATCTCCTAACACACTCAATTCTGCAAATAATAACTAATATTAAGGGAAAACAGATTTACTAATACGAAATATGAAATATAATCTGAGAAATTTCTCAGCCAAGGATCAAATCCTTTTACAAGAAGAATGCATTCACTCTCCTTGCCCCTATTGTAAGCTAGTAAGATCAAAACACAATAAACGTGAATAAATCATATTTCCCTCTATCTTGCCTCATTTTTATTCTTGCCTTCTAATCGCTTTCCTCTTATGTCACCGGTTCTAGATTTCTCTTGATAAGTAGATAGGTCCAATTCCTCTAGGCCCATGATAATAACCACATCATTATTCATCCAGCCCATTCTTTTGAAGTCCCTAACAATACCGTTCCCTTGAAAAACAGCCTTGTCCTCAAGGCTGGGATTAAGAATGCAAGGTGTCATGGTTTTCAAAGCTAAATTATACCATCCTCCATTCTTCCTAGCTCTGTACCCTCCTTCGTCAAAGACTCTTGTTTGATTTGTACCCTGGATTGGATGACTGAATCCCTGCTTTTCATATACCAGTTGTTCCGCTGTCTTACACCTGCACAAAATCCCAATTTGAATTGTGGTGCCCTTCTATTAAACCAAAATCTGTAGATGACCCTTCCAATGAGATATTGTCAATGACTCCGGAGTCATAAGCAATGACAGCCCCATCCCTATTGTGTGTCCAGCATCTCCTTAACATTATGTGATTGCCTCCACTATGTGCCTCAAAACCTTTAACCTGCTTGAAAGCCACAATTATGGGTCGGGTTTTTCTTATGGCATGTTGAATCTCATGTGCAGTATTTTCTGATAACCATTTACTGGCACCCTCCTTCCTGATATCTAGATTAGATCCCTCAAAGTTAAACCCGCCTATGACTATTATGAATTCATAGATTTGAGAGGGCAACTCTCCCCTACCTCCAAGATTGATGAAGTTTCCTGCACAACCCACCCTTGTTTGGACCAAGAATTACCAACCACAATTCGGTAAGCACCCACCGTGATCGATTGTCGAAGGCTTAGTGAACTTCGGGTGTTTTGATCCCTGAAATCTCCCTAATTCCTGTCATTGTTTTGTAGTCCCGTAGTTATACGATCTCCTTCTTGTTATGCCTCGACATCACTACCCCAACTTCTATTATTGCCATCTTCCTGTCCTCGACTCCTCGTTGTTAGATCCACTAAATAAAAATCCCATGTATTGTTTATATTCATAATCCCAATTCCAACGCCATCCCACCTCAAGCTCATCAAACGCCTACTCTTGCAACCACTCGACCGCCATCATGCACAACCCCGGCTTGCTGCGGTCATTCCCACAACTAATTTCTTTCGGTGACCCAACACCGCTTGCTTCTGCGTCGATTGTTGGTGGTACTTTTCCATCTTTCCATCGGGTAATTGTTTCCACAACAATTGGGATCACTGTTTCCCTCATATTTTGGAGACTTCTCACGTGTGATGTATCTTGGTAGGGTTGGCTCATAATAGGTCTTTGGGCCCAATTTGATTTAGAATTCCCTGCGCAACCCTCTAGATTTCTTATCTCTTCTTTATCCAATCTTTGAGCCCAAACTCCACCCCAAATAATTGTGAATGGGTCATGAATGACGTGACCCATTCCTAGTACTTTCCAGATCCTCCTCTTATCGTAACTCTGCCCCTCTCTTGATTCCTCCTTAGCTTGCACGGCGGTGACGTGTCATGGTCCCAGGGTTTTGATAACATTATGGGGCGATCTAAGGGCTGATTATAGTTCAGTTCATGATGCTTTGAGGCTCATTGGAGAGAACCTCATGATTAGGGGTGGGCATGGGTCGGGTATTTCGGGTTTCGGGTAGTTCGGGTCGGGTACCCGATTAGCCGGGTAATGTTTTATACTACCCGAAACCGAACCGATAACCTCGGGTACCCGACTTGTCGGATACCCGATTAAGTCGGTTCGGTTCGGGTTCGGGTTCGGGTTACCCGCTTTTTAAAAAAATTGATGCAAACTACAAAATAATATTCTACCATCTCAAACCAAATCCAAATTTTTTATAAAAAAAATAATTATCACAACGAAAGTTTTGCTCACTAATTCCTTGTGGGCCTGTAGCTTATTTAGGATAAGTGATACATTCAAAGAATCAAAAGGCACTGGAGAAAGAAACTAGAAAGTTTCATGAAACTGCTCCAGTTTTAATTATTTGTTTTAATGCCTCAAATTCTAAAGAATTAATGGAGGCTACGGCTCTGCCTTGTTGCAACCAAATCATGCATATTTCTATATAAAAAAAAATGGGTTTACGATAAAGTCCAAATCAATAGCCCAAATAAATTTTATATTTTTTAAATAAATTAATAATATTCGGGTTGTCGGGTACCCGATCGGGTGTTTCGGGTAGTCGTTCACTACCCGAACCCGACCCGAATAAATTTTAATCGGGTTCGGTTACTACCCGAACCCGATTAAAAACCCGATCTACCCGAATTTTGTACCCGATCGGGTTCGGGTCGGGTCGGGATCCGAACTACCCGAACCGATTGCCCACCCCTACTCATGATCTCTTGGTTTAAAGGCTCGTTGGGAAAGAACCTTAAATCTCGTAACTCAATATTGCGATTAATTTTCCTGATAAATTTTATTAATAAAATTACACTCTATTTATAATAGAGTACAATGATTCAATTAGATAAAATAATATTCTAACATAAATAAAAGATCACTCTAACTATGAAATAATCCTATTATTTAAAACTTAAATAAAAGATAAGATAACAATAAATCCTACAAAATATTATAACAGAATAATCCTTTGGACTTTTAACTTTTCCATGTTGGTGCAATGGAGGCTCATGACACTACTCTCCCTTGCAATGGAGGCTCGTGAGGTTCTCTCCAACGAGCCTCAAAGCATCATGAACTATGATCAGCTCTTAGATCGCCCCATAATGTTATCAAAACCACCCCGGGCAATTTGTCATGGTCCTAGTGTTTCGATCATGTTATAGGATGATCAAAGTATTTTTGGATAGGGCTTCGAGGCTCGTTTTGAGAGAACCTTGCGATCTCACATTAACTATTTGATTTAGAATTCTGGATGCCTTTATTCCTTGCAACAATAGTCATTTAAATACAAGGAAGACAATTAATTTCCCTAGCAAGAAATCTTACGTAATCCCCCCATTCATGGCTAGAATGCATGAAATATTAAGTAAGGAAACTAAATAAAATCCTTCTATCAATTCTTTATTTTTGAATCTTTCGCAATATCATCCTTGATATCAATTCCTTATTTTTGAATCTTCCGCAATATCATCTTTGATATCAGTAGTTTGTCCTTAATTCTTGCCCATTACATCCGCCTCCCCTTGGAAATCGTGCTTGTCCTCAAGCACGAAAATGGGATATTCCAATTTTTTCCAAATTGTTGATGCCCTCTTGTTATTTTGAAAAATTCTCCACCACTTTAAGAACAACTGTTGTCATAGGAGTGTTTCAAGGATTAAGCACAAATGATGGTAATTCTTAAATTTTTCCCACTTCAACTCCATTTGAGGAACCATGGCTCACGATCACACTCAAAGTGGAAAGAGGTCAATTCTTTCTTGTATTTCTTCGGTCCGTGTTGGTGTCGAAAAAAGTTTTCACAATGACTAAGATCTCTCATCAGGTCTGATTGGCTATTGCACCAGGGAAAATCTAGCTTCAAATTCTGAGGTACTTTTGATGATACATCCTCACTGTCTTGACGTCCTTCAAAATGTTGGTCGGTAGGAACCTGCTGAATGATGATGTCTTTGCCCCGATCTTCCGATCGCATGGTTGGCAAGCATCTGGATATCACCTCCAATCGATCAATTATAGCTTGCTGCCTTATTTTATTGGCTGTCATGTCCTCTTGATACAGCTTCACGAAAGCTTCAAATTGTGGCTGTAGTGCTTGAAATCCCCCCATGATGACTGGCTCGGTACCAACTTGTCATGGTCCCAGGGTTTCGATCATGTTATGGGATGATCAAAGTATTTTTGGATAGGGTTTCGAGGCTCGTTTTGAGATAACCTTGCGATCTCACATTCACTATTTGATTTTGAATTCTGGATGCCTTTATTTCTTGCAACAATAGTCGTTTAAATACAAGGAAGACAATTAATTTCCCTAGCAAAAAATCTGACGCAATCCCCCTATTCATGGCTACAATGCATGCAATATTAAATAAGGAAACTAAATAAAATCCTTTTTGAATCTTCCGCAATATCATCCTTGATATCAATTCCTTATTTTTGAATCTTCCGCAATATCATTCTTGGTATCAGTAGTTTGTTCTTAATTCTTACCCATTACATGGCGTCACCTGGATTCACCACCTTGCGACCACTATATCGAGCAATTAGCTCTTGGGCATGGTTATCCTGGTATATTTCTCAATCCTAACAATCCAATCCGTGGAACTCGCTCCTCGAACTTCATCCCATGTATTTTTGGCTTTGTTTCTGGGCATCCGGAAATAACGATGTCCGTACTATTCCTTCTGTGACCAGCTTCTGGTTTTTGACGATGTTCTCTGCCTTTTGTTCCACAGCCTTAGTTTTGCATTAACCAACTGTGATATTGGTGCTCTTACAAGCATCATCATCTGCAGCCTCCAGCGCCTTCAGTGCCTGTGTTAGGAAGAATTTCAGCCCCTCTTTACCATTTTGGATTATTTTCTGAAGCATCACACCATTCCCTTTTAACTGAATCAATATAGACTTGAGTAACTCTTGTGGCATATCTTCATTCTCCTCTAAAATGAGTGACATGACTGCCTCAATTGAATTAAGGACACATTCTGGGTGTTGTGCGCATAAAGCTCTAAGGAAGTGCTGAAACATCTTAATGATCAACTCTCTGCATTCTTGGTCCAGCATGATTTTACATGACCTGACTTCAGCCATGATTTTCAAAATAAAAGTTACCTTGTGAATGATATCTACTGGATGTGTCTGCCAATTCTTCAAAACAGGATACGATTAAATGAAAAACTTCTATCATTTTATCATCAGCATAAGGAACATTGGGTGCAAAAATCCTGATGATCTCACTTACATAATGCTTCAGAAACTGCCTCGGAGGTAAAGGCATCCATCAGTGGTGAAAGTGCAATTTGCATGGCTTCAGTAGGCAACTGCTCCACCATTGACAGAAGATCCTCAACTCGATCGAGAAGGCAGATGCATTTATCAACAGAAAATGGAGGATGGTACAACACCAAACCCAAAGCAGTAAGCTGTTCTTCAAGGTTTTTCACTACAGACAGCAACATTGTTGACTATCACTCAGTTGGCAGCTAGAACTCGCCTCTTCGATTAGAATCCTGCAGGTCAAACCAATTGTTAGGATCTAAATATCCCAACACAATCAATTCTGCAAATAATAACCAATTGTTAGGATGTAAATCTCCCAACGCAATCAATTATGCAAATAATAACTAATAGCAAGGGAAAACATATTTACTAATAAGAAATATGAAATATTATCTCAGAAATTTCCAGCCAAGGATCAAATCCTTTTACAAGAAAAATTCATTCATTCTCCTTGCCCCTGGCACAAGCTAGTAAGAACCCTCGCACAAGCTACTAAGAACAAAACACAATAAACGTGAATGAATCCTATTTCCCTCTATCTTGCCTCATTTTATTCTATATTTCTAATCGATTTCCTCTTCTCCAAGTCACGGGTTCTAGATTTCTCTTGATAAGTGGATAGGCCGAATTCCTCTAGGCCCATGATAATAACCACATCATTATTCATCCAGCCCATTATTTGAAGTCCTAACACATCCATATATCATTCTTTACTGTGCATGTTTTTATTTCGGTTTTATCATGCTGGGCTATTGCTTACCCCCTCGGGGGCGGTTATCACCGATGCTGCTGTTCTCTCGTGAGAGCATTGGTTTAGTTTTATATCTAACTTAGCCGTCTCTTTGTAGGGGTGGACATTATAGTTGATTTAAGTGGGGGTGATTATTTTCAACAGAACGTGGACTGTCTGGCCACAGGCGGGTCTCTTGTCAATTTAGGATTCAAGGGTGTGTTTGATTTCGATATTGAAATTTCGGTCCTCGGGGCGAAAGATATTAGTGTTGTAGGTAGTTACTTGGCCTTTTAGATGAAGTTTTTGCTTAATTATTTTCGTTTTCTGTTGATATTATCTTTTTATGTTACTCCATTTTATTATGACTTTTTTAATGGTATATGTAGAGGGTCTTTTGCTAGGTAATGAGGAAAGATTGAAATGCAATCTGTCTGCTGCTGTGGTAAAGCTTTGGCCAATCATAGAAGCTGGATATGTGAGGCCAATAATTGGGCGTGTTTTAAGCTTCTCTCAAGTTGCGGAGGCACATAGAGCCTTGGAGGACTTTCGCTTTCCAGGCAAACTATTATTGGCTCCACAGGAACCAAAGCATAACGATGAATAGACCCGACAAAAATACATCAAGTCTTGTTAGCTATTGTTCTGTTGATCTCTGTTGTTTGCTATATGTTATACAAGCAGGGTGTGTGTAACACCCGGTATTTTTAATACGTAAATTCGCATGCATAATTAGGAAATTTATTTATTTAAAATTTTAGATTTAGGGGTTAAATTATTATGTGGATTAATTGTGCAAGTTTTAATATTTATTTTCAAGCATTTAATCCATAATTTGAGATTTTTATGATTTTTGGTATTTAAATTATTTTATCGCGTAGACGGGATCGTGGACGGACGAGATGACAATTTTCTATCCAATTTATTTCATGAGCATTTTTAGAGCCCAAAAATATTATTTTGAGTTTTATTTTCTCAAAATTATCAGTATTTAATTTTATATATTTTTAGGAGTCCGTTTTTATTCAAAATAAGCCAAAATAATGATTTTTTTATTATCTTTAAAATTCCCTTAATTATATATTTCGGGATTTTATTAAAGTTATCAGATTTTAATTATTATTTAGAGATTTTAAGTTATATATTTTATAATTAAAATCCTTATTAATATTTTTAATTATTCCAAAACTTTATTTTAATTAAAAACACCCTAATTCTATCCCCAAACCCCACAACCCAAAGCATTCAGCCGCCACCTCCTTGTTTTTCAGCCTTCTTCATCATATAGCAATCTCCAAGGGTTTCATAGCCGAGATTTCTTCGAAACTTCGAGTTGTTCATCGTCCCGTCGTCCTGGAATCGTCACCTTCGTTTTTTTTTTTCTCTTCAAACATCGGTGAAAGGAATGTTTTTCTTCTACTTTTTCACGCAAATCAGTTTATATCATGTATTTTGGGTGTAGCATCGATTTTTCTTCAAATTTTCAGATTAAGGATCGGTTTTTGTTGTTTGAAGCTTGTGTATGCGGTTGTTCATTCATCTCACGATTTTTCCTTGACATGGCTTGTTCTAGCTGCTGGTTATGGTTGGTAAGAGGTCTAAGGTGGGTCTAGGCTCGAGTGGCTCGAGCCAAACGAGCCCAAAAATCAGCCATGGGTGTTCGGCTCTTGTAGTGCGCAGATTAGGGCTTCGTGGAAGGGGGCTCGGGTTCGGTTCTGTGGGTTGCATGAGGTTGGGTCTGGACTGTGGTTCGGACCGCCCAGACGTTGGCCACGTCTGGGCAGTGCTGCTCCGGCCGCCACCGCAGCTCTAGAAGAGCTGCTGCCCACCGCCGAACGAGAAGGAGGTAAGGGGAATGGGTTTCGGGTTTAGGGTTTTCATGGCGGGTCCGGGTTGAGTTATGGGTCCGGGTCGGGTCTGGAAGTAAGTGGGTTAATTTAGTTGGGTCCGGGTCCGGGTTAAGTTAGTTGGGCTCGGGTATTTTATTTTTTTAAGTTAATTAATAAGTTTAAGTGTTTAATTGGGCTAATTAGTTTAATTAAATTAATGGGTTATATTTAATTTTCTTAGTGGGCTTAAATAATTAATTTAAGTTAGTCCACTAATTTTTATGGGCTTTAGAGCCCATGGAAATTATTGGGCCAGTCTTTGGGCTTTTGGGCCCATTGGGCCAGAATAGAGTGTTATTGGGCCAGGAAATTTTTATTGGGCTTAGAAATGTGTTAATGGGCTTAAGTATGTTAATGGGTCAGTCTCAGTGTTAGTGGACCAGATTTAAGAAAGTGGGCTTGAGCGTTTAGGGTCAGCAGTTCAGTACAACCCATGAGAAATTGCATGTGTTTTGAATATATATTTAATTATTTTTATGCATGGAAGTTATTTTTAATATTTATATGTTAGTATGAAATTAAATTAAATATATATGAAGGACACACATTTTATTTAAGTACATGCATTCATAAAATAATTTTTTATGCATGATTTAATGTTTAAGGTTAAGCAAAAAAAAATAATTTTTATGTTGGAAGTTGAAGTAGTGTGACAATTTAAGGGGGATTCGTCCCCATATGTGAACTATTGAAGGGCAGTTTACTGCCAATTTAAGAGGTGATTCGTCACCGCCACGTACGTTGGTTTACCACGCTGATCAGTATTTAATGTATGTATGGTTACACTATGGATACGACCTTTCGATGTTAGAAAATACTTTGCTCAACAATGTTTATGTATTATTATGATATTCAAGTTTAATTTAAGTTTATGTTATGTTCATGATATTTTTAAGCATGCTCATTCATGTATATATTATGTATTAGTATTAAAGTGATTTAAATTATTTTAAACCCTTGTTATGTTAGCATGTTGGGCCTCTAGGCTCACTACACTGATATGGTGCAGGTGAGTACGTAGAGAAAGATGTAGTACCCACCGGCGGCGAGGACCTATGAGCGGATATGCAGTAACCCCGTGACCGTTGTCTGAGTCTACGTCATGTTTTGAATATTTTTATCATGTCATACATTTTATTTATTTTCAGTGGTGGATATTATTACTCATTTTATTTAAATATTTTCAGTGCATGCAAATTTTATTTATTTTGCTTATTTCAGTATTTTATTAAATGTTTGACTCATATATTTAATTTATTAAAGGTTGCATTTTTATTTAAGTTATTTATTTTTAAATCTATTTATTCTGTGCATATATGTATGGGCATGTATGTACATATTTTTACTTAGTAAGTGTAAAAAAAAAAAAAAATTCCGCATATTTATTTATATTTAGAGAGTTATGGTCGTTTTAGTGTGTGTGTCTTTGTTTGCTATATGTTATACAAGCAGGGTGTGTGTGTGTGTCTTTATATATATATATATTTGAAAGAACCAATGTTTTTAATTGTGAATTGACGTTTGGGTCTTTGGCTTGTTCTTTGTGCTCGTTGCATTTATGGGTTATTTCATCCATTCGATGAATCCGTTTATTGTTTGGTTCTCGGTTTATATAATTGTTGTATACAAATCATCGGTGGTTGAATTGAAGCAACCGTAAAGGCATTACCATACTGGTAGACATGATGTTTTATGTTTTATCACATTAGAACTATCAAAATTAATATTGGATAATTAACTTAATAGTATCGTCTCGTGAACTGCAATCGGTATGTATGTCAGTATGTGTGATTCTTTGAAAGTTAATATTTAATTAATGGTCTTTTATTTTGAATTAGTGGAAATAGAGGGGTCCTTTCGTTGTGCGTGTGTTTTTTTTTTTTTTTTTTTGTAAATTTTTATGAGATTGCAAATGTAGGATAATTATATTTGTTTCCTGGCAATGAATGTTGGATTTGGCTGTTAGGCGCGTACTTTTCCAGCGAGTGGTTACTCGATCGAAACTATAATCCGAGAAATATTTGCATGGATATCTAGTTCCGTTGGTTTTCTTGGAAACTTTTTCATTATGTGCATAGATTCCGTGCTTATGGGGCCACAATTTGAAAAATAACGTAGTATTCCCGATACTTCAACCCCTTTTTGTTTGATGTCCGTTGCTATGTATTTTCCATGAACAATGAATTATTTGGATCATCAACGCGAGATCTTGTCTTGTGGGTCATTCTCATGGCCGGGGGTTTGGCGTTTCATATGCATAAATGTTATGAAAATAAAGCTTTATAATAACTTATGCATAAATATAATAAATGATGGTATGGTATGATATGATATGGTATGGGTATGAAACACACATATATATTATATATACTAGTAAATATATGCCTACGATGTGTGCATATAAGTTAAATTTTTTTTTTATCTAAGATATAGTTTTATATTTGTGGATAAAATACATTTATATAAAATATAATAAGATTTGAATAATTTATATTGAGTTTTGTTATGTTGTCCATCAACCAT
Source organism: Henckelia pumila (assembly GCF_033568475.1). NCBI lineage: Eukaryota > Viridiplantae > Streptophyta > Magnoliopsida > Lamiales > Gesneriaceae > Henckelia > Henckelia pumila. The sequence goes on from NC_133121.1 coordinate 109,338,442, forward strand.
GTCCAATTTTGTGCCCACAATGTACAATAGGTGAGTTGACCAGTATAATAGGTGAGTTGACTTGTACATGATGGGCACAGTGTTGGGCATGGTTGGTGGGCAGCATAATAAAACTCATTTATATTTAATGTTATGTTTTTTCATTATGCATAAATGTTACGAAAATAAGGCTTTATAGTAACTTATGCATAAATATAATAAAATATAATAAATGATGGTATGGTATGGTATGGTATGGGTATGGGTATGGGTATGGGTATGGGTGTGAAACACAGTGTGTGTGTGTATATATATATATATATATATATCAAACTTGAACGTTACATGCAAAAAATGTAGCTTTATGATTCCATGCGATGAAAAACATTAACGTTTGAAGAATCTTAATCTTATATATATATATACCCTTCAATCAATAATGACCTCAGTAGGGATCCCTTCTGAATTTTTCAGAGCAAGATTTGAGCCAAGATCGTCGGTAGAAGTTTTTTCACCCCCTTCTTGTATTGATTCTACAGTGCAATGAGGCCGATCTTGAGTTTCTTCCAAGTCTTCTGTCTCAGCAAGTTTCACCTTTCTTGAAGTGGAGGAGGATTCACGAGATTGAGCCTTGGCTATAGAGTTCTTGATGGATTTCTTCAAAATAGGGTTGCCCTTTTCACTGTTTCTTAGGGGAACTTTTGGTGACTTGGCATCGACTCTATGCAAACCACCATTGTCTTGGGTGTTGCTAGACAGGGAGGCAATGCCCTTGTTCCTCCCTAGCTTGGGCGATATCGGACGAGTAGTCGGCAGCTGATCATCACATGGCAAAACTAATCATATATAACTTCTTAATTTGTATTGCAGTTATTACCAAAAGAACATTTGATGTTCTTGGTATGACATACACGCTGCGTGATGATTCATCATAGTACTGAAGTTTAAGCTACTTGTTCGAAATCCAACATCAGTTTTTCATTTACTTGGATAGCCATATAGCAAATGTGAAAAAAGTCAAAAAAACACCTCTGATTTTAGTATTAATTACCTTCTTGAGCTCGACTTTTCCAGGGGGTTCTTTGTAGAAACTTGGCATCGGCGTAGCTTTAAACGTCAAACTCTTTCTCAGTTGCTTTATTTCCGCCTCTTGATTTTCCTATTTTCGAATCCCAGAAGATAAAAAAGACCAGCAGTTCAATTAAAAGCATCTAAGACAAGAAACAAAATCTACAAAGTACACCAAAAAATTATTCTGTTCTAGTGAATCTTTATCGAGACCTTTGAGCGTGCTTGCAAGTTACTTCTTTCCACTTCCCTGGCATGTATCTTCTCTTCTATCTTTGATAAAAACTGGTTAGCAAGATCAAAATACCAATATTTACATCATGCTTGGATGAACGAAAAACTCAATTTCTAAGCAATTTATTATGTTTAAACTAACTACCTCTTTTCGTTTTTCAGCGCGTTCCTCCAACCTAAAGATGGGGACGTTGTTCCGCTGTGACCGAGGAGTAGCACTTCTATTTAAAGTATGAAATTCATCAACATACAATCCACAAAACTAGAAAAAAACATGGAAAAATATGAAGATAAATGGCATGATCGATGAGCATTACGAAGACGTGGTGGACTGAGCATCCTCCTCCTTCACGGGCAAGGACACAATGTTGCCACTCTCTGCATTTTTCTCAATCAATCTGCAACCATTACTGATTTCAATACTCAAAATGAGCCAATACACGCACTTTGGCAAAATCGAATTGAGCATAGCATAATACACTTACACTTCAGGTGCTAAGTTGGGTGCAGTACCATTAGCGGATGCATGTTTCACAGACTGAATGTAATACAACAGTTTCAAAAAACCATTAAGATATGCTATGCAAAGAAACAAGAATTAATAAGATGGGAAATTTGAAGTAGAAATGGTTTTTTTACTATAGATTGACGAAGGCTTGAACTAGATGGTAAAGTTGTTCTTCTGCCAGCTGCCTTAGGAGACGACACCTTCTCGGATGAGTTCAAACTTGAACCAGAACTTGAGCCCACTTTCGAATATTTGGACTCGACTTTTGGACCAGTTTTATGATTCTGCCTTGCATCTGTCTTAACCGGGTGCAACTCAATGCTTCGTTTCATAACATCAGAATGGCGGCCTCTAGCTGGGAATGACAGGCTTTGACTCAAACCTGGTTTCGTGTTTCGTCCGAACACAGCTGTTTCTTTTGGGTTCGGTAGATTCTTGGCCAATGTATTGGTTTTGAGGACATTCTTGTTAGAATCTATGATCTTATTTGGTGATTTGGTACCCAACGTTTCGACTTCTGCTACGCAACCATTTTGTTTCTCTTTAGTCACCTGATCATTTGGTTCACTGCTACAAGCAATCTCGTTGTTTAGATCAAAACTTGAGCCTTCCCCATGAAGGATAACTTTTTTTTCATCCTCAAAAGGAACCCCAGATTCGTTCTCCATTTCCAGTAAATTATAGCCCTACACCCAAGTAGGCAAAGACTTCAAGAAACTGCAGACTAAATACTTCTTCATTTTCCCAACTCAAAAATTAGTCATGAAATATGCAAATATGGTAGATTAAACAAAAACCCAGAAATCAACTGCATGTTTTAGAGATCCAAATGCAGAAACTATTCAAAATCTGTAAATTTAACACTCTTTTTTTTCAGTTTACATCGTACACTTCCACAGAAGCCCATCAAACAAACAGATTAAAATGATCAAGAAACACGAAGCCGAAAACCATGAATTCAAACCAGAAAAAAAGCTTACAAAAGATCAAACAGACCACCGCAAGAGATCCTCAGAACATTGGGTGCAAGTGCAACTATAAATGATCAAACTCACGATTGGATCATAACAGAAAAGAATCCACCAGTACAGAAATCAAGAAACAGGGCATTTATACGATTAGCTTGTAGCATTACCTAAGGCTGTGGATTGAGGGAGGATCAACGCCGCCGCCACGCAAACGAAACACAAGAAAATGATTTGTTGCGAAGTTGAATGTTGCTTTCTATAAAAGGCTGAAATCGTATGTGGTTCCCTTCCACAAGGTGACTGGTTCCTTTCTTTCTTTCATTCATGGAGAATTTCAATAATAATAAATGGATTGGCTGGTTCTTGGCCACTGTAAATTACTAAATTGCCCCTGTCCTAACTACCCCCAACGGCTGCCATCCAACTTCCAAGGAAAAAGAGAAAACAAATGTGAAAATTTTGCAGTAATCTGAATTTTAATTAAAAATTCCTATGCATTGGGAAGATAATTTACGTTATTTATTTTTTAGATTTTCCAAAAGTATGATACAGAAAAATTCATTATAAAATAAAACATCGTAAATAGATTATATGGTTGTTAATCATTTTGAACAAAAACTTTTATTATTTTCGATACAAAAATTTGAATCAAATTAACTGACGATCGAAACTCAAATAAAAAATTATTGTTTATTTGATCGTTCTAATTTTATATTTATGTTCTTTTCACACAAATTAAGAAAAAAATCATTGAATAAAAAATTATATATAAATTTCTTATTTAATTCAAACATAATTATATGTTTTCAAAACGTAATTGACAGAGATATATTAGTAAAATAGTAAAAAAAATATTAATAAATATAATACAAATCTATATATTTAAGACAAAAAATGTGATTTATATAATTGAGACGAATTAATAGTTAAAATATTGAATGTGATTATTGTAATTGTAAATGTAATAAATAGTAATGACAATTAAATTTTTGTTCAACACAAGGGCATAAAAGTCAGGTCTCCCGCAACACAGCTGAAGGGTAATATAGTCATAAAACATAATAATAGAAGAACGTGGGGGGCCTACGATATAGAGAGGCTGTGGTCGTGGGAGTTGTCGTGCAATAAGCTGACGTGTCCCAATGGAGCAACGTGATTGGCCCCACGCTTGACCTGTTCCCACCAACCGTTGATCCTGAGTTGGCACAAACATGCCAGATGAACGGTCCCGATGTCTCAAGCGACGCATCTCAGCCGTTGTTTGGAAGTCAATTCATTTTCCACATCCAATATTATTATTTGTGGAGATTACAGGATTTTATGGGTTTGTACGTTGTACTCAAGGCTGGAATTTCTTTTTAATTTAATTTAAACGAGTCCATGAAATGATCATCTAACTTGCTCCAATATTATATTATTCGAATCTCGGAATAAAATGATATGAATAAATCTCGTATATTAACGAAGAACGTGACACAAAGTACTCAACTCAATATATATGTGCAATAACATGCAATCATGCATACTAGGTAAACGGCCGAAGGTTGCTGTTTCTGTTTCTCTATTTTCTAAAGTATTTATATGAACAAGTAAGGCACCCCTAAATACATATGTGGTAAAAATGCTTGTGAGATATATATTTAATTACCAATAACTAAATTATTGTCGCTCCAAAGCATTTATTGGATCAACAAAAACACGTGTAATGCTAGAGTACGACAATTGATCTTATGTTTGTATCCTCGTTCATTGGTCTAGTTTAGTTAAAAGATGGAGATATTTTTACGTGGATTTGAACTTACGTCTTTCTTCGCTTCGAAAATATAAAGGTTTTATAATCTCATATTATTCTCTAATAACGCGAAGGTTTAGAAATAATGGCCGATTGTTACATCTAGGTCATGATTTATTTCCGAATCTATGGCATTATTCAAATTTTATTTTCCTTTTCTTTCAAGGAATTGTAATCAAATTTGTTATAATAGAAGAAAAAAAAAAACTATCGTATTCGAATTGTATAGTTCCAAAATATTTAAACATATATATTACTCATTACAACATGAAAAAAGTGAAAGTTATCTTTTGCCACATTCGACAACTAATCATCAATAATTGAATTCATTATCTTCGTATTATGTTATGTCTATTATTGTCAACACCCACCAAAAATATAATGAAAAATCAAAATCAATCTATTTCAAGATATATATATATATATTAATTTAATACTATGTTATTGGGAAACATTATACACAAATTAAATTAATTTAGTGTATTAAATCATGAATTATTCTTAGTGCGGTGGCCACTCTTGACTAACCTAAAATTAATGAAAACGGGCCCGTCTTTATCATCAAAGTCTTGACTGTTTATGGGACCAAAATGAAATGTCATTAAATATCAACGGCGGGGCGGAGTTAGGATTGGAAAAGAAATTATCACCTTCATAAATTTTATTGTTTATTATATTTAGGTATATTTTTCTACAAAAAGAAATATATAATCACAAAGGAAACGGGGAAAAAATAAATTATTCTTTTCACATTTATAGTTAATCATATTTATTAGGCTGGCTAATGAAATGTAACATCCAATAGCTATATATTTAAAAAATAGCCATAACCGTGATTAATTACCTATGGGGGTTAATCTGTGTGTTGAAATAGTTTATTTTTTGGAATAACTATATTAAATTATTTAAAACTTTCATGAAAAATTGATAACTCCAAAGTATTAATGATCTGGGACAAGTGGTGAGCCACTTGACTAACTTTATTGAACAATTATTTGTTCACAAATTGAATAACATATTAGTGGTGCACCCTACATATTAGTGTTCAAGTACCATTTGTTGCGAATGATGAAACATTAGTTGATTATAAATATTTGTTTATTCTAATGTTTGAGTCATATTTTAGAAATTTTACTGAGTATTGATCTCAATGTAACAACATATTTCATCATCTCATCCAACGAGTCAAATAATGTGTTGATTACATAAACTATCCGATGAAAGGCTTCATTTTGAGATAATTAATTAATCAAGCCATTATCACTTCATCATGCATAGATTGTACCCCAGAAATAATATATTTCGACGGTATCAGGAACTCACTCTATGTTTAGAGTTCCTTATAGTTTATACTGAGTGAAAATTCTCAGACAGTCCTCTTAGAGTCGTATATAATTTAAATTTTTGACAACTTTGGAAAAAAAACAACACATAATTAGTATGACTGCAAAGCAGTACAAGCTTTGAGCAAAAGTCGATCTTGTGACAGTCACCAACAGCAGTTCTTGAGCATTCTTCCATGCTACATGAGCTGCATAAAAATGTGTTGAAGCGCATAACCGTGTAAAAAACTCCTCCCCTCCGAATCCAATGAATTTCAGGAGTTGCTTCGCGCTTTAGTTCCCAGAAATGTAATGGAAGCAACAATACCGATATTTCTTCTTGTGTCTCTTAGTCTCGATATGTCCGTTCGTCTTGTTTATACTAGCATTCATGGTGTGATTCTCTGTCATCTTCTCGCTGAGTGGCGATCCAGTTCTCTGGTCCATAAAGGAGCCTGAAGCAACATGCTTGGTGTGAGAGGGGGATTCATCCTGTGAAGCCGGTGCATTGTGGATTTGGTTTGTTCCCTTAGAGTAAGGTGTGGACTCTGCAAGCCTGAAGCAAGATTTTCACGAGAAAAATTAGAGCAGAGTACGTTTGGCTCAACTTGATATTGCATATTTGGGAGTACAGGAATTTATTTTGTTTCAAGAAAGTGAAAACTAAATCATAGTATCATTTCTTTGTCTGAACAGATGGTGCTTCGATTATGGTACTTGATGGAAGCAATAAAGAACCAAGGCCAAAAAAGTAATGTGAAATGTGGGTTAAGGGCAGAAGCCAGCAAGAACAAAAATGCATGCAAGCATTAATTTTTACCGACATTTGTTGTCTAACGATCAAATTAATGTTCCTTATTTATTACCTGGAAGCATGATGTTCAGAGCTGTTTCTGAGTTCTTGTGAGGTCGTTTCTGTTGATCCTGTTCTTGAGGATTCAAAATTCTTGCTTTTTCTGCACATCCGATCAGCTTCGGAGCACAGAGATTCTTCCACATCACGTCTTTCTAAATTCACTCTTGTATGGATTTTGGGATGAAATATTCCCTGGTTACCATTAGTCTCCCGATACATATAAATGATCTTTTCCAATGTTCCGAGAGCTTGTTCAACCTCTGAACTGACGATCACATTCTTTGCCTTTAAAGTTTCTGCAACTTCATGGGTTGTTACTGAAATTTGTTCTACATCTGGGCCTATAACAATTTCCTCGTCAGCCATTTCTGTAATTTCACTACTTGAATCATCACAAGATTTCTGCATATTCTCGAGTAACGATTTGCTTCCTTTAGTATCATTTTCCTCAAACTCCTCAATTTCATCACTTGTATTTCGATCTACACTCACCACATACTTTGAGGCAATAACAGAGTCATTGCGACCATTATTTGACTCGGAATGATTATGTTCAAATTCTTTTGTCCCTTGTTGTTCAAGCTCAATGGACGTGCTTTGTTTCAGATTTTCTTGTTCAGGGGATTCAACCAATGTATTTCCCATAAAGAGAGCCTCGCGAATACGAGAGTACAACGGGTCTTTCAAGGCCTCTACAAATTTTTCATCGCCTTCAGAAACAGAGGCAACTTCCTGTAGTTGTCCCAAGACTAATAAAGATAAGAGGGCTGCTAGTAAAATAGTATGCTGGTGTCCATTTTATTAGAGGGACGTACAGTGTATCCAACCAAGAAAATTTTCCCATTCATTATTAATCATATGATCATATCTATCAATAGACACCTTTAACAAAGCAATTTTCAAATTTACCTTTTTATAGAGCTTAAAACCACTACCTACAAGTTGCCTCGCGATAAAATTGATTAATGCTGGAGGAACGAAGTCCAACTTCAGATCCATGTTCGCAATTGTCCTGCAAAATTGGGAACACTGTGACCGGAGTTGGGGTGATTGAGAAAAGATCAATTCGAAAATGAAATAATGACACTAATTTCTGAACTGTTTTACATCAGCTATAAATTTGTCGTTGGAATTGAAGGCAAAACTGATTCGCACATTTTCTGAAAGTAGTATAGAAAAATTTCTTCATACATATTTTTATGCACATAAACTTCCAGGTCTAAGGCAAAAGTGATGGAAATTTTTGGATATACACAATTTAAGATGATGAAATATAGTTTTATGTCGTACCTGAAGAAGCTTCTATCTGTGGTAACTTTCTGTATAGCAAAGCCTCCCACCAAGTCTACTCTTACTACATCCTGTGCATTAGGTATCCCATCTCGAGTGAACCCATGAGTACGAATATCAATCACCTCTGAGTCAGAGATCTGAAAATTTATCAATATTTATATTTCGAATAAAGTAGAGAGCCATTTGTCTGACAGATAAATCATAATAATTTACCGAGTTGAGAAGCACCACGATTAGACCATCCTGGAAATACTCAAATGCAAAACCATGTATTAGAACCTCTCTACTGGAAAGTGGCCATGAAACCTTCATCCTTTCTTCCAAATAATTGGGCAGATATCAGCATTTTATAGCCATGGTCCACATCCATCACTACAGCAAAATTATGGGTAGCAACACATACCTCACCAATGATATGTTTTCACCGGTTCTAACTCTTCGTAAACATTGGGATGAGACGACTTTGAATGTTGGAATTGCAATTTGAGGCCACCTGGAAGGATAAAGCTGGCAGCATTATTATATATTATATATTCAAACACGGAAAAAATAAAGGATTTTGGGGAACAACATTTTGCTTCTGTCAATAAATCAGATATACATTACAATCTTCCAAACATTTATTTTCATCTCATTTTTCAGATATCCTAACATGACCACTACATTTAATTTCCATTTCCCAAAAGCACTCAAATATTATAATAAACCCAAAAAATAAAATTTTAAGATACCAAAAAACTATTATATATCATGAACTCGGAATGGACAGGAATGAAAACAAACATTGCCATACAAGTTAACTCGTACCATTTTTGATAGAGGCCGGACTCCCATGAAATACATAGACCTGTGAGAGCCAAAGAAATGTCTTCACAAATTTGCGTGATCCATAAAGTGGTAATGCATTTAATATAACATTTTGAGAAAAAGTAAATATCTAAGTATTTGAATTTATCTTACAAACATCGAGAGGTCCATCCACATAGCCTTCAACAAGCAGTGAATGAAATGGAGTGCCCTCTGGTCCTTCTCGATACATAACTCGAAATTCTTCTGTGTCTTCTTTTACCTAAAAAAAAGGAGTGTTAAAAATATTTGCCACCCTAAACCCCGATAAGATGTATAGCCATCATGGATAATCAACTAACAGAGTAGTTAAAAGGAGCTTTCAAAAGCTAGATAAAATTTCCCGGTCCAGATAGGACTAAAGCAAAAATAAAGGAAGGCCAAAATGTCAAAGTTTAATCTTTTAGAGCTTGCACACGCCAAATGTGGAATCCTAAGGTGAGAAATTTGTCACAAAAGCCTCAATAAAAACCGCACCAACAGCAATTTCCACGTGAAAAAAACAAAAGGAGAAAGACAAGAGAGAGGCGTCATTGATCTAGTTCATATTAGAAAGATTGCAGATAAAAAGGGATTTGGTAAAGCGAAGACGGGCAGCATACTTTCCAACCACGATGTATATCCTTGCTGCTTGGTTTTGTCGCACTCCTCAACATCTCTAGGAATTCAGAAACTTCCTTGCTTTTCCTTTCCACCACAGTATCCAGATATTCTGAAAGTAACGTGACAAAAACCATAATATTCCATAAAACATAAACTTTGCACATTAATAGTAGAGCTATATATGCATCAGAAAATTCAGTTATCAAAAAACAAACCTTCGAACTGAAAAGTGGATGACTCTAAAATTTGATTCTTCACGAGGGTCTTAATTGTCTCATCATTTGTCAAATCAGGAGATGCCAAGGTCTTATCCAGATTGCTTCTATAATCAGATATATCACTTTTCCTCTCCATATTCGCTATCAAAACAAAAGGGGGAAAGTCCCACGGAATATCTAATGATCAAAACAAACAAATTCATTTTATTGATTATGGACATACAAGTGCACTACAACAAAACGAAATATAGTTTTTCAAGTCCAAACTAAAAGGGCATAATCTATGAACCAGAAAATAACCTATTTGACTACAAAACACAAATTTGAAACCAAAAGTCTGAGAATTTCTCAAATCATCACATCATATACTATGACATAAGATAAAAAGAAGCAATCGGTGCCTTTTAGCTATTTACATTATGACTCATCTAAGACGTACCCATGATAAAGAAACGGACCATAAAATCTAATAAAACCAACCGTAGCAGTACAAGAAATGAATTATTCGATAAATTCTCGCCCAAGATCCAATCTTTCAAAGCACCCATTAATATAGAACGCAAACCGAAATCATACTCAATCTACTTATCGTTTGACTAACCTTCAAACATCACATCGAATATCTGTACATATCTCAACAAGCAAAACCAATAAGATTCAACAAATTGCCATAAAAGCAGGTAAACTCACTTGCAGCTGTATTCAATAAAAAAACCCAACTCGATTTTGCTAAAGTTCTGAACTCCGAATAGTCTGGACTTGGGATTGAAGAAGATTGCAAATCGCAAACAGAGATGATCGCAAGAGGGGTAAAGTCAAACCAGCTGATATTATCTATACAAGCCTAAAATGGGTGTCGCTTGAACACAACGAATTTGCAGACATGGGGCTGAAGAGAATGATGCGGAAGCAGAATGGTGCGGCATCAAATTCTTGAAAACTTCGTGGAAACGCTTTCTACAAGTTGAATATTCTTCGAACAGCGCGTTTGTGGTAGAAAATTCAGGAACGTATTCAATGCTCGGCGAACAGTTTCTGGTTTTAGAGTGGAGGTATTAATTATTAAATACTGGCTCCAAAATCTTTTGAGGAACTCATCGGAAAATGAAAATCTTTTGATATAAAATCTCTCACCGAATGGTGTTTTGTTGGAAACAGTCGATAAAGGAAAGAATTTACCTTTGACTGACTGAGAAAAGGGATTCGAGGATTTTTATGACAAATCATGAGTGTATGTCAAATCGATTTTTTTAAGTTAACCAGATACTCTTGTTAAAAAATTAAATGAAATTTAAAATGTTTTCCTTTTTAATAAATTTTTTAGATTTTTTAGTGAATCTAATTTCATTGAAAAATACTCTCTTCGTCCCAATTATATTGTCCATGTTTCCTTTTTTATTTGTCTCAAATATATAGTCATATACCATATTTAGTAATTTTTTTTTAAACTTTTTTACTAATATACTCCTATTAACTACACTTTGAAAATTGTGCAATCATTTTTTAATACATTAAATAGGGATAAAATAGGAAATTTATATAAAATTTTCTTTCCCAATACATTTTTCTTAATCTGTGTGAAAATCCAAAGAAGACATTATATATGGGACGGAGGGAGTAGATTTTTGAGTTTTTTTTTTTTCAAATTATCGGTTTGTTTATAATTTATAAAGTTTAGCAAACGAATTCTCTTACATAATGCAGTATAGACTAGCCGTCAACATATATATATGCTTTGTGTGAATAATAATATATATACTCATGTTTAATTATATATATATATATATATATATATATATATATATTGTGTAAGTTTTGTGTAAGTTTGGATACAGAAGCTGGATGTTTAAAAAAAAACGCTAAAATAAGTTCGGCTTTTTAATTGCTTTTATTTAAAAAAAACATAAGTGATTTTGACGTTTGGATAAATGTTAAAAAAATGCTTATATTTAAATTTTTAAATGTTTAGAAACAGAAACACAAAAAAGTTAGAAATTCTAGCTTCTAAAAAAAGTAAAATTTTAAGTGCTTTTTTAAAATGACTTTTATAACCAAATACAATGATTTTAAGAAAAATGCTTTTAAAAAAATGTTTTTATCCTCTTAGCTTCTCAAATTAAACGAGCTCATAGACTCGTGTGTGTTTTCACACAAATTAAAAAAATGTTTAGAAATAAAAATTTTATAAAGCAATTTCCTATTTTGCCCTTTTAATGAAGATTTTAATTAGGTTAAAATGTATATGTATTAGTTATATTAATTTAATAAAGATAAACAGGTAAAAGAGTTAGAAAAAAAACATTATATTCGAAAACTGGAATATATAATTAGAAATAATGAAAAAAAAATGTAGCTTAAATAAGTAGGACGGAGTGAGTGTATATATGATTGTTTTTTATAATTTTTTATCACATGTAATTAATTTAATTTAATGAAAAATAACATGAAGTTAGAAATATGTGTAAGTATATTAATTACTAAATAGTTTGTATTGTTTCGATAGTTGTTTAACAATCAGAGAGTCAAAATGTAATGTAGAAATAAAATTAAGAAGAATGAAAAACGATAATAGATAAATACACGGGATATTTGGGAAAATAGCATCGATCAAATATTTTTTAAAAAAATTAACCTCTTCAAATGTATTTGAAATACACTGAAAAATGTCATTTAAAAAAAATAGTTGACCGAAGTTAGATAATAAAATAGTGATACCTAATAAAATAATAGACAAAAGAAAAATGTTTTCCAACAATGAAAAGATGAAATAAACTCTTCATCCATATATATAATATAATATTATAAGTTATTTAAAAATGTAGTTTGTTAAAGTGAGAATGATTTACGTGGAAAATCAAATCACGTTTTCATAAATTTTTGTTTTGCTACCACTTAAATACTTTCTATTATATTGATCAAATAAATTGAGCAATTAATTGTTTTAATTCCACCACTTTAATTGAGTCACCTCCATAACTATTCTTGAATAATTATTTGGTCTGTTAGTTTGTGTCTTTGTGATACTCATACAATTAATTATTACAATTAATAATTTGACCTTTTATTTGAGTAAACCGTTAAAAATAAAATTTTGAAATAAATAAGAGAATTGAAATATACAAAGTAGGTGAATGTGATTATTTTAGAAAATTCCAAATTTCATAAAGAATCAAGAAACTAGCAAGGTATGGTGTGTTTATTTTTACATCTCTTTGTTTTTAATTTTTAAAAAAAGGTTGACCTCGAAAGAGACCCATCTCATATGAGTCAGAGCCTCATTGGCTCATGCGGGTTAAAACGAGGGATGTGCACGAGCGGCAGGAACCTGAGAAAATGAGCAACATGGCCAATCCTCATAGCATACCATCGCAATATTTGGTGCTGGTAGGTCGCTATTCTAAGATTTTTATATCCGATTGCACGTGTTATATATTTGAACATTCTATTATCTTACTATCTTATTATATTATAATGGTTCCACCCCTTAGAATAACTACTTTTAGTTCGAAGATTCATATTTTTCCAAGAATTGTCCCGTAACTTGTCATCAAGACTTGAAGGGTTTGGAATTCATGACAATAAAGTTAGAATGCTTGAAGATCATTTTGAAGGGTGTTATGGTGTTAATGAAGTCCTACAAGATCAAAACATTGAAGAATTTGATGTTCAGCAGGGCGCACCCGCGCCCTGGGAATCACTATTCGGGCGCACCCGCGTTGTTCTATGGTGCACCCGCGCTAACCGCACTTACACATAGTACGGCGTGTAGTGTGTGTTTTCGGATTTTTGAGGATTTTTGATATTTTGATGTTATTTTTCCTATTTTTTGAGAGTTTTAATTATACTAGGAAACTTTCTAGATGATATCTTTGATATATTTAGGTTATATTTTGCGTTATCTTTTATTTTTGACTGTAAACTATAAATACTTTTGTTTATTTCATTAATAATAATTCAGATTCAGCTTACACAAAAATTATTGAAATTCTCTCAAGAATTTTATTCAAAGTTTTGCTTTGTTCTTCAAATCAAACTTTCTCAGTTAATTACTTGGAAGCGTTTGTCGATTGTTTCTCACTGAAGATTGTCAGATACAAGTTTATCTGAAGGTTTTCTTTGGTTTCAATTGTTGTGGTTTCTATTGTTAATCGTACCGTTGATTAAAGGTGGAAATCCAAAATTCTATCAATTTTACTTGTTTCAAAGATTGGGCAAAACTTTGGATCTTTTGTTTATTGGTTAGAGGATGCGATTCATTGTAATCGTGTTTGCTAATGTTACACATCAAGATTCATATTATTTGGTATCAAATCCAAGGTTTTGAATCAAGTAAGTATCTATCTTTATTTATCTCTGTTCTTCGTGTTCTTCGTTCTTCATCCTTTGTTCTTCATCTGAGTCTATTCTTTATCAAATTTTTGTGTTGTTTCTTTCAAACTTGTTACCCAAGTCTCGTGTCTTGTGCTACAAGTTATAAATTCAAAAAAAAATCGGTAAAAAAAATAAATAAATTAGTGGGGCCGAAAATCTGAAAAAAAAAAAAAAAAAAGTGAAGAAAGTAGCTTGTGGCCAATTCCTTTGTCTTTATTCATCCTTGAAGCGAGTCAGAGTCAATTTGTCCATAAAATTTCCTACTTGTGTTTGTGCAATCTTTGTGGGTCAATTTTCAAGCATCTAAAAGTTTTAAACTTGAAGGTTTGAATTTTATTCTACAAAGCAAAGAATCTCCATAAATTTGAGTGAAAAAAAAGGAGTGACTGAGTGATTCGTTTGGAGTGAACTGTGAGAATTTGTGTGAGGAAGTTTATTACTAATTTTTTTTCTTGCAGGTACAATGTTTGAAATAAAATTTGATGATATAGGGAGAGTGAAAGGAGATTTGATTATGGGAGTAGGAGAGAGAGAAAAATTGATGTGTATAAAGATGATGATGGTTGTCGTGGAGAAAAATATTTTGAATATTATTTGGATAGGATTAAGAAAAATAAAATTTCGTCGTTCCATGGAAATATGGATTCGGAATCATATTTGAAGTGGGAGAAAAGAGTAGAGAATATATTAGATGGTCGTGATTTTTCTGAAGCTAAGAAGGTTAAACTTGTCTTACAAAAGTTTGCCGACTATGCTTACACTTGGTGGGATAAAGTGGTGGTGAATAGAAAAAGGCATGGAATGAGTCCTATTTCTACATGGGATGAGATGAAGAGAGCTATACGGACACGTTTTGCTCCTAATGAGAAGAAAAATAGAGTTTTCAAGCGTGAACATCAAGGTGCATCTAAACTTTCAAATTCTAGTACCTTTGATATTTCATGCTTATGGTGTCATAGAAAAGATAAACATGATATGAGCCAATGTTTTAAGGAGGATATGATGAAAGTTTTGGATTCTCATGTAAAGGTTGAATCTAAATGTGAAGTAGAAGTAGTTGAGAAAATTAAGGATGAAACTTCCTTGATTGATGATGAGAGTATTGAAATGTGTGCGGTGGAAGGTGAATGGCTTGATGCAAAATCTTCTATTATACATGGTGTGGTTGATAGCATTGTAGGTATTGAACAGTCATCTAATATTTTTGTGGTAGAAAAGAGTCATATTGATGTTCATAGTGGGACTAGTAATTTTTTGTTGGATGAGTCTTGTAATATTCAATTGAGTCCAAAAGAAATTTTTGATGATCAATTGGAAATTGAAAATTTGAGTGATATGGCTGAAAAAAATAGTGATGCAAAAAGTGAGATAGCCATGAAAAAAGAAAAAGAAAATTTACATGCCGAAAGAAAGAGCGCGCAAAAGAGTGAGATGTCCTTTGAGGTAAAAAAAAGGTGAGGAAAAAAAATGAGTGGAAAGAGACCAAAAAAGAAATAAATATGGTCCACAACTGTGAAGTTGAAATTTTTGTTCAATTGAATAAAATCCCTAAAGTACTTTTGTACAAAGAGGTTTTATCTCATTGTCATGATTTAGCCGGTTCAATCCCGAGCATTGTTTGTTCTTCTTTGCAGGATGTTGGAGATGTATTGATTAAGAAGCAAAGGAGATACAACACTAAAAGACTTAACATGTTGTATCCATGTCAAGGTAAGAGGCAAGATTTGAGGACAAATCTTTTTGAAGAAGGGGAGTCTGATATGAATCTAGAAGGCATTCGAAGATTCATATTTTTCCAAGAATTGTCCCGTAACTTGCCATCAAGACTTGAAGGGTTTGGAATTCATGGCAATAAATTTAGAATGCTTGAAGATCATTTTGAAGGGTGTTATGGTGTTAATGAAGTCCTACAAGATCAAATCATTGAAGAATTTGATGTTCAGCAGGGTGCACCCGCGCCCATCGCCAAGCATCGCGGCGCCCCCGCGCCCTGGGAATCACTATTCGGGCGCACCCGCGCTGACCGCACTTACACACAGTATGGCGTGTAGTGTGTGTTTTCGGATTTTTGAGGATTTTTGATATTTTGATGTTATTTTTCCTATTTTTTGAGAGTTTTAATTATACTAGAAAACTTTCTAAATGATATCTTTGATATCTTTGGGTTATATTTTGCGTTATCTTTTATATTTTACTGTAAACTATAAATAATTTTGTTTATTTCATTAATAATAATTCAGATTCAGTTTATACAAAAATTATTGAAATTCTTTCAAGAATTTTATTCAAAGCTTTGCTTTGTTCTTCAAATAAAACTTTCTCAGTTAATTATTTGGAAGCGTTTGTCGATTGTTTCTCACTGAAGATTGTCAGATACAAGTTTATCTGAAGGTTTTCTTTGGTTTCAATTGTTGTGGTTTCTGTTGTTAATCGTATCGTCGATTAAAGATGAAAATCCAAAATTCTATCAATTTTACTTGTTTCAAAGATTGGGCAAAACTTTGGATCTTTTGTTTATTGGTTAGAGTGTGAGATTCAAATTGTAATCGTGTTTGCTAATCTTACTCATCAAGATTCATATCAGAGGTAGGATAAAAATTGAAAAGGTGGCAATAATAAGGGGTGATCACGGTGCGGTTTGGCGGTTTTTTAGAAGAAATTAAAACCGAATTTCCAATTGCGGTTCGGTTATATTTTCTTTTTTTCTTGCGGTTTTACATGTAAAATTGTTTTGGCGATTTTTGGCGGTTGCGGTCGGTTTGCGATTTTTTTATTAAGCCTCGGACCCAGCCTTTTTATTTAACCATGCAACCATAACAAATGAACATTGAACATAGCATTTCCTTCAAAAAAAATTATAAATTTAGTTCGAAACATCTCAACCATTTGTTACTTTCAAACTTTAATTACTAGATATGTGATCTTGATCTAAAACTCCTTCATCTGCTGGAGAAAAGATCAAAACCTCCAACTGTATAAGTACTAAAAATATAAGCATAATTAAAGTAAAACAATAATTTCTATTGCCAATTAACAATAAATTTAAGAAATTTTACCTATTGATTTTCGTGTGCAAATACTGATTGCTATATTTTTAATTATAGTAAATATAAAATATTTGCTAGTTATTTCTCAATCCTCACTCTAATTAGAACCCTAAATAAATAAAATTATATACCACGGTTCGGTGCGGTTCGGTTTTACCAAAATATTATAACCGAACCGACATGGCGGTGCAATTTCTTTGTTTTTTTTAAACCGCGGTTATTTTGAAAATTGAGATACGACGGTTTGGGGTGGTTCGGAGCGGGCGGTTCGGGCGGTTTTTTAAAAAACTTGATCACCCCTAGGCAATATCACTATATAATTATTAATTCCCTCATTAATCTCCGTGCAAGAAGTCACTAGAATTGACGAGCATATTCATTATTCAAGAAGTCGGGTGATGCTTGGCTCCACCGAGTCACCCGGTGGATCTGACCCGTCCATGGCTCGGGCCCCACACATAAAATTATGTGGGGCCCGGGCTCATGAACGGTGGATGCTGCACCAGGTGAAATTCACCCGATGCAGCATAAAATGAGCCCAAAAAGTCGGGTAAAACTAATTCACAAATTTATGGATGAAGCGCAGGTCAAAGAACCACACCATGCTAAAAGAACATCAAATTTGGTTGTTCATAACATTTTTCGTTTTGCTTCGTGATGATGGTTTATCAAACCGAGGCCCGGGTTGTCAGGGTAGTGAAGTGGGCCTGACGTGATGACCGGGCTAGTAGGTGTAAAATGTGGTTTGTCCCTCCTGGATCGGGATGATCTGCACACAAGGGAAAAGATGAAAGCACGTTAATGGGGTGCCGGAAGGTTTTCCGGTGGGGCCACTCCGATGCTTAAGTCAGACTTAGAAATAGAGTGGGCTTTTAGGAAAAATAAGTATAGTGCTTTGGGATTTTAGATGAACATACCTCTACAAATGCTTGAGGCCAGGTATTTATAGGCCTTGGAGTGAGAGAGTCACTCCGCATTTCCAGGGTAGTGGCCACGATCTGGATCGTGGGTGCAGGAGTTACCCACGTTTACCTGTGACGCACGATGGAGCCGAAAGGCTCGGGATTATGGCAGTCGTGGGGATCATGCCCTTGAGACATGGGCTTTGTCTAAGTCATGCAGATCTGGTCTTCCGGGATCCTGAAGATCATAGCCTGCTTTAATACAGCCCTGACACCCCTGGCCTTTCCTGGCCCTGCCACCCCTGGCTTACCAGGGTATCACTACTCCTCCCAAAAATAGTCGGGCTAGAGTCTTACTCGCTGTCCTGACTAACAGCCCTGCTACCATTGCTTTAATACAGCCCTGACACCCCTGACTTCCCGGGATATCACCACTCCTCCCTAAAAATAGTCGGGCTAGAACCATGTTCGCTGCCCTGAAGAGCATCCCTGATGCTTCTGCTTCTCCTTAGCCCTGATACCCCTGACTTCCCGGGATATCACCACTCCTCCCTAAAAATAGTCGGGCTAGAACCCTGTTCGCTGTCCTGACTAGCATCCTTGATGCTTCTGCTTCTTCTTAACCCTGATACCCCTGACTTCCCGGGGTATCACCATTCCGTGGGGCTTTAAACAAATTGTGAATTTTTTTTAAATGCTGTAGGGCTGACGTCAGCCCTAGAATTTGAAATGACGGGCAGGTGTCAGTGGACGTTACTTGTCCTTTCAACTGCCCGCATGATCATTACGCTGCCCGGTTCAACTTCCCAAGCTCATTCTTACCCTCTGATCATCTTTAAATCTACGGCCTGGATGTAAGTTCTTCACCTATAAATACTAAACCCCTTCCTTCATTTTTTACTTTCTCTGTTCACGCATTCCTTCCCTGCTTCTAAGTTACTTCGGGTCCGGCGATTCTGTATTTCAAGCTTATTTCTTACAGCCCTTGTTCGTGCTCCGTCCTTCTTCTGTAAGTTTTTACTCTACCTTATACTCAGTGTCCCCTTATTTTACCTTGTCGTTTTTCCAAAAAATGTCGGAATCTGCCTCTTCTACATCTGGTGCCAATGCTCGTGGCTCTGCTAGTGTAGAGTCCGCGGCCCTACGCCATGATTCTCCACCCCCTGTCACTTCCGGTGTCCAACCGAGATTAACCCCTTCCTCCTCTCATCCAAAGAAGGCCCAAACTGGGACTTCTAAGGATAAAGGCAAAGCTAAAGCTTCTGCTTCTAACCCTCTTCTTCCTTTACCCGAACCACACCCTGAAGGTCCCTGGTTCTCCCAATTTACCAGTACCCTACGCCCAGAATCCATAGAGGAGCTTCGAGTTATGGGTAACATCCCTCCTGCGTATTTTATTCTTATTCCCGGGCCCCTGGGCCGGGCTGACCAGCCGCCCGAGGGGTTTTATACCTTCTTCAGGGAACAACTCAAGAACGGGCTTCGTTTCCCTGTTCATCCTTTCTACTATAAAATTGCTGCTTTTTACAAGGTTCCTCTGAACCAATTTCATCCAAATGCTTTTCTCATGATGGCTGCCACTTACGTCCTTTTCAAAGCAAACAATTTGGCCATCACCTCTCTCGTCTTTCACTATTATTATGTCTGTCATTTTACTGAAATGGCCTTCTCTTTGAATGCCCGGCAAAATGCCCGCTTTCTAGATGACACCCCTTCCTCTTGGAAGGGATGGAAAGAAAGGTTCTTTTATGTTCAGCTTCCTGGCGCCCGAACCAGACCTACCCAATTCTTGACAGCCCTTCCTCTTCAGCCCGAACTCCCTAAGAATTATAAACTGGAAGAACCCTATCTCCGATCTCAAGAGCTAGTTGGAAACCAAAAGTTTCCTTCAGCCCCTCTCCTGGAGGAGAAAAGTTTGAATGATTACGGGTTGGGTCCCCGGGTAGGTGATCCGGTAGACCGGATTATTGATGAGTATGATGACTCGGCCCCGGTCTCTGGTATGCTTTACCGTTATCATGTACTTGCTTTTCTTACATGCTGTTTCTAATATTCCAACTTTCTCCCTTGATGTTTTGTACAGCCGAACCAGCCCCGAAGAAGAAAAAATCCCGACTAATGAAGCAGGCTTTCGCTCAAAAACGGGCAGCCGAGAAGGCAGCTGCCCAAGAGAAAGAAGGGGCCCGAGCTACGGATGCGGCTAGGAAAGCCAGAGTCCTTCAATTGGCGAAGGAACACAGGGCCCAGCAAGGTCAGGGTCAGGAGATTGCTACTGCTTCTACCATCCCCGTAGCCTCCGCTCCTTCACCCTTTGTTGATCCCTTTCTGGTCCCACCTGTGGAGACCGGGGTGGCGAATGATCAGGCCCTTTTTACTGCGGGTCCTTCCTCTCCATTGACGCGGAAGAGGAAGGCTATAGAGGAGCCAAAAATGATCATTCTCATTGATCCGGAAGAGGTGGCTCCCATTTCCCCCTCCTTCCAGCCCTTGGCCCCATTTTACCAGGCCGCGCCGGGCTCAAGCCCTCCAGGTGCCAAGGAAAGTATATTCCAGGCCGGCGCCTCTGGTCGAGGAGTGAGGTTACTAAAAGACCTCCTGACTCCTGCGGAGCAAAACCATCTCTACCACCGGGGCCCCAATGCTAAATATTTTGAAGGCACCAACCGTATTCTATCCGTAAGTTTTCTATGGTATTCCGCTTTTCCTTTCTGACACATATGCTTTCAGGGACTGCATATGCTGATGGAAAGCTACGAAGATGCAACCCGATTTGGTCGGATCGAAACAGATCGGGCACATATGGAGGCTGAGAGGTCCCGTGCTGCTGCGGAGAAAAATAAAATATTGGAGCAAGAGCTGTTGATGATGAGGCAGACTCATGATCAAGTGGTGTCCAGCCTCCAGTCTGCTCTAGGGATGGCTGAACAAGCTCTTCACTCTGTCAAGTGAATCTTGAACGTGCTAAGACCGATCTGGGGCAAACCCGAGATGCTCTGATCTTGGCGGAGAGCCAAGCTACAGAAGCTCAAACTAAGGCGGCTCTTGTGAAGGACAAGGCTGAGAAGGTTGTGTCCGCGCTGGATAGCCGCCTGAAATCAGAAGAAGAGCTGAAGGCCTCTTTCCTTTCATCTGCCGAATTCCAAGAAGCGATAGTGGACAAGTCATACTCTTTTTTCCAGACCGGCTTTTACAAGTGCCGAGATCAATTTGAAGAGGTCGGCCTGTGGCCTTCTGATAAAAGGGATTTCCCAGATTTGGACAAGGCCATTGAATCTCTTCCTAGTGCCAAAGGAGCTGAAGATGCAGAGACGGCCCCGGCTAAAGGAGCTCTGACAACGGAAGACGGGAGCCCTTTTGATAACCCCGCAGTTTGAAATATTTTTTGTAATTAGGCCGTAAGAGCCCCACCTCTTGTAATCCTTTATTATTAATGTTATTCACAACTTCTTCATTGTGTGATGTATTGAATATTTGAATCCTTTCCCACCATAACAAAACAAAGCTTGTCTTTCTTTGGGTTCCACTGGGTGCCAGGACCTGGAACCTCCCAGGCTTATATATTCCTTGGGCTAAAAATGGGTGCCGGGGCCTGGAACCTCTCGGGCTTATATAATGCCAAGGGCTTATATATGCCTTGGGCTTAAGATGGGTGCCGGGGCCTGGAACGTCCCGGGCTTATATAATTCCAAGGGCTTATATATGCCTTAGGCTTAGGATGGGTGCCGGGGCCTGGAACTTCCCGGGCTTATATAATGTCAAGGGCTTATATATGCCTTGGGCTTAAGATGGGTGCCGGGGCCTGGAACCTCCCGGGCTTATATAATGGCAAGGGCTTATATATGTCTTGGGCTTAAGATGGGTGCCGGGGCCTGGAACCTCCCGGGCTTATATAATACCAAGGGCTTATATATGCCTTGGGCTTAAGATGGGTGCCGGGGCCTGGAACCTCCCAGGCTTATATAATGCCAAGGGCTTATATATGCCTTGGGCTTAAGATGGGTGCCGGGGCCTGGAACCTTCCGGGCTTATATAATGCCAAGGGCTTATATATGCCTTGGGATTAAGATGGGTGCCGGGGCCTGGAACCTGCCGGGCTTATATAATGCCAAGGGCTTATATATGCCTTGGGCTTAAGATGGGTGTCGGGGTCTGGAACCTCCCGGGCTTAGATAATGCCAAGGTATTATTTATGCCTTGGACTTTAAGATGGGTGCCGGGGTCTGGAACCTCCCGGGCTTATATAATGCCAAGGGCTTATATACGCCTTGGGCTTAAGATGGGTGCCGGGGCCTGGAAACTCTCGGGCTTATATAATGCCAAGGGCTTATATATGACTTGGGCTTAAGATGGGTGACGGGGCCTGGAACCTCCCGGGCTTATATAATGCCAAGGCCTTATATATGCTTTGGGCTTAAGATGGATGCCGGGGCCTGGAACCTCCCGGATTTAGATAATAGAAAACCTTCTTTAATGAATAAACTTCTTCATTAATAAACATCAAATACAAAACACTACATAAAATATTTCTTCAAATATAAAGCATTCCATGGTCGTTTGAGGGGGCGTCCCTGACTATCCTGTAGGTACCAAGTATTAGCACCGACCTTTCTGATAAGCTTGTATGGCCCCTCCCATCGGGCATCTAGCTTCCCCACTTCCCCCACTGGATTAACTCTCTTCAATACCAACTCTCCTTCCTGTAATTCTCGAGGTTTGACTTTTCGATTATAGGCTCTCATCACCTGAGCTCTATAGGCTTCCATTCTGCGAGCTGCTTTCTCCCTTCGCTCTTCAATGAGATCCAATTCTTGTGCCCGGGCTCCTTCTTCCGTATCCTTATATGCCCTAATCCGAGCTGAAGGTTGTCCAATCTCTACTGGCAGAATAGCCTCCGAACCATATACCAGGCTAAAAGGTGATTCCTGTGTAGCCGTATGAGGAGTGGTTCGATAGGCCCACAACACACTTGGGATCTCCTCAACCCAGTCTTTCCCCATTCTATGCAACCGAGCCTGTAAAGATCGAACAATAGTACGGTTGGTCACTTCTGTTTGACCATTACTTTGAGGATAGGCGACCGAGGTGAAGGCCTGCTTAATGCTCATCTCGGCACACCAATCTGCCAATTTCTGCCCCTAAAACTGCCTACCATTATCCGAAACCAACTTTCTTGGGATCCCAAACCGGCACACTATGTTCTTCCACAAAAACTTCATCACTTCGGCTTCTGTTATTTTTGCCAAAGGCTCTGCCTCCACCCACTTGAAAAAATAGTCAACGGCTACCAGCAAGAACTTCTTCTGTGCCCGGGCTTGTGAAAAAGGTCCTACTATGTCCAGACCCCATTGGTCAAAGGGGCACGATGCCCATACGGGATTCAAGCTACTTGCCGGGCTATGCTGTATATTGTCGAACCTCTGAAATCCTTCACAAGACCGGGCAATTTTAGATGCATCAACCTGCAAAGTGGGCCACCAGTATCCGGACAACAATACCCTTCAGACCAGACTCATAGACCCTCCATGGTTTCCACAACATCCCTCGTGCACTTCCCACAAGACATATTCTGTTTCCCCTTCCCCCAAGCATTTGAGCAAAGGGCCCTGATAGGAACGCCTATAAAGCCTTCCTCCTAAAATAGCAAATCTGGCTACCTGTCTTCGTATGAACCGGGCTTGTCCTCTGTCTTCCGGGAGATCCCCATGGGTAAGGTACTTGACCATCGGGGCCATCCATGTATCTTCTCGGAGGACCGGCTCCCGGGCTTCTATGGCAGCCACCATTTCCCTCTGTACCAGGGATTCTTTACCATCATTTTCCCCAGTGACCGCTCTTTTAGCCAAGGCGTCTACTTCCCTATTTTCTTCCTGGGGTATCTGCTCTATACTCCAAGTAGTGAAATTGGCCCCGAGTTCTTCAATTATCTTACAATATTTTATCAATTTCTCCTCTCAGGTATAGAAGGTCTTCTTTACTTGCTGAACAACCAACTGTGAGTCAGAATATATTATAATATAACTTACCCCGACTTCCCGAGCCCGTTGCATCCCAACTATCACATCCTCATATTCAACTTCGTTGTTGGAGGCCTGGAAATCCAGCTTTATGGCTATCTCGATTTTCTCCTGGGTAGGTGAGATCAGGATGACCCCTACACCACTGCCTCCAACACCACTGCCTCCATCTACAAAAACCCTCCATACTTCCTCTTGGCCAAAAGTGGCCACCTCTGTCAAAAAATCGGATAAAGCCTCGGCTTTGATGGCTTTACGCGGCTGGTATTCAATGTCATATTCTCCCAACTCCACCGACCATTTTACGAGCCTCCCCGAGGCATCCGGATGATTCAGGATTCGCCCTAGGAGGCTATTAGTAAGAACATTTACCGGGTGAGACAAGAAATAAGGTCTCAATTTCCGGGCTATTATTACCAGAGCCAGGGCCATCTTCTCAATCTCCGTATATCTAACTTCCACCCCCTTCAAATCATGACTGACGTAGTACACAGGCCTCTGATCTCCCTTTTCCTCTTTTATTAAAACAGTGCTGACCGCCTTCTCAGTAGTAGACAGATATATCCACAATCTTTCCCCTGGCTCTGGCTTAACCAAGATAGGCAAGCTAGTCAGATGCTCCTTCAACTCCTGAAAGGCCTGCTCGCACTGCTCAGTCCAGCCAAACCTCTGGACTTTACGCAATACTTGGAAAAAATGATAGCTGCGGTGAGCTGACCGAGCTATAAACCGAGCCAGGGCTGTAATCCGGCCGGTCAATCGCTGTACCTCCTTGATAGATGTTGGCGAAGGCATTTCCCGCAACAGCTTCACTTTTTCTGGGTTGACTTCTATCCCACGTTCAGTTACCATGAACCCCAGAAACTTGCCACTTTTCACCTCAAACATACACTTGGCCGGATTCAACTTGATCCCATACCGTCGAACTGTGGCAAAAGTTTCCTCCAGGTCGGGTATAAAACAATCCCGGGTCCTGGACTTCACCAATATATCATCCACATATACATCCACATTTCGACCCACCTGTTCCCGGAACACTCTGTCCATCATCTGCTGATACGTAGCCCCTGCATTTTTTAGACCAAATGTCATAACCACATAACAGAAAATACCTCTCGAGGTGATAAAACTGACTTTGTCTTGATCTTCCAGGGCTAAAGGAATTTGATGGTAGCCCTGGTATGCATCCATGAAGCTCAGCAATTCACACCCGGATGTGGAATCCACCAATTGGTCAATCCGGGGTAAAGGATAACAATCCTTGGGACAGGCTTTATTTAAATCCCGGAAATCCACACACATCCGCCACTTCCCAGTAGCTTTTGGTACCAGCACTACGTTGGACAACCAAGTAGGAAATTGTACTTCTTTGATGTGTCCGGCCCGCAGTAGCTCTTGAGCCTGCTCCGCTATCACTTTATCCTTCTCAGCCCTGAAATGCCTCTTCTTTTGTAATACAGGCCGGGCTCCAGAGATGATGTTGAGTTTGTGCTCTGCAACATGAGATGAAACTCCCATCAAATCGCCCTGAACCCAGGCGAACACATCCTTATTCTGAATGAGGCAACCTTTCAATGTTTCAGCCAACCTTGCTTCTAAGTCCCGGGCTATTTTAACAGACTTTCCTGTTTGCCCGAGCTCCAGCTCCACCTCTTCATACTCATTTTTAGACTCCTCCACAGAACAGACTTCTCTCCCCCCCTGGGCTCCTTCCTTCCCACTCTGTCTTGCCCTCTTGTAATCTACCTTCACTGTCTCGGCATAGCATTTTCGGGAAGAAGGTTGATCTCCTCGGACTTCTTCGACCTTATCTCTCACTGGGAATTTGATCTTTTGATGGTAAGCTGAGGCCACGGCTTTGAAAGAATTCATAGCCGGCCTCCCTAAGATGACATTATAAGAAGAGGGTGCTTCTACTAATGTGAATCTTGTCATGACCGTCCTCTTCTCATTTCCTGACCCTAAGGTTATGGGCAGCAACATTTCCCCTTGGGGTTGAACGGTGTGCCCTGCAAAACCATATAAGGCAATTTTTACCGGGCTCAACTCATACCCATGCAGATCCATCTGCTCGAATGCTTCTTGAAAAAGGACGTTTACTGAGCTTCCCGAGTCGACAAACACCCTTCGAACATCATAATTGGCGATCCGAGCTTGTATAAGCAAGGCGTCATTATGTGGTAAGTTTACTCCTTCTAGGTCTTGGGATCCGAATGTGATGATTGGCCCTGAACCCTGTCGTCCTTCCTCCACCCCTAAACTTTCCCTCCGACTTCAGGCCTTCCTATCCCGGTTCGAATCTCCGTCAGTAGATCCTCCTGATATCATGTTAATGACACCTTCGGCTGGCCCATCTCCTGATGTCTTGTCCTTTTTTGCATGATCCATTTCTTGTTTCCCTTTTTCCCGAGAGATGGTGACATCCCGGGGAGAAACCAGTGTCTGTGACCCCCGAAGCCAAGGCACACTTCGGGGTTTTTTCGGAACCGGCTTACCATCTCTAACATAAGGTAGCTGATGTCTCTGCTGCAGAGTTCGGCATTCACTGGTGCCATGAGTGCACTCCTGATGAAGCGCACAGTACTTCCAGAACTTCTCCCTAGAAACAGGGGTCTGGGTCGCAACTCCTTCTTCGCACACGTGAACAGCCCTATCTCGGGTCCCTCGGTGCGGAGCATACCGGGATAACCGCCCCATGGGATCATGGCCTTCTCTACTTCTTCCTTGTTCCCGGCCTCCCTCCCGCCGGGTTACCTCCTTCTTCTGCCTCTGAGCTTCCTCCATGTTAATGTATTTTTCAGCCCGAGCCAGCAAATCTTTGAAAGTTCGGGGTGCTTTCTTCACTAGTGATTTGAAAAATTCCCCTTCCCGAAGACCTTGAGTGAAGGCCATGATCTTGGTCTCCTGGGCACAGGTCGGGACCTCCAAAGCGATCTTGTTGAACCTTTTGATATAGGTTCGTAGAGACTCCTCTCCTGATTGTTTTGCTTCAAATAGGCTATAGGCAGTTTTCCTATACCTCTTGCTACTGCCGAAGTGCTGCAAAAACACTTGCTTGAATTCTGCAAAGGATCAAACACTTTGGGACTCCAACTTCTCAAATCATCTTTGGGCAGAATCCACCAAAGTGGTTAAGAAGACTTTGCACTTGATCTTATCCCCATAGCAATGTTACATAGCTACATTCTCAAACCGAGCCAGGTGCTCCTCTGGGTCCGTGCTCCCATCATACTCCCGGATTTTTGCCGACTTGTAATTTAATGGCAAGGGTTCCTCTATCACCTCCTGCGAAAAAGGGCAACCCGGAATCTTGATAGGCCAAGCCATTTTGGAACCCCCTTCTTCCAACTTCTGTACTTTTCTCCTAAGTTCATGCAACTCATCCGCCATGGAAGGCTGTATTGAGTGCATCCAAGAGCTTTCTTCTTCTTCTCCTTCTCTAACTTGGGCATTATGGTTTGGATTACCCCGGTTCCTTTCTTTCTCCACTCTTATGTCCTTTGATTATGGTTGCTTTGCAGCTATCAACGATTTTCGTATCATCTCCTGAACATATGATTCGAACTGCTCCATGGGAATGGTAATGTTCCGGCCTTGCTGGTGGTCTCCAGGTGATGTTTGCTCATGAGAAGCCATATATACGTCTATAGAACAAGCTTCCTACAGATGGCGCCAATGATGATGGTTTATCAAACCGAGGCCCGGGTTGTCAGGATAATGAAGTGGGCCTGACGTGATGACCGGGCTAGTAGGTGTAAAATATGGTTTGTCCCTCCTGGATCGGGATGATCTGCACACAAGGGAAAAGATGAAAGCACGTTAGTGGGGCGCCGGAAGGTTTTCCGGCGGGGCCACTCCGATGCTTAAGTCAGACTTAGAAATAGAGTGGGCTTTTAGGAAAAATAAGTATAGTGCTTTGGGATTTTAGATGAACATACCTCTACAAATGCCTGAGGCCAGGTATTTATAGGCCTTGGAGTGAGAGAGTCACTCCGCATTTCCAGGGTAGTGGCCACGATCTGGATCGTGGGTGCAGGAGTTACCCACGTTTACCTGTGACACACGATGGAGCCGGAAGGCTCGGGATTATGGCAGTCGTGGGGATCATGCCCTTGAGACATGGGCTTTGTCTAAGTCATGCAGATCTGGTCTTTCGGGATCCTGAAGCTCCTAGCCTGCTTTAATACAACCTTAACACCCCTGGCCTTTCCTGGCCCTGCCACCCCTGGCTTATCAGGGTATCACTACTCCTCCCAAAAATAGTCGGGCTAGAGTCTTACTCGCTGTCCTGACTAACAACCCTGCTACCATTGCTTTAATACAGCCCTGACACCCCTGACTTCCCGGGATATCACTTCGTTTTCCTCTTTTCCATTTACTTGAGAGTGTGAAAATTTTCATATTTGGTTGGAATTATGGTAATTGTATATTTTTCTACAATAATAAAAATTACTATTTTTTCCGTCAAAATATAAAAATTACTATTTTCCATCAAAAAAAGTGAGAGATATTTAATTGTTACTACTATGAAAATTAATCATAAATATATCCAATCTTGTGGTAATCTCTCAAATGAATTGCCGATAATTGTTATAACAAGTAATTGAAAGATAGAATAATTTTTTTTATAGTTCCACTTAGATATAGGTACAATTTTCTGAATAATATCATTTAAATTAAATTAATTATTGTTCTTAGCCACTTTTGAGTCCCGCGTCCAAATCACATTCACACTTCCTACGGACCCTAGGTTATCCTTCATTGTGCGAAAAAACGAGACAAACGAAGGACTGGAGGCTAATCACATCTTTATACATGCTACCAAACTCAGCCTATGAGTCATATCAAAGACGGCTACAATTAAAGTAGTTTGGAAAATATTGATGGCTTTGTAAAAGACAATTGTTGACTTCTTGTACAAAATTTATTGGCCTGCCGCATCTACTATTTCGATTGATCTACCATTTTTATAATATTTTTTTATAAAAAAAACCCAAATTAACTTCTACCATTTTTATAATTTTTTTAAAAAAAAACCCAAATTAACTTCAAATTCTACAGTGTTTTCTTTAAATCAATAATCATAACGTCCTAACGATAGAGCATTGTTTTAAGAATATATCTATAAATATTTATTTTTGTACATAAGAGATATATATATATATACATATTATTGTGAATCTTATGTGTGAAGATAAATATTAATCTATTAAAGATACTAGCAACTGTGGTACATGCGATGCGTTTACACAAAATATAAAAGATGACCAATTTTTTTAATAAATAAATATAATTATATAATGTTGAATTATTTATAATTGTGACGGAACAAATTCAAGCATTCTTTCACTAAAAAAAACAAAAGCCACAACAAATTAAGGGTATATTTGAAATATTAAAAAAAGTCTTACCAAAGGTAGTTATTATTAGTCTCTCTTCCTTCTCTTCCTTTATTAGTATAGATTAATAGTATAAATATAGAGTTGTTTAGTTGGTTTAGATTCTATGGGATTTGAAGTAAATCTTCACGATCCATTGTTGAATAGTTTGATCCAGGACCTGGACAAACGGTACTCAACTAATAACCAAGGCACAAAACAAAACACACATTCAATCAAGAAAACAAAAATACGAAAATATGGGAATCATGTAGCGCGTCTTAACACAATGAAGCTTTCGTAGAGCTTAGCTTTGCCCTTCGTTTTTCCTATATCTAATGATCTCGACGCCAAGGTAGTCAATAGGACCAATCACAGCAACATGTGGCTTTCCCACCTGTACGCGAACGGCGGATATCTGGGGGAACTTGCCCAAGGTTGTGGAAGCTATCAGCTCAGCTACGGATTCAAGAAGATTGTGAGGTGTACCCTCGACGATTTCTTTAACTATGCTGCACGAACATGGCCAAATCATCAAAGAATCATCTTAACACGGGCAATATCAAAGATGGCGCTAATAACTTGGATCGTGGGGTCCAGTTAGGTAGTGTTTGAGAGAGCATTTCTCAGCTTTTTCTTCACAAGTCAAGACACTTTCTTAGTTTGCAACCTTTCTGTGCGCCGATTTATGGCCATGGTAATTGTTATGTGCCATTGCCATTACTCACAAGACCAGACAACTGACACGTACGAAGAGGTGGAGCATAAATTAGTTGGTAATAGTGGAAGATTTGGTTAACAAGATACATCTTTAATTAATTGTTTGTTCTATCCCACGACGGCTTATCTTTACCTTAGTAGGTAGTTCCTACTCCATTTTTAGCATTAGTTTGTTATTATTCTGTTTATTGTAAGACCATTATAAATAGTATGAAGATGAACAGAGAACATGTAAACAGGACATTGAATTCTGTGTCAAAATAATAGTCTGGCCTTGTGACCAAAGTTTGAAATGGGGAAGTCTGCTAACTATAAAGAGACAACATGTAAACAAGATATTGAATTATGTGTCAAAACTATGTTGTGACGAGTGACTCCAGTTAAAACTTTTAGCTAAATCAACTGATCTAATTTTTAGATAAGACAACCTTTGCAGTTGTAGAGCTGCTAAAGAACTCAAAGATTCAATGTCCAATTTTAGGTGACCAGACTTCCCCATTTCAAACGCATGCATGTCTAAACTGCGGAGATCACGACTCACCGATATATTGCAGTATAACTGATGGTATCTGATAGGTCATCCGAATTACCGGCAGCTTGAAGATCCATCCAGGCATCTACTTCTATCAAGAATTTCTGACCCAACACCCGTTCTTCGGGCTTTACCCCGTGGTACCCATGGAACTTCAAACCCCTCAATACAAGCTTGTCACCCCTTGGAATTTCTGCATAAGATGCGGCCACAACAAGTAAAACAGAAGGCTGGAATTAGAATACACTACTATTCCAACAACATTTTGGTGACAAATCAAGTACCATATAGCACGACTAAATCTAGTATAAAAAAAAAAGTGCATAGAATAGGCTACACTCTGGAATTCGAATCAAAAACAACTTTTTAGCTCAAACTATAAATAATTTTTGAAGCTCATTGGCAGATTCTCTGATCACGTGTCTTATGCCTGAGCTGATAAATTCATGGATTCTCCAGATAACAGTAACACTAAGAAGACACAATTCAACAAATCAAACAAATTTCATCAACAAAATTCAACACGGGGAGATTAGGACACGTGTTGGAAGTTAGGGTTTTCGGGGGGTAATTCTATAATTTAGATTTTAGAATCAGCTCTCCCAAAACCAGATTCAACACAGGAAAAATCCTATGAACAAATTATGAGCAAACTGCCATTGCGCTTGTGCGTATCTATGCGAAAAGATTAACCAGATTCCAACAACATACATGGAGATTACATTGCACAGAGAAGAGAAGTAGAGTTTGCGGAGTGACGTACTCACCATGGCTGGATGACGTCATGAGGAGGGAATTTCGCCTCGGTCAGATGACGCAGTGCTTCTGAAGCCTTCACGGAGCCGTATTTGGTTTTATTAATGGGTCTTACCCAAAGTCAAGATTGGGTTAACGGGATGTTATTAAAATCCAACGGGCCAATTTTTTGTTTTTATTTTTAAAAAATTTTAGGGAACAACTAGCCATTTTTTTTTTTTTTTTTATGTTGATTGAGTAGTTTATTATGATTGAATGTCGAGTGATTCGATTACTCAAATTTTATTATTTATTTTTTTATTAGCAAACAACAGCCAAATCATTTTTAGTCAAAGAATGAGTTTGCTATAATTAGATTTCGAACCCGACATTTAATTTTAAACTCGAGACTTCGATGTTAGATAGAAGCAGATGTTTCGATTTTGACACTAATATTCGTGAAACGGATCGAAGGGATCAATATTTTAAAGTAAAAAGTAATATTTTTGAATGAGTTAATCGAATAAGAGATATTTCGAACAAAATTAATTCACGAGACTATCACATAGAATTTTTTTTTGTATGATCAAATACAATAGTTATTATATTTTGTTAATATGATTATGTTTTTTATATTTTTATTTATAACGACATAATAAATAAATAAATAAAATCACGGCTCCTTGAAAATAGGTAAAATGGGGGCGAGGCTTCAAATTTATTTATTTATTGTATATAATTTAAATCATTCTTAAAATAAAAAATTAAATAAAAAAACAGACACACACACTCGCATCACAACTTGTCATATGCCTGTTTTTTATATATTGTCATTTTCGTAACACACACCCCTATGCTACAATTACCTTTCCTCTAAATTTAGGTTCCTATTGTTTGTTGCAGCAGTTATGGCTTATGGGTATTAGAGAAGCTTTGAGTTGGTTGAAAAGTTTAGATATGTTGCACGATATAATCGAATCTGATGCTATGTTCCTCATTGAAGCGCTTAAATTTCATGAGTCATATTTCTCTAGTTTAGGTTTAATTATTGATGATTGTAAAAGACTAATGATGGATGTTTTAGTCTTTAGATTTGTCTTTGTGCATCAATCAGCGAATCAAGTTGTTCATGCTCTTGTTAGGGGAGCTGTTTCTATGTCTGGTCTAATAGGATGGGTCTCTCCTAATCCTATTTTCTTATCTGATGTAATTTGATATAATAGTGTTGTTTGCTTAAAAAAAAAAAGTTCCTATTATTCCTTCAATTTGTTCTCTATACGCTGTCGAAAATGTCGATCCAATCTGTATTTTAACTCATTTTTTTTAGAAAAAAAACAATAACAATAACTTCATCTTGTGCACCAAATAATTTAAATCATGCAGATTTTTTTTTTCATTTATCAATTATTGCGTGATAAACTGTAGTGCAATAGCGAATTAGCTATGTGCTAAATTAATATACAAATTTCATACATTCATTTGGTTACTTTCTTAAAAAAAATTAACATCATTATTTTTTCCCCCAAAAAAATACATGATTTTTTAAAAAATTATGTATCAGCTAGTACTAAATATTTGTAGATTTCTTTTTTCTTTGGGTCATTGACCCATTTTCTCCACAATAAGAAACTATGATTAAATAAAAGTAAGAAAAGTCAACTAACTTTTGATTCAATCTTTTTTTAAAAAAAAAAATAGGTTTGATTCAATCTAATTTTACGTCTGAAAATCGTTTTGTGAAGTGAGAACCCGCAACTACTACTATTTTATGTATACATAGCATAATCTTAACCAATACATTACTCTCCAAGCGACATTGGACAAGTATTGTGCGACAAACTCAGTCTAAAAAAAATATTGATAAGATAAATCGAATTCTCAATCATTAATTAAGCGCTCAACTAATTTACCAACTCCAACACTCTTGAGTAGGCCATGTGATATTGTTGCACTCATGGTGTGTAAGGAATTGACCAAATCCAAATAGAATAAAATGTAATCCACTCCACAATTATTTGAAACTAGCATAATCGCACACACGCGTTGCGTATGTATAAAATTATATAATATATTTAATATTGTATGTTATGTATAAATATTATTTTTTGATATTATTTAAATTTATTTTTTTCATTTATAAAATAATATAAAAATAAATTTAAAATTTATTTATCAATTTATCTTATTTATAATGTTTAGTTGAGAAAAGTATGGAAATTTAAAATATCAAAATTTCAAAAAAAATAAATAAAAATAAATTGTAATATTTATATCACGTAAGGGCAATTTCAACAAATGAAAAGATGGTATCTAAGGGAGAGATTCTTTATATATACTAGTAACTGTGGCACACGCGCTGCGTGTGTAACGCAACACTTTGATTTTAAATATGGTCTATATTTAACATGGTAGAATCGTAGGAGTGCAGATAATCAAAGTCGCTAAAAGAATTTATATTGAAAAGGTAGAGAATTGCAGTTTGTGGTTTGAAGTCTCATTTTGTCACCAACGTTCCGCAAAGTATTTGATATATCTAGGCATTTAATGTAACACCATGACGATTAAAATTGATATATTTAGGCATTTAAATTAAATATAATAAGATGTATAATCAGTTTTATCATAGCGATGTGATAGACGTGTTGCACATGTATGTAATATTTATATTTCATATATATATTATCTGAATAAATTAAATCATCAAAATAATAACGCTAAAAAATTTACAATAAACTTAAATTTTACACACATAATATATCGTTGAAAAAAAGTCTACCACTAAATGAAGTTGAAATTAACCATCCTAATATATACATATTACAAAAGTGAGTTATTTTTTGAAACTCAAAAATATTCCTGCATTTCAATCGTTGAACTTATTCTTATTTCACGGCCACCTGAATTTCTTCATTGTGGACCTATAAGAAGCGAATCTCCATTGCTGCATAAATTTTAATTTTATGATAATATATTTTTTAATAAAATAATAGATGAAATCATTAACATACTCATGCATCAATATTAAAACTGTAAGATAGAAAGATACATGAAAAATAATTCTCACTATATTGATGGAACTTATGAACTTTAAAATTTGGACTACCAAGAAGAGATGACATTAAATCAGGTAGTTATGAGTTGTGGTAGAAAACGGAACCAGGAATGCAAAAGGGAAGCAAACAACATTGTCGACTTTGCGTAATTAGCCTCTAATTTTTTTTAAAAAAAAAATCAATTCAAAGTAATAACAATATCATATTAAACGGAATAACATTAATACTATTATTGAGGAAAACAAATTCATTTCAACTTAGCTGATAAATCTTCACACCAGGCTAGTATATTACGTAATTGATCAGCTTTTGGTATTGATTTCAATTGCTGATAAATTTAAAACTACGTAGTTTTAGTAGTTTTAGTGACGAATTTAATATTTATGTCACAAAATATTAGTGAAAGAAAAATTGTAAGCGTCAATAAAATTAGTATTGGATTTAAAATTTTCTTCTTAAATATTAAAAATAAATTGTGTTTCCGTGTTTATTATTAATGATGAGGCAAAACACTCATATGAGACGGTCTCAAGGGTCATTTTCTTGAGACGAGTCTCTTATATAGGTTATCCATTTAAAAATATTATATTTTATGCCAAAAGTATTACTTATTATTATAAATATGGGTAGTATTGACCTGTTTCATTTGTGAAACCGTCTCACAAGAGTGTTACTCTAATGATGATATATATATTATATACGTCTCAAATATTTAGTAACGAAATGCTTAAATAATTCCGTTATCATATTTTGTCACATATAGATAATTCGTTGCTAAAATTTTAATGACGAAGGAATTAACCACGACGTTTATTAATTCCATTACAAAACTATTGCTAAGGTGAATTATTAACGAATTTGTGACGGATTTTGCCGTTACTAACCAACAAATTTTTGTAGTATATATACAAAAAGAATATGCTACAATACAGATAAATAAGTTGATAAATAACCATTACAAACTCTTATGTTCTAATTTGTAGTTAGTTTCTAGTAAAACCAAAATTTTAAATTTTTTATTGCGTTAAAATCATTTTTTATAATAATCTTTTTATTAGAACATATTTACTTGGACATATCAATATTTTTTTTTATCTTGCATATATAGAGTAAAACTATTTTTTTATAAAATTTATATTTTCAATAACTTTCTTAATTAAAGCACACATTAATCTAATGTAATGTACGAAAAGAAATGAGTAATCACACTGAAAAAATTCTATGCGACAAACTCATTAAATAAAGTATTAAATGCTCCACGAGAACAGCCATTGCACATTTCTTATTTTTTTGGTATAACCTCTCGGATGAAGCTCACCAAAGTTTTTATGAATGGGAGCTGCCCAAGTTCTATTCTCCCTTTCGGATTTGATGCAGAGAGTGTTTTGTTCACCTTATATATCCAACTTCTAATCCTCCAGTACTTTAAGCAATGGTATCACGATTCCAGCTTCAATGGCTTTGGCCTTATTTGAATGGTTAAGACACACATTGAATAGCGCAGTGATAACATCTTTTTTTCCTCGTATCGTATCGTATCGTTTCGTTTCGTATCAAATTCAACCAAGTAACATAAGTGTAAAAGTTCAAGTACAATCTCATTTGTTTAGAATATATATGCAAAAACATGAATTAGATGATGAGAAAATAAGGGTGTACCATCAGCATGATTATGTAAAATGAATCATCCACCACAACATATTAGGTTTAGTTATAAAACTCTGAGTTTGATAATAATTATATTAACATATGAAATATAACAATCAGGTTGTTGGTTTCCTTAAAACAACTTAAAATAACATTAGAAAATCATTTTAAATGGCCAGTGAGAATCTATCAAAAATTTAATAATAAGAATGCCTAAACTATCAGTTTAGCAGATAATATGCTAAATTAGAAAATAGAACTGCAATCATCTTCCATTTCCCCCTGTTTACTGCAGGCACATCAAATTTCTTTCAAACAATTAAATTAAACACAACCAATCCAAAAAAAAAAATATTAAAACTGAGATATAAATTTCAATAAAACTTGAAAAATGAGAATATAAGTGCAATGCAATATTTAGCCTTGTTAACAATTAAGAAAAAATAAAAAATTAGAAACATCCATTTATGGGATCCTTTGTTCCTTACAAAAATATAGCAAAATAATTTCAATCATTGCAAGCGAGAATAGTAAAAATTTATTTAATATGGATATGGATTACTTACTAATTGACATCGGCCGGGAGAACACACGGTGAATCAAAAAAAAAACTCATGCTTAATAGAATAGAAAGATGAAGAGATATACTCATATACATTCATCACGACAGGAAAAACACGCACCAAAATTGACATTGAATCGATAGCAAATTAAATAAATCAGTCAAATCTTGATATGTTTGGAGACAACAACAACAATATATCTAAATGCATCACTTGTAATGGTTTTTTGGAGGGTGAATAAAATATTTAAATAATTACTTTACCTAACTTGGACAACTTAAGCAAAGATCTCTCACTAAATCCCCAAAGAAGGTAAAAAAAAAAAAACAAATATTAGGTTGTTGCCTATAGTGTGCTTTATCTATGTGATATTACCAAATTATAAAATTTGAATTCTGGATGCACCGGTACGACATGATTTTACATTAAAATGTGAGAGATTAACATAGTCTAACGATGTTAAGACATTGAGAAAATTACTCCAAGCACAAAATACACTATACAAAAAAATTGTTGTGAGACGATCTCACAACAATTTTGTTATATGATCCCTTAATTTGGTCACACATGATAATTCATTATTTTTATGCCAAAACATGTCTTTTTATTGAAAATATGGGTGAATTGATCCGTCTAACGAATAAGATCTATGAGATCGTGACCGTGTCATAAGATACCAACTCAATAAACTAATTCTCTTTAGATTTGTTTGTTCTCGATCGTTGCAATAAATTCACCGTCAATTAATTAATTAAACTATTAAAAGCACTAAATATTTATTGGTATTTCACTTTTTTTTTACTATGAATTATACATTCACACAACTGGATGGCCTTTACAATTGTTAGTATTCTCCTGAAGATTTAAGAATAATGTTAAAGTTGTAACTAATATATGATATATGTTAGAACGATATTTATAACAATTATATCATGATATTTTGTTATTTATCGTGAGATTGTGATATTATATTGTATTTTTTACATTGAATATATCATAAGTTTGATAAATTAAAATTTTATATTAAATTTTATATGATGTAAAAATTATTATATAAGTTTCGTTGTACCTATTATTTTATTCTTAATTGTTCTTAGTTCGACATAATATTACTTTAATCTGTAGTGTGTTTCCACGTAAGAATTGGTCATTGTCAGCTCAGTGACCGAATGATTAAATTAAATGGAGTAAAATATATGTAAATTTATTTTTGAAAAAAATTGAGAGATGTAATATTATATATTAAAAAAGGGTAGGTATACTTCTTAGGATGTAATTACTTGGACCACCATTAACGAACATTGAATTGAACGACACCAATCACAACTAAATGTCCAACTGTAAACAATAAGTTATTGTTTTATATGTTAACGAGAGATTGTTTGGAAAAAATTATGTTTTTTGGAAGTGATTAAGGGAATATTTACAATCACTACAACTACA
Source organism: Henckelia pumila (assembly GCF_033568475.1). NCBI lineage: Eukaryota > Viridiplantae > Streptophyta > Magnoliopsida > Lamiales > Gesneriaceae > Henckelia > Henckelia pumila. Next base: position 109,376,534 of record NC_133121.1, read on the forward strand.
AAAATGATTGTTAAATTTTGGCTTAAAAATCATTTTTGTGTGTTTCTTAAATCGGGATAATATGTTAGCTTATGTTTAACTCAATTGACATCCAAAAACTAGTCATACGGTGATTATGATTATCCAATATTAATGATTTTAATAAAAATGTCAACGTTAAAATCACTCTAATCAATTATTCATCAAATCCTACCCAACTTTGATTTTTAGATTTTCACATTTGTTTTCAAACACTACCAACTTTTGATTTTTCTTAACTTTTTTTATAATCTATAAATTAATCACTTCTATAAAAGCATAATCTTTTGCAAATACTCTCTAAATTTATAGATTGTAAAAAAGTTAAGAAAAATCAAAAGTTGGTAGTGTTTGTAAACAAATGTGAAAATATAAAAATCAAAGTTGGGTAGTATTTGATAATTAAGTGATTATAGTGATTTTAACATTGACTTTTTTTTTATTATAATCACTTTTGGAGAATCATAATATTCATACGACTAGCTTTTGGATTTAAATTAAGTTAAACATAAGCTAACACATAATCTGGATTTATAAAACACACAAAAATGATTTTTTAAGCCAAAATCTAACAATCATGATTTTTTAGTAATTGCAAACACTCCCCAACGCAGTGCTTGATTCAATTGATAGGATTATTGAATGATTATTAAATGAATAATAAAATACATGATAAATAAATATTGGTAATTTATGTTGAAAATAGTATTATGTTTGGTTTGATTTTTAGGAATAAGATTAAATAATGGTTTAAATTTTTTTTGCCAGAAATACCATTTATATTTTATTGGATGAGTGATTTTTAAGTTGGACGGAATGAGTAATTATGTAATTTATGTGTAAGATAAAAACAATGATAAATAATACTAGGGTGGGGGAGGATTTAGTTAACCTACTATAATACAACTTTATCCTTTCTAGGTTAGATTAGCTTGTTTTAATAAAAATCCTACCAAACAATTGATTAATCAAAAATCACACACAAACCTACCTAATCCCTTGTACCAAACTTATATAAATAACAAATTAACTATAATTTCATTTAACAAAATTTGAATGAGATGCAAGTTGTTGGAAAACAATATTTGTTCCTCTTGTAAGAGCTGTCTAAACGTAACATTTTGATTAGGTTATTGGAATTGTATTATCATCATTAGCTATGATTTTTTTATAAAATGACAAACGTTCAATCTAATAGTCGATGTCAGAATCAATTTCATGTATTCGATTTTAATATGATCCATATTATAGAATATGGATCATAAAAGCAAACTATTTGTTGTGGAGACCCGAATAAGATGTCCACCGCCCAAATTAAAATATATGATTCCTAACTGGAATGATTAGACAGGTTCAAAATAAAAATAACATTACAACGTTGTGGTTTGCATTTTTATAATAAGGTGTGCACTATTATCATTGCATAATTACAATAATACCAAATGTTTGAGGGACACTGTCATTATCCGGAGGCAAATCCAAATGATAGTAATTAGGTACGTCAAAAAGTGCGAGTGGACCCTTATCACAAGATTAATTATCCATCTTCCCACCAAGGATCCAAATAAAATAATCACACTTATTTATATATTTGTTTTGTGTAACCTATTATATATATAATAGGTCTTTATGGTATGATTCACTTTGACTCAATTTTATAATGAAAAGTAATACTTTTGTTATAAAAAAATTATGTTTTTAGAATAAAATGAAAGATCTATCTCATGAAATTTATTTGTGATCATCTATGTGAGTTTTGTATGATATATTGTTGCAATATTTTGTTTGAATTGATGTATTTTGGACGATGAATGACAAATTTATGGACTTGTTTTGATAGACATAATTGAAGTGAATTTTAAATTCAATTCATATCAAGTTCAATATGAATTATGATATATTTCAAATGCATACAACATACATTTTATTTGAAATCAATCATTCAAATCAAATATAACGATTCAAGTGCAATTTGACGTTCTATTGAAATAGTTTTGAATATTGTTACAACAACTATATTATCAGATATTTCGATCTTAGTAAATTTTATTTTGATTTTTTTTCCCTCTCACACACATCCTCATTTACAAGATTTTGGTAAGTGGATGATAAATAGTAACAACCATAACGGGAGCTATAATGAAAAAGATTGTTTCATGGATTTCTCAAGATTGCAAGAGATTATACATAATCTTTTGCAAATCATGCACAATATTGACTTATATGTCCAAACTTAATGTCATCCCATCCAATTTATAAAAGGTAAATATTCAATACCTTGAGCTGCAATATTATGACCTTTATTTTGATTATATTTATGCTAATTCTAGATTCATAGTATAATCACGCCACAATTACTTTCAAAAATAGATTTAAAGAGGTCAATGGGGCCATCCCACTACATTAAAATTTGACCAACGAATCATGTTATACATCTCAAATTCTAAATTATAAACTCGTCAATGTTCTTATCCATAAATTTTATTGCAATACCATTTCATTTTCGTTAGCTTTACCAGATTTTTGTTTCTATCAACTATTATCTAAAAATAAGTTATTAATGACTGGACGAAACCAAGAAGTGCCAAATTATAGAAGATCTCCTTGAATATGGAATTTAAAAATTCTAAAAATCCAATCATATAAGATTACGAAAATGAATAGTAACAAACAAAAAGATTAGATTTTTATGAAACCGTATCATGAATATTTATATGTGAGACAAGTCAATCATATCCATATTTATCATAAAAATAATTCGTTTGACATAAAAAGTACAAAAAACTCTTACAAGACACTCTCACGGGTCAAATTTATGTGACGGATCTGTTATTTGACCTGACCAATAAAAAAGTAATATTTTTTATGTCACTATAAATATGAGTCTCGATCGAATCTATGAGAAAAAGAAAATAGCATTAATCTTTGTTTTACAAAAATATCAATACAAGTTATCTATATATGAACGTAACATATATTATCACATTAAATTAAATTAATTAAATACACAAAATGCAGAAAATCTGAAATTGGAGGAGGATAACGAAACGTCAGAAGTAACCTAAATACCTAATCTTGATTTTGTTGACCTTAAAAGCTCCAAACTTGGTCAACTCTCTACACACCACGCCGTTTTCATTGGCAACAAACACACCATTTTTACTTTTTCTAATCCAATTTCATATTTTAATTCAAAAAACCAGATAGATAACGGCAAAATCTTCTCTATTTTCCTTTCCATCCCATTCACTTTTCAGAAAAGTTCGAACCCAAAAAAATAAAAATAAAAAACACGGCCGCATTGTGGAGAATTTGCATTTGTTGGATCAAGAAAAACCCATGTAGAATTCACAGATCTTTTGTTGTTTTCTTGTATTATCTTTTACATATCCCACCGAACATACGATCTCTTCAAAATTTTCGGGAAAAAGTAGGACCATTTATCTCAAATTTTCTAGCTTTCCCATCTATTTTCTGTTTCTTGGATTGATAATTAGATGGTGGTGAAGATGATGAGGTGGAGGCCGTGGCCGCCACTGATTTCAAGGAAGTACGAGGTTAAACTCACAGTGCAGAGGCTTGAGGGTTGTGATTGGGTGCATGAGGGTGCAGAGAAGGATAATGGTGGCCTTGCGGTGGAGATCAGGTGGAAGGGTCCCAAGATTTCGCTGGGTTCGTTCAGGAGGACCGTTAAAAGAAACTTTACCAAAGCGGAGGCTTTGAAGCAGGGCCAAAACGGCGGCGTTTTGGTGGAGTGGGATGAGGAATTTCAGAATGTTTGTAGTTTTTCCGGGTACAAGGATAGCGTGTTTCATCCCTGGGAGATCAATTTTACTGTTTTGCATGTGAGTTACTTGCTTTGACTTCTTCTTCTTTTTTATTTTTTGTAAACCGAAAAATTAAATTTTCGTTTAAGCATTTTCTGGGGTTTCTCTTCCCTTCATTAGTTTTTTTTCCCGAAATTTCTGTTTCCCTTTGATTTACTTTTATGTTCTTGAGTATTGGGATATCGGATTTCGATTTTGGCCAGTATATCTGGGTTATAGCGTTGAAAATATAGCCATGTTGACTTGCCAACTCTTCCAAGGTTCACATAATCAAGAAATATTTGCTCAAACTGTTTTTAGTTCAAGCGTAGGACATGCTGATAGTCTCTTTTCTATGTATTGTGGACAATGTTTTTTGGTTCTGTTGGTAGCACCATTTAGTTTGTCTTTGCTCTCAATCTTATTACTCAGGCTTTGGTTATTTGTATGAGAATGTCTTTATGATTTTAATAGACTTATTGATTCTTTATTCTTGAGTTATAAGTGCAGTTGCTGAAAATCCCTCAGTTGAAATTCACTTTTGACTGTCAAAATAACACTTTGCAAAGTTTCATTTTACTGAAATCAAATGCATTCACCGAATGGTGATCTCTTTTCAACCAATTCAAGGATTCACTAATGTGTTCTCCTCACACCCATGATTTATGCCATGATGGGTTTTTGTTATCATTTAGCTGCCGATTCAGGAATCTGTTGAAACCTTATGTGTAGATTCTTGTTATTATGTGGCTACAAATGGATTTGCTGTCTTTTTAGATGCTATTCTCATGTGTAAGCAGTTGTTGATTGAGGATTTGCATTGTAATTTTTTGTTTTTGATTCTGATAATGATCTTCATTGAGATTTTTATGTTGGCACGTGTGGAGGTTGAGTTGTTCATTTGTCCGATTCAACGATTGTGTGTGTCACGTGCTCCGACAACTTAAGTGCTAACTGTTTGTGGATTAAAGATCTTTGTCGAGGACACGGTACCAATGAATGACACTTGTCAGGACTTTGGATTGTACATTAACTCTCTTGGTAACGGTCACACGTGACAAGTAAATAACTGATTTTACTGGAAAAACTTTTAACTTACATGATCAAAAAGAACCATTGGCATCTGAATTTTTGTCTTGAAGAATGATCTACAAATGCATTACAATATTGCAGATCCTTCATTGGAAACCTCACTTTATTAAAAAGGACTGGTTGGTTTGTGAAAATTTCTGCCACTTTGATTAGTACATCAATTGCCTGCATATTCAAATGCCAAACATGTGAGACTTAAGAAGCAAATGATTTTAACAAAAAATTAGTTAGCCCTAGTGGCATTCAATTGAATTGTTACTGTAATATTTCTACCCCTTTCTTCATTTACAATCAGATGAGCTCTATGCTGCTACATCATTGGTTTTGAATTTTCTAGAATAAGAAGTTTTTAAAAAATTTCGACTTACTAATTGTCGAGGAAAATGTAGTCTTTAGGGAGATAATATTTATAGTGTTTAAACGATTTTGCTTTGCATCAGGAGCCGAATCAAGGAGTGAAGAGAAAGTTTTCTGTCATTGGTTTGGCAGCCTTAAACCTTGCTGTTTGTGCTTCAAAGACTGATGGCTGTGTGACTGAAGTCAAAATTCCTTTGGCAGTTTCTAGCGCTGTGGTCGAGCATCGTCCTCTGCTCTGTGTAAGTAACTGATATTCAAATCATTTTTTAGTTTTTTTGTTACCAACACTTAATTGTGACTTTTTCTATACTCCAGATATCTCTCAGCTTGTTGGAAATTAGAAATGCACAAGAAACACTGGATTTGGTTTCAAGTCCAATTATGCCTGTTCCATCCCCTTCAGTGTCCGGAGAATCTTCCACAGAGAAAGATGAAGTTTCAGCCCTTAAAGCTGGTCTCAGAAAGGTTAGAATTTTTACTGATTATGTGTCATCTCGAAGAGCCAAAAAAGCCTGCCGTGATGATGAGGGTAGTGAGGGCAGGTGCTCTGCCAAGAGTGAAGAGGGTGAATTTGCTTACCCATATGATTCAGAATTCGCCGAAGAATCTGAAGAAGGAGAATCCGAGGAAAACAAGGAAGATCCCAAATTTCGGAAGTCATTTAGTTATGGAACGTTGGCATATGCTAATTATGCAGGCGTGTCATTTTACTCCAGTGCAAGAACCAACAATGAGGATGAGGACTGGATTTACTATAGCAACCGCCGTAGATCAGATGTTGGCTGCTCACTAAAAGATGAACCAGGATCGGTTATTACTGAGCCTTCTTATATACAGAACTCTAAACGTAGTATTTTACCTTGGAAGAAGAGGAAGCTGAGTTTTAGGTCCCCTAAAGCTAAAGGCGAGCCATTACTGAAGAAAGCATATGGAGAAGAAGGTGGAGATGATATAGACTTTGATAGACGGCAACTGAGTTCTGACGAGTCACTCTCTTGTGGGGTAAGAATTTTTTTTATTTATTCTTCACTTGCAAAATAAGAATCATATAGATAATTGAGCCCACAATTACAGGTTATTTTGTAGTTGCTTAGGTATGAAGACGAATACTCAGTGCTGTTTTCATGCATGGTTGGAAAAGATGTTATATGAGCTAATTATGCATTTTTTATTTAATATTAATATTTTCAAAATTGTTCCTCATTTGGGAATACAGCATCATCTATGTTAACAAAAGCCTTATTCTCCCACATGTCCCGGATAACTTTATATTGATACAATTTGCTTTAGGGAATGTGCGGTATTGGCCATTATATTTTATCGTAAATACAAGAATTGCATGCATTCCAACTTAGTAATATTTCTACTCAAGGTCTAATTAAGTGGTGGCTAATTTTCTTCAGTGGCATAAAATTGATGATTGCTCAAATGCAAACCAATCACCAGTTTCCGAGTTTGGTGATGATAGTTTTGCTGTTGGCTCTTGGGAGCTGAAAGAAATAGTCAGCAGGGATGGAAGCATGAAGATTCAGACACAAGTCTTCTTTGCCTCCATTGATCAGCGAAGCGAACGTGCTGCCGGAGAAAGTGCTTGTACGGCCCTCGTCGCTGTTATTGCTCACTGGTTGCAGACCAATTCTGATCTCATGCCTATAAAATCACAGTTCGATAGCTTGATCAGAGATGGCTCCTTAGAATGGAGAAAACTTTGTGAGAACGAAGCGTACATGGAACGGTTCCCAGACAAGCACTTTGATCTTGAGACAGTTCTCCAAGCGAAAATACGTGATCTTGTTGTAGTTCCTGGGAAATCGTTTATCGGCTTTTTTCACCCAGACAAAATGGTGGGCGGAAACTTTGAGTTTTTGCAAAGCGCGATGTCCTTTGACAATATATGGGACGAAATTAACCATTCATTAAAAACCGATTCCCAAGTTTTCATTGTCAGTTGGAATGACCACTTTTTCGTCCTCAAGGTTGAGGAAGATGCCTATTTTATTTTCGACACACTAGGTGAGCGACTCCATGAGGGATGCAATCAGGCATACATACTGAAATTCGACAGGAATACAACCATCTATAAACTGCCAAATACCGAACAACCATTGGAAGAAAAACCCATCGAAGAGCAGGCTGCTCCAGCAGTGGAGTCTATGGACTCAGGTGCTCAACCAAACAGCTCAAGTGAAGATTCCAAAGAAGAAACATCAGTTACAAGACCTGAAGAACTGATGAAAGACGAACCTGAAGAAGAGGTGGTTTGTCAAGGGAAAGAATCATGCAAAGCGTACATAAAGAGTTTCTTGGCTGCAATTCCAATCAGAGAACTACAGGAAGATATCAAGAAAGGTTTGATAATGTCAACACCCCTTCATCATCGTCTCCAGATCGAGTTCAACTTCACACAATTACAGCAACCAGCATCATCAGATACCTGAGGCTGCTGCCACTTCAATAATGCCCCAAGAGCCCCGTAGCTGTACATTTGAGTAGCCTGATTATGGACTGACTTTATTTTCTTCCCGAAGGGACTCCAAAAATAGCTTGTTGGTTCGATATTCCATGTTTTTCAGTGTCTAGGATTTAGAAGTACAACCATCTTAGGTAGGAGTTAGTTTGATTCACCACATGTTGAATTGCCATTATATAATGTAAATGACTGCTGACAGCTGATTTTGTGCTGTGTAATCTTGTTGAACGACTCCTTCAATTTAGATATCCAACAACTAACATGTGGTGTGCATAAGCATAGTTTCATGAGTTTTATTCTTCAAGATTTGTCGTTGTAACAAGAGATACATGTCTACGCAACTTCACCAAATACTTTTTCTGAAGAGACTTCGTTGCACTTGTTATGTATATGTGATCCAAATGTTACTGATTTTTGCGAAGCCATTCCTAGTTTTTTTGTAACCAGATCTGTGCATTTCGACTTATCATCATGCTAATGGAACTGGTTTTTGGAAAAAAAGGACTGTTGCGGGGAATTGAATGTCTTTTCATCTGTGTTCACAGAAGCATACGAAATCCTAGTCGAGTTTGGGCGTTTTATTTTGTAATATTCTGAACATGAAAAATAAAATTGAACTTGATGTATTTTTAAACAGAGAAATATAATATAAAAGTTTAAGCGCGCCAGGTAGGGGTCGAACCTACGACTTTCTGCTTAGGAAACAGACGCTCTATCCACTGAGCTACAGGCGCTTCTTTGCTTATTGAATATAAAGATATTATATATCTTAAATACCAAGGCTGCATTTGGTTTGGTAGCTATTAATATTATTGTGCCTTGATTATTTACTTATCCCACATTTGACTGGCTTTTGAACCATTGGGGCCAAGGCTGGTATTATAAGAAATCTGGGATCAGTTAAATGTGGGATCAGTTAAATGTGCGGAATTGGAGGCTTGTCGGTGTGGGATGGAGTTTTGTTCGCAACAAAACTTTTCAAGCATTTGTATTTACACGGACTCGATTCTAGCCGTACCAGCGGTTTCTAATAATGTGAAAAATCTTGGTCCGACTGACATCTTAATTATGAAGATTCGTGATCGTCTTAGTTCGTCTAGGTTTTTATCCTTAGCTCTAGAGCTGTCAAACGGGCCAACCCATGGCGGGGCGGGCTGGCCCAGCAAAAACCCACCATTTGGCGGGTCAATGGCGGGCCGACCCACCATCCTGATGGGCCGGAAATCCTCAACCCAACCCAACCTAAGATGGGTTGTGGGTCAGACGGGCCGGCCCGCGGGTTGGATGACGACAAATAAAAATTAATTAAAAAAATTATAACTGATTATAAATATCATTTCATAAATAAATATTAATAGAAATATATTAATAAAAATTTAAATTATTGATTTCATGTGTGTAACTTTTATATAAAGTAATTAATATAAAAAAAATTCATAACTTTTATTAAAAAAATACATATATCATAATAAAAATAAAAATAAATTATTAATTCTTCAGACCCGCGGGCCAACCCACGCGAGTCGCGGGCCTTGACGGGTTGGGCCATTTAAGCCCACCTTTTGTTGGGTTGAAAAAATGTCAACCCAACCCACTTAAATTGTGTGGCGGGCCGGACCGATCCGGCGGACCTAACCAAAATTGACGGCTTTACTTAGCTCATATAAGAGATACGACTAAAGTTGTAGCTCACAAATTTTCTCATGAAACTTTGTGTTTTTTTTTTGTCTAATTTTGAATGTGTAATTGAACATGTATCTAATTGGTTGGTTGTAATTGCTTCTCAAAACTTGAAAAATTAATCTTAATATATATATATATATTTCAAAAAAATAAAATAAAATAATAAACCTCCTTTCTACGCGCCAGATTACAATTTTATCGACTCTTTCACCACTCTGCTTTGCCCTAAAGCAGAAAATCCCATCGCTCAATTTCTCCATCGCGTACTCAGCTGCGTTCTTGAAGAAGGTATGAGAACTTTTCTGTGTCATTTCTGTCAAGTAGAAGTAGAAGACCTCTGTTCATTGTGAAAGCACGTTGACTTTTCATTCAAGGCACTAGCTTGAATGCTCAAGCGATTTCAATCAATCGAGCCGATGAACTTTCCCTTCTCTCAAACCCTATTTTGTTATTTGTAATTTTTTTTTTAAATTGGTCACAAAGAAGGCTGGCTGGCTGGCTCCCTGAAAATTAATGAGGAAAAATGACTTCCCTTTTCCCATTTTGAATTGTATCACTCTTTCGTTTGAGGTATAACTAGTTTCGACTCAGTGCCAAAAAAAATTTCAAATGGCGAAGGTGACTTGTGTTGTATTGTCGACTTTTCGTTTGAGAATGAACGAGGGACTTATGAACGAAGGTGAGTTATGCTGCATTGCTGCTACATCTCTTGTATTTTGAGAATGTTTTGAGTGAATTTTCAAAACCCTTTTCGTTTGTTTCCTATGTTATACTGTCGAGCTTTGCTTTTGAGATATATTATTTTTGGATCCAGTGCCAAATATTGGTTTCGATGTCAGTAGTTACTTTCTTGTAGGTAAGATTACTTGGGGAGCTTTGATTTTCTCAGAAGAAGGGCGGACATAGATAGTTGTTCGTTGATGATGGGTCAAGGTTGACTCATCGAAAAGGTATAATTGTCTTACTAACATATTTTTTTTTTTTTAAAAAAAGAGCGGTCGCAGTTCTCTAGCGAAAATGGCGTCCGCGGAGGAGTCGATCGGGAAATTCAGCAAGACGGTGGCGAAATTCTGCAACCACCTCCAAAGTAGCGCCGCAGCACTCAAAGAGTCCGTCGACCGCCGTCCCATACCTCTCGGTAGCAATTCATTTCCCCCTCTAATCAACAGTTTGAATTGATAATGCTGTTCTCGATCTCTTTGTTTTTATGCGCAGACTCTGCGTCGACCACCTTCATACAAAGCATTAATCGGAGGGTAAATGTCGCCGGTGTTGACTTGAACATGCTGGAATCCATGACCTTCGGAACAGTTTCCTTTGAGGAGCTTTTGGGATTCTGCAATGAGGTCTTGAAGAAGAATCAAAGCGACCTCCTTGCCCTCCACGATCACCTCGGCTCGTCATCCAGCTATAATCCATCTCGTATGTTTTTTATGCACTAATTTGTACTTATGCCTCTTTCTTCAGCAAGACTTCTTTTTGTTTTTTGGGTGGCAAGAGCTTTCTCTTATTTTACTACGATATTCGAGGTTTACTTGGATTTTTCTTGGTTTTATTAGTTGATTTGGATGAAGATTTGGATGTGGAAGATTGTGATTCAGATAATTTCTCCACGGGAAGTGATGATTTGGGATTGAAAAAGAATAGCTTTGTTGAAGAAGACCCTTTGTATCCTTGTTAATTCAATGCACAGCAACGCTAGGATGATGCAAATTGTAGAAGCCATAAAACGCTTCACATTTGTTTTTTCATATTATTGATCTGCGCTCGTATTCTACTCTATTGAAAATACGGGAATACTGATTTGTATGCTTTTCTGCTTACATTTACTGCTCCAGCACTTAACTGGTGATATAGGCTTGATGATTCGCTGAGTTTAAAGAAGTTTGGAATTTCTGATGTTTGTCTTGCAACAATTGCATCTCAAGGTCAGTTGACTCTTTACAAGAAAGCATGAATGCATACACGCATTTGTTAAAAACATTGTTTTCTATCTTCCATATTTTGAAGATAGGAGAATATATGAGATGGATGAACCTGATTTTGACCCCAGCATGGAGAGTTTGGAAACGATCGGAGGTGTGTGCAAATTTTTGGTTCTTTATATGTTATAAGTCTGTGTCTGTCTTCTTACCCTTGCAACATATAGCTGATCCATCTAGATGTTTATGTTGAACCTAGGTGAAACAAGAGACAATTCAAGCCAAGGTAAAACTTGTCTTTTAAACGTCTCGAGAGATGATTATGAAAGACTTCCCAAACACATGAAAGGTTTGGCATCTTGGGAGGTACATTTTATTGCCAAGTTTTACCATGCTGGCTTCTAGAAATTGAACAAGAAAATGGGTATTTCACCAGCTCGTACTTGGCAAGATATTCCATCGACTTTTTAGTAGTACTACCACGCTCCATATCCACTGTCTAGGTTGCCTCCATTAACTTTTGAAGTTTGTCATACTCAGGATCTGTGTGCTGCTGTTGAAAAGATGAACGCATACATACGGAGGAAACAACAAGACTCTTTCCGTCAAGAGGAAATTGAATTGCTAGAACTGGGTATGTCTTTACAGACTCAATAGAGAGTGATTCTTTTGAAATTCGATATTTTAATTCTACTTCATTATTTTTGATGATTTTGATTCAAGAGAATTTCAAAATTTTCCCATAAAAAACCAAATCCATCATTCAAATAGGACCTTAAACTATTCCTTAATTCTGGTCTATGTTGTGCAGGTTTCAAAGCAAGATCATATCTTCTGCTGCTCATAAAAATGAATCGGGTGAATGTCGAGACAAAGACAGGCGTGATCTCTTACAGAGTGTTGCAATTATGAACCAATTTGGTCTATTGTAGAAAGAAGAACTCGTGTGCAAACAATTGTTTAGTGTGTGATCTTGTTCGACTGAGAATTCAGAGGGTAATTAAAAAGTTTTACTCTTTTCAAACTCCCAAAGACAAATTTATTATGTCACACGAAATGAAAAGGTAAAAACACCTTTGGAATTGCCAGTTTCTATGAACGTCGAGATGCATCCGGTGGCTTTACTATGAGAACAGGACACTTTGCTTGGTGAACCACATAGTCACTCACACTTCCTAAGAAAGCCCTGCAGCGTCACCACCAAATAATCCATATCTTGTTTATATATATATATTTTTTCAACATTCATAATTCTCAGTTTTCAAGAAACAAAAAGAATTAGTGATTGTTACCTTACCTCATGATTTTACCAAGGCCGCGGCTACCTACAACAATGAGATCGGCATTCATTTGTTCTGCTGCTTCACATATCATTTCCTTTGGATCCCCTTCTAGAATTGATGTGTTCGCTTGCACCTGCAGCAATTGTCACACTAACTTTGTCCCATTTAAATTTAATATTTAATAGTTTTCTAAAACTGAAGGTTAAAAATTTCATCGAATTGAAGCTAGCTTATTTGAAACTTGAAGAAATTATCTATGCAAGTATAAATTGCGGGGAAAATTGCTTTTTGTATGTTTGTCATTTTGCGATTTGAGTTTTTTTATATTTTTAAATTTCAATTTTAGTCCGCTAACTATATTTTTTTTTTGGCAATTTTAGTCCTTTTTTCGACGTAACGTTGACGTGACATTAATTCAGTGCTGATGTGAAGCTGACGTGTACAGTGCCACGTAAGCATTTTCGAATAAAAAGGACCGAAATTACCAAAAATTGGAACATGCGAGACAAACTGAAATATGAAAATATAAAAGACCGAAATCGCAAAGTGACAAACATACATGACCAAATTTGCAATTTTTCCCGAATTGCAAGACAATATGCAGGAAAAGCTAAGTACTCGTGCTCCTGCACACATGTGAGCTGCGTGAGCGAGTAGTGTTTGCGCATTTTCTCGTCTAACTCTGTTGGCAGATAGAGTTATGGATGTTGTAGGAAACACAACTACACACATATATAACATATATCATATTAGTCATGTATGCATATAAAAGGAATTGCAAGTCTTAATAATTAATTTGATGATATATATATATACGTGCATGCCTTGGACTCCTGGCAAGACATAGAGGGGGAAAGGCTCCAAGACATGGATGATGGAAAGTGATTGAATGGAGGAATAATATTGGAGAAGCCATTGGAGGGCAAACAAACTCTCCTCGCTCTCATCTATCGCCACTATCACCTTATTCATCATCCTCTTGCGCTTGTGCTGCTTCTTAATTCTCCCTTTTGACTTGTTTGGTTATTTTAATACATGCAAGCCATTAGTTCTTATTGTAGATATATATTTGCACACATTTTTTATATTCTTAATATATATGTTATTAAAAATATTAATTATAAGTTACGTAAAAAAAAAAAAAAAAAAAACAGAGCTAAAAAGGGGCTCCGTTAATCAGCTGCATTTATTATATGTTTGGAATAAATCCCAAAACTAAACACGTACATTCCGATATGTTTTCTATATAAATGTGCAATATTGGCTCGTTCATTATTTTTACCTTGAGGCATGGCATTATAAATTTTATTTATGCACGACAAAATGATAAGAATAAGCCTAACCGATAGGTACGTCTGCATTATTTTCAGAAAAAAAGGGGAAAAAAAAAGTCCGCATCGACGTGGCCGCATTTGCATGCATTTTCTGGATATTTCTTTGCGCATGCAAGACAAGTGTAAATTTTCTTAGTATTAATAAATTGTTATAAAGGAGACTGTCACCATCTCTCCCTCCGAAAAACAAAAACAAAAAAATAAATTATATATATAATATATATTTTTTACTCCTTAATTACACTTCATATTTCCATTAATGCAAACGAATTAAGATAACTTGATGGACATGGAGATGATTAAGCTTCACCACATTTCCATTTTTAAAATTAAAATTAGAGGATATTACCATCGATAATTTTTTTTAAAGAATTAAATATATAATCCAGATAAGTACATTAATTTACAAAAATAATTACAATAGAAATTTTTTTAAAAGTAATTATAATTCCATATTAATATGTGCCCGAAAAGTGTATTAGTTAATTAATAATAAATAAAAGCCATCATATATATAGCGTGTACAAATATTGTTAATTCAAAGAAATCTAAATTATATTTGGCCATATATATCCAAAAGTGTACAAGCTATGGACACAGGAAGAGCGCCGCCGGAGACGAGCAGCGGGGAGCCAGCTGAGGGAGCGGAGCCGCAGCCGTTGACGGCGCCGGAATCGAAGAAACTGAACGTTTTGGTGGCTGTTGATGAGAGCGACAGTAGTTTCTACGCCCTGAGTTGGGCTCTCGACCATTTCTTCACTGGTTCCGCCGCCGCCGCCGGAGAGCCAGCTCACAGTCAGTTATATTCAAGCATGGTCACTCTAGTCAATGTCCAGCCTCTTTTCCAGCCTTTCATCTACCCTGCTGGACCAGGTATATATATACACACACATACATGGAAATTTTAAATATTAATCTTTTTTTTTTTTTTGGATCGTTTTGCTTTTTTTTTTTCATTTGATCGTTTGTTTGGATGAATGATGAATTTTCGTTTTGATTGGTTCAACTTGTAATGACTGATATTACTCAATAATATTACGAGTTTCCCGTTAAATATAATCTGTTGTTGTTGCTTGTATATATATATTTGGAAAATGTTACGATGTGCAACGAAGATTATAAATTTGATTATAAAATATAATTAAAATTATAAAATTATTCATACACTTTATTTAAAAAAAATTTTTAAAAATATATTTAGAATAATTTTATATTAATTAGAAATGCAATTTGTAATTCAATTTGTAATGTTATTTATACATGTAACATGATCTTATAGGTTTCGTGCATGCAGTTGTGTACGCGACACCGGCGGTGATTGAATCTGTGAAGAAATCCCAACAACAAATTTCTGCGGCTATACTTCGTCGTGGTTTGCAGATGTGCAAAGAGAAGAAGGTTTGCGCTAATATATTGCTGGCGAGATCCATATCCGTGTAAACGTTTAGTCTTTATAATTTTCAAAATTTTGTTAAGGAAAAGTAGAGAGAATTACCGTTTCCCAAACACTATCCGAGTATAACTTATTTTCATTAATTTATGGGGGGTTCAGATAAAGGCAGAAACTTTGATTCTTGAAGGAGATCCAAAAGAAAAGATATGTGTAGCTGCTGAACAATTGCACGCCGATATCTTAGTTGTCGGTAGCCGTGGCCTCGGCGCCATTAAAAGGTCATTGTAAAGCATTCAATTTTGACATCAAAATTAAATGATCATATGTATATATAGGATTCAAATTTATAGTACGATTTTGATTCGAAAATTTGATAAAATTAATATTGGCATGCATGCAGGGCACTGCTGGGAAGTGTTAGCAATTACTGTGCTCACCATGCTCATTGCCCGGTTCTTATTGTGAAGCCGCCTACCAAAGTTGCCCATGAGTAACAAGTTACATATAATTATATAATATTTAAGTTAATTATAATTTGTCTTGTATCATATTGTTGTTTAATTAATAATTATAATATCAGTACTCCCTGTTTAATTATATATATTGGAACTGCATGATCGATGATCATTGGATTTTTGTGATTGGAGTCTCCTTCACTTTAAGAGCACTCTACCTAACATCTGTATTAATTTTAAATGAACTCGAGAGGAATATTACTCTATTTGGTGTAGATATATATATGTTACATATAGAATGTTTGGTGTTTAATTCGATTATAGCTACCTATACCTATTTTTATATATTCTCCTACAAAATAGTTTGGGAAAATGACTCCAAATGTCATTGAAGTTTCCGAGTCTCTCAATTTCCTTTTTTAAATTCTTCGTAAGGCTATAAGTTCCTTTCTTGTTGTAGATAGATTACGGATTTTCACAAGATAGATTGATTTTCTTTCTTTGTTTATTTCATGTTTTCGTTTTTTGTTTTTGTTTTTGTTTTTGTTTAAAGGGCAAGACAATGTTGCATCATCTGTCAAAGAAGAGCGCTTTCCATAAAACTTACTACATGTACATTGGTAATCATATTATTGTGACATGAACACATGAAAATAATTTGTGAAATGATTTTTATATATTTCGATGAATTTAATTTATTAATTAAAATAAAAAATGTTAGAATAGTAGAGTCGCTTAAAAATTTCATGTAATTTATTTTGAAAGTTTGTATTAAATTTAGAGAAATATTATACGTATTTACGTACAATACAAGTTTGAAATATCATAATATCTCAACGAAAGATCTTTCTTTTATTGTATTTGATTTACATTTTTGTAATGTGAAGGTTTGAAGGTAATATATAACTATTTTGTATAATTTTTATTTGTATTTTTTTTTACCTTACATGTAACTGTATATTGTATAATCTTGATCTTTATCTAGGATCGGTCGATGTTGATTTTTAAGTACTGTCTTGAAGTCGGGATCAATGACTCGAATCATCTTTGATCTGCAAAGAGATCCGGGACGTTCAATTCGTCCTAATGGGATTGATCTCAATCATGTGAGACGAGGTCCTCTAATCTTTATCATTTTTTTTATAACTTTAATATATATAATATTCTTAAATTTATATATACGTATTTATTGCGTAAGATTGGGGGCGTTGGAGTTTCCAATATAGTCATTTAATGCCCCAATCATCTTCTTCCTCAGCTATGGTGTACTGTACATTTTGCACTATTCAATTTTCTAATGCCTAAGAATCATCACATCAATGGCCACTTCGTCTTTGTTCATCCACACTCTCCTCACGCGCCGCCGCGATCCCGGCACACATGCCTATGGGCTCAAGTCCCTCTACTTTTTCATGCCTGCCACCTTAGCTCTCACCACCTCTCTGGTTATACTCCTCTACATATCCTCCACTTCCAATCTCTTCTTCATTCATCCTCGCCATCTCCAGATTTCCGCTTCTGGAGATGGGGATTTTCTAATTCGTCATAAACCCACGAAAGTTTTCACCTTTTATAGTCCCGAATCTGTTGGGTACAGCGAGGTTCATCGTTTTTCGGAGAGGGGGATTGTTCTTGGAGAGACCAAGGGTCCAAGTGATACAGGGTTTGATAAGAGATCACGCGGTATGTGGGATTTCATGTTTTTTCCTTATTTAAGCTTGGTTGACTCTTAAATTTTTGTTTTTTTTTTGTTTTTTGGGAATGTTATGGTTTGGTGTGCTAATCATCTGTGAAAGTAGAACATAGATGGAAATTTTCTCAGCTTGCTGTAGTTCTCTCTTTAGTCTTTCCGTTGGAAAACAGATTTCTGTGTTAATTTGTTTAGCTATGGCAGTATGGTGATTGGTGAAATGTGAATGCTTGCTGCTGTGTCGGAAGGGATGTAACATCCACAGGCCGGCCTAGCCAGGGGAGCAGGGTTTTCTAAATTTCCAGATATCATTTATAGCTTCTAAATTATAAGATTCTTGGTCGAAAATAGCACCAAGTCTTCTGGTCCGACAGTGACAATAATCAGTGTTTGAAGATTTTTCGGTCTGCATAAATTCATAATTGAGCAAACATGGTATCTTGTTTGGTGTCTCCTAGGTTGTTTGTCTGCTTAAAAAATGTACTGTCATGCTTGTCCACTGCTGAACTTTGGACTAGAATCTCATTTACTTGATAAATCTAAAATGTTTGGGGAATTCAAGAGCCAAGACTCGGATTCTTGCAGTGTTTTCAAGAGTTAATTCCTTGTTTTTATGGTTCGAAATTGTTGGTTTTGTGTTCAGGGATGTATACTAGTGACACAAAAATATTCCATGACAGAGATACCTTCCAGGAGAACTATAAGGAAATGAAAAGAAGCTTAAAGATATTTGTTTATCCACATAAACAGGATGACCCCTTCGCTAATGTGCTCTTGCCTGTGGATTTCGAACCCAATGGCAATTACGCCAGTGAAAGTTATTTCAAAAAAGTTCTTGTAAATAGTCATTTCAGTACAAAAGACCCTTCCAAAGCCGATCTCTTCTTTTTACCTTTTTCAATCGCAAGACTAAGGCACGACGCTCGAGTAGGTATATCTGGTATCCAAGACTTTGTTAAAGATTATATCACTAACATCAGCCGTGAGTACCCTTTCTGGAATCGTACTGGCGGAGCTGACCATTTTTATGTCGCCTGCCATTCCATTGGACGTTCTGCAATGGAGAAAGCAGTGGAAGTTAAGCTTAAAGCAATACAAATTGTATGCTCTTCAAGCTATTATCTTTCTTCCTATGTCGCTCATAAAGATGCATCCTTGCCACAAATTTGGCCTAGGCTGGATAACCCTCCAAATCTGGAACGTGAAAGGTGTGCCGATGCTTTTGAGTATCTGTTGATTCGGTCGCATTTGCATAGATTTCTTGTATTCATTTTGACTGCAGAATGATCACATTTATTGATTCAATTTAAAACTAGCTACTAAACTAAGATCTTCACCGGAGTTCTCTAACAAGGTTTATTGTCTCAATTTAAATATGTTTTAACTGATCCCGACTTGTTTTAAAAAAACTTTCAGGTTTAAGCTGGCCTTTTTTGCCGGATCAATAAACTCACCAGTACGCTCAAAGCTTCTTGAGGAATGGGAAAACGACACAGAGATATCTGTCCACTTTGGTCGCCTCGAAACACCCTATTCAGAGGAGCTTTTAAGAAGTAAGTTCTGCCTTCATGTCAAAGGATTTGAAGTCAATACAGCTCGTATAGGTGATGCATTGTACTACGGCTGTGTCCCTGTAATAATAGCCAATCATTATGATCTCCCTTTCGAAGATATACTTAACTGGAAGAGTTTTTCAATCACCGTTGCAACGTTAGATATCCCTCTTCTGAAGAAAATCCTCCAAGGAGCTGTAAACTCAGAGAAATATTTGATTTTACAAAGTAATGTGTTAAAGGCTAGAAAACACTTTCAGTGGCATCTTTCTCCTGTGGATTATGATGCTTTTTACATGGTTATGTACGAGTTATGGCTTCGGCGAAGTTCTTTAAGAATTACTGTTTAACTTGAGTAGATAGAGCTCCAATGGGATGTTTTCTGTATATGCTATCAACACGTATATAGACAATAGTGACTGCAACTCGAACTCCATGACACCAACCGATCCACGACTACGTGAATGGCTGTTGGCCTGTTGTGGTCGAATCAGTCTACTCGCTGTAGTCAGTATATTTTGCAGCATTCGATTGATCAAAACTTAGCTAGTGTTTGCAACCTAAAGCACGTTGCAAGTACACTACCTTAAAACACCGGATCTGATTACTTGTACCACTTTTATAACTCTACATGTTTTGGTAGGTTCAAGAGCCATGAGCTCTGAACAAGATAAAATAATTTCCCCTGCTAAAACTCAAAAAAATGTTCCCGACAACCCCTGCTGATCATTGTGATCCAACATAATGAATGATCTTGCATAAATTTTTGTTTGTAATTCTTGTCTTAAGATTCGTCCTTTTCGAGGTTTAGAGACAAACATTGTTTTGTATCTACTGTTATCATACAAGACATCAAGTGTGAGATATAAGATATTGATTGCGTCTACGTCTTCTTGTTTTATCTAGTGTTTGGCTCCAGTGTTGGACTCCAGAACCACAATAACTAGAGTTATATTTCCTTTTGCTATTTATATCTTATACGATAATTATCTTATTTTACGAACCAAACAATGTATCGTAATAGCTCGGGATGATGCAATTTATATTTTATACGATAATTATCTTATTTTACAAACCAAACGATGTACCGTAATAGCTCGGGATGATGCAATCTGGATTTATTTTAATGACAAGATATGATTCTTGATATCAACATGATGTTTCTACTCAAATATATTTTCTACAAAGGATTGAACTTGGAAACAATTAGAAATGGCCAATCCAAATAGCTTTAAACAATCTTTTGAAAATAAGAAAAATGTAATTCATTTCCACCGATAAATTTTGCATAGGATACACTAATGTTAATTACATCAAGATTTCGGAAGACATGATGATTAAGGTAGTACTTGGGATTATTTTGTGAAAGAAAAACTAAAAAACATTTCCTAAAATCATTATTAAATAGTATCTAAGCCTGATCAACATAAATGAAAACAAAACTTCAAACGATGGAACTTTTATGGTCGAGCTCTTTTATTTCGAATATATTTCATATATTCAGATAAATGGTATTTTAATTTTTTTTTAAATAATGCAGATTGACTTGTACATATACCACGTAAATGATATGTTCCATTCATTTCAATCTGTTAGTGGAAATACACATATAGGCATTATAACATTAATTGTCGTATGATATCTTATCGAAATCTTTGAATCCCACGAAATACATGCAATATTCCACACGAAGTAAAAGAGATATATGTACACGAATTAAAGAACGGACCCAAATCCAGAACATTGTTAACTGAAAGAAAGATAACGAATGTGACAGTATTAGATAAACTCATCAAGCTTGCTTATCCTAAATATATATATAGGAATGTCAATCACAAAGAAATAACAATTTCACGAGTCATTTACCAACGTCACCTCCGATCCATCTCCGAGAATATTCATATAAGTTCCGGCCTTGGAAAGTGGGGTATGAGGAATGAAGCCTGGTCCGAGATCTTTCACACATTCCACGTCGCGACATGGAAAGAAGATGGATCTTGAAACAGCCTCCATTCCAAACACCCCCAATCCTCGATACTTAACGATTCCGATATACTATCGACTCCCCGGCCTAGCTACAATTCTAACGTTATATATAAGATTTAGCAAAGAGAATCTTCAACCACCAAGGGCCTGGAATAGTGGGCGGGAGCGGGTAGACAAAAGGTGTAATAATAAAGGAGAAAAGGCAAAGGGTCCATGCATACATGTTGAAAGCATATGAAAGACAGGTCATTTTACTGAATATGTATAGCAATAATATTAGCTAATGACGGAATAAAGTGGGAAGGTTTTGGAATAGAGGCCTTGTCTTATTCTCAAAGTTTATTCAGAGCATGGGCTACCCTCTTATTATTTGTGTATAATGAATAATGGTGCATTGAAAATAACGAGATTGGTTAAAGAAGGGAACATGCATGGGCCAACATGTACGTAACTACGCTGCTTTCTATGTGGCCTGTTTTATGATCTATGGTACTCTATTAGAGTTGAACTCGAAAGTCCTCTAGGATGTTTGAGATGTGCACGTTAGTTAGTTGATCCGAGCTTGCGTTAAGGCGATATTATAACTCTAAAGGGTTGAATTTGATCCAATGAAAACACGTATATATACATGATTTTTCATGTAGAGTTATATCATGAACAACGTGAAAAATCATATGTGACTCATTGTATGACATTAGATCAACTCTTGTATTAAAAATAGAATTGAATAAATAACTTTAACTTGGTCCCTCTAGTCAAAGATTTTGGGGGGTTGTTCAACCCGAGAAGGGAAGAAAATGGGACAAGTAATGGAACGGACATGATGGAAATTTTGATGATCATGAATTCGTGACAATGAGAGGGTTCCTATCATCACATTTGAGAGAACTTTCATGTTTACCCCTTTAACTTTATCATGAACTTCCTCATCACAATTCACATGCTTCCACATGTCCCGTATCTCTTTTTTGGTGGACCCTTGTTTACGTTAGCTCCAATATATAGATCAAATGTTAATCTTCTTTAACATGACTTGTATATAGCATCTTCTATCATATTTTTAGATCGACCATGGCATGATATCCAAATATTTAGTAGAAAGCCAGGAAAATTTCAACCTAGCCCATGGGTATTACCCCATATTGGGACATGTGTATGTATCTTATTTGTTCAAATCATGTGAGTTCCATATAATTCAGAGGAACCCACATAATTTAAAACAATCAGTGATTGCCATCTATCCCATGGGTAATACCCATGGAGTAGGATCTAACCTACCTAGAAAGTCAGCCAAAAAATTTGCTATGCACATGTACTTGTTTCAAGACCGGTAAATAAGAAGACAACATGGAGCGAGCTCATATAGAGACCACATTAATGGCATGAACAAGTCGTGAAACTTTCATGTTCTTCGAATATTCCAATTTTCCAAATTGACCAAACATAAATCTTTGGCAAAATCCACGCTCCTTTCATGGCTATAACACATGACATTAACTGCCGATTTTTCATGGGAACCACCAGTAGTCTACATGTAGAATTAAATTAACGTTTTTTTAAAAGTAAATAAAAAAAAGGAATGGGATGGGATGGGATGGGATGTGGTTTAATTAGGTTTTTTAATTTCTGAAAGCGTACTCTTTCACACAACCATGGTTAAACGTTCTCTCCAAAATTCAAATCGAACACGAAACAATTTCTTCCCTGGTTTCTTCTCATATTTCCACCCCTGACTCCGACACATTATGCCGTTGTTGCCGCTCAACCTCACCCCCCGACTACCGTCGCCAGGTGAACTCGCAGTTGCCGCCCAATATTTCTCTTCTCCTCGTGTCATTTCCCCTCGCCTTCAATGTCCACGCAGGTTGGTCGGGCTCCATACAGCCAAATTATTGTAAATTATAAATTAAAATGCAGTCTTTATTTTTGAGCCGAAGATGTGAGCCAGGTAGTAAATTTTAAATTAAATCCATTTAAATCCCACGTGATTTTTGTGTGATTCACTATTCATTTTTGCAGGTAAACGTCAAGGCTATTGTTTGAAATTTTGGTTTCGATCACATGCAAATCATAATTTCAAATAAAGACTGCACAAGGCCGGCAAAGGTTAAGGGGCGGAGTAACATATCTACGGTAGAAAATGAAAAACTTCGGCCTAGTTTGCACCTCTGTACTTCGACAACATCGAGGTGAAATCAATACAAGGGGAAGAAAAAAAGTAGAAAACAATTTGTAGGTCCCTAAACATGGGTTATGTTTAGGCGAATGCCACATAATCCATTACGCGGTATCAGTTCACACGCTAAGAACATACCCAGCCCCACACAAGGTTTAAAAAATTAAAGCAATAGCACAAATAATAGATCTCAATGTAGATTACATCAAAACCATATACGATATCTCACAAAGATTAACCAATAAAAGGAGCAATTTGCTGTAGCTCCAACCTTGAGACTCATGCTGCAATTGATGGATCCTGTAAGCGTACGCAACCCAAAAAAAAAAGGAAAATTAGAATCATACAGAAAAGAGATTGAAAGTAAAAGCCATGATCTTTGGCCTGAATATTCTTATTTTATGCTATGGTATCATCCACAAAACTAGAACATGTCTAAGTATATTATCCAGTAGAAACGAACTATCAACTGCAGAAAGAGAGTGCCAATATGTAGTAAAAAATGAGTCTTATAAAAAACAAAAAGGAAGTAAGCTCTAATCAAGTGTTGTTATTTGAAAAGATCAAACGGCATTCTTTCTTAGAGCCTGAAAGAGTTTTAAGAGTGAAAAACAAAGATTTTGGAGGCCCGCACTATGCCCTACTAGTGAAGAGTTTAGGCTGACAAAGTGACATGAGTGGAGACACATTTAGAGATGAAGATAGCCAGAAACGGACAGACAAACATCCCAAGCTCCGTATCCTGCCTCTTTGATTCCTCGTCTATACTGCCACAAAAAACATCACATGGCACAACTAAAAAGGGGGACTAGAATGAACCTTTGCAGTCAAATTAGAAATCGCCACATTCCACTTCTCTCTAGTTTTTACACCAGCTACTTGGCCAGCTTTAGCCACTTTGTTAAAAGCACCATTCAGCCAAGTTGTTCCAGCTGTCACATACCTGAATAAATCGACATTGAATCAATTAATCTGGTTTTCAACCAAGAGAATGCAAAAATTACTCCAGCCAAAAGGACAGGTTGTCTTGCCACATGCGGTACACAAGGTAATGTAAATATCCATAAAATCATATGGGGCAAAAATCATTGAGAAAAATGCCTTCTTTTCTTTTTTGCCTCAAGAACATTAAATAATACTGCACATAATTCACAAACCTGCTAGATTTGACAGCTGATCCAGTATCATTTAATTTTCTTTCCGCAGCCATAATAGCTGCCGTAGTTTTATCAGATACTTGAAATCTTTGATCCACAGATTTCACTTTCTCATTCACCACTGAAATTCCAACTGTGAATTTTTCCGAAAGCCCGACTCTCCTGTCAAAGGAAATAACTCTGGCAGATGCATTGGCAGTCAACCTATGTTTTTCATCGAATGCTTTGGCCTTGTTCACAGCATCTTGGCGTATAGCTGAACCTTTTGCAAGCATATTTGACACAACATCTTGGGCTTTAGTCACGTACACTTTGCCATTATTTGGGCTCATTTTTCCCTGTTATGAGAGAAGAAAAACCAAGACTAACAATCAAAATTCAAAGAATTTGGAAGGCAATGAATTAGTGGTCAACAATTGATAGACATCTGAACACAGAGTACAAATCATGTTATCACATCTTCTATGTTTGTGTTTGCTGCAATCCACATCATCTACACCACCAAATGAGAACTGCACAAGTTGTGCAAGTGCCACATTGTCATATAACCCACGTGCCACTAAAATTTTAACAAGTTCTATGTAATAAAGCACCTCAGAACCCGGAGAAGTATTATCCTGGGAAACACTCACGTCATTGTCAGCAATCCTTACTTCCTGAAAATCCCAGCACCTCCAAGTTAATTAAATGAATAGCATGTCGAAGATACCATAAATGTCGCATGTAGGGTTACCGGCTACCTGAATATCAGGTTGTGGTACATAATTTTCTACCGCCGTTATGGTAACCACCTGGTCCACGATGGTTGCTCCCTGCATGACAGACAACCGACACAACTTTAAATATAATATCCATTTGTCTCTTGTCTATTTCATAATGTTTCTGAAAATTCCAGGCAATCGGAGAACATATTGCCTTCAAATAAAATGTTGTGTTGGATATCAAATTCCATGCCATAAAAAAACAAACAACATCCATATGGACCTCGAGCCCTTGAATCAACAATTGCCACAAGAGCCTTTAGTAGGTAGACAAGTCTCCAAACACAATGAGGGACAAAAAATGTTCAATTATAACCATTGTCTGAATGCCTGAGCTTTTCCATTCTGACATATAGGTGCTAAATTTACTATCCTGTCGTAAATGATTATTGATGTCCAACAACAATTTACAGATATGAATTCTAGTGTATGCATGTAGAAATTCCATCGTGGTACACAGTTAACCCTATCCAATAAAGAAGCGATCCTCAAATTTTCATAAACCAATCATGGAACCCACGAGTACTGGTGTACTACAGACATATCAGATAACGAAGATATAGTCAACAGGAAAGCAAGGGAGAAAATCATCTGTAACCAGCGGCAACGGGAGGGTTTTGAAATTACAAAAGATTACTTAACACTTAACAGTAACCATCATAACTCTTCATACTTTTGAGATTACAAAAGATTACTTATCAGATAACTCCTCCTCGGCATATATAAATTTAAAAATTATTGTTTGGTGTGTTTTGCACTTCAACTAAAAACAACATTAGTCGAGGCATACCTTCTCTTTGCAAGGAAAGTCCTTCGCAAGCCCCTTATATTAAAAAATTCCCCCAATTTATAGTTAATAAGTAGATGTAACTAAAGGTCACTACAGAACTTAGTTTATTCTAAGATCACTTGTCATGTTTAAGCCAGTGCAGTAAACATACTTTCTCAAACAATAAACAAACAATCAGTATTTGTCCCAAAAATAATAATAGAAAAAGGCTATAGAAATTTATTGGTAAAAAGGGGAGAATAGAGAGGGTTACAGATAATAACAAGGCGATTTCTAGAGCCCTGGCATCCTTGAAGGTGACAAACGCAGTTTTCGACTGCCCAGGCTCTCTGCAACCACACACAAGCACACCAAAATCATAAACAACAATTCTAACTCAATTCAAAATCGAATCAAAGAAACCAAAGCAACAAGCTCACCTTCGGATCTCAACATGTTCAATATCACCAGAAAAGGAGAAGAACTCATGGATTTCTCTCTCCGTCGCTAGATCTGACAATCTATTAACTTGTACCGTCCTCGTCTGCATCAAAAATTCAAAAAACAACATCAAACACGACGAAATCGGAAATAAAAACGAACATAAAAAGCAAAATTACCTGCATTGTGCGCTGAATCTCCCCCTTAATCCTCCGAACTTGCGCCAACAGTTGAAGAGAAACACTCGCGAGGATACGTATACTTGGTAGACGGTCGAGTGTTGGCAGGAGATTAGGAGAGAGAAGGAAGAATGTAAGGGCAGCGCAGGAGAATGTTGAAGTTGAATTCAAAGACTGCTTTATTCTAAAATTTATCTCAGCGTTAATAATTTTTCACGTATCAGGCGCTGCCAAGATTCCCGCTGGTGTTGTTTACAGTGGTGGGGGTTTATATGATTTCGTTTTGGGATTTCCGGATTTAATCTCGTGTTTGGATGTGGGGCACTCAAATATACGTTTTTTGGGACTAAAATAAAATAAAATATATCTCAACACGCCACAAGAAAATTCAAAGATACAAACATAAAATTGAGAAAAAGGAAATAATATGTTCTGAGTTTTTCTTTTCTTTTTTTTTTAAAAAAAAACAATTTACAACCCACCGTTAGACGAGACGGTGCAGGTCGGCTCATTTTTTAGACAAATTGATAATTGTCAACCCAACCCACTAATTTTTTTATGGCGGAACGGGTCAACTTGACGGACTTAGTCCATTTTGACACATCTAATCGTAAAAATATATCCAATTCCATGAATTGTTGATATTTGTTTTTATATTTTGACAAAAACTTTTGTGATACTGTCGTATTTGTTAATTTCATGGGACGAATATCAATTTTATCCAAATCATAAAAACATATTATTTTTTATGACCAAAAAATCACCTTTCATGATAAATACGAGTTGGCTTGACCTACTCTTATACTTTATAGAGTCTTAAATATTTATGAATCATATTTATCCTTACGTTAAGAGTAGAATTATATTTAGGGGTGAGTTTTTGATATACTGTATCAAAAATACCAGTATTTCATATTGATATTGATATTTTGACATAGAAAAATATATATTGATATTGTATAGATATCGAAAAAAATTTTGATATACCGAAAAAATGTTCGCATATCAAAAAAATTTCGATACAGTATCCCGAAATTCGATATTTTGGGTTCGATATACCAACCCTAATTATATTATTAAAAAAAACAAACAAACAAATAAACACACACAAACAAAAATTTACTTTCAAGCTTCGACTCATATTCATATTGATAAAAGCTCCATTAGTTTAGATATTATTATTAGTATTAGGGCATATTTGAATTTATGTATTAATAATTCATGTATTAATAATCTTATGATCTTATCTAGTCTTACGTTTTTTTTTGCTATATTATTTATCTATCTTTCAATTAATTATGTCACATCAATCAAATCATTAATTATTTATTTTACATCAATCAAATCATTAAATTTAAATTACTATATTACTCTTTATAAATAATATTATTTATATTATTATTAATTATTAAAAGGATAAAATAATAATTTACTATTTTATATAAAATATAACCAATAAAATTAAACAAAACATAATCTATCAATCAAATCAAATCTTATATTAACTATTTATTTGTTTATTTTTTATTAAAATATATTACTTATCTCTATATTATCTATCTTATCATCAACTCCAAACGGAACCTTATAGTATACTTTATAACTTTAACATACTATTTTATGTTTCCAAAATTTAAATTAACAAATACAATATTTGAAAGGAGAGTGTTATTTACACTCCAGTTATTGTTAAATACACTCCATTTTTAAATTTTAACTCAAAATTTACATTGATACCCTTTAACTGATTGTATTTAATGCAAAAAAATAGTCTACTAAAATACTTTGAGCTAAAAATAATATATAAATAAGTATGTTTTGTTTTTTCGTTATTAATTTTAAAATAATTTTATTTGACATATCCTTTTCGCTCAACTGATATATAAACGGCAAATCTTTGAGGCTTGAGTTAACACCTTTTGCAAGAAAGCGTTGCCTGCTGAAAAATGCCCCCAAAATTATCCTCCGCCCAGCTGCCTCGGCGAACTAGAGCCGCCGCCGGTACGTCCATCCCTCGTGCTACACGGAAATCAAATCACCATACTCCGTTAGCTGCCGACACCGCCGCCGTCAGTGCGCCGCCGTCAACCAAGCCTCTCACCTCTCCAGAAGCTTCAAAGAAATCGCTGCACGCGAATACATCAATAATCAAAAGCTCCTCTGATCAATCCGCTGTTCCAACCCCTCTTTCCGAGTCTCAATTTAGCAATTTAGAAAAAGCAGTTGCTGGTAATTTGGGTTTGGTCAAGCCTGGAAACAGTGTTATCGATGGTACTGATAATGCAGATAAGGTAACATTTGTTGAGCCTGAAAAAGCATGTTCTCTGGAGATTGAGACTGTGGTGGGAAGTGGACATGGTGTAACAAGCGAGCATATTCTCTCGTACGGACAAGATGAACGATCCTTTGGGCCTACGGATGGGCCTGAAAGTAGGGAGAGCGGCGTGGTAGTGCCTGGACATGGGAAGAAGAAGATAGTGAAAAGGACAGTGCGAGTGGTGAGGAGGGTGATAAGGAAGATCGTTCCTAAGAGAGTTTTGATGGATGGTTCAGAAAATCAGAAAAATGGTGTTATTCTGAACGAGGAGAGTAAAAATCTAAATCTCAGGAACGATTTCATTGAAAGTTCTAATCTCTATGCGATGGAGAAATGTAATCTTGTTAATGAGATGAATGACAAGGCAAACACGGCAGATGAGATGGCGGCGACAGCAAATTTCAATATTGGTGCGAGTGTTTTGGAGCCAATGATAGACAAAGAATGCAATGATCTGCTTGCTGTTCGTCCGACAGACATGGATAAATTAAAAGGTGATGATGTATTGGCCAGAGGGGGAACTATGAGAGTTCCTGATTTGATGGAAGTTGAAAAGGTTAACTCAGCTGCTGAAAGTACTTTGAAGAGTGATCGGACAAATGGGATGGATGATCCTAACATTGAAAATGTTAATTCAGCTGGTGAAAGTGCTGTACAGAGTGGATTAACTGCAGGGGTTGAGGATTCCGTGATAGATACCTTGGAGGAAAATTTGAGGGTGGATGAGGCCAAAAGTGGGGATGCTGATGAAGCGATAGATCAAATGGTGCATTCAGTGGAACAAGCATGCGCTAGTCTGTTAGGGGATCAGAATGAACCTCTAATGGGGAATACTAGTGGTGGCAAGTACGAGGGAGAAGTGAAATTTAGTGAAGATTTGGAGGGTAAGAATGTCCCCTCCAACAAGGGGTTATTACTGAGTGGAGAATTAGAAGCCTTGGAGCGCAAAAAGAGGCGAAAAACAGAGATTTTTGTTGGTGGTTTGAACAAGGATGCAAAGGAGGGTGATTTATGGAAAGCGTTTGACGAGGCTGGAGAAATTTTACAGGTGAGGTTGGCAATGAATAATAAGACTGGAAAAAATAAAGGGTTTGCCTTTGTACAATTTGCAACTGCAGCTGACGCTAAAAATGCATTAGAAAAATACTCCAAAGTCGAGGTAATTTCTAGTTTATTTAGTTTGTGTATCTTTCCTTGAAACCTTATATCTTGTAGATTTATGTGCTCATGGTTGTGCAAGTGGTGGCCTATTATTTTGATGTTGATTCGGTAATTTGATATCTAATCATTAGTTTTAAGACCCTATATATCGAAATTGTGGTTCAAATTTGCCAACGGTTGTTGACGAGGTGAATATCAATTTTCGGTTATGGCATGTTAAAATTGCATAATCATAGTTGCTTGTTTAGTCGCATTTGGAGCTGGGTAGTTATGAGTGTTGTTAGAAGCATCAATGCTCTAAAGGTAAACATGAATTGTTAATGAGAAAATCATGTTTCAGTTATGGCAAGTTAAAATTGCATAATCATATTTGACTGTTCTTGTTTTGTCATAGATCAAACATTTTTTTTTCAAAAAAAAGAAGAAGAAATATATTAACAAAATAAGAGATACGTTATTTAGATCAGGTTTGTTGGGAAAACATAACAAGTTTATTAATCCGTAATTTGATCGAAAAATGCAGTTGATGAAAATCAAACAAGAACTGCCAAAAGCATGCAACAGTCAGGTTCCATATTTGTCTTTAACAAAAAAAAAAATATAACTTTGAAAACAGATGTTTTACGTGAGCAGGAAACATGCTTGAAAAAAGCGCAGCCATTTTATGGCCCTCAAGCTCGTTAGCTTATGCTTTTTGCAAAACATGAAAGCATTCTACGTTTCTACTTTAACCTCAGTATGAACGACAGCATATCTTACATTCTCTATTTCTGTATTTGTACATCAGATATGTGGCAGTCAGTGTGATGCAGCACCAGTTGAGGGCAATGATACAATATTTCTTGGCAATATAGATAGAAAATGGAAGACTGAAGATGTAAGAAAAATTTTGTTCTGCACTGATCTTGTTCAAAACTGTGTGAGGTAACTGAAGAGTGAAGTAACTGAAGGGTTGTCTTATTGCAGGTTGTGAGGTTCTTAGAGAAAGCTGGTGTTGATAAAATTGAAGTAGTAACTCTCAAGACTAATCCTGAAAACTTGGAGATGAATCGTGGTTTTGCTTTTGTTGAATTCGAAACAAATAAAGATGCTCAAATCGCTTTTCATAAACTCAAAAAGAAGGACATTTTGGGACAAAATCAGAAGATAAAAATTGCATGGGCACAACCCTTGACCGAGCCATCAGAAGAAGAAATTTTAAATGTCAGTTTTCTGGAATCATGCTTTTGCATTGAGAATTCTCAATCTTCATGACCCTACCACTTATGATTAATTTCATTGTAAACTTTTGTTGAAATATCAGGTGCTCAATTTTCTTGAACTCTAATATATTCTCATTCTATTATAGGCCTACCCCTGTGTTTGTTTCCAAATTTTATTTTTCATTTTTCTCTATCACAAATCTATTGTTTTCTTGAACTTCTTATGGACCATAAAATAATTATGTTCAGGTGAAATCAGTTTATGCGGAATATCTACCTCCTTCGTGGGATGAAGAAAAAGTGAGAGAACATTTCAAAAGATTTGGTGAAATTGAAAACATTGTCCTTGCCAAAGATCTTGCTTCATCCAGGAGAAAAGATTTTGCATTTATTAACTATTCAACCCGAGATGGTGCTCTGGCATGCATTGAAGCAGTCAGCAGAGAGAGAATAGAGCATAGTGGCTCCAAGGTTAGGTTGTCATATAATTTATATTAATTTACATTGGGAACTAATTTATTGATTTGATCTTCTTTTTTTTATTTAGGTTAAAATTGCGGTTTCTCTTGCGAATCCAATACCAAAGAGCAAGCAACAGAAAACTGCCTATGAATCAGCTAGTCAGCAATTCTCTCTGGAAAAGCCAAAGGTATTGCAAGGTGAGGAGTTGCATTCTCTTTGTCGTGTCTTTAGTTGTAAAATCATACTAAATAACATGATATCGAAATATGCTGAAGCATAGAAAGCTAGCTGCGATAAGTAAAAAATATTTTTAGGAAGTGTTTCTGTAGTTTTTATACTGTTCTTTGAGAAAACTCTTGATGGACATGTCACCCGTACCAATAATTTTGTATTGTTCATGTTAAACATTTTTCTTCTATTTTCATGCTTCCATGCTGTGAAATGAATATCTAATGTTTTATTATGTTTTTCTTAGTCAGTATTCCAAAGCTAACTTGGTGCATGATATGTTTTATGTAGAATGCTACTTTGAGTTATAGAACTATAGTTCTCATAATCTTTAATATCTGCCTCATACCACTTTCAGTACCACTGCTTGTTTCTTGAAGATAACAAAAAAATTTATGTTTGATATTTTTAGAGTATAATACTGCTTGTGAATAAAAATTTATTGTCCAATTTCTTGTGTTTTTAGCCACCATGAAGTTTCATGATTCAAGAAACAAGGGAAAGGCTGCTAGCAGTAATTACGATGTTGACAAGTTTGGTCACAGGTCATCGACTACAGATGAATTAGTGCAGATATTGAGGCAACAAGCATCAAGCAAGTATGTCCCTCCACGTCCCATCGCAGGTATCTTTTATTTCATTTTTTGCTTCATATTTGTGTTCTTTATGAGAGGTTTTTTGGAGGAATGGACTGTAATTGTCATTTTGGATGTGGAAGTACTTATGTTCAACAAAGTGCTTTGTCAAGCATGGGACTGTTTAAGTGCGTTTGTTTAAAGCCATCCAATAATATATTGTTTACTCAAAAAGTTTATTTTTTATTTTATAAAGAAGAATTCATTCCCCAAAAGCTTTTGTGTCCAAATTTAGTGCAAGTCTCATGTATCTTAGTTTTCTGCACATTTCTTACTCATTTTTTTAAAAATAATTTCAATATGTCATGGCATCAAATGGAGATTCCTTTGTGCGATCATATTATTATCAAGTTGTGCCCAAAATTGTCAATTTATCAAACTGCTGCCTCTGTTTTTCTTTAGTTTATTCGCTTTATGTACTAAATCAAGATATTCTAAGTCTCTTAAAACTCTTGGTTTAGGGATAATTGTTGTGCATCTAACTTAATTTTTTTACTCCCATCTCTCTTCTTGAAGCAGGAAACTCTGTTTTAAACCATTTTCCTTTACATGGCAGCAAACGGCCACTTTCACTTGGGGTGAGTAAATTGAGGTCTTTTACGTCTGCTCTCTTACATCACCCTAAAATTTTAACTTCTTTTCAACGCTCAAGTATTTTCTTCTACCAATATATGCGGGGAAAACTAAACTGATTAGCCTCACATCCTTTCACTCAGGGGACTGATCAGCTTTTTTTGGAGCCAAGAGCATTACCACGAGCTCGGATTGAAAGTTATTCAATTTCCGATCCTAGGTTTCACTTTCTTTTAGGCTACAAATTACAGAACAATTTTCCTCTTGATGATGCAGCACACAAATTGTTGAAAGTGTGCTGGTACTGTCCTCTAACATGATATTGACGTATCATTTTCTGATAATCTGATTCCAGTTTTTTGTCACATGGAGTTGGCACGACCTCTTTTCCCTATCATCGTCAAGTGGCTGGCCATACATCTGGTAAGGAGCTGTTACATATTTTTATGCCTTAGCTAGTGTTCCTACCATCACTAATAGTGTATATTCATTGTATCTCAGAACCAGCAATCGGGAGTAGTATTTATCCAAGATTTTTCCAGGTGCGTAGTCTTTTCCTGTTTTTTGTCCTTCAATTGGTGTACTAGTCAATAATGAGCATGGCATATAAATTTAGAGAGCTTATTTTTCGTCCTTCAAATTTCAAAAAAGCTACTGGTTTCACCTGCTCGAATGACTTCCTTTTGCATCA
Organism: Henckelia pumila; assembly: GCF_033568475.1. Classification (NCBI taxonomy): domain Eukaryota; kingdom Viridiplantae; phylum Streptophyta; class Magnoliopsida; order Lamiales; family Gesneriaceae; genus Henckelia; species Henckelia pumila. Next base: position 109,410,328 of record NC_133121.1, read on the forward strand.
TATGCATATAGATTCTGCTGAGTTCAGTTATATGATGGATGAAGCAAAATTTGTTTGTGGCATGGTGAGAACTTTAATCGGGCATTTCGTATAGGATGTAGCTTCTCATATTGGGGACTCACCGGCTTGGTACTCTATTCATTTAGTAGCATTAGATTAAAATGTCATTAGTGTGAGAAACTGACAGCTTCTTTTGTGGCTTTTGTATCTCTGGAAAGTCATTGTTCTCGTGTAGCTTTTCAGCAAAAAAAAGAATATTGTTTTCTGTTTATTCTTTGGTTCCACGAATTTCGTTATGTTTTGAGGTTCCATACAAGATTGTATTGTTTGGTACTCTCATTGGATTGACATAAAATAAAAGTGTTAACCTCTTTTCTTTGCAGACAAGGGAACAAGCTCCTTACAATGGAAACATCCATTTGTATCGCAGATGTAAGTGAATAACATCTTCCAAAGTTTCTGCATTGTATCGTTTGCTGATCATATTCACTTTACTTTAGCAAACGCACTTCTCGATGATTCTTAGTGCAGAAACATTTTTACGGCACTTGAGTAAGATAGACGGTGTTTCTACGCAAAATATGCGTCTTTATTATGTACATGATTTTTGCGTCTTTATTTTGTATATGATTGCTCATCGAAAATCTTATGTTGTACTTGTGCAGATTAATGGAGCCTTTTACGTGGGAGCCCGAGTTTGTAAGCTCACATTTGTACATAGCAGTGAGAAATGCCAATGGATTTGAATGTGGTTGATAGTTAACTACAGTTTCATAATAAATTCATCATGTCTGAAGAGGGACAGTGTCTTGTTTCCTTGAATGTGAATTTTATACTATAATAACCGTCGAGTACATCCTGTTGCTGGCCTTGGATTTGTTTGTTTATAAAAATGTAAAATATGAAAAGTGCAATTATGTTGAGCCACGTGTCATGCTATGACTGACCTAACAATCAGGCATGTAGAGTGTCTTTTCACAGTAAGATGGATGCTTGGCAATTTGGAACAAAATGAAAAAAAAAAACACAATATAAACAAGAAAGCTACTGGAGATACAATCAAGATCTTTGTATTATTAGAATGCTATAAAATATACAAATTATGAATTGTGGAAGGATGAGGCACATTTAATCATTTCTCCAATCACCACTCCATTTTCACGCAGCTGGAGAGGGGAAAAAAATCAAATTTTGGTTTCAACTATTTTACTTAAACATTCTATAGCATGTAGACCAAAAGTAATTTAAACATAATTACCACTACAATCCTTAAGAGGGAGACATCATAGACGTGAAGAATGGCTATTTTCGAGGCCCTGGCGAGATTGGAAGAGCAAAAAAGGATCGACGAAAGAAATCTTAGTCATGGTAATTATTGATTCTTTAATGTAAATCAAACCTTTGATTTGTATTTTTTTTTTAAAAAAAAAATATTATTTGACTTTTGCTGTAATGAATTTGCCGAGGACATCAGTTGCGGAAGAGGAGATCGTCGGAGATGTTTGGAATTTTGGGAATTTTGATGATGATCTTTGGCTTGGAAAACTAGTTAGAGGGGCTTTATTACTCACGTATTATTATTAATAATATCAACAATAGTAATCCAGTACATGTACATATAATAAATAAAACTTGCCCCGATTCAAGTTGGTGGAGTATGTGATCTCTTGTCTTGTAGTAACCCGTACCTGTTTTAAATTAATTAAATGATAAATATGATTAAAAGGTTACTAAGCACGTGATCAAGAGATTAAATGGAATTAACATATGAATTCTAGACTTCAAAAAGCTTAATGAGTTCGGACGGTCCGAACTGAGTTCGGAAGATCCGAACTACACACAGTTCGGAGGCAACGAAGGCTTCGGAAGCAAGGTAGATCGGAACGTCCGATCGTGTTCGAAAGATCCGAAGGTAAGATCGGAGCTTCCGATAATGTGTACAGGTGACTAATCCATGAAGTTTGACATGTGTGCCATGCAGAGATCGGAACGGCCGATCCACTAATCGGAGCATCCGATCTCCGACATCAGATGACGTGTCAGACATGCAGAGATCGAAACTTTCGATCCCCTGATCGGAGCTTTCGATCTCAGCCAAAGTTTGGGCTATAAATAGGGGTCTTCGGGCGATGAAATGAATTACCAATTCCGAGTTCCCTTCTTTGATCAGTAATATATTTAGGATCCGACGGTATAAGTGAGGTACTGGACTAATAACATCCAATTGAGAGTAGAAACTAGATTTTCGACATCAGCGGCCTAACGACGGACGAAGGTATGGTCCAAGAATCCTATTTAATTTAAAAAAAGTATATATTAGTTTAGTTAAGGCTTGTAGAGCATGATTAGTAATATGTTATATATTTGACTGTAGGCTTGGAACCTAGACTCTGATAGGCTTGATCTACTACTAGAGGTACGTAAGTACTGACTGAGATATCTAGCGAGTATACATGTTTATATGTTGCATTGTAGTATGATATATGTTTTATTGCTTTTATATTCATATGTCATGTGCACATACACATTGAACATGTTTCCTTTAAGATAACCATGATAGTATAGCCGCCCAGCTCTACACTTGTTTATATTGTCTGACACCGAGAGATACCGCGTGAGCGGAGACTGATACTACGGTGATCTAGACGAGTGTGGATGTACCCCGCGGTTTGATTCCCAGCTGGTATTACACTCAGGGCGCCTAGTATGAACAACATATTGGGGCGGGTATGAGGATGCTATCTATTTACGGGAGTTGCATCTATTTATTTACGAGATTTGTTTTGATATGCTATCCATTTGAATCGCTTGAAACCCTAAATCTCTCTTTGAATTCATTCCGCTGAAAAATGTATAAGAGTAAATTGCAAGAGCTATGCCAGAGGAAGAGCTGGAATCTACCTGAATACACCATCGTGAAAGATAGCCTAGACCACCTTCCTAGATTCAAAGTCATTGTTGTGGTTAACGACCTCAATTTCGAGACTCCGCCTGAATGCAAGTCTGCCAAGAAAGCTCAAAACTCGGTGGCTAAAATGACCTATGATCACTTCACTATTTCAACGCCTCCTCGTGTAAATGGCCATTGGCCAACAGTTTCCCTCTGCTGTGGTTCCAGGGTGTACTTTTCCAGTCGCGCCTATGCCCGAAATGCTGCTCTTTGAGCCGGTTCCGGTTTCTCCGCTTCCATCATCAGTTCCACTCCCACATCAAAATGGGGTGAGCAAGAGTACATGCTCAAGAATATCTAACAATATTCTCAGGTGCATGAAGTTTGGCCGTAGGCTGCACCAATATAATATCTGGAACAATAACAATAAGGTGGCATCAATAAAATAACACAATATGTTATGTCCCAATATTCTAGATTAATGTCATAATAACATGTAAGACGATATTTAGCATGTAAATTATGTCGAGTTCCCCGAAAATCGCATCGAAAACACAGTGGAAACTAAAAAATTTTCCATCTATCAATTCTTAATATAAAACAAGAAAGATGTTACCACACGATAGATCGGGGATGTATACTCATATCTTGTTCCACATTTGACCCCAACAGTAGACTTGCCAAAAAAAAGGTTCCACCACAAAAATGATTTACCAGGAAAAATGGGGTACGTACTCGAAAATCTAAGCTATAGGGATGGAAATTTTCCCTGTGGGTTCGGGTATCCGTGGGTAAAAACCAAAACGAGGCGGGTTCGGGGGAGTATTTTTGGGTATGGGTTCGGGTTCGGGGAATTTTAAAAATCCTCGCAACATATTGGGATGGGTATGAGGATGCTATCTATTTACGGGAGTTACATCTATTTATTTACGAGATTTGTTTTGATATGATATCCCTTTGAATCGCTTGAAACCCGAAATCCCTCTTTGAATTCATTTTCGCTGAAAAATTTATAAGAGTAAATTGCAGGAGCTATGCCAGAGGAAGAGCTGGAATCTACCTGAATACACCACCGTGAAAGAGGGTCTAGACCACCTTCACAGATTCAAAGCCATTGCTGTGGTTAACAACCTCAATTTCGAGACTCCGCCTGAATGCAAGTCTGCCAAGGAAGCTCAAAACTCGGTGGATAATTGGCCTATGATCACTTCACTATTTCGACGCTTCCTCGTGTAAATGGCCATTGGCAAACAGTCTCCCTCTGCTGTGGTTCTAGGGTGTTCTTTCCCAGTAGCGCATATGCCCAAAATGCTTCTCTTTGAGCCGGTTCCGATTTCTCCGCTTCCATCATCAGTTCCACTCCCACATCAAAATGGGGTGAGCAAGAGTACATGCTCAATAATATCCAACAATATTCCCAGGTGAAAATGTAGTGACCCTGCATGGTATCACCTACTAACTGGCAATTAATAGCATGCATTAAACTTAATACAGCAAAATAACTTAACAGAGTAAAACATGCGGAAACAAAACCATAAATTACATATCAGCTTAGTAATATAATCCAGACTTAAATCTGTAGTGATACAACCAAATCGAAACCTTAAACAGTAAACATTATACAGCTATATCAGATCCTGCTGTATAATAAAATCCTCAAGGCTTCTGCTCCCTAGTCCTGCCTTGAACTACCAGCTCCGTCCATCCTGCGACCTGCCCCATGGAATAGGGTGTCCAAGATAACAACTAGGACGTGAGCACTAACTCCCAGTACATAGACATGAGTAAACATATGTATATAATGCATGCAACATGATGACTGGTATAGGGTCATCTGAAAAGTCATGCTCAGAACCGGCGCCACATGAGTGCTGCCACCGCACGGATCAATCTCTGGGTGCAATCACACTCCTCTAGTACACTAGAGTAGACAGACATAAATGCCCCCGCCGTCGCGGTACTCTCAGTGACAGACTATCGAGTATAGAGCTGAGCGGCTCTATAGTCAGGTATAATAAGGTATAGGCTCAACGTGTATATGCACATGACATATGCGTATAGAAAACGGTAAATCATACATCATGCCATATAATAATGCCAAATAAATGCAACATATAAACATGTATATCCGCTGGCAATCTCAGTCAATGTGTACGTACCTCTAGGCTAGTTCAAGTATAATAGGATCCTAGGTTCCAAACCTATATTCAAAATTTCACCGTATCACTACATAAATTCTATAAGCCTTAACTAAGCTAATAAGTACTCCCAAAACTTAAACAGATTCCTGGACCATACTTTCGTCCGTAGTTAGCCCTTTGAAGTCGCTAGTCCCGGATGACTATAACCACACCTTGGTTATTCCAGAACCTCTATTATAACCGATAGGGCCCTCAAGTGTATATCTCACACTATATAACTGAAAAAAAAACTCGGGAATTCGTATTTCCAAATGAAATCGAACGAGCCCTATTTATAGGCAAAATTCCCGGCCAGGATCGGAACTTCCGATTTCAGGATCGGAGCTTCTGATCCAGCTCATTGCGTGCATGCAGGACACGCCAGGATCGAAACTTCTGATCGGGCGATCGGAGCTTCCGATCTGCTCTACGTTCAACACTTGTCAAAACTCGCGGCTGAGTCATCGAACATTGCTGGCAGCCGGAGATCGGAACTTCCGTTCCTGGATCGGAGCTTCCGATCTCGTGCTTCCGCTGAGCTTCCGAAGTGGCTGGGATCGGACCGATCCGGTCCAAACTCAAAAGCCCAAATTCTCTTTTGAAGCCCAATTAAACTCCGAAATCGGTTAATTACTAACCCTTAATTATGTTTAACATATTATTATCTTAAAATAGAATCTGGGTTACTACATTCTCCCCACCTTTAGATATTTCGTCCGCGAAATAACATCTAAAGACAATTCAAGATAACAATATGAAACATCAAACCATGTTTTATTACAACAACTGTAATTACAACTACATGGTAATCAAAAATACAAAGCAAACAACTCAGGATATTCTGCTTGCATACGACTTTCAGTTTCCCAAGTTGCTTCTTCAACGCCTCGGCACTGCCACTGTACCATCACAAGTGGTATAGTCTTGTTCCGAAGAACTTTCTCCTTCCTGTCTAGGATACAGATTGGTCGTTTAACAAAAGACAGATCTGGCTCTAGCTGAATATCAGTAGACTGAATCACATGAGATTCATTAGCTATATACTGTCGAAGTAACGACACATGAAAAACATTATGTATACTGGAAAGATTTGGCGATAAAGCCAAACGATATGCAACATCTCCAATCTTCTCCAGTATCTGGAAAGGTCCAATGAAACAAGGAGATAACTTGCCTTTCACGCCGAATCTCATCACCTTCCTGAAAGGTGATATTCGAAAGAACACATATTCACCAGGTTCAAACTGAAGTGGCCTGCGGCGAATATTAGCATAACTGGCTTGTCTATCTTGAGCAACTTTGATCCTATGCTTGATCAAATCTACCTTGTCTACAATCTGCTGCACCAATTCAGGACCCTCGACTTGCCGTTCCCCGACTTCATCCCAGAATAACGGAGTACGACACCGTCAACCGTACAATGCCTCGAAAGGTGCCATTTTGATACTACGATGATAACTGTTATTGTAGGCAAATTCGATCAAAGGTAACTGATCCTGCCAAGATAAGCCAAAATCCATGACAGAAGAACGTAGCATATCCTCCAGCGTACGAATCGTCCGCTCTGACTTTCCGTCAGTCTCCGGATGATATGCAGTGCTCAAACTCAGAGTGGTACCCAACACCTCCTGAAAACTACCCCAAAAACGTGAGGTAAATCGCGGGTCTCTATCACTGACTATGCTCACTGGAATCCCATGTAATCGCACTATCTCCTGGATGTATAAACGTGCCATGCGATCATAAGAATACTCCCGGTTATAAGAAATAAAGTGTGCTGATTTCGTCAAATGATCAACGACAACCCAGATAGCATCACACTGACGTGACGTCATAGGCAAGTGGGTAACAAAGGCCATAGTCACGTGCTCCCACTTCCATTCGAGAATCTCAAGATTCTGCAGTAATCCACCTGGTCGTCGATGTTCAGCCTTGACCTGTTGACAAACTAAACATCTCGAAACAAATTGATACACACTCCTCTTCATCCCTTTCCACCAGAATCTAGTTCGCAAGTCCTTATACATTTTCATGCTACCAGGATAAACTGACAATCGACTCCTGTGAGCTTGAGAAAGAATATCGTTCCTGAGCTCCGCAACATTAGGTACAACCACTCGATTAGATAAGCACAATAAACCATCTGCCTGAAAATGGAATCCAGATGTATTAACTCCATTGGCTAGACGTGCCAAACGCTGAGTCTTAACATCAGATATCTGAGCATCTCTGATCCGAGAATACAATGCTGGCTCAGATAGAATAGTATACAATCGAATCCCATTTCTCCCTTTCTTGTGCTTGAGCGTAAAATTCAAAGAACAGCATTCTTGTATCATATGAGTTACTTCACTAGTCTGAAGTGCAGAAAGTCTCACTTTCCGACTCAAGGCATCAGCAGTAAGATTAACAGAACCTGGATGATATTTGATTTCACAATCATAATCTTTCAGAAGATCCATCCAGCGTCTCTGTCGCATATTCAACTCCTCGCCTGTTCAAGATTCTCGCCTCCCACCAAAGGTTTCGGTCCTACTTGCATGAACTTATTGATAGAGTAGCGACGTCTACCCTCATGATGACGATGTTGATCATCATGATGGCGGTGACGATGATGATGATGACCACCTCCCTGGCCAACACTACCGTGACTCTCGTCAGCCATATCCTGAAAAGAATTGCACATTAAAATCCCAAATGCGCAAGAATTACTAGACTAAATCCCAAGTACTAATCCCAAAATCTAAGAATGCTCTGATACCAAAAATGTAGTGACCCTGCATGGTATCACCTACTAACTGGCAACTAATAGCATGCATTAAACTTAATACAGCAAAATAACTTAACAGAGTAAAACATGCGGAAACAAAACCATAAATTACATATCAGATTATTAATATAATCCAGACTTAAATCTGTAGTGATACAACCAAATCGAAACCTTAAACAGTAAACATTATACAGCTATATCAGATCCTGCTGTATAATAAAATCCTCAAGGCTCCTGCTCCCTAGTCCTGCCTTGAACTACCAGCTTCGTCCATCCTGCGACCTGCCCCATGGAATAGGGTGTCCAAGATAACAACTAGGACGTGAGCGCTAACGCCCAGTACATAGACATGAGTAAACATATGTATATAATGCATGCAACATGATGACTGGTACAGGGTCATCTGAAAAGTCATGCTCAGAACCGGCGCCACATGAGTGCTGCCATCGCACGGTTCAACCTCTGGGTGCAACCACACTCGTCTAGTACACTAGAGTAGACAGACATAAATGCCCCCGCCGTCGCGGTACTCTCAGTGACAGACTATCGAGTATAGAGCTGAGCGGCTCTATAGTCAGGTATAACAAGGTATAGGCTCAACGTGTATATGCACATGACATATGAGTATAGAAAACGGTAAATCATATATCATGCAATATAATAATGCCAAATAAATGCAACATATAAACATGTATACCCGCTGGCAATCTCAGTCAATGTGTACGTACATCTAGGCTAGTTCAAGTATAATAGGATCCTAGGTTCCAAACCTATATTCAAAAGTTCACCGTATCACTACATAAATTCTATAATCCTTAACTAAGCTAATAAGTACTCCCAAAACTTAAACAGATTCCCGGACCATACCTTCGTCCGTAGTTAGCCCTTTGAAGTCGCTAGTCCCGGATGACTATAACCACACCTTGGTTATTCCAGAATCTCTATTATAACCGATAGGGCCCTCAAGTGTATATCTCACACTATATAACTGAAGAAGAAACTCGGGAATTCGTATTTCCAAATGAAATCGAACGAGCCCTATTTATAGGCAAAATTCCCGGCCAGGATCGAAACTTTCGATTTCAGGATCGGAGCTTCCGATCCAGCTCATTGCGTGCATGCAGGACACGCCAGGATCGGAACTTCCGATCGGGCGATCGAAGCTTCCGATCTGCTCTACGTTCAACACTTGTCAAAACTCGCGGCTGAGTCATCGAACATTGCTGGAAGCCGGAGATCGAAACTTCCGTTCCTGGATCGGAGCTTCCGATCTCGTGCTTTCACTGAGCTTCCGAAGTGGCTGGGATCGGAGCTTCCGATCTGGGTTTGGAGCTTCCGATCCGACCCAAACTCAAAAGCCCAAATTCTCTTCTGAAGCCCAATTAAAATCCGGAATCGGTTAATTACTAACCCTTAATTATGTTTAATATATTATTATCTTAAAATGGAATCTGGGTTACTACATGCATGAAGTTCGGCACGTAGGCTGCACAAATATAATATCTGGAACAATAACAATAAGGTGTCCAAAGCCTAATAATCCAGAAACAGTTATCGATGAAATAACACAATATGTTATGTCCCAATATTCTAAATTAATGTCATAATAACATGTAACACGACATTTAGCATGTAAATTATGTCGAGTTCCCCGAAAATCGCATCGAAAACGCGGTGGAAACTAAATTTTTTTCCATATATCAATTCTTAATATAAAACAAGAAAGATGTTACCACACGATAGATCGGGGATGGATACTCATATCTTGTTCCACATTTGACACCAAAAGTAGACTTGCAAAAAAAAAAAGGTTCCACCACAAAAATGATTTACCACGAAAAAGTGGGTACGTACTCGAAAATCTAAGCTATAGGGATGGAAATTTTCCCTGCGGGTTCAGGTATCCGTGGGGAAAAACCCAAAACGGGGCGGATTCGGGGGAGTATTTTCGAGTATGGGCTCGAGTTTGAGGATTTTTAAAAATTCCCGCAACATATTTGGGTGGGTATGGGGATGCTATCTATTTACGGGAGTTGCATCTATTTATTTACAAGATTTGTTTTGATATGATATTCCTTTGAATCGCTTGAAACCCTAAATCCCTTTTTGAATTCATTTCCGCTGAAAAATATATAAATGTAAATTGCAGGAGCTATGCCAGAGGAAGAGCTGGAATTTACCTGAATGTGTCACCATGAAAGAGGACATAGACCACCTTCCCAGATTCAAAGCCATTGCTGTGGTTAACGGCCTCAATTTCGAGACTCCGCCTGAATGCAAGTCTGCCAAGAAAGCTCAAAACTCGGTGGCTAAAATGGCTTATGATCACTTCACTATTTCGACGCCTCCTCGTGTAAATGGCCATTGGCCAACAGTCTCCCTCTGCTGTGGTTCCAAGGTGTTCTTTCCCAGTCGCGCCTATGCCCGAAATGTTGCTCTTTGAGCCGGTTCCGGTTTCTCCGCTTCCATCATCAGTTCCACTCCCACATCAAAATGGGGTGAGCAAAAGTACATGCTCAAAAATATCAAACAAAATTCCCACATGCATGAAATTCGGCCCGTAGGCTGCACCAATATAATATCTGGAACAATAACAATAAGGTTGCCAAAGCCCAATAATCCAGAAACAGTTATCGATGAAATACCAAAATATGTTATGTCACAATATTCTAGATTATGTCATAATAACATGTAACACGACATTTAGCATGTAAATTATGTCGAGTTCCCCGAAAATCACATCAAAAATGCGGTGGAAGCTAAAAAATTTTTCATCTGTCAATTCTTAATATAAAACAAGAAAAATGTTACCACACAATATATCGGGGATGGATACTAATATCTTGTTCCACATTTGACCCCAAAAGTAGACTTGCCAACAAAAAAAAGAAGGTTCCACCACAAAAATGATCTATCACAAAAAATGGGTACGTATTCGAAAGTCTATGCTATAGGGATGGAAATTTTCCCTGCGGGTTCGGGTATCCGTGAGGAAAACCCGAAACGGGGCGGGTTCGGGGGAATATTTTCGGGTATGGGTTCGGGTTCGGGTTCGGGGATTTTTAAAAATCCCCGCAACATATTGGGGTGGGTATGAGGATGCTATCTATTTACGGGAGTTAATCTATTTATTTACGAGATTTGTTTTGATATGATATCCCTTTGAATCGCTTGAAACCCTAAATTCCTCTTCAAATTCATTTCCGCTAAAAAATTTATAAGAATAAATTGCAGGAGCTATGCCAGAGGAAGAGCTGAAATCTACCTGAATACATCACCGTGAAAGAGGGCTTAGACCACCTTCCTAGATTCAAAGCCATTGTTGTGGTTAACGACCTCAATTTCGAGACTCCGTCTGAATGCAAGTCTGCCAAGGAAGCTCAAAACTCGGTGGCTAAAATGACCTATGATCACTTCACTATTTCGACGACTCCTCGTGTAAATGACCATTAGCAAACAGTCTCCCTCTGCTGTGGTTCTAGGGTGTTCTTTCCTAGTCGCGCATATGCCCGAAATGCTGCTCTTTTAGCCGATTCCGGTTTCTCTGCTTCCATCATCAGTTCCACTCCCACATCAAAATGGGGTGAGCAAGAGTAAATGCTCAAGAATATCCAACAATATTCCCATGTGCATGAAGTTCGGCATGTAGACTGCACCAATATAATATGTAGAACAATAACAATAAGGTGACCAAAGTCCAATAATCCAGAAACAGTTATCGATGAAATAACACAATATGTTATGTCCCAATATTCTAAATTAATGTCATAATAACATGTAACACGACATTTAGCATGTAAATTATGTCGAGTTCCCCGAAAATCGCATCGAAAACGCGGTGGAAACTAAATTTTTTTCCATATATCAATTCTTAATATAAAACAAGAAAGATGTTACCACATGATAGATCAGGGATGTATACTCATATCTTGTTCCACATTTGACCCCAAAAGTAGATTTGCCAAAAAAAAAAAAAGTTCCACCACAAAAATGATGTACCACGAAAAATGGGGTACATACTCGAAAATCTAAGCTATAGGGATGGAAATTTTCCCTGCGGGTTCGGGTATACGTGAGAAAAAACCCAAAATGGAGCGGATTTGGGGGAGTATTTTCGGGTATGGGTTCGGGTTCGGGGAATTTTAAAAATCCCCGCAACATATTGGGGTGGGTATGAGGATGCTATCTGTTTATGGGAGTTGCATCTACTTATTTACAAGATTTGTTTTGATATGATATCCCTTTGAATCGCTTGAAACCCTAAATCCACATTTGAATTCATTTTCGTTGAAAAATGTATAAAAGTAAATTGCAGGAGCTATGCCAGAGGAAGAGCTGGAATCTACCTGAATACACCACCGTGAAAGAGGGCATAGACCACCTTCTCAGATTCAAAGCCATTGCTGTGATTAACGACCTCAATTTCGAGACTCCGCCAGAATGCAAGTCTGGCAAGGAAGCTCAAAACTCGGTGGCTAAAATGGCCTATGATCACTTCCCTATTTCGATGCCTCCTCGTGTAAATGGCCATTGGCCAACAGTCTCCCTCTGTTGTGGTTCCAAGGTGTTCTTTCCCAATCGCGCCTATGCCCAAAATGCTGCTCTTTGAGTCGGTTTCGGTTTCTCCGCTTCCATCATCAGTTCCACTCCCACATCAAAATGGGGTGAAAAAGAGTACATGCTCACGAATATCAAACAATATTCCCATGTGCATGAAGTTCGGCCCGTAGGCTGCACCAATATAATATCTGGAACAATAACAATAAGGTGGCCAAAGCCCAATAATCCAGAAACATTTATCGATGAAATACCAAAATATGTTATGTCCCAATATTCTAGATTAATGTCATAATAACATGTAACACGACATTTAGTATGTATATTATGTCGAGTTCCCCGAAAATCACATAAAAAACGTGGTGGAAACTAAAAAATTTTACATCCATCAATTCTTAATATAAAACAAGAAAAATGTTACTACACAATATATCGGGAATGGATACTCATATCTTGTTTCACATTTGACCCCAAAAGTATACTTGCCAACAAAAAAAAAAAAGGTTCCACCACAAAAATGATCTACCACGAAAAAAGTGATCCGTACTCGAAAATCTAAGTTATAGGGATGGAAATTTTCCCTGCGGATTCGGGTATCCGTGGGGATAACCCGAAATGGGGCTGGTTTGGGGGGGGGGGGGTATTTTCGGGTATGGGTTTGGGTTCGGGAATTTTAAAAAATCCCCGTAACATATTGGGGTGGGTATGGGGATGCTATCTATTTACGGGATTTACATCTATTTATTTACGAGGTTTGTTTTGATATGATATCCTTTAAATCGCTTGAAACCCTAAATCCCTCTTTGAATTCATTTTCGCTGAAAAATGTATAAGTGTAAATTTCAGGAGCTATGCCAGAGAAGAGCTGGAATCTACCTGAATACACCACCATGAAAGAGGGCATAGACCACCTTCACAGATTCAAAGCCATTGCTGTGGTTAACAACCTCAATTTCGAGACTTCGCCTGAATGCAAGTCTGCCAAGGAAGCTCAAAAATCGATGGCTAAAATGGTCTATGATCACTTTACTATTTCGACCCCTTCTCGTGTAAATGGCCATTGGCAAACAGTCTCCCTCTGATGTGGTTCTAGGGTGTTTTTTCCCAGTCGCGCATATGCCGAAAATGCTGCTCTTTGAGCCGGTTTCGATTTCTCCGCTTCCATCATCAGTTTCACTCCCACATCAAAATGGGGTAAGCAAGAGTACATGCTCAAGAATATTCAACAATATTCCCAGGTGCATGAAGTTCGGCACATAGTTTGCACCAATATAATATCTGGAACCATAACAATAAGGTGACCAAAGCCCAATAATCCAGAAACAGTTATCGATGAAATAACACAATATGTTATGTCCCAATATTCTAAATTAATGTCATAATAACATGTAACACGACATTTAACATGTAAATTATGTCGAGTTCCCCGAAAATCGTATCGAAAACGCGGTGGAAACTAAATTTTTTTTCCATATATCAATTCTTAATATAAAACAAGAAAGATGTTACCATACGATAGATCGGGGATGGATACTCATATCTTGTTCCACATTTGACCCCAAAAATAGACTTGCCAAAAAAAAAGGTTCCACCACAAAAATGATCTACCACGAAAAATAGGGTACGTACTCGAAAATCTAAGCTATAGGGATGGAAATTTTCCCTGCAGGTTCGGGTATCCGTGGGAAAAAACCCGAAATGGGGCGGATTCGGGGGAGTATTTTCAGGTATGGGTTCGGGTTCGAGAAATTTTAAAAATCCCGCAACATATTGGAGTGGGTATGGGGATGCTATCTATTTACGGGAGTTGCATCTATTTATTTACAAGATTTGTTTTGATATGATATCCCTTTGAATCGCTTGAAACCCTAAACCCTCTTTGAATTCATTTCCGCTGAAAAATGTATAAGAGTAATTGCAGGAGCTATGCCTGAGGAAGAGCTGGAATCTACCTGAATACACCACCGTGAAAGAGGGCATAGACCACCTTCCAAGATTCAAAGCCATTGGTGTGGTTAACGGCCTCAATTTTGAGACTCCGCCTGAATGCAAGTCTGGCAAGGAAGCTCAAAACTCGGTGGTTAAAATGTCATATGATCACTTCACTATTTCGACTCCTCCTCGTGTAAATGTCCATTGGCCAACAGTCTCCCTCTGCTGTGGTTTCAAGGTGTTCTTTCCCAGTCGCGCCTATGCCCAAAATGCTGCTCTTTGAGCCGGTTCCGGTTTCTCCGCTTCCATCTGGAACAATAACAATAAGGTGTCTAAAGCCCAATAATCCAGAAACAGTTATGGATGAAATAACACAATATGTTATGTCCCAATATTCTAGAATAATGTCATAATAACATGTAACTTGACATTTAGAAGGTAAATTATGTCGTGTTCTCCAAAAATCAAATCAAAAAAGTTGGAAACTAAAAAATTTTCCATCCATAAATTCTTAATATAAAACAAGAAAAATGTTACCACACGATAGATCGGGGATGGATACTCATATCTTGTTCCACATTTGACCCGAACAGTAGACTTGCCAACAAACAAAAAAAAGGTTTCAACACAAAAATGATCTACCACGAAAAATGGGATACGTAATCGTAAATCTAAACTATAAGGATGGAAATTTTTCCTGTGGGTTCGGGTATCCGTGGGAAAAACCCGAAACGAGGCGGGTTTTGGTATGAGTTCGGGTTCGGGGATTTTTAAAAATTTCCGCAATATTTTGGGGCGGGTATGGGGATGCTATCCACATCCCCGAACCCTACCCGATAATAATAATAATAATAATAATAATAATAATAATAATAATAATAATAATAATAATAATAATAATAATAATAATAATAATAATAATAATAATACGAATAAAATAGTATATAAATATTTTAATTATCAAATTTTATTAAATCTGAAATATTATAAAAAATTAAAATTAAAATTATTATTATTATTTGGTTTATATATATTTTTATACATTATATATTCGTTTATGATAACGTAATTTTTTATAACATAAAAATATTATTTGAATCTCATTCATGTTACGTACACATATAAACTTTGTATATTAATCTATGTATATTTTTTATTTATTTTGATAAATTTATAAATAATATATAATCTTAATAAATTTTTTATTCATAGTATTTTATTTAAAATAATAATTTTGATTGATCGAAATATTTGTAATTTAAAATATTTTTATTAATTTTAAAAGTTAATATTATAATAAAAAATTTGACCCAAATTATTTTATGTATTTTATCATAAAATTGAATAATAATTTTTATATTCTTATATAATAAATTTTACTAATATCATATATATATATATATATAAATATTTTATAATAAAATGTATTTATAATATATATATATTTTCGGATATGAGTACGGGGATGAAGACTTGGTCACCGCGGGGATGAGGATGGGGATGGGGAATCCCCGATAAAAAATTATGGGGATCGGGGCGGGTATGAGGATGATGTTCGAATTCGGGGACGGGAATAGGGAAGGCATCCTCGTCTCCATCACGTCTCATTGTCATCCCTACTAAGCTACATTGATTGATGTCTAAACACTAAACTAATCGATAATACACTAAAAAATTAAAGGAATTTCATTTGACCCTTTTTTCCAATACCTTATCTCCAACAAATCTGCAACTTAAATAATTTCTCATCTCAACCAATTTCCTATATCCAACTCTGGGATAAGGAAAGAAACAACAAGAAAGGAAATCGATGGACTCCGACAATGCTTCTAGATGCTGAAATAATGCAAACGGTTGTGGTGGAGGTGGGAAATGCCATGCAACGAGTTAGGAGTTTGGACAATTACTTTAAAAATATTTTTAGTATTTTATCAGTAAAAAAAACTTGAACTTTTTGTCTTTCGACAAGATCTTTGTAAAAAGTTTTTTTAAAATAATTTTGTAAAAATGTTATCCAAGTATAGTTTTAAAAAAAACCATTGAGATTTATTTTTTGATGTTTAATAGAATCGAAGACAATGATATATAAAAATCAAACATATTACTTTTAATTCTAAAAATGTTTTTATGAAATAGTTGACCAAACCCATATTTATTTCTAAAGGCACGTTTTTAAAAATATTTTATAAAAATTTTGTAAAAAATACTTTAATAAAAATATTTTATAAGTACTTGTCCAAATAAAGTATAATAAATGAATAGATCTGGTTAGATTTAGTTTTATTTTATTTTGTGAAATCTCTTTGGTCAAGATGTGAGCCATATCTAGTATTCATCAATACCCAAGTAGTAGAATTAATGAAAATATTTCGTTCAATATAAAACATACATTTCTCATAATGCTCTGATCTAGGAATTTAGTGAAATTACAACACTATTAACCAGGTTTAATTTGTTACAATGAAAATACAGTTGTCCATCTTTCTTAGTTGCCACTACTTCCTTTTTTATTTTCATTTTCTTCTTCTGTGGCTTGAGACCATCCCCCTCTTTTTACTTTTAGGCTTCGAACTTTTCTTAGACTTTGACGAAGCTACCGACAAGGAAAACTGGATTTTCCTTTTCGACAGAGAACTAAATTTTTTTTTAGCATATTGACCAACTTATCAATGGAACAATCAATCTTATTCATTTTATAGTTGATCACGAACCCGAAAAAGGAGCTCGAAAAAGACCATGAGGTCAAATCCACGGATAGCTCATGAGGTATGGTTACTTCAAAGTTTCTTAATTTCTCGATCAAAGATATAATATTCACACTATGTTCATGGACCGAAACCCTGCATCACATGGGTGATGAAAACAGTTCTAGTCTAAGTAACCTTGTTTATTGACCAAACAACACTTGCAGGTGATCGTATATGTCAGTAGCATAGGCAAAATCCTCATTGCAACATTGCAATTCACTGGACATATATAGACGTCATCATATATCATCTAGTTGAGAGATCATTAATTAATCCCACCACTTCTCAAGTCTTTAGAGCTTTTCTTCAGTACCATCGGGAGGCGCTTTAGCAGGAGGATTACTATTAATGGTATATAGTAGCTTTTGAGAGACATGGACAATTTATAAATTACGTAGCCAATTAATCAAGATATTTATCGCAAGTACGTTTGTTTTGATCAAGAATAGCCGCTAATAGGATTCAGAAATACATTTTGATATACTGAAATAAAACATATAAAGATTATCGATTATTCAATTATGATTTATTCGAAAACATGAACGTTTATATGTTGAATTATCTCTCCCTAAATTTTACAAATTTATTCAAAAAACGGAAAAACCCATCATTTTTAGTGG
This sequence comes from Henckelia pumila, assembly GCF_033568475.1. Classification (NCBI taxonomy): domain Eukaryota; kingdom Viridiplantae; phylum Streptophyta; class Magnoliopsida; order Lamiales; family Gesneriaceae; genus Henckelia; species Henckelia pumila. The sequence goes on from NC_133121.1 coordinate 109,428,024, forward strand.
TCTTGGAGTCCAACATGACCACTGGTTATCAACCGACAACAACAAGCCCGAAGATGGATACTGACCGGCTAAATCGGTGTGATTAAAAATCAACTGGCAAGCGCACCAGGTCAAATTATAGAAAGTGAATTAAATTCGAATGTCGAACCCACAAGGACTGTATATATATGAATACCAAAATATATTTATTTTTACTTAATCTAGACTAATAAAAAATATCAGTTTCAGATTTTACTAATAATTAAAATTGCAAATAAAATTAAATTAACTAAAACACAGCTGGAAAAATTGGATTTAACTCAAATTTGGGAAAAGTTCGATCAAGGACTCACGTAGGTACCAGACAATTCATGTAACAAGCAGTCAATCTAAAACATCAAACTTAATCTTAATTCACGGAAATTTTCCTAATTTGTTCAAAGGACTATTTCTAGAACAATCAAACCTATTCAAATATTGATGAACTAATATTTCGTAATTCTAATCAAATTTGAATGCATTAAATATTTGTGAAAATTCAGTTTACACCCAAACCGCATAATGAAATCGAATTCTATTTCTACTCAGTTTTACACTATGTTGAATATCGAAGTGATCAAAATCGAAACCTCCTCTGTCGAATTGGAATTAATTAACATGCAAGCAAATAACTGGCCAGGAAATTCACAAGACAAATATAAATTCGATAAACAATAAAATAAAATTAAGTCTGAAAATCTCAAATAAACAAACGAGTTTTCTACATAAATTGTCTGGCCCAATCACGTGGCCTTGATCGAAAAATAAAACTACTCACTAATCAAATTCATAATTAAAAACAAGTTTTAATCATGAATTTATAAAATAAAATAAAAAAGAATAAGAATAAACTCCCAAGCATGTGCTGTAGCTGCCTCTGCGTCTCTGGAACTAGAATAAATTTCCAACCCTTAAAATTAATTCAGATTTTCTATTTATAGTGCCCGGATCCCGTAATAATTAAATTCCTTGCAGCATAAAAATTTCTCGGAATTTTTCTTCTTCACGACACGCGCGCGTGCACCATGAAGTCCTCGTGCGCGCGTAGTTATAAAAAACAGTGGATTTTCCCCTCTAGCGTGCGTGCGCCAAATAGTTCCGCTCGCTCGCGTTCCTTCATCAACGTGCTGGAAATTTGTGCCACGCGAGCCATTAACCTCGCTCGCGCGCGCTATGTAATTCTTGAATCTTGCGCGTTAGCACAACATGCTTGCGCCAATCTTCTTCCCAGCTTGCGCGATTGCGCCTTGTCAAGCGCTGAATCCATGCGCCCTTCAATATCCTGTAGCGCGATAGCTCCTCTTGTAGTGCCAACTTCATGCCACCAACAGCGCAGCATATAGTTTTCCATGTAGTGCTGACTTTTACAGCGTTAGCACTAGATGTAATGCTAACTTTTAGAGCGATAGCACAAGATGTTGTGCTAACTTTTAGAGCCCTTCGTTAACAGCTCCATTCTTTAGCACTTCAATCTCTTTTAATTTCCTTTTTCCTACAAATAAAATTCAAAGAGTGAAATGCACATGAATGCAATAAAACACATAAAAACATACAAAATAATATGAATGCACACAAAATAAACATAAAAATATCCCGAACTAATGCCTACAAAATGCACTTATCAACACCCCCATACTTAAACATTGCTCGCCCTCGAGCAAGACATGCAAAAAACAAAATGCAAACAACGACATAAGTAAGGACAATTCATGAGAGTGCACAGCCTCCGAGAAGTTCAATCACATAAACAAAATCACACCCGCTCTCAACTTTTCATAATACACATTCGGTTTAACGTGAACGTGTGTGTGTAAGATGTCATTCCAGTTTCATACAACTTAGACCGAATTCATTTCAAAACTGCTTAGCAACCTATGACAAATCAGTGCAAGTTTCACTCTTCAAGTGTCTTTTCCTCCCAACAATCCTCTAGCACAAGCACACCTCCCTTGAGAATAATTATGCACCGCCGGATTTTGCACCCGACTATTGTTAAGCCCCATTAATACCCGCAAACTTAGCTATAACTTGATAGAATTAGAATTTCAACCCCCTTGTCTATAGCCCGGATGGAACATCAATCTCATTGAACCCGCAGACTTAGCTATGGAACAATGATTATGATTTCAATCACTCTCCAAGCCCGGATGGAATTGTTAGTAATTTTAAAAAAATTGGTTATTTTTAGGAAAACACCCTCATTTTATCCGAAAACTTAGCCATGGACTTCAATTCCAAAACCACAACCCGGATAGAGATGTTAATTTTCAAAACTTATACGCAATCCCATTGATTTTTTTCCGCATACTTAGTCACAACTAAGATAGGATTGAAAGATCAAACCCCTCGTCTATGACCCGGATGGAATTGGTTCTCTTTTTTATATATGCATATATATATATTTTCTTTTTTCACTTTTTTTTAAAAAAATTTGGTGCTTCCAAGATCATCAATGTAGTGCTAGAAATCATCGAAATTCAAAAACACAATCAAGATCAACAAACCACCTATTGCCGTGCAATAGTCAAACCGTCAAAAATTTCTTCAAATCTTTCGCTACAATCTACTGGTTTGACATGAGTGCGTAAAATATTCACGGTTCAACCTACAGTTTCTCACTTTCTCATGTCAAGCCAAGAGCAAAATTTTTTTAAAAATCCATTTTTTCAAATAAACTTCATCATCATTGGCTATTATGACTCATCCTACTCATAACAATGCAAACAACAAGAAACACAAATTGTATGCAAACAAAAACGAAACATGACAGATGCCACACAAACACATAGACAATGCAATACTAGTCTACCCCCCCCCCCCCCCCCATACTTATCCAAAGCATTGCCCTCAATGCTCCAGAACAATAAACAGAATGCAAGACAAACAAAAACACAATGAAAACAAAAATAAAACTCCCCTGGTTTTCGATGCATCCTCTTCCTTCTTGACAGTATCCTTTGGGACGGTATCAGCAGTCTAGATTTATCGGCGGGCATGGCAAATTGGCATGGGAAAGAAACAAAAATCAAATAAAAACAACAAAAACAAAATAAAAAGCAAAAACAAAAACACTGAGTTGCCTCCCAGTCAGCGCTAAATTTATAGTCTATAGCCCGACTCTACTCCTCTCTTGAGTGGCAACATTCAAGGTGGTTTATCCACCGTCTTTGAAAAACTCAGATTAGTCCTGCACTTGCATGCCACACCATTAAAGAAATTGTGCAAGGGACTAATTCCTGCAAAAAATTGCACCTGCAGACATGCACCAACATCATGCATTTCATCAACTAAATAAACAACAAAGAAAGATTTTAAAATTGGGCTCTCAGTAGCTGACTTTAACATTTTAAATACAACTTGCTCATCGTTCAGTCTCAGAACTAACTCTCCTCTCTCAACATCAATTAACGCCCTACTAGCAGCAAGAAAAGGGCGTCCTAAAATCATAGGCACCTCACAATCCTCATCCATGTCAAGAATAACAAAGTCTAGAGGATAAATAAATTGTTCTATCTTGACTAGGACATTCTCTACGATCCCCCTCGGGTATTTAATAGATCCATCAGCAAATTTAAGAGAGATAGCAGCAGGTTCAATATTTTCTATACCTAATTTTCGAGCAATAGAATATGGCATTAAATTTATGCTCGACCCTAGATCACACAAAACATTATCAAAAGACAGACTTCCAATTTGACAAGGTATAAAAAAACTCCCTGGATCTTTCACTTTTGTTGGAAGCTTCTTGTTCAACACCGCCGAGCACTCCTCCTTCATCGTGACTTGCGTAAGATCATTCAGCTTCTTTTTATTTTTCAGCAAGTCCTTCAGAAACTTTGCATATCTCAGCATCTGAGCTAATGCATCTGCAAAAGGAATGTTAAAATGCAGTTTCTTGAAAATTTCAAGAAACTTTTGAAATTGAGATTCAAACAATAGTTGCTTAGCTCTATGAGGGAAAGGTAAAGTAGATATATCAACATTCTCATTAACTTCAAATTTTGAAGTCTTACCTTTCTTACCTGCCGTGGAGGAATTTTTAGCACGCACCTCCTCCTTGATCTCTCCAATTTTCGGCCCCTCCATCCTATTCTTTTCGTCTATCTGCTCCTCAGGTGCTTTCGATTGTGCTCGAGTCACGACTATAATAGCATTCACGCCTCTTGGATTTGGTTCAGTGTTGCTAGGCAACGCTCCAGTAGGACGCGTAGAGAGTTGGGTTGCTATCTGAGCCATCTGAGTCTCCAACTTCTGTAGCATAGCTTCTTGATTTTGTAGCCGAGCTTCTGTACCAGCTACATATTTCATCATGATCTCCTCAAAACTCGGCTTTTTATTCTCTTGCTTAGGCTGCCAATTCTGATTATAGTGGTTGTTGTAGGAGTTGTACGGCTGTCTTCCTTGATTTCCTGCAAAATTAGCCGCTTCAACTTCAAACAACTGCTGCTCTTCTTGCAGATTCCCTTGTGCATGATTTAATGGCGCTGCTTTCATAAGCGCTACTTGATGTGTTAGAGCGTCGATCTTCGCATTCAGGGCCATCAAAGCATCGACCTCTAGAACTCCAGTCTTCTTCTCCTTCTTCACATCCGGCCACCCAATGTTACTCTCTGCCATATTACCTATGATCTCCCATGCCTCAGCTGGCATTTTCCTGAACAAACATCCATTAGCCGCAGCATCCAGCATAGATCGAACCGACTGATCGGCTCCATTGTAGAACGTCCGAGTCTGCTGGCTTTGAGATAAATTATGCTGAGGACACATCCTCAACATCTTCTTGAATCTGGTCCATGCCGCATGTAAAGATTCACCCTCCTTCTGTTTGAATGAAATAATATCTGAAAATAATTTTGCCATCTTCGTAGGAGAGAAATACTTGTTCAGAAAAATTTGAACAAGTTGGTTCCACGTAGTGATGGAACCCACAGACAGATCATCTAACCACTCCGTAGCTTCGCCTTGTAGAGAAAATGGGAATAACCGCAGTTGCACTGCGTCAGATGTTATCCCATTAACTTTGAATGTGTCGCAGATCGACAGAAAACGCTCCAGATGAGCGTAGGGGTCTTCCACAGATGTACCCCCAAATCTTGCTTGAAGTTGGATCAGCTTAATAGTAGAGGGCTTCAGCTCAAAATTGTTCGCCTCAACAGTGGGGCGAACGATGCTAGATCCATAGCCTTCAGCAGGAGGCCTAATCAGATCCCACACAGTACGGTTGTCTGCCATCTCTTCTTCGGATTCCGAATCGAGTTCCAGATTTAAATCTCTCCTAGCTCTTCGAATCCTGCTAAGCGTGCGTTCTATCTCCAAATCAAGCGGTAGGAGAGTTTTGAATAGTCGAGCTCGACGCATGCACTAGCAGATGAGTACCTGACAAACACAAATAAAAAAAAATTTCAGAATTTAATAAAAATAAAAAAAAAACAGTCTAATCTCAAGAGAAATAAAAATTTTGATATCAAACAGTCCCCGGAAACGGCGCCAAAAACTTGAACGACTAAATCGGTGTGATTAAAAATCAACTGGCAAGCGCACCAGGTCAAATTATAGATAGTGAATTAAATTCGAATGTCGAACCCACAGGGACTGTATATATATGAATACCAAAATATATTTATTTCTACTTAATCTAGACTAATCAAAAATATCAATTTCAAATTTTAACTAATAATTAAAATTGCAAATAAAATTAAATTAACTAAAACACAGCTGGAAAAATTGGATTTAACTCAAATTTGGGAAAAGTTCGATCAAGGACTCACGTAGGTACCAGACAATTCATGTAACAAGCAGTCAATCTAAAATATCAGACTTAATCTTAATTCACGGAAATTTTCCTAATTTGTTCAAAGGACTATTTTTAGAACAATCAAACCTATTCAAATATTGATGAACTAATCTTTTGTAATTCTAATCAAATTTGAATGCATTAAATATTTGTGAAAATTCAATTACACCCAAACCGCATAATGAAACCGAATTCTATTTCTAGTCAGTTTTACACTATGTTGAATATCGAAGTGATCAAAATCGAAACCTCCTCTGTCGAATTGAAATCAATTAACATGCAAGAAAATAACTAGCCAGGAAATTCACAAGACAAATATAAATTCGATAAACAATAAAATAAAATTAAGTCTGAAAATCTCAAATAAACAAACGAGTTTTCTACATAAATTGTCTGGCCCAATCACGTTGCCTTGATCGAAAAAGAAAACTACTCACTAATAAAATTCATAATTAAAAACAGGTTTTAATCATGAATTTATAAAATAAAATAAAAGAGAATAAGAATAAACTCCCAAGCCTGTGCCGTAGCTGCCTCTGCGTCTCTGGAACTAGAATAATTTTCCAACCCTTAAAATTAATTCAGATTTTCTATTTATAGTGCCCGGATCCCGTAATAATTAAATTCCTTGCAGCATAAAAATTTCTCGGAATTTTTCTTCTTCACGACACGCGCGCGTGCACCATGAAGTCCTCGTGCGCGTGTAGTTATAAAAAACAGTGGATTTTTCCCTCTAGCGCGCGCGTGCGCCAAATAGTTCCGCTCGCGCGTGTTCCTTCATCAACGTTGCTGGAAATTTATGCCGCGCTCGCATGAGCCATTAACCTCGCTCGTGCGCGCTATGTAATTCTTGAATCTTGCGCGTTAGCGCAACATGCTTGCACCAATATTCTTCCCAGCTTGCGCGATTGCGCCTTTTCAAGCGCTGAATCCATGCGCCCTTCAATATCCTGTAGCGCAATAGCTCCTCTTGTAGCGCCAACTTCATGCCACCAACAGCGCAGCATATAGTTTTCCATGTAGTGCTGACTTTTAGAGCGTTAGCACTAGATTTAGTGCTAACTTTTAGAGCGATAGCACAAGATGTTGTGCTAACTTTTAGAGCCTTCGTTAACAGCTCCATTCTTTAGGCTTCAATCTCTTTTAAGTTCCTTTTTTCTACAAATAAAATCCAAAGAGTGAAATGCACATGAATGCAATAAAACACATAAAAACATACAAAACAATATGAATGCACACAAAATAAACATAAAAATATCCTGAACTAATGCCTACAAAAGGCACTTATCAGATACCAGTCACATCATACACGATACTTTTTTTTTTTTTGCCCCACAAATGGCATAACGAAAATTTTTTATATTGATTCATGACATATTGTGTCAAATAAACTCATAGATATTAAATATTAATGAGTGAGGCCATGAGTTTCTAATTTTATAGTGGATAGTCATGGACATCTTGTTCCATTTACTCTACATTTCAGTCGAAAATCACATCTTTATAGTGATCAGTACTTCTCACTTTTTGTGGTATGCTGCACTGACCACAAGTAGTATCATCATGTAATCGATCGTCAATAAATGACGAGAAATATCAAACTCTTTTGTATTCTCCTTTCTCGAATTGATTACTAATTTTAATTCATATTTAAAAATTGAGGGTTTATAATTTTTAAATAAAATCTCATCGTGTGTTCCTTTGTTTGTTTTCCGATTAATGCAACTATTTTTTTTCATGCAGTGTCGTTCATATAAATAAAACATAAAAACAATATTCAACATACATCATTTGCATAATAAAATAAATATGGATGATTACGACAATTTCCTAAGTGATCCACATATTGGATCTTTGGTCTGTATAGAGTAATGTAGATGTTGGATTGAAAACGTGTGTAGATGAGGTGAATACACAATTAAAAATATTTTTGGAGCTTTCAAAAAAATTTTGAGCTATCTTGCTAGGGTTAGCTATCAAAACTAATTTCTTTAACCTCAAAAGAAGTTTAGACCACAAAAATTATGTGGATAAACAATCCAATTGTTCCTGTGTTCATGTTATACTCAAATAAGCACTCGTAACAAGATAAATAAGCAGTCAAAAGAAATGAAACAAGATATATGAAAGATCGAAGCAAATTGTTTCCACGTCTCCCCTTCTTCCTCGAAGGAAAGAAATCTACTAGAAAATTTTGGTTTATACAATCCTTGTATACAACTCACTCCAATCGTAGGATTTATCCCTTGCCTAGACTGGAACTCCTAGTCTCAACACAATACAACGGTGAGTTAAAATAAAAGCAGTCGAATGAATCCTAAGATTCAAACTGATGAGCAACTTCTTTTTGACAGTCTGGACTAAGTAGTCTGAAGTTTGTTGGATCATAAATCCAACGTTGGGCTTATATGTAAATAATTATGTATTGTGGACTGTCAAATAAAGTTAGCCCATAAAAGTGATCTAAATAAAGTTTCGGTTTATTTGGGCTTTAATGTATCTAATAGGGTGTGGCCTTTAATGTGTAGATACTAGTGGGCTTTTCTATTTAATTGATGGGCTTAAATAGAATCCCAAAATATAAATATAGGGTTATGGTCCCCAGATCACACAACGTCTACATCGACACAGTCATTCTATTCTATTCCCATCGATAGTTAGAGAGTGTGAGAGAACTGAAGGAACTCTCAAGGCAAATCGTGTTGATCTGGAAGGCCAAACCATGCAGATCTACATCGGTATCAATTGGTAAGAATTAAGTTACGCTTCCGCTTAAATTTACAGTATTTAATCTTAATGATTTAGCATGATGATTCTGGGTTTATGTTTATAAGGAATTTTCCCTAACAAGTGATATCAGAGTCACTCGTGTTTAAATCATTGAGATACGGTTTATATTCGATTTGGTCAAATCGAAAACAAAAAATTATGGTTTTGAGTCGATATCGAATTTCCAGTCCAGATTTTGATTTATTAATTTTCGAATTAAAAAAAAAATTGGAAAATTTCGAAAATTCGAATTAGGGTTCGTGGCCGTCGGAAATAGCCCAAATCGGCCGACCTACGGCCATTATCCGGTGGCAAAACGTGAGGATTTTTGTTGCCCATGTCCAGGCGCTTCACTTAGTACAGGTTTCTCGCCGTATTTCAAAGAAAAATCGTCCGATTTCAAAGCCTCAGTCGCGCCTGATCTGGTCGTGATCTTCGAAGCATATTGGACGAAATTCCGGCCGTTCAGTGGGTAATAAGGACGGGTGATGGAGCAGTTGTGGTCGCAGCCTTGTGTTATGTCGTCGGCTGGCGGTGATCGGCCGAAGGAAGGGCGGCGGCGGCGGCGGCGGCTGGATGGATGAAGATGATGATGGGTTAGGGTTTTCATTTTTTGGCCAATTTTCGAATTTTCGAAAATTTAAATAAAAAAAAAATTAAATCAAGGAAACGAAAATTCAGATTTTTTTTTTGGTAAATTTTTCTAACCCATCACATATTTTTTGGATAAAGTTTAAGTTGGTTATAAATCCAATATTTTATTTTGGGTTTAAAGTTTAAATATTCAATTTATTCAAATAATGAACATTATATTTTATATATCTTAAAATAAATTAATTGAGACGACATGTCACCAAAGTGACATCTCTTGTGGATGTTAATTTATTTTGAAATATAAAAAGTTTTGTATATGTAATTTTTATGAGTATTAATCGGCCCAAATGAAGATTAATATTTAATATGATTACTTATGTGTTTATATAAGGGTAAAATTGTGATAGTTATTCGTTTTTCATGTGAATAATAATCGGCCCAAAGGAAGATTATTATTTGACATGTTATTTACTATCAATTTTCGGTATCCCTTATGAGGTTTGCATTATTTGAATTAATTGATTATTTTTTATGGATTAAGTTTATCAGGTCAATATACATGGGTTAGTTAATTTTTTGAATATACGGGAATCCAACACGAAAAGATCACCCATGACCAGTAAATTGTCTGATTTTCCCGTCAGTAAGCATTGATCGTACGATCAATGGTTAAATAATTGAATTTGACCAAAAATACTTAAAATTTATTTTTTAAGAAAAGGGTCAATTTTCTTTGATATTAAATTAGAATAAAGGAACGTTTAAGGTATATATATTTTGGGATAAATTTATTGAAGCATCATGTCGCCAAAGTGACCTCTATTGTGAAAATTAATTTGTTTTGGAATATAAAAAAAAGTTTTGTACATGTAACTTATGTGAATAATTAATCAGCCCAAAGGAAGGTTATTATTTAACAGAATTACATGTGCAGTTGTGGTAATAAATATGTGATTATTATTTGGTTTTACATATGAATAATAAATCGGCCCAAAGGAAGATTTATTATTTGATATGTTATTAGGATCAGTATTTGATTACTACACCAAGATATCATTTACAAGTTAATATTTTGTTCAAAGATGAAATATTAATGGAGTGTCCGATATCTTGAGATGAGAATTTCCTTTATTTGAATTTAATATTACTTATTTGGGCATTTTTGTGAGCATATTTAATTCATTGATAATTTTTTGTTCAGTTATTATATGAATATTTCTGTTAGTTTTATTGTCCACATCAACTTTATTATTACTTTCAAAGATGCTTGTTACTTCAAGTTATGGAAAAGTAAACATCTTGATAGTTCTTGGAATAATGATCAAAGATATTGCAATAAAAATTGATTCAAGTATACCTTTATAAACTAGAGTACCTCTTTTGAAAAGAGGGAGATTGAAAGGTATGAGAAATTAAATTGCTTCAATGAAGTATAAAGATAAATGATTAAGGATAAAGTAAGCTGCAGATATAGCACTTAAAAAAAAAACAACAAAAGAAACCGAATTAATCAAAAAATAATAGTTGTTTCTTCTGTGGAGCTAAAAGGCTCGTGAAAAGAAAGTTTCTTAATTTGGTTTGTTTTAAGAATAATTTATCTTTGATGTCACATATGATGGATAGATTTTGGTGCTATCATCAGTGTGTCTATGTGGGGTTATTATTATTATTGCTAAAGTTCAAATGATGATAAAAGATTCATCAGTGTACAATGGCAAAACAGTTAAAGTTGAAATAATTGAAAATTTTAGATTATTGTTAAGGCCTGAGTTTTATTTGAATCTAAATGAAACATTTATTGTACCGACTTTCAGGCGGAATAATTTTTATTTCTATTTTGGGCAAATTCGGTTTATCTTGCTCATTTGGAAATGAAAATTTAGGTTGTTTCATGATTCAAAATTGGTTGGCTCTGGTTTTTCATCTCGCTACAATAATCTTTCTTCGGTTGATACAATTGTTTCATTTAATGAGTCCCTGCAATTAAATTTAAAAGTCTCAAAGATCAGTAAATGAGAATTCAGTTAGTACGTCGTAACATGAGATATTATGTTATATCTCCAGATGGAGAATAAAGAAACTTATGTATGAAGAAATTCTCAATACTTTAAATTTAACATATTTTGATATTTGTGTTAAATGTATAAAGGGAAAATAAACAAATTAAAGGAGATCTGAAGTCAACAAGAATTTGGATGTCTATGAACTTATAAATATGGATATTAGTGGGTCTTCCAAATGGTTTTTTGGAATGATCAACAATAATTTATATTGTTCATAGATGATTATTTTAGATATGACTTTTATATCTCATTTATGGACAAACACTAATGACTGCAGCATATATCCTTAACAAAGTTTGATTAAAGTGATTCTTAAAGATCTAAGGGGTAAAAGTTTTATGGTCCCACAATTAATTTGATTCTCAGTTAGGAAAATGCTTGGTTTTTTAGGATGTCGAGTTTGTGGGGGGAGATAAAGTTTTGAAAATTGTCTTTAAGGAAGAATATTTTAATATTTTCACAGGTGTTATTGACATTGATCAAAATTATATTTTTGACTTTGTTCAAAAACATAATACGGTAAGACAATTTAGGTAAATCTCTCATTCAAGAAACATTCTAAAAGGAACAAACTCTTACATCTCAATAACATTGTTATTATGGAGTTCCACTCGAGAGAGAAGAAATACAGTCTTAGGTATTTTGATTATATTTCTCCAAGAGAATAAGGTCAACATTGACATGATAGAAAATGATTTTATCAATTTCTATCAAGTCATAAAAATTCTAACTCTCGAAATGGATTGATGTCAATATAAAGAGATAAAATCTATGAAAGACAATGACATTTGATATCTTGTCCCATTGCCTAAAGTGTGAAGTTCATTGGTTCTAAATGGATATTTAAAATCATGAGTACTTAAAAGGTAGTGTTGAAAGATATAATGTTCGTTTTGTCATTAATGAGGTTTTACACAGTAAGAGGATATAATTGTGAAGGTCTTTCTCTTAGGTTTCTTTGAAGGACTCTTCAGGATTATATTGGCATAGTATTGAATTTTTTAATCAATAAATGATATTTTTACGTTTCATCATGTGATCATCTCGTTTGGTTTTGAGATGAATTTGGTCGATGATTGTATATATCACAAGGTTTGTGAGAGTAAATAGGTTTTCTATGTGATGATAGTCTACTCGCTAACAACGATACATAACACCAAGAGATTTCTAGCTAAGAATTTTGAGATGAAATATCTTGGTGATGCATCTTTTGTACTGGGTATCCAAATACATTGGGATCGCTCTCGATGTATTCTTGGATTATCACAAAAAAGCTATATCGAAAAAGTTTTAAAGTGACATGGGATGCAAGATTGTAAACCAGATGATACCCCTAACTTAAGGGAGACAATTTAGTCTCAATCAGTGCCCTAATAATGATTTAAAGAAAAAAAATACAAAAGATTTTTTATGACTTAGCAGTAGAGAATCTAATGTATTGCTAAGGTATATACACGTAAAGATTTTATATACGTGACTGGAATGTTGGACAAATATTTAAATAATTCAGGAATAGACTATTGAAAAATAGTCAATTATGTATTATGGAATTTACAGAAAATAGAAGGAATTATATGCTTACATATCAGAGGTCAGATCGATTTTGAGATCATTTGGTATACTGACTCTGATTTAAGGGGATGCCTAGATAGTGTGAAAACTATGTTGGACTATTTAAATCTGCTGCCAAAAGATGTCATCTCACAAAAGAGTACTAAAAAGTCACTTGTTATAGTCTCTTTTTTCATGACAGTAGATTTTATAGTATGTTACAAGGCATCCAATCATGTTTCTGATTATTGAAGTAAGAGTTCAGAGTGAATAATGTCTATAAAGTACATCGGTACAAACTCCATGATTGTGGATCCACTTACTAAGGGACTATCACCCAAAAGATTTTGTGTGCACATTATTTGTATGGGTGTTTTGTCAATTATGGATATTCAGTTTTAGTGAGAGTTTGTAATTTTAAATGCTTTTATAGACATATTTCAGTGATTCGGTTTTTGGTTTATGGATACATAAGGAAAATTTATTCTGTAGAAATAAAGGTTTTGGTTTATTCACACTCTAACTCTATTTTGGTTGATCTCAGTAAAGTTAAGGGTGGACCAGTTGGAAATAGGCATGTTAAGATCACGTTACATGAAATTTCCATGCTACACATCCACATCATAATCCATGTCGTTCAATTATCTGGCATATGTGACCATTGATGGGTCGAGTTACGATAAATGTGACAAAGGTCTCTTTGATCCTATGTTAGTATGATTGATGGACCGGATTAGCAGTAGATACATTTCGGTAATGACAGCGAAGTTGAGCTCATTTGGTTATTTTGCAAAACATAATTATAAAGTTTCACATATAGCCCAGTGGGAGATTGTTGGATCATAAATCCAACGTTGGGCTTATATGTAAATAATTATGTATTGTGGACTGTCAAATAAAGTTAGCTCATAAAAGTGATCTAAATAAAATTTTGGTTTATTTGGGATTTAATGTATCTAATAGGGTGTGGCATTTAATGTGTAGATACTAGTGGGCTTTTTTATTTAATTGATGGGCTTAAATAGAATCCCAAAATATAAATATAGGGTTATGGTCCCCAGATCACACGACGTCTACATCGACACAGTCATTCTATTCTATTCCCATCGATAGTTAGAAAGCGTGAGAGAACTGAAGGAACTCTCAAGTTAAATCGTGTTGATATGGAAGGCCAAACCATGCAGATCTACATCGGTATCAATTGTTAAGAATTAAGGTACACTTCCGCTTAAGTTTACAGTATTTAATCTTAATGATTTAGCATGATGATTCTGGGTTTAATTTTATAGGGAATTTTCCCTAACAAAGTTGACTCTTCGCCTTTTGTGATCTTGATTGATCAAATATGTGACTATTATGAGTGGACAATATGTGCAAGTAAGATCAATCTTGCATAGTGCTCAGAGAGTGTTAGAGTAGTTTTTTTTAAAATCGTTTTTGCGAGTTTTTCTCTTGTATTATCTCTTGTATGCATCCTCAATTTATAGTCATTCTTCGAGTAATGTTCGACTGATGTCTTCATTAAATGTTTGTCTCAAACGTCTTTAATACTTTTGTGTATCCTAAATAATGTGAGGCAAGAACTTTGTCAGGAATGGATATGAGTTTTTGCAGCATTTGAATTGAAATTCTTGCCGGTTCTATTTTTTTCTAAACTCTTGAACGTTAAATGCAGTCACATTTATGGCTCTTAATTGTTTGACCTTTGAGATGTAAGTGTAGTGACTTATCATGCTTGATTCTCGATGAGGATGTATGCGGATCATAGGTTCTTCTTTCGAGATATGTCCTTAGTCATCTTGTAGTCGTTTAGAGCAGTTTGAGATCTGAAGCTTATGAAGCAGTTGAAGGTCTATCCAGTCAGAAGTCTGTTAAGAGTTTGGGACCGGTCAAATGATGTTTTTGGATTATTTGACCAGTTTACTTTGTCTGAAATAGTTTTGAAAGTCTTAAGCCTTTGAAGCAGTCGCAAGTCTCCAACCTGTGTTACAATGAAGTTCGAAATACAAGTAGTTTGTAATCACAAAAACCAAGGGTCCTAACAATAGGTATGCTATATAATCCTATTATATTTAAGTTTCCAAAATCAGTGTCGTAACCAAAAAACTTTTTAACCTTAGGTTGAGTGATCTATAAAAAAAACTAATGTAAATTAAATATTTTTAAATTAAAGTATAATAAAACACTAATTTCTTATTTATAATCAAAGAACACTTGCAAAACATTTACGCTACTGAGAAAAAATCTAAATTACTAAATATATGATGTTTCAAGTGAGTTGACTCCAAAAAATCTTATTGATTGTAAAAAAAATATAAGTTTCACATATATAATGTATTAAATTTCCTCTTTAATCTATATATTTACGGCTGTAAAAAAAAATCTATATCTTTATAACATACTTAGACGAAAAAATATGATGTTTCAAGTAAGTTATAGAGCACACCGTGAAAAATTCACACGTAATCGCTCAAAAAACACCATTTCTGATAAAATAAATGAAAATACTTTAAAATGCAAAAAAAATATTTCTATTTTCATTTTCTAAATAAAAGCAGCAAAATTTATAAACCCTGCAAATGAGTCACTTGAAGAACATATCATTTCCATTTTCCAATAAGGAAAATTCAAAATTTTATAGAAAACTAAATGAAACCATTTCAAGAAAACATCAGAAATCTCAATTCACAATTATTTCCAAGAAATCTATATATAAACACGTCAAATAAATCAAACAGTTCAAAAACAACGAAATCTAATTTAAAGAAACACAAACTAGATAAAAATTGAATTTTTGGTGCGAGTGAGAAGAAGCCTATATGTGAAAACGACGTGAAGAAGGAGATGTGCTTCTTTTGCTTTCGCTTTATTTAAAAAATAATTTTATAAATGCAAATCTCACAAATATATTTTAGAAAATAGGTTGGATGAAGTCTTGGGCTAAATAAAATATTTAACATTTGCAAAGATTGTCACTAATAAAAAAACATTGCATATATATTATAATTAACTAGCATAATCGCACACACATATTACGTGTGTATAAAATCATTTAATATATTTAATATTGCTTTCATTTTTTTATCTTAAAAAAAAATTTGTGGATTGAACCCGCCTAACCCTCAAACACGCAGTGCCGTGGGAAGAGTTGAGCTTCTTCCTATCACCGGATTTACGGGTCACGGCGAGATGGCCGTTTGACAGATCCAGTTGGAAATACCCCACCAATATTTTTTTAATTTTAATGTTTGAAACATATTTTCACTTTTTTAAAAAAAAATAGTGTTGATATCTAAATTATCAAATCCAAATTGTGAAAAACTGGGAATTGTGGCACTTAATATTTTTGTTTTTTCAAAACAAATATAGGCCAGTGCGTGTACGCATCTCAAATATGGTGTGTGCATGTGCTCTGTACCGCACTAGCAACGGGTTTCTTAAAAACTTGTCTCAGTATAGTGCACCGGACTATGCGATTAGTGTAAATGCTACATCTTAATGCATCGCACTTTAGCTACTATGTCTTGGATTTTTCCATGGTTGTGCACGGTGAGCTTCCTGCCTAGGTGCACGATGGCGTGCATAGGCGATTAGGATTGTGTATGGTGCACAATGGCGGGCATGGTGAGGTACATGGCGTGTTCCAAAATCAACTCATGAAGATTTCGCTCTTCTCTACTGTATGTCATACATTGAAGCCATTTTATAATTGGTGAAACTCATAGCCCAGAGTCACTCTCTAGTTTTTCCCTCTGACTATAATCACATGTTCGGATTTTATGTATTGCACATCCTTACTCGGTTTTACAAACTTTTAGTTTGTTGGTCAACCCGGATAGGTGCTGATGATTAAACTGGCCAGAATATGATGTTTGCAATCATATAATCAACAATGGACAAAAGAAATTAAATTTGATCAAAGGGATTTCTTCCTGTCCAACCACCTTGGATAGAACTTAAATTCCGAACCTGAACGATCGGTCCGACACATGGTGTGAGGCCTCGGTTCTAATCTTCTATTCTTAAGATAATATAAACAATTATCATGCACCATCTATAAGATAAGGCAACAAGTAAAAAAAATTATTTTTTTTGAAGAACAGTACTGCGCTCGATCCTATAAAAGTCTAGGATCGAGCGCACCACATTTTAAAACTCTCTGCCGAGAAAATGCAGTGTGCCGCGCTCGATCCGACAAAAAGCCAGGATCGAGCGCACCATTTTGTGCAAGTCTCTGCCTCGGAAATCACAGGGGCCGCGCTCGATCCTGCAATAACCTAGGATCGAGCGCACCCCCTGCCCAGAAAATTTACAGAACAGGGTATGCCTTTCCTTAAAAACTCAATCCAACAATAATCATAACAACATGCATCAATCCAAATTCAAACATAATCTCGACTACTCGATACAACAAGATACAACCAAGGTTCGAGTCTAGTAATTACTTCAAAACATAACTAGATTCGCATGCATTACAAAACAACAAAAGTTTGAATACATTCGACTCCTAAAAACCAAGCCTCACTTCTAACTTCCAATCCCAGTCTATCCTTGCTGTCTCTGACTGGTTCCAGCCCTTCCTGTTGCCAAGTACACATACAACAAAGACAACAGCCGGATAATCCGGTGAGAATTGATATTTTTCAGTAAAAGAGACTAGCATATAATAACACATAAATATATCAAAACATGATATAAAATCAAATTCCACATATTCCTCAAGTAATTCATTCAATGACGGAATTAAAATGATATGCATGACTTTAAAACGTCTGGATTATCAGACTCAGACAATCAAATGGAATTCTTCTTTCTTTCTTTCTTCGGTTTGGGATCCCGAGGTTAAAATATCCAACGATCACACCAAACTCCCCTTTCGAGGTGGACGAGGTATATTTTAATCCTCTAGACTCTAGGGCATTATAGTGAGTTAATCGACACTTGTAGTAAATTGTCTACCAAGGCCACTCAACTATAATCTCCAGATCCTCTAATTCAAAATGAATAATCAATCGGTTCAATATGAATGCGTATGAAATCTCAAGCATTCAAATATCAATTCAATAATAATTCCAAATAAGCATAAAAACATTAAATATGTGATTTATTCTAGGACACTCGAATGAATCCGGATTCGAGTTAATCGTCCTATTCCATTCCAAAGTCATCTTATACATTCTCGTCGTTTAACAATCTTCAATCTAAAAAACAACAATTCTCAATTCAATATCAACTCAAGTTCATCAATCGATAAAGAAAGACATCGATACTATACCGGCTCAACTCTTTCAAACTAACAAAAGATGCAACTCTAGCAACTTCAAGGACTCCCAATTAATCTATTAGAAGAAGTCACAGATCAATATCAACATCAAAACTCAATCAAACTCGATACAATCAAACATCGAAACGATATCCAAAACTCAAACTAACGGCATAACGGTTGTAACTGATCAAATCGGAAACACAGACAGCAGGATATCAATTCAATATACTCATTCCAAACCTCAAACATCATATCCAACACAATACCAACACATCTCAAAAATCAGATTTTCGAAAATAATAAGAAAATTCATATCAAATCTGATCGTCGTTAGATCTTCGAACTGTCTTAGATATACTGTCACAGCTATCTAATAACCATCCTCTCCGAATATAAATTAATTCTAACAACATCCAAAAATTAAAACCTCTCAGAATTAAGATAAACTTACATCCAACGGATCGTAGATATCAAGTCAAAATTCAATTCTATCGGACGGATTGAGCTAGAATTGAAATCACAAAAGCTTGGGGAAGCTTTTGGTCGCTTCAATGGAGGAGTGAACGGTTTGGAGGTGATGAAGGGAAGAAGTGGAGACTTAGTCAAAGTCTCTAACTTATAACAAAAACCATTTTTGCGTTTTAGTCCCTGAAATTTCCAAAAATTGCAAAAAGGTCCCTGATTAATAAAAAGTCCGATCTCGAATTCTGAAATCACTGATTATCTCAAATAACATCAATTAAGATAAAAACGGGGCGTTACAATTCTCCCCCTCTAAGAAAAGATTTCGTCCTCGAAATCATCGATATCAGCTCATAAGAAGATAATTAAGAATTGAAGAACAGAATTAAGAACTCACATCAGATGAATAAATCAGAAAATCTCTGTCTCATGTCAGATTCTGTCTCCCAAGTCGCTTCTTCGACTCCGTGACGACTCCATTGAACTTTCACCAAAGGTATCGATTTGGTTCTGAGCTGTTTCTCCTTTCTGTCAAGGATCTGAATCGGTCTCTCAAAGTAGCTCAGAGTTTCATCAAGTTCGGCTTCGTCAGGCTGAAGAACATGAGAAGGATCGGGATGGTATTTCCTCAACATCGAGACGTGAAATACGTCGTGAATTCCAGATAAAGAAGGAGGAAGTTCTAATCGGTAGGCTAGATCGCTATCTTTTGTAAAATCTCATACGGACCGATGAATCTCGGTGACAACTTCCTCTCTTCCCAAATCTAACAGTACCTCTAAACGGAGAAATCTTCAAGAATACACGGTCTCCCTGATCAAAAGATAGAGGTCTGCGATGGATATTCGCATACTTCACTTGTCGGTCCTGAGCAGTCTTCATTCTCAATCTAATAATCTTCACCTGCTTAGCCATATCACGAATCATATCTAGTCCCAAGTCTGGGGACTCAGACATCTCATCCCAGTACAGAGGAGATCTGCACTTCCTTCCGTACAACGCTTCGAATGGTGTCATCCCTATACTCGTCTGAAAGATGTTGTTGTACGAAAACTCAACGAGAGGCAATGAATCTTGCCAAGTAGTGCCAAAGTCAAGCACCACTGCTCGTAACATATCCTCCAGAGTCTGAATCGTCCGTTCTGATTGACCGTCGATCTAAGGATGGTATGATGTACTCAAGTGCAACCGAGTACCAAGGGCCTCCTGAAGACTATGCCAGAAATGAGATGTAAACCGAGGATCTCGGTCTGAAACAATCGATCTCAGCACACCGTGCAATCTGACAATCTCTCTAACATACAATTCGGCCATCTGATCATGACGATTTGTCATCCGATAGGGAATAAAACAAGAAGACTTCGTCAAACGGTCAATCACTACCCAAATGGCATCGCATCCTCGAACAGATCGGGGTAGCTTCGTGACGAAATCCATCGAGATATGATCCCACTTCCATTCCGGAATAGATAAACTGTGCAGTAGACCTCCCGGCCTCTTTCTCTTGGCTTTCACCTGCTGACAGTTCAGACAACGTGAAACAAACCTCGCAACATCACTCTTCATCTTCTTCCACCAAAACTGACTCTTCAGGTCATTATACATCTTTCGGCCTCCTGGATGAACACAGAACCGACTGCAATGTGCCTCTCGCAGAATACTCTGTCTCATCTCAAATATATCAGGCACGACAATACGATTATTCACAAATAAAACATCATCCCTGACCTGAAACTCAGACTGGTGTCCAGATCTCACTTTCTCTATCGAATTCTGAATATTCTCATCGGATTTTTGTGCTTCTCTGATCGACACAAACAACTCTGGCTCGGCCTGGATAGCACAAACTCTGATAGGACTCTTATCGGATTCAAACTCCAATCCAGAATTGAAACAGTCGTCAATCAAACGAGACACTCCGATGGTCGAAAGAGATAAGGAACAAAGCTTGCGACTCAAAGCATCGGCAGCTGCATTCGATTTCCCCGGGTAATACTTAATCTCGCAGTCAAAGTCCTTCAATAAATCTAGTCATCTCCTCTGTCTCAGACTGTGAAAATAAGTACTTAAGACTCTTATGATCAGAAAAGATCTCAAAAGACTCACCGTACAGATAGTGACGCCAGATCTTCAAGGCAAAAACAATAGCAGCGAGTTCAAGATCATGAACTGGATAGCGAGTCTCGTGCGGTTTCAACTGCCTCGACGCATATGCTATCACGTGCTTCATCTGCATAAGAATACATCCAAGACCAGAATGAGAAGCATCGTAATACACCGTAAAACCTCCAGAACCTGATGGAATAGAAAGTATTGGAGCACTAGTCAATCTCTTCTTCAACTCAATGGAACTGGTCTCACGCTCTTCAGTACAAACAAAAGGCGCGTTTTTTCTGAGTCAGCTGGGTAATTGGCTTCGCAATTGAAGAGAAACCCTGGATAAATCTGCGATAGTAACCCGCTAAACCCATAAAACTTCGAATTTCAGGCACAGAAGTCGGCCTATGCCAGTTCATAACTGCCTCGATCTTGCTGGGATCGACAGAAATCCCATCTCCCGAGATAATGTAACCAAGAAAAACGACTCGGTCTAACCAAAACTCGCACTTCGACAGTTTGGCAAACAACTGTTCGGTTCTCAAAATCTGCAAAACAATCCTCAGATGCTCTGCATGATCAGCACGGCTCTTCGAATAGATCAGGATATCGTCAATGAAAATAATAACAAACTCATCTAGAAAACACTGAAAGATTCGGTTCATCAACCCCATAAAGACTGTCGGGGCGTTAGTCAAACCGAACGGCATGACAAGAAATTCAAAGTGGCCATACCTCGTTCGAAACACAGTCTTAGGAACATCCTCTTCACGAACTCTCAGTTGATGATACCCAGACCTCAAATCTATCTTCGAATAGATACACGAACCCTGCAATTGATCAAAAAGATCATCTATACGAGGTAAAGGATACCTGTTCTTAACCGTCGCTTGGTTCAATTGGCGGTAGTCAATGCAGAGACGCATAGAGCCATCTTTCTTTCTAACAAACAGAACAGGAGCACCCCAAGGCGATACACTAGGTCGAATGTATCCCTTGGAAATCAATTCTTCCAACTGCTCCTTCAATTCAATCGGAGCCATTCTATATGGAGCTTTAGAAATCGCTGAGTACCTGACGTCAATTCGATGCTAAATTCAATCTCACGAATAGGCGGTAATCCCGGAATCTCATCCGAGACCACATCAGGAAACTCTCTAACCACTGGTATATCAATCAACTCAGGGCTAGACTTCAAAACATCGACCGCATAAATCAAAAATCCCTCGGCTCCTTTCTGCAACAATCTAGTCATAGACAATACAAAAATCAAAGGAATTTTAGAACGAGAACCCTTACCAAAGAATCTCCACTTGTCTGACATCTCTGGTCTGAAACGGACTATCTTCTAAAAACAATCTACTGTAGCCCTGTACTTAGTCAAAACATCTATGCCAACTATGCAGTCAAAGTCAGACAAACCAAGTACAATACAGTCGATCTCGATCAAATTTACTTCAAAACTCAATCCACAATTTCTAACAAAATTCCTCGAAAAAATTCTTCCACCCAAAGGTGAAGTATCAGAAACTACAGCAGGTAATGGCTCAAAAGGCAAGGCATGCATCAATACAAATTTCTCAGATATGAAAGAGTGAGAAGCACCTGTATCTATCAAAATATTAGCAGGATAATCAAAGATCGAACAATTACCTGCAATCACATCATCTGGTGCAGCATGAGCCTGATCTTTATTCAGAGCATACACTCTCGCCTGCTTTCTAGGAGGTTGGTTCAAATTCTGGTTGCCTCCTTGACGATTCTGTTGTTGAGATTGGAAAGAGTGAACTGCATTCAATTGCCTCTGAGGCTGAGATGATGATAACTACATTTTGTGTGCATTATTTCATGTTATTTTTATGTCTATTTTATGTGCATTCATATTGCTTTTATGTGTTTTTATGTGTTTTAGTTCATGTGTGTGTATTTCACTCTTCGGATTAATTTTGTAGGAAAATGGATTTGTGAAGAGTGAATTATGGAGCAGCTTTGGTAGAAAAATCATATTTAATTTTAGATAGATCCAAATCCGATCTCCACCGTTCAGAATAAAGTTCATGATGTTTTGAAGCTGCTGTCCAAATTTCAGGTCAATCCGACGGCTAGAACTTAAGATATGAATTTTTCAAGATAACTGCGAGCTGAAAACTGGAGGCAGAACTTTTTAGGCTATGGCGTGATTTTTTCTGCGCCATGGCGTGAACCGAGGATTTTGAAGAAGTGAAAACAGAACTTTTCAGGCTATGGCATGACTTTTCTGCGCCATGGCGCGACGCGGACTGAAAAAATATTAATTTTCTAACATTAAAAATTGCGATTTTTTGGGGCTTTATTGGATGGGCTTTCAACCACATATAAAAGGGGACATATCAGACGTGAGAAAGGGTTCCGAAGTTCCACACATCAGAAACGCAAGGGAGGAGGCGGCCATCCAAGGAGAAGAATGTGAAGAGGGAGGAAACTTGAAGAACTCAAGAACCGCAACACTAGTTTTCTCTTTTTTCTTTTATATTTGTTGGGATTTAGGGGATCCTACCCCCAAAACTTTGTTTTGATTTTTTCTTGAAGATTGAATTTGGTTTTTATGCATTCTTGATTATATTACTGTTTTTATTGATTATTTGGAGATTGATCAACTTCGAATTGATTTTATGTGTTATAATTGATACTGAAAGGAGATTTTATAACATGATAGGGTAATATAGTCCATGGATCTACAACTTACATAGACATATGAGGTTGGATACATGTTGATAGTCATAGTCCAATAGGTCGAAAGCTAGAGGATTCCACAAATCGTAATGCAATTGCAATTGTTAAATAACACAAGGACACTTGGTTATTGCAATTTGTTAATTAGATTAATATAACTCGACAGAGTATATTGATAGATTAGGGAATTCCGTCAAAAGCATGACTTGAGAACTGAATTTCAATCATTAGAGAAGAAAAAAGGGTAGGTGAACCGAGATCCTAACAATCGTTTATTTATTTTCTGAATTTAATTTTATTATTTTGTTTTTTTTTCATCTTTTATTTTAGTTTATTAATTTATTATCATGTTATCTTAATTAACTAAAGAATAATACTTGAGTAATTTTGTCAGACATCAATCTATGTGGGACGATACTCGTACTTTGTATACTATATTATTACTTGACTCGTGCACTTGCGATATATTCGAGCTTAATTGATATATATATTTAGGTTGATTTTCAGTGGTAGTATTTGCTCGACCAAGTTTTTGGCGCCGTTGCCGGGGATTGAAATAGACAAATTTTACTTTTTGTTATTTTCTTTAGTTAATTTCTTTGTTTTATTTATTCTATTTTATTCCTGCGTGATCTATCGTTGTATATTCTATTCTTGCAGGAATTCATCTGGCGTAATACTTTGAGATGATCCATCAACAAGTATTCACGAGTTTTACCCAACAACATGGAGAGCCAACAGAGATTTTTTCTTCCCATGTTTACCAGCTGTTATGGGGTGTTGTTGAGGTGACGAGTTTAAACCACATTTATCTGGCCAAGCTTGAGGGCACATGGAACAAACACCCATTGGTAGTGTCATATGACACTTACTTTGGGCGTCAACCGCTCTTTGATGAGTGCTTCTGAGGGTCGAGCCAAGGACTGAAAATCAGGCGCTACTTGGGAGGCAACCCAAGAATTCTAATTCTTTCTGTTTTGTTTATTTAATTTCAGTTTTTTATCTAGTGTCGTTTCGTGTTGAGTTGATCATGTTTAATCCCTCATTGGATTTTCAAGGTAATATATAAGAATATTGATGGCCTAAGAAATGTGGTGCAGCAGCGGCAGATGGATATACACCACGATGATTGACCAGGGGAGTGTTATTTTGTTTTCATTGTGTTTATTTTTATTTTGCATTTGTTCGTTTCTCATTCTGTTCATTGTTCTAGAGCATTGAGGGCAATGCTTTGGATAAGTATAGGGGTAGACTAGTTTTGCATTTGTGTGTTTGTTTTGCATCTGTCATATTTCATGTTTGTTTTCATATTGTTTATTTTTGTTTGTTTGTGTTGTCTTGCATGAGTGAGATGAGTCATAATAGCCAATGATGATGAAGTTTATGTTGAAAAAAATTTATTTTTGAAAAATTTTGCTCTTGACTTGACATGAGAAACTGTAGGTTGAATCGTGAATATTTATAAGCACTTGTGTTAGACCAGTGGAGTGTAACGAATGATTTGATGAAGTTTCTGTCTGTTTGACCATTGCACGACAATAGGTGGTTTGTGGATCTTGATTGTGTTCTATGAATTTTGATGAGGCTCTAGTTTACACTTATGATCTTGGGCGCACCTAGAAAAAAAATTTTGTATACAATTCCATCCGGGCCTTGAAAGGATTAAAATCCTATAAAAAATTAAATTTAAGGCTAAGTATGCGGGTTAAATGGGATTGATGCTCCATCCGGGCTATAGACAAGGGGATTAGAAAGAAAAAATAGAATGATTTTTCGTATCCTAGCCAGTTATAGCTAAGTCAGCGGGTAATTATTGGGGCTAAAGCAATACCGGGTACAAAATTCGGAGGTGTGTAATTCATTATCTCAAGAGAGGTGGGTATGTCTAGAGGTCATTGGAAGGAATGAGCACTTGAAGAGTGAAATTTGCACTAAATTGTCATAGGTTGCTAAGCAGATTTGAGACGAATTCGGTCTAAGTTACATAAAATTGGAATGACATTCCACACACACACGTTCACGTTAAACCGAAAGTGTATTATGAAAAGTTAAGAGCATGTCTGTGTTTTTGGTTTTGTGATTGAACTTCTCGGAGGTTGTGCACATTTATGAATCGTCCTCACTTATGTTTTTGTTTGCATTTTATTTTTGCATGTCTTGCTCGAGGGCGAGCAAGAGTTAAGTATGGGGGTGTTGATAACTACATTTTGTGTGCATTATTTCATGTTATTTTTATGTCTATTTTATATGCATTCATATTGCTTTATGTGTTTTTATGCATTTTAGTTCATGTGTGTGTATTTCACTCCTCGGGTTAATTTTGTAGGAAAATGGATTTGTGAAGAGTGAATTATGGAGCAGCTTTGGTAGAAAAATCATATTTAATTTTAGATTGATCCAAATCCGATCTCCACCGTTCAGAATAAAGTTCAGGATGTTTTGAAGCTGCTGTCCAAATTTCAGGTCAATCCGACGGCTAGAACTTAAGATATGAATTTTTCAAGATAACTGTGCGCTGAAAACTGGAGGCAGAACTTTTCAGGCTATGGCATGATTTTTCCTGCGCCGTGGCGTGAACCGAGGATTTTGAAGAAGTGAAAACAGAACTTTTCAGGCTATGGCGTGACTTTTCTGCGCCATGGCGCGACGCGGACTGAAAAAATATTAATTTTCTAACATTAAAAGTTGCGATTTTTTGGGGCTTTATTGGATGGGCTTTCAACCACATATAAAAGGGGACATATCAAACGTGAGAAAGGGTTCCGAAGTTCCACACATCAGAAACGCAAGGGAGGAGGCGGCCATCCAAGGAGAAGAACGTGAAGAGGGAGGAAACTTGAAGAACTCAAGAACCGCAACACTAGTTTTCTCTTTTTTTTATATATTTGTTGGGATTTAGGGGATCCTACCCCCAAAACTTTGTTTTGATTTCTTCTTGAATATTGAATTTGGTTTTTATGCATTATTGATTATATTACTGTTTTTATTGATTATTTGGAGATTGATCAACTTCGAATTGATTTTATGTGTTATAATTGATACTGAAAAGAGATTTTATAACATGATAGGGTAATATAGTCCATGGATCTACAACTTACATAGACATATGAGGTTGGATACATGTTGTGTAGTATCCCGTAACCAAAATCAGTAATTAAGGAATTAATCATAATTACTTGGGTAGAGTTCGGAAGCTCCGAAGGTGAGTTCGGAAGCTCCGATCAGGATCGGAAGCTCCGAACAGGATCGGAAGCTCCGATCGTTATTACGTCAGGCATGACGTGTGGCGAGATCGGAAGCTCCGATCAGGACCGAAAGCTCCGATCACCCCTATCCGGAGTCAACAAGTGATATTTTGACACGTGGCAGATCAGGATCTTCGGAAGCTCCGATGGCAGGATCGGACGTTCCGATCGTTGTCTATAAATAGAAGGCCGAGGCTTCACTTTCATTTGCCAATTCCGAGTTCTCCTTTCCATTCTAGTCCTTTTGGAGCTGTTCTAGTCTTCTTAGGCTTGGTCCGGAGGTCGGCGAGGCGTTCAGTAGTCGTAGCGGAGTTGTGCCCAAGTTCTGGAGGCATCGACATCAAAGGGCTAACGACGGACGAAGGTATAGCTTTTGCTTCCTATAAATATTTAGGAGTATGCAATAGCTTAGTTAAGGCTTTTAGAGCACTTTAATGATAGTAGTATCATTTGGCAGTGTAGAGCAGACTATAGGCGTGGACCTAGAATTGGTAGAGCTTGCACTGTTTTGAGGTACGAAAGTACTGTTCGAGATATCCTGACTGAGTATGCATGTATTATGTGACTGCATGATTTATATGCCATGATATTATGCTACATTCATTTGCATCTTGCTGTATCTCTTTCGAGATGTCTGTTAGTAGGGTTGTACCCTATCCTGTTAGTGGATGGACTTCCATCGATTTGGGTCCGGTGTATCCACGGTTATCTCGGTATGGGAGCCACCTCCTGAAGCGACGGCACAGCGTGCTACATACCAGGGCCCGGTCTGTCTCTGTTATCTGATCCTTGACCTCGAGTCTATAGGGAGTTCACTTTGCATGCATGTATACTCATACTCTCGTACTGAGCGTTTTATGCTCACGTCTCGTACTCTGTATTTTCTGGACACCCTATTCCATGGGGCAGGTTTGCGATTGGACGAGGAGGGTGGATCCAGGAGGGGCTAGTCAGTGGTTGGCCAGCTGGAGCTTCGTCTAGGTTTTATTTACCGTTGTTTGGGTTTATACAGCTATTCGATTTGGTTGTATATTATTGGATAAATTACAGATTCCTTTACTTGGGATTGTATTAAGTTTATGGTTTCCGCAGTTTTATTCTGATATCTGTTTAATTAAGTTAATTGCATGCATAAGTTCTGTTTAGTAGGTGATCCGGGTAAGGGTCACTACATGTTGATAGTCATAGTCCAATAGGTCGAAAGCTAGAGGATTCCACAAATCGTAATGCAATTGCAATTGTTAAATAACACAAGGACACTTGGTTATTGCAATTTGTTAATTAGATTAATATAACTCGACAGAGTATATTGATAGATTAGGGAATTCCGTCAAAATCATGACTTGAGAACTGAATTTCAATCATTAGAGAAGAAAAAGGGGTAGGTGAACCGAGATCCTAACAATCGTTTATTTATTTTCTGAATTTAATTTTATTATTTTGTTTTTTTCCATCTTTTATTTTAGTTTATTAATTTATTATCATGTTATCTTAATTAACTAAAGAATAATACTTGAGTAATTTTGTCAGACATCAATCTCTGTGGGACGATACTCGTACTTTGTACACTATATTATTACTTGACTCGTGCACTTGCGATATATTCGAGCTTAATTGATATATATATTTAGGTTGATTTTCAGTGGTAGTATTTGCTCGACCAGATGACTGTCGAGAAGCATTTCCACTCTGTGCTTGCTCAGAGCCCTGTTGAGGACAAAGTCTAGCATAATGCCCTGTTTGCTGACAAATATAACAATTCCCAAATATTACCCTACACTGGTCACTGGAGTGACGACCTCCACACTTGCTACAAGAAGTACCAGAGGAACTTGAACCTTGACTGTAACTGTTCTGTTTCGAGCCAACAGAACTTGAAGAACTGCTTCCCGAGTTCTTAAACTGTTTCCCCTTGGGACGAAAGTAATTCTTCTTATTACCTACATTGCTACCACCTTCAGTCCTCGGTGGTTGATTCTGGTATTGGGACGGTTGGGCCTGAAACTGCCTCTGTTGTTGCTTAGGTGCAAACTGATTCCCTCTCTGTCTCATCAGTCCAGCTTCCGCACCCTTGGCATGATCCATAGCATCTGCGAAGTTATTGGGCCTCCCGATATTGACCAAAGTAAAGATATCAGGGTTCAAACCGTTAATGAAGTGGTCAGCTTTCGCTTCCTCATTGTCAGAAATGTGTGGAGCAAACCTCAATAGACTGTCAAATTTGGTAACATAATCTTCGATACTCAAATTTCCTTGCTTCAAATTTGCGAATTCGGCATTCTTATCCTTTCGGTAAGAAACTGGGAAGAATCTTTTATAAAACTCAATCTTGAATAGAATCCAGTTTATAAGAATACCTCTGTTCTCCATGGCTTTCTTAGTTGGGGTCCACCACTTCTTAGCCACTTCGTGCAGCTGATGAATAACCAATCTAATTCGACGGTCATCGGAATAGTCGAGAGAATCAAAAAGTTGATCTATATCATCCAGCCAGCCCTCGCAATCCACGGGATTCTCCGTACCTTTCAAGATCGATGGTCGGAAAGACTAAAACCTCTTCAGTAAGATTTTCATAGGGGTAGCCGTGGCATCCATCTGATTCTCAACCGTATCGCCCTGGTCATTCTGAGGAATCACTACGGGTGGAGTTTCAGTCGTAGGAAAAATTGGAGGAGTATTCATGTTCAAGCTTTTTCGAGTACCCATCTAAATCAAAGGGATTAGGACACAGATATCTCAATCTCAAATTTCCAGTGTCTCACAACCTCTGATCTTCTAACACAATTCAAAAGATGGAACTCGGATCCAATGAATGATTATAGTTCATATCTCAATCAATTCATGCTTTATAAATTAAATCACATAATCATGTAATTCAAATAATTCTCAATCAATAAAGCATGCTTGCATCGTATTTAATAAATCAATTAAATAACTCAAACACATGCGAGGAGCCAAAACAAGCGGACTCAATCTACCCCGCTCTCTTCTAAATTCAGTCCAAGATCTTAACTCTCTGATACCACTTAATGTGAGGTCTCGGTTCTAATTTTCTATTCTTAAGATAATATAAACAATTATCATGCACCATCTATAAGATAAGGCAACAAGTAAAAAAAATTTTATTTTTTTTGAAGAACAGTACTGCGCTCGATCCTATAAAAGTCTAGGATCGAGCGCACCACATTTTAAAACTCTCTGCCGAGAAAATGCAGTGTGCCGCGCTCGATCCAGCAAAAAGCCAGGATCGAGCGCATCATTTTGTGCAAGTCTCTGCCTCGGAAATCACAGGGGCCGCGCTCGATCCTGCAATAACCTAGGATCGAGCGCACCCCCCCTGCCCAGAAAATTTACAGAACAGCGTATGTCTTTCCTTAAAAACTCAATCCAACAATAATCATAACAACATGCATCAATCCAAATTCAAACATAATCTCGACTACTCGATACAACAAGATACAACCAAGGTTCGAGTCTAGTAATTACTTCAAAACATAACTAGATTCGCATGAATTACAAAACAACAAAAGTTCGAATACATTCGACTCCTAAAAACCAAGCCTCACTTCTAACTTCCAATCCCAGTCTATCCTTGCTGTATCTGACTGGTTCCAGCTCTTCCTGTTGTAAAGTACACATACAACAAAGACAACACCCGGATAATCCGGTGAGAATTGATATTCCCAGTAAAAGAGACTAGCATATAATAACACATAAATATATCAAAACATGATATAAAATCAAATTCCACATATTCATCAAGTAATTCATTCAATGGCGGAATTAAAATGATATGCATGACTTTAAAACTTCTGGATTATCAGACTCAGACAATCAAATGAAATTCTTCTTTCTTTCTTTCTTTCTTCGGTTTGGGATCCCGAGGTTAAAATATCCAACGATCACACCGAACTCCCCTTTCGAGGTGGACGAGGTATATTTTAATCCTCTAGACTCTAGGGCATTATAGTGAGTTAATCGACACTTGTAGTAAATTGCCTACCAAGGCCACTCAACTATAATCTTCAGATCGTCTAATTCAAAATGAATAATCAATCGGTTCAATATGAATGCATATGAAATCTCAAGCATTCAAATATCAATTCAATCATAATTCCAAATAAGCATAAAAACATGAAATATGTGATTTATTCTAGGACACTCGAATGAATCCGGATTCGAGTTAATCGTCATATTCCATTCCAAAGTCATCTTATACCTTCTCGTCGTTTAACAATCTTCAATCTGAAAAACAACAATTTTCAATTCAATATCAACTCAAGTTCATCAATCGATAAAGAAAGACATCGATACTATACCGGCTCAACTCTTCCAAACTAACAAAAGCTGCAACTCTAGCAACTCCAAGGACTCCCAATCAATCTATTAGAAGAAGTCACAGATCAATATCGACATCAAAACACAATCAAACTCGATACGATCAAACATCGAAACGATATCCAAAACTCAAACTGATGGCATAACGGTTGTAACTGATCAAACCGAAAACACAGACAGCAGGATATCAATTCAATATACTCATTCCAAACCTCAAACATCATATCCAACACAATACCAACACATCTCAAAAATCAGATTTTCGAAAATAATAAAAAAATTCATATCAAATCTGATCGTCGTTAGATCTTCGAACCGTCTTAGATATACTGTCACAGCTATCTAATAATCATCCTCTCCGAATATAAATTAATTCTAACAACATCCAAAAATTCAAACCTCTCAGAATTAAGATAAACTTACATCCAACGGAGCACTCGAAGCTGTGCTCGTAGATATCAAGTCAGAATTCAATTCTATCGGACGGATTGAGCTAGAATCGAAATCACAAAAGCTTGGGGAAGCTTTTGGTCGCTTCAATGGAGGAGTGAACGGTTTGGAGGTGATGAAGGGAAGAAGTGGAGACTTAGTCAAAGTCTCTAACTTATAACAAAAACCATTTTTGCGTTTTAGTCCCTGAAATTTCCGAAAATTGCAAAAAGGTTCCTGATTAATAAAAAGTCCGATCTCGAATTCTGAAATCACTGATTATCTCAAATAACATCAATTAAGATAAAAACGGGACGTTACGCATGGCACTAAAAAAGTACTCGCCTATAGCACATGGTAAGTGAAGAAGGAAAGCTTTTCTGAAACTCTCAAAGAAGAAAAGAACACAAGAAGAAGAGAGAGTAAATTCTAAATGAACATTTCTCATTTGTAAGGGATGACCAGAATAGCTACATAATATCCCTGTATCAGAAAAGGATAACTCCATATCAAGTTCAAAGTTTGGTGCATCATGTGAATTACTAGATGATGCAAGCCAAAGTTAAACTCCTACGCTGCTGGGTCATCTGTTCTGCTAGATGTACAAGCAAACCTACGCTGCTGCACCTATGCAGTGGGTTCCTGGTTAAGCTCCACTTTATAAGCAACCCATTGGTCATCGCTACAGGACATCACCGAGGCACCATCCGGAATAGGAAAATCTGATTTGCGTGGAAAAACCACTGTTTTGCTGCAAAACGTGCGCTGGGCTTCATGCTGTCCCGAAACAGGTTCAGTAACAGGTTGATGCTCTACTTGTGCAGATGAAACTTCAGGAAGGAGCAGAGCCGACAAACTGGCGGTTTCGTTTTCAGGAGAACATTTGACTTTTTTGGCATTAACTTCGATTTCTGGAGACAAAATGAGTAAAACTGAGTGCTCACGTGGACTAGAATCATAAAAACAACAAATCAGCATACATCATACAACTAGAGATGCTATATTGCAAAATGAATTTAAAATTTTATGGTGAAGAGTAAGGATACAGTGAGAAAGAAATGAACGATAGGCACCCCAACTCGTAATGGCGACAATTTAGGGAGATCACACAGCGAATCATAAGTAACAAGCAGAACTCATTGCAACCAAACAATGGTAATTTTAAAGGCAACAACAAACAATGGTAATTTTAAGGCAACAAAGTATTAAGGAGGAAGGATGGTGATCCTAATTCCTACGAGGCCAGTATTGAAGTTACTTTTTTCTATAAAAATAAATTGCTACCATTTTGTCCACTGCCAACCTTTGTATATAAAGACCATAAATATCTGGTTTGACATTAAACCACAAGCATACAAACCACAAGAATACATGGTTGGAAGTATTCAAATTTTCTGAAATCACCTTCGTTTTTTTTAAACCAAAAAAAAAAGACCTTCGAGATCACCTTCATTTGCTAGAAATTCATCCTGTTTCGTTGTTTCTGTGGGCGGTGATCTTTGAGTAAGATTATCAGAAACAACACATTCCATGCTAGATGACGCCTTTGAGTATTCTGTTGTAAGGGCTGCTGCAAAAAGAGGAATGCGGTAAGCCAATCAATATCGTTCATTTTATACTACAATAGTCCTATACGTCTAATACCAAAAATAAATCTTAACCAAGTGGAGAAACACATAATGAACTTTCAGCAATTGACCAGCTACGTAAATGCAAAAAAATTGTCAGGGCATCCCTACCAATGAGAAATGGAAGAGAAGCTCACAACAAAAGCAATCCATCATTCTAGTAAATAGCTATGCACAATACCTTTTAGCGCTAAAACCAACTCTACAGCCAGTAAATTATTGATTTCTTACCCTCTGTTAGAGCATAGTAAGCGACTGTGGCAGCATTCATCTCCGCCTGCTTCTTGTTTTTGGCTTCGTCACCACGAAATGTACTGCTTCCTACCTCCACAATGGACACAAATACAGATCTGTGGGGTGGACCTGATCTGACAGTGTCATAGGTTGGACAAAGAAGACCTCTCTTTTGAGCTAATTCCTGTAGAAGGTTTTTGTACAAGCCTCCATCCTGATGTTATTTTCAGATTAACGAAAATAACCAATTAGCAAACATAATAAAAAATATTCGAATATTATGATTTGTTTTAGCACTAGCCTCTTGACTTTGGTCGATTTGCAACATCTGACAAGCAATCATTGCAACCGCATGTTCAGCCTCCTTTAGTGTAGGGAAAAATTCCATAGTTTCATACGATTTCCCATCAAATGACACTCTTGACTTAAAACGGCGAGCATGCGGGGGACCTTCAGATTCATAAGTGTAAACAGGCAGACCAAAATTCCTCTTTTGGGCATACTGCTGCAACCGATTCTTATACATGTGCAGTGCACCTGTTTTCATTGGAAAACAAAAAAAAAGAATAACGATGATATAACATTTTGGAAATAACAAATGCTTCCATCCACATTTTAAATTTCTTATTTGAAATGTGAAAAATGTGAATCTTTTTTTTTTTTGAGTGAATCTTGCATCTTCCCATGTTTACTTTTCAAACATAGGGATGGATGCCCGAGTCAATCAAATCATGTGTTACAAGTAAAAGGACCTTTTTGACAATAAATAAAAAGCTACAAAGCACATTAGTTTCAAACAATGGAAAACAAGTTAGCATTCACTCATCGGATAGGAAACCAAGACGCAATCTTTGCATTGATAGTAATGTTTTTGTTAAATTGAATTATGGAACACAGATTTGGGAATCTGAATGGTGTCTTTTTAATTTAGGTTTATATAACACTCTAGTCAGGAGAAAAAAAACTATTCCGCTCTTCCCCTATTGTATGTCATATATTGAAACCATTTTATAATTAGAGTAACACATACCCCGAAGTCACTCTCTAATTTTTCCCTTCACTCTAATCACGTGTCCAGATTTTACGTAGTGCACATCCCTACTTGGTTTTACAAACTTTTAGTCAGTTGGTCAATCCGGATAGGTGCTGATGATTAAACTGACCAGAATCTGATGTTTGCAATCATATAATCAACAATGGACAAAAGAAATTAAATTTGATCAAAGGGATTTCTTCCTGCCCAACCACCTTGGATAGAAGAACTTAAATTCCGAACCTGAACGATTGGTCTGACACATGGCACTAAAAAAGTACTGGCCTAGCACATGGTAAGTGAAGAAGGAAAGCTTTTCTAGCAATAAACATGCTTTGTAAATGTTGCTGTCAATTTTTTAAGTTTCTTCTGTATGCAATAGCCTCAAACCATTTTTCTGGAGTTAGCAGACCATTTTTCTCCACAGTTGGAAACTCTCAGAGGAAAAAAGAACACAAGAAAAAGAGATGAAAATTCTAAATGAACATTTCCCATTTGTAAAGACATGACCAGAATGGCTACATCTTATCCCTGTATCAGAAAAGGATAACTCCATATCATGTTCAAAAAGAAAAGAAAAGGATAACCCCATATCATGTTCAAAGTTTGGTGTGTCATGTCAATTACTAGATAATGCAAGCCAAAATTAAAAATTGGGAGCTATAGATTTCATTTGGGAATACCTCATTTGTGTTCAAGAATTTAACAATTGTGACTACTGATTTCATGGGAATACTTTATTTGTGTTCAAGAACAACAAACAAGCTGATCCTCAAGTAACTTACGATTCAATTTAACAGTTGTGGATGCAATTGCCCTTGGTTTATAGTAGATCATAAAGGCTCTGAAATATGCAAATGTTTTATCACCCAGCTGCCACCAACTTTACAGAAAATATACACAAAAGCTCGCAAATTGGAAAAGGTATCAAAGAAATCAAGCCCGACAAAAGATCGTAACACAAAAAAAAAAAAGAGAAAGAAACAGCTTTATGATGTTTTGAACTCTTTACCACCGGAACCTATTGGTGCTCTGTAAAGCAGTGAATTTTGTGCCTTATCTCCCAAACTCGGCTGCATGTCCTTGTGGACAGGTTCTATAAGTGCACTGTTGTTTGGTGCCAAAAGACCTGAAATTATTACAGAGATGCTCAAACAACAAAATGATATGCTCATCTTCAAATTATATGACTGTGAAACTGAAGAGTGCAAATCATGTGTCTGAATTGAATGTAAAGGAATGTAGGAGCTAAAGGCTATGATTAACTCATATGCTCCTTGATTTCACATAAAGAAACAAAAAACGTATTGATACCAACATGGGACTAAACAGGACATGGAGGTAAAGTAGTTTTTTCTAAGAAAAAAATAAAATGTGCTGCAGAGGCAACAACTACCAGGAGGAGGAAGTGGAAGTGACGATGGAAGCGGAGAAACTGGAACGGGCGGTTGGCCATGTATACGAGGAGGCGTCGAAACAGTGCAGTGATCATAAGCCATTTTAGCCGCCGAGTTTTGAGCTTCCTTGGCAGACTTGCATTCAGGCGAAGTCTCGAAATTGAGTCCGTTAACCATAGCAATGGCTTTGAATCTGGGAAGGTGATCTAGGCCCTCTTTCACAGTGGTATATTCAGGTAGATTCCACCTCTTTCTCTGGCACAGCTCCTGCAATTTAATCTTATACATTTTTCAGATGAAATTAACAGAGAGATTTAGGGTTTCAAGCATAACAAAACAAATCTCGAAGGATTTTCAGTGATTGATATCCCCAGACCAAAAACATAACTTCTCCTTCTCCTTTTCGAGCTTCACGAGAAAACATGGCTTTTTCATATAAATTTAAAAAAATGCGACGTCACCTCTGATCGTTTCAAGCCTGGATGGTAAAAAAGTAATTTAATTTGTTAGCTATACTTAATACATTTTTGTTGATGGTCAAACTGGTACATATTCACCCCTTTTCCGCTATTTACAATTAAATTTGAACCGAAATTTCTATTCTTTTATATGAAAATTGATACTTTTTTTTATTTTTGAATTTACACTATTTTCACTTCTTAACAACAAAATCGTAGTTTTACTCTTATAACTTGCATATTTTTTATTTCAAACAAAAAAACTTGCATATTTTTTGTTGTCTTGTTATGATGATTTTTCAATTTAGCCATGTAAATTTTTTTTAATCGTTGTTTGCTCGGAGTTCATCGTTCGTTTGCCAATATAAAATAAACCAACAATGAAAAAAATCATACAAATGAAAGGATAAAAAAGCAAAAAACATGTACAAGTTATAAGACTAAAAATTAAAAATTCAATTGACCAAAAAAAATTTAATACTTCATTCATGTAAATATTTTACTGAACCTTTTCTTTGTAGATAAAAATATATATTGGACTTAAAATTATATTGAACGTTCAAAAGATATTTGATATGACAAACTTGGGAAGCCCATCAAACTCGGGCATAACGTGCCATTTAAACTTTGAACAAAAATACACATAAACATCATATTAGATATTGTATGCATTATATAATATTTTCATGTTTTATCAATAAAAAATATTACAATCTTTATCATCAAGATCCTTGATATTTCAACTATATATATATATATATATATATATATATATATATATATAAAGATTGTAATATTTTATACATAGAGAGAGAGACTTAGTCGATGTATCGAGGATGACAATGCATTTTGCCAAATATATAATATATAACTAAGATCAAGATCAAGATCAAGATAGAAACCGAACTAAATATGTCAAACATGGCCTCAGACATAAGCAAATTCTGAATCCTACATTTGTTTTAATAATGCAGAAAGTTGGTAGATCATGGCCACCGGGGCGATCTACATGCCCACAACTGCCCACACCCAAGAAGAACGAAAACGCCTGAAGTCCCGAGTATGGAATTTTGGTTAGTTCCCCCTCGCCTTCTCCAAATCAGGAAGATCTGCAGTGTATTGCAAAAGGTAAAATGTAAAACTGTGGCAAGGCAAGGCATGTACATAATAGTATTCCATATGCCAACAAATTTGTCATGTTTTTTTGGGGCAAGATCTATTGGTTAATCGGAATCAGCCATTAGATGGTCAAATGACCTCATCATGAGCATGAGCAAGAGAGTTTCAGAACAATTATTTTAGCATGGCAATGCAAACATAAAATTTAACTTAATAGAAGAAAATGAAAAAGGTAAAGTTCGAAAAACAATGCAAAAATCAACGATCAATCAGCCACAACAGGCAAGTATTTTTACATTATTAAATGAGCAACACACAAATTCATTAAAAAACGATGGGAGTGGAATGCCATCTATAAGCGTGGAAAACTAATAAAATACCCAACATAAAGTAATTGACAACCATTCTTGCCGTAACCAGTGAAATGCTCTAGTCTGTTAGTGCAGGCACAGAAAATTATGGACTTACAAAGCATTCCTTCATCATCGCTGCTCTCATCATTTTCACCGGCATACTGGAGAACGAAAAATATTTAAGTTAGATGACATCCCTTCTAAAAGGATTTGAAATTTTGATCTCTAAAAAGGGATTTGGTTACCGCAAAGTCTTCATCAGAAGCCAGATTTGCTGCAATTGCAAACAAGATATGGTCAAACAGAACAATGGTAGCTAGTGGCTTAGCCACATTTCTGTATGAACACCTAAATGACTTAAAGAGCAAGAGTGAACTATCACAACAAAGAAACTATAATAAAAAATGCAAACATGCTACATGAATTGTGTTCCATAAAACAAGTATATATAATAACCAGAGGCAATACAACTTTTTCCAACTGTAAAATCTCCTTCAACATGAAGAATGGGTAAATACGGGTAGGAATTCTAAGCGGTAGCATGAACTTACACTCTGAATCCTCATCATCCTCATCACACCATCTATTCCAGTCAACTTTGATGTAAGGAGGCGGCTTTTCTTCAGATTTTAACAGTCTTTTCCACCACCCTTTTTGCTCTTTCTGAACAGAGCATAGTATATTCCTCAAACCAATTTTTGTCTTACATCCCTGCAGCAAAGTTTCATTATAGCAATGCAAAGAAGGAAAAAAGTTGGGATCCAATCTTTATACTCCCCGTAATTAGAATTTAGAAGATATGCACTATCATTCAAAAAAAGGTCTTTGACAAAAGTTGATGGAATGTTTGCAGGGATGAAAATAAAATGAAAAATGATGATCTTCCATGCAGCCTGAGGAAGTGATTTCAGAAAAATGGTGTGTCAATTTTATACTCTAAACTGAAACTAAAAAGAACCCAACTGCATGCAATATGATTTACTTTCATTATTTATTTATTTTATTAAGCCACACTAACATGAGGATCCACAAAACGGAATAATCCAACGACAAAAATCATCCTTTAAATCCGGGAATCCAGTGGCAAGACTGAGGAGTAAACAATTGTTAGATCTAAGCAACAGAATTCACAATGTTGTGATTATATCATGCACGAGTAACAGAAGCCTTGTACACCTCAGAGCTACAGAGAACAACAACGATATACAGCACGTTTGGTAATTATACTTAATCTTTTCACTGGCACAAGCATCAAAACCTTTTCCCTAACCCAACAAAAAATCATACAAGAAATACAAAAGAAAATGAGAAAAAGACTCTTCTAACTCATTCTTGAATCCTGAAACAAGAATCAAATTTCACCAACTACTTCACACAAGGACCAGAAATCCATATTTCGTCGTGAGTGTATATGCTGAGCGATAAAAGAAGACACTGTCCGGATCTAACGATAGCTCAATGATGCAAAATTGCCAAAAACTAACATCATATTCAGCCACACATATCCAATAATATTTCACTTGAAAAATAAAAATAAAAAATAACGAAACCTGAGGGTTAATATTATCATAGAGTCGGAGAGTGACGAGGAAGGGCTCGCCATTGACGCCAATTGCAGAGAAACAAAAGACGCCTTCAGGTTCACATTTGACAGAAACATCCTTAGCATCGGGTAGTGACACGGTCAGGTATACTTTGTCCGATCGCTGTGCCCACAAAACCTCCGGCTGCCGGCTGCACAGCACGAAGCAAGCAAGATCAAACTAAAAATTCTTCCGCCATTAATCACCAACAGTTCAAATTTCGAGTAATTGGGGATTACCTCATATTCCTAGAGCTAGAGCTAGAACTGGAGGACGACCAGTGGAGAATGGAAGTTTGGAACTCACTCACCTTCTGAAATTCAAACCAATTTTTATTTTACATTTTAATAACTAAGGTATAAAAAAATTGGTCAGCGGAAGTTAGCCGGACCGGGCCACCCGATTTATTTTCACTTAAGTGACGATTGGATCGGTCCAATAGACTAACGTGTAATTTGATGGGTAGATAAATTGTTACATCTATTTTACATGACAAAACCGAATCCAAAAAAACTTAACACGTTTTAACCCCTCTATTAATAACCACAATTTTATTTTATTTTTTAATAAAGGGAGAAAAGACATTCTCTCTAATTTATTTTTATATTGAATGATGAATATGCAAATGATTTTCTAATTGTGTTATTGGGAAATTTATGAGATGGGTTTTCTTGAGATAGAAATTTTACTGTAAAAATCTCTAATTTACTTAATAACAAATTAAAAGAGTAAAACCAAAACAAAATGGAGGGAAAATTCGTGAAAATAGAAGACTAGTTTTTAACATTTGTTTGTTCACCAGACTCATATATTTTAAATGGGTAATGCTACATGTACACAAAATCTTACGCATTGAGTTCACATGACACTTAAAATTACATGATTATCCCTCCACTTGATTTGGAAAAAAAATTTTAAAAATGCATTTAGGATAATCACGTAATTTTAAATGTCATGTGTAACCCAACATGTAAGACTCCATGTACATGTAGCATTACCCATTTTAAATTTCTTTGCAATTCAGCTTAAATGAAGGATCCCTAGAGCTTTAAAATCAATCTTCCATTTATCTTTCAAATTATTAAAGTTATAAATGTGCTAAATTAATATATATATATATTTTTTAAATTCTAAATTGTTTTCTATGCCTATGCGCAACAGTAACACAACCCTTCCTCACATTGATCTCAAAATGATAATTATATTCTGCCTGCCTTTCTTCATATGCATACATACAATGAATGATAAAAGAAACCAGTATCAGTTGAGGTTTTTAAATAGCAGTCGTTCAAAGAACCACCCTTCTCATCAAGAAGACTATTATTATTGCAGCACTTCCCACCATTCCTTGTCACGAGATCTTCTCAAAATATTACACTATTAGAAGCGCCAGCGCCCTCATAATCTTTATCGTTTCACCTGCAAGAAACCATGAAAGATGTTACATTTAATAGTGATTGTGAAACTTTCTTGTCTGATCTGTCTGTGATTAGTGAAAAAAAAGTTTAAGAGGATAGATCGGAGATTCACATGAAGTCGAAGTCGTCGTCGTCGTCTGCATCAAGTTCAGCAGCAAAATCTGCTATGCTTTTTTCTAGGCTCCCCAATTCATCGTCGGAAGAGGGGCATTTGAAGTCACATTTTCTTGATTCTTCCCCATCGGAACCATCATCTAAAACAACAATATCTGAACATCTAGCAGGAACCGTTTCTCTGGAACTTGAAGTTTCTGACATTATGGCAGATATTTTAGCATCTGTGAGAAATGGTTCGTTCCTGCCGATAACGGTGCCATTTGAAGATGATTTTATCTGCTCCGGTCGGTTATTTTCATGTTTCTACAAGTGGAAAGGCAATGAATGAAGGGCTAATAGGCCATACCAATGCAGGTGAAAGTTGAAAAACAAGAATAACGAACGAAGTTCATTCAACTGCGGATGCTGGGTGCAACAGTGCAAGCAAGTGTAATATACCAATAATACTTATAAACTACAGAAGAAAATAATGAACCAGAAAGTTGTTGACTTTCTGATGGAGCAATAAATACTCACTCTTCTATCAGGGACACGCTGCCTCTTTTCTGAATTTCCAAGCAATGATCCAAAAGCTTGAAGTGGTTTCTTTACAGACTGAACAGCTGCTTTAGCCTAACATAAAACAAGCCTGTCTTTAACTACAGAACTTTATATGCATATTTTTTCACTGTTGCGTGGGATTTGAATGGTTATACTTCATGCCGAGATTAGAAATTTCAAAAATATTAGCGTAATTAAATGGAAAACTAACCAAATGCAACAAATTCAGATAACTGAATACAATATATCTTTGGGATGTCCCAGATCATCATTTCAATTTTTCATTCCCCTCTTCTGAAAGGAAGGCGATGTAAAGTTACCTGTATGTTTGTAGCAATTCTAGCCTTGGAACTTCCAACATTTCGAGCCTCATCCTTGCGTTTTACAGAAGTCAGCAAGTTCGGGGACTTGGTACCATTAGGTGAACTGTTATACTCTTTAAACTTGACATTTTCAGCAGTTCTTAACACTTCACGTTCTTCACAGGTCGGAACTCCAGATTCTTTTGTTGCCTGCAAACAGAGAGTGCCAAAATCAAAGCATCATACCATGAGGGATGAGTTGAAGTATTCAAGAAGAGGGGGCATAATGGGAATAAGAAATAGTGACCAGAGACACAAGCTCCATCAAAAAATTAGAAGCTTCTAAGACAAAAATACTGCACATTGATGTTGCGGACTGGAGTTCTCAAATATTGTTTCCATGCATGGGCCAGGCTTAAAACATCTAAGATTGGGAATAAAATTAACTCATTGTCTTTCCTGATTGACTAAACCTCAATTCACACAAGATAGCACCAGGCCTCGAGGAAGAAATTAGCTAAAATAGAAATAAAATAATAAAATCTAATAGTTCTTCCACCAAAGACTTACCGTTTGCAAACGCCTTTGCTTCAGATACTCAACAGCCACTTCAAATGCAGGAGCTTTTTTAATAGATTGTCTTATAATGCTAACCATTGAATCAATATTTCTTTCAATAAATGTGTTCTTGGATTTCAACAATCGGCGCAAATTACTAGAGGTGAGAGGCATCTGTTTAGCTTGATGAATAAATGGAAGGGTGAGGAGGCAGAGTATTGGAGCAAATCGACAAAGATACAGCTAATTGCCAGTGAATACCAATTTCAAAAAGAGTCCTATTTGGCAAAACATAGCCAGTACTCTCGTCTTCTGCACGAGCTACAGCATCCCTCCATCCATTGAGCCCCTACATGCCGCTCAGTAGTTGAAGTAATAGCAGACAAAAGGCTAAGAAAAAGGAAATTGGATGTGAAGCTGAAAAATGATTTCTCATGGAAATTAATTGCATTCGCGCATCTCAGTAAAACAATTGGACCAACTTGAGAGTGGGAAAATGTGACTCATCAAAGGGAAAAGCAAAGTCCCAAAAAAATAATTGAAATCATTTTGAAGGTAGTTGGATTCATGGCTTACAGAAACAACTGCTAGTTGCTGAGCAGTGAAGTCAGCATCCTGCACCCTGAATCATCATTTAAAAGTAAACAAATCAGTGAAACAGCACACCCAGAGATAAAATGCACCCAAAAAAAAAACAGTTAACTCCATAGATTGTAAGGTCTTTGTTTAAACATTAATCATAAATGACCAGAAAAAGGTACCCATAGATGTGCAGATATGAACTATCTGTGAGAAGCTCTTTTTCATATAGTCTAACACATATCTCATAACTTCGTTTATAGACCTGTACAAAATAGAAATAGTACGGTTGCAGAAGTAATTGAGAAACTAGGAAGAACCAGTTTTAAAATATGAATTATAATGAACTACTGTTAGTACAGTTGGTTCACAGTAAATGGAAATTTAGCTTTTTCATGAAAAAATATTGAACAATAAGAAATTAATCAACAGTTACATCCAATCAAAGAGTAGAAAGATCAAGAGCCTGCCTCTTCAAGAGGAGTATAAGAACTTTCAGATTCAGCAGATGATGAGAGCAACTTCCTCCTCATTGTATCATAGATGTACAGCAAATAATGTGTGTCTTCTCTGGCATATCTGTAACGCAGAATTCCATAAACTAATAATAAAGATCAAGTTGGTATAAACCAAAAGAACGTTAGAAGCTAAGGTTGTATTGGATGAAAAGATTTTATTTGGACGAAGGAATATGATTTGGGGAAGGATTCGAAGAATGAATTTCAATCGACACCCCATCACAATTATTATTAAAAAAATGTTTAACTTGATATAGAGTAGATTTGAAATTCAATTGAATTTAGTCCACCCAAACAAGGCAAGGAATTGAAATCCATCAATCCAAACACAACCTCAGAGTATTTCAATAGTTTTGGTTCAAAATCATATAAAGATGCCATAAATTTCATGTTTTGGATTGTTATGAATCTTCAAAACACACCAAATCACCAGCCTCTCTCACCCAGAAATTGAAGCAAACACGTCCACCCAACACCACCCATGAAAAGGGGAAAAAAGAAGAGAAGCACATACAAAATTATTATAATACAGACATGATGATGGAGCTCATACCACAGCCACGTTCAAAATCTTACTGATTGTCACAATATTCACTTATCAAAACATTAAAAATGTCCACATATTTAAGGTAGTTAAATCACAATGGGTTCAAGTGGTATGAATCAAGACGAATGTCAGAAGTCTTTTAAAACCTTAGTCTCGGAAGCACATCGACTTAAAATTGAAAAGTTAAATAGAATAGCAATCAGTTGAAGAGTGCATCAATTTATTGAAAAGTAACTCGTTTTATTCGACATTATAAACGACCAAAAGAAATTTTTCTAGTAACACAGTGGTTTTTACAGCATCAGGTAACCAACTGCAAAAGAAACATACTTGATCATCTCACGGGGTAGCGGGCGGATTCTCCAGTCAGCATTTTGGTACCTTTACAAGATAAGATAGTTAATTTAGTACAGCCAATTTTCCTCTACTCTAATAATTCCACCTCTTTTGGCTATTTCTCATCTCTGGGTGTGTGTGTGTTGTTCTTTGTTCAGGGTAGAGGATTCAAAGAAGCAGACCACATTCTATGATTTCTAAAAATAACAACAATAGACCATACTCTTTGTTTGCTGTGACTCCACAAAAAGTACGCAGCAGGAATTCAAGGCTGAACTTCTCCATTTTCAATACTCTTGAAGCCTATAAGAAAAGGAAGTGCAGCCATACTCAACTCCAGCAACCAGAAAATAAAAACAGGACGCCCTTTTTGACAAACACGTATATGTGAAACAAAATTATGCTCACGGACCACATACTCGTGTTGAGGGCTTGGATGATTAGATCGCTTGATAGGGTCATTGTCTATAAAATGCTTGATAAATGATTGGGAGAACAAATTGAGTAAAATGACGTGTTTTGAATGGCTCGATCAGATAGCAGGACACCACAATAAGAGGAAAAAAATGTACAGTTTCTTTTCAATGGAAATATACATAAGAATTGATCAATTAAACATTTGTCTCAAAGAGAGCTTCCGCCAAGAACCTGTCCAGTGTCGAACATATTACAGACATATATGCCGAAGT
The DNA here is from genome assembly GCF_033568475.1 of Henckelia pumila. Taxonomy (NCBI): domain Eukaryota; kingdom Viridiplantae; phylum Streptophyta; class Magnoliopsida; order Lamiales; family Gesneriaceae; genus Henckelia; species Henckelia pumila. The sequence goes on from NC_133121.1 coordinate 109,472,771, forward strand.
CTTGTTGAAGCCACAAAATATCATGATCAGCTCCATGGAATACCTGTTACGCCAAACGAGATCGTGACAGAGTAAAGATACTACAATCACAACCACATACACCAAACTGTTTACTCACCTTTCTTTTAGACGGATCCACAAAAACTTCTCTGAGATGTGGACCAATTTGAGCGTGTAGTTTCAGGGTATCTACGACAAAATCCTCAGTTCTTGTAGAAATTTGCATCAGGCAGGTTAGCCCTTGAAAAGAGCGATACTGGTTGTGTTCCAAATCAACCTGCATAACAGTAACTCAGGCACAAAAATACGTATCAATAGAATCACGCCGGCCTATAAATAATGCAATTCCCAAAAATACTATCTTCTTCACAGAACCAATTCTCGATTTTATCGATTCTGTTACTAGATAAGTAGAAAACAGGAAATTGCGATAATCAAGGACTGAAATAAACGCAATCACAAACCACAGCAGAAAGAGAAATCATATGTTTCAAAAAGAGCAAGAGAAATCAATTGTTTTGAAAAGAGGATGAGAAAACAATTGTTTCAAAAAGAGCAAGAGAAATCAATTGTTTCAAAAGGAGAAAGATAAATCAATCCTCCCCAAAAAAAATTAATAAAAGAAAGATATAATAGTTTGAACAATCGAATTAAGAGAAAAAATGATAAATCAATCCTCCCCAAAAAAATTAATAAAAGAAAGATATAATAGTTTGAACAATCAAATTAAGAGAAAAAATTATTAACGTGATGCATTAAACCACATTAAATACTCGAATCACATCATAGCGAAGTAATGATTTCTTAGAACAGAAATATCCATTCGAACTTGGATCTGAATTCAATCGGAAATTTTTTAAAATTTAAATACCCAAGAGCCCAATTATAAAATTTGTGTGTCCCATAGCATACTTAATTAATGTGTTTGACATCTGATGATGTATTTACAATGAGGCGTAGCTACTGCAAGATTTACCGCAAATTCCTCGACGTTACGCAACTTCATGGCCAACTGCTTCAGTTCCATTACTTCTTGGACAAATTTGAATGGAGTATTTTCAATTGGAAGAGGTTGTACAGGCTCGGCATTGTGATCACTTGTATCAATTAAGTCAAGGACAGAAAGCTTCTCCTGTTAGCGCATACACAAAATGAATTAGTATAACTGGTGATAGGTTTCTCCTGTCAGTGCATACATAAAATAAAAGAGTATTTATACATGATTTTATACCTACATGAGAAATGTGAAAAAAAAAATATACGCAATAGTCAATTGTCATTTTGCAACACCTGCTTTTAAAAGTATAATCAAAGGTGGAATTAGAAATAACTATTATTACGCCAAAAATAGAAACGCAAAAGAGAAAAGAGCAACATATAGATAGTCTCCTGCTTATAGAATCGAATGCGTGCACTAAAAAACTAATTCTCGAGGTAATTAAGATGCTTTTATGTAATAGATAATAGATATTTATAACATCGACAAGAATGGGAAAAAATTCTTATTGCTCAGCATAATCTCCAGCTGCAAGAAATTGAAAGAGTGCACTATTAATGGTATTCTCAAGGCAATCTAGATGCTTCTGTGCAATAGATATCTGTAACTGCCACAAGAATTAAAAATTTTGGCATGGTTATTCACCTTCACTTTCACTTGTGCTTCGTGTGTGAGAAAATAGTGTATTGATTGTTTCACAAAGCTTCAAGTCATGCAATTTGCTACAACAAATAGGCTTGCTATTAAACTACAGAAGTACAGAACCAATAAAATTGAATTTCCATGCAAAATCAATGTCAGTACCATCATTCACCAATGGGAAAGCACGATGTCAATAAAACATAGCGAACAGGGAAAAAATACAGATACACACACACACAAAATTCATTAACTAACCAAGGGATGTATGAACCTTGACCCATCGTCACTTTTCTGCAATACATGCTCAAATGGCTGGTTCGAATTGTCCACAACGATTTTATACGCATCCTGCGGCCTCGGTATTGTGGGAACGTGAAAAGGAATTTTCGGTTTAACTTTTGACTCCACCTTCACTTCTAAAACTCCCTTCAATCCCCTACTTTCTGTATTCATCTGCAAACTCTTAAACTCCTCCAAGTACAAATCAAACTTGTCGAAAATCTGGTCATTCACATTCTCCAGCCAATTGTACGCTGATTCATCGTCATCAGGAAAAGCAATTGGCTTTCCAAATAAATTTCCCGATTCCCCAATTTTTTGTAGCATGCATTTCGACTTTCCATCGATATCTTCAACTGGGTTCTTGAATTCTTGAAAATTGTTATAAAAAAAGAAGTCTTTCTGTGAGGGCACCCCTCTAGATGAACCTGACAGCTTAGCTATCGAGGTGGCTAACCCTTTCGTTTGTGTAAGGTTTCGTAACTCCCCATGCTTTCTTGAAGCGTCTTCTTCGGGTTGATCGATTTCCATTACTTGTTTTTTTCAAGAAAATAAAGCTTCGTCGGAATTATGTTGGTCTCGATGTTAAAATAGAAGGAAACTTGGTTAGGGTTTAAAGAACTTAGTTACACAACTGAAAATGAAGGAGGACAAAATATTTAACAGACATTGGGAATGCAAAAATGGTGTCCGCACTGCACGGCACACGAAAGAAGTGAATGGGTTGATTACTTGTCCGGCGGCGCGTGTGGTACTTCACGGTGCTTGACGCCGGGAACGTTTTCTCTTCTCTCTGATTTTCAGGTTGAAGCTTCAGTAAACCTCGAGGCTCCACGCTCTTTGTTCAGCGGAATTCGATTCTCCTCATTCACCATTTCACACACACGCACAGTTAACTTTAATTTATTTATTTTTTATTTTTTTTGACTGAACTCGCGGTGCCTTGTGGTTAAGTTGTGGTTAAATGCTCTTAATAAACCCGAACTAATGCAATAGCTTGTAAATTATGCTAATTAAATAAATCACATTCAATAAGTCATGTGTGACAGGCTAATTATGTTTTTATTATAAATTACAAGCGGTCAAGCGAATATGTAAAATGATAGATAAATATAGTTTTCCATTTTATGAAGATTTTGACGAGATAAAAAAAATTATGGTTTGTACTTATTAGTAGTTAGATGTTTGTGCTAACACTTTTTTGATCTAGCATGATGTCTATGACTTGATATATATATAATAATTAATTAATTATATTAATTTAATATACATAAATTTGTGAAAGAATAAAATAACATTAAATATGAAAACTATAAATGAGACTGATGAAAAAAAAAATGTAACTTAGATGAATGAAATGGATCATGTATATCATATTATCACAAATGTAGAATAGACATTCAAGCTATTGTATTATATAATATAATTGTTTTTAACTTTTTATGATATGAGACCTTGCAAATGTAATAACCATTCTTTTTTATATCAATGTTTTTATACGATTTAATTGTATTTATGATATGGGACCTCGCAAATGTGGCCACCATTCTTTTTTATATCAATGACCAAATTTCTGACTAATATAATAACTTACAAGTATCATTCATAAAGTAAAGGCACTATAAAATTTATGTGACATGTTCGTCTATAAAATGTTGACAAAAAAAAAATCTTTAGAAAAAATCACGTGCTCCAGCAAATTAAATATCCATTTGGAGAAGGGTGCAAAATATAATTTTGATAAAGTTCGAGGTGCAATTGCGAAGCCTAAACTTTCAGAAATAATCGACCTTCCAATTTATTTCAATCTTAGCAGAGAAGAAATTCAATTATTCAAGAAACATTGATTTCACAGATCATCTGAAAAAAAAGAGATTGGCGATGGAGGCGGAAGGAGGCGGCGGAACTCTATCGGAGCTGTACTCAATCTCCAAGAGGCTGTTGCTGAGGACGAGAGACGCCTTGGAGAGGCTTGAGCGCTTCGAGTACTCATCATCATCGTCTTCGTCGGCTAATGCTGTCATTCCCGGGGCACCTGATGATCAATCCACCGCAGTTCGACGAGATATCAACCAGATCCAGTCTTTGTGTTCCGAAATGGATCGCCAATGGCGTTCCATCGCCGCCAAATCGCAGCGTGATCTCTGGAAAAGGTGCCGTTAATTTTGTTTTTACATTCTTTTTTTTTTCTTTTTTATCATTGGTGGGTGTAGATTTAGGTTTTGAATTTTACGGATTATGGATTATTTGGCACGTTAGTTGTTTAATTTACTCTCGATTTGTGTGCGATTCAGGAGCCTCGCTTCCTGGCTGTGACCTCTTATTTGCGTGTTGTTCTTTGTACGTCCCTTGTTTCCGGTCAAGTGTAATCGTAACCAGGTGGGGAAATTACGACGTTGAAAGCTAGTTAGATTGATTGATGGAGTAACCGGAGGAAGGGGGATTGTTATTTGTTGGAAAGCGGAAAGAATTCATTCGGTTTGATTGATGGATTTGGAATCAAGGCATATCAAAATTTATTATTTAGATTGATCGTACTTGTTTCGATACTTGGAGGCTATTTGAATTTCAAATTCATTCATCATCAATTTGGCATCCCCAAATATAAAAAGTCTTTTGAGAATCACCTTTCAAACCTTTTCATCAAATATTAAATCCACCAACTCAAATCCAAATCCATAGTTTTCCTAAGAATTTTGGTTTGCTTTTGTTGCAGTACAGGGTTATGGATTTGATTTCGTGGAACTGGGTATGGCTGGTCATTTATATCCCTGGTTCAACTAAAGTGATAAAGAAAAAATTACAACACATGTTTATATGTTGATCTGTAATAACAGAAATACTTGTGTTTATTGCCCTTCTGCTGGCTTTTCCTCTGTTACAACTTGTTTTCTTTTTCACGTTGGTATTTTTTGTCCTGATTGCATGTCAAGACTATTGTACCATTTTGTGATAAAGGAGGGAAATCTTTTGAATAATAAAAGAAGTCCTGAAAATCATATGTTGTCAGTGCATTTAGAAGGTGAAATAAAATTGAATCAAGCTTTGGTTCAACATGGAAGCTGGAGGTTGAAGAATGGACTGGTTTTGCCAGTGGTCCTTGTTTCATTTTGATTAAATGATTAAATCATACACATAATCATTAATGTTGTTTTAGGATAGAGTTCAACCGCCCAACCTTTTATCAGAGTTTATAATTCAGGCTTGTTTATTGCAAATAGGTCTTATTTTTGGAGTTGCTCAATTTTTTATTCTCCATGATGTTGCACAGAAAAGTGGAACAAGTCAGTGAGGAGGCTGAGTCGTTAAGAGCTAGTCTGGATAAATACGTATCACGGCATCAAAGGCGAATGCAAGAAGCCCAAGAGAGGGCAGAATTAATTGGAAGAGCTGTATGGACTCTTGAAGATACTCTCTAGAACAACTGTTTTTGTCCAACTCTTTATATCAACTTATTTGGTATTGCTTTCCCCTTTTGTTTCAGAATGGAGATTCACATATACTGAGAATTTTTGATGAGGAAGCACAAGCGTCAGAGTCTGTCCGTAGGTCATCCCAACTACTGGAGGATACTTTTGCAAGTGGAGTTGCCATTCTTTCCAAGTATAGCGAGCAAAGAGAACGCTTGAAGGTTTGATTATTTGCTTCTGAGACTAAGTATATTAGTTATTAACTCCTTACTGGTAGTTTTATAAATGTTGATATTGAACCACATGTAACAAGTGAAGCTTTTACATAATATCAATCGGGCATCAAAACACTTTGCAAAAAAAGAAACTACACTTGAAATTCAAAGATTTGCTGTTGAGGGAGGTGCAGCATACCGGTTTTAAGCTAATATTCACTGGTTTGATACAACTCTTTACCCGTATCTCAACTTTGATGCAGAGGGCTCAGAGGAAAGCATTGGATGTGCTCAACACTCTGGGGCTATCAAATTCCCTGCTACGGTTGATCGAAAGGCGTAATCGTGTTGACAAATGGATCAAGTATGCTGGCATGGTTTTTACGGTGATTGTCATCTTCTTTTTCTGGAGATGGACCAGATGATCATATCAGCGTGCTCAGCTCCCGACTCCCGAGGCAGTGTAGTTCAACAAGTTCGATCTGCATATTATTTTCTTATGGACGTTTTCGTGTTAGAGTAGATGGTTGAATCGATTGTTGTTTGGCATGGGTAAATGATCAAAAACACCGTCGAAGGAATTGATTATCGAAACCTACTTGGCCACAAAGTTTACTCAAGCAAGGGAATTGATGGATTCAGTCTCACCTTCGTTACAAGAATAGAACAGATCCACGGGAGAACAGTATAGTTCTCAATATTTCTGATCTGAAAAATTAATCCATGCGAGAGGCCCATGTTTTGGTGAACCATCGAAAAGTCCAAAATCTGTTTCAAATTACTATCACAAGAGGAGCCCATTATATTTCTGTCAGACAATATCGATATAAGTTAATATATGTATGCGTGTGAATAGATGTATGAAAACATTATACTTCCAACCAAGTTTACTAATACATGTAGTTGTATAATAATAAAAATAATAACAACAACAACTGAGTTTGGTATTATGATATTTTTTTTAATATCAAAATGCACTGATTTTGTTTAATATTATATCCGTAAATTTTTTAAAAAAAAAATGTCTTGAAATCACCGACAATCAAAATTATTTCAGTCATATTCATTTTATCAAATATGTATATAACCTCATTCAAAAGTTATGCGGAACGCCGCGATTTTTATTAAAAACTAGCAAGTGTGGCACATGTGTTGCGTGTGTAAAAATTTATTGTTACGTTCGACTCAAGCTCTAAAAATCATGGCTACGACTCTGTGTATTGGGTAATCAAGCTTCGTTATGTTCGATTCTACCTACAAATCATTTATATTTGGAAAATCATAATATTTTTTAGCTTTGAATGCATTTTCATGATAAAGAGTAATTTTTTTTATAAATTCTCTTGATTTGTATTAATCAATTTCTAACTTTTATTTTTAAAAATTATGTAATACTCACGCAATTTTTTTATCAGTGTTATAATGAGTTTTTGCTTAAATACAAACTCAAATCCCCAAATTATCTAATTTTTAATCATTATATACTAAATACAATCCGTGCATCGTACGGATGCAATACTAATATATGTGCAAATGAACTGTGTCAAATGATATTATTAAATACCAATCTTGTGTTGAAAGAAGAATAAGAAGAATATACCGATTGAAGCTAGTTGTCTTCTTTGCCAAAATTATTTTGATTCCACAAGCCACGTTTTGTTTTGGTGCCCAAGAATGAAAAATTCGGTCCTACCCATAGGATAGGCTCATTCTATGCTGCACCGGGTGAATTTCACTCGGTGCAGCATCCATCGTTCATTGGCCCGGGCCCCACACAATTTGTGTGTAGGGCCCGACCCCTGGACGTGGGGCCCGGGCCAATGAATGGCCCAGATCCACCGGGTGAATTTCACCCGGTGGATCATAGAAGCACCCCATGGGGTAATATCCCATTGGTGCCCCTCATGATTTGCACCAATCACATATTTCCACCTATCTCATGGGATAATACTCATGGGGTAGGATTGAACCTTCCAGAAAGAATCCAAGAGTGCAGGAAAGGCACATGTTTTAATTCTCTTTTCAAACAGACCTGTCATTTGGAGATATTGGACATTTTGATATAGATGAGAAATGCTATGAGTACATCAGACTTTAACTTGTTTGCAATGAGAATGCGGGCAGTATGGAGAGAAAGATTAAGATTAGTTCATGACAAACAAAGCAACTAAAGATTAGGATTAGTTCATGACAAACAAAGCAACTTGATGATAAAGGATGTGAATTGGAGCGAGACATTATTGACAAACTTCAATTGCGCAATACAAGCTATAAAATCAGATTTAGACAGATGCAATAATGACAAAACTGCATCACGTTCTGTTCTGATGCCCAATTCATTGAGATTGGAGGTTGATGCAGCAGTAAATGATATCCAAGGAAAGTATGCCATAGGAGGAGTGGTGAAAAATCGAGAGAGATTTATTTTGCTCACTTTTGGAAAACATATATCCAAGCCTTCATCAGTAACAATTGCGGAACTTTTGGCTATCAGAGAGTGGATGCAAATTATTTATGATCGAGATATTGTAGTGAAAGATAGTTAACACAGATTCATTTCTGGCGGTGCAAGCAGTCATCAAACCAGAAGATGATTTTAGCTACATTGGAGCAATTGCAGCTGATATCAAAGACAAGTTAATGAGCAGGAGTCATATAAATTTAGTGCATTTTCCGAAAAAAGAGAATTTAGTTGCTCATAAGCTTTCTTATTTCACTTTCTCCTCCCCCGGATCCTTTTGTTTGGTCTAATGGGAGTTTTTTATTTTGGTTGGTAAATCTTGTAACACATAATTTATATTAGTAAAATTACAAGTATTACCTTAAAAAAAAGAATAAGAAGAATGTGCTGACATCGATATACAGACTATATTATATATACATTTGGTAAAAGCCCACATGTAATGGGGATAAATAATTTTTTAAAACATTATTTCACAATATGGGCTTACAGCGATAACTATATTTACAATTTACATTTGCTAAATGCCCATATACTATGGGCCTCGTCAAGCCCGAAGATTACGAAGTAGCGCCGCCGATATATGAAACTAGGGTTGCTCCCCATACACCACTTGAAGTACTCTCACCACAGCCGGAAACCCTAATTATCCTCCCAGAGGCGCTGATTTGATCTGAGGTAATATGCGGTCCTGTAGCTCACCTGCATTTCCGTTTTAATAATTTTGATTGATTTCCTGATTTTTGTTATATGCATGATGGATTGATGTTTAATTGAATGATGATGCTGAGTGAATGACAGCACAGGATACAAAATCTGAATTCTCTTAATTTTTTTGTTTTAGATCATATGATTCCATTTCTTGTTTCGAATGTTGATGGAAATTTTTATTCTGTTTAGCTCGTCTTATTAGATGATGCTGTTTGATTTGTTGAGCCCTGGCATGCAGGAGAACACCAAAGAAGATACATTTTTTTAATTATCTTAGACTTTTTATGTTTGAAGCATCATGCGATTAGTTAAGATTCTGGAAAATGTTCTTAACTTTGGTAATCTGAGGTCCGAGATCTGAGAAGCAAGACAAACGTTTTGAAATAAGGCGTCTGTAAAATTTAAAATTTACTGAATGTCATTCAAATGTCATTGAGCTGCACAATCTTACCACAAATCTGTACCCTTTTGCTAGTTAAGCCCAACATTGTGAGAAAATCCTATCTCATCACTACCAAGTCTTCCCCGGATAAAGGCAAGCATGCAGATAAATTAACCAGCTTGTTGAAGCTAAGGACGTCTTTAGACACAATTTATTTAAATCTGTTAGTAGACTAATAACCTAGTTTGAAAGTTTGTTATATTAGAGTTTACCATCCTCGAAGTGGGTTGTCATTGGTTGTTTTGTTCTACTTGGCTACTGGGATAGATAAATGGGTGACGAGGTCAAAGGTGAAGTAGTTCCCGAGTCAGTTATCAAGAAACAGAAGAGGAACGAGGAATGGGCCCTTGCTAAGGCAAAAGAGCTCAATGAAGCAAAGAAGAAGAAATCCGAAACCCGAAAGTTGATCTGCAAAAAAGCAAGGCAGTATGCTAAGGAGTATGAGGATCAGGTATTAATTGAATTGTCTTTTTGTTAGAATCAAAATGAATCATAATATTCTGAATGTCTTTGTTTGCTTTACTGTTTGCAGGAGAAGGAGTTGATTCGTTTGAAGCGCGAGGCTAGATTGAAGGGTGGCTTTTATGTTAATCCAGAAGCGAAGCTTTTGTTCATTATCAGAATCCGTGGGTAAGGCGTTTGCTGCCAATATATTTTTACAGTTATATGAGCAGCTCCAATCGTGCTTATGCTGTCATTTGACTTACAGAATTAATGCCATGCATCCGAGAACTAAGAAAATTCTGCAGCTTCTTCGATTACGCCAGGTTATTGATTTATATTTTATTGGATACTCCATTTATAAGTTTTTCTCCTCTCCTCAATCAAGTGTTTGTTTCCATTGGTTGAGTTTTTCTACTGTTTAATTAACCATTTTTGGTTAACTCTTATGAAGATCTTTAATGGTGTCTTCTTGAAAGTTAACAAAGCTACAATGAACATGCTCCACAGGGTTGAGCCTTATGTTACTTATGGGTAAGCCACTGCTTTCATGATAACCAACATATCATCAACTCCTGGGAATCAAATGAACCACCAAGAAACTTCTCATTGCTATATAATTTTGTCAGGTACCCTAACCTCAAAAGTATCCGTGAGTTGATTTACAAGCGTGGTTATGGGAAAGTAAACAAGCAAAGAAACGCCTTGACGGACAATTCCATCATTGAGCAGGTTGAGACTTGGGCAAATATTTGTTAAACTGCTGTCCATTTCAAGTTTTTTCCCTTTTTTATTTAGTTTTAGCTGTGTTGTGGTAGGTGCTGGGTAAATACGGTATAATCTGCATGGAGGATCTTATTCACGAGATTATTACTGTTGGACCCCACTTCAAAGAAGCAAACAACTTCCTATGGCCATTCCAACTCAAAGCACCTTTGGGCGGTTTGAAGAAGAAGAGGAATCACTATGTCGAAGGTGGTGACGCGGGTAATCGCGAGGATTACATCAATGAGCTGATTAGGAGGATGAACTGAGTATCGATCATTTTTGTTTTTCGCAAAAGCCTTTTGTTTTAGTGTCCTCAAGATTTCCGCCAGATTAAAATGACCAGAACTTAAGTTTTGTGCTTTAAGTTGCTACCTTTATTTCGATTTTTTATTTGAATGAAATTGAAGCGACTTTGGTTGGTTGGCTCTTTACCTTGAGTTTAGAAAGGATCTAGCGTAAAATCATGATTCATGTGATAAAAATAGATCCTGAAAATTCCAAATTAAAGCTCTGCAATCAAAAGGGGTCCCGGCAGTACAATTTTGTAAGTTTCGAAAAACAGTGCATCCTTGTTAAGAGGAAAGTACTTGTTACATGCCTGGGTTTTTATTACAAGTCACAATTACATAATGACCCACTTTGAATTAACGTTATTCGTTTATGTATATATTTATTTACTTTAATAATCCATCTTCTTAAGCCAGTAACAATTCTTATTTCTTGAGCAAAAAACGAAAAGAATTGTTCTTAATTTTTGGAAAAATTGATTTCCAACTTCACAATCTTTTGTGCTGAAGCCTTCATCTTGGATTCAAATGTTGGAACATGCAAGTCAATTTTTAAACACTCGATTCCAGTTTCGTTTCGATTAGATCATTTGATTTGTTGATAAACTACCGATATGTCTATATAGTTTAGCCATACTTATTTTATCCCGCAACATCAAGGTTATTTTATTTTTTCCAAACATACAAATTCTTACCATTCAGTTCCGAGAGTATTCACTGCTAACATAAATCTTATTTCTAACTTCAGAGTTTTATACTTTTTAACACACATAAAGTTCGCACAAAATGTATACAAAATAGGCTAAACCCTGTCCATATCGTGAATGCACCAATTCTTACAGCTGAGATTCAAGATTCTCAGCATTTTAGTACATTGAAAAATAGCAAAATGCACTATAACAAACACCCATACATAAATATATATATACTAGATTTATATATAGTCCAACATATTAATATATTTTAGGTAGACAATATCATGGTTGGCAAATAATACTCTACCCCCCTTCATTAAAAAGTAATAATACATAAAAAAAAATATTAAATATGCAGTGGAATTATGAGGAATACAATATCAAATGCTTGCCACAGTCCGTGCAGATGTATCTCCTCTTAACTACAAAGCCAAGAGGCAGGAAGCAAATCCTACACTTGATCTCCACATCCACCGCCGCCACCTTGCCGCCGCCGCAATACTGGCAGGATCCCGCCGCCTGCTGCCGCCCCAGTTCTCTTTCCTCCTCACCACAAACATGAACACAGCTCATATTTATTTGTTAATATTGTGTTGCTTTTTTTCCACTCCGATTTACTTTTCTTGCTTGCTATTTTGTATATATATATAGGTGAAACTCTTGTGACGAGTTACTATCACGTACGGAGTTGGGTGGACGCACAAGGATTGATCAGTAACTATCTCGGCACCCCAGCCGGTGCTCACATGAGTAACGTAAGTGGCCGCGTAAACTGTTGTATTTGTAGACTTGTTTTTTTAAAAAAAAAACAAAAAATCTAAAAACTAAAAAAACAAACTTTAATGTAGAAATTTGATCAATTCTTTCTTTGAAACTAAATATTTGGATTCTTGCATATTTTTATGTTATATTTGAAAATTGTACCTAGCCAACATATAGGATATATGACATTGATTTCACATTTCTGATAATTGTTTGTGATTGGTTGCTGTCGAGTGTATAAGCAAATACATAATCGACAATGAAACAAATTGCCAATACAATTGTGTCTCTTCAATTCTAAGCAAGAGGCCGCCCCGCTCATTTCATATATAACTCCAATTTTGATTATAAATCTTCATCAAATATATATAATTGGAATCTTAAAAAGAAATTAATCTTTTAATGTAATTGGTTTTGGATCAATGATAGTGCTTCATTAATTGTATCACATGCATGTACTCATAATCACTATAGTACCTGTACCAAATTTAGATGCCCTCGGTTACGTTTTCACGGGACTAGTTAGAATTCCGACGAAGAGTACGATAAAAACTCAACATATTATATATATATATATATATATATATATATATATATATATATATGAAAAGTTTTAAGCTGTCCAACCATTTATGTCCATCTCGTCTCCGACAATTTTAGTTGTTTTTTTATTTTTTTTTATTTTTCACACCACTAAAACACGGTACCGAGTTTGAGTAGTCGAGAACGAGTTGAACATCATTGGACAGTTGAAAATTTATATATATATAATATGTTGGTGTGCATATAATTAAAATCATTACATTTACTCAAGCAACTGTTGAACGATGGTAGGTTGCAATTCGTAAATGACAAAATTATTATTCGATTAAATGAGAAAACTAGATTGTAAAGCCTCATAAATTGCATTTGACTAAAAATTTTAAAACCAAAAATTTTCGGCCTTTATTAAAAAAAAAAACGTTAATACCGACAACCTCAAATTGAAAAAGTCAAAAGCATACACTTTTACAATATAAGTACATACTTCATTTCCAAGCAAAAGGGAGTGGCAAAAAGGCCACAAAGAATATCTCAAACCAAAGAACATATATCCTCGTCTATGAGTACTTGCCATCTTCGACACAACCAAATTTTCACAAGATCAAAGAATAGTCAATTTAACCAAAACAGTTCCAACAGAACATGAATCTTCAACTTCTGGTAAATTGTCAAGGCACCTCCACAATACTAAAATAATCACACCAACGCTCTTCGAAAAACTTCCTGATCAAAACGAAATTGAGTTGGAAGTAAATACACGAAAACTATACAAATTTGCCTTCATGTTCTTGTGTTTCTGATATTTTACCCTCGGATAACAGAAACCCGTTATGGTATGCAAATGTTACCGACTAAACTGGTATAACATCAATCTTTGAGGTGTCCTCGCATCTCAAAACGATGCCTTCAAGACTTGCAGGCAGAATGCATTTACTCCACTGGCATCCGGTCGAAAAGGGTTCTGGAGGAGGAACGATCATCAAAACATTCTCATTTCGCTGCACTACGCCCATAACACTGACGGTGCTGCCTTCTTTGATGTACCTAGCAAGTGTTTAGAGATAATAAAGGTCAGCCTGGCTAAATGGTTGAAGCCCAAATAATGGGCGATTTTCGATACTATAATCGGAGGTATGCACGAGTGTATTGATGATCATCAGGGAATATGTGAGTTCATATTATCCATCCACAATGACTGCCCTTGGTCAATTACTTTAGGCTCAGACAATGAGAAACCAAATTATTCATCTTTTCCATAGTTGCTCCAACGTTTTCAATGTTACTTGCATAAGAACCAGGATGAAATGCAACAACACGTGAAAAGAAATAGCTTACCCTTCTTTCAGTCGCATTACACGGTCATCACTTGAAAGATTCCTTACTCCTAACCATCTGACAAAATCAGAAGACGCGTCTCCATTCGACGGATTGATTTCAACAACCACCGATTCATCAACATAGGGTGTCACTCTTGCACCATAGCCAGTCTTAACCAATGCCCTCAATCCAGATTGGAAATCGGATATATAGAAATCAACCACATGCCTCTGCAGTCAGACAGAATTTATTAATGGAGTGTGTGAATTTGGGAGAGAAAGGTAATTACAGTTCTTAGCGCTAAGTAGCTCTTGATAGGAGAGGAGAGGAGAGGAGAGGAGAGAGAGAGCGATTATAAAATAGACCGCGCCTGATCTATAACTAACTTCATGTGGATCAAAAACATTTTCACAATTAACTCACTCTGAATAAGTGAGAATTAGATAAGTTACGATCATGGCAGGCTGCAGCAACCAAATGAAAGTCAATACTTTAAAAGAGTATAAACTTATGAAACATGCTTCAAACAATTCGAAAGGACAACAAAAAAAACTTGATAATAACAAACAAAAGGTAGCATACAAATAACTCAAATGTGCACATCAAGTTAGTTTAAAAATCATCATTTTAAATAAAAATACAAAACCAGTGAGTAATTCACGTGAAAGATCAGAGTCAACAAGTCAATTTTCACAAAGTTTAAAAGGTAATCATGCACCCAAACATACAGTTGACTCCACGAGAACCCAAAAAGTGGATAACATAAGTTAATCAATAGATAAACTAAAAGCAGCCATTTCAATGTCATATAGAATATATCGTGCATACACGATATGAAGTGCAAGAAACATGTAGTACAAGGGCAGGACGGGTAGTCCTTTCTCACCTCTAATGCGCGAAGACCCCAGGTAAAGCGGCGATGAGTGGGATTTGCTGCTTTTGAATCCCATCCCCTGTACTCATATAAACTTGTGGAGGTATAGACACAACGGGGAACTTTCTGGAATGATGATTCAAGAGGAACATTTCCACATGTGACAACCTTCAAAGTCAACATTCTACTGGTTAGGCCAGTTGTTTAGAATTCATCAACTACATGAAACGGAATCAAGCAATACCTACTATTTGTTGATGGTGCATGCAGTAATAAAGATGACAAACTATAAGCGAACAAAATAAACATAGTGCCAAGCGAAAATTTCCAAAGGAGAAAATAGATGAAGCGTTGTGAGTGATGTCACATGAATTAAATTGACACATGCCAATTTATGCCCAATGCAATGAATATAGAATGTCAATTACTATTTTTAAAAAGAAAATTAAAAAAAACAGAAATACGAGGTATGTAACATCAACTTCAGATAAAACATGAAGATAGATATTTCCAAACTGACTTCTTAAAAAGTGGAAGGGGGACACAAAAAAGCAGGATCAGCGAAAATTATTCATAGAACATGTAATATGTAAACTTATATAAGCACAATTCAAGTCATATATACCCCCGAAACTTTAACGAATTGGCCATCTTTTGCAGTTCGTAATTCAGCATCAGGATAACTAGCTATGTAACTGGTAACAGCTCTTCTTCCCCAACATGTATTCCAGGTAAATACTGTAGCAACAGCAGCAAAAAGTACAACGACGACAACGAGAAGAATCGGGTTGCGAACAGCTCCAAGAATAAAACCACCGGCAATAAACCCCATCACAAAGAGAAGAATGATGGACCAAAGAATTGGCTTCGGGAAGCTCCTCCGGAAGGAATATTCGTCATCCTGACTGAGGTGGGTAACAGCCTGATTGTTCACAACAGAAGCATTGTGCAACTTCATTGAACCAATCGACTCCAAAGGGCCAGATGTTTTCCTAGGAGCCCCAGATGAATTCAGTGGGCCTGAAGTAATAGGTCCTGATGTAATTAGACCTGTGGTTGGAAGAACTGGTGGAAGAGGACCAGAATTTTGACGAGAAACCGCCGTTCCTCCTCCTTGAGGACCAGATGATTTTTTTAACGGTTCCCCATGTTTATTAAGTGGACCAGAATTGGTCTTCTTCATAGAGGCTGACCCAGAAACCCCTCCAGAAGAAACAGAGGCACGATTGACAGAATTTAATTGGCCTGAGTGAGAAGATGTGCCACCAAATGACCCCGTTCTTGTCGGAGCATTACTTATAGGACCAGATTTTCGGGACCTTGAGCTATCCATAGGGATGTCAAACATCTTTCCTAGCTCTCCAGACCTTTTGATGTCGCCACCAGTGTAAGGCATGGCAACAGAACTCATAGAGGGAGTCTTCTCTTTTGGTTGTTCAGGGCGGCCAGACACATATAGGCCATTGCTCAACTGATGTGAAGGAAATCGAGAACCCATATCTCAGCCGCAACTCTCCTCAGAAGGCCAAAGGACAAACTTTTGAATAACTATACTCCGAACAGCCACTAAATTATGAGATAATTACGATGTAGTTCAGAAGCTCAACCTACCGTGCTCGCTTCCAGTAGGATATTATACCTACAAGTTAAACAAAGAATAATGATAACATATACATGCTAAAAAAATCCTCCTCTAGTCAAGTTGAAACTCGAACACATTATTCAAGATGTAAAGATACCAAATTTGAGATAGCATCAACAGATACATTAAGAAAACTCCAAAAAGCAATTCGGTAACGGAAATGAAAAGGCTGGTGCGGATTGAGGAAATATGGAAACAGAATGAGAATCCACACCAAATTCAAACAAAACAAAAACACGATCTGAAGAGAATTAGGAAATTGTACTAAAAGGGGTCAAGATAAAGTGATTGAGGCAGAGCGAACAGCAGAAAGTCGTCAATATCAATTTTATTGTAAAATGCAAGAGACCCTCATCGTTAGAGACCATATGCACATTTCACCCAAAGTGAACAGAAGATTACCACATGGACAGAAAAGAAAACTACCCTACAAAGTCTAGATCTGGAAACAAGTTAACCAATTCCAATAATCAAGACAGTAAATAAAACCCAAAAGACACATAAAATTACTCAACTTCGGCTCAACATTATAAGCAACGATAAAACACCAGACTTTGCATTCATATCAGTCAAGCCTCGAGTGGAGTAGGCAACTTCACAGATCCAACGAAAAAAACAGACTGAAGCAAAACCACCCAATCCCCCATTGTATTAGAATGTGACGAACGAAAGGGAAAATAAAAGATCCATTTTTGAACAGATAACACCCGAAATCACAAAGATCCGCAACTAAAATTCACAAGCTACCAAATTCTGAAATAAAAAAATCCAAGAAAAACTCAAACCCATGCCACAGACACATAATCAAGAAAACCCATGTCTTCAATTTGAGCCACAACTGGGTGGAATGACATAGATCATCGAACCCACACACGCAAGTCAAAATCAAATCAAATCAAACCAAGATAAATGCACAGCAGAATACCTAAAGACCACGGAGACATTGGGGGATCGAAGCTAAAGCGAGAGTACAGTTAGTTGCAGAAGAAATGCTGAAGAAAAAAAAAGGGTAAATTTGGGGTATATCAGTAGACGCAGGGAAGAAAAGTGTGAAACTTGAAAACCCACACTTCACCGTTCAACCTCGTTGATTTCTGTTGTCCCATCGGTTTTCTACTGCTGAGGTGGATGTCGAATGACGGTTTTACCCTTCCCGTAGACATGCAATACCCATTGTACCCTTCTTCACCCAGCGTTGCTGCTACTTTCCAGGGCATGTAATGTTTGCCTAACTTTATTTCTTCCTTACCACTCCTTGGGAAGTACTATTTCAATACGTGACTTCATATTTTGCTTCTGTTTGTTTAGACTTTACTCAAGAGAAGGAGTGGCCAAGAGCTGCGCAAGACGTCGATGTATTGTAGCTATATTTGATATCAGAGTTTCCAACTATAGTTTTCCAACTATAGTTCGAGTTTGAGATTCAATTATAATAATTTTTTTTCGTTCAACTTATGGGAAAAAAATGGCGCGAAACAAGTTTGGTTAGTTTTTATTCGATAATTATTGTATCTTTTTGTATCGTTTTGTTATTTAATATCGAATGTTATAGTTATAACGAACATTGTATAAATATTAAATACGTTTGTCTAATACTTGAATGTGATTGGGTAGTCATATAAATATATGAAATGATAGATAATTTGATATGTATTTTACCTTTTTAATGTGTACTATGTAATAAAATTTATATTTATGTCCCCTTTTATACTATCATTTTCTAAATGTCAACATGACTCACGTCTCATTAAACAAATTAACATTCAAATGACCATGCTAATCCATATTTAATAAAGGCAAAAACTTCTATGAGACGGTCTCAAGGGTCATATTTATGAGAAGGATCTTTTATATAGGTTATCCATTAAAAAGTATTACAATTTATGTCAAAAGTATTACTTATTATTATAAATATGAGTAGAATTGACCCGTCTCACAAGAGTGTTAATTTTAAATAAATTACATATTTGATGTAGCTTAAATTACTTTTATATGTTAATCGTACAAACTTCAAACATATATATATAAAGTTACTTTTTTTATTAAAAAAAGACATGTTTTATCTAAGCAATAATTACAATATTTTTTTAAAAAAAATGCTGTAAAAGGGTGAAAAACAAAAACTTACATCTCCCTATTTTCAGCTTTTACAAGAAAGAAAAAATCTTTAAATTATTTTTTCCATACAAAGTTGATCCCATACATGTATATCCTATCTAGATTTTATTTTTTTCTTTAATTGTCGAAACTATTTTCTATGTTCGCTTTTGGTGCACCGATGTCATTATAAATTTCCTTATTATCGGTTTCGGTGTCCGTTTGTATATTAGATTGATCTTCTTTGGAACACTCACAAATATTATTATATGCTTGTTTAGAATAATTGTTCCTAGAAAAATTATAAACCATAGTTAAAATTACACGATTTTTTTTGGATTGTTTTATCATTTATTTATAAACGCTAAATTACCTAATTGTTTTTCACATTACACCAAAATTATGAAATTTCTTATTTATTATAATTATCTCATGTGAAACTTTTTCGAATTTTAAATATTAAATAATTTTATCATACGGATTAGTGTTTACAATTTATAAATTGTAGTTATTTAGACATATTTCATGGTTCTTTGAATATTATTAAACCTTCTGTTTTTTAAATAAAATATGTTAACTGATAAGTACATTTTCTATGCATTAGTTTGTGATATTTTTTAATCTATTTTGTGTGCATTCATATTATTTTTTTATGTTTTTATGTGTTTTAGTGCATGTGTGTGTATTTCACTCTCTCGGTTAATTTTGTAGGAAAATAGATTTTTGAAAAATAAACTACAGAGCAGCCTTTGTCAAAAATTAATTTTTAATTTTATAGAGCTCCAAATCCAATCTTTACCGTTCAAAATGAAGTTTCAGATGTTTTGAAGCTGCTGTCCAAATTTCAGCTCGATCTGATGGCTAGAACTGAAGATATGAATTTTTCAAAAAAACTGCGCGCAGACAAGGATGTATGCACGGACCCCATGCATGGGTCCGGATAAGGGTCCGTGCCTCCTCGTAAAAAAAATCGGCGTTTTCAGTTTAATGCACGGAGATTTATTTCTTGGGCTTTCAAATACATATAAATAGGAGATTGTCAGACGTGAAAAGGGGTTCGAATCGCATCAGAGAGGCGGCGGCTAGGAGGCTTGGAGATTGAAGAACGCTTCATTCGAGTTTTTCTTCCCTTCTTCTTTAGATTATTAAACTTTTGTTTGAACTATATTTTCATTTATTGATTAGTTTTTCTTCAACCAAGACCGCGAGATTGGGCCAGACAATTTTATGTTGAATTTGTGGATTTTGATTTGGGATTTTTAGATCTTTATTAAAGTTATTGATTGTTGGATTTATATTTTGTTTTTGTGAATAATCTGATCAATTATTTACTTGCATGTTAATTGATTCCGATTTGAAAGGTTAGGAATTGATTTCGATCACTCCAATAATTGACATATGGTTAAACCGACTAGAAATAGTATTCGGTTTCAGTATGCGGTTTTAGGTGAAAACTGAATTATCACAAATATTGAATGCATTCATGTTTGATTAGAATTATGAAAATTAATCTGTCATAACTTGAATAGGTTTAACATGTTCTAGAAATAGACTGTTAAACAAGATAGGATAATTCGCCGTGATTTAAGATTAAATCTGGATCCTAGATTTGCCACTTGTTTACATAATTTATTTGGTACATGCGTGTGTCTTGGTTGTCTCGTTTTAATTAATTTTATCTTCAGTTATTTTTAATTCTTATTTCTTATGCATTTTTTTTAAATTCTTATTTTTATTCAATTCAAAATCATTTTTATTATTTTGTCTAGACTAAGCTGAATAATTAATTCTTGAGAATTGACTACAGTCCCTGTGGGATCGATACTTGGACTATCAGTCCACTTTACTACTACTTGACCTAGTGCACTTGCTAGTTGAAACCGAATTAAGCGGTCAATTTTTTGGCGCCGTTGCCGGGGACTGTTCAGTTAATATTAGGATAGATTATTTGCTTGAGACTAGACATTTTTTTTCTTGCATTTTTTTTATTTTTAATTATTATTATTTTTTTCTTACTTGTGAGGTACTTGGAGATGGATCATCGACAGGTGTTCACAAAGTTTTGCCAACAATACTCGGAGCCCTTCTATGCTGCTTGGGGGAGATTCAATGATTTGGCTAACAGGTTTAGAGGTCATGATTTTTCGAACTACACTTTAGTTCAAATTTTTTATGGTGGTTTGGATGAGCTAACAAGACGTTGGGTAGATTATGGAGCTTTGGCCACTGGCAGTCACTTGTTCAGCAGAGATGAAAACAGTGCGATGCACTTGTTAAATGATATGGCAGATTTTGACTACCATTGGCATTGTGATCCTTCACTGCAGGGTTGGAGTCACCAATATCCTCCAGATATCGACTCTAAAAATTTTTCGAACCAACCACCGGAGCGTCAAGAAGAGTGTGTAGGGTATTTTGAGGATCATGTGGCTCAGTTGGAGAATCTTTTGCGGCAACAGACAGAGACAAATCAATTCTTAGAAATCCGTATCAAGTTTTGGGGTCTTTTGGATGAGCAGGTTGCGCTTCTTAGAGAACCAAATTTGGAGATCTGCCAAGAGAGTGAAGTAACTGAGCCAACGCATGAAGAAATAATTTTTGAGGAATTTTCTTGTGAAGAAGAGCCAATAGTGGACTTGGAGGAGGAAGAAACATACAAGGCTACATATTTTACCTCGTCAATGGTCGTTCCATGTACACCGTTAGAAGATTCTTTCTTGCCATTGACGCCACCTCCAGCATATTCCATATTCTATGAGCTTCAGCCTAGATTCGGAGTCTCCTTCCAAAAGAAAAATTTCAGACCAAGTGTTGTTGGACCGACGAGCTTACAAAGTATATATCACGCCAAGCTTGAGTGCGAAGGAAATCAAGAACCATACGTAGAGTCGTATGATTCTTACTATGGGCGGCAGATGCTCTTTGATGGTGGCTTCTGCATAGTCGGGCTATAGACTATAAATTTAGCGCTGACTGGGAGGCAACCCAGTGTTTTTGTTTTTGCTTTTTATTTTGTTTTTGTTTTGTTTTTATTTGATTTTTGTTTTTTTTCCATGCAAGTTTGTCGTGCCCGCCGATAAATCTAGACTGCTGATACCATCCCAACGGATACTGTCAAGAAGGAAGAGGATGAATCAAAAACCAGGGGAGTGTTATTTTTGTTTTCATTGTGTTTTTATTTGTCTTGCATTCTGTTTATTGTTCTGGAGCATTGAGGGCAATGCTTTGGATAAGTATGGGAGGGTAGATTAGTTATTGCATTATTATCTATGTTTTTGTGTTGCATCTGTCATGTTTCGTGTTTGTTTTCATATTGTTTGTTTTTGTTCGTTTGTGTTGTCTTACATGAGTTGGATGAGTCATAATAGTCAATGATGATGAAGTTTATTTGAAAAAAAAAATGGTTTTTTGAAAAATTTTGCTCTTGACTGGACATGAGAAAATGTAGGTTGAACCGTGAATATTTTTAAGTACTAATGTTAGACCAGTGAATTGTAGCGAAAGATTTGATGAAGTTTCTGTCTGTTTGACCATTGCACGGCAATAGGTGGTTTGTGGATCTTAATCGTGTTCTATGAATTTTGATGAGGCTCTAGTAAGACACTTATGATCTTGGGCGCACCTAAAAAAAAACATTATTCAATTTCATCCGGGCCTTGAAAGGATTAAAATCCTATAAAAAATTAAATTTAAGGCTAAGTATGCGGGTTAAATGGGATTGATGCTCCATCCGGGCTATAGACGAGGGGATTAGAAAGAAAAAATAGAATGATTTTTCGTATCCTAGCAAGTTATAGCTAAGTTAGCGGGTAATTATTGGGGCTAAAGCAATACCGGATGCAAAATCCGGAGGTGTGTAATACATTATCTCAAGGGAGGTGGGTTTAGTCTAGAGGTCGTTGGAAGGAATGGGCACTAGATTGTGATACTTGCACTGATTTGTCATAGGTCCCTAAACAGATTTGAGACGAATTCGATATAAGTTGCATGAAACCGGAATGACATTTGACACACACACGTTCATGTTAAATCGAAAGCGTATTATGAAAAGTTGAGAGCATGTCTGTGTTTTTGGTTTTGTGATTGAAATTCTCGGAGGCTGTGCACATTTATGAATCATCCTTACTTATGTTTTTGTTTGCATATTGTTTTTGCATGTCTTACTCGAGGGCAAGCAAGAGTTAAGTATGAGGGTGTTGATAAGTACATTTTCTATGCATTAGTTTGTGATATTTTTAATCTATTTTGTGTGCATTCATATTATTATTTTTTGTTTTTATGTGTTTTAGTGCATGTGTGCGTATGTTAATTTTGTAGGAAAATGGATTTTTGAAGAATAAATTACGGAGCAGCCTTTGTCAAAAATTAATTTTTAATTTTATAAAGCTCCAAATCCAATCTTTACCGTTCAAAATGAAGTTCCAGATGTTTTGAAGTTGCTGTCCAAATTTCAGCTCGATCTGATGGCTAGAACTGAAGATATGAATTTTTCAAGAAAATTGCGCGCAGGCAAGGATGTATGCACGGACCCCATGCATGGGTCCGGATAAGGGTCCGTGCCGCCTCGTAAAAAAATCGGCGTTTTTAGTTTAATGCACGGACCTAGACACGAACCCTTATCCAGGGTTCGTGCATGTCGCAGAATCAGAAAAAATAAAATTTTTGGGAATTAAAACTTTCAACTTTTCGGGCTTTATTTCTTGGGCTTTTAAAGACATATAAATAGGAGATTGTCAGACGTGAAAAGAGGTTCGAATCGCATCAGAGAGGCGGCGGCTAGGAGGCTTGGAGATTGAAGAACGCTTCATTCGAGTTTTTTTTCCTTCTTCTTTAGATTATTAAACTTTTGTTTGAACTATATTTTCGTTTATTGATTAGTTTTTCTTCGACCAGGACCGCGAGATTGGGCCGAACAATTTTATGTTGAATATGTGGATTTTTATTTGAGATTTTTAGATCTTTCTTCAAATTATTGATTATTGGATTTAAATTCTGTTTTGTGAATAACCTGGTCAATTATTTACTTGCTTGTTAATTAATTTCGAGTCGAAAGGTTAGGAATTGATTTTGATCACTCCAATAATTAACATATGGTTAAACCGACTAGAAATAGTATTCGGTTTCAGTATGCGGTTTTAGGTGAAAACTGAATTATCACAAATATTGAATGCATTCATGTTTGATTAGAATTATGAAAATTAATCCGTCATAACTTGAATAGGTTTAACATGTTTTAGAAATAGACTGTTAAACAAGATAGGATAATTCGACGTGATTTAAGATTAAATCTGGATCCTAAATTTGCCACGTGTTTGCATGATTTGTTTGATACCTGCGTGTATCTTGGTTGTCTCGTTTTAATTGAATTTATTATTCTTATATTTAATTATTATTTTATTTATTAATTAAACTTTTATTTAATTCTTAGCACTCGTTTTATTAATTTGTCTAGATTAAGTAAAATAATTAATTCTTGAGAATTGACAACAGTCCCTGTGAGATCGATACTTGGACTCTCAGTCCACTTTACTACTACTTAACCTAGTGCACTTGTTAGTAAACATCGAATTAAGCGGTCATTAACATATATATTTATTTATTTAAATAAAAAATGTAATGTAACATAAATATCTTATATGCTAATTGAACATGGGGAAATTGACATTTCACCAGCCCAATGAATGAAAAAAAACAATTTCTTAACAACCCAACCACAGCAAGAAATTCGTGCCGTAATTCGGAATATCGCGTTTTATTTACGCGTTTTTCTGTTAAAATAAATGAATATATTCTATTATATTCTCGTTAAATGTATTTAGCTATAAATCGTAAAATCGAGCCCAGCTGCTAAGCACTAATCTGGTCAACTTGACCACCAATACGCATATGCAAAGGTCAATTTATTATTTTATTTATTTAAACCTAACTCTTCAATCATTAGTTATTATTGGCTACTTATATACCAAATTACCCCTTGAAAATACAAATACAAATTAAATGCACCGCAAATCTAGAATTTAATATATGTTTTATTACAAATTAAAAATATAAACTTATTCCACACTGCCCTTTTGTTTTTAGTGATTTTACCATAATAATTTGTTGCAATTTGTGATAAAAAAAAAAAAAAACATTACTTCTTTTGGTTGCGTGCATATCATATTTATTATTATCATTAATTTTTTTTTTTGAAAAATAAAAACACGTGTGTATCCTTTTTTATTTTTCCGAGGAAAATGTGTATCCTTTTTAAGTAACATAAAATAAAATAAAATTGAATTCTAATAATGAGTGTAGATTTTTTTCATTGTTGGAAACAAATTATGGATATGTTTTCAATTTGCAGAACACTTCGACCTAGACGATGTTCGACTAAATTTATAAAATAGTTTAAACGTGCGAGATATTGAAAAGTGTTCGTTGGGGTACAAAATTAAAAAAAATTACAGTAGATTCTCAAAATAAGTCGCTCGATAGCTCGTTAATAATTTTTATATATTTGAGTTTATAAAAAAAATTATATTTAACACTTTTTGATTTTCACGTAGGAAATATGGGTGTCCCATTTGGCTGTTATATAGCGGCAGGGGACAAATTTTGTTGGGATGTTGGTGGGCACACTTTTTATGTGTTACTTTTGTTGAAGAGTTGCTATCAATCATGAGAATGTCTTTGTTCATTTATCAATTGCGAGTTAGTTACTACTCACTATGTTCATTTGGTGGAAAGAATGCCTCACCTTTACTCTTTCTCACTCAATTCCCTATTATATCTAATTATTTTTTAATGAAATTTAAAATATGTATCGATATGTATCAAATTTTTATAGAATATCTTGATGTATATATAAAACCTGAATTGTTATCATTTAATTAATTTTATATATTAAAATTCAGAGGATTTCATGATAAAAGATTGTTTTACAGTATATTTTAGTAAATTCTAACAATGATGCCAAAGGATTGAGTTTAAATTACATCTTTGAATAGATAATAAAAAATAAAATACAATAAAATAAAACTAGGTGTGTGCATTGAATTGATGAAAACACGAAAGCAACTTATGTTTGACACGTTAAAAAAACAACAATTTTCGTTTAATGTATAATAATTACCGAGACATATGTATTGCGTGTATATTGCTGATTGCATGAATAATTGAATATGGATGAATTTTGTAAAACGGCATTTTGTATAAACAACATTATACCATATTATGAAAAAGCATTGTATTTTCATAGATAATATGTATGCATTTTCAACAAATTTTAATACAATAGACCGTCAGTATATAAATTATCTAGCTAATATATCATCCTCGTGAATAGTGGAACAAGTGAAGGATGGATCCAAGAATTAGATTCGATGTGAGCTTGAGCTTAATGTAATAAATTATATAATATACGACTGGTTCGAGCTAAATCCGTCCTTGAAACACATGTTATTGAAAAATTACAAAAACATAAATATCTATTCATAAAATCTATTTTAATGATATATCCATTTACGCTACAATAACATCTCTACGTTTCTGAATTCGAACCTGAAATTGTTCATAACTTCTTACATTGCACGTCCCTTTCTACAAAACATAAATATATCAATTTTGTAAATAAAATGATACAGCATAGATACGCAAATGATTTAATTGTGTATATAAAAGATATTTTGTATTTTAAAAATAATATATTCTCAATCAATTTCTTCAACAAAAAAAAAGGTCACAAATAAAAAATAATACCGAAATCTATCAAAGAAGTAAAAATGTTTTTATATTTCGAGCCCAAACAAAGTCTACAAATGGACCGGTAGTCCGTTAGTTTCAGGACAATTTCATTCGGGCTAGTGTCCACCCCATTTCTTTAATTCAAAAAAACGTATTTAGCATGAACTGGGCCGTTGAAATTTTTTTGGGGCTAAACTGAATGAAGCCCATATATATAACTTGGTTTAATTGTATATTATTATTATTTATTAAAAAATCTACCCTCTGATTTATATTTTTGTATTATTATTTTTTGTAATTTTTTTAGACAGTATAAAAAAAATAAAATCAGAGGGTATATTTTTTAATAAATAATAATATACAATTACCCTCTGATTAATTTGCAATCAATTCGGTTAAATTTTAATTAATTTTATATAAATATCCTAAAATCTTATTTTAAAAAATCTTCAATATTCCTTCAAAAAAAAACTTCAATATAATTTTATCTCTATTTTAAAATTAAATAATATTTTTATCTATATTTTAAATTTTGTAGATAAATTAAAAATAAGTAATTTGAAAATAACAAAATTTGCAATGTTTCAACCGTATATGCTAGCACACAATGTGTGTGAGAGGACACCATTTTAATATGAAATTACACACTATAATTGTGCATTTATTTTTAATTTTTTTTCTTGATTTAAAGTAATTGCTACCCTTATACTAACACGCTACCTGGCGCGATGCGCATCCCGTAAATATTTAATTTGGTAAAGACTTCAACTTGATAAAGTGTCGGCAGAGAAAATTTTAATTTGACAGTAAAGAAAAAATGGAAGAGAAAGAAGGAGGTTAGAAGAAAAACTGAAGAAAAAGTGGGAGGAAATGAAACATGATATATTTTTTTTGGGGAGTTTGGGTATAATAAAAAAATGTAAGAAAATTTATCATGACACCAAAAACAGTTTTTTTTTAGGGTACGCACACTTAATAATATAGTAAAGATTAACTCCATTTTAGTGAAATGTTTTCTTTATTTATTTAATCTAAATATACCATTTTATTTATCACCATATATTGAAAAAACAAAAAGTATTATCGTGGATAATTCACTGACATAAAATTACCCATGAATCTGATTCAGTTTTTGTTCAGGTTTAAATGATCATTTCGTTGTTCATTTAAAAATTATTACAGAACACCAACATTTTTTTAAAAGAACTTACATATATAATTTACATTTTTTATCTTAATATAATCTCTATTTTTTTTACCAAAAAATATCAACATATAAAAAGCCCTGGCAAATTTTATCGATCCACGATTACCCAGATGTATATAATACCACCGTTTCTTCTGCCCATGCAATGTAAAAACAAAATCAACAATATAGCAAATAATTACAATCGGACGCGTCTGCCCATATTTGTCCTTTAAGTAGTTTTAAAGGCCAAATATTTCATGAAGTGTCCAAAAAATTAAATATATTTGGCCTTTTCCTCCAAGCTACTAACATACTATAGCATATATCGAGTTTAATTTGAATTTTTCTCTCTTTTATAATTTACTAGTATAAGTACATGCTCATTATATACCATATGCATATGCACAATATATATATATTTTAAATATTTGATTTGGTTTTTATTTTTTGTTACGAAATAAATAATTTTAATCACTATATTAATTAAAAGTTGCTGTATCTAAAACAATCGAGGTAATTGATCAGGGAAAATAGGGGGGAATTTTGAAATTGAAATGATTGATAAATACCTGGAATGCAATCTAAACATAATAAATTGAAAATACAAAAATTTGTGTGCGGTCTGTTTCATGGATTAATTTTGTGAGACGATCTCCTTCTTAACTCGACTTATGAAAAAATATTATTTTTCACTTTATATATAAATTGAGCCTACATATCTCACGAATAAATCTTCTTGAATAGCATTACAAAAAGATCTAGTGTTCTTATGTATACTCTTAAATAAATGTCATGTATTCTTATTGTAAGGTTTGGACAGTCTGAAATCACATAAATACCAGAAATAAATATTCGAGTGTGTGTTATCTTTCAGTGTTGTCAACACTTCAAAAAAATACTATGCAGCAGAATAATTAACTAACAGTAAAAGTAAATAGCACACAAATATTTATTCACAAGTACTAAGTACTTGCACGATGCCTCATGGCGAAATAATCACAAAAAAATCAAATCAATTTACACAAACCAACTAGTGATTGTTTTACGAAAAACTACTTTTCTCAACAGCTTGATAAAATAAATGATTTCCTAAAAACTAGTAAGAACTAGAATAATAAACCAATAGGAAGTTTTAAACCAAAAAACAAAAACCAATGATCCACTTTCAGAACAACACTTCACTCGTGTGTTCCTCAGTGTTTCCAACACTACTCGGCAACACAACGTAGCAGTAGTATTTTCTTCATAAATTCTTCAATGATCGATCTTCAATACTCTATAATTTCTGCAGTAATTTTCTATGTATTTTGCTCTCTACGTTTCACTCTCTTGTCTCTCTTTCTCGCTGTACCATCTGATCGGTCCAAGCACTCCTATAAATAGATCTTCAATATGTTTTCATAAATAACAACCTACAAAGCATGAAAACAATATATCATCAGAAATCAAATATTTCGAATCAAGATAAAACAAATATTACCAATTTTAAAACTTGTTCTAAGAAAGGCAAAATTATAAATATAGAAATTGAATGCAATAAGAAAACAATTCAAAAGACATGTGCACGACATGTTCTTTCACTTATAACATAATCGACATTAATTAATAGTGTGGAAATTAATTTTGACATGTAAAATAAATCTTCAAAGTGTACATTCTTCTCTCAGGTCTCTGTCGTTCGTGAACACATCTCGATTTAACCTCCGCATGAGCCAATGGACCTTTGAATCATATGAAATGGAGACTCTTTGAGGGTCAACTTTTTTTTTTTTTTTTTTTTTTAATAGAGGCAAGTGCTAACTACCCCGTGGGAAATTTCCCGTTACAGCTGATTCGGCGATTTTAATTGTTGAACAATCAATGTAAATTAATATCTTTCAATGCCCTTACATCATGGGTTTAATGTTGCAATAATTAATTTGGTACACAATATTATTAATCTTTGTATAACTTATCTCATCCAATCTCGCGTTTAGCTCGTCATATTATTTATCCATCTCTTAATTATTAATTTTGCATCAATCAAATCATTAATAATTTATCTTATATCAATCAAATCATTGAATTTAAATTATTATATTACCCTTTATAAATAATATTATTTATATTTATTAATGTTAAAAAGATAAAATGGTCATTTAATATTTTTATATAAAATTTAATCAATCAAATCAAATAAACTATAATCTATCAATCAAATCCAGTACTATATTAACTATCATTTTTTATTTATTTTTTATTACATTATATTACTTGTTTATGTATTATTTATCATATTTTCAACCAAACGACGCTTAAGTCATGTATTTCACATCCGTGGATTCGAATCAATTTAATTATTGGGATGAGTTCATGTCAGGTGGATTCCAAATATATCAAATTGCTAATTATGCTAATGCAAATATGCAATGATAATTGTAATAAATTTGAAGTAATATACACACGATACGTGTGTCATTTAAATTTCATTATTTAATCTTTTTATTCAAACACAACTAGATCCCGGGATTTATAAAGTGCTTGATATTCTTAAAAAAAATGAATTAAGTGACCTTTACTTTTAATAAATGTGAGTGTTCGTGCCATACAAAGTTTTTTTTAATTATTATTATTGTTTATTATCGTTAGGGTCGTCTATGAGTTATGTGAATCACATCACATGCAATCTCGAACCTTTACTATTGGGATTATCCAAAATCAAAGGCTACCATAATTCTTCGAGAAGATAAGGTAATCTTTGGTTTACAACCAAAATCATGAGACAACTACTTTTGTGGCCAAGATCGAGTGAGTTTGAAATCTCGATAGTGGTCAAATTCAATACACGGTGCCCATACGAAATCTTAGGTTGTCAGTGAGGAAGTGAATTTGAAATATAAGATATCGATTATAATTTTTATCATCAACAATGAAACTGAAAGAATATGTTGTGCACATGTCTTTTAAATTATTTTCTTATTGCATTCAATTTCTATATTTATAATTTTGCCTTTTTTAGAATATGTTTTAAAATTGGTAATATCAGATATATATTGATTTGAAATATGTGATTTCTGATGATATATTGTTTTCATGCTTTGTAAGTTCTTATTTATGGAAACATATTGTATATCTATTTATAAGAGTGCTTGGACCGATCTGATAACACGACAATCAAGAGAGAAGAGAGTGAAATGTAGAGAGCAAAATACATAGAGAAAGTACTGCAGAAATTCTAGAGTATTGAAGATCGATCATTGAAGAATTTCTGAAGAGATACTACTGCTACGTTGTGTTGTCGAGTAGTGTTGGAAACACTAAAGAACACACGAGTGAAGTGTTGTTCAGAAAGTGGTTCTTTGGTTTTCGTTTTTCGGTTTAGAACTTCCTATTGATTTATTATTCTAGTTCTTACTAGTGTTTAAGAAGTCTTTTATTTTCTCAATCTGTCGAGAAAAGTAGTTTTTCATAAAACAATCGCTAGTTGGTTTTTTGTAAACTGATTTAATTTTTTAGTGATTATTTCACCATGAGGCATAATACAAGTACTTAGTACTTGTGCATAAATATTTCTGTGCTATTTACTTTTGTTGTTAGTTAATTATTCTGCTGCATAGTGTTATCGTGAAGTGTTGACAACACTGAAAGATGACACACACTCGAAAAGTTTTCTGGTATTTCTGTGATTTCATACTGTCCAAACCTTACAATTGGCGTCAGAGACATTCACTTGACGATACTAAGTGTGATTCTGTTTTTGTGTTTGACAGAACATCACAATAAAGATACCTTATTCAGGAACTGCTCAACGTCCTCCAATATTGGATGGATCCAACTATTCTATCTGGAAAGTTAGGATGCGTGTTTACATCAAATCGATTAATGAAAAGGCATGGCAGCGTGTGCTACAAGGATGGAATCCACCAAGGAGAACTGATGGAGAAGGAGACTTTCCACTCAAACCAGAAACGGAATGGAATGCCGATGAAACTGCTGCTTCGAATATGAACAATAAAGCCCTTAATGCTATATTTACTTCTCTTGATTCTAATATGTTTTCACTGGTCACTAACTGTGTATGTGCTAAACAGGCTTGGAAAAAACTTCAAATGCACTGTGAAGGATTTGATAGTGTGCGTCGAACCAAAAGAAGGATTCTCACTACTCAGTTTGAAAATCTGAGAATGGAATAGAGTGAGACAATTGATGATTATGAACGCCGCTTGAGGAAGATCGAGAATGAGGCAATTGATCTTGGTGATGCTATTTCAAATGAACGCTTGGTGAGAAAAGTGTTGAGATCACTGCCGAAAAGATTTCAAATGAAGATTTGTGTCATTGATGAATCAAAAGACACATCAATTCTGGGATTGGATGAATTGATGAGTTCACTTCGAACATATGAGTTAGAGATGAATTTTGGAAAAAAAGGACAAAGGTAAGTCTATTGCACTTCAAGTTTCTAATGACTCATACAATGATTTTGTTGATCTAACACATGAAGTCAACGAGTCTGACTTAGGAGATGATTCTATTGCCCTACTTACCAAACAATTTGGTAATTATTTGAAGAGAATGAGAGATTATAAGAAACCTGGTCAGAAACCTAAAGTTTTGAATGCTCCTACTGTTGGAAAATCATTGAGGATTTGCGGACCATAACAGAATACCATCCCTTCAAAGAGTCAAAATCACTTTCAGAAAGAAGGAAAAACACTGAATATCTCAAAGAAGTTTGAGTCTGTGAAGTGTCATGAGTGCACAGGCTTCGGTCACTATGCTAATGAGTGTCCAACCAGACTTTGCAAAGGAATGTGTGCTTCCCTAAGTGATGATGAAGATGAGGAAGGAACAGAACAAGGAGAAGAAGAGACTCACAATGCCCTTTCAGTTTTGGTGATGTAGAAGAAACACAGTACTGTCACAAATGTCACAACACTTGGTCACAACACTGACCAAAAAGTACTTTGTCTGAATGCATCTGTTTCTGGAGACTCAAATTAGGAAGCTGATGAAGCAGAACTTTCTTGGGATAATGCTCAGAAGATATATTAAGAATTGTATAATGACTAGATATTAAGGAACAAGACAAATTCTGCTTTAACAAAGGAGAACAGTGAACTGAAAGCTTCAGTGGCTAGACTTGAAGTTGTTCTGAGCAAGAAGGATTTAGAACTAGGTAAGGTCAAAGAAGAGCTTGGAAGAGCCAATGCAACTCTCGCAAAGTTTAATTCGAGCAAGACCAAGCTGGATTCAATTTTGATGATGGGAAAAGATGATAGAGCTGGTCTAGGATTTCATAATAGCAAGTTTGAAGTTGGAGAGTCGTCACAAACTGTTTTTGTCAAAGAGAACAGTAACTCTGCTAGTGTTCCAATTGCAATTCCAAAGGAAAAACCAATTCCATTGAAGGCACAAGCTCCTGTTCATAGGAAAAAGCAAAGGAAGCGTAGGTTTGTTTGTCATTACTGTTACAAGCAAGGTCACATCAAGTCTTACTATTTCAAACTCAGGTATGACTATGTACTGGAATTCCAGGCAAGAGCTGTCATCAGTGTTGCCAACACTGAACCAGAACACTGCCAGGAAGAAAAATTCTGAGAAAAAGGTTTGGGTACCAAAAGCTAAATCTAGTTGTAATGTCGTTTATACTTCTTTGAAAACTAATGTTGCAGGTCATTGGTACTTCGACAGTGGCAGTTCACGCCACATGACAGGATTGAAGAAGTATCTTTCTGACTATGTTGAACAAGATAAAGGAAAAGTGACTTATGGAGGAGGAGCCAATGGAAAGATTGTTGGAAAAGAAACTTTGAATGTAGAAGGACTGCCTAAGCTTCACAATGTTCTACATGTTGAAGGATTAAATGCTAATCTTATTAGCATTAGTCAACTTTGTGATGATGATCTTTATGTTAAATTTGATAAGAATTTATGTCAAGTCTTTCATAAGAGTAATTCGTGTGTTTTGATAGGGTCTAGATCATCGGACAACTGTTATCAACTTGGAGAGGAACTTGCTTGCAAATTCACCAAGGTTGTTGAACTGAATTTATGGCATCAAAAGTTGGGACATGCCAACTTCAAAGCACTGAAGAAATTAAGCCAATATGATGCTGTACGGGGAATGCCAAATCTAACTTCTGGAATTCCATATGTGTGTGGAGACTGTCAAAAATGTAAGCAAACTCGTGTGTCACATCCAATGTTACAATACTGTGGGACAACACGATGTCTTGAACTCCTACATATGGACTTAATGGGACCTATGGAGGTTGAAAGCTGTGGAAGTAAGAGGTATTCATTTGTGTGTGTTGATGACTTTTCAAGGTACTCATGGGTAAGTTTTCTAAGAGAAAAGTCAGAAACATTCGAAGCTTTCAAAAAATTGATGAAACAGATTACTAATCTGTATGCTTTGAAAGTTATCAGGATTCGAACCGACCATGGTAAGGAATTTGAAAACTCATTGTTTGATCAATTTTGTGAAAATGAAGGTATATCACATGAATATTCAGCACCTAAGACACCTCAGCAGAATGACATTGCCGAAAGGAAAAACAGAACTCTACAAAAGATGACAAGGGTTATGTTAAGCTCCAAAAATATTGAAAAAAGATTTTGGCCCGTGGCTTTAAATACTGCATGTCACATATCCAATAGGGTGTATTTAAGGAAAGGTTCTACTATGACTTCCTATGAAATTCTCATGGGAACGAGGCCTAACCTTAAATATTTTCATATTTTTGGATGCATATGTTATGTTTTGAATGACAGGATGCAGTTGGCTAAGTTTGATTCAAAAAGCGATAAGTGTTTATTTCTTGGATATGCTTTAAATAGTCGAGCTTATCGTGTGTTTAACTTGAGAACTAGAACTATCATTGAATCTATTAATGTTGTATTTGATGATTATGCAGATCTGAAGGGGAAAACAATTGAGGACAATATTGATGATCTGTTGGATACTATTGCACCCCAGACTGATTCCAGTATTGTCACTAGTGTTGTCCCACTTGAAAAATCACCCAGCACAACACTGAGTCCAACACTGAATATGAATGAACAAAGTACAGAAGATCAGGATGATTTTGAAGATGAAATACAAGATGCTGGACATGATGTACCTAGCAAAATTCAGAAAAACCATCCTACTTCACAAATCATAGGAGATGCACAAGGAAGGATGCAGACCCGAAGAAAGGAAAAAGTTGATTATCGAAAGATGAGTGGGTTAGTGTGCATGACTTCCGCATACTCTCAGGTAAGACATTCTTGCTTTGTGTCTAGCATTGAACCAAAAAATGTTGGTGAGGCTTTAAAAGATGAGTTTTGGGTCAATGCTATGCATGATGAACTTGAACAATTTGTTAGGAATGATGTGTGAATCTTAGTTCATCCACCTGATCATAGTAATATCATTGGAACAAAGTGGATTTTTAAGAACAAAACTGATGAATCAGGAAATATTGTAAGGAACAAGGCTAGGTTGGTAGCTCAAGGGTATACACAAGTTGAGGGGGTGGACTTTGATGAAACTTTCGCTCCTGTAGCCCGAATAGAATCTGTTAGATTATTGTTGGCTATTGCATGTCACATGAAAATGAAAATTTTTCAAATGGATTTAAAAAGCGCATTTTTGAATGAAATTTTGAATGAAGAAGTGTATGTAAGGCAGCCTAAGGGATTTGATGATCCACATCATTTTGATCATGTTTATAAGTTGAAAAAGGCCTTATATGGATTGAAACAAGCACCTCGTGCTTGGTATGGAAGGCTCACGGAGTATTTGCTTGACATTGGATTCAAAAGAGGTGAGGTAGAGAAAACACTTTTTGTTCAAAAAGTACAAGGTAACATTCTTATCTGGCAAATCCATGTTGATGACATAATTTTCTGTGCTTCATCTAAAAAACGTGTAAATGATTTTGTTGAAAGCATGACTGCTACCTTTGAAATGAGCATGGCAGGTGAGTTGAATTAATTTCTAGGATTACAAGTGAAACAAATGAGTGATGGAATCTTCTTGTGTCAAAGCAAATATGCTAGAAATTTGATAAAGAGGTTTTGTACTGATCATGATCGACATATGAAAACACCAATGGGAACTAATGAAAAACTGTGCAAAGACAGTGTTGCTGACAGTGTTGACAACACTCTGTACAGAAGCATAATTGGTAGTTTACTGTATTTAAGTGCAAATCGACCTGATATTATGTTCAGTGTGTGTTTGTGTGCCCGATATCAATCTGATCCTAAAGTCACACATATGAAAGCTGTAAAATGAATTTTGAAATATGTTGCAGGCACTTTAGACTTAGGGTTATGGTACACTAAAGAAACCAATACTAATTTGGTAGGCTATAGTGATGCTGATTGGGCAGGAGATGTTGATGAGAGAAAAAACACCACGGGTGGTTGTTTTTATTTGGGTAACAACTTGGTTTCATGGTATAGTAGAAAGCAGAACTGTGTGTCCCTTTCCACTGCTGAATCTGAATATGTGGCAGCAGGAAGTTGTTGTTCTCAATTAATTTGGATGAATCAAATGCTACAAGACTATGGTCTTAAAAGTGAAACACCAATTGTGTAATGTGATAACTCAAGTGCTATAGATATATCAAAAAACCCAGTACAACACTCTCGAACTAAACACATTGACATAAGACATCACTTCATTCGAGATTTAGTTGAGAAGGACATGATTCATATGGAGTTTGTCGGGACCAATAACCAACTGGCCGATATTTTTACAAAAGCATTAAACTTCGAGAGATTCTCCAGTCTTAGGAAATCTCTCAACATATGTTCTTTATAAGCACTCACGGATGCTGTCCTTAAGTGTTGCCAACACTGATGGACAACACCAAACATGCATGTGCATTTTTAGGACTTTAGGCATACTGCATATTCATAATGTTCTATGTTTTGCACTGCTTGATAATACTGACTGACACTTTGTAGTTCTTCTGTCAAAGTTATTTTCAGAACACACTTGCCATGAAAATATGCTTTAAACCACAAAGTAGTTGAGAGATGTTAGTGTATTCCATGATCTTGTCCCGTGTGAAAAGTGGTTTTAAAAATTAAAAAACATGGTTTGATAAAATTTCAGTGACCAATGTCTTGAAAATCAAACTAAAATCGGAAGAAAATTGGAAAAAGCTACCTAAAAGAGTCCAATGAAGACCGTTCTTTTAGTGTGCAAGCTACCACTTCTGAATCAATATAAAAATAAGAAAAACATGGCTCTGGAAGTGTGACAAAATTCAAAATTATTTTGAAGACTACAATGTTGTTGGGAAGTGTTGCCAATACTGGTGCTTAACACGTTCTGCACACACTTTGCATGCATCATTTTTGATCTAATATCATTACATTCTGTTTTAGACATAAATTAGGTCATGCATTTTGCATTTATTGTGATCATATCGTGCTCAGGGTTAAAAGTTCAAAGACGAACAAAAATTGGAAAAATTGTCCAACTTGCTGAAAATTGAATTGATTGAGATTGAATATGTTTCAGTGGCGTTAAAACTCGATGTGGAGTTATTTATTTTTGGGGAATATTGATATATTCTTAAGTGAGAGTTTCAGGGTATCATTAATTAATTAAATTTAATTTCCTAAATTAGAGAGGTTTTTTACCCGTTGAAGAATTGTTACCGTTAGGGGGGGATTCTTAGTCTGATATGAGAGATAGGGGCTTTTGATTTTTTTTACCGTTTGAACCCCATATCCCTATATATTTCAAAGCACTGTAGAAATTGATCTTATCGTCTTCAACCTTTTGTAACTCTCTCTGCAAAAAATTCTTTGAAACCCTTAATTTCTAAATTGTTTATAATGACAAGCAATGCTTTCGATTCGCATGATATACGATCGGAGATGGGTTATCAAGAGGAAGACAAGCCTTTGGAGGTATCTTCTGATTCTATTCTCACGATTGTACCTGCTACCGTTCAACCTACACCGTTGGTAGAAATTGCTCCAGGAGAACCCGGGAATGAAATCAACATTGAGAATCCTCCTGATTTTTCGTTGTTGAATCGTGTGTTCCCAACACAGCCAATAGCGAGAAGTTCAAAGCGCCAAGCGGGCTTCAACCTTGATTTTACTACCAATAAGAGATTTCATGGTAAAGGGGAGACTTCACGTCCTATTTTGGATGATCCAAATTTCTCATCTGGAGATGATTCTGCGGATCAGAATTTTGAGGTGGTTGCTAGGAAAAAAACCTCTGTTGCTGAAAAGGCCAAATCAAAGAAAGGAGTTTCATCTAGTGGTGATGATTCTTCTGATGAAATTTCTACTTATATGGCTTCTACTGAGAAAGAGCCATCTAGTACTGCTGTTGTTGATGATACCACAAAGACAACTACAGAGGCTCCAACTTCTACTGATGAGGAAATTTCACTGGCCACTTTCATGGCAAATATTCGGAAAACCAAGGCTAAACCAGTTGCACCTTCACAAGTTCCATCTGATGGTGATGAACCAGATGCTGAAATGTTGCAAGAGTTTGAGAATAACCGGCCCCAGGAGTCTGATAGTTCATCTTCTTCGAGTTTTGAGGAAGAAGATTATGAGGATGCTGCTTCTGATGGTTTTGGAAGTTCTGAGGAACAAGCTGCTGATGAAAGTGTTGCCAACACTGATGACAACACTGCTGCTGAATCTGACTCTGATATTGATCTTGCTAAGGCATACAATCTCCAGTTTTATTCAAAGGAATCTGCTGATGAATGGGAAGCTCTGTCTGGAAAATACTGTTGGGAAGAAAGAAATATTGATGAAGTGTCCTTCGAAAAGCAGAACTTGGTGACTTTCTTGAAACAGCAGAATTTATATTCTACTGTCACCACTGCCGGACCATTTTCAAGAAGAGCTGTATTAGAATTTTACTGCAATCTGAACATGAAGACTGGAGACGAAGAATCATTTAAGTTTGGAAGAGTGTACATCCGAGGAAAGGTGTTTGATTTTACTCCTGTTTTGATCAATGAGCACTATAATACTCCTGATATCGATGACGATGCAGTTACTGAGGATATTGATCAAGTCACTAAAGTGATCACTGGAGGAATGGTTCAAAAATTTCCACTGCACCCAGACAGGTTGTCAGCTGCAAAGCTTACCTCCTTCTTTTATGTGCTTCACAAAATTGCGATCAGAAATTGGACGTCATCTACCAATACAACAGTGGTAACTAAGCCACAAGCACTTGCGCTGTTTGCCATTGGAACTCAAGCTCCTTTGGACTTTGGAAATTTGGTGTTTGAAAATTGTGAGGCCTTGATTCTAATCTTCTAATCTCGGAACTAAACAACGATTCCAATACAAGAAACAAGACTAAAACAAATAATTTTTTTTTTAAAAGGAACAGTGCCCGCTCGATCGGTAAAAACTTACCGATCGAGCGGCAGCAAAATGACTCAACTTCTGCCTCTGAACAAAGGTGCTCGCTCGATCGGTAAGATCCTACCGATCGAGCGGCACCAATTCTGCAGAAAAGAACAGATGCTGCTCAACTCATTCAATTCCAATTCTTTCAAACTAACACCATTCAACATGCAACAATCATCTAAGAATCATGCATAATCAAATACAAGGTAGTTCTAGAGTTATACATTCATCCAA
This sequence comes from Henckelia pumila, assembly GCF_033568475.1. NCBI lineage: Eukaryota > Viridiplantae > Streptophyta > Magnoliopsida > Lamiales > Gesneriaceae > Henckelia > Henckelia pumila. The sequence goes on from NC_133121.1 coordinate 109,511,887, forward strand.
ACTAATAGAACATGATTTGGTTAAGGGTTTACAACACCAAAATACAAGAAGAGTTTGAATACAATTCAACTCCTAAAACCAAGGGCCTCACTCTATCCTCTCAATCACCTAGCCAAGCTGCCTCTGACTCGGTCCTGCCCACCTGTTGCCAAGTACACATACAAACAAAGACAACAACCGGATAATCCGGTGAGAATACAATTCCCAGTAAAAGAGACTATCATGCAATATCAACAACCATATCAAACATGATATGAATAAATTATCACATATATCACTTCAAGTAAAATCAATCCTTCATTCAAGTACTGAATTAAAATGATATGCATGTCTTTAAAACATCTGGATTATCAGACTCAGATAATCAATAGAATTCTTCTTTCTTTCTTCGGTTTGGGATCTCGAGGTTAAAATATCCAACAATCACACCGAACTCCCCTCTCAAGGTGGACGAGACATATTTTAATCCTCTAGACTCCAGAGCATTATAGAGAGTTTATTTGACAAGGTATAAAATCTCCAACCAGGTCACTCAACTACAATCTCTAGATCGTCTAATCAAATTGAAATGAATCGAGGCTCAATATGAATGCATATGTCATCTCATGCATTCTAATATCATTTCAATCATCAATTCATGTAGGCATTCAATCATGCTTTCATTCATCAATTCAAATAATCATTCAATCATGATTCCAAATAAACATTCCATCATGTTTTCAAATACGCATTCAATCATGCAAGTATGTGAATTCTTTGAAACACTCGAATAAAGTCTAATTCGAGTTAATCGTTCCATTCAAGTCTAAGTCGTATTTTACCTTATTCGCTTCGAAGGTTCTTCAATCTGAAATCAATAACAAGGATAATAGTCAATATCCAATCAAACTCTTTTAAAACTCAATCAACTTCTTCAATCGATAAATAAAAAAATCGATACTGTACCGACTTCAATCTTCCAACTGACCAAAGCTGCTACCTCGCAACTTTGCTGAATTCAATTCAATCTATCATAAGAAGTCAATAGGATCAATATCGACATCCAAAAGCTCAATCAAACTCGATACGATCAAAATATTGAACGATATCCAAAACTCAAACTGACGGCATAACGATTATAAACTGATCAAACCGGAAACGCGGACAGAATTTAACAATCCAATAAACTCAATATCATCTCAATATCATCAAAACAATTCAAATCCTTCAAATCTAAAAGCTCCAATTTTCGAAATTCACAACAAAAATCATATCAATTCCAATCGTCGTTATTTCTTCGAACCGTCTTAGATATACTATCACAGCTATCTCATAATCATCCTCTCCGAATATAAATCAATTCTAAAGACAACCAAAAATTCAAACCTCTCAGAAATAAGATAAACTTACTTCCAAACGGAGCACTCGTCGCTGTGATCGCAGATATCAACTTCAGATCAAATTCCAACGGACGAATCGAGCTAAAATGGAAATCACAAAAGCTTGGAAGCTTTTCTCTCGCCTTCAATGGAAGAACACGGTTGAGAGGGTGAAGAGGAAGGAGAAAGAATAGTCAACAAGCTTATAAATATCTATCTATGTCCAAATTTGCGTTTTAGTCCCTAAAAATTCCAAAAATTGCATTCTAGTTCCTGATCAAAATCGAATCGGCCCTCGACTTCTAAAATCTCTGATTATCCCAAATAAAGTCCATTAAGATAATTTTGGAGCGTTACAATTCTCCCCCTCTAAGAATCGATTTCGTCCTCGAAATCAATCACTGTTCCATCACAAGGTCGAGGATAAAGTCAAAGGACTGCAATAAGAATTTACATTTCGGAACTAAGTCCAGAATCTGCTTCCAATCAAACTCTGAATCGTTCGTCTCAATTAGTTCGACATCTCAATCAATCAGAGAATTCAGAAACTCTATTCGATTACTTCATCAATACTCCGTTCGTCTATCAAAAGTCAACTCATCGTCGTCAGAAAATTCTTCTAAACTCAGTCACAATTCGAATCATCTTACGTTCTAAACCAAGAGACAAAGGGAATTAATCTCAAAATTCAATTCGATCATCCTCTACTCTCGCACAACTTCTATAATGTGCCTCCAATAACTCGTCAAACTCTGTCGTTGCACGAAATTTCTACAAACATCAAGAATTCTGTCAACTAGTGCTAAGTCGAGCACTACTACTCAAAGCAATTCTTCTAAAGTTCGACTCATCTGATCTGGCTGTCCGTCGTTCTGAGGGTATCGAATCGAAATAAGTTGTAATCAACACAAAAATCTCTTCTAAGTCTATGCCGAAAGAACAATACATCTAGGATCTCTGTCTAGACTGACAGATTTCGGCAATTCATGACATCTGACAACCCCTGAAAAGATATCAATTCTCTCCTCTTCATCATAATCATTCTGTACAGAAACTGTAACGGATCCTATCTATCGGTCAATCAAAATCAGACAGTAAATAAAATAAGAACAAATTCTTCGGTTCTAAACATCAGTTGCTGCATTCGCTCCTTCTGTTAAAAAGATTCAAATCAAAAATCTCAATAAGAAGAAAACCAAGTACTACAAGATCATCAGTACTGAAACTCAGAATACAAAGAGCGGAAAATCAGAAATTCCATCATCAGATAATAAGATCAAAGAAATTCATTCGGTTCGATCAAAAATTCAAACGTCGAGATTAGTATACAACTGATCGGCGTACAATTCTGAAAAGATTGTCGAAAACTCTGTACGATCAGTACAATTCTCATAGCCCGAAAGCAAGAAATTCATCAATAAGAATTCCTAATTTCAACTAATACTTCTGAGAGATTCGGTCTACAGACACATTCTTCAGCAATACAGGAGTATCCGTCAAATCAAATGGCCGGTCAAAAGCTCAAAATGGTCATACCTCAATTCGGAAACGATTCTGAGAAAGCTCACTTCACAAACTTCCTGTAGAGAAAAATTCGGATCTCAAATCAGTGTCAAACTCATTTTGACAATCGAGACCAATCTAGAAGTTCAATCCGAACAACTTCAATTAGTCAATGACCACTGGAACATCAACCAGTTCAGGTTACAATTCAATACATCAACTGTAAAGCTTCGAGAGTTCGTTCATACTATTCTGTAATAATAGTCATTCTACAGAATAAATCAAGAATTCTTAGAGTCGATAATTCTTTACGGAGTATTCCATCACTCGCTCAACGATACTCAGATAACATCTCATCTCGAACTCAATAAAGTAGTCTTACTACTAAAATCAACAAAATGCGATCTCAATTCCCTTCTGAATCTGAATAGACTTTACAACAAAAATTCGGATCGCTCTCTCTCTCTGACTGCTGACAGTTCAAAACATCAGAAACCCTACTTCGAACTTCATGCTTCATCATCCTCTATTCGATCTGATTCCTTAATTCATCAAACATCTTCCGATCATCTGGAATAACTCTGAATAAACTTCAAAGTGCAAAACTCCTGATACTCTGTCTCAAACCGAAACATCTGGCACAACAAAAGTTATTCGCTAAAAAGGCATCAATAAAAACCTGAAACTCAGATTATACTCAGATATGATCTATCTTCATCGGATTCTGAAAGGTCGAATCAGATTCCAGAGTGTTCTCAATCTTCTCAATCAACTCTGGTTCGAAGTCGAATGAAGGAGTCAAGATAAACATTTCATCTGTTCCAGTCTCTAACAGAAGTGCAGCAATCATCTGTCGAAGAGAACAACTGAAGTAGATAAAATAAGATCAGATCTTACAGCTTAGGATCTTAGCGGTTACCATTAGTTCTCCAGATAACAATAAAAATTCGCAGTCAGATAAATCATCCTCTAAAACTCTCTCTCCCAAAACAAAATCAGTTCGGAATGCGACAATCAAAACTTCTATCTTCCTAGATCAGAATAGATTACTGAAATCTTTCAAGCAATAAGATTTTTGTGAGATTCAAATCGAAAACTAATATTGCATCTCGAGCGTCTTCAACTTCTTCGATGCTCAAGATAATACAGATTTCTTTTGAACAAGAATAAATCTCAATACTCAATAAAAAGAAGTGTAAAGCACCAAAAGGTCATCAAAGATACAACTGAATAGAAGAGCATAATCTGCTGAGTATTCGTCTAATCAACAATAAGAATTTCTCAAAGGATTCGCGATAGAACTCGCTAAATCCAAGAATCTTCAATTTCAGATAAGGATGTCGATCCAAATCAATTCATAACAGCCCTAGTCTTGAGGTATTCAATAAAATTCCATCTTCCTAGAGAAAAGATCGAGGAAGATACCACTCGATCTCACGAGATTCAGACGTCAAAAGAATAACATAATTGATCGACATGCAAAACTGCGAACAATTCTTAAAGAATCTGAAAGATCAGTACGGATCTTCGAAGGATAAAAGATTCATCGATAAGAATACTCAAGAACTCATCTACAAACCTCTGGAAGATTCGGTTCAAAAAACTCATAAACATTGCAGATGTAATTCCAATTCGATCTATACGATTAAAATTCAAATCGGTCGTACCTCATTCCAAATTCAATCTCTGAAACTTCTTCCCTTCAGAATATCAGTCGATGATGTCTGATCTAAAATTAATGCTGAACTCATCCTCTCGACTCGGAGGCAAATCTGGAATCTCAACTAGAACAACATCAACAAACTTAACATCTCTGTTAAAACAACCAACACGAGCTGATTGAAGACACCATCTACATACATCAAACATTCCTCCGCACCTTTCTGTAACCAACGGTAATCAACAAACAATAAGAAAGAAATTCTTAATTCAGGAATTCTTACCGGAGGAAATCCACTCGTCTATCATCTCGGATCCGAATCTGGCAACAATCGGAAATCAAACTCGGTTGCTCTGTACTCGGTTAATGCACTACATCGATAATAAAATCAAAAACTGATAACCGGAATATAGAACTGTTCAATACAATCAACTCTCATCGAAACAAAATTCAAAATTTCGAACTAAATTCACCGCAACTAATTCAGATAGTCTATAGTAGAGGAAGCATCAATCTAACTTCTCCACAAGAAGAAAAGTTGCATCAATATCTAACAGCAAAAGAGTCGAAAGACTAAAATCGAACAGTTACCTGTTTCATCATCTTCAAGAGCAGTTAGAGTCTGTGAATCCTAGAGCAAGTACTAAAGCCTGTCGTAGAAACTCGGATTTAACAAACTCTACGAAACGAACAAACCTTGTTTCTCTAAGGCTTTCTTCTTTGATAACCACCAACTTTTCGCAATGTCTTGCAGTTGGTAACCAACTAACTGAATCCGTCGTTCGTCGCTGTAGTTTAAAAGAATCAAACAACTGATCGATCACTTCTAATCAGCTTTCACACCAAAACTCATTCTCAGAACTCCTCAAAGTTGAAGGGTTAACAGACTGAAATCTCATCAGTAATGCTTCCATCAGTGTCGGAGTGAAATCCATCAGTCCAATCACAGAACAATTCTGTACAATCGGGTTTGTTACTAGTTGAATCATGTTCAAAACTTGCCGAGTAGAAAATCTGATTCAAGAGGATTAGGACACAACATCTCAATTACATCTATCCGGTGTCCAACAACCTCAGCTCGACATACTCATACGATCTCAAGAGTATACAATGTAACCCGAAATAGTTCGTATCTCAATTAATTCATGCTTTAAAAATTAAATCACATATCCAAGTAATTCAAATAATTCTCAATCATAAAGCATGCTCGCATATTCTTCAATCATAGAATTAATCAATCACATGCGAGAAATTGAATTCAAGCGGACTCAATCTACCCCGCTCTCTTCTAAATTCAGTCCAAGATCTTAACTCTCTGATACCACTTAATGTGAGGCCTTGATTCTAATCTTCTAATCTCGGAACTAAACAACGATTCCAATACAAGAAACAAGACTAAAACAAATAATTTTTTTTTAAAAAAAGGAACAGTGCCCGCTACTCAACCTCTGCCTCTGAACAAAGGTGCTCGCTCGATCGGTAAGATCCTACCGATCGAGCGGCACTAATTCTGCAGAAAAGAACAGATGCTGCTCAACTCATTCAATTCCAATTCTTTCAAACTAACACCATTCAACATGCAACAATCATCCAAAAATCATGCATAATCAAATACAAGGTAGTTCTAGAGTTATACATTCATCCAAACTAATAGAACATGATTTGGTTAAGGGTTTACAACACCAAAATACAACAAGAGTTTGAATACAATTCAACTCCTAAAACCAAGGGCCTCACTCTATCCTCTCAATCACCTAGCCATGTTGCCTCTGACTCGGTCCTGCCCACCTGTTGCCAAGTACACATACAAACAAAGACAACAACCGGATAATCCGATGAGAATACAATTCCCAGTAAAAGAGACTATCATGCAATATCAACAACCATATCAAACATGATATGAATCAATTATCACATATATCACTTCAAGTAAAATCAATCCTTCATTCAAGTACTGAATTAAAATGATATGCATGTCTTTAAAACATCTGGATTATCAGACTCAGATAATCAATAGAATTCTTCTTTATTTCTTCGGTTTGGGATCTCGAGGTTAAAATATCCAACAATCACACCGAACTCCCCTCTCAAGGTGGACGAGACATATTTTAATCCTCTAGACTCCAGAGCATTATAGAGAGTTTATTTGACAAGGTATAAAATCTCCAACCAGGTCACTCAACTACAATCTCTAGATCGTCTAATCAAATTGAAATGAATCGAGGCTCAATATGAATGCATATGTCATCTCATGCATTCTAATATCATTTCAATCATCAATTCATGAAGGCATTCAATCATGCTTTCATTCATCAATTCAAATAATCATTCAATCATGATTCCAAATAAACATTCCATCATGTTTTCAAATATGCATTCAATCATGCAAGTATGTGAATTCTTCGGAACACTCGAATAAAGTCTAATTCGAGTTAATCGTTCCATTCAAGTCTAAGTCGTCTTTTATCTTATTCGCTTCGAAGGTACTTCAATCTGAAATCAATAACAAGGATAATAGTCAATATCCAATCAAACTCTTTCAAAACTCAATCAACTTCTTCAATCGATAAATAAGAAAATCGATACTGTACCGACTTCTATCTTCCAACTGACCAAAGCTGCTACCTCGCAACTCTGCTGACTTCAATTCAATCTATCATAAGAAGTCAATAGGATCAATATCGACATCCAAAAGCTCAATCAAACTCGATACGATCAAAATATTGAACGATATCCAAAACTCAAACTGACGACATAACGGCTATAAACTGATCAAACCGGAAACGCGGACAGTAATTCAACAATCCAATAAACTCAATATCATCTCAATATCATCAAAACAATTCAAATCCTTCAAATCTAAAAGCTCCAATTTTCGAAATTCACAACAAAAATCATATCAATTCCAATCGTCGTTATTTCTTCGAACCGTCTTAGATATACTATCATAGTTATCTCATAATCATTCTCTCCGAATATAAATCAATTCTAAAGACAACCAAAAATTCAAACCTCTCAGAAATAAGATAAAATTACTTCCAAACGGAGCACTCGTCGCTATGATCGCAGATATCAACTTCAGATCAAATTCCAACGAACGGATCGAGCTAAAATGAAAATCACAAAAGCTTGGAAGCTTTTCTCTCGCCTTCAATGGAAGAAAACGGTTTAGAGGGTGAAGAGGAAGGAGAAAAAATAGTCAAAAAGCTTATAAATATCTATCTAAGTCCAAATTTGCGTTTTAGTCCCTGAAAATTCCAAAAATTGCATTCTAGTCCCTGATCAAAATCGAATCGGCCCTCGACTTCTAAAATCTCTGATTATCCCAAATAAAGTCCATTAAGATAATTTTGGGGCGTTACAAAAATATTATGACCTTTCGAGAAGGTGGTTGGAAAGCAACTAAATTTTCGTTTCCTTCATTGATCTATGGTATGCTGGAATCTCAAGGCTTCACAAAAGAGGATGATGAAGAATTGATTGGAGGAGATGAGCTTATCAAGATCGCACCTAGTTTGCTGAAAGGAATTAGAAAGATTGATCTACCATGTACTGGTGCTGTACCCAGTGTTGCCAACACTGAGTCTGTTCCACCCATGACCATTCATAACACTGCTGTGATTATGTTGAAATCTACTGCAATTCGTGCTCAAATGGCTCATGCTGAACTAAAAATTGCACAAGCCAAAGCTAATCTCGAGTACTATGAAGCCTTAATGGCTGAGTACATGACTAAACTTGGACTACCAGGGCCCTCTGGACAAAAAGGGGGAGTAGAATCAAGTGCTGAGCAAGCTGAAGAGGCAGATGATTAGATGTGGTTGATCGTAATTGGTTTTAGGATTTTTTTCTTATCCTTATCTTTTATTTTTGTTATTTTGCTCTAAGTTCGAAATATATTTATGAGTTGATTAGGTTGTGCTGTTTATTACTCTCTGATATGATATTAAACTATTTGCTACTATGATCTAGTAAGTGTTGAGAGTTGGTGTTGCCAACACGACCGCACAACACTGTGTTCTGAGATGATTAAATTCAGGGGGAGCTTTAGTTACATAAGATAGGGGGAGTTATTTGCACTTGTTTGTGTGTTTTGTCCAGAAAAGCAAAAAGGGGGAGTTTGAAAGAACATATTATGCACATGTCTTTTAAATTATTTCCTTATTGCATTCAATTTCTATATTTATAGTTTTTCCTTTCTTAGAACATGTTTTAAAATTGGTAATATCATATATATCTTGATTCGAAATATGTGATTTTCTGATGATATATTGTTTCCATGCTTTGTAGGTTTTTATTTATGGAAACATATTGAAGATCTATTTATAGGAGTGCTTGGACCGATCTGATAACACAACAATCAAGAGAGAAGAGAGTGAAACGTAGAGAGCAAAATACATAGAGAAAGTACTGCAGAAATTCTAGAGTATTGAAGATCGATCATTGAAGAATTTCTTAAGAGATACTACTGCTACGTTGTGTTGCCGAGTAGTGTTGGAAACACTGAAGAACACACGAGTGAAGTGTTGTACAGAAAGTGGTTCTTTGGTTTTCGTTTTTCGGTTTAGAACTTCCTATTGATTTATTATTCAAGTTCTTACTAGTGTTTAGAAAGTCTTTTATTTTCTCAATCTGTCGAGAAAAATAGTTTTTTTTTTATAAAACAATCGCTAGTTGGTTTTTTGTAAACTGATTTAATTTTGTAGTGATTATTTCGCCATGAGGCATAGTACAAGTACTTAGTACTTGTGCATATATATATGTGTGCTATTTACTTTTGTTGTTAGTTAATTATTCTGCTGCATAATGTTATCGTGAAGTGTTGACAACACTGAAAGATAACACACACTCGAAAAGTTTTTTGATATTTCTGTGATTTCATACTGTCCAAACCTTACAGAAACAATATATAAAATATTAAATATATATATAACTTATTTAGACATTAGTAGCAAAGTAAATTGCAAATGACATCATTATTACTTGAATTTTTTTTAAAAAATTTATTATTACGTGAACTTAAAACTTATCTTACTTAACATGAAATATTATATAAGCACTTAAATAGTATATTTGAAGTTTATGATCTTCTCTAACAGTTTAACTAGACAACAAAAATACATTCAAATACATTTAAAATCTTTTCATCTAAATGTCAAACCGCAACCTTAAATTTTTTAAACATTATTATCGAAAATACCACATATACCATTTCTTACTTAAAATTGTAATTTGTAAGTTCTTAATTATCAAAATAATGATTACGTTGTTCTTTTCTTTTATCGATGTTTTAGATACGAAAATTAACAAAAAATAACAATAAAAATAAAGTTTATCGGCGTCATATTCTTTATTAGATTTTTTAAAAAAATGTTAAAATTTATGAGACAAGGGTTTGATAAATATCGTTAAAATAGTCCAAGGATGTTGAGACATGGGATATTTTCAAAATATCTCAGTTATAGGAAACTCAAACCCTCGGCAAAGCCAAACCTCCTATGTGGTCTTGTAACATTTTATAATTTATATTCATAAAAAAAAAATCAAAAAATAAAAAATAAAAAAAGGAAACAAGTGTTTTCGATATTTGCAGTTTTGACCTTTAGCACTTCTATATTTCATCTTTCAGTAACCTTTAGATTACCCTGAGTTATATATGTTAAGTATTCTTAACACTTTTCGAACGAGTTTGTCGCAAAGAGTTTTTCTAGTAAAATTTATTTTATTAAAATGATTTGTAGACTACTGTGTTATATTGTATTTATCTAGTGCTCATCGAATAATAGCGATTGTGGATTCTCACATCATTTAAAAAAAATGGAGGAAATATAATAGGATGGAGGAAATATAATAGGTTATTGATTCCATATGTTATGTGAAACATGTAATATATTATCGAAATCTATCGAATTATAGCTCAATTTTTCAGATAGCACAAAACAGCCTCCTAAACTTGTTTATTCCCGTCTATTTTGTTCATAGTTCGGATAATAATTTTTTCTAAAAAAAAATAAAATTTTGGTGCATTAAAATAATCTTCTATTAAAATCAAAAATTTTGCGACAGAACTCATAGACCCGAACCGATATTTGTTCGGAACAAGCATCCAAAATGGTCTTTTGATATTTTTTTTTCTCACGAGCAAAGCAAAGCATGAGCTTTGCTTATTGTAATCACAATATCTAATGAACCCAAATTGCCCAACGTATGAGCACTTGATGCCACACACAATTGCCACAAAAGACCAAAAACCCTTCAAAATCATTGCACCCACCGTATCCCACCCCATCTCCATTTTTCTAGATGCTCGTGAAAAATCCACCAACCAATAAAGTCCATTCCACGTCATCCCCCAAATCCGACATAGCCAATAGCCTTGCGCCACGTCGGCAGATAAGAGACACTTTATTCTGATGATAGAATGCTCTCGATGAGGAAAATACATCTACGCCCCTTGACCATTAAGAAGTAGATTGATTTACATACGCTTTTATTAATTAATACCAAATCGCAGTTAAATCTTGGATAATTGAAGTAACCCTTTGGTTATTTTGAATGATATGCTAAATTTTCACTTGCAGATAATATTGGGTAAATATTATATGGTACTAGCAACCAATGTACATGCTCTGCGTGTACGTAAATAATTTAATATCTAATTAAAATTATAATAAATACGAAATTTTAATAATTTACAAATAATATGTTGATATTAAACAAAATTGCAATGAAATTTTTTAACTGAAATGAATATTTAATTTTAGAAACACATAGATAGTGAGTGGTTTTTACTGATGGGAGTAGAAAATGCAACCGTGAGTTTTTATCATTTTACCAAATAATCTATATGAAGTATAATGTATGTTTGAGAGTTAAAATTGTAAATTTAAATTGGTGTCATCAAACGGACTAAAACAATTTTTAAATAAGTCTCAACTTTTATATAATAGTATAGATATAATATATATGGTAAAAGTCAGTTTTATGCGGTTGTGGCCAAATGATGATTCATGTATTAATTTGAGATTTTGAACTAAAGGAATGAAATTAACCTCTACGTGTTGTATCCGAGAAGGTGAAAGGCTTACCAATCTTAGAGGGTGTTTGACTAAACTAATTAAAAAGAACTTAAAAGCTATTTTACGAGCTTATAAGTTGTTAGAACTTATTTTAAAAATAAGTTGTTAAAGTGTTTGGATAAATTTATTTTAAATAACTTAAAGATGCTGATGTGTTTGGTATTATAAGATCTTTTTATCGTCGAAAGTACCAAAAAAAGTATAATTATATGAAAATAATGTTTCGAGTTATACATATATGAAAATAGTTTTAGAATAAACATATATTAAAAATAAAATTGTTATAATATTTTTATTTTAGAAAAATTTATGTGATTTGAATTTTTTTTTATAAAAATAATATTTAATATTTAATGGGTGAAAGATATGATTGAGATTTATTAAAATATTTAAGAATATTTTAAAGAGATAAAATATTAAAATAAGATCTTATGAGAGAACAAACACAAACTCTTGTGAAACTACATTTTACGAGATAGATATTCTATTTGGATCATTTATGATATTGTATTATTTTTTATGTCAAAAATATAATTTTTTTATTATAAATATAAGTGAGTTCGCGGATAAATCTCACAAAAAACCAACTCGAAAACAAGTTACATAATAATAATAATAATAATAATAGTTAAAAAGCACGTAAATAATATATATATATATATATATATATTTGTTTCGGAACTTTTTGTTAACCCCATCTTTATTTTGAAATAAAAAAAAAAAACTTTAGAGGTGGTTTTAAAAAAACCATGTACAAATAATTGTGACCGTGGAATTATATACAAACTAATGAAAAATACTAGGAATATAAGAGAGGGGTATTTCACAGTTTACTACATAAACTAATTAGTTGATATAATTAACCATAGTACTTAAAAGTTAAAACCGCAGACTGTTGAAAACGAGAATTAAGAAAGCGGTCCACCATCAAACAACTGCAGACTCTATTGTCCCTTTCTCTGTTCTAATCTCTCTCTCTCTCTCTCTCTCTCTCTCTTCATTTAATCAGAGAGAGAAAGAGAGAGAGAGAAAAAGTGTGTTTGGTAACAGGCTTGGTGTGTGTAGTGTGTGTTCTTCTGCTATATGTACAGAATTCATCCCGGATTCTAAACTTTTATCTGCTCTGCTTCCTCCCGTGACTCACTCTACCTACCCAAAATGCTTAAATAATAAGTCCCTTTTGCGGTCAGATTCAATCCTCCTTGCTTCATAGGCCAAATCCCACCTCAAAATTCCTCTAAAATTCTCGTTCGAATGTAGCCAGTATATGCTCTGCTTCTAAACGTTCCTCTCCTGGGTATATCCTCTGTTTTTTTTTTTTTTTTTTTTTTTTACCTTTTGTGGTTGGAGTTTTTGGTAGCAGCGGATTCCTGCCTTTTCTGGGATTTTGCTTTCAGATATTTTCTGCCCAAGAATGCTACTTTCTTCCGAGTGCTAAAGATTTTGGCTTTTCTGACTTTCTTTTATTAGTGCCAAAGTCTGGTTCGTAGTGAAAATATAGTACTTTTCCAGGGTTTAAGGTTCTCCTTGTTGAGCCTTTTTTTAAACACTTCGACTCCTCTTTTTCATCTTCTTTGCTCAATCAATGGCGATTCCCAATCAGGGCCTAATTTTTTCGATCTCCCCTTAGATTCTTGGACTCTCAGTCTACCATTTAAAGCCTGTCGGAGTTGAGCTCTGTAATTGAAATCGAGTTGCTTATTCAGTACTCGAGATCTTGATTTAGTTCAATTTTTGAACTCTTTTTGAAAAGCTGTTGCATAGTATAATCTACGGATGTCTTCTTGTATAAGTGGAGGTGGGAGAGCTTATAGATTGAACATCGAAATCATCAAATCCCCATCGAATTCTTGGGCTTCACATTCATCGTCCCCATCCTCCACCCTCTCCGAGTCCAGCAATTCCCCGTGCACAATCTCCACCCGGAAACCTCGTACCTCGCGGAAAAGGCCCAACCAGAAGTACGATGAAGCGGCGGCGATCCTCTCCACCGCCTACCCCAAGATATTCTCCATCGCGAAGCCTTGCAAGTTCGCGGACCCGCACGACAAAAAGAGCAAGAACCCCATGTTGTTAGTAGAGCCCTCGGATTTGCTCACGCCTTTGAGAATAGTGGACAACTCGTGTTTCTTGCTGCACCCTCCGATGCAAGAAAGACCCCATTCTCCCATCGAGCTGAAATGCGCGAGTTTGTTCGAAAAGCATTGTCCAAGTCCGGGGGAGATCAATTCCCAGTCGAGTCCATTCGACGATAGTCAAGAAGACTTCGACGCAGAATCTATACTAGATGAGGAAACAGGGGAGGGTATTGATAGTATCATGGGGAATTTGAGCATGTGCAATGACTCAAAAGATGAATCCAATGCTTTGAACACTACGCAAATGAACACTTTTTGCTACGGCTATCCGGTAGGATTAGGATTCGGCTTCGGTTTTGGGATGGGAAAAGAGTTGAAAGCAATGAAAAATGTGGACGAGGGGGGAGATTGGTGGAGATTTCCAGCTGTGAACATGCTTGATTTAACTCCTAAGGTGGTGAAATCCCCTGTGGAGAAGAAGAAAAGGAAGGTGAAGAAAATGGTGTCGATCAAGAATTTAGAATCAGGGAAGAAAAATTCAACTTCTATGGCTGATGTATCTAGCGATGGTGGTGCTGAGGAGGCGCCAATCCCTCGGCCAAATGGAGGGCTGCTCCTGAAACTGAACTACGACGATGTTTTGAACGAATGGTCCGATAAAGGCTCGCCCTTTTCCGGCGACTCTCCGGCCACAGAATCTGAGAGAAGTGATGTTCAGGTACTTTACGTTAGATACCATTGGTGCTTAGTTTATAAACTTCAAAAGGGAAATGAAATCTCTCCGAATCAACTAGAATATTTTGTTTTTGTTTTATATCATTTATCACAATGTTTTCAATATCGGATTCGGTTAAAACGGTACAACTGATTGGATCGTTTTTTAAAATAGATCGCTTCAATCACTAATTCGATTATAAAAACATTGATTTATCGCAATACTCTTCGCCGTATGAAATTATATTAGCTCTTTTGATTGAATTTTTTTGACTCCTTATGGGTCACGTAGTTCAATTTTAGTTTTGCTACACGAGTTCATATATTTTTATGGAGTCGTGTTTATATTAATTTTAGGTACTTGAATTTAGCATTTTTGCAATATAAAATAATTTAAAAGATTTTTTTATATTTATTTATGATTCTTTTTTATGCAGGCGAGGTTGGCGCAAATAGATTTGTTCGGAGGTGAGAGGGATGCCATAGTGCTGCGATACAAAGAAAAACGGCGGACTCGTCTCTTTTCTAAGAAAATAAGGTATCAAGTCAGAAAAGTCAACGCTGATCGACGGCCCAGAATGAAGGTAATAAAATAAAATAATTTGGACACTTTTTTTTCTTGATGGATAGATTTCCCACAAATTTATCTCAAAGTGATTTATTGTTTGTGTTGCAGGGACGATTCGTGAGAGGAGTGGATTCTTGAATTTTGACACTATTTTTTTCCCCTTTCTTGATTACAATGGGCATGAATAAAGGAGTTTCAAGAAGAGTTCATAGTGGAGATATATATATGTTTTCATTTGCATTTTATCTTAAATGTGTGTTCTCAAAACGTAGCTAGAAGTACTCAACAACTTTCAACACAATTAGATAATCATAAAGGGTAGATTTTATGTGTCACGGTCTTATAGGTTTATATTTGCAAGACAAAGTAATCGGTTATACATGCGATAAAAAATAATATTTTTGACATAAAATTCATTTTTTTAATGAATCAGGTCTAATGAAAAATCCAAATTGAGCCGATAGATTTTCTCATATGAGTTTTTATAAATGATAAGATATCTTTGTAACGATTTCTAATAAGACCTATCGTGGTTTTTTTGAGTGTTCTAGGGGATATTCAATTATTTGGGATTTCTATATTCCTATCCGCTAACTTTAAAATAAATTTTTATTCCTAAAATCTTTTTATTTATTTATTTATTTTACTATTTTTAAATGTAATAGTTCTTAAAATTTTAATCCCAAATTGGATGAGGGTGAACAACGTTTGTTTTTTCTATATACCAACGTTGGGAGTCCAGGAAACTTCAACATATCACCATTTGCATAATCAGGAGAAATAATGTTATCATGATAATTAGTTTTTGGTGGAAAGATTATGGTTGTGATGTTACTAAACTTAACATTTTCGTTACAAATTTTATTATTATTTTTAGATCAAAACATCAAAGTTTACATTAAAAGAAGTATATGTCTCAAAATTTAACACCAATTCATCGACTAATTTAATTCAAAACTTGAAATTTAATGCAAACCTATATATTTATTGTGGGAGGATTTAAGTATATACATGGCGTTATCTTCAAAAAGTACATACATGGCGTTTTGAATTATGGGGAAATTTAAACATAATCCGGGCTTTGTGGCCCAATTTTCGCCCAAATATCATGTACAATTGGTCCACTTACGGATTTTCCATTCTGAGCCCATTTAAGTAATGGATTAATCCATTACAAAAAGGCTGACAAAATTGTGTGTCATGTAATATGGAATGGCACACGTTTAGAAGTTTTTTGCCGTATATGCAGACTCATTGTGTGTGTGTTTATATCTTATAATTTTTGTATAATGACTATATGTTTATAAATTTTGGATGAATTTTTGACTGGTTGAGTATTCCTGAAATAATGAGTATGCAAACTTGACTGTTTTATGATTTAATTTTTTTTAAGACGGATAACTAATAAGTAATACCTTCATGCATTATATAATTTTGAAGTTTGATTACCACAAAACTTTAGAAGAAAATTTTCCTTCAAAAAACGGGGACACCTTTTAATTATTAGTGATAAATAAGATTGTATTTGGATTGAATGATTGAGTAGATTTAATTCCAAATCCACATCAAGACTCCAATATATCTACTTGGCTCAAAATCAGTATGAAATATTTGAAAACACGTGCGTTGTCCAAACATAATTTATGTTTCAATTTCGAATGTGTTCATTGACCCAGTAATTTGAAATCCATATATTTGAAATCTTTGTATTTGATATTATCCCACAAATCCAAATCATTTTCACCAAACAAAATCTAAAGTAATTATAATTACCTTAAAACACCAATTGATTAGTAGAATGTAACGATAATGATGTATGATATAGAGATAATATATAAATAAATACATATAGATAACATAATTGTTTATAACTATGTTTTTTCAAAAAGGGTTGACCTCGAAGGGACCCCATCCCATATGAGTCAGTTGTCCATTGGCTCATGCGGGAATTAAATCGAGGGATGTGCACGAGCGACAAAGACCCGAGGGAGAGAGCAACATGGTCAACCCTCATAGCATACCCCACAATATAACTATGTTTCTTTATATGATTTAATTTAATTTAGATGTTAGATGAAACAAATATGTATAATCAACTAATATCTTATCATTTACACTAAATGATAACAAGATACATGGCCGTAACAAAATACATGGTAATTATTTACATAGATTTCCTTCGTTGAACTTCAAACTCATCAATATCAGTCAAATTGTGAAACAAGATCATGTAATTAAATATTAGTATCACTTCACCATTTTTACGATGCAAGCCAAAATGTGAATGTGGAGCAGCTATAATTAAGATATCATTCGGATCTTATTTTTTTATGACGATATAAATCACATTCGTTATTTTTTTGCGCGCACAAGGGCGGATGATAGTTGGGGTAAAGTTGGGCTATTTTCCGGTAGTTTTGCCCCGACAAATTTTTAGAATTATTTGTTGTCTCGATATTTGATATTTTATTGACTAATTGCATTTTAAAGGGGTAAAAAATATTGAATTATCCCCCGACACTTTAACGGACAAATAAATCAAAGTTGCTAATTTTTTTCCCAAACCTTGTTTAAAATCGCAAGCTATTTTTCAACACTTAATTCGAAATTTTGATGGTTTTCTAATACTGATGTGAGCTATTTATAAAACAACAACAACATTAGATTTTGAACCACATTATCAACTGATGGAAAAAACTCGTGTTTCTTTTCCCCTATGAAAATTAGGGGGGAAGAATTTGAATATAATTGTCCGTGGAACATTAATCATGTTTCAGGTATAAATGCACTTAAAAATTGAATTACGTCATATTAATAAATGGCTGCAGTAGGTCTCTTGTGAGATAATATCACTGATACATTAATCATGTTTCAGGTATAAATGCACTTAAAAAATTGAATTACGTCATGTTAATAAATGGTTGCAGTAGGTCTCTTGTGAGACGATCTTACGGATTATTATCCGTGAGACGGATCAACCATACTCATATTTACAATAAAAAATAGAGTAACACTCTTGTGAGACGGTCTCATCGGTGAGACGGGTCAACCCTACCCATATTTATAATAATAAGTAATATTTTTGATATAAAATATAATATTTTTTAATGGATAAACCATATAAGAGATCCGTCTCAGAAAAATGGCCCATGAAACCGTCTCATAAGAGTTTTTGTCTAAAAAGTAATACTTTTGACATAGGAAGTAATATTTTTTTTATGGGTAACCCAAATAGGAGGTCTGTCTCACAAAATTGAGCTGTAAGACTGTTTCACATAAATTTTGTGAAATGGTTTTGTGTTGTGCTAAATATTGATTTAATCTAATAGAGTTTCATTTCATAATTGCAGAAAAAATGATAATAATACATATACTTTTCTATGTACACAAGTATATATAGAAATGAATTTTGCCCACCAATTTAAAAATTTATGGTAACGTCCCTGGACGTGCACTAGGAAAATCATTGAGTCAACGCAATAATAAGCAAAGTTGCAAATCATACTATCCAGTTAAACTACACGGGTTAAAATATTTGTGACAAGTTCGTCCAATAAAGTGTTGGCAGGAGTAATCAAACTCCATACTATTGATCAAACACTAACCCGCTCTATCAATTCGGACACCTCAGAATCTCCTTGGATCATATTCAGGGTCAGTTTGGAACTTTGGATACATAAGCATTTTACTTTAAAAAATTATTTTTAAAGCTTACTTTTAAAAGTAATTTTTTAAGTAAACAATGTAATAGTTTGTGTTTGGATAAATAGATTGAATTTTTTTTTTAAAGTTGAGTTTAAAAAAAAATAATCTGGAAAGCTATAAATACGAGCTTTTAAAAAAACACTTATTTTAAATTAATTATGCTCTTTTAAAAGCACTTCAAATATACCCAAACACATTTGAAAAAATAAAAACACTTATTTAAAAAATATATATATTTTCTCTTTTGACTTCTTAATCCAATCACACTCTACCTCTTGAATTGATTAAACCACGATTAAAAGAATTTTAAAAGGTAGTTACCTCATAAATATCGAATATTCTCTATGTTTATTTTACGAATGTAAACGATATATCAAGAAATCGTCGAATAATATTTTTTTATTGTTACCGTTGTGATTGTATTAAATTTTATTTGAAAATGATCCGTAACGAACAGACTTACTATTTTTGATGAAGATGATATCCTATTATTAGAATATATTTTAATTAAGTCGAGTCACCGACGCGGTAAGTTGAAACAATTCATTATATATATATATATATATATATATATATATTGCATGGTTTGATAAACTAGTTTTTTTTTTTTTTGAATCTAGTAATTAAATCCATGTTTTGCAATAATCCATGAAAGTATTTAACAAGAAACTATGAACTCTTTTGAAATCTTATTTTAAAATTCAGTGGAAAAAAAACATTGTGCTTGAAAAAAAAGGAAAATATAGAGATATTTTTTTGGCCTTGAAAAATTTAATTCAATTTTACATCTGCTCGCATATATAAATACTGTTGTATAGTACACGGCTGCAGCGTTCTCCCCTCTCCCCCATTTGTCCATCATTCTCCAAGAAAGAAAATCCCCAACCCTTTTTTTTTTTGGAGATAGAGCTTTCTCATGCACTGTTGCAATGGCGGATTAAAGGTATAAAAGAATTTCAATATTTTGGTACCGTTCTTTCATTCTTGAATTTTGTGTTGTGCTCTCTGTTGGAAATCACGTGGGAGTAGTTTTGGAATACTTATTTTTTTGATCCTGGGCAGCGTTTTGATTGTTGATTATCTGGTATACTTGAACATCCTGTGAAAATTTCGTGTGAAGGGTATATTTTTGTTTAATTTGTTTGTTTGCTTGTTTTTGTTATATAATAATTGCTTATTTTTGAGAAAGCTAGCGATGTTTTACTGGAAAAACCTAAATGGAAAATGAGATCAGAATTAATTTGTGATTTCTGTGAAAAGAGAAACTGTTTGTGAGATGAACTAATCTGATAAGAGATGGGTCAAACTCATTGTTTCATTGAGAGAGTTTCTTGAGATTGGTTGGTGATATAATGTAAAACGAAAAGATTGGAATACAAAGATAATCTAGACTTGTTTTATGTAAATGTGTGCAAGAAAAGGGAGAGAATATGATCCCCGCGGTTATGGGTCATGTAATAAACCAAAAACAAACTCAGATTTCTTTATCAGGATAGTCTGTATTCTTTAAAGAAATAAGTTTGGAGGCCATCTTAAATCTGATCTTTCAGTCCAAACTGGATGGGTTTCCACTTAATCACAGACTTGCATTAGTTAAGAGACAAGTACAACTCATGTTAAGGGATCCTTCTGTTCATATACCTTTGTATTTTTGTGAAATTTCATTAAAAGCTATTAGAAACAAGTCAAACAACAGTGATACATATTAAAATATGCTATACATAATATGTCTAGGAGAAATAAATTGGGCGTGTCAATGGTTTATTCAACTACATGAAAGATCATAGAGATATACTGCTCTGAAGGCAGGTCTTTGATGAGAGTTAAGCGAGAGGTATTGTTACCCTAATAGTGAAGATTGGTTGCCGATAACTTTTCTGTACTTATTGTGATTATTTTGTGAACCTGGATAGGTTTCTTAAAAGAACTGCCTCTTGGTTATCTCTATGACTCTCTGTGTTAAGATATCTATCGAATTTCTCCTGCAAGGAGAGATCTCAAGGCTGGGAGTTCTAGACCTATTGCTCTTCCAAAAAATGATTGGATGCTAGATACTTCAGGGAAAGGGAGGCCGATCAAGGCAATGTTATGCTATTTCTCTTGAGTAAATGGTTCCCCGTTCTTTTTTCTAATAAGCCTTTTGTGTTTTTTTTGAAGATATATCGAAAGCTTCACATTTTGTTGCGTTGTTTTTTTGTTTTGGTATTTGTGGTGGAATAGAGAGTCAACGGTATCTCTTCATCGAAGTTTGTGCCTTGTGGGGTTCATATATATTTTCTTTTGTATCATATGCTTGATAATGTTAATCTAATGACAAAGTGTTAGTTCCCAAAGCAAAATGTAGAATTAGGTACAATAAACCCACGAGAGGACTAAGGTGTCAGTGCAATGAGATAAAAACGGAAATTCGTGTGTGGCCTTACTTGTTCTTATTAAGGCGAATAGTGCATGATCTACTGTTATGAAGGTACCTTTAACAGGAAGTCGTCAAATATAGTATCTTGTATGCACTGTGCTTTAGTCCTGATATGATATCTTTAGTACCTGGATGTATTTGACTAATACTTTCTTACCATCTATTTGATAGAACTTGACCGCTGAAAAGCTACTTATAAATAATTTCGGGTGCCTGAATTTCTATTTTTATTGTGGTTCAGATTTGAATGCTGATGCAATTCCATCTGTTACATGGAATTGTCAAATTGCTTCTTATGTGTCTGTCTTCACGAAACCTGGACTTTCACATGATTAAATTCCTGGGACTAGAAGTTTTGCAAATTGTTCAATGTGTGGAGAGTATAACATCAAAGGCTGTGGAAAACCTTTTCATGTGGGGAGAAAAACTGATGACTGTTCAAGTTCCTTAAACTGTGTAAGAAATTGTTTCCAGCAATCCACCTACAGTCCGATGTCCCAAAGATTTGCGCCGTATTTTGTATATCATCGTAGGAAGCAGAATAAGAGCTCTAGTTGCATTTGCATGATCCCACCAACTTCTGGTGCCAAGTGTAGTGATGGTTGCCGCTCTTCCATCAGTTCTGATGCTGCTCCACCTGGGCTTCCCCAAGAGAAAATTTCTGAACCAAGGACAGAATCCGTATGGCCTCCTGTTGTGTGTGCAGTTGAATGCAATCAAGATACCACAACAGACTTTAACGAGTGTCCGACTGGGGAACGAGCTAGTTCTGAAGAGGCCTTGATAAGTGATGTGGACATAGCTTTGAATGTCATTTGTGGCAATAATTGTTCATCGTCAAAGTCAAATCTGGAAGTTGGATCGGCTTACTTGAAAATTGATGCGGAGGATGCAGGCGAGTGCTCTTCTTCTGGTGCTTTGGTAACTGAGATGGTGCCAGATATTTCAGAAAGAGATATATGCATTTCGATTCTCAGAAGCCAGGGATTGCTTGAGAAAGTGTGGACTAGACATAAGAAAGCAGATGTTGAAAATACTGGTATCTCTGGCAGCAGATGCTGTTTAAAGACATGCAAAGTCTGCGGGCATTTGGAAACTTCGAAGAACTTGTTAATTTGTGATAATTGTGAAGATGCCTTTCATATTACTTGCTGCGAACCCCGTGCAGCAAGAATACCTGCCGGTGAATGGCTTTGCAACTCTTGCTTGAAAAAGAAGCACAAAATACTGAAGGAGAAATCTTCTGGTAATTTGAATACCAGCACGGAGATTGGAAAAAATGGCATTCCGGCATCAGTAGGTGAACTAGGATCCCTGGAGTTCATGTTCAGAGATACTGAGCCACACATGTCGAGTGTGCGAATTGGTGATGAATTTCAAGCAAGTGTTCCCGATTGGTCCGGTCCCATTGATGGGTAGGTTCCTATTCAGCCATTTAAATCAAGTTGGAATATTTATCTTTTGTTAATTTTTCTCTGCATGAAATTTCTGTGCAAGTATCGCTGATGGGATGATCGAATGGATGATGTGAGATTGGTAGATTATAATATGTTTTTCAAAATTCTAATAACCTCTAAATCTGCTTCTCAGTAAGATAATTATTAATTGGTTAGCTTTAGTGACCTCACCTATGCAACTTCATTTTCTCATCTGCCCTAGATCATTTGGTGATTCTTCGAAGGTCCAGCTTTTCTTATCATCCATAGATACAGTGTTTTGGATTTTTCTAAGTAGTTGTTCTGTACGTGTCATAAAAAATAACCGTGTTCCTGTGATCAGTCAGTTGGAAGATCATATTATCCCACTGCCGATATGGTTGGTCACAATACTAAAATCATCAAACAGGACCATCTTTTGTTCTTTTTGGTTTTATTTCTCTGCCGAATCGTCTAACATTTTTGTTTCTCTATTTGTTATGCGACAAGGCAGCATTGATAGGTTGAACATTTCAATGCCTTGTTTTTCATCACGTGTTAATTTCTCTAAGAACTTGGTATTGGAATTAAATCCCTAAAATCTTGGCAATCGGCATCATCATTCTTATAATTTCTTTTAACATTTTTACAAATTGAAGAGTACATATATTGAAGTTTAGAAGAATGCAGGCATTTGTCTGCTATAAGTCAGTTTATTGTATGTGTGTACTTTTCTTGCTTCTCGTGTTTCTTTCGCTATATCTCCATCCGCTTTTCATATAGTGTAACCATTGCACCATATTTGTTTTGCAGTTTCTCCTTGTAATGCAATATTGTCTTTATATATCAGTTTTGGTTGTTTTTTAGTGTGCTCTTTCTACGAGTGGTGCATGTTGAAATTCCATCTCTATTCTTTATGACTTAATATTTTCACAATATGGAGATATAACATAGTACAAATCTTAGTTCAGAATAACCAAGTTACGTGATCTCGAAGACAATAAATTTCATGATGAGTTTATTTTGAATGAAGGTTGCCTGCAGCCTTTGCTCATCTAATTTAGTTTCTTGATCAGCGACCTACTTCTGTATTTATGTCTTGTAATCTTTCTGATTTGTATCACGTCGTAGCATTTTTGCACCAGTACAATTAGTTGGGGTTTTCAATTTAATAGGTTCTATTCCTTGTATTTTTAATGCTCTTTCTTGCTTTTCAGCATATGATTAGTTTCTTAGACCAACTACTAGCTAACCTTGTGTGTAATTGATGTCCACAAATGCTGCAGTGCATGTGATCTTAATGGTGTCCAGGTAGAAATTGATCCTCTTGAAGATGCTTGCTCATGGGTAAATTTTTTGAGGATATGGCTTTTATATTAAGTTGGCGTCATGTTTAGGATAAATATTAAATGGTAGATTTCATGATTTTATCCAGAAATGGAAATCGACCAAACCTTTGAAGCTCAGTTCTATTGGCAATTGGCTTCAGTGTCGGGAGATGATTGAAGGTGTTGGAGAAGGTGTTGATGGAACCATGTGTGGAAAATGGCGCAGGTAAATACGTCTGATTTCGCTTCTGAAGTATTATGAGCATAAACTTTTCCCTTTAGATATTGATGGGGAATTGACAAAAGTTTTACCTCATTAAATAATCCTCCGAGATCATGGAATCAACAATTGAATCTCTTGGATAGAGAACAAATATTAAGTCATAGGATATAGTGGCAGAATCAGGACATTTTATGGGATAGAAAGTTTAATAGAATCATGCATTCTCAATTTTTTGATTACAACATTGGGGTGGGGGATTTTTTTGTACTTTACATGGGTTTGAACCCATGCCTCTCCCTCAAAGGGGAGAGATTTATGCTATACACCCAAGTGGCGGCGGCATGCTTTCTCAAATTTTAAAGACATTTAATAGTTGTGATGTAGCCTTTTTCACATATCCCTCTGGTTTAGTTGTATAACATTGATATTGTCATTCAAACAAATTACTCTCATTTGTTG
Organism: Henckelia pumila; assembly: GCF_033568475.1. Classification (NCBI taxonomy): domain Eukaryota; kingdom Viridiplantae; phylum Streptophyta; class Magnoliopsida; order Lamiales; family Gesneriaceae; genus Henckelia; species Henckelia pumila. The sequence goes on from NC_133121.1 coordinate 109,536,393, forward strand.
GTGTCAGAAATGGACTATTTGATCATGGAAACTTATATGTTGTGCCAAGGTATATACTTCAAACCAACCAATTCAATATATGATTAATGCAGGCTAATATTGATTTTATCAATGCCTCTACTGTGTAAATTCACAACATTATATTCTGAACAGTAAATTATTTTCAAATGTGTGCATGTCTTCACACACAAAAGCAATATTTATCTTCTCTGCTGACATATGCAGGGCCCCTCTTTTTGAAGTTCAAACTGATAATTGGGAATGCTTTTGTAGTATTCATTGGGATCCAGCTCATGCAGATTGTGCTGTACCCCAGGTATTTCTTTTTTCCTTTTGCAGTAACATAATTCTGTTTCATTCTCCTGAACGCGTACTTCATTTTCTCTTAAGATGTAAGAATGATGCCTTAAAACACCCAATGGCAAACCAAATCTCAAAGGAGTAATGGTAACAGAAGGTGCTGCCTTTCAGATTTTATTTATTCCTGCCATAAATGTTCAGAAATTGATCTGTTTAACAAGTTCAAAACTTGGTGGTCTTTTATATGTAGAAATGAATTCCTCTCATCTGAAGTTTGTGCCCCAAATGTAATAATGAAAATCTTGGATGCTAAAGCCGGTGAGGGAGAGCAGATGCTAATAGTTCTTGTTTTCCATAATTTCCCACACATTTTTAATGCCACCCAAGTGCTTGCAAACGATGAAAGCTCGTTCAGCATCATTGTTTTCCTCCGAAGTTAATGTGCACCTGAAAAATGTTTATTACTTTGGGAGATGGTTCATGATGTTTGATTTGCGTCTCTTTTACACATTTGTAAAGCCGTGTCATTGTGTACTGATACGTTAATCTCTTATGAATTCAGGAGCTTGACACAGAAGAAATTACGAAACAGTTGAAGTACATAGAGCTGGTGCGTTATGTTACACCCTCATGGCTTGTTTCATTTTCTTTATCCCTTTTTGCTCGTACAGATCATGGTTCTGCTCACATTAATAATAATTTCTGGTGTATTTTGATTCAAGTTTGGTGCTAACTGTACATGTTCAAATGAACTTCCATTTGAACAGCTGCTCGCCTTTATTCTTGATCTGGGATTTGGAATCTTAATCCTACAAACCTCATCCACTACTTCTATTTGATGTGCAGTTGAGACCTCGGCTAGCTGCAAAAAGGCGCAAGTTGAATTGTTCGAAGAGTAATGGTTCTCGAGACCTTTCCCAGTCGTGACAAGGAAACTAAATTTTGGGGGAGAAAATGTATTTTTCATGCATCTAAACGATAAAAAATCTAAGCTTCGTATGATCTCAACTACAACAGGCTGATGCTGTAAATGATATATTTTTAAGATTGAAAGAGCAAGTGTGGGGCTCCATATCGTGCTCTGTTATGTTTGTTGATTTTTAGATATGTCACCAAGCTGTTTGCAATTGCTGCAGCCCTTTTTTAAATTAACTATGTGCACTCATTCCTTCACGAGTGTGACAAAGGATGGTGTTCCGGAGTTAAATTATGAGGCAACGTAAGTGCCAAAGCCATGTGAAATTTCAAGCTATTTTTAGGGTATTACTTCACGGTTATATTTAAAAGTTGATATTTAATAATTTATGTGAAATCTACCGAAAATCAATGGACTTCACATGTATTAAGAAATTTTCATCTGCCGATGAACCTTTCGGGTAATACTCTAAAAGGTTATGTCTCATTTCCCTAAAGCCATGGTCTAGGTGGTCATCATAAAAAAGAGTTTGTTTTATCCATAAGTTTAAAGCAGTTAGTAGGATCTGAATGTTACCTAGTGTTGCATTAGAGCTTAGTTGAATCACGAGTGATATTCAAGATTGCCTCGAAACAAAATGGGGGCAAAAACTCAAATTTAAACTAGAATCAGAAGAAGTAATTTTTGAGTTCAAGTTCGAGACTTTTTGAATGATCTGATTACAAGCTCCATTTTTTTTAAATATCAATAAGTTATTTAGCTTGGGTTAGAGTTTTCATGGAGATATCCTTAATTTTTGTACCATACATGTAAAAATCATCCTCATCTCAACTTCGACTCAAATTTGACCTCATGGGCGGTAAGGCTCATTCGAGGCAATGTTTTCATCAGTTGGAGATCCACCTAGCTCATTGTTTATTAAGCCATAGCAGGCAAGTTGAATTTAACATGGAAAGACACTGCGTCATTTGTCAATGTCTTCAAGAACCAAAAAAACATTTACCTATAGAGTAAATAAAGGTATCAATTTATACAAATCCTTCTTTCTTTTCCATTTCCCCCATTTCACTTCAAGAAACACGATGACCAATTACAAGGGAAACACATTTGCTCATTGTTTGTTTGTAGTCACTGCAAAACTTGGTCATCTTACTATACCTGACCTATGTATACATGCACCAAAAAAGGACTTCTATTCTCTAGTTGCAGAGAGGTAAGGGCGTAAGGCTAAAGAACGAAGCAAAGAAATTACAAAATCAAAGGAGATATTAACAAGATAAACAAAATGTCACCTTTTCTCCCTTACTTCAGCTACAGGTATGTAAATAACAGATGAATCACTTGAGGTAGTTGCATTGGTTTTGCCAAATCTTTGGCATGGAAGTTGAAGTAAAGATTGCCGGAGTTTCTCCACTCTGTTATTGATTTGACAGAGTCTTTCCATGTTAGCTTCTGCTTCTAGCAAATCAACCCTATTCTTGCTGTTCAGTCTCTTCTTAGCCTGTTTTGCTTTCTCCCTTAGATGTTTTAGGCTCTCATCATCACCAAAATCTACTGGTATCTTCTGATTGCAGGAAATAAAGTATCAGCACACAAAATGAAGATAAAAATGCATGCATATAATTGTTTTAGAAAGTTTAGAGAATACCAAATATCGGCTTCGCATAATTCTTATATCATGCAAATAATGCAAACATGCTAATTATCTTCAATTTATTGAATTCCAACAGCAAATGAAACACAAACAGAGCATTGATATTTTATGGTTTTAGGAAGTTTAAACACGAATGGAATACAGAAGTCAATGCGCAAATCAGGCCCTGCTGGTAATACTCATGAAAAGAAAGATTTGTGACTCTAGAACATATTCGATGAAAGCCAGCATAAAGTAAGAGTGAAAATTTAATACAACATATCACCTTTCTCATGTCTGGCGATTTCAACGACTGTTTCCTCTTCTTTTTCATTAAAGAATTGGTCAGCAAGTAGTTGTTCCTTCTTCTAGTATATTTTTTTAAAGTCTTAATAGTTTGTGATGTCAGGTTATCCTCTGGTGCCATTTGATCAGCATTGACATCGGACGCAGTTTCAAACAGAGCTTTCTTTTGAATGGAACCGGCATCCTCAGACAGTTTAGATTTTTCTGCCTGTTATGTTTAATAGTTAACAAACTCAAATCAAACTTAATGAGAACTGTGCACACTGAGTAATGCATCAGTGATATTGGAGCAATGCAAATTAGATAATATATGACTTATGAGATATTAAAGGTTTTCAAAAGAAATGAACTGTTGTACAAGGTCTTAATGAACTGGACTGCAAAGGCATACTGCTATGGACATGAAGATTTCAAACGAAAGAAGTGATGAAAAATAACAGAAGATAACAGAGCATGAAATCTTTAATGCAAATTCAATCAGGAACGGCCTTGCCTTTCTGACTTTTAGTGCCATGTAGCGCGCATTCTTGAACCATTTATTGACCTGCAGATGGAAAAATAAAAATGCCATCTAAGCTTGTGGGGAATCATTCTCAACAAAAAAGGTCTAATTGCTTACAATTTCTGTTTCCACGTGAAGAGTCAACAAGTAGGCTCTTCTTATCCTAACATTCTTAGATTCTAATAAGACTAAGGTAAACTTAACCATACAGTCACCTTCTCAAATTCTAAGCCTAGCTGTTTGGAAAGGCTCTCTCTTACAGCTCTGACAGGAAGTTCATTCTCGGCGAATACGAGTCGTAGCTTCTGCAACACATTAGAAACAGAGAATTGGCACATCATTTGAATAGTGAGGACAATACTAAAATCAACGTACAATACCTCGACGGCGTTATGTGGGAGCCTGAAAATGGATCTTTTACCCTTCTTGCCTGATGGGGTCTCTTCCACTTCTTCTAAAACGTTTTCATTGGTTTCTCCTAGAGTCATGAGGGTGCTAGCAGCATCAGCCTCCTTTCGTTTCCGCTTTCCTTTTGTGGGACCCCAGTCTTCATCTTCACTAATTTGTTCATTTTCAAGAGCATTCTTTCCAAACATTTCCTAAAGACAGGAAATTCAACTATGTGAAAACACGTTCAATCCCTCCTGGGGATACCAATGTTTGGACGGGGAGGACCTACGACCCAAAAGTCCGTGGTCAATCAAGTCAAGAAAGTTGGAGCAATAGGTATTCATGTGTATAGGAATTACTTGACACCAAGTGCCTGCTATGTAATTCAAAAAGAAAATTATGCCACACCACAGATTATTGATGAATTTTTTTTTGAAAAAATGGCTTGTTCAATGTTTTAGATGCTGGCACATATTATTTTTCTCATTGCAATAGTTTCTCTCGAGAAAATAATAAATAAATTTTAAATCCTCACATCATATAATTTTGTATAGTCTACAGCTGCTCGTTGTCTGGGACGGCATAAAATTTCACCAGCGTTGATCTCATCCAAGTCTAATCCATTTAACTCAAGAGGATCATCCTTTGTATCTTCATATCTTCCAGGGGAAAGAAGTGCTTCATCCTCAAGCGACCCAAGAAAGCTGGAACTATATTCAGAATCATCATCGTGAGACCCAGATATACTATCACTACAACAGTATCCAATCCTTTCAGGATTTTCTGGATCATAGTCATCGTCTTCAGAGTCATCTGATGGCCATTCTTCGTCGTGACATACAACGGAATTTCCATCATCAGGTAATGCAGCTTCTTCTTTGAACACGTCCTGTTATGATTGAAATGACGCTATCCTATCAAATTATGGACTGGAATCATGAAAATAAGTTTCATCTCTTTTTACAAACAACCAACCTGCCAATTACTGTCCATAGAAAAGTTGGTACCAAGGTGAGCATTTGTGGCTTCCAATATTTCCATCTTACTCTCACAAAATTTGCAAAACCATCCTTCATCTTCTGGAGGAACTGGAAAATCAATAACTTCATCACATGAATACACAGAAGAACATTGAATGATTCCAGATGTGTGATGTTCCTCGAAGGGGAGACTTGATCCCCACTAAAATGATAAAATAAGGGTAAGCAAGCTCACTATTTTCAGTTGACAAAGGAGGATCAAGACACTTTTGGTGAAAAGCACGATTGCATGTCCCATCACAAAGTATAATGTCGTTGTCTGGTAGAGCTTCTCGCAACTCGCATTTGGAACATATTATCTGAATTTGAAACAAGAACATTGGCTTCCTAATTTTAACTGAAGAATAAATAAAATGGCTTCATTCTGACTGATTAAAAAGAAACCAATTTCAAGGAATACTAGCATGATATTTCTCTTCAACAAAACGAGAGCTATAGATGGTAAACCACTAATCAAAGTCATGTTTCCACTATTCCAATTAGCTTGTCAATGCATGGGTAGTTGAAAATTAAACACTAGATGAAACCCCCTTACAAATTAGACAAAGGAAAAAAAACTTACATGTTCATGATGAACTGATCCATCAGGAGCAACTTTTGAGTTATTAATGCATCCAACAGAACTAAGCAAATCCAACTGACGAATAACTTCACGTATTCCCAGCTTGCATTTCAATATTTGCTTCTTGGCTCTTTGTAATTCCGTTTCTGGTTTAATCTTCTCTCGGCTGGAGACAAAATGTCCACTCATGTTAGCAGTGTGCAAATCATGATGTTTCACGCGCTAGCCGTAACTGACACTCCACAATTCGTCATGATATTTCCCTAGAGGTTAACTCATACAGTAAACACCAAACATTTTCGAAGAGACAACAAATTTGAAAGTTAGAGATTGAACTTTGTAGAAAAAACTGTATACTTGTATTCTCTATATACACCTATGGCAACTCAGACTATTCAAGTTTCATTTGACAAATATATTCATGCGCTTCCTATCTACCACGCCAATGCAACAACTTAGATGCACATTTTTATGTAGATTGGTTAGCCTCCTTTAAGATGACATTCTTTATTGTGATAAAAACGAAAATGCATCAGAAGCAGAAAAACAATATAGAAGTAGAATCTGCAAGTAGGCATTTTGTCAAAAGATCGATGACAGGACAAAGATTTTATACCTCTGACCTTTCCAACCTTCTGCAGAATAAGCATCAATAAGATTCTGCTCCAGCTTTATCTTTATCAAGAGGTATCTCGTCCGCCTTTGCAATCGAGAAGCTTCGTCAGGCCCCAAATGATCATTTCCCTTGTTCCCATTCCTCCGTCGCTTAAATTTTGCGTCTTTATTATGCGATTTTTCACACTTTTTTCTTCTAAATGTTGCAATTTTAACTTTGAGATCGCTCATGGAAGGTCGATTCTCAGAAGATTTCACCAAAAAAACTTGGTCTTCACACTCCCATTCAAATCTTCTGCACTGGAACTAACTGTTACGAGCGATCGAAGGAGAGACGATGGGACATTGTTCTTGGTACTCTGCGGTGGGTCGGAGGTCGAATAAGGCGGACTGGTCCATTTGAGGGATCCAATTCAAGGGCCCAGTCCGGGGGAAGAGGGTGGAATAGGCCCAATATGAGTAGACGGGGAAGTCCAAAGGGCTAGAGATTAGAGAAGTGAAAAATAAAATGTCCCCATGCATATTAATTTCCATTATTTTGAAGATTAACGAAATTATTGCTTTCTCCCAGCTATAGAATTATTTTTCAGACAAAACTTTTATCCTCTCCCCAAGAGCTTGATTAAGACGTCATAGATTTTGACAGTCGGTAAAGATTAATCAAGTCAAGAGGTCTGGTAAGTCCAACGAAAAAAAAAAAATCAACCGCCTCACTCGACAAGGCTTAGCGACTAGCGACTATGAAAAAATAAATCAAGTAATAACGGCTATAAGAAACTGCAACTCATGTAGCACAAAAAATGGCGAAAATGAGCTAACACCACGTACAAGGTATGTTAGAGAACTCTACCCAAGAAGTTGGCTCGAAAGATACTCCATAAATGGGCTAGTAGATGCTAAACCAAAGGATTAGCTCAAATACACTACCGGAAAAGCTGTCGCGGTTCCACTCTTGAAAGTTAAGAAATCAAAATAATATTTTTTACATAACTTTTAACATAAAAAGTATTATATTTAACTAAATATTATACAATATTTTTTAACTCAACTTTGGATATAAACAAACAATATTTTTCACGAGTCAAGTCGAAGATCCGTCTCATAAAATCAAATCACGAGACAAACTCAAAAGAGTTTTGTGATTCAAGAAATGTTATATACAAATTAATAATAAATGCTAACGTTGGATATAATCAAAATTTGCAATGATTAATTGGAGAATAATATCCTATGACCTGAAAACAACTAACAAACAAACAGCTGTCGCATCCAATGTAGCTGCAGCTCATATATATCTTCGTGTAATATTTAATTAAAGTATACATATATACTTGCATGCATAGAGAAAATATATTATTATAGTCAAACTTACCAAAAATAGAGAATAGGAGAGAAAGAAGGAAGAGAGAAAATCAGAATCCGAGGGCTTGTTTTCTTGTTATTATATTGGAATTAGTATAGGGTATGAGAACAAGAGAGGAAGAACACATGATCAAAACCTCTTTTCCTCTTTATATATCTTTCTTGATCTCTTCATTTGTTCTATATATATATCGCTACACAATTCAGCACACACATTTCAATGGAAATATTATTAGATTAAATTTTTCTTGCATTGAGTCATTAATATTAATTGATGGAAAGCTTTAGAAAAGCCTATGGAGCCCTCAAGGACTCGACCACGGTTGGCCTCGCCAAGGTCAATAGCGAATTCAAGGTGCGTGTTATGGGGTTTTCCACGTAAATATCCTTGTTTTGTTTTCATATGTATCGTGATTATAAGTTTTCTTGGTTTGGCCTAGGATTTGGATATTGCAATTGTCAAGGCAACTAATCATGTTGAATATCCTCCAAAGGAACGACATGTTAGAAGTCAGTGCATTTTGTTTAATATTGTTTTGTTCTAAAATTTTTTGTCTTTTTTATTCTACGGTGCATGGGATGAAATTTCGCAGTCAATGTGGTATAAATCTGGTTATGAATATATATATATATATATATATATCATGAATCTGTCTTCCTAAGAAATTAAAATATTACCTTTCTTGTTGTCAATCAAGAAAGTACTTTATATATATTGTATATATGCTTTTTCTTCTTTTTAATATTTTGGTGATTTACTTCTTGAATTTTATTTTGTCTCAGGGATATTCTCCGCAGTATCCATATCACGTCCCAGAGCTGATGTTGCCTACTGCATCCATGCACTTTCAAGAAGATTGGGAAAGACAAGAAATTGGATTGTAAAGTTTCAAAACTCATTTAGCTTTTTGTCACTATTTCCTTTGATTTCCTGCTTTAATTTGTCCAACAAGAATCCATGTTTCCAAAACTTAAAGATGCAAATTAATAACTCCGATTACATGATGCCGAATCTCTGCGAATGTGATTCGAGACCCAACCATGCTTACACTAATGAGCTTGGCGCATATTTCAGGTGGCTATAAAAACTTTGATAGTTATTCACCGGGCGCTAAGAGAGGGAGATCAAAGCTTCAGAGAAGAATTATTGCATTACTCCAAAAGGGGACATTTGTTTCAAATATCCAACTTCAAAGATGACTCTAGTCCTTTAGGTATATAGATGTTTATAGAATTATGTCTCAATAGGGAGAATATAGCTACAGCTCCCTTTTCTTGACATCTTGATTGATTTCTGCATGCAGCATGGGATTGTTCTGCTTGGGTTCGAACGTATTCGCTCTTCCTCGAGGAGCGACTAGAGTGTTTTAGAGCTTTAAACTACGATATAGAGTCTGATAGAGTCACAAAATCGGCTCCTGGAGTCACTAAGGTATCCATATTCATATATTTCTGTCATTAACTCAATTCACAATTTTTTGGAACAGAGACTGCAAATTAAGCATATTATTCATTATTGTTGCACTATCAGGCTTATAGCAAGACACGACTCTTGAACACAGAAGAATTGCTGGATCAGCTTCCTGCATTGCAACAACTTTTGTATCGACTCGTCGGTTGCCAGGTAACATTGCTGCAACGAGTCCTCTCATATCGATTTCACCTCATGTTTACGCGGGGCGTTGAATCTCTTGTGGTTCTGAAAAAAAATTCAGCCTGAAGGAACAGCCTGTCACAATTTCCTCATCCAATATGCATTGGCCTTGGTATGAATCTATGCAGAGATTATATGTTTTACAAAGAAAACAGAGCATATTTTCGTGAGTGAATTAATCAATCCTTGGTTGCTGCAGGTTCTGAAAGAGAGCTTCAAGATATATTGTGCCATTAATGATGGGATTATTAATCTTGTTGACATGGTAATGTTCTTATATGCCTCTCACAATCGAAAAAAATCTTCAATGGATTCAGATTGTTTAGCTTAAAAGTGAGAAAAACAACTTGTTTTTCATGCAGTTTTTCGAAATGCCTAAACATAATGCAGTTAGAGCTCTTAACATATACAAAAGAGCTGGACAACAGGTCTGTTTCTACTTTCTTCTCTAAGGGCTATAGTTCCAAAAGTTGAAAGTTATTTTTTTTTCCCACTTTAGAAGCATCAGCTATTTAACATCTACAATAATATCCGCTAGCGACATTCGAATCCTTTTCATTCATGATCCCTTGCTGTTGATCTCTGGTTCTTTGTAGGCAGAAAATCTAGCCGACTTTTACGGGTTCTGCAGAAATTTGGATCTTGCACGAACTTTTCAGTTCCCCATTTTAAGACAGGTCTTTTTTCCTTGAAAAGATGGATTTAAAAGTCAAAGAATCATTGGTAATTCCATAACAGTTGCGTTTGATGAATGTGTTTTAATCAATGAACAGCCTCCACCTTCATTTCTTGCAACTATGGAGGAATACATTAAGGAAGCACCTCAGACAGGTTCTTTGTCTCACAAGAGACTGGTGAGATTCCACAAAGAAAATTTGAGCCAGCAGTAAATGTTTTTTTTCAGAGCATATATGTGTACTGTTGTTGCTGCTAGATATTCAATCTCGTGTAACAGTTTAAAACAACTGAATTGTACTCTTTTCATGCCATTTTCGGGTTTTCAAAGAAACAACGATTATAATTAGCCTGATCATGCGCCAGGAATATCGCGAGACAGAGGAAGAGGCAGAAGAGCCCCAAGAAGCAGCTCCAATCGAAAAACAAGTAGAAGAAGTTGAGAACAAACAAGAGATTGTTGAAATGATAGAAGAACCGGAGGCTAAGGTCGAAGAAGAAATCGAACCTGCACTAAAATTAACGCAAGAACCAGTTGATCTACTGGTATGGTTTCCCCCCTTCAATGTTCCATTTGAAGGCTACAGGACTTGAGCGTGGCTTAAAATTTTCTACTGTCTTTTTTGTGTGAAACTTTTGCAGGGTTTGAATGAAATAAATCCAAAGGCCATTGAATTAGAACAAAGAAATGCAATGGCACTCGCAATTTTTCAACCTGGTAACCACTGCTTTGCTTGTAGGCTTTTTAAATCTTCTGATACACTTGATTCTAGATGATTTATATATATATATATACATGTTCTTTTTAGGGAGTGATCAGCTGTATACGAATAGCAATGCATTAATGGAAATAGGAAAGAGTTCTGGATGGGAATTGGCTCTAGTCACAGCTCCAAGCAACATCAATAAACCCCAACCACCTGAAACCAAAATGGTATAGTATTTACTGAGTTATCACGGTTATACGTTACCTTTTGAAATTACAAACTAGATTAATCCTAGTTCTATCACAGGCTGGAGGATTCGACAATCTGTTACTCGACAGCTTGTACGAAGATAACTCGTCCAGGAGGCAACTGCAGCTGCACAGCGCAGGTTACAGCACAGGCTACGGGTACGAAATGGCTGCACAGAATGCAGCATTCGATCAAGTACACGACCCTTTCGCCATGTCAAACAGCATCGCGCCTCCGGCAAATGTGCAGATGGCATTGATGTCTCAGCAAGAACATAGGATGATGATGAATCAACAGCAGCAGTACCAGCAACAGCAGCAAAATAATACGATGATGGTGCCGCATAACGGGTATGGAGCGCAGTATTATCAGCAGCCGCAGCAAATGGGAACTTCGAATCCATTTGGCGATCCCTTTAGCTATCCCCAGAGCACGTTGCAGCATAATGGAAGCCATATGTTGATATAGAGATCGAGACTTATATTGGGTTTTGTTTGTAGTGTTTGATTTTTTTGGAGGAAGATGGTTCGTGGAAGTTGAAATCAAGAAAATATGCAGGCATTCTTGTGTTTTTATTGTACCTTCCATACCGCATGATCCGACTATATAAGCTAAGAGCTTATCGTTATTGGATTATATAGATTTAATGCGAATGCCACTTATCAGGGTCCGATTTGTGTTACAAAATATCTTATGTTAGTAACCAAATTGCATAAAATATGATTATATCGCTCATTAGAGGATATCTGCAATATCAACATTCCAAAGCCTTTGTTTCTTCATCCATTATTTTTTTGGGGAGAAAAAAATTTGCCATTGAATTTCCAAAAATATCAAAGATCAAGTATAATCAAAAGGTCCGAAGTGATATTCAAGTTTTTTTTGGGTAAAGACACTGCATGTCCGTTCTTGATTGTCCAAGACCAATCTTACTTTCTGTTCGATTATGGTATTTCTCGTGTGTGTGTGTTGGTTCTTTTGTTTTTTTTTTTTTTTTGCTCTTTTGGTTGTATGTGTGGGAGATAACAGGTTATCACAAAAATTCAATTAATCTTGTGATACATAAACAAAATCTTCAATTATAATTGACTGAATATGTAAAAACTGGTTGAAGCACTGATAGATTTACAAAGGTGGAGACCTGCTATCAAGAAAATGGCACGAGTTTATACATAATCCTATACAGATTAAAAATAGCTTGATAAAAAATCATCTACAGGCAAGAGAAAAAGTAATGGATCGAGGGATCAGATATCACAAAACCATCTAACCAAGAAACAGATCCTTTGTTTTGAGTATAAAATTTTGGGCTTATGTTTTTTTATGAAAAAATGGTCATTTGCAGGGACACGGAGCCACCATCGTGCACGTTTGTGCTTCTTCTAAAGCTTTCTTATGAGTGCTATTAATTTGTATTTGACGAAACGTGAATTTACAGTAAACCAAATTTATATGATGCCCAGAGGGAGAAAGAACTACACAGAATGCATACACATTCAATATACCTCACATTTGAGATAAAAGATTGCTGATTTTTCGAAGCTCGTTGAGTGCAACCGTGGCTGTGACTCGTCCTTCACTAGAAAAACCATTGTTTAAATTCTCTGGCGATCCCTGATCCCGATTCAGTTGGAGGGCAGATTCAATCATCTGCAGGACCAGATGAAACCAGTTAAAAATGCACTGAAGATCAAGGAAAGATTGAATCCGAAGTCCGGGTTTAAGAAAGTAAAACAAGGCAGTTCTAAACTTCAAGGGGAAATTTTTTTTAGTTGGGCGAGATGTTTGTTACAATGGGGTCTCAAACCCGATACCTTATCATAAACTTGAGACATTGGTGACAAATAGGTTATAAGCCAAGGAGAAGTTAATTGGTTATAACCAAGACTGTAAACTGGTTTTAGAAATGAAAATATAAACAATGTCCAAACTAAACTTGCAAAAGACGATTCAATTGATACCTGGATGTTCTCGAGCATGCATTGACCGAGATTACTCAAGCTAACCATCACATCCTGGTCGACTGCATCTCCGTGGCTGGTGCTACATGAGCCATCATATTCATCAGCGATAATAATTCTAGCATCTTTTTCCTGACGACTGCTTGCATTGTGGCCAGTTCTCGCAACTTCAGGTGATGGTGGTGGTCTCTTGAATATTCCCCCATTGGCATTTCTTCCCAACTTCCATAACCATGGGAATTTACCAGATAGAAGCTTTACTTGTTTTGTCCCCATAGCTGATTTTTCCATGGAGTCCTCGTTTTGCTTAAAACTTGGAGGGCGACGAATAGGAGGATCTGGGACCAGAAAAGGGGAGTGTGTTCCACACGACTCGGGATCGTTGGTCTTTGCATCATTTTCATCAACAGATGAGTTTGATGCAACACTACTTCTATCCTGTTCATTTTCCTGATCACTTTCTCCATGAATAGGACTTTGTGGTTCAAAGTAGTCAGAAGAATTTCCTTCACTTGCAGCACCACTCGATGCACTGCTAAGCTTTTGATCAGTAGCATTTTGTCCTTCAGTCTCCACTGGATTCTCGTGGACTGCTTCATCACTTCCGACAGATTCTTTCTCTTCATCTGAACCTAGCTCTCTGGACAGATCCTCCAACAAACTTCTCTTTACAGACGGCATCAAACTTTTTGTAGTTTCACACTTTATTGATGGAGAAGGGTCCGATTCAGTTCTGGATAGGCGCAATCTTACTCTCTCAGACCAACCTTTTTTGCTTTTCACGACTTGTTTTTCCGAGTCATTTTTCTTGCTTTCTTCTTCCTTGTGCAAAACTCTCCATTTCTCTTCCCAGTAGCTCTCATGAACCATCTTCCAAGGAGTTCTTGGAGAACTTAAATCAAGAGAAAGGCTATGGCCCCGAGCAACCACTGACTTCCTACTGCTATATAAGTCGTGTTGAATTTGTAGGGAATTTAGATTTGAATCTAGTGCCAGCGCTTGCAAAGAAGCTGCCTTTGCTATCAGTTTGACAAGAGTTATGTCATCAGGAAAATTCAACAATCTCTGAAGGCAGGCAGTCGCATTCTCAGTAGCAAGCAATGAAGACCTTAAATAAAGTACCATTGAAACTGCAAAAGCAGAAATGAATGCTCCCCTATGTGAGTCGAGAACTCCACTATTGGACTCAACATCAAGATCAGCTGCTTTGCTCAGCTTGGTGTTTTCACGAGAAAAAATTTCATCCCAGATCACCAAAAGGGTTTCCAAGGAAAATTCACGACCAAATAATACACGCAGCCATCGTAGTGCAAAATATTGGGGTTCTACTCCTAGTTCAACAAGGTGGCTGTGAAGAGATGAATCGGCTATGGATAGTAAATGATACAGTGCAGCGGAAGCTTCAATTACAGGGGGAAAGCCACTATGGGAATTCACAAAAGGAGAAGGAGAGAAAAATTCGGCCATGGCAACTGCCCCACCAGCCCCACTCATCAAAGCATCAAGCATGGAATAGGCATCATGTTCCATAAATTTCTCGGATAGCACAACACCAAGTTCTCCTTCGGCTCCATAAGCATCGCTTAGTAAAACAATACTTTGTATTTCTGGATCAAGTTCACTCAGGCAGTTAACTTTCACAGAACTGTTTTCTAAACCATTTTTATATTCCATGGATTCTGAGAATTTCTTGAAGTCAAAATTATATGTTAAGTCATTTTCATGAAATGTGAGGCCATCAAATTTGTCAGCAAATTGGTCTTCATAAAGCTTTCTCACTTCTAAGAGGCGCTCCACATCAACATGAAGAACATACATCAGAGGAGCCAAGAGTTCATGCATACCTACATATGAAGATACAGAGAATCTATAAATATAAATGATTGATAAACAGAACAGTTTTAGAAAATCTATCACAAAAAACAATGTCAATTGCCAAATAGTCAGTTATACGTTCCCACAATAGCTCCATATAATAGGTAGACTAGACACCTTTGCTGCCAAATGCTAAGCTTCCTATTGTTTCCTTGGAACATTATACTAGTACTAGAATATAAATGTGTGTGACTGAAACAGATGAAACAGAATCAAGAATAATATACAAATAAAACTATCTGCTCTACCTTGTCTGTAGCCATACTCTGGATTTTTAAGGCACCAAAGTAATAATATTCGTCTTAGCATGCCTTGGCATGCACTTGTCTGAAAATAGCTACCTCTTTCAGGGTATAAGCGCGTCAAATCTTGATCAAGCATTCTCTCTAGTTCCGCGTTTCTAAAGAAGCGACCCCACATGCTGTCTGCAATGAAAACATGAATAACATAAATTATAACACATTTTCGTGCACTTAATAATGAATCATACAGGTTCTGAAATAACACAATTATAAAAACTGAAATATAATAAGAGTCGGAAATTCAGGGAGAAGAACCAAACCGGGAATTCATATAAGTCAAATTAATCTGTCAGATGATCATAGAGTGACACTTTATGTAGTTGAGAATAAGAATTAAATCGTACCCGGGTTTTGTGACAAAGGATTGTCCATGACAAGTTCAGGAGAAACACCCCCATCCTTTGCCACATGCGGATCAACTAGAAGTTTTCTCCTCAAAGAAGCATACCTGTTGAACGTTAAATCACTAACTATTCTAAAAGATCCATGATTTCTTTCCGGTTGGTACAATATCACTTCAACTAAGAAAGAGGCGTATTAAACAAAGTCCTTAAGATTTTTGCTCTAGCGATATTGGAAACTTACGAAGGGAACAAAAACTGGAGTACACTTTGCAACCAAAATAATTATAATCTAAAACCCCGCAACACCAATTATCGTTAGCACCAAACTCCAAAATTAGCCAAGAAAATATATAAATAATAACATGATTAAAAAAAATGTGTCAGCCGGATTTTGTTTACTCGTGGGAGTATCTTGGATGCAAAAACTTATTTTTTTAGAAAAGAAAAATCGGATGCCTATTGTCCCGGCTCATTCAACCTTGAAACCAGGAAAGCTAATGAATTTTCCGATCGATGACTGTTTAAATTATGTCTTTTGCATATTCGAGGTAATCGTATTCACCTCCTACGAGAATTGGCCGTATCCCGGCGAAGTTCGTCTATTGATGCAGAGAGGGAAGAAGGTAAAATCCCCAAATCTATGCGCCATCGGATCCCTCTAAAATCTCCAAAACGACGCAAACCTCCAGAACACGATGCCGTTTCAGGCATGGTAGTCTCAATAGGAACCGGCGACATGTGTGATTCAACCCTCCCTTTTGATCCCCCTTTCACCTTCAGTTCAGCCCAACTCTCACAGCCCTTGATCACAAACCCCCTCAATTCATCTTTTAATAGCAAAAAGATGGAGTCCCAGAATTTTTATTTTTTTAAAAAAAAAAATGCAATCTTTTGCTCGGAAACCGATAATTAACTGAAAACTGCTAGGATCCTACGGAACGCAATCGAGCCAAACCCATCGATATCATCATCGCCAACAATCCGATTTCATGGAAACCCATTTGAAGAGAGAACAAAAAAATGGCTGCTCAAACAAAAATGAATTGTTAATCAATTGTGAAGGGAGAAAATCCCAAGAATTCATCTAAGGTTAGATGCGCGAAAAAGAAATAATGCGTTGAACAAAAATATCAAAGGGACCCAAAATCTAGAGCGATGAATTGAAGGTGTGATGCCTGGGAGTGGAATTTGAGAGAGAGACAGAAGGGAATATGCTTGTTGTTAGCGGGATCATTTATATATGTGCTATGCTGGTAATCCTCCTGTTAGTATAAATTAGCTTACACAAACACATTTACATGATAATGATTATTTTTCTCAAACAATAAAAATTTATACCAAGAATAATGATTTTGAACCAAGTACATTAATTTTTGGCTTTTTTAAATCAATTTTTATGTTTTATGATTTGGTGTGCGATTATAAAAACATAAAAAAAATCTTATAAAATAATACACAAATCAATTTTATGAGACATTTCTAATAGAACTCATTAAAAAAATTATTTTTTTTTTTACCTAAGCACATATGATCGGATGAACTTACAAGTGTCTTGTAAAAAATAATAAATTTTACAACTATATTTCCTCCACATCTGTTTTTATGGTCCCACCACTTTTATAAATTTGATACCATGATTGTCACGATCTCACATTTAATAAGGAGGCCACCTTAATTTGTCTTCAATTTTCATTAATGCCAATAATTGTTTTGTTATTGTTGAATTTGATTGACCTACACGAAAACGACAGTTAACATGATGTCGAAGATGCATATAATGCAATTAGCAGAACAAATGAATTAAAGAGAGGGAAAAAAAAACATTGCACTTGTAGAATTTTGACAAGAAATCATATGATATAGCAATTTATGGCTTCTCAAAATTGTGGGCAAAACTTGTGTAAATACATACTCTTCGGTAAATTTTCAAAGATTTTGGAGAACTTGAGCTAATTTTCATAAAACTATACATACACTGACTCACTGAGTCATTGATCCACCTTTCTGACCCCCACTGGATCCAATTCCAACTATTCTGGGCACGAAACTATAAGCTCGACAGTTGAGTGCAATTAAGACTCGGATTGAGCTCTTGTTTTTCAAGTTCAACCCCCGCCTTCAAGCTCGAATTCTGCACCGTAACTGAAGCACATGAGGGCGCCACTTCCCTCCACTCGAATCGAAAGCCCATCAAACCAATTCAACACCATTCTGGCACCCTAATATCAACAACACAGCAATTCTTCATCCACCCCCCAACTCAATGTTCTTAATAAGTTGAGTATTTCATCCATTCTTGAATGAGAAAAATCTCCAATTACAAACTTCTCAAATGAACCCTTGACTTCAACGATGCTATGGGCAGCCTCTTTCTTCAATCCACTTCCTCTCAACATTTTTCTAGCCCCTGCTACACTCTCCCACTTTCTATCTGATGCATATAAGTTGGATAGTAAAACATAAGGTGATGTGGTGATGTGATCAAGTTCAAGAAGCCTAGCAGCGGTTTGTTCTCCCCTAAGGACATCTCCATGCAATCGACATGCTGATAATAAGCTGCCTAAAACAACAGCATCATGGCCGCTTTGATGTTTCTGAATGTACTCTTCGGCTTCACTCACTCTCCCTGCTCGTCCTAGTACATCAACAAGGCAACAGAGATGCTCGCTATTAGGGGTTATACCGTAAAACTTGTTCATGGAGTCGAAGAGATATTGACCCTCTTCCGCAAGGCCGGAATGATTGCAAGCTGTCAGAAGTCCAAGAAAAGTTACCGAATCTGGCGTCAATCTCATTCTCATCATCTCCATGAACAATGTGATCACGTTTTCAGCTAGCCCATGATTTGCAAAAGCAGTGATAATGCTGTTCCATGAGACAAGATTACGACATTCCATTCTTTCGAAAATAGCTTGAGCAGAACCAATGGAACCACTTTTTGCATACATGTTGATAAGAGCATTTCCAACGCCAACATCCCAATCTGGCCGTGTCCTAATTAAATGAGAATGAATCTCCTTCCCATGTCTCATGGAAGCCAGTCCAGCAATGGCAGAAAGCAGGCCGGCATAAGTAAAAAGATCGGGTCTTGCATCATTTTCCGCCACCATATCCCTGAAGAAACTCAAAGCCCTTGAATTATCCTCGTGACGACAACAAGCAGTGATTAATGTATTCCAAGATACAACATCTTTATCCTTAAGCAACCAAAAGATCTTCTCAGCTTCTTCCAAAAAATCAAATTTTGAGTACATTGCAATCAAAATGTTTCCAGTAAAAGCCAAATAATCAAATCCAAGTTTTACTATCACACAATGTACTTGCATACAATCAGAAACATTATAGTATGTACGTTCAACGGGTCCTAGTAATCCCGCAAAAGTAAAATGGTCAGGAACCAGACCCCGCTGACGCATAAGCTTAAATATCTCAAACCCCTTCTCTCCCTGCTCATTTTCCACTAGCCCGGTGATCGCTACATTGTAAGACACTAAGGATAAAGAACCGGAAACACTACCACAATAAAAAATTAACAAGGCTTCACTCCACATAAAGCATCTCATATACATCGAAATTAGTGAATTAAGAACAAAACTAACAGCGTCATAGCCTAACTTTACTGCCTGCGCGTGTATTTGTTTCCCAAGCTTTAACTCCTGAATGACAGAACAAGAACCAAGGACACTAGACAAAACAAATTCATTGGGTTTAAAATATTCTTGCATCCGACTGAAAACCCGAATTGCTAAATTGGGTCTTTTTGATTGGACATAGCCAGAGATTAACGCAGACCAAGTGACCAAGTTTTTCCGCGACATTTCATCAAACATTTGGTGAGCTGAATTCATGCACCCACATTTTGCGTAAAAGTTGACGATATCGTTTCCGATTATGACATCTGATTTCATGCCTATCTTTACAGCAGCAGCATGAAGCAAAATCCCTTGTCGAAAGTTCTTCGTGTTGGCGCACTGGTGCAGAAGGGAACCAATTATTTCCTGCAACATTTCTAGCTTGTACTACAAATTCTATTGCAAGAAATAAATTTTCTTGGGGTGGTGAGGATGAAATTAACAATCAGAGACGTTTGAATCGCCATTCCCAGAGATTCTGTAAAACGGGAGGGGAAAAAAAGTGATTTTAATTTATTTTTAAAATAGTTTGCTAGTTGAACTTGGCGGTAAGAATAACGGATCTCTATTAGACTATAGTATTATCTCATTCTTGAGATAGAGATTTGATTGGAGAAATTGTTTTTTTGGTCTTGTATGTTTGTCACTTTATGATTTTGATCTTGTATATTTTTAGATTTCAGTTTTAGTCCGATATCTTTATTTTTTTGGCAATTTTAGTCTTTTTTTATGTGACGCTGATGTGACACCAATACAGTGCTGATGTGGAGCTGACGTGTATAGTACCACGTAATCGTTTTCGAATAAAAAGGACTGAAATTGCCAAAAATCGAAACGTGCTGAACTAAAATTAAAATATGAAAACATAGAGGAGCGAATCGTAAAGTGACAAACATAAAAGACCAAAATTGCAGTTTTCTCTGATTTCATTGGTTCATGCTACACTCACGACGTAACATAGTATTTAATTAAAAGTTAAAACCAAACTGTAAAAATGTGAAGAGCGACGAATAATGAATGTGAGTTTCAAGTTTTTCAAGTTTAAATAAAATTATTTTGATTTTAAACGCCAGAAAATGTTGTTAATTTTTATTATAATTTTAATTATGTTAATTCAAATAATAAATAAAATGTGAATCATCATAAATTTAAGATTAAAAGAATAAATTTTAAGTTCTAAAAAAATTATTAAAATTATATTAAATTAATATTTTCGTACAAATTTAAAAAATAGTATAATAAAAATAAGTTCATTATCAATTAATATATCATATTTATATTCATGGAATTTTTTATTTAATATTTATAAAAACATATTCATTCGATAAAAAAATAAATAAAATATAGTGTTCTAAAAAAAAGTTGTTTAATCAAGTTTAAACGTATTAAAGTTTAAGTGAGATTAAAATCCATTTAAATGAATTTTTTGAACACTGATTAAAGCAAAAAAAAAAAAAAAAAAATCCTCTTTGAGAGAAATTATTAAAATTATCTAAATGAAGATTTTTTATTAGTACATTTCGGAAAATACAAGGTAAAATCGTGTAAAATCATGTGAGCGCATACGACATTACTCATGTATAAAAAGACCAAAATCAAGTGGAGAGAAAATATGAATTTTTAAGATTTGTCTTAAATTTCTTTTTGAAAAACATAAATTACAACTTTTACTTTAAAATATTATATTGAAACAAAAGATTAGCTCTACATACAAAAATTACAACAAAAGTTATGTCAATAAACCACTTTATATAAAAACCAAGTATTAATAAATTCAGATTCGGCCTCAGTGGTTTATACTTTATCCATCATTACACCAACAAGACACTATTTAATAAATTCACACGATGAAGTCGAAAGCTTTGAACTCAAGAGTCAAGACATAAACGATCGGTTCTCTCTCTACAAAGTTTTAAGCTCTCACAATATATTTACAGCTACCTAGTATAAAGTTTAATGCCTTCGTCTTGTGACTCATGTCACACAGTCCACGAACTGGGAATAATACTTCAATGAAGGAAAAAGCAAGTACGAACCAAATCTCAATCAAGCCAAAAAAAGGGACGGCCGATCAAAATCTAACAAATCTTAGGCTGTATAAAGCCAGGAGAAGACCCTAAAATCCGTCCTTCGAGCAAGAAAAGATCATCCCGCCATTCTTCGTTTGAAATCACTCCTGGCTATCGCCCTTTCAACTCGAATCCATCTTTGCTTTTCAATAAAGAACCGGACAACTCTTGTGTCCGCCCAAGGATTAATACTGAGCTTTCACCCTCTAAGGTGCATGTGTAATGGGAATGAATTTCATTAAATTATCTAGAGTTTCTGGTAAAAATTTCCGAGCAAATAAATAACATGGTCGTTGTTTTCCGTTCCATATGCAAGGTTTAATCTGGATTTCTCTCTGCATTTCAAAAGGAATATGTCAAGAGGGGTGCGATGTGGTAGCAGACTTTAAATTATAAAGAAGAAAGATACCGACCCTTCGGTCACTGGTGGCGTGCACACTGTCAACGATAGACTGCAAAAATACAGCTCAAAGTCAAAAGTAAACACGATAGGTACTATTATGCAGCTCGATATATATGCAGATTTGAAGGGCATGGAGCAAGATTTAACCAAAAACGCTTATACTCAGCATGTGATTAATGAACAAAAAGGTCGCGATTAACAAAATCGATGCTGGAACACTAGAATGACCAAAGAGTCAAAAAGTACGCCAGAGAAAACTCAGATTAGGGGGATAAAAACTAAATGTCAAGACAGATGAAAGAGTTGAACAAACTGATTCAAAGCTCAAACGAGTAGTCATACAGTAATATTCTGAAACAGCTCAAAGGTGATGTCCTCAGCTTGGTATGATTTTGGATGCCACTTCATTTCAGACCAATCAACATGTGTCACTGACCAATTGGAAATTCCAGTGGGATCAAACATCTGACAAGGCGAGAAAAAAAATCAATTTTGATTAGCAGGGTCAAAAGCGGAGAGAAAGCATCTTAACAAAATGAAGGTGTAAGGCCGGACTCACATAGAAAAAGGTGGGCAAATAGTGTTCATCGGAATAGCAGTTGAGGCCATCCATTCCTGGCTGTTCAATGAAGGGTTACAAAGGCATAATGGTTCAGTATTACGACATGGCAACCACAATGTCCAAATAAAATTAGTCAAGAAATAAAGTAAACTCAAAAAGAAATGAAAGCAATGGCAGTGGTATAGGATTGGGCTTTCTTCTGTCAGAAATTCGAATGTGCTCTAATGTTTCTATGTACTATGTTTAGAGATTTTAGGCCTAATCCACTCACTTGCATAATATTTTGTTCTCCCCTTTTATATTTGCAGGTAAGGAGCTCAGGCAAAATTCCCGCCTTCTCGGAGACGGTGGTTCTAATATCCAGAACTAAACAAAATAAAAATTCCCTACAGGATGCACTGAATGATGCGGCCTTTGTTTTAATAAAAAAATATTTACCCAAGCACAGATGAGAAGATATGGATCAAAATATTTATGCGTTCCAAAATTATTTGATATTTCCATAAAACGAGATTTGAGGTGAAAAAACAGTGCAGAGATTCGATTTGTTCCTGTGGTTTTAAATTTTACATTTCATGAATGCTGTCAAGGCTAAAAGCTGAACTGATGTGTAATTAAGATAATTGAGCTAAGAGTCCAACCCACTGTTTATCCTATTGTTTCACCCGTCTCTAAAAAATGCTTCTTTTGCTTAAGTTTCATTTTGATGTCTTCTTATGTTTCAGTATGGGAGTTTCCAAAAACAAAAAAGATGGAAATCGAAACAGGAGAGAGCTCATATCGGGGCAGACTAACGCCTGGGATGCTTTCAAGAAGTTCACTCATCCGGTTGACTTAACCCCTTTATTTTACACAACCCATGGACTTAGATTGCACAATCATCTTAGTTAATCATGAACAAACATCTGAAATATTGAAGCAAAGTCCACAAATAAAACAGCTTCGTTTCAAACTCCACAAAACCAACAGCTTGGTTTCTCTCCTTAACCAATTCATCCTCACATCTTGCAGGTAGAATATGGAACAAAGATATACATCAGAAGACTTAGTTATCCTACCTTGACAACCAGAGGTCATCTCCCCTCGAATTTTAAACAGAAGAGAGGTTAAGCAAACATTGGGGTCCAGATGATCTTACAGAGTGTATAATAGAATAACTGAAATAATAACGCAAATGTTTGTTTGACATCAAAATAAATTATGTGATAAATCATGCAGATGTATACCTAAAAGTGATTAGGAAAAAAGTCAAAACCGTGGTGAAAAAGAAGACAGTTGAAACGGCAGAAATCATAAGCTAGATCACCTGGCAGTAATCCCTAAATTTTTTATAATACAGACTGTCAGCAATGATTATGATAGCATGTTGCCGCTTCATTGTGAACCACTGCATTATACAACACCAAATGCATATTACAACAAAACTTAATAATGTTTAAAATTGAACCTACTGCACTTAGTAACAACTATGGAACTATTTCAATAGTATAAATCCACCTGGGCACCCTTCCGAAAGTTTTTTTTCTCAACTTCAGGCAACATGCGTTTAGAATACCTGCCATTTCCATGAGGACCAGGATCCTCGAAGCTACAGAAAACAGGATGAGCACTTAGATTCTGGAACATATATTTGAAGGATGATAAAAAACATAAATTGTGTACTTCATAGAGATATATATGTAAAGTTTTCGAAAGCATAATCTTAACCAGAAAATTAGTGTTCCATATCATTTATTTAGTTTCCATTGTAATGATCCAATTTTCAGGAGCATAGGAGGAGGAGGAGGAGGAGGAGGAGGTTCTGCTGAAATTGGTCTTAGCCGTCAATATTTTAGAGTTCTATATGGTAAGCCACCTATTTATTCAAAAGGATACTACTGATTATTTCCTAAACTAAACAGTAGAAACTAGGGAAAACGGTTGCTGCTGAAGAGAAGATATCCATATAAGAGAGAGTTTAAATAGACTTACGAATCTATAAAGCTGGTATTTGTGTCCATCAGATAGTTGTATACGTGATCAAAATCCCAAAGTGGCACGCAGCTGCGGAATTGATTAATTTATAACTGAGTGCTTACTGGAGTTCAACAAAAAATGAAAAAGTAAGAAAGTCGCAAAGAGTAGATTCTATAGCCACCTGTCCGAAAGAAGTACGAAAAGCTGGTTATCTGGATCTTTGAGTGCATTTGCTAAAAGCCGCCTTTCGGCATCAACCATTGAAATTTTCCCCCATATTACCTTCAATTGTGAATCAGTATATAATGTTTAGGCAACGATAATTGTAAGCGTAGTGTTCAGTAGTAATGTTGTGATGAATTTCTTTATGGTTCACTTATTGAAATATAATATAATAATTATTTTGAAAAATTAAGGATCTACAGATAAGTAAAGCAGATCATAAAACAATGAGAACAGTTAATGATTCCAAAAATGGAAAATCACAAGAATTGTGTTTGAACAAATCTTTAGTGTAGCCCATTAAGCATATAAACCGTGTCCAGTGCATATAGCCTATAGGTGTAATATTTCAAATAAGTTTAAACATGGTTCACGATAACCGGTTTATAGGTACTTTCTTGTGTGTGAGTAAATCATTTAATCCGCACACGATCAAACATGACACTACGTCAGTGTAGCTCATTTTAAGTATATAAGATTGTGTCAGACTGTCGGTGCACACGAATCAAACATGACAATAACTGACTGGTTTGTAGATACTTTTTTGTTTGTTTTTAAATGCTTTCAAATACCAACATGTTCCAGCAGCAGAGAATGAGTCAGAATCCCGCAACCACAAAAATACAAAGCCCACCCACTCACCATGTTTCCAAATGACACTAAAACTTATTTATTACATCATATTTCACCTTTGACTTTCATCACACAAGATAAATTGTCAACAGCACCAAAGCTACAGAGTAAGTTTAACATAAATTATATGTTCAAAAGAGGCCAAACACTTTGAATAAGAATGCATGAAAAGACGAGGATCCAACCTTATCACTACGAATCTCCCGATTGATAAAATAACGACTAAAATGCACAGGTTTGTCTTCTGATGCGTGCACGTAAATAGAGAATCTACCTTCGTTTCCCTAATGAAGCAAAACATAAGGAAAAAAGGTCAACCTAATAAAACCAAATTTCACTGCCATTCAAACATGGGAAAGAAATTCACCACCACTATTTACCAAATCTTCTATCTTTTTTTCTGAGGGCCACAGCATTTAGTTAGTGTTTAGCAATCCATTCCCAAGATTCAGAAATGAGAGAAGTATAATAAATCTACTCCGACAAAAATTGTGCATGTCATGTTGTTTCAGTAATTCACACAAAGTGTAAATCCATTCACTATTCACGCACCAAATAAAACAAACATATTCTAATCATACTACTGTAAATGAAAGAGTGAAAATCTCCAAATGAAATCAAACACACTGTTTCCTTTACATCTTCGAGATATTTATTGCCAAGACCACCGATTAGCCAAAGTCAAATCTGTAAGTTTCGCAAACACACTGCCACTGAATGATAGCAAGTGAACTCTAAAATTCACATTTTCAGCATCAAGAAACACAAAGTACCTTCCTCAAAAAAAAAACACAAAAAGTACCTGGAAAAATTTATCCCATAATTTTTCAAAAGGTAAGGCACCAGGTGTCAGAAACAGGAAGGCAATTTTGGGATTGGTAGATGTATTAGAGGCCATATTCAGAATGTCTCTAATAACAACACGAGAAGCAATTTCTTCATCGGTCAGTTCTCTAGCAGACATAGGTGGAAGCCAACTTTGCAAGGCCTTGCAACCATTAGATGAGAAAACGTAACAAGCTGAACTGTGAGGTGGATAAACATATGTGCAAACTAAGAACAAGCTGACTAAAGAAACCAATATGATTATCCAAGTTGGTTTCTTTAATTGACCATGTTGGCGTGGCCAAGGCAATACTTGCACGTCTTTCATGCCAAAATGCCACGCCTCAATCTGATTTCACCTCAAATTCCGAAATGCACCTTGTTATCCTTAATTTGTTCGCTCTGATTCAAAGAGTTCACTTAAACTACAGGAAAAATTTTAAAAAATACATCAAACTCAAGCAAGATATACTAATATAAATCAACGTAAAATACGATAAGATGTCAGACGATAAAAGATCAAGGACTATGACAGGCCAAAGTAAAACACTACATTCAACATTAAAACCAGTTACTATTCCAATTAAGTGTGAGATAACCTCTAAACTTTGATGCAGACAATTGATCATGAAGTTGATGATAGCTGAAAATTGTAAATTTACGAGTGAAACTGATAATATCAAGTCAAATATATGGACAATTTGAACTCTGCCAAGACTTAATAAAAAAATAAAGAACCATATAAAGTAAGCCCTGGCGCCAGAGGTTCAAAAATCAGACAGTTATTTTACACGAATCCCGGAGTTTCATTATTTATGGATGAAATGATTTAAAGTCAAGGGTGAGACTAAAAAAAAACATAACAGCATTGCATTGATAATATTTTATAAAGGGGTTTGACCGATTAAAATTTATTGTCTACGGTCACCGAACCAACGAACGATCCAGAAATCAATGGTCTTAAGAGTCAAATTACCGACCACCGAAAAGTCAAACCTAACTCCGTAACTTGATTGACAATCATCAAACCTCTTCAAATCACAATCACAATCACAGCGCGCGCGCGTGCTCACATACTTCGGAAACATCAATCAAACGAACCAAAAAAGGTTCGTTTGATTACACCGACCTCCAAACACAAATATAAGACCATACGCTGCTGCCCAAAAATTAAAAATAAATCAACAGCGAAATTCACTAAAAAAAACACATGAATAAATATCCATGCATCTCTGGAACCAAATAGAGATCGAATTACCTGAGTGATTCAAAAACGATAACTCGAAAAGAGGATAAAATTTTCGAATCTCGAACCCAGAAGATCGATAGTAATGCGTACGATTGTGTGTGTATATATATATATGATATATGATTACAGATTACCACGCGGATGAGATCTAGGGCTACTCAATATACGGAACAAATCACTGTGAAATTGCGTGCTCAGAGTAAAACTGTGAAGTAGAAATACAGAATTTGAGCGTGAATCGACTGATACAGGCAGCGTATATATAAATCAACAACGAAGACAGCGGACTCGAAGGTGGTTGAGGCGTGTTTGTTTTGGGGAAAAGTATTAGCGCCTCTGTGTTGAGAGATTTGAATCCTTTTCGGCCTCCGTCCAAAAACTCCAAACACATCACATTGAGGCCGCCGATTTTTCATTTTTTATTTTATATAATAATATTTAATTTATGTAACAAATTTTTTAAAAAAAATTAAAGATGATGTAGTTATTAATTATTTTACATAAAATTATTATTGGCATCTATTTTATACATTCATCTACTATAATACTCTTTTGATACCAAATCTTTTTTATAAAAAAAATGGATTTTAAAAAAAAAGAAAGAAAGAAAAGACAGTCACTGATAATATAAGATTTGATTTAAAATAGATGAAAGCAGCCTGTTAACTGCAAGGCCCATACACATTCTCACGGAGATCGGACTAATTCGAGCCCAAACTACTTAATTTTGGTTTTTTTAGAGAGCAATTTTTTATTAGTGAACAAAAGAAAGTAGATTTTTTTTTTGAAAATAAAGTATTTATTATCTTATTTTTCCAAAAAAAAATAAGATAAAAACTTAAATCTATATTTTTTTTTCAAAATCGTCTCTTTTAAATTAATCTTTGATAATTAAAAATATTATTTATTGTCTGATGTTATACAGGGCATAATTTATTATGATTTTTTTTAATACGACATCTTACTATTCTTTATCTATATTTTAAAATTAAATTAAAATTAATGTAAATCATTAATTTGAAAACAATATAAACTTTTAAATAATTATTTCAATTGTATGAACACACCGCATGCATAGAGGTGCTATATATATCTATCTATACTATTAATTAAGGAAGAGGGTGCTATTAATTAAGGAAAATAGTGAATAGTAACTAACTTTTGGTGAGGTTTTTTTTAATATATGTCAATAATATCATTAATTAGTTTTTTTTTTTTGTTTTCTAAATTTTTATTTACCTTTTTTTACAAATCTTTTTATTTTATAATTTAATTACAAATATTTAGAAAACTAAAATAAATTTAAAAATTAAATTATATTGTACGACGCGTGCTCCGAGACGCTAGTTTTAGAAAAAATTACTAGCTTTGATCGTCACAAAAAAATAATATATATATATATATATACTATTAATTAATACTAGTAATATGCCAATAACAATACTATTAATTAAGGGAGAGGGCCGCGGGGTGAATAATAACTAACTTTTGGTGAGATTTTTTTTAATATGCCAATAATAACATTAATTAGTTTTTTTTAAAATTTTTATTTACATTTTTTTACAAATATTTTTATTTTATAATTTAATTACAAATATTTAGAAAACCAAAATAAACTAAAAAAATAAAATTATGATTGTACGGCGTGCTCCAAGACGCTAGTTTAAGAAAAAATTACTAGCTTTGATCACCACAACAACAAAAAATAATATAATATATATAATAAATAAATAAATCTCATATGAAACATAAAACCAAATATTAACATTATTTTTCAACAGTGTTTCAAATATATAATAAGAATTTTTCCTGTCTGACAAAAGGTTTAATTTCTTAGAAATATGACAAAGCATATCCACATTTCAATTTTTTTCCTTTTCCCAGACATTTCCTATATAATCGTTTGTTCCCAAAGTAATTTTTTGGGTTAATTGCATTCACACCCCCTGTGAAAAGTATAAAAAATATAAAACACTCTGTGTAAAATTAATAGCATTTTAGACTCTATGTTTTAAAAAAATTAGCATAAAATCCCTATGAGGGGGTATAAATGTACCCGAGTTTGTATAACATAGGGATGAAATGTGCTACATTTTAAAAAACTGAGGGATGCATTAGCCTATTAATATTTTTTAGAAAGTTTTATGTCTTTTAAACTTTTCACAGAGGGTGTGAATTCAATTGGCCCTAATTTTTTATATAATTTCTTATAAACGTGACCAAACGTATCACTACTTTGATCACACATTTCTTGTGGGTTAATTGCAATAATCCTCCATGTGAAAAATCTAAAAGTCATAAAACTCCTTAAAAAAATATTAATAGACTAATGCATTTCTCAGTTTTCTAAAATATAGCACATTTCACCCCTATGTTATACAAATCCGGGCACATTTATACCCTCTCATAGGGGTTTTTATGTTAATTTTTTAAAAACATAGGGTCTAACATGCTATTAATTTTACACAGGGTGTTTTATGCCTTTTAGATTTTTCACTGGGGGTGTTGATGCAATTAGCCTCATTTCTTGTTCTAAAAATATAACAAAACATAAATACTAAAACAAACTCAATGTGCCCATTCTGAATCAGATCAGTTTTGTAAAATCGTTGATTATTTATACTTGTTATGGTTGCACGTGATGCGTGCATATTCATTCGATATTTTTTTTATATATATATAAATTCTCCCGTTAATTAAAAAAATGAAATTTTAAACTGTTTTATTTTAATAAATTTTTTATTTCGTTTTTTACATAAATTTAAATGAAACAATAGGGAGGCCACAAAAAAATAAAGAACGGTGATTTGGAGATTATAAAAATAATATCATTATAATATAGAATAAGTATTATATAGTATATCACAATTAAAAATAAATGCTGGAAACACAAAAGACCAATCCAATTTAACTAACTTAAAATTGTAGCACGATCGAGGACATGTGGTAACATTCTACATTCCAATGGTTTAATATTAAAAATAATAATAATAATAATAATAATAATAATAATAATAATAATAATAATAATAATAATAATAATAATAATAGTAATAATAATAGTAATAATAATAACAACATTTTTCTTAGATTATATTTATGTCTTTATTTTATTACACCTACAACACATTTATTTCAAATATTTATTTTATTACACCTACAACAAATTTATTTCAAACTAGTCAAAAATGTACACGCTCTACGTGTGTAAAAGAAATTTTTTTTTAAAAAGCAAATCATGAAGTTAGTGGAAAGTTTTTAAATGAAATATTGGATAGAAAAGGATAATTTTGAAATAAATTATTTTGGTATCCTCAAGATAGTTACTACAACCTACTTATCTTTTATAATATAGAATAGATATCACTTTACACACGTAAGTGTGCCTCAATGCCAATAATAAAAAATCTACGCCCTCTATTTTTCAACGTGGGCTGAATAAATTTTCGAGCTTAACACAGTAGAGCATAAAAACCACATCACTCATCGGTCACGTAAACCACATCAAGCAAACCATACGAGCAATGGTGGAGCCAGGATCCGAAATCCACCGGGCTAAAATTTTCAACGAGAAACAAAAAATAATGCATAATAAAAATTAAAACGATAAATTAGATACTTGTTAATTGTAATCTTAAAACACTTTTTCATTAATAAGATCTTCAATATTTTTTTATGAAATCGTACGTAAGATTTAAAAACTTTTGACTGATATCACAATTTAATTTTTTTTCAATATGACATCATATCAGCAACATACGATCAGCGCGATGCATGATCTAATATAAATAGAAACTTAAACGGAACAAACAATTAATTTTTTTCATGAAATCAAAAATTACAATTAAAAAAATTGCAATGCATTCACTTTTAAAATAAAAGCAATATCACAAAGCAAAAAAAAAAATTAAAAAACGACGAGAAAAAATCTACCTTATAAAAGTGAAAATATTATTTAATTCACGAAAATCGACAGAGATGAAAGTTAAATTGAATCAAATATAATCAAGAAGATAAAGATGAAAAATCCAATTTTGAGACATATGAACTACTTAATTTGTTTTTAATTGGATTAAATATGAGCTATTTAATTTGTTTAATTTGACTACCTAATATAACATTGGTCAAAAAATAACACAAAAAATTATTTCTAAAAATATATATAACACATAAAAAAATATAAAAATTGGGCGCTCGGGTGGCACATAATGTACCTTCCCCCTTGCATACGAGACAATTTCGCTAAATAAGTACTGACGTACAGAAATAATCGAACTCGTAATTATTTAGAGGGTGTTTGACTAAACTTATTAAAAATAACTTATAAGCTATAGGAGCTTGCAAGTTGTTTTTGGAGCTTATAAGCTGTCAGATCTTATTTTAAAAATAAGTTGCTAAAGTTTTTGGATGAATTTATTTTAAACAACTTAAAGATGATGATGTGTTTTGTATTATAAGATCTTTTATTGTTGAAATTACCAAAAAGGGTAACATACTATAAAAATAATTTAAATAGTAACATACATTTAAAAATAGTTTAAAATTTATTATAAATATTAAACATATATTAAAAAAATAAAAATATTTTTAATTTTAATTTAGAAAAAAATTGATAAATTATGAATAAAAAATGAACAGAGGGCGTTGTGAAAACATAATAAAATACATAAGGATAATATGGTGAAGTAAAATATCAAAATAAGATCTTTTTGAAAAAAATATACTCCTCCTTACTTTTTTAAAAACAGCTTATAAGCTGTCAAACAACTTATTTTGACAGCTTTTAAGCTGTTTGACAAAAAATTTGTCAAACAAACTTAGGCGGTGTTTGGGAGAGCTTTTTAAAAGCACTTCTCAGCTTTTCCGTTAACAAAAATTTGAAATTTTGTGAAATTTTGTTAACGAAAAGCTGAGAAAAGCTTCGTAAAAGCTCTCTCAAACACTATCTTAAAGAGCTTATAAGCTCTCCCAAATATCCTCTTAATCCCGCACTCACCTCCCCCCGTCGGAACACCTCGTGAGCTAGCTAGGGTAATTATTCCTATGGTATTTTACTTGGAGCTAAAGTATATATCATCATATATATAGTGTACAATATTTATTTTGACGGAATATGGAATATATTTTTAATGCCCATAATAATGGAATTTCAAAACGAACACGACCAGAGCAAAAGGCATGCTGTGTTTAGCAAAACAAAAGCAAAACACGACAAAGCCGAAAAATTCCAATGTATATATATATTTTTATACAAATATGGCGCCACCTGTCGAAATCATGAGAGTGACACTAGCACAAATAAATTACCAGCAGATTTTTTTTAATATTTTTAATTGATAGGTAGAAACCATTATATATATCCCCTTTCATTTTTTTTAAAATTGATTTTTCATAAAATTTATTGACATATGTGTGTAAATTTACATATTATATCTCTTTATTTCTAAATTATTTTTAAGAGATTTATAAAAATAATAAAATATTTAAAATAATTTTACTCGCCAAAATTTGAATTAATTAGTTCCAAACTAATTGATTAATGTCATGATGGGGGACAAATTTTGGTTTGAAAGCTGTATGTGTGTGGGCTATGGCAACCTTTTTCTTTTGGCAATTAATAATTGGTTTTTTTTATCCTTTTATCGGAATTTGTGTTAATGGGATTGGCTTTTCTTTTCATGGGAAAGCCCATGTTTTACACCGGGAAAAAATATTCGAAATGATATAATTATAATAAAAGTATATAATCGGATATTGGGAGAAAAATTTGAAAATTTACTAAAACTCAAAGTTTAATTTAATAAATCATCAATCCTCGGAAAATGTTTATAAAAGTAATTTACAAACCATATGTTGTTGTTCCCACTAATGAACATGACTTTCAATGGCTTTAAATGTCTGTTTTTGTTAGTAATAAAACTTAAATTAAAAGGCAGAAAACTAGGGAAGAGAAGAGAAAAGAAAAGAAACGACGAGAAATGAAAAAAAAAAAAAAAAAATCCCTTGAATTTTCACCAATATTTGGAAGAAAACTTCTAAGTACTCAGATTGATATATAACAAAAAAAAATTTCCCAATTCTTTTTTTTTTTTCCCAAATCCGAGCTCCCAACGTACATATATTTAATGCATAGAACAATGACAAAAAGTCTCGTGAACTTTAAAAATCAAGAAATTTTTAATTTAGACTTTTGTAAAATTCATAGTAGTACTCCGACGATCTCCAAAAACAAACTTTTGTAGGATTTAAAAAGTCCGAGTATATATTCAATTCCTACGCCTGGATTCCCTCATTAATAACAAAAACTTTTTCCCCATTCTTCCCCCCACAAAATCCGAGCCCCCAAACCTATATGCAATGTAGAGAATCAATTACATTTAAAGAGTCTCGTGAAATTTAAGAATCGAAAAATATTTAATTTAACTGGTCTATATATGTTTGAAAAATCGAGTATTCAATTCTTTCGCATGGGATTCCCTTGACACCATGAGCCGTGGGAGTCTCGTGTCTTGCACATATATATATGCAACTTCTCGAGATTTAATTAATTCGGAAGCGTCAAAGAATCTGGATTCATCGCTGCCCGCACAAAGATCGACAGGCTTATCTGATTTTTTCTTGGAATAAATTTGATTTGTTAATTAGCCGGAATTTTTTTTATTATTGTTTATTTATTATAACTTAAATGTACGTCAGGGAAATTAAAACTGGAGTATAAATAAATAAAAAATTTGAATTCAAAGCCTTTTAATTTCGCCATTCTTTGCAAATCAATCAATATTCCATTTTTTGAAATTAATTCTCCAGTACTCCACGCCTAGCTAGCTCTTCAATATATCCGAGATGATCGATTAAGAGAAATTTATCGACAAATGCCAATACATACATGATACATGTATATAGATGCATAGAGCATTGCCGTCATGAGAAAGAATTAAGAGGCCAAACCAAGTCTACGGAACTCCACTACGTGGGTGAAAGATAAGATTTTTACATGGGAGGAGACCATCGAAGCATATATATATATATATATATATATATATATAAATAAAGTCCATTGAGCTTTGCATGAGAAGTGGAGAGCGAAATGTAGCCAAGAACAACTTGCCGGATAAATGAATGTGACCCGAGGCAACGTGCATTGCCTCGGAAACTGACCGGCAAGTCATCCTTGGCTGCAAACCACTCTCGACGTCTTCATGCTAATCGTCAAGAGAGACCAACACATCAAATTTAGTTCATTTCATATCAAAGCCGAAGTATGGTTATTGTGTTTATATAGGGGAAAAAAAAATGAAGATCATGTAGAAGACGGATCAAGTATAATGGGTGTGTGGCCTTAAAATATGCTGTCAGGTCAACTATCCAAAAAGATATATATATGGCGCAACGAGTGGCCTTGCATGAATGCCACAAAATTATATATTCAGATTCTCGTGCCATATTGAGAACAGTCGATATTTGCCAAATATAGACACATCACACACTACCTAGCTTTAATAATTTTTTTGGGTAATGCTACATTTACATAGAGAGTTATACATTGGGTTACACAATGCATTTGAAATTACATGATTATCCTACATGCATTTTTGAAAGATTTTTTCCAAATAAAGTGCAGGGATAATCATGTAATTTCAAGTGCATTGTGTAACCCAACGTGTAACACACTAACACTCCGTGTACATGTAGCATTACCTTAATTTTTTAGGACCTGGGGCTTTTTTTTTTGGTCGGCTGATACAAACATTATTAATTTCAACTATATATAGCTTAAATTAAAGAGTACTGATGCTACATATATAACGAAATTTGTACAACAAATTTTACGACAAAAAAAATTCAATACAAGAATTTAATTTATCAAAATCTCACGATACATTAAATACAAAATCTCGCGATAAATTAACAAAATCTGATGATATTATAGTTGTAAATATTGTTATACACGATATTTGTTGTACTTCTAGCATTTTTTTAAATTAAACCCATGTTAATTGAACTATTTTTAGTTTAATATATATTTTAGTTCAAAAGATTCATTGTGCATGTCATGATAAGAGAGACGGACTGATAGAGATCGAGAGTTTAACAATTTTACATGTTTTATGTTTTGGGAAATTATAATAATTCAACAGTGCGTATATATGCTAATTAAGATAGATGGACGTATTTTATATTATTGAGATGAGACGAATTTTCTATATATCTATCTCGATCAGATCGACCCATAAAAAATATTATTTTTAATTTGATTATCTCGTTTTACTCTAGAATATGGACCGAGTAGAATCGTGAGACAATTTCATAAAAAACCTATACAAACTCAAACTTGGCAAAATTCGAGTTCGAATGAGTTCATATATATTATGCCCCTGATATTTTTTTAGATAAACTAATTACACGCACCCTGAAATTTGAAGGTGAATATAATTTACAATCGTGTGATTTTTGCATTGATTTCTGCTATAATTTGTATTTATTATTGTTTATAAGCAATTTTTTTGACGGGGTTTGTAAGCTATTATATTTTGATCAGGACAGATCACATGATAATAATAAAATATTTCAGTTTGTATTTATTTGCCGGAATTCTGGAAGAGGAGTGGGAATAGAATATATTAT
The DNA here is from genome assembly GCF_033568475.1 of Henckelia pumila. Classification (NCBI taxonomy): domain Eukaryota; kingdom Viridiplantae; phylum Streptophyta; class Magnoliopsida; order Lamiales; family Gesneriaceae; genus Henckelia; species Henckelia pumila. The sequence goes on from NC_133121.1 coordinate 109,571,962, forward strand.
CAAGTATTCGAGTAGAAAATTAAATTAAACAAATGGATAAAAATATTGTGGAATGGGATGGTCAAAAAATGAATATAAGAATTGAGGCTCTTGAGGACTTGGGAAGCCATTTCCTTCAAACGGTATATATATAAATATATACTATATTAGAAATTTTCAGTTGCAAACAAATGATGCCCAAATTGTCCCCAATCACTAAAATCGGTATCGTATTTTAGTTATGCGAAAAATAAAATAAAAAAACTAAAATTCGGTACCGAGTTTTAATGGTCTGGAACGAGTTGGAGAAATATTTTTGGGCAGCTGAAAAATCCTCATATATAATTTTGATCACCTGCACCCTAGGGTGCAAGATTTTTCGTGTGCGATTTAGTGTTAAAAAAATACTAAAACTCGATACCGGGTTTTAATGATCGCACACGAAAAATCATACACCCTAGAGTACATGTGATCATTATCGTATATATATTCTATGTGGTCTCCAGAAAAATCATAAAGAAGTTGAAAGAAAACAGAAGAAGAATAAAGATGGAGAGATGTACGAAAATTATTTATAAATATCTACATCATTAAAGTTATATATATATATATATATATGGAGAAACCAAGAAGGCAAGAACTTACCAAAGCGATTACTACAAGGCTCATATATCTTTTATATAACATTCTCTTCATTTCGATTACATAATTTTACTTTTTTTCTCATACAGATTAAGAAAAATAACAAGAAAAAACAGATTTTGTATAAATTTTTAATTTTATTTTTATTTAATGTATACAAAAAATGATTGCATAATTTTCACGGTGTAATTAATAGGGGTATATTATTAGTAAACGAGTGTAAAAATATATTACTGCCTATACATTTGTGATAAAAAAAAAAAAACATGATCTGTATAATTGAGATGAAGGGAGTAGTAAATAAACATATATACATGTGTATTCGATAATAAACATGTATTCGATAATAAATCTGAAGTGGTTAAGATGCAAATATACAGTTGCAGAAATTATAATAAAATATATAATATAATTATAAGTTCTTTCGCTGTGAAAAATGTCCTTTATTTGTTTTTTTGTTTTGTTTTGGTTTTTTAAGTTCAAATTTTTGTCGACTTAAAAAAAAAATCAAATTATCAACGGGTCTTTTTTTATAAAAACTACTATGGTCATAAATTTTCCCTACCTCAAAATTAATGACAACAAAGACATCATCATTACCCAAAAACTGCATCATTTTTTGTGTTAAATCTTTGCTAAATATAATTTTTTGAATGGAAATCGATTATTACGATGCATCAAACCATAAATTAATGAGGCATCGTTGGGAGAATAATATTTTTTTATATTTTATAAGTAGGAAAACTCGAAATTTGTGCTTTAACAAGATTTTATAAAACATTTTTGATTTTTTAAAATGATTTTCAAATGTGATTTTATAAAAATATTTGAGAGATATTTTTGATGTAATTAGAATAAAAAGTGGTTTAAACGAGAATTAAAAAAAATTTAATTGTAGAATAATTGTTCAAATATTGGTTTTATTATTTTTAACTATAAAATCTTTTCTTAAAATAGTTATCAAGTACATATTTATTCTTCAAACAACCTCCGGAACATTTTATAATTTTTGTAAAAAATATCGATGTTATAAAAAATTAAAAACCTTATATAAATATTTGGAGTTATTTGCATCAAACACCCCTGTGAAATCTTGAAAATATACACTTTTCTCTTGTGAAATTTTAATAGGCATCTTCAACCCTAACCTTTTAAAAAATTAGCACACTCGCCCCTTCAGATGAGTGATTGTTGCGCATGCGCCCTTCATGCGACTGAACATAGATTTTGATCTTTTTTTGCACCAAATACCCCTGTGAAATATTAAAAATGCATATTTTGACCCCTGTGAAAATAATTTTAAAATCTATTCAACCCATAATACACAATTTTTATTAAAATCTAATTATAAAATATTTAGCAAACACTTTTTGTTTTATTAATTTTATTTTTATTTTTAAATTTATTATGATTATATAATTATTTTCTAAAAATATTATTGTTTTATTTTGTTATCATTATTTTATTAAACTTTCTTCTTGTTTCCAATTTTTCCATTAAACATGAATTCATAAACAAGTATTTAAATAATTTCAAGTACCAAAATATTGAACTAAACCGATAAGTTCAAACATATTGCTTTTTCGATTTAAGACTATATATTATTGAACCAAAATTTAAATTTTTCGAGAATATGCATTGCACAATTTGTAATAAATAATAAAAAAATAACATGCTTATATAATTCTAATTCGAAAAAGTAACATTCATGAACTTATTATTTGGTTCAATATTTTGATATTTTTAGATATTTAAATCCTTATTTATGAATCATGTTTAATGAAAAAGTTGAAAACACAGAGTGATTTGATAAAATAATGATAACGAGATAAAATAATAATTTTTTAGAAATAAATTAATTAAAAATTATAAATTTAAATTAAAAATAAATAAATTTTAAAATGTTTGAAAAATATTTTATAATTAGATCTTAATAAATATTGTGTATTATTATTTAATAAAAATTATGCAATGCATTTTAAAAAATTTAGATTTTGGTTCAAAAATCTATAATACTAAATTGAAAAGTAATATGCATGAAATTATCATTTTGATTTAATATTTTGGTACTTTTAGGTATTTAAATCTCGTTTATGAATGCATTTTTAATTGAGAAGTTGGAAATAAGAAGAAAATTTAATAAAATAATGATAACAAGATAAAATAATAATATTTTTTTAAAAATAATTATATAATCATAATAAATTTAAAATTTAAAATAAAATTAATAAAATGAAAAGTGTTTGATAAATATTTTATAATTAGATTTTAATAAAAATTATGTATTATGGGTTGAATAGATTTAAAAATTATTTTTACAGGGGTCAAATATGCATTTTTAATATTTCACAGGGGTATTTGGTGTAAAAAAAATATCAAAATCTTTGCCCAGTCGCATGAGGGATGCGTGCGCAACAATATCTCATCTGAAGGGGCGAGCGCGCTAATTTTTTAAAAGGTTAGAGTTGAAAATGCCTATTAAAATTTCATAGGGGAGAAATGTGCATTTTCAATATTTTATAGGGGTATTTGGTGCAAATAACTCTAAATATTTGTACAACAAAATATTTTCCCTCTTCGCAAGCTGCCCAATTACATATGGGTCTGGTTTAAAACTTTAGGTTTATCTTCATAATAGATATGTTCGCACATTGATCGATGTATTCATCATTTTTTAAGCGGAATGAGAGAATTGTTGTAATTGAATCTCGAATTCGATATTAATTGTTTTCATACACTTAGAATATTGTTGTAAAATAAGTGAAAAGTCTTAGACATGTAGATGGTTTTTCATTGTAAAAGCGGTGATGATGATTATGATTATTCTTATTTATTATTTATTTATTATTTATTTTAATGGAAGAGTAGAGTTTATGGGTTTAGAAAACCCATGACATCTTTTATGTTTAGAAGAGGTGATGCGACTTTGATCAAAATGGTCGGTCGTTTGACGAAATTCGATTGTCGTTAAAGAGTATTTATAACCTTTAAAAATATCATAATTTTTTCTATAACATTTAAAAAATGATTTTTACAATCACTATCTCAATTCTCAATAGTTTGACCCGGAATCCACAATCCTGGGGCCCACGAAACGCCTGGGCTCACTACACTAGCTATCATTTAATTCTCTTTTTAAATATATTTTTTGACCGTTGCTTCTCCCCTTAAGTAACGTCTCTCTCTCTCTCTACACTTGCGATCAAGGAAAGAGCAATTTGTTCTGCTTTCAGGTACGAATAATTTCTCAATTCATCAATTTTCTCGCACTTCTTGTTCTTGTTTTGTTCAGTTTTTCAGTTTATTTGTCAGAAGACGAGAAATCATTAACTGTAATTTGTTCGAACAGGGTTCAGTTTTGTTTCTTTTCCCTCTTTTTATTTGATCAATCTTTTGTATGGGGTTTTTTTTTTGTTATCATCATATGGATGACGAAGCTTGGTTTGCATTTGAATATTTTGGAATTTAATGTATTCTGGTCGCTTTAAGAAAATCATTGAGTTCTTTTCCTCTGCATCTCTGATTGTGTTTTCTTAAATGGTTCTCACCATTTGGCATTTAAATTAATGCGACGTTGATATGAATCTTTTTTTCCCCCTCTTGTTTGTATGATATTTTTTCAGGAATCAACAAGTTCTTTTCATGTTTGGGATGCCCGATTCACAGAATCGTTTTACTTTTAATAGTTTATTTTTGATACTTCGTTTTTGGTCCGAGAGTTTGACACCTAGTTCAAAAAATATTTTCTCTTTTCTAAATCTGTTTTAAGTTTTAACCATTTTGCTTGCAATGAATAGATGTTATACTTATCCGGACCGAACTCAAGCTCGAAGATATCTCATTTGAACTTTAAAATTCTTCATAGGCAGCTCAATTCGGTTCTGTGTACACCCCTAGGTGGAAGCCAACAATAAACTCAAACACAAGTTTAATACTCCCACCTAATTAATACATGCGAATACAAGAGAGAAACTGCGACAAGTTTAATACTCCCACCTAATTAATACATGCGAATACAAGAGAGAAACTGCGATATAAACCACTTATGTTGGTATCAAAATCGTCATGAACAAGATACCAGAATCTCCCAAGTGTAATACTCTCACCATATACGGGTTTAAAATGCCTATCATCCCTCACGAACATGAGAGCGATGAGAAAGACCAACAACAGGAAGCTATTACCCGTTAATAGACTAGTATTTTCTGCTCCATTCTCATGCATAATATATTAGTCATGGAATTATTACTTTAGACTAATAGTTTCCATCTTCTGACTAATGAAATCATGGAACATTGCTATTCTTAGTATGATGTTTCGTGTTGCAGGTGCAGTGACATATATGTTAAAGTTGAAGATTTTGAGATAACGTTTGCCTGAAATATTATGTAGTTAAATTGCATTTTTATATTACGTTGAACCTTCCTGGATTTACACTTACATATATGTTAAAGTTGAAGATTTTGAGATAACGTTTGCCTGAAATATTATGTAGTTAAATTGCATTTTTATATTACGTTGAACCTTCCTGGATTTACACTTACCATGTTTCCTCCTGAACGGATAGTAGAATTGTTTATGTATCTCGCGAAGACAACAAAACAGCCGCTCAATTTTGATTCCAATCCGAAGAAGTTATACGGAGTCTCGAGCAAGAAGTAATAAGCTGCAGAAAGATGGGATGTTCTCTATCGAAGCTGGATGATGAAGAGGCCGTTCAGCTTTGTAAAGATCGAAAGAAGTTCATTAAGCAAGCTGTCGAACAAAGATTGAAATTTGCCTCAGGACACATTGCCTATGTACAGTGCATGAAAAGAGTTTCAGTGGCCCTTCGAGAATATGTTGAGGGAGCTGATGAACCTCGTGAGACAATCCCTGGTGTTACATCCATTATATCCTTTAAATCTGAACCCAAATCATCTTACAAAATAAATTACTTTCAGTCCAGTGGAAATCCTTCAGTTTCTGTTGAAGTGCCACCTCCGTCACCAGAAACTTTCAGAGTTGAAGCTTACTCTCCGGTTCATCACTTCAGAGCAGAGGGCATTTTTGAGTTACAATCCTCTCCGCCCATGAATTCTTCATCCTTCGGTTACTCGCCCAACAATAGACCAGACTATGATCCCCCATTATCTCAAACTTCTCAATGGGATTTCTTTTGGAACCCGTTTTCTTCATTAGATTACTATGGCTATCCCACCAAAAATAGCCTTGATCAGACAAATATGGACCAGGACAATGTGAAGCAATGGCAAGTTCAAGAAGAGGAAGGCTTACCAGAATTAGAAGAGGAAACTGTAAAAGTGGTCATTGACAATTCGATCAGCAATAAGGTAAAGGAAGGAGGTAAGGTCAATGAAAGTGATGGCAGAGACGAAGCCAATGCTGATGTTATTGAAGAAGAACATGAATTAAAGAAACCTATACAAGGAAGGCAATCCAATGACAATCAAAGCATTGAAGTAGCAAAATCTCAAAATATAGGTCAAATTAGTACCAAAGAAAACATGGTTGCTGGTTGTGAATTGAAAGAGGAAGAAACACCTGGATTTACAGCTTATGTCGACAGGAGACCAACAAGTATGGCAGAAGTTATTAAAGATCTTGAAGCTCAGTTCATGGCTTTGTGTAATGCAGCTAAGGAGGTGTCTTCCATTTTGGAAACCAGCAGAGCCAAGTACTCATCGTCTGCAAATGATCTCACAGGTTTGACTACAATAACGAATTGTTAATGTGTATTAAGATTATGAAATGATGAAGCAGCATGTTGTGATTGAGTAATCGTGATTGAAGTCCATTTATTTTTTTCCCCCACAAAACAATGCCCTTTGATGACAACGGATGCCAAGTCCATATGATTTAACTGCTCTTAATCGCTTACTGATGGATAAGTTTCTATTGCAGCTTTGAAAATGTTGAATCCAGTTGCTTTATTTAGGTCAACTTCATCTCGTTCATCTCTGCCAAGATTTTTAGACAATACTTCAACTTCATCTCGTTCATCTCTGCCAAGATTTTTAGACAATACTTCAACTTCAAAATACGATGAAGGGTATGAAAGTAGCAGTGACTTCTCTGAGGAGTCCTATATGTTTTCTGAGAGTCATCAATCTACACTCAACAGGTTATATGCCTGGGAAAAGAAACTTTACCAAGAAGTTAGAGTATGCCCCCAAAACACAAAAGAACTACTTCCTCTATTGCTAAAAATAGTAGAATCCGAAAGCAACTTACATATGTCAATGTTATTCTCCCTTTGAACTCAAACAGGATGGTGCACGTCTGCGGATGGCTTATGAAAAGAAATGTACACAGCTCAGGAATCAAGAAATGAAGGGAGAAGACCGTTGTTTTGCAGATAAAACAAGAGCCATAAGAGATTTGCAAACTCAAATGAAAATTTCAGTTCATTCAGTTGAAGCAGTCTCGAAACGAATTGAAACTTTGAGGGATGAAGAGCTCGAACCTCAGATATTGGAATTAGTTCACGGGTAAATTTATAAAAACACCTTTCTCTATGTTTCTTGCAAAATGTCGCGACCTAGTATTAAGCTCTTTTAGCTTTTAATGAGTGTTTTTTTGGACTAAATATTGACAGGTTAGCAAGAATGTGGGAGGTCATGGCAGAGTGTCATCGACTGCAAAAACGAACAATAGATGAAGCCAAGATATTACTTGCTAGAACAGCTTCAAAACCTGCAAGAAAAGAGAAATGCACAATCATGCCACCACCTGAGTGGCATAATCTACATCGATCAGCTGCTAATCTTGAGGGAGAGCTCAGAAACTTGCGATTCTGCTTTGACATGTGGGTCGTTTCTCAACGATCATATGTTCGTGCGTTAGGGGGATGGCTCTCGTGTTGCATTCGTGCAGATAAAAATTCAGCGAAGCAACCATTCTCGTCTCAAATGTCCTTAGTGGCTCCACCGATATTTAGAACATGCATTCAGTGGTCCGAAGTTTTGGACACCATACATGAAGAACCTGTGCTTAATGGACTCGAGTTTTTTGCAGCAGGTCTAGGCTCTTTGTGCGCACAACTTCAGGAAGAGTCGTGTCGGCGTGTAGGAGGTTCCAAGAAGTTTGGAGGGGCAACTGTAGGGAACAAAATGGAGGTGGTGGAGGCAGATCATCTTGAAGATGAAGAAGTGACGGCAGAAAACATGGCTGAATTAGCTTCAAGAGTTCTGTATGCTGGAATGTCAGTTTTTGTAACCTCATTGACTGACTATGCTGTCAGTTCAGCTGAAAAATATGCAGATCTGGTCAAGCAATGGGAGAATAAAATCCAGCCGCATATGCAGTCAGGACTTTAGTCCATGTGCTATTTCATTGTATATTCAGTAGAAAAAAACATACATTTTTTTAGAAATATCATACATGATTTTTTACCCCCAGAGAGAGGGAGGGGGGGTGGGGGGGGTGGGGGTGGGGTGGAGTGAAAAATAGTGGATTTTTGGGCAGTTTGCTAAGAGATCATCAACATTTATTATTAATTTTCTTCTCATGCATACAGAAGTAGCTGTTGCTTTTCCATGCAGTATTTTGAATTCATGAGAAACAAGAGAATGAAATGCAATCCATATTTCGAAAATATGGCGTCTTCAAAAAATTATACATTTTTTTTGTGTTGTGATCTAATTGTGTGAATTTTTCTCATATGTGGATCAAGAAAATTTAATGAATCGGCTTTAATTGAAAAAGGGGAAAAATGGGAAAGAAACTTGCTCTCTGGCAATAACAAAATGGGGAATTTAGACCATTAATAATATTGGTTAACTATATTTTCTTGGACTTGATCTTTTTTTATTTATTTTAGCTTGCACCTAAAATACCAAGAAGTCTCATTCTCCCGGAATTCCCGCTATATTTTGAAACTGCCCTGAAGTCAAATTCTCCACAAAGGTATAATCAATTTGCCTGGTGTTTGTACATTGCAATTCGCAACATACCTCTATTAAATTGTCGCTTGTGCCAATCAATGGCTGCTCTCAACTTCAAGCCCCCACAATTTTTCATCTTCCGGTGCGCAACTGTGCAATTTCTTGGATGTTTCCATTCACGTCCTACGAGTAAATTGCCCAGAATCAGCCACATGGAAATTTCTCCCTATTTTTGTTGAAACTTCACAATTTTTGTTTATCCATACATACCCCTGTTTGCCAAACAAATACAACCTCAGAAACCTTGAAATAAAATGTTTTCTCTCTTACCCAGCTCTGTCTCGCGGTGAAAGAATCATGGGTTGTGGAGTGTAAACGCTGATATGTACATGTAATTTAATTTGGTGAGATTTTTTTATTTAGTTTCACGACTGCTGAAGAAAAGGTTTCATTCATTTTTGTTGTTTTTATTAGTGTTTTTGGAACAGTGGTTAAATTTGCATCTTTGTTGCTGAAAACTCTAAAGATAGAGTTTTTATATATATAAAAAAGGGATTACCTTGTTCATGGTTTTCTGGCTTGTTTTACACATAGTTGCCTTGCTTGTGTGCTTGGTTTATTGTTCTTGTTCATTGTAATTAATTTACTTAGTTTTAGTGATTCCACTGGTTTTTGCTACTGGGTGATTTGGTTTTCATGGCTTGTTTTACACACAGTTATCTTGTTTGTGTGCTTGTTCATCGTAACTAATTTGCTTAATTTTAGTGATTCCACTGGTTTTTGCTTCTGGATGATTTAGTTTTTATGAATTTGTCCTATAAAGGATTGAGGAGTTTGTTTCATGTTGGTGTCGTGAAAACTTTTATGTTTGGAGATTAAAACACGCTTATTATCAACTAAGTGCTGGTGTTAAATTTGGCTGAGCTACGATTCATGAGGGACTAGTAAAAAAATTGACTCTGTTAGCTAATTGACTTAAGTTTTGAGCCATGGCGATAATTAATGTAATTTTTACTTCAGTCCATGAGTTTGGGAATGTGTATAACAGTTTTTATGCACATGTCACTATGTCAGCAGTAGAAAGAAAAGATCCCTGGAGTGTCTTTCCGTTGCCCCAATTAGAAAGGGATTAATAGAAGGGAAATTTCTGGTGCAATATTTGATTCCTCTTTTAAAAAGATGATTTGCATTTATACGTATCTTTTTTCTGGAGAGTGAATGTCAATTGCCCACCTATGTGGTGTCAGTAAAATTACCAGGGTTTCTCCAATTTGTAAAATGTTCTCCTCATACTAGCTCAATCATCATCTTGGATACGGCAGGGCTTGGAATGATCTGTTTCCTGGTTATGGGAACTATTACACTCGTGTTGTTTTCTGATAGACGTGAACTTATTAGTTATTTCGCAATGCATGTATTTTGCATTTTTTTTAAATAGATGCTGTGAATTGGATAATATTTTTAACTGAAATTTAGATACTTTTTTTTTTTTTTTTCCTTTTTTTCCCCCTTTTTTTTTCGTGATTGTGGAATGTTTTCTAAGTCAACTTGCCTGTTCTTATCAGGTTATAACATATGTGACATTTATACGACATTGTATGATTCCAACTATCTCATCGAATTTCCTAGCCTGGGGAGAAAGCTATCAGAAAGAAAGCCAATGAGCTAATGATGACTATTGAAGGGCGAGCCAAATTATTGCTTTATGGCATTTAGGAGTTTGTGAATTCTTGTCAATGAAGAATAATAATTGTGCACTGGTATAAGATTATAAAGAGCACAGCGATCTTTAATATCATGGCAATTGAAAGCATCATAAGGTTATTGGAAAAGAATGACAAACGGCCACAGCGTAGATGGTCTATCGGTCATGGATCATCAAAATCTGCTAAGCTGGGCATTGAAGCTTTTAGTCTGCCCCTGAACGTTCAAAGGTTTCAAAGCCTTGAGAACAACGTGATATCATTACCTATCCGGAGTGGAAGTGCACCTCCAAGCATGGAAGTTTCCATGGAGGAAAATGGTTTGGCTTATCCAAACTCCTCGATTGGTGCTTCTGAGATTGTCCAACAGCCATCTTCTTTTCCACAGGGTGGCTCTATTGTCAACTTGGATGAGCAAGTCCATGGGTACTCCAGTGGTTCAACAGGCAATGATCGGATGATAACTCATCATACCGAGAGTGCTGATGGATCTGTGCAAGTGAATGACGATATCATTCCTTCTCATGAGGAAGAGACTGAGAATGATAGGTCATCTGAATGGAGTGCATCTACATCTGTTGATAAAGCTGCTGTGTTTAGTCGCCCTAGTGGTTCCTTGGACTCTACACAGGTAAAATTTTGTTCCTGTAATGTGGAAGGAAAATATGTTCTAGGATGAACTAATTATTGGCAAAGAAAAGCCCCATTTTTTTATACAGAAATATCTTGCTGCAGATGGGCAACTTTTCCAGAAAAAAATTAAAACAAGAACTTACCACAGTTCCTATATTTCTGCCGCTAATTTCAAGGATATAAGTTGTATCAGTTTTGATTAGGGTGCGGGGGATCCATGTGCACCCATGCCCAAAACAATTCTGATTGACTTGAAATTTTCACGGTAGGATCGTCTCGAAAATGCGAATTCAACGATATATCATATGATACAAATTTCAATCGCGGTGGTCGGAATCGTGAAGATGGTCGGAAAGTGCAGAGTTCACTCAATTTCCGGCCATCTTCACAATTCCGACCACCGAGATTGAAATTTGTATCATATGATACATAGTTGGATTCGCATTTTCGAGACGATCCTACCGTGAAAATTTCAAAGCAATCGGAGTTGTTTTAGACACGGGTGCATATGGATCCCCGCACCCTAGAGTGCGGGGGATCAAAACTGTAAGTTGTATTGTTGCCATATTTTTAATTATATTGCGGTACTATATCATGAGATTTGCTGCTGTTAGATTTTCTTGCATGATCATTTTTGCTTGTTAACAAATACTGGATCGATGGTAATGAGAAATATCACAACACAGGAAGATTTCATCCCCACGTCAACACCTTCACATTCCTGGAGCCATAAATCCGTGGAAAAAGTTGTTTCTCAATCTAACTCACATGTGCCCGTCAGTCGTTCTGTTAGCACATCATCGATTTGTACAAATAATCCAACTCCCAGCTTGGATGATTTGTCACAGGTTTTACTACCATATGATCCTTCTGCTGCTTCTGTTCAAAGCTTGTCACTTGATGATGGTGTTAAAGCACCTACTGCTCTGAATTCAGACCATCACAAATTTCATAAGAAAGAGCTACTTAATCCCCAAAAAAGCATTCTGAAACAGCATGCAGCTCTTCCAGAAGGCAAAGTTTCTCCAGTTCAGGGCTCTTACACTCAGGCAGTTTATCCAGGAAAAGCTCATGCATGTGGTGACTCTAACCAGCTGTACCACGGTTCCTTGAGTGTTTCGATGGCAGAGGTACAACCAGTTCTCCAGACAACTGGATTCACACCTCCATTTTGTGCCCCATCAACTTCCTTTGTGCTTCCACAAAATTCATGTTATCCCTATCTACCTCCAGTTGGCTTTGTGATGCAACAATACAGCATGGGTGGATATCCATTCAACTCTGCAGTTCTACCATCATATCTGGCTGGATATCCATATCCCCCTCAAGGTGCTGTTCCTCTGGCTCTTGGCAGTGCTTCATTTCCACCGTTTGGAGCTTCAGAGGGAAGGAGTTTACATGCACATGATATCCAAAATCCGGAGCAGTTTTACGGGCAAGTTGGAATTTCCATGCAACCTCCCCTGGTCAATCCTTATCATTTGCAGTATTTCCAGCCAACCGTGCAAAATTATTATGGTGTTTTATACGAATTTGATCGTCAAGAAGAAAGAGTGCATTTTCCTTCTGCCTCTTTCGTTAGTCCAGTTGTTCTAGCTGGACCTGTGGGAGGGACCACTTTCCTTGTAGAGAGAAATAACACGAGTCTTTCTCACTCTTTTTCTGGTAACAGTGGCAAAATGCATGGACTGCAAACTCAGAGCTGTGGTGATATTGATTCCCATTCTTTACTTGAAGAATTGAGGGGCAAAGATTTGAGCTCTCTGATATAAAAGGACATATTTGTGAATTTAGGCAAGTTTCTACTGACCTGATTTTTCTCCGACACCCACAGTTATTGAGAACTACTGATTATTTGTAATATTTCACTTCAGTATTGATCAGCATGGGAGTCGATTCATTCAGCTAAAGCTTGAAAATTGTAGCGCTCAAGAGAAAGCATCTGTTTTTGAGGAAGTTGTTGTTCATGGTTCCGAACTAATGACAGATGTTTTTGGCAACTATGTTATACAGAAGGTAAGTTAGTTAATTACTTCGTGTTTTTTGGTAACCATATCGATATTCACTGCTTTTCATATATTTATTCTTGTGTTGTGCTTTTGTACAGCTTTTTGAATATGGTAGCCCAGACCAAAAGAAGGACCTTGCAAACCAGTTGGAAAATAAAATTTTGCAATTAAGTTTGCAGATGTATGGGTGTCGTGTAATCCAAAAGGTAACTGCTATCCCACCTAGAGTTTGTCATTGCTATTGATTTCTTCTGTGTGTTTTGAGTTTTTTTCTTTGTCACCATCATGTTTTGCTTGTTGATATTCTGTGTTTTGTATCACCGTTCACTTGTATCATTGTCATTTACTTATTCCCTACTTGCATACGTTATGGTATGCATTATAATTGCACGCACGAATACGTTTACCACTGAGAACAAAGGCATCTAATGCCTATATGAAGAAAAGTTTTAAATGATAGGGTGTGAACTTGAAAAAATGGCTTCAGTTTTTTCTTTAACTTGGTCATCTGAAAGTTCGATGATTTACAAAGACACTTGCGTATGATTCTCTCCCTCCTCTTTCATGAATGGATATAGCATTTCTGGTGCATTTGTGCGTACATAATTTCACTGGTCAAGTAAACGTTCTTACTGTCATGCGACATTTGCTCTGCACAAGAAGCCTTATCCTATTAGGCTATGCTGCTGTGACTGTCGAAAAAATGCTTCAGCAGGGATACGATATTTTGCTATAAACATGTATTAGTTTCTAGGTGTATGTGCTATGTTCCTTAGGGTAGAAGTCCTGCTGTTTGAAGTGAATTCTCCTTAGTTTTGTACTCTTTCTTCTAACAGTTTTTACCCTGCTCTTGCTAACAAGAAAAACTGTTCTGTTCTTTTGGTTGAATCTTCTTTAGGCATTTGAAGCTATTGAGTTAGAACAAAAGGTGCAGCTGGCTAGAGAGCTGGATGGACATGTTTTGAAATGTGTTCATGATCAGAATGGGAATCATGTTATACAAAAGTGCATTAAATGTATTCCTGCAGATAATATCGAATTCATAATTTCTTCTTTCCGTGGTCAAGTTGCCAATCTGTCGAGGCATCCTTATGGTTGCCGGGTCATTCAGGTAATTTTGCATATGCAACAGGACTGACCTGCTCATACTAAAATTTTGTTTCACTTTGCAGACTAAAATTGAAATGCTTACTTTCATTTATTTGCTTAAAGAGAGTTCTGGAGAATCGTGGTGATGGGTTGCAGACTCAGTTCATAGTTAATGAGATTTTGGATTCAGTTTATTCTCTTGCTCAGGACCAGTATGGTAACTATGTCACACAGGTTGGTTTCTTTTTCAGTTAATTGTGAAGCATTATATTCTTCATCTCTCCTTGTTTTTATCCTATCCTTATTTTGCTTGTCCATTATGGATTATATCATTGGTTATTATTGATTTTGTTAAGATCTAAATGTTAGATGAGCGATGGAGGGTGAATAATCCATTCAAGCATTGCTCAAAGTCAATTTGCAGCAGAGTTGCAATAATTTTATGATCTTAGTTAATTCTGTTGAGCAAGAAGAAGTAATGGATGATATGAAATTAGTAGTACTGGGAGCAAATAAATCAAATTTTTCCAGAGATTCAAAGATAAAAATTTTATACTCCTTGCGTTGAAATGCTTGAGAGATAACTCACTGGATAACTTGAGTTCAAGGTCGGTTGAGATCCTAATAGCATTACAATGGCAATTATAGTACTAAAAGATTGTCTTTATAGTTTCACATTGTTGAATACTTGAATTGTTTGATTCATTCATTCAGTTGATTCGATTCGGTATTCTTTAATATTATAAATGCTCCTTATTTTATATCCTTCAAAGCAAACAACCAGATTTATGGCCTCAGTGAATATATGTAGCTCATTCCTGGATATGGAGTTTGCAGTCTTTAACTTTTGCCAGTGAACTACATCTTAACAATTGACAGCAAGTACTGAAGATGGGGATCCCTCGTGAAAAGGCTGAAATCATCAAAAAGTTATCTGGGTCTATAGTACAACTGAGCCAGCATAAGTTTGCATCAAACGTTGTTGAAAAATGTCTGAAGTACAGTGATGCCACAGCAAGGGACATGCTGATAAGGGATATTATTGGCAACACCGAGCAAAACGATAACATATTGGTATGCAGATTTAAAACTCTTCAATTTGGCTGTTAGATGAATTTATGATATCCCACATTTGAGGTGAAATGCTTTTGCATTATGGATTACTTATTTTACTAGTTTTGTGGTTCAATATGATCATCATTTTTATATGTGTGCTTTTGTCACATTTTTTCTTTCTAAAGAATTGACAATGCTTAAAATTTTCATAGTAGTTCTCTTCTTATTGGAATTATATTTGTAACTCAAGCATTTAGGATAGTTTATCTTGCTAGCAAATCAAAGTCCTTGTATCTGCAAACAGTAAAGAAATGTAGAATTGAAGATAATTTCGAATGCCTCTAATTGTTGTAAAGCATCGACTTTATCCCTTGTTTTTAGCTGGTGAGCTTTGTGATCCATGAAGTATGGATAACATGAATAGGTTAATGAGTTGGGCAAATGAATCATAATGCAGCACAGATGATGTTCGTTTTTCGATTAATGTTATATTCTTTCAAAAAATGTAAGCTATCAGACATGCAGAACATGACCAACAAGGAAACAAGATTCATTCAATGGTACTTTTTGGCGAAAAAAATTTCGACTTCACACTTGTGCTATTTCTTGTTTGTGCACCGTAGATAATGATGAAAGACCAACATGCAAATTATGTCGTCCAGAAGATTCTGCAAAATTGTACGTCCGAGCAGAAGGAGTTACTGCTCGGCTTGATAGGGATCATCTTACAGCTTTAAAGAAATGTGCTTATGGGAAACACATAGTAGCTCGATTTGAGCAGCTATGTGGAGAAGGTTAGTTTTTTATGGCATATCTATAGCTTGACCATTCTGCATTTTGAGTTTTACTCTATGCACTGTCTTTCGTTATCCGAAACAGCCTGTGCATTACCTGCAAATTAACTTGAATTTTGTTCAGGCCTTTGAAAAAAAAAATCAACTTTAGAATCTCTCTGGGAAAGTTTTTCACCAGTGGAGAATGAGTAATTTTCCTGTTGATCCGACTTTAAAAAAATTCCACTTTTAAATTCGTTCTATGGCTTCTTCTTTTTCCCACAACTTTAATTTATTTTCATCATCCTCAGAAATTATAGCATAATGATCGTGATGCATATGAACGAAGCTACATCGCTGCTGTGACTTTCCAATGGCATCGGATTCATATGAATCATATCAAGTGCCAACCCGGCTCCAATTGTTGACCCAGCTTTACCTCTAAAGATTCTGAATCGTTTCTATTTCTTTTACATAAAGTTCAGAAAATGTACATTGCTATAGTTTGTGTTGTGCCATTTAGATGTTCGTGTAAAATGTATACTGATATAGTGTTGCACCATTTACATGTTCATGTAAAACGTATATTGATATATTGTGTTGTACCATTTAGATTTCGTGTAAAAATTAAAATGTATATTGATATATCGTGTTGTACCATTTAGATGTTTTGATGTATTGTGTAAGATGCGTGATATTTCCTTCGCTGGGTTCTCTCTTTTCAAATGGGTTTATTGTCAGTTGTCACTAGTTCAAATAGCAGAAATCACATTTAATTCACAAATAGAGAGCGTTTATAATTTGGACACGATCTTGAACCTCATGGCATGATCACCTTAAAAAAATTCTCCAATGGCATCTTGTGAACTAGAGAATGGGATAAAAGCAACAGATTGAATTGCCAAAACCAATACAAGAACACAAGTTGCGACGAAAATAATAAGTTGCTGCCTATGTGAATGTTACCTCCACCCTTCGATCCCGTCTATCCAAGATAGCATGGAAACAACACGCAACATGCAAAATCTTTAATTTTGGATAAATTAATGCTTAGCGAGCCCTAGTTCGGACGTTTCTCCATTCCATATTGAATGTGTGAGTAACTGAATCGCATATTGAGTGAAGGGAATTTAAAAAAAAACACACACACAAGTTTAGAATTGAACATGACCTTCGGATGGTTCAGTATGTTTAAAGACCTTTATTGGGTTCACAATTGAATGTGACAAATCCTCCAAATACAATCAACAAAAATGGCAGAAAAATGTATAAAATGATAAAAGTTGAGCCATCAGAAACTAACATGATGTATATTGAAGTGAATGTGACAATTCGTTGCAATATTCTTAATAGAAAACCCATAATCCAAAACACAAAACTTTAGTTTTTAACAAAGTAGGATCATAAAAAACCAAGCAGTTAACTGAAAGGCCAAGAAACCTAGTCGAAAAGCGAGAATCCCATGTCATCATCACTCTCCTCCTTCTCTTCTTTCTTTTCCTCAGCTGGAGGTGCCTCAGCAGCTGCGCCACCACCAGGAGCAGCAGCAGCAGCAGCACCCCCACCACCACCTCCACCAATGAATGCACCACCACCTCCACCACCACCTACAATCACCTGCATTTTCCAAAGATCGACACATATTACTGCTGAAGCAACAAATATTGTATCATAGAAGGTAAACTCCCTTAAAACCTTCGTGTGTCTAAAGAAATATGCACACAATCAAACCTTCTTGATATGTGAAATGCATCTAACAAATTATACAGCAGAATGTAAGGAGCGGTGGATCAATCAAAATTACACGAATAGCAGAATCAAGTCGCGCAATCAATCACAAATAATAACAATGCAACAGACACACAGAGCAGGTAAATAACCAAAAAAAAACGTAATTTGATAAATAAAAAAGAAGAGGAAACCTGGAAAACAGCGGAGCGCGGAGTTACGTAGGAGAATGAAGATTGGACGCCGCCGGAGGAGTCAACTGAGACGGCGGCTTGAACGAGCTTCCGTTGGAGAGCGAAAGTGCAATCGGCCGACGCCTCCAGCTCGCCGTTGAGCTGCTTAGCCGACCACTCGGAGCCGGATTCTCTGCAAACGAACGTAAACACTCCCATTTCTCTTCCCCGAAGGTGATCGGCGATTCCGCTTCGGTGATACAGCTGCCCAACTCTGAATCCAAATTAATTAAAACCCTAGTAATTATTTATGTGGGGAGCATGCGGAAAAGACATTTATGTCCATGATTTTTACTTGTAATTACGAAATTAGTATTTGAGATTGGGCCATTTTAAAAAAAAATGAACTGGACTTGTTAACAGGTCCTGGATTTTAGGCAAAAATCAAGTTTGAATCCGAATGTTAAGAATTTGGATCCCATCCAATTCGAACCGGGTTTCATTGAGCTTGTATAGTTGTATTCATTGGGCCACTACCATGTTCGGTTGGTTTTGGTTTCGGTTTCAATTCGGTTTACTTATTTGATTTAAATTTAAATAGTGTTTTGAAGCATCTCCCAAGAATCACTTCTTAACTTTTTTTATATAAAAATTTGAAATTTTTTGAAAAAAAAATGAAAAGTACTTCGTAAATACTCTCTCAAACACTATAAGAAACCAAAAAAGATTTAATATATATATATATATATATATATATATATATGTGTGTGTGTGTTGGGTTGGATAATTAAATCAAATAAAATTTTATTCTATAGTTTTTAATATATACTTATATATCTTTATTCCATTTCTTTCCCTACTCTTTCATTGTCAATATTGATTTTTCACACATTAAAATTTTTTAAAAAAAATCCTAAATGTGTATTACCTTATAGCATCATGTACGTGAAAATGGTCAGCTCCAAATCCAATTCCCTTTACTTATTTCAAGAATCGGAAGGCAAACATGATAATTTATAATCTTAATATTATTTGATTTACTATTCGCACTACAAATTATTGTGGGCTATCGCAAGTTGAACAAACCCTTTGAAGGAATCAAATCAGAGGGAATATAAAGATTGCATGGGTAGTCAAACCCTAAAACATTCCACATCCACTTCCCAAGTCAGACCACAGCCCCATACCTTCTCTTCGCAAAATATCATATTCTATTCCTGAAAAAAATACAATTTAAAAATAAATAAATACAAGCATTTGGATTTTGGAAGCAATCACAAGCCTCCTTTGGATTGGATGCCAAAAACAGACATGTTTCTGCATCACATGTTGACATCTCAAAAGATTAAAAAATTGAGGTGGAATAGTATGAGATCTCATATTCCACAATAATTATTATTATTATTTTTTTTTATAAATATAAAGATTAATATGTGTAATTTAAAATTATCTGAGGTTTACGATACTTGGAATGAACATGAGACATCATTAAATCACAAAGATCTATGACAACAAAACCATACAAGAGAACAGGGGTCAAAAACAACAAAAATCCGAGAGACAACACCTTTTGCAAGAGTCAACATTCTGTGGCACACGGACAACCAGCCAAGAGGATGAGAAAAAACTTGCAATTCAAGGTGCGAGTGGTTGGATTTAGGAACACGAATGTGATGCAGAATTTTTCTAATTTTGGGAGAAGAATATCTTCTCCACTCTCAGGCGCGCATTGCAGCTCCCCCACCATCATATAGTTGCACTATTTCAAAACCGTGTGCTGTTAGGTCGGATATCTATATATATGCGAGGCCTTCAACAGGACTTGGCTCATCTAAGGTCAAGAAAGAGGTCGAGAGCACTTGCATGACGATGCAGAGAGTGGAATGTAGCCAGGGATGATTTGCCGGCGCAGACACTTGTGCTTCTGATTGGTGTCCGCGAATTATCCTTGGTTACACTGGACTCTCTCCTTCTCATGCGAGGCTAGAGGCCAGTGCCCCAGTCGTATATCGTTTGAATCTGTCATCATCGCCAAATCTTGGTAATAAACCAGTTGGCTCGAGTGATAGAACTCTATTCTCTATAAGCAATCTTCGGTCCTGTATCACTTACATAATACTGTTACAACACACTAAAAAAGATCACATTCGAGTCCCACTGCAAAATCTCTATGTACATTTCCTCACATTTATCAGCGCCTGGCTGGCTGTTTGATCATCGGGAGCAGAAAGGTCAGTGAACTGCTTAACAATTTGTTCGCAAGTATATCATACTACGCTTTAATTCTATTTAAAGCACAAGGAATAAGTTGAATTGCATACATAAATTCTCCGGAATTACTGTCAGAAAATATTAAGATAATACATAAACACGATGGTTTCGCGCAGGAGTAGGCTAACGGATTTAGAGGCAATGATTCTCAAAAACATTTGCAGCTTCAATAAATTTATAAAGCAGTAAAGTCAAGGGTAGGGTGCGTGCTTATGTAGAAATCAGTCCCTAAGTTATGCAAGCATCCCATTGTTCTGCTTAGGATAACGTGTGACTCGAGCATTGAACAAGGTCCGCAACCCTCCAAGGGTATTCCGCCCTCAACCGATCCACTTGATCGGTAAGGGGGAAGATTCCTCCATATCTATATTCACAAGAAAAATCTATTCTGCTTTGTTCAAATAAAGATATAATGAAATCAGGGTTTGGGCACACCATTAAGGTTGTTTGTTATGTACTTTTAATGTGTCATGAGGCGTTCTACTAATCTATTACTATACTAGTGAGCTGTGATGAGCCGATACTATATCATACTAGCGTATGTGACACACCCACTAGTTAGCACATTGCATGCACGGAATAGAAGTTCGCTTTTGTAAAGGCATGAGAAATGGACACCAATATGAACAGGTTCAAAACAAAGCACCAGTTCAAAAATGATAAACGAATCATAGCTGCTGCTCTATTGTCAAATATAACATCTCAAGAAGCCTCAATGATACAGGCAACGGCTAACAGTCGTCCGTATACATATACATCCTAGCTACTGCTAAAACCTCTACCCGACTGGAGCACGAGATGCAACTGAAAACAACCAGCTCCAACATCGAAAGGTTAACTAAAACGTCGTGAAGCCCGGTTACCGGTACCAAACAACTGGAGTCGACGGGTTGCGGGGCAGTTGGGGAATCAAGCAGTGCTGCTGCTGCCATTGGTGCAAGTGATTTGCTGCACCAGGAACATAAACATTCTCTTGATCCACACCTACATTGTCTTCGATATCCATTTCCTCGGTTGCTTCAGCTTCCATCATCTCAGAAGTATCAGTTTGCTGACAGAATTCTGCTCCCTGCACGGAAGGGATTGTCGATGGAACCCATGGTATAATAGCTAAGCACCCATTATTTGAGTGCAAGTTGCTATCCTCTTCGTCAGCTATTCTCCAAGGGCTTGATTCATTTGACTGCCTAACTTGATCTGCAAAATATATATAGTACTATTAGAGGCTCAGTTTTGAAGTCGCGGATCGCCAATGAATAACCAATGAATAACAGAAAGACATAAATTCAAACCCTGGATCAAATATACTTTCCACGCACACTACTGCTTAAACAATCACCCAAATATTATGGAAAACGCAAAAACAAATCAAACGGAATGATTTCCAGCTCTAACCAAATACAAAGAAGTCTTATACTCACTTTTGATTCCGGAAATAATGTGAGGATCAACCGAAACCGAGAATTTGGCGGGTAAGTGCTGCAGCGGAGAGTCCACAGGCTTAAACAAGACAATAGCCCTCTCTTCCTTCTCGATCGGCAATTCTTCAATTTTCAAAACCCCTAAATTGCTATAATAACTCTGTTTCTGATGCACGGATTCCTCAAACCGCATGGGAATCTCACGCTCCTCTATAATCGGAGGCAATTCAGCGTCCTATTGAGAAAATTGATCACAAAAACTCCGAATTAAACGAATTTCAACTTCATCCATGAAGATTTCGATAATAACACACGTAAGATGGTGAAACAGGCGCGAAAGGAACTGGATCGAACAATACACTAAAGAACATAAAAAATTTACCAGCCTGCGGATTTTCCTGGCAGGAGAACAGAGAGAAAAATCGGAAAAATCATCGGTCACATCTTCTAGGTCTTTCCTCTTCATCTTCAACGGAGAATAACCCGCCATCGTCTCCTTCCTTTGTTCCCGCAATGTATCAAAAACCCGAATCAGTTACCCAATAGCTCAGATGAAAAATCAAGAGTAATTGAGATCGATCTTTGATAGATGAACAATTGGTGGGGAATGGAAGTTGCTAATATAGAGAGAGGAGACTGATACACCAGTTGTGGAATTCTTTCTTCCAGAGACATCCAGAACCCGGGAGAAAATGGACGCATAAGCTCCAAAAATAATTCATTTACGAAATTACCAAAAGAACATTAAAATAAAATAGTAAACTAATTATTTCAAACAAACTAATTTTTAAAAACCAATCAAATCACACAAAAACTCACCGTCTCACTGTACAATGCCGTATAATTTCGTGAGACGAGTCTTTTAATTGGATCTTTCATGAAAAATATTATTTTTTTTTTGCAAAAAATATACTTTTTATGATAAATTTGCGTACGATTGACATATTTCACAGATAAATATAGAATCTATCTATATTTGGGACCAGTTCATGTTGTCCTTGGGATTGCTACCCAAGAACAGATCGAACGGTCCGGATTAATCTGCAGATCAAATGATTTGATCTACAAATGATTATGGGCCGTTTGATCTGCCCTTAGGTAGCAACCTCAAGGGCAGCAACGACCGAATACTATATTTGATTTAATAATAATAATAATAATAATAATACTAATAATAATAATAATAAAGTTTGGTTGTTGTTAAAAATAATAATAATTATAATAAATTTTAAAATGCGACAATGGGAGTTCAAAACGGCAATAATGTAAACGTGTTAATTGGACTTCATCAATGAATGGATTGCATCAATTACATATATTTGGGTTAAGCTTAATTAGGACCCAACCCATTTTATTTACTAAAGTAGTACCCATTATTGGATCGTCTGATCGCAACTGGATGAAGCCCATATAATCAGATTGCAGAAGACCATACTTAGTAGTGAGTTTCGATATATCGTATCAAAAATACCGGTATAAAAAATTTTCATATCGATATTGATATCAAAATTATGAAATTTTGGTATGGAAAAAAATTTATACTGATACTATACAGATACCGAAAAAATTTGATATACCAAAAACATGTTTATATATTGAAAAAATTTCGGTATGATATCCCGATAATTCGAGATTTTGGTACGGTATGCCAGCCCTGGTCCATACCTGATTTATTGTTCTTGTTTTAAAAACATATGCCATATATAATTTTTTATTTTTTATAACGTGAGAACCGCAGTCGATTTTCGGTGTCTGGATATAAACTTTCGAACTAACGTAAGTGTATGGATATAAACATTCGAACTAACGTAATAGCTTGTAAAATACGCTAGTCACGTAAACCGCACTAGGCGAAGGTATTGGCAAGAGAAATCGAACTCATAACCTCTGACCAAATGCACACCTACTCCACTAACTTGGACACCCTCTTGACCGAGAGCCAGATTATTTTTTCACTTATAGAAGAATGGCGGTAAACCAAATTCAATTGGATCTAAAAATATTCCGATCTCTTTGGATTGATGAATTTAAGATGTATTTGAAAATTTTTTATTTGCTTGAATGAAAAAAAAATTCAAATGAATTTTAGATTAACTTTATATCAAATGCAATTTCAGTAGTAATTGTGATAGATTTTTAAGTAGATCTTGGACAAGTGTTTGAAATATATGTATAACATTTTTACTCAAATCAAATCATTCTTTCCGAACTAAGGTGGTGTTTGGGTTTGAATATATTGTTGGGAAAGTACTTGAAGAAAATTATTGATGAATTTGAAACCAATTATATTATCAAATGAATTTTATCCAAATAAACGGATGAACTTGTAAGTTGCTAGTATGTGTTTCAAATCATTTGCTTCAAATTTATCAAATTATATATCCAAATGCAATATAAGAGTTCGTGTTTTCAATCCATGAATGACCATAAATCCACATCCTAAGGTACGGAGATCAAAACCGTATATATATTTATATTTATTATTATAATTCAGGGGACCTATATCGAGTACATAAGGTCAGTGTATAATTCCAGACTTACCTACAAAATTATTCGTCTCATCAACTTTATATTAATAATAGCACTTAATTTTTAGTTTTATCTCGTATCATTTCAATTTTAAAAAATTAATAATTTTTATATTTTAATTTAAAAATACTTTAGGCTTTATCATCATCATCATCTGATGATGATGTCGAAATTTTACCTCGGGGTCGGTCTGGTAGAATGAATCCTCCAACTATTTTATGAAGCAAGTCGGGTCGGGTACCAATGAATTCTGCACAAGCAACAACTAGGTCAAGGGGCGCCGAAGGTGTTTTCGGCGTGACCCCTCCGATGCCTAAGTCAGCGTCTTGAAGGCAGAGGGTATGATTAATATGAAAACTGAGAGATATGAGTGCGTGAAAGTAAAAGTGAGTAATGAATAATGAATAGTGCAACCATAACAATACCTGTATTTATAGGGAAAGAATAATAAGTTACCTAGTAGAATTATAACATGTCTTGGACTAGGACTCTTCATCCATTGGTCCCTTTGTAAGCTTATCTCTATCTCGTGAATATTTGAAAAGATACATTCTTATCTCATATATATCAGAGTCCTACTTGAACTCGAAAAGAATACTTGCGGCCCATTAGAAACAGCCTAGGTCGGCCCATAATGACCAGCCTTGATCAAAGTTCAACATAGCCCAAACTGGGCTGGACCTTGACATTTTGGGCCATATCCGATAGACCCATTATAAACGAGCTCGGGTTGAAATATTTTCTCGAGGTAACAATAGTACCTTCCGAACTGGTCTAAAAGAAGAATGATTTTAGAGCAAGAGTACATAACTCCGACTAATTTACAATACCATGGAATGCCACTAATGTGGGCCACTGAGGTGGACTTTGAGTGCCAGACCTGCCTGGGCTTTGAATACCACTGACGTGGGCCACTGACGTGGGCTTTGGGTGCCGGACCTGCCCGGGCTTTGTAAACCACTGATGTGGGCCACTGACGTGAGCTTTGTGTGCCAGACCTGCCTGGGCTTTGTAAACCACTGATGTGGGCCACTGACGTGGGCTTTGTGTGCCAAACCTGCCTGGGCTTTGTAAACCACTGATGTGGGCCACTGACATGGGCTTTGTGTGCCAGACCTGCCTGGGCTTTGTAAACCACTGATGTGGGCCACTGACGTGGGCTACTGACGTGGGCTTTGAGTGCCAGACCTGCCTGGGCTTTGTAAACCACTGATGTGGGCCACTGACGTGGGCTTTGTGTGCCAGACCTGCCTGGGTTTTGTAAACCACTGATGTGGGTCACTGACGTGGGCTTTGAGTGCCAGACCTGCCTGGACTTTGTAAACCACTTATGTAGGCCACTGACGTGGGCTTTGTGTGCCAGATCTGCCTGGGCTTTTAAAAATTTGAACCATAGATTGGGCCTTACAACGAGATTGCATGCCCAATGTGATATAATTGGGCCTATAGCGAGATGGCATGTCCGATGTGATATAATTGGGCCTTATAGCGATATGACATGCCCATATGATGTAATTGGGCCTTACTGCGAGATTGCACGCCCATATGATGTAATTGGGCCTTAGTGCGAGATTGCACGCCCATATGATGTAATTGGGCCTTATAGCGAGATGGCATGCCCATATGATGTAATTGGGCCTTAGTGCGAGATGGCATGCCCGATGTGATATAATTGGGCCTTATAGCGAGATGGCATGTCCATATGATGTAATTGTGCCTTATAGCGAGATGACATGCCCATATGATGTAATTGGGCCTTAGTGCGAGATGGCATGCCCGGTGTGATATAATTCAAACAAAAATACAAGGAAATGGAAGTGCAATATAATATTGCGTAACGCATGACTTCACATAAAAAAATTATTATGAGATATCTCAAAATTTATCGCAACAAGAATAGTTTGCTAAAAAATTATACAACTTATCTTTATTTCTCGTGTGGCCGAGTAGGCTTGACTAAGTTGTCACAAGGTTTCAAGATATGGTGCCCCATAGTAAGTGACATGAGTTAAGTCCAGGCAAGGTTCATTAAGAGGCCGAAAAGTCCTGCAAGAGACATAACGGGAGACCACAAGTTTATTGTCAGTTTGGTAAACTTGTGAAAATGTCTCGTCTCTGAGACATTTGTCATTGTATTAAAGGGCTTGCCACGTGAAGCTTGTGAAGAAATATCCAAGAACAATAACCAGATTAAATAATGATATATAATTGAAGCTAGAAAATCATGAAATTATCTGCATTCATCATTATCAAAAGAAGTGAACTTTGATAATAAAAAACATTGGTCCATAATTCGACCAACATAAAATTTCAAACGAGAAAACTTGATTTCGCTTAACTCCATAAAGATTTAGAGAATAATTTCGTTCAAATCCCAAAGCAAAACGAGAATAATAATTTTAATCTAAAGAGTTTTATGCACCCAAGTATTTAAACTAGCTGACAAAAGCTAAGAAAAGCTCAGATACAAACCAAAACGTGCATCTAACTTATAGTAAGCACAAAAATACGAGTCTAATCTTATTATAATATTATACGAAAAAATTGGTAAAATCCACTTGCTGCATAAAGAATCAGATTTTAAATATGGTCTAAGAACTTTACCACCAAATATCTCGGAACAAGTGGGTATCCTAATGATATAATAGACCAAGCATTCTCATGTTTTCCGCCCATAGATGCCAAATAAGCCATGCTTAATCAAGAGAGGACTCGAAGAACTCCTCTTGATAAATATCATATTTCATTCTTTCGAAGAGATCAATTCCCGTAACATATTCATGGGATGATTTTCCTTCGTAGATTTTAAGTGAAAATTGATGAAATAATATTCAAAACTTCATGTATGTAAGTCAGCTTCAAGCAATGGATATCAGACTTGTGATCCAAACAAATTACCTGAATATTCATGTATGAAATAGGTTGATTACCTATGACAAGGACTATTCCCGACATTTAACTAATTGTACGGAATTCTCAAGAAAGATTATATATATATGAACTTTTGAATGACAATATATTGCAGCACCAAATTATATGAACTGAAATATTTTTTAAGCAAGCAACTCTTATGAGATGATTAACAGATTCCGACACTTCCTAATACGAGTTCATGGCAATATGGAAAGATATTATCCTACTAACCACACAATACAACATTATATTGTTATAATTAGGCAAAATAAAATCAAACTTATCTTCAAAAGTGGCGAGCCCATAAGTGTTGCTTCGAGACCACCCCCTTATAAAAATAACTCATGCCTTGGACATGAATTTACATCCCAATCTTTGATAGAGCAGTGTGATGAGAAGGAAAAATTTCATATTGTGGGATTCTTGAAGAAGAATTAACAATCCCATCCCTCGAAAATCCAAATCGGATGCCAAAATCTCAAAAACCCAAGCTGTTTTGTTTCGAGCACGGGAACAGTGAAAGTTTTGCTTCGATTTTCGGCGACTTTCAAGCAAATCGCACGGAATACCCAAAACAAGTTTGATTGCGCGACACACGACTTTCCTCGGCAAAATATTGAAGATAGATGCAACGATTGATGGGGCTCTTTATTCTGAGATATGCGCTTATGAGTTGGCTACGCGGTGGTAGGACGGACTTGGCCCGGCGGTGGCTGCCCGCGGCGGTGCGAATCGATTTTCAGGTGGTGTTTTGGGTGACGGTGGGTTTCGTGATGGGATTTGGCTTCGGTTGTTTTTTTGTTTTTTTGTTTTTCTCGATATCTTCTTTCACCGTAGGATAAAAAAAAAGTTATTTTTTTTCTCCCTTAATTCAACCATGTAGATAATCATGGGATTATATTTCGTTCCCACATACGGCGCCAATTGATGATGTCGAAATTTTACCTCGGGTTCGGTCTGGTAGAATGGATCCTTCAACTATTTTATGAAGCAAGTCGGGTCGGGTACCGATGAATTTTGCACAAGCAATAACTAGGTCAAGGGGCGCCGAAGGTGTTTTCGGCGTGACCCCTCCGATGCCTAAGTCAGCGTCTTGAAGGCAGAGGGTATGATTAATATGAAAACTGAGAGATATGAGTCGTGAAAGTAAAAGTGAGTAATGAATAATGAATAGTGCAACCATAACAATACCTGTATTTATAGGGAAAGAATAATAAGTTACCTAGTAGAATTATAACATGTCTTGGACTAGGACTCTTCATCCATTGGTCCCTTTGTAAGCTTATTTCTATCTCGTGAATATTTGAAAAGATACATTCTTATCTCATATATATCAGAGTCCTACTTGAACTCGAAAAGAATACTTGATGCCCATTAGAAACAGCCTAAGTCGGCCTATAATGACCAACCTTGATCAAAGTCCAACATAGCCCAAACTGGGCTGGACCTTGACATTTTGGGCCATATCCGATAGACCCATTATAAACGGGCTCGGGTTGAAATATTTTCTCGAGGTAACATTTTGGGCCATATCCGATAGACCCATTTTGGACCATATCCGATAGACCCATTATAACCGTATATATATTTATATTTATTATTATAATGCAGGGGACCTATATCGAGTACATAAGGTCAGTGTATAATTCCAGACTTACCTACAAAATTATTCGTCTCATCAACTTTATATTAATAATAGCACTTAATTTTTAGTTTTATCTCGTATCATTTCAATTTTCAAAAAATTAATAATTTTTATATTTTAATTTAAAAATACT